>NC_064860.1:16902500-18102500 GCF_024139225.1 Suncus etruscus
AAACACTATTCATGATCTCAGTAGACTGCAGGCTCGATCAGGCTTACAGGCCATAACTGGCATAGGCTGAAGAGTGAATGCACAGAAATGGGACAGAAAATCAAGTCTGTTCAGTGCAGAGGCAACACTGGACCCCAGGATAGAGAGAAGCAAGATCAGAGAGCAGCTAAAAGTAGATTAGGTATCTTCTGAAACTAGAGTAGTGACAATAGCTAAAGAAAAGAAGAAGGACTGGAGGGGAAAACAAGGCTACCTGTATGTCCAAAAAGAAGAAGCAGAGAGGGCAGACAGTTCTGGAAGACCAAGACTCGGGGGGATGATGAGCGCGTGGAGTGAATGTTTGTAGACTGGAGCTAGAACCGCTCTGTGTTTGCAAGAAAGAGACCACAGACTGCATTCACATGAGAGAGTCGCACTCAGAAAGCTTCCCTCTCTAAAAGCTTGAAGAGTCCATCAGCTCAGAGTAGACCATCCCATATGGTTCCCCAAACACAACCAGGAGTGATTCCTTAGTGCAGAGCCAGGCATTGGCCCTGAGTATACTAGGTGTGACTCAAATACAAACAAATACAACTGACTAAATGTGCTGTTGCCCACTGCCAAAACACTGAGTGAACAAGGCTCCTTGGTGGTGCCCCTCCCAGCAGAAGGGGAGGGAGTGCAGTCAAATATTCAGTATGGAGAAACTGGGAATTTCAACAAGAGAGAGGAAAGGTAGAATGTCAGGGTAAGGGGATGCTGGCGACCAAGCCTGCTTTGACTCAGAGCTTTCTCTCTTCTTTCTTCCTGTTGACCTTCCTGGTTTTGTGTTGGAGAATTACTGCTGATCAAGCCCATCTTCCTTACTAAAGTCATAGGAGTAGCACCATGACACACTTTTAGACAGTGAGACATCATTTCTGCTCCCTAGAGAGTTTAAGAATGAATTTGATTTCCTGGTGGTGTAAGCTTCACTAACTCACCTGGCCTGGAATTCAAATCTGATGGCTGGGCTATGTAGTAGCCACATGGTGAACAAGAGGGGCTACTCCTAGCTCTGTTTGGGCGGTGTGAGTGTTACTCCTAGTGGTACTCAGGAAACAATGCTCTGTGGGCGGATCAAAGTCAGGCTACCAGCAGGCCAGTCTGTTAAGCCACCTCTCTGACTGGGTTCTGGTTTTATTATTTATTTGCTTATGTACTTGTTACTATTATGTTTTCAAAAGGGAGTCTGGACCACACCCAGATGCAATCTGGGTTTACTCCTAGCTTTTTGTTCAGTGGTCAGTCCTGGCAGTGGTTGGGAGTACAAACCAGGCCAGCTCCTTGCAAGGAAGTGCCTTCTCCACTATACTATCTCTCTGGCCCTGTGTCCTGGTTTTATAGGCCAATAAGCCTGTACTAGTAACTGTCTCCATCCAGATTTCTGAGTACACAAAACAAAAGGTATATTTTCTAGCACATTATTGTGTCCTGGGAACAGCAGCAGGTATGACCCAGCCCCACAGCCCCCAAACAAACAAGATAATGGATCTACTTTACTTAGTAAGCCAGTGTTAGCTGCCTTATTATTATTATGTAATCCTGTTCTTTATGCTGATCACCACCCACAGGGCGGTCCTGAACTACAAAGAATGTGAACAAACAGTCCAGGAGAGCTGCGGGCAGCCCCTGACCTCCAGGCACACGCCAGCTCCAGCCAGACAGGAGGGAGGATAGGAGACCCATGCGGGTAGACGACTTGCCTGTTAGGTGAAAGGACCCGGGGGCCTGACTTGGGGAGGAGGAGGGCAGGGAGGAACAGCAAGTCAGTCTCCTCAGCCTGGTGGACATGGTGGACACTACACACAGGGAAATGTAACAAAACATCAGAGGTTTGCCTTGCACTGTTCTTGGACCACAAAACCGGGCTTGGCTTCCCATGGTGGGCAGCCCAGAGGCAGGTGGGAGGAAGGGAGTGAGCATAGAGACCTCATTTCTCAACCTCAGTTGGGGGAAAAAAATATTCTCGGTGGGGCCTCTGGAGAGAATCACCACACTGGTCTAAGCTGTGCATGCACACACACACACACACACACACACACACACACACACACACACACACATGCATGTCCGTGGAAACTTGAATTTTGCTGCTGGGGTTTTTCTCAAATCTAATCCTCTCCCTTCCCCGGGGGTCCTGAGGGCAGGGGGTGGCAGGCACTTCACCCTCACCTCTGATAATTGGTCCGCCAGGGCTGCTCCTCCCCGGGGAGTCCAGCCCTCGTGGTCCCCAAGGCAGAGTGACAGCGCGCCTGGTGGCACCTCTGTGTTGCCATGGTGACAGGCTTGCCCTGAGCCCTGGTTCCTGGCTCAATGATGGGGCCTCTGGGAGAGCTTGTAGATGTAGCCTGGGAGGCAGAGCAGGTGAGTGGATGTGAAGGTCTGGAGTAGAGATGCCAGGAAGGACCCTGCTGACACAGTGGCCCAAAAGGCCTGGAGTCCAGCAGTCAACCGAGGGAGAGGGAGGTGGGCACCCTCCTTACTGGTCAACCCCAGGTTCCTTCTTCTAAACTGCTGTCCCCTAGGGAGCTGATGGGGGTGTGAGATAGTCAGGGTCCCCAAACCAATTGAAAATGAGGGTCAGCTTTTTTTTTTTTTTTTTTTTTTTTTTTGGTTTTTGGGTCACACCCGGCAGCGCTTAGGGATTACTCTTGGCTCTATGCTCAGAAATCACTCCTGGCAGGCTCGGGGACCATATGGCCATATGGGATGCTGGGACTCAAACCAATGACCTTTTTTGCATGAAAGGCAAATGCCTTACCTCCATGCTTTCTATTTGGTCCCCTTTTAAATTTTTTTGGGGGGTCACATTCGGCAGCATTCAGGGGCTACTCCTGGCTCTGCACTCAGAAATCGCTCCTGGGATGCTGGGGTTTGAACCACCGTCCTTCTGCATGCAAGGCAAACGCCTTACTTTCATGCTATCTCTCTGGCCCGAGGGTCAGCTTAACCTTAAACCTCTGTGAAGACCCCTCCTGTTGGCTCTGTGTTCATGGAAACTGGGTCAGAAGGTGGCAAGACTCCAGCCTCGCCCAAATCTTTTGACCTGGATGGAGTTCTTTGCACCTCTGTGCACCCCTAAAACTGTAGCACTTCTGACAATGACCAACTAATTCTACCCTGGTCCTGCATGGAAGCTAGTATATTAACCGAAAGATCTTCACTTGAAGTGGAAGTTTTGACTTTGATTTGGGAGTTCTCCATTTGACTGGAAGTTCTTTATTGGACCAAAAGTTCTCCATTTGGCCCAGAAGTTCTTCACTGAATCAGGGGCTCTCAGCTTGAATTGGAAATTTTCCACTTGAACCCAGTGTTCTCAGCTTGGATCAGAGCCCCCTAAGAAGAAATTGGTGCATCTTAAAGGAAGGGATCCTTTCAGAGCTTGTCATTGTATTCCTGCCCCATGCATATGATCTTTCCAAGCAGTTGAATCAGAGCCAGCCTTTGTCAAATGAATGATGGAGAAGGAATAGCTCATAAACAAGGGTACCTGCCATTGGTACAGTCTGGCTTCTAAATCCTCCAAGGCCCAAGAATCTTTGGCCACAGGTCACAGACAGCACCTGCTACTAGAGATGCTTGGGACTTTCACATGAGGGACCTCTGGAACTATCCCCACAGGAACCAGGACAAGATGCAAAGTCATGTTACACCCTCATTAGAGATGACAACCTGGTGCTGGTCCCTGCTCAGTCCTGCCTTCCACCTTCCACTTAGTCTGGAAGGCCTGTGGAGGTCAAGGTTTCAAATGCAGACTATAATAATGTCACCTAATTCCAAGTGCATGAAAGAAATGTGTTTTTCATCTAACGGTTTACAGCTGTAGAGCCAATGGTAAAAAGAGGGTGGTGGGGTACAGGCACATTACAGGGGTTAAGACATTAGCTTTAGATTCCTCAAAAAACTGAAAATTGAGCTCCCATATGATCCAGCTATACCACTTCTAGGAATATACCCTAGGAACACCACAATACAATACAAAAATCCTTTCCTTACACCTATATTCATTGCAGCACTATTTATCATAGCAAGACTCTGGAAACAACCAAGATGCCCTTCAACAGACAAATGGCTAAAGAAACTGTGGTACATATGCACAATGGAATATTATGCAGCTGACAGGAGAGATGAAGTTATAAATTTTTTCTATACATGGATGTACACGGAATCTATTATGCTGAGTGAAATAAGTCAGAGAGAGAGAGAAAAACACAGAATGGTGTCACTCATCTACGAGTTTTAAAAAAAATGAAAGACATTCTTGCAATAATAATTTTCAGACACAAAAGAGAAAAGAGCTGGAAGTTACAGCTCACCTCATGAAGCTCACCACAAAGAGTAATGAGTTTAGTTAGAGAAATAACTACATTTTGAACTATCTTAATATTAAGAATGTATGAGGGAAATAGAAAGCCTGTCTAGAGTACAGGCAGGGGTTGGGTGGAGAGGAGGGAGATTTGGGACATTGGTGATGGGAATGTTGCACTGATGATGAGTGGTGTTCTTTACATGACCGAGACCCAAACACAATCATGTATGTAATCAAGGTGTTTAAATAAAATATATTAAAAAAAAGAGACATTAGCTTTGCATGCAGTCAACCCTAATTTGATTTCCCAGCCCCATCAAGAGATTGATTGACTGATTTCCCAGACCCCAGAGCAGAGCCCGGAGCAGCTGCCAAATCCTACTGGGTGTGGTCCAAAACAGAAAAAGTGTCTGTATATTTATTTTCTTTGAGCACTTTGCACTATTTTTTTTTGTTGTGGTTTTTGGATCATACCCAGCAGCACTCAGGGGTTACTCCTGGCTCCAGGCTCAGAAATTGCTCCTGGCAGGCACAGGGGATCATATGGGACGCCGAGATTCGAACCGATGACCTCTTGCATGCCTTATCTCCATGCTATCTCTCCAGCCCCCACTTTGCACTATTTTTAGCAATTTTTTTCTGGTTTTGGTTTTTGGGCCACACCCATCAGTGCTCAGAATTTATACCTGGCTCTATACTCAAGGATGACTCCTGGTGGACTCAGGGAACCATATGGTGCCAGGAATTGAATCTGGGTCAGCTGCATTCAAGAAAAGTGCTGTGCATACAGCACTATTGCTTCAGACCCTATTTTCAGTTATTTCTGGTTTTGTTAGGCTGCTTTTTGCTGGGTTTTTTTTTCCCCTTTGCCATGAAAGCTCCAGGATACCAGGGACTGTTCCACTCCATTTGCAACCTAGACAAAATTCCAGGGGCTTCGGGGGACAGCAGCAAAGTCTTGCAAGCATGAAGCCAAGTTGTTGGATCCTCAGGACCACCTTCCCCAATACCTGACACTGTCGTTGCTACTCTGCCCTTTGGGTCCTCTTGCAAGGATTTGGCATATCTGCAACTCCAGTGAGCAGCCTGAGAAACCAGGACACACAGTGTATGAGTCCCGGGCATGTTAATGATAACAAGAGTAAGAGACGGGGCAAATAAAGATCAATAAGCAGCAAGAGACCAATTATTATTAAGCAGATGCATAGCCAATCTAGAAGCTCTCAGGGAGAACCTGAATGTACCAGGATTTCACACCACCTTGTGGGGGTGCCCACCCCCCACCTGACTTCCACTCCCTGCCTGGCACAGGCATCTGGTGCTATCAAAGCCCCAGAGCTCTCCCACCCCTATCTGCCCCTATCCCACCCCTATCTATGGGGTTCACCCAACCACCCAACCCACACACACATACACACATGGGCCGATAACACCTCTGTGGTGGAGATGCCTGACTGGCATCCCCCACCCCATCTTTATACTAACTACATCCCACAGCCCAGTCGAGAGCTTTCAGACACTGCTGTTTGTTATCAGGAACTCTGTGACCTTAATGTTGTCTCTGGGGCCTTGGATTCCAGTAGAAGGGACTGTCCCCAGGATGGGCAGATTATGCATGCCCTTTCTCCATTGATCTTTATCTATGGGGTTTTCCCTGCCCCCTTCCAAACACACACACACACACACACACACACACACACACACACACACACGCACGCACGCACGCACGCACAGTTTTCTTATTCTTATTTCTAGGTACTGAAGAGACTACTCTAGCTCAGTAGTCAGGGGTCAGGGGTTACTTTGGGCAGTACTTGAAGGACCACCATGAGGTGCTGGGACAGAACCTGGACTTGCAGCATGTGCTGTCTCCTGCCTCAGCTTCCTACTCAAAGTCCCCAGAAGGGTGGTGGACCTACCATGCTGTCCCCCATTTTCTTCCCAACATACAGCATATGCTTTACATGGCGAACTCCCACTGCCTCCTGTGGGGGCTGGGAACAGCTTCTGACCTCTTTGGATTCTGATCACGGGCCAGTCCTGAAGGGTCTTGAGCAGAGAAAGACCTGGTGAATGTGGAGTTGGGGAGATGGCAAACCACTGGTTCCCAACATTCATACATAAAGATCTAGTCAGATATCATCATGCAGAAACCCATCTAGTGGTCTCCCACATGCCCAGCCATCATGGCTGAAGATGTGAAGGGAACTTGAAGGAGCAATGAGAGACCCTAGGGGACTTTACTCTTTCCTTCTGGGACAATGACTGAGCACAGGCCAGTCTTTAACAACAACAAAACAACAAACAAAAAACCCACAACCTACCAAATATATATATACACTTGGACTGAAGAGATTTAGTCAAAGCATATTGGTTCAGACAGTGCTTGAATTAATTGGTTTCCCCTTCCGTGTACTCATGCTATTCATTTTGAAGATGGTTAATTGGCTTCCATTGCCATTTAATTTTTGTTTTTCTCTCATACTTGTTGATTTAATCTATGTTTGGAGTTGGAAAACATCATGGGCATTAAAATCAAACTAGACTAAAAGGTACATGCAGAGAAGTATCGATTTCCCACCTATTCCTTTCATCTGATTCCAACTCACTCTCTGGGAGGAACCCACATCAGTTCTCTCTTTGTGTTTGTTTTTCTTTGGGGTTCACATGCAGCAGTGCTCAAGGCTTACTCCTAAACTCAGGGATCACTCCTGGTGGTGCTCAGGGGACCATTTATAGTGCCAGGGATCAAGCCAGCATTGGCTATAAACAAAACCAGAGCCTTAACCCCTCCCTGTTCTATCTCTCTAGTGCTCATTTCTGTCTTTATAGATCACTGGAGTCACCCTAAGCAATGAGGAAGCAGGAGGAACATACTTTGTGAAGAACTGAACCCAATTCTTTGCACAGGCCAGCCATATGTTCTGCACTTGAGTCACATCCTCAGTGGCCTCAGGGATCACTCATGATGGGGCCGTGGGACCATATGTGATGCTTCCGATTGAACTCAGGTCAGCTACATGCAAGGCAAATAATCTACTCATTGTACTATCTCTCTAGACATCCATGATAATTTAAATAGGGAGCAATTTTAATATTAGAAATTAGGAAACTCCACAAGCACCACTGGGGGTGTCCCTAATTATACCCCACACACAACACCCTTGGATCCCCTCTGGTCTGATTAGTGGAGTGTGGCTTGGAATGCTCCTCAGCACCTGAGTACTATTTGGAAGGTGCACCCCCTCCTTAAAAAGAAAAACCCTATTAAGCTGTGTTGCTGAAGAGATTACACAAAGAATAAGGTACTCGTCTTGCAATGCATGTGACTTCAATTTTATTCCCAGAACTGCATATGGTCTTCTGAATACTACCAAGAATAGGTCCTGATGGTGCATAGAGCCAGAAATAGCCCAGAGCACTGTGAGATCTGACCCAAGCCTTCCTATCCTCCCCTTCCAATCAAGTAGTGACAGAAATATAACAACAATTTAGAGGACTCTGAGGTAGATTTGACCAAACAAAGCAAAACTCCTAAAAAAACAGTGAACAAAACGTTTATTGCCACAGGGGAGAGAGAAATGGGTGGGATGGAATGAGAAAGTGAGTGGAGGGTCAAGAGCGTGACCCCTAAAGCTATTGGGGTAGGGAAGGATGCTAAGTGGGACCTGTCTTCCATGTTTGCAAACAACGACTCCTTATGTCATGCAGCTGCCAAGTGCTGTTTAGAAAAGAAGACAAAGGCAGAGTCAGCAGAAGTCTGCTCCATGGGGCTCTAGTAAATACTGGGGTTTGTGGGTACCAGAGTCCCACCAGAACCCCAGAAAAGTCCAGGCAAGATAGACACACATGTACAAGCTGTGTTCTGAGGCCATTTTAGTTAAGAAACTAATGGGGCCAAGCAGACAGATGGAAGGAAGGTGCTTGGCTTATGATGCAGATAACATAAATTCCATCCCAGTGGTGCATATGGCCTACAGAGTCCTGCCAGGGTGATCCCTGAGCACTGCTGGGTGTGGTCCAAGCCTCTCCCAACATTCCTCTAAAAAACCCACAGCTTGTGAGGTGACAGAGGGTGGCTCAGCACTAGAGATCTTGGTTGGCATGTGTGAGGCCCTGAATTTGATTCTGACACCCCAGAGCAGCAAAAACACAAAACAAAACTAATAGCTAGTGAGTTAGTGAGGGCAGAGGAAATGGGGTTTGACCGCTGGTACCATATGCCCCCTACCCCCACCCAGCACCATTGGTATAGCTCTGGTGATCCCTGAGCACCCCAGATACTGAGTAGTGGTCCCTGAATGCACTGGGAGGCCCAGTGACCAAAAAATGACATCAAACAACAACAACAACAAAATAGTAAGCTGGATCCTGCCAGCAGGCCAGAATTTTTCTCAGCCTAGCTCCAGTGAATGCCCTAGTGCAGAGGGAGGGCAGCTAGGGAAGCAAATCATGCAAGGGATCTCTCCAAGGGCTTGAGGTGAGGGGTCACAGCCTGGCAGGGGGGGGCACGGAGGCAAGCAGATCTCCTAGGCTAAAAGTCCCCTCAGTTGGAGGCAACCAGGAAAGCAAAGCTTTGACTCAAGCACTCAGAGGTAGTGAGCTGTATGCCTAGAGATCTGGGTATCCCCCGCTAGGATGCCAACAGACAGACAGCCAGGGTACCATGTTCCCCCACAGCCAGTGCCACAGTCAAGGCTGGGACGGAGGGAGGGTTACTCTGGCATCACATGCTTTCACCCCGTCTCCACACCCCACCTCACTACATCCCACAGCAGAAGTGGAAGCAGAAGGCTGCACCCCCAAACTAGGGAGCCCCTTCCTCTGACTATGTCTTTTCAGCGCCCTCTACTGACAGAGCGCAGCATATCTGGGCTGAGGAAAGACCAGAGCCGGGGAGTACAGTGGAGGGTTTCTCCCAAAAGATTCAGGGCAGTACAGGGGCGTCCACAGTCAACCCTTTAATGCTTAGCTTGAGCTCAAAGGCAAAATAACGTTCGGCTAGATTTTGACTAATTGGACACAATTTCCAGAAGGGAGTTATCATTCTGTGTTTCTTCTTTCTTTAGTGAAGCGAGGTAGTTTTTATCGATGGAAACTTCCTTAGAGAGGTATGAGGAAAGAGAAAGAGAGCAAGTGCATGTTCAAGAGAGAATATGGGCTTCTCCAGAGTGGGCCAAGCAAAGACATAGAGATAAGGAAGAGAGATGTATGTTTCAGGGAGTTATGGGCTTGAAGAATAAGATTATTCTGCCTTGTTTTGTTTTGTTTTGGGTCAGACCCAGTGGTGCTCGGAGGTTGTTCCTGGCTCTGCACTCAGGAACTACTCCAGGTAGTGCTCAGAGGACCATATGGGGTGCCAGGAATCGAACCCAGGTTGGTTGCATGCAAGGCAAGTGCCCTACCCTCTGTGCTATGGTTCTGACCGGCTCATTCTGTATTTCTACCCCATGTAGGGGCTCTGTTAAAATCTCATCAATGAACTAACTTGTAGCAGGTCAGCCCCTGAAGAGGTTGACTGATGGTGGGATGGAAAATGAGGCCCTTTTCTTCCAGCTCAGAGCACGCGTCTGCCACCCTGTCTAGCCCACGGTTCTGAGGTGAAACGGCGGGTAAACAGCTCGCAGACAATCAGGCTCGTGGAAATATTTGCTTTATTCGGATGGACAAAACTGAAGTCCAAAGACTCAGATTCAGTTCCAGCCAGCAAAAAGCCCTCGCCTTCCACAGACCCTTGCTCTTATACTCCAGAGTCAGGTCCCACCCAATGGTGGGATCAGATACCAACCAATGGTGGAAGCAGAATCAGGTCCTACCCTAGGGTGGGGGCAGAATGCCAGGTCACACCCTAGGGTAGGGCACAGATTAGGGTGAGCAACATAGTAATCCCCCAAAATATTTACATACACAACACTAACTAAATAGCCAACCTCTGAACTTCTTGCCGGTACAATCTTGTCACTGAAATAGTGTATATATTACTTTTACTGTTAGTAGAGTAAGATAGCTTTGTTGTTGTTGTTGTTGTTGTTGTTGTTGTTTGTTTTTTGGGCCACACTCGTGACGCTCAGGGGTTACTCCTGGCTATGAGCTCAGAAATTGCTCCTGGCTTGGGGAGAACTATATGAGATGCCGAGGAATCAATCCTGAGTCAGCTGTGTGCAAAGGCAAACGCCCTACCTCTGTGCCACCGCTCCAGCCCCCTAAGACAGCTTTTTATTAGCTTCCATCATCTTCATCTTTTGATTTTTTTTTATTTGGTTTTGGGGCCACACCGTTTGACGCTCAGGGGTTACTCTGGCTATGCGCTCAGAAATCGCCCCTGGCTTGGGGGGACCATATGGGACACCGGGGAATCGAACCGTAGTCCGTCCTACGCTAGTGCTTGCAAGGCAGACACCTTACCTCTAGCGCCACCTTCCCGGCCCCATCTTTTGATTTTTGTCAAAGGGTTAGAACCACAGAGCCAGGAATAAATCCTGAGCACTGCTGGGTATAACCCTCAACCCAAACAAATCAAACAAAAATAAGTTCCTCACTAGCTTAATGCAGGAGAAAAAAAAATCACCTCACCAAAACTGCACATTACTTGGGCTTTTTGTTGTTACAGCTTTTCCTAAAGTTAGAGAATTTGCAGTTTAAATCTGAGTTTATTTCAGTATTTACTTTGTCTTCCTTATAGTCCAGGGAATTGGAGAAAACATGAGACACATTACTAGCTATTAAGGAGTTTTCCTGAATGGGAAACAGAGGGGGCGGACACAGGGACGAATGGGACAGAAGTGGGATACTGGTTGAAATTCTGACACTGAAATTTTAACAATCAACTACATGACATGGATGGTCTAGCCTTCTTTTTCTCTTTTTTCTTTTTTTTGGGGGGGGGGATGTGGGGGACATTCAGGGCTTTATTCTGGCTCTACACTTATAGATCACTCCTTTTTTTTTTTTTATGGTTTCTGGGTCACACCCGGCGGTGCTCAGGGGTTACTCCTGGCTGTCTGCTCAGAAATAGCTCCTGGCAGGCACGGGGGACCATATGGGACACCGGGATTCGAACCAACCACCTTTGGTCCTGGATCGGCTGCTTGCAAGGCAAACACCCTTGTGCTATCTCTCCGGGCCCACAGATCACTCCTAGTGGGCTCAGGGGATTATATAAGATGCCGGGGATAAAATCTAGGTCAGCAGCATGTAAGACAAACACCCTATGCTCTGTACTATCATTCTGGTTCCTCATGTTCTGCCTCAAAGTGGAAATAATAATAGACACTTCAATAGAGATATTCTAAAAATTCTGTGAGTTAGCATACAGAAACAGTTGATATACTGCCTGCTACACCATAAACAGAAATTACTGGTAGCTTCTAATAAAAGCAATGATGGTAATTCTAGACACAAGACTGCAAGAGACACTCACAGTGATGTGGGGACACATATTCACTCATTTTATACATGGAAAGTACTTAATGATCAAGTTAGAAAAATATTTAAACCAGGGACCAGTACGGAGCCAAAAAAACAGGTGTGCATTTCCCACAAAGAAAGCTGTTCTGTATCATCCCAGCACCACTGAGAAATCCCAGTGCCAAGGTGATGAACCAGCTGTGCCCCATCACTAAAGTTTAAACCATACATAGTTTAAACATACATAACTTTGGCTTGTTAGAAAACAACTATGCTTTTCTCACTGTGCTTTAAGTACTGATAAAATAAAAGTCAATGTATAAAAATGGGACAAATATAGAAACAATAAATCTGGTTTTCTGAAAAGTTAATTCTACAAATTAGAAACTACAGAAAAGGCAGGACAGGACTGGCCTCATGCCCTTATGCCATCCAAGGAATTTTTTATTTTATTTGCTTTTTGAGCCATACCCTATGATGCTCAGGGGTTACTCCTGGCTATGCACTCAGAAATCGCTCCTGGCTTGGAGGACCATATGGGACTCAGGGGGATCGGACCAAGGTCTGTCCTAGATCAGCTGCCTGCTAGGCAAATGCCCTACCACTGTGCTATCGCTCTGGCCCAATCCATGGAATTTTTTGTTTTATTTTTTGGTCACACCTGGCAGCACTTGGGCTTACTCCTGGATCTGAGCTCAGGGATCACTCCTTTGCAGGAACCATGGGGATTAAATCTGGGGTTGGCCATGTGCATGACAAGTGCCCCATCCTGGATTTTGATCTCCTAATAGGTTCTCAACCTGGTCTTTCTTTTTCCTTGTCACCCATTCTCAAGGAGTGATAGTAATTGATATTTTATGGTCCCCCAGGCTGCCAGGAGTGACCTCAGGGCACTGTGCTGGGAGCTTCTCCTGAGCACCACCAGGCATGGTTCAAAAAACAAAAGAGAAAGATTTAATTCAATCAGGGGATTCCAGTTCAACCAACTGGGCCCCACACTCATTTTCTTTCAGTTTCTGCTTATCACTTCACAAAATCTGCAGGATGAAAGTGCTTGTCTTATTTAAAATAGCAACTATTTAAGTATAATTACTAAAGAGGACAAATTTACTAGAATACAACATAACTTGCTACTTGTTTGGAAAAAAACTGGCACAAATAGCCTCAAAACCATGGTTTGGGTTGCAGCTAGGAATAGGATGATTAAAAACCAAAAACCCCTTGGGGCCGGAACTATAGCACAGAGGTAGGGAGTTTTCCTTGACCTCGGCTGACCCAGGACAGACCTCGGTTTGATCCCCTGGCGTCCCATAGGTTCCCCTGAGCTGGAGCAATTTCTGAGCATATAGGCAGGAGTAACCCCTGAGCATCACTGGATGTGACCCAAAACCAAACCAAACCAAAACAAAAAAAAACCCACTTTGCAAATGCAAAAATGAGTGTGTGTGTGTGTGTGTTGTGTGTGTGTGTGTGTGTGTGTGTGTGTGTGTGTGTGTATGAGAGAGAGAGAGAGAGAGAGAGAGACAGAGACAGAGACAGAGACAGAGATAGAGAGAGAGATGCCACTACTGCACAAAAAATAAATTTTCCTTGGTCAGACCTAATTTTAAAAATACCCACTATGGACTTCTCAGAGTGAGCAGGAGCACATGCTTTGTATGCAGGATGTCTGGGTTCCATCCTTGGCACCCCCTGGGCCCAGAGCAAAGAGAAGCCCTTCAGCATCGCCAGATGTGGCCCCATCAACAAACAAATCCTAGCAAGTATTAACCGACTTTCTCTTCACTGCCAACCTACTCTCTCACACTGGGGCCACTCTGTGTGTGAAACAAAATCAGCAGTTGCCCCATCTCCAACCCCATCCTTAATCCCAACCCAGAAGACAGTGTCTTATGGTGTCCCAAGCTTCATTCCACACAGCGGGGACCTGTGTGAGGTGCTGGGCATCACAGTGACCATCACATCCGCATTTAGAACACAGACTGTCGATTCTAAGAATACACATAAGAAGAGAATTTTTTCCAATATCTTTCATCTTTGCTTGCACTAGAAAGGTTCAAGGCCATGGAAATTTGGACTGAATTCAAAGCTATCTTACTTGAAAGAAACTGGATGTGCAAAACCTAACTCTTGAAATCAGGATGATTCTGTTCATTGAAAATGTGAGTTTTGTTATATTTTGCTTTGTATCAAACAGCGGACCCACTGCACACAATTTGCTGTTATTTGGTGAAGGAGAGACATGGTCTTTGAGAGGTGAACAGAATAGAATTAGTTCCAATGCTGATTCGGAATGACAGGCACTTGAAAACTGCCAACACAATGTAACATGTTCAGTTTGTTTTGGGGAACCTACCCGGTGGCCCTTAGGCTTGGGGGCCCATATTATCTGGGGAATAGAATCAGGTTTCTATCATGCAAAGCACGTGTAACAGCTGGATGAACTCTCCTGCTGGCCCGAATTTAAATTAAAAAAAAAAATTCCTAAAGGGTTTCCTGCCAGGGCATTAGAATTCAACAACATTCACTGAACAGGGGCTACCGTGAATTCTTTTCACTTGAGATTCACAGTGCATTTAAATTTTCAATGGACTGTAGTAGAAATTCATTCAACGCATACATTTTGAAGAACATATTAATTGTCCCCATGAGCCATGTTGACTTCTTACTGGAGCCTGCAGAAGTCTGGGCTGAGTTACTTGGCCAAGAACCATCTCTGAAACCATCACTTTCATTAGAATGTAACCAAGCGGACAGGGCTTGGGAACTGAAATGGCATCAGTTTGTGGAATAGTGATGGGTATTTCAGATGCCTATCAAACACACTAGCTTCTAATACTAGACTTTATTTTTTTTGGGGGGGGTCACACCCAGCAGCACTCAGGGGTTACTCCTGGCTCTACACTCAGAAATCACCCCTGGCAGGCTCAGGGGACCATATGAGATGCCGGATTTGAACCACCGTCCTTCTGCATGGAAGGCAAACGCCTTACCTCCATGCTATCTCACTGGCCCCTGATACTAGACTTTAAAGATTCAAAATGAATTTGGGTCTTCTAATAGTTTCTCATCTGGTTCTTTTTCCCTTTCTCATACAACCAATGGCCAGAGAGGTAGTACATTAGGTAAGATTCCTGATGATATGGGATGCTAAGGATTCAACTCTGATAAAATGTAGTGAAAGACTTGTACCCCAATACCAACACAGGAAATAATCCACACAGATTAAGCAGATAAAACAGGTTCAGGTGGGCCCGGAGAGATAGCACAGCGGCGTTTGCCTTGCAAGCAGTCAATCCAGGACCAAAGGTGGTTGGTTCGAATCCCGGTGTCCCATATGGTCCCCCATGCCTGCCAGGAGCTATTTCTGAGCAGACAGCCAGGAGTAACTCCTGTGCAACGCCGGGTGTAGCCCAAAAACCAAACAACAACAACAACAACAACAACAACAAAACAGGTTCAGGAACGTCTACAAGATAACTGTAGCAGGCAGACAGGCTAGCCATAGAACATCAAAACTAGAAGTCTCTCTAATACAAGGTCTTTATTAGGAAGAGTAGGACCACCCCCAAGGGTGGAGAACAGAAAGGGTTAGGGGGCCCATCCAGAGGTACTTCCTGCCCAGGTGGAAAAAGCATATACAAAGAAGAATTATTCTGAATAAAGTAAGGACCGGTTACTCCAATAGTAGACCATGTGCAAGACAAGTGACCTACCCACTGTACTATCTTTCCAGCTCTGGAACTCTTTCTTTTTTGTTTTACTTTGGGGCACATCAGGCAGTGTTCAGGGCTTATACCTGGCTCTGCACTTAGATTAACACCTGGCAGTGCTGGGGACCATATGGGATCTCAGGGATCAAACCTGGGTCAGCAGCATGCAAGGCAAGCACCCTACCCAATGTACTACATCTCTGGCCCATGAACCTTTTCTTTACTGAAAGTCCCTTTTCAACTCTGAGAACCCAAGTCCCATGCTAGAGTTCTCCCTTCCTTTCTTGCTCCAGGTAATATTCCTGCCAATCACTTGGTTGTAAATACTCTCCTTTAACGCCTGCCCTGCACCCCGCCCCAGTCAGCATTTTTTAGGACTTTTATTACAAAGTATATTCTCACCCATGGATCAGGAGTGGGACCTAGGTTTCTTCTTCTTCTTCTTTTTTTTTTTTTTTTTTTTGGTTTTGGGGCCACATCCGGCAGTGCTCAGGGGTTACTCCTGGCTATCTGCTCAGAAATAGCTCCTGGCAGGCACGAAGGGCTGTATGGGACGCCGGGATTCGAACCAACCACCTTAGGTCCTGCATCAGCTGCTTGCAAGGCAAACACCGCTGTGCTATCTCTCCGACCCGGGACCTAGGCTTCTTTCTTTGGGGTGTGTGTGGGGAAATCCATGTGGTGCTCAGGAGTTGAGAATGCAAATTAAAACAACTATGAGGTACCACCTCACACCACAGAGATTGGCACACATCACAAAGAATGAGAACAAGCAGTGTTGGCAGGGATGTGGAAAGAAAGGAACTCTTATCCACTGCTGGTGGGAATGCCGTCTCGTCCAACCTTTATGGAAAGCAATATGGAGATTCCTCCAAAAACTGAACTACTATACCACTCCTAGGAATATACCCTAGGAACACCACAATACAATACAAAAATCCCTTCCTTACACCTATATTCATTGCAGCACTATTGACCATAGCAAGACTCTGGAAACAACCAAGATGCCCTTCAACAGATGAATGGCTAAAGAAACTGTGGTACATATACACGATAGGTTATTATGCAGCCATCAGGAAAGATGAAGTCATGAAATTTTCCTATACATGGATGTACATGGAATCTATCATGCTGAGTGAAATAAGTCAGAGAGAGAGAAAGATGCAGAATGGTCTCACTCATCTATGAGTTTTAAGAAAAATGAGGGGCCGGTGCGGTGGCGCTAGAGGTAAGGTGTCTGCCTTGCCAGCGCTAGCCTAGGATGGACTACGTTCAATCCCCCGGTGTCCCATATGGTCCCCCAAGCCAGGAGCGACTTCTGAGTGCATAGCCAGGAGTAACCCCTTAGCATCACCTGGTGTGGCCCAAAACCAAAAATAAAAAAAAAAGAAAAAAAATGAAAGACATTCTTGCAATAATTTTCAGAGATAAAAGAGAGGAGGGCTGGAAGTTCCAGCTCACCTCATGAAGCTCACCACAAAAAGTGATGAGTTTAGTTAGAGAAGGAACTACATTGCAAACTATCCTAACAATGAGAATGTATGAGGGAAATAGAAAGCCTATTTAGAGTACAGGCAGGGTGGGGTGGGGAGGAGGGATATTTGGGACACTGGTGATGGGAATGTTGCACTAGTGATGGGGGGTGTTTTTTACATGACAGAAACCCAACCACAATCATGTTTGTAATCAAGGTGTTTAAATAAAATATTATTTTTAAAAAAAAGTAAGTATCAGACAATAAAAACTCGGGCTTCCATCAGAAATAGATGGAAGAAGGTGAAGTCAGATTCTGCTGACTCCTGTGGCAAGAGAGATTTTCCTAAAAGATGGTGATCACCAAGGAACAAGGGGAAGAGACTGCCACTCAATTCTGAATAAGCACAGCAAAGTCCCTCTTGGGGTCCTTTCAATTGCATCTGCCACCTTTCTCCCCAGATGTGCTCTTCCATAGGCATTTGATTTTTCAATTCATCCTTCCAGAGTCATTTATACAACCCTGATGGGGCGTCAATGATCACCCAGGAAGATAACAGTCTGCCCCTTCCCTGGCACATTGCTTTGAAAGGCCGGTTTCTTTCACCTCCTTCCCTCCTGTGTATTAGAAAGATTTCTCCCTCACTTGAAGAATTCATTCAATAGCGTGATTTGGATCCTTATTTGGATCTTATAATCTATGATTATAAGATGCCTCAGCTGGTCGTTGTTATTTAATCACCTACCCCCCCCCATAAGATAGGAAAAACCATTTATTGCTCCTGAGCTTCTGCAGCAGACGAACACTTGATTTCAAATCTTCCATGAGTTCTGCTCAAATCCTGCTCTCCAGAAATTAGCTGGCATTAGAACACAGAATGTGTGGGAGCAATTTCTTGATGAAATGCCTCACCTACTGAGGATATTATTTCAAGCAACCGAAAAATAAAGACTGAATTATAAAGCAATTTGTGTCAGGATGCAAATAATAGCTACTGAAGTCGTAAATGAACGTCGTATGATCGTTGCTTCTGAAATGATTTCAAATTAATTCGCAGTCACCCATTTCTCTAAAGATGGCAAGAACTTGTAGGCCCCCTGTTGGTGACACCCATCAGATGACATTTGCATTTGTCAAACACTACATATTCTAATGATTAAATGAGGTCAGAAGAGGCAAGGGAACAGAATTTTCCCTCTGAGTTCATGAAGCAGAATCCAATATGCCTTTGACGAAGCTGATTGAAAATAATGAATTAAAGAAAAGATGAAGACAATCTAGAGCTCACAAAGATAAAGGGCCTCTTTATCCCAGTTCCCTGACAATTAGTTCAAGGAGACAATTGAAAGGAAGAGGAACTATTTCTGCTTATTTTTGAGCTGCACTTTAGCAATGCTAAAGGGCTACTTCTTGTAGTGCTCAGGGAACAACAGGAATGCTGGGAATCAAACCTGGGTCAGCAGTATGCAAGGCAAGACTGTTATCCTTTGTACTACCATTCCATCCTGAGAAGAACTATTTAAATCATGTACATGTAAGCCAGTGCTTCTCAATTATTTTCTGTCATGCCCCCCTAGGAAGAAGAAAACATTTTTCGTGCCTTCCCTGCATGACTGTAAATAGTATCTTTATTTAAAAAAAAACTTTTACCTGCAAAACAAAAATATATAAAATAATTTTAGCTGATTTTTTTTGGGGCCATACCTGTTTGATGCTCAGGGGTTACTCCTGGCTAAGTGCTCAGAAATTGCCCCTGGCTTGGGGGAACCATATGGAACGCTGGGGGATCGAACCGCAGTCCTTCCTTGGATAGCGTTTGCAAGGCAGACATCTTACCTCTAGCGCCACCTCTCCGGCCCCTTGAGCTGATTTTTTTAATCAGAGGTGATTTCTGGATTAATGGCTACAATGAGCATGTTTTGCAGAGCATAGCTTTTTGAAGTGGAGTTTGAAGCAGGACACAGCAACTCCCAGCTCCAGAGACATACAGAGACATCAACACAGGGCTTAGCTTGTTATGACAGTGTATGCTGAGGTCAAACGTGCCCCCCTTTATGGAGCCTCGTGCCCCCCCTGGGGGGTGCGCCCCACTATTTGAGAAGCACTGAATTGTAAGCACATGTGTTCATGTATGCATGTTCGCATGCATACACACACACAACAATGAGAGGGAACTGCATCTTTATTTCTCTGCTTGAGTCACACAGCGACAGATTTACATTTTCAGGCTTCTGAACTCATCATGTCCAGCATGAGAAGTACAAAAGTTCCTCCTGGCCAGGGCTTTTGGGCAGCTCTGGAAGGCCCAGGAGAGGTGCTGTGGAATCAGAGGCCCATTAGGGAAATGAAGGCAGTCTATTAGGATTCAAGTCTATGCCAGGCCACCCACCCAGGGAGTCTCAGCTTTCTCTTGTGCCTCATTTCACACCAGTGTAACAGGATGACCTCAGCCTTAAAGATATGACATGAAACCAGGAGACATGCACCAAACATTGAGTGGGTTGGGGAAGGCCGCTGCTATTGCTAAGAGGCCAAACCAACATGCAGTGGTTCTTACACTGAAATGTGACCACCTGGTGGGCTTAGAGCATGCTTAACTGATTGAACACATGTTTGGCATGAAGAGGCCTGTATTTGATCCCTAACATGGCATGGTCCCCCCCTGGGGAACACCAGGGGAGCCTCCCAACACAAAACTTCTCTCAAAGGAATAAAGCCCAGCATAAATTCAGACACATAGCAATACCCCAAGTAAGCTCCATCCCCCCAACACTGAAATCTATCCCACCCCTAGGAACCTGTAGATTTACTAATTTCTTTCAGTGACTTTGCAACTATTTAATGAGGATCTGTTGTGAAACAGGTTTTTGGAGAAGAAATGAGACACAGCTTCAATTGTCAAGGCAGATGGGAGGGCAAGGACAGCCAGCTAAGGATTATAGAGAGAGGAAAGAGGGGCAGGCCCATACCCATTGGTGCTCAGAGATCACTCTTGAAGGGACTAAGAGGACAGACAGGGATCATACACATGGTGAGGCAAGTGCCTTCCTTACCTCCCATACTGGTCAAGCCTTAACTCTAAGGGTTTTGAATACAATGGGAAAGGTTCTGAAAAAACACCCAGAGCAATGAAAGCTCCAAGAAGGAACTTTATCATTTGTGCATCCTTGTTTACTGTGTCTCCAGCTCAGTGACATGGGTCTTATGCAATCTGCAAAACCAAACCATTTCCCAATTCTCCTGGCCAACAGATGCTCATGTGCAGCCTAAATTCTCAGTGCAGATCAGTCATCAGAAAGGATGCTTGCATCACTCTGTTGCCACTTGTAGTATATTACCTGTTACATACTCTCGTGTTTGCATCATTAGGTCATCACATGTCTCTATATTCCCCTTGGACATGTTCCTTTGAATGAAGTATTGGAGCTCCTTGAATGAATGTCACTACTGCCAACAAAGCAGAAGCAAATAGTAGCTAATCAATAAATGTTTATTGGTTTGAAGTAGAAATACCGAATCAAGTCTGAGGTTCAGACTAAATTCTCAAGAATGTTTGTGAGAAAGAAACTGATTTAAAATCCTGAGTAACAGGCAACTGATAGTAGATAACAGAAGAGAACAACTGATAGTAGATAACAGAAGAGAACAAGAGGGATGTATTGAATAGATAGCCAGAAATCCACAGGTATATATTTTTATTATTATTTTACATTATTTATTTATTCTAACATTATTTGTTTTTTTGTGGGGGGGCTTGGGGATATATCAGTGACTTTCAGAGACTATTCTGGCTCTGTGCTGAGGATTAACCCCTGGCAGTGCTCAGGGAGTCATATGGTGCCAGGGTTTGAACCAGGGTGGGCTGCATATAAAGTATGCACTTTAACCCCAATATGCCTCTTTAGTCATAAAGGTGTTTATGGTGTGAGAAGATCAGATTCTACTTCTGAATATGAGAATTTCTTTTTTTTCTTGGAGTAGCATTCAATTTTTTCTTTTAAGAATTGGTGCACATGAAAGAAGAAAGAAAGAAAGAAAGAAAGAAAGAAAGATAAAAAGAAAGAAAGAAAGAAGAAGAAAGAAAAAAGAAAGAAAGAAAGAAAGAAAGAAAGAAAGAAAGAAAGAAAGAAGAAGAAAGAAAGAAAGAAAAATAAAGAGAGAAAGAAAGAAAGAAAGAGAGAAAGAAAGAAAGAAAGAAAGAAGAGAAAGAAAGAACGACAGAAAGAAAGAAGAAAGAAAAAAGAAGAAAGAAAGAGAGAGAGAGAAGAGAAAAAGAAAGAAGAAAAAAAGAGAAAAGAAAGAAAGAAGAAAAGAAAGAAAAGAAAGAAAGAGAGAGAGAAAGAAAGAAAAAGAAAGAAAGAAATAAAGAAGAAAGAAAGAAAGAAAGAAAGAAAGAAAGAAAGAAAGAAAAAGAAAGAAAGAAAGAAAGAAAGAAAAAGAAAGAAAGAAGAATTGGTTCACATAGGGGCAGGAGTGGTGGTGTAAGCTGTAGGGCATGTGTGCCTTGCTCATGGTAACCTAGGACAAACCGAGGTTTGATCCTCCCTCAGCGTCCCATATCGTCCCCCAAGCCAGGAGCTATTTCTGAGCGCATAGCCAGGTGCAACCGCTGAGCATCACTGGGTGTGGCCCCAAAATACACAAACAAACAAAAAAAGAATTGGTGCACACAGTGCAGAAGAAATAGTAAGTGATATGGAGCTTGTCTTGTATGCAGCAGACCCCAGTTCCATGATAGCACACAAGACCCCGTGGGCACAGGAGTAAGTCCTGTGCACTGCTGGATGTAGTTAAAACCCTTTCTTCCCCCCAAAAGCTAGTGTACATTTTTCAGTGTAAGAGTCATTATGATCAGTTTACATCCTAAATCAATTTTCTACATGTTACAGAGAAACCATTTCCATTCTGATTTAAATTCACTCTCATTTTTATTTAACCAAAGTAATTTTCAGTGAAATCAGTTCTCTTTTGTGTTAAATTTCCAACAGAATTTAGGACACCATGCAAGCTTCTGTACATTGTCAAACTCTATTTTCTTTTTTTTTTTTTTTTTTGGTTTTTGGGCCACACCCAGTGATGCTCAGGGGTTACTCCTGGCTATGCGCTCAGAAGTCGCTCCTGGCTTGGGGGACCATATGGGACACCGGGGGATCGAACCGCGGTCCGTCCAAGGCTAGCGCTGGCAAGGCAGGCACCTTACCTCTAGCGCCACCGCCCGGCCCGTCAAACTCTATTTTCACCACTCTTGGTTCTCCTTTGCATGACCACCATTTTTTTTTTTTTTGCAAATTCTAATGATGACATTGGAGTTCAGTTGGAAACATCTAAATATTATTAGGAAGATTTTTGGTATTAATAATTTTTGGGGGGTCACACCCAGTGGTGCTCAATGTTACTCCTGGCTCTGCACTCAGAAATTGCTTCTGGCAGGCACGAAGGACCATATGGGATGCTGGGATTTGAACCATCATTTGACTGCTTGCGAGGCAAACACCCTACCACTGTGCTATTTCTCTGGCCCTGGTATTAATAATTCTTGGGCCCAGAGAGATAGCACAGCAGCATTTGCCTTGCAAGCAGCCGATCCAGGACCAAAGGTGGTTGGTTCGAATCCCGGTGTCCCATATGGTCCCCCGTGCCTGCCAGGAGCTATTTCTGAGCAGACAACCAGGAGTAACTCCTGAGCACTGCCGGGTGTGGCCCAAAAACCAAAAATAATAATAATAATAATAATAATAATAATTCTTATGAAACCAATTTCCTTTTTCTTGTTTATTCTCTCTCTTTTTTTGTCACTGTTTTTTGGGTCACTCTGTTGTGATCAGAGCTTACTATTAAGTAAGCTCTGCACTCAGGAATCACTCCTGTGGGCTGGGGGATCGTATGTCGAGGATTAAATGCTATTTGACTGCATGCAAGGCAAGCACTCTACCCACTGTACTATCACTCCAGCACCACTCCCTTCCTATTTTTACAACAAAAATGTCTCTGGGAGAATTGTATGTTTATGCATGTATTTATTGGTGACCGGCAAGGAATTGAAAACTGGTTCCTGCAGGACTTTAGGGGTTCAGACCAGACTCTACCAAATGTAGACACTAGCTTTGTGACTTTCAGTAGTCAACTTGCATCTGTTTCTTTATTTGTAAAATAGAATCAATGAGATAATTAAAAGCATTGCTAATCAACTCAAGACAATACTTGGTGCACCTATGATCCAGTAAGTTAATTTCTTTTATTATCATTACTTTTCTTGTTTAGTTTTGGACCTCACCCAGGGGTGCTTAGGTTTGATTCCTGACTCTGTGTTCAGGGATTCCTTCTGGTGGGCTTGGGGGAATCATCTGAAGAGCAGGGATAAAATCCAAGTCAACTGCATGCAACTGCCCTACTCACTTGTTGTACTATCTCTCTGGCCCCAGTTCCAGGTTATCTTAAGTCGGAAATAAACTCAATGTACCTTACCTACCAAACATCACAGCTTAGCCAAGACTACCTGTAATATAGGTGGGACACTACAGCTGGGCCAAATTATCGAGCACAAATGTGGACGCTCTTCCCTTCATTCATCCATGTATTCTGGGTCAAAGCCCATCTGCACACAAATTAAGTACAAACTCCATCCTGATGCCACATTATTTTCCTCATGTGGTGGACTAAGTCTGTGCTGAGAGAAACTGGCCATAGTCCCTCTATGGCAGAGCTGAAAGCACAAAGGACCAATAAATGGGGTGCTGGGGGCTGAACGACGGTCAGCTATGTGTAAGGCCTTAACCATTGTACAAACTCTCTGACACAATCCATATGCTTTATAAAGTTGGCTCTGCAAAACCTAATTATAGACACACACAATTAATTAGGACATTAGTTAAGTGAAAAAGATTTTTTAACTGGAGAGATGTTATTTGATAGCACTACATATTTGCTTCACACCTGGACACATTTATACACCACACACGGGTCTAACCATCCTCCACACCTTAGTACCTTCCCTCCCAGAACCTCTGGAGTCGAAGGGTTGGCTTTTGTCAGGCTTGTGTCAGCTTGTCAGCTTTGTTTCTTTATTTGAGTGAAATCATGCAGTATCTTTCTTTCTCTTTCTGACAACCTGAGTGCCCACTGACAGAAGAATAAATACAAAAATGTGATCTGTATACACAATAGAAAACTATTCAGCTATTTAAAAAGATGAAATTCTGCCATGTGTAATAACATGGATGGACTGTGAAGGGATAAGGGACAGTGGGATTATTTTTTCATTTATGATTTCAGGAGAACATCACAGACGTAAGTATGATGTATATCATATGCATATCACATGCAAGTGTGAGCACACATACACATATACAAAGGCATACACAATCTGAGAGTGTCACCTTAGCTGATTCTCCTTGGAACCCAAATTCTTAGCCTGCCTCCACCTATCACATGGGACAATGTATACTTATGTTCAGAATAAGCTTTTTGGGGGCATAGCAGAGACTTCATACAGATTCTGTCCTATATATGGCCTCACATGTCCTATGGCATTAAGGAGACAGATGTATCTTGTGAAGAATTTTTTAGGAAAAAAGGGAAATATTTAAACAAAGTTGTCTTTGGGGTTAGCTTTCACTTAACGAGAAAATTTAAATACCCAGAATGTCTTTTCCTCTGAATGTCCCAGTTCAATAAGGTTTGAATTAACTTGGGGGTTCTGAAATCCCTGTCTAGTTTCTTCCTATGAAATAGTACTAGTGGGGTGTATGGTTCTTTTGCAGCAGTCCCAATTCTTAGAGGAGACTGGTATCTAGCTTAAAAACAAAAAGACATAGGAAAAACTAGTAGAACCCCCCCATGTCTTCTTGATGATTCTTTAAGTCTGCATGACCTCCACCCTTTGGAATGCTGCATGCAGGAATGAGCCCTTTAAACCAAGACAGATTCAAGGAATTGGGGGGGGGGATCTCACCATTTCTATTTACAGCTGTATTAATGTTGTTAGTCTCATTTTGAGATAATATACATTGGCCATTAAAAATTAATTTATTTTGATTTGTTTTCCAGATTAATGGTTCTTCTAAAATAGAAAATAGCACAAGAACTGAGTTCTTTCATTTTCAAAAGCTAACAGAAGCACGGGGTTGTGAAATCAAAGCAGGGGTGGCGAACAAGTTCAACACAAAGAGCCAAAATTTTAAACTGTTGAGAGTCAGAGAGCCACACCACGCAGTGACCTGCCAAAACACAAAAGCATATAATTTTAACAATAATATATTAAACACATATTGCATTTTGCCATTTCGAGTGAGGGTCAAAATCCTGCAGTGATGGTGAGGGCGTGCTGTGTCCTCCACACTAAGAACTAACGTTAGGAAAGATGTGACCCAACATGGGACACACGGGTCCCCAGCTCGCTGGCCCGTGCAGTTGTTTCCGAGGGATTGGAGACCTTAGGATGCGCTAGGAAATCTCTCCTCAGAGGTCCCTCCTCAGAAGCAGCAGAACAAAATACAACCTTGGCAAAGAGCCACAATATACAAAAGAATGATAAGAGGCAAAGAGCCTCATTCATTTTGCCCGGGAGCCGCGTGTTCGTCACCCCTGAATTAGAGCCTCCAGCTCCACCCACTCATCCACAATGTGATGGGAAAAGGGTGCTCCAACTCTAGATGATGAGATAAGATGAATGGATGGATGGATGGATGGATGGATGGATGGATGGATGGATGGATGGATGGATAAGACAGAAATATGGATGGGCAGATGGATGAATGGACAGACACATGATTATTCCAAAACTCCCCCCTCTCTTCCCATACTTTCCAAGGAATAAGGTGTTTATGACCAACACTATGAAAAAAATCTAGAAAGATGGATGGGTGACATTGGACACAGAGTTCAAGTACTTTTTTTCATACTGACCCACAGTTAGTGCCAAGATGCTAAAAGGGACAATGGTCTCCAACAAGTTTATAAAAGCCCAACTTCCCCAAGTCTCCCTCTCAGTAGGGGGACAGTAATTCTATGGAGCAAACCCCTAAGGGGTTTTTTGGAACCCCAATCAAGTCTTAAGTCCAAGCCTGAAACCCATGCAGGTAGGAGGGAGTGCACCAGATAGGAACATGAAGTTACAGCTTCCTTCCACAGAATCTGGTGCACAATTGTGTCACAAACTGGAGAGACACAGCGCTCAGTATGGGGTAACTGTGCTAACCCCACCTGTACCATCTCACATTTCTTCAAAATGAATGTTACTGCACCCACAAAAGGATTTATGGACAGTGTTGTTTCCTTCTAATTCTAACCTGCATCCTTTTTTATTTCCTTTCCTTGCCTACTTGCTGTGGTGAGGCCTACCAGTACCAAGTCAGATAAGCATGACAAGCAGAAGCTTTTTTTGAAGAGGTGTGAAAAAAACATTGCTGAATATACACAAAGGTATTACCCACGTAAAAAAAAGAGAGTAGAGAGAGATGGTAAATAGAAACTAGAGGATTGACAATAAAGAGGATACATTTCCTAGGGACAAAGAATCAGAGATGAGAGGAGCCCCAATCAGCTGCACAGAGCAAGAAACAGTGAAAGCCCTCTAGGTACCCTATCCGATGGGCTAAGAAAGAAAAAAGGAGTTAGTGAAAACTTGGGGAGCATGAGAGCTCCCACATGCAGAGAGTAGCATTGGGACTGTCACTGGGTCTTCTTAAAAGCCAGAAATCAGGGGCCGGGCGGTGGCGCTAGAGGTAAGGTGCCTGCCTTGCCTGCGCTAGCCTTGGATGGACCGTGGTTCGATTCCCCGGCGTCCCATATGGTCCCCCAAGCCAGGAGCGACTTCTGAGTGCATAGCCAGGAGTAACCCCTGAGTGTCACCAGGTGTGGCCCAAAAACAAAACAAAACAAAACAAACAAACAAACAAACAAAAGCCAAAAATCAAAGCTCACCAAGAGTGGTATCTGGGCTTCAAACTGTGGAATGTAGGGGTAGAGAGATAGTATAGTGGTTAGGGCTATTTGCCTTGTATGCAGTCAGCCTAGGTTCAGTGGCATTCCACATGATCCCCTGTCCTGTCAGGAGAGATGCCTGAGCACAAAGACAGGAACTACCCCTCTGATCATTGCCAAGTGTGCAAAACAAAACAAAAACAAAATACCAAAATACTTGTGGAGGGAAGAAGTCCCCAGCTTGAATTTTGCTCCCAGTATGCTAGTCAATTATATAGGGGTCTAACTCCAGCTCAACCAAACCTTGCCCACTTCTGCCCCTATAAAGTTGTGCGCTGAGAAAATTAACTAGCAAAACTGGAAATGGGGAAGGAGACTCAGAAAATAAGATTTGCAACAAGGAAACAAAGAACCTGGCAAGAGAGGGCCCAGGCCTACAGCTGGGTTACTCACCAATGCACCTATGGGAAACACACAGCATGGAACTTCAGGAAATTTTAATTTTTTTTTTCATTTTGAGACCATACTTAGAGATGCTCAGGGCTTACTTCTGGCTTTGCATTCAAGGGTCACTCCTGATGGGGCTCTGAGAACCTGACCAGGGATCAGGTACATGTAAGGCAAGTGCCCCACCCAGTATACTATCTCTCAGATCCAGGAATTTTTTTTAAATTGGGAATTACATATTTTATTATGATTTAATAGACATTTGCTTTTTTTTTTTTTTTTTTTTGGTTTTTGAGCCACACCCGGCAGTGCTCAGGGGTTACTCCTGGCTGTCTGCTCAGAAATGGCTCCTGGCAGGACGAGGGACCATATGGGACACCGGGATTCGAACTAACCACCTTAGGTCCAGAATCGGCGTTTTGCAAGGCAAACACTGCTGTGCTATCTCTCCGGGCCCCCAGGAATTTTTAAAATTGAGTTCGAAGAATGAAACAAAAAAGATAAAGCATAAACTTTCTTTTCTTTTTTAAATTTTATTTTATTGAAACAATTGTGATCTACAGAGCCATTTATAATTAAATTTAAGATAGACTGTAAGTCAGGGCCATTCCCACAATCAGTGCCAACCTCCTTCCACCAACGAACTCAGAGTGCATCTTTTACCACCACCCTTTGCCCCCTTAGACTGCCAGTATAACAGACCCGTTTATTAAGTTTAGATTGTTAAAGTTTAGATCTCTTGATTCTATTGTTGTTGACTTTGGCTTAGATATTTAGTTCTGTTCTTATTTTTCCCAACCACTGCAACTGAGAGCACTTGGTCTCTGGTCCCCAACCTTTATTCATTTCTTCTTAGTTTAATAGAAAAATAAAGAAATATGTGGTAAAACAAAGCAATCTGTGTCTCAAGATTCTATAAAAAAAAAAAAAGCCGAGCCCTAATTTAAAAGATAAAAAAAGAAAAGAAAAATGTATGTGTGTGGCAGTTTGTTGTTGTTGTTTTTGTATAGGCACAGCAAAAGATAGGAAAAAAAGAAAGGAAAAACCTTTAGCCTAAAAAAAAAGGGAGCCCCTACCTATGAGCCATTCTGCCATAAGAGCAACTACAAGTTCTGGGTATATTAAATTGTCTAACCCCAAAGTATTTCTTTGTGGTCCTATTAAAAGTTCTTTTTAGCCACTCTTGTCACAGTCAGGTTTTTTGTTTTTTGTACAGATCCTATGTTGAAGTCAGGGTGACATGGAGAGTCTCCTGGTTTCATCTCACAGTTAAATAGCATTGCAGGGAACTCTGCCCAGAGAGCAACAAGGTTACCAAATAATCAGAGTGTCATATGAACACACTCTGGAACAAGTGGGTACCAGGGCAGCATTTAGGCTTTCCCCAGTAGAGGGTCGATTCCTGATGCTGGTGCAGAAAACTGTGCCATTTCCATAGATGGGGATTCAAGGTTCAGGAATGAATAGTCAATGTCCAATCTTCTGAAGCCTAAGCCAAGTCACTATGACAAATGTTCAATGTCTAAGGCACCACTGCAATATAAAATTTGTATTCCTATCCATATTAAATAAGAATTTGTTTCCACACATCAGATTTCCTTATTTTAATGTGCCTATGTATCAAGGAACAATGCCACATGCTACTACTTGTGCATATGGGGGTAAAAATAACAAGCTAAAAAACCCCTATAATCTTCTTTTAATATGAACTTGGAATTCAAGAGAAACTTATCTACTAGAATTTCCTACTAAACAGATCCATAAAAAGGAATGGGGAAAACTGCCTCTACATAGCAAACAGACAATAAGAATTATACCTATTAAAGAAATGCATCTAAAGAAATATATAAAGGATATACACACACGCGCGTGTGTGCGCACACACACATATACATATATATGTGAATATATATAAAGATATATATATATATATGCACCCTTTAAATCTTTTGAAGTAGTCTGGAAAAATAGATAAAATCTGGAACACAGCTTCAGCCTGCAACATTGCCTTGTAGAGTCTGAAAAATGGCTCCCAGTAGTCACATATCAGGAAATGTCCTCGAACCGGGGATTTCTCAAAAACTGAATCTGGTAGTGGACGACAGTCCACAGCAAAGGGAGGTGGGAGAAATGGAGAGTAAATTAGCAGCAGAAGGGGCAGCTTCTTGTTGGGCTGAGGCAACATGGGCTGGGAATCTGTCTTTTCTCTTTAGGACTGGTTGACAGCTGGTTGGGGTGGGGTGAACGTTCCAGTTCCTGGGGAGTTAAGAACTGAGGGTTAAAAAGGGTTAAATGGAGGGGCCGGGCGGTGGCGCAAGAGGTAAGGTGCCTGCCTTACCTGCGCTAGCCTTGAAGAGGACCGCGGTTCGATCCCCCGGCGTCCCATATGGTCCCCCAAGCCAGGACTGACTTCTGAGCACATAGCCAGGAGTAACCCCTGAGCGTCACCGGTGTGGCCCAAAAACCAAAAAAAAAAAAAAAAAAAGGGTTAAATGGAGAGACATAACAGACCGGGGGTGAGAGAGTGGAGGGCTAGAAAAGAGTTTGTAAAGTGGTAAGTGGGGGAGAAAGAGGGTTATATATAACAGGGGGAAGGACAATATACAATATAGACATAATGTATATTATAGACAGACATTAGATCAACATTGAGGTGGCCAACACATACACTCACACACACATAAACAGACACTAATAATTGATCCATGTGTTACAGTTGAAAAGCTGACCCAGGTGGAATGGGCCAAACCCATTTAAAAAAAATATATATATATATTAAAAATATAAAGCCAGCAAGTCAGATGTAAAGGTTTTCCATTTTCTAGGCGGATCATCATTGGTGAGGGTAAACTTTACTGAAGAAAGGCTTCCTGGGCTTGATTGTGTATAGAGCATTCTTAAAAATCATCATAATTTTCAAGTCTAGAAAATTAAGCGATACGGTAATGAGCACTGTAAGAGGAGTCTACACCATGAAGTATTGTCTATTGGACCTTTAGCATCCAGGGTTGTTGTTTTTTTTCTGAAAACAAACTGAAATCATGAGCATTAGGGTATAATGGTAAACTACCTAAAATTAAAAATAAATTGCAATAACATACTCAATGAATGGGCTCTGTAGCAGGAGTTTATGGCATGCAGTTGCATATTCCATTGTTGTAGTTTAGGTAAGATAGTCATTTTGATGATAGTGAACATGGAATGTTCTTCCATTTCCTTAGGTCTTCTTCAATTTCTTTCTGCAGTGTTTTGAATTTTTCTTTCTTTTTTCTTTCTTTTTCGACTTTTTGGGTCACCTCTGGTGGTACTCAGGGGTTACTCCTGACTTTGTGCTCAGAAATGCCCCTGTCAGGCTCGGGTGACCATATGGTATGCAGGGATTTGAAGCACTGTCTCCTGGGTTGGCTGCATGCAAGGCAAATGCCATACTGCTGTGCTATCTCTCCAACCCCCTGCAGTTTCCTTGATATAGGTCTCTCAACTTCCTTGTTAGGTTGGTTCCTAGGTACTTGATAGTTTTGAACCCTATTTTATTTTATTTTGGTTTTTGGGCCACACCCGTTAAGCTCAGGGGTTACTCCTGGCTATGCACTCAGAAGTCGCTCCTGGCTTGGGAGGCCATATGGGACACCGGGGGATCGAACCGTAGTTCGTCCTAGGCTAGTGCTGGCAAGGCAGACACCTTACTTCTAGTGCCATCGCTCCGGCCCCTTGAACCCTATTTTAAATGGAATAAACTCTTTGATTTCTTTCTCCTCTGAATCATTATTTGTGTAAAGGAATGCAACTGTCTTTTGTGTATTGACTTTGTAGCCATCCACTTTACTGTATTGGTATCTATTTCTAGGAGCTTTTCTGTGGACTCTTAGGGTCTTCAATGTATATCATCATGTCATCTGAAAACAGAAATAGTTCGACTTTCTCTATTTGGATTTGGATTTCTTTTATTTCTATCTCTTATGTGATTACTATTGTTCATACTTTTTTTTTTTTTTTTTTTGGTTTTTGGACCACACCTGGTGGTGCTCAGGGGTTACTCCTGGCTCTATGCTCAGAAATTGCTCCTGGCAGGCATGGGGGACCATATGGGACACCGGGATTCGAACCAACCACCTTTGGTCCTGGATCAGCTGCTTGCAAGGCAAACAACGCTGTGCTATTTCTCCGGGCCCTATTGTTCATACTTCTAATATTATATTGAATAAGGGTGGAGACAGTAGACATCCTTGCTTCATACCAAACATTAGTGGAAATGATTTCAGTTTTTCACCATTAAGAATATTGTTGTGGGCTGGAGAGATAGCATGGAGGTAAGGCATTTGCCTTTCATGCAGAAGGGCGATGGTTTGAATCCCGGCATTCCATATGGTTCCCTGTACCTGCCAGGGGTGATTTCTGAGCATAGAGCCAGGAGTAAACCCCTGAGCGATGCTGGTGTGATTCAAAACAAAGCAAAACAAAACAAGAATAATGTTGGCTATGAAATTTTTATAGATAGCTGTTGCTCTCTTGAGGAAGAGTCCATTCACACCTATTTTGCTGAAAGTTTTCATCATGAATGGGTTCTTGATTTTGCCAAATGCTTTTTCTGCATCAATTGATATGATCATGTATTTTTTTATCCTTTCTTTTACTGATGTGGTGTATGAGTTGATTGATTTGCATATATTAAACCATCCTTGCATCCCTGGGATGAAACCCACTTGGTCATGATGTAAAATCTTTTTGATGTATTGTTGGATTCCATTTGCTAAGATTTTGTTAAGGATTTTTGTATCCATGTTCATTAGTGAGATTGGTATGTAGTTTTCTTTCTTAGTGGCATCTTTGTCAGCTTTAGGAATGAGCATAGAAGGTATTAGGGAGGGTTTATGTCTTTTGGATATTTTGAAAGAGTCTAGGATCAATGGTTGTCACTCTTCTCCAAATGCTTGATAAAACTCACTTATAAACCCATCTAGTCCTGGATTTTTTTGGGGGGGGCAACCCCAGTGATGCTCAGGGGTTGCTCCTGGCTATGGGTTCAGAAATCGCTCCTGGCATGGAGGGGCATATGGGACGCTGGATATTGAACCCAGATCTGTCCTGAGTCAGCTGTGCACAAGGCAAACCCCTACCGCTGTGCTATTGCTGTGACCCCTGGTCCTGGACTTTTATTCTTGGGGAAATACTTAATTACTTTTTCAATTTTCCTTATTTGTGATTAACCTATTAAAGCTTTCCACTTTCTCCTCATTAAGTATCAGGAGATATTTTTCCAAAAATCTGTCCATTTCTTCTAGGTTCTCTAATTTAACTGAGTACAATTGTTCATAATCAGCTCTCATGATGTCTTGTATTTCTTGGGGTTCTGTTATAATCTCTCCCTTTTCATTTCTGATCCAGTTTGAGTATTTTCTCCTTTTTCCTTGTGAATCTTGTCAGTCATTTGTCTCTCTTGTTTATTTGTTTTTGTTTTTTGTTTTTCAAAAAAACCCAGCTCTCCTGGACTCATTAATTCTCTGTATTTTTTTCTTTGTTTCTATATTGTTGATTTCCACTCTAATTTTTTTTTGGAGGGGGGTCACACCCGGCGGTGCTCAGGGTTTACTCCTGGCTCTACACTCAGAAATCACTCCTGGCATATGGGATGCCGGGATTCAAACCACCGTCTTTCAGCATGCAAAGCAAACGCCTTACCTCCATGCTATCTCTCTGGCCCCTGATCTAAACTTTTTTGTGTGTTTGTGATTTTTGGGTCACACCCAGAAGTGCTCAGGGGTTACTCCTGGCTCCATGCTCAGAAATTGCTCCTGGCAGGCACGGGGGACCATATGGGATGCCGGGATTTGAACTGATGACCTACTGCATGAAAGGCAAACGCCTTACCTCCATGCTATCTCTCTGGCCCCTGTTCTAAACTTTTAAGTGTGTTTTCTGCAGGCATCAGATGTCTGAGTTTTGTTTCCTGATCCAAGCCATTACTTTGTGCCTTTTGATGGGAGAGTTTAGTCCATTGGCATTTAAGAAAACTATTGACAGAAAGGGCTTGTTGTTGTTATAATTGGGAATTTGGTTGCTTTTTGAGTAGTTCATTGAGGATCAGTTTGGTCATCACAAATATTGCAAGTTCTTTTTTGTCTGAGAATGTTTTGAATCCTTCCTTCCATGTAAATGAGAATTTTGCTGCCAGTGGACTCTAGGTTGAAAGTTTCTTTCTTTTTTTTTTAGTTTTTGGTTTCTGGGCCACACCCAGCGATGCTCAGGGGTTACTCCTGGCTGTCTGCTCAGAAATAGCTTCTGGCAGGCATGGGGGACCATATGGGACACCAGGATTCGAACCAACCACCTTTGGTCCTGGATCGGCTGCTTGCAAGGCAAACGGCGCTGTGCTATCTCTCCAGGCCTGAAAGTTTCTTTCACTCAGTAGTGTGAATATAACATTCCACTCTTTTTTTTGCCTGGATTGTTTCAAATTGAAGATATGATTTGATTCTTACCTTTTTTTCCTTTTCACTTCAGGTTTTGCTTCTCCCTTACTGCTTTAAAGAGTCTCTTTGTTTTTGCCATTTAAATTACTAAATGTGTTGGTGTTGTTTTTATTAGGATCTATTTTGTTTGGCACTTTTTTGCCCCTTGGATTTGTAGAAAAACCTCTTTCCATAGGGTGGGAAAGTTCTCTGCTATTATTTCCTTTACTACTTGTTCTTCCCCTTTCCCTTTTTCTTTTCCTTCTGGTATTCCTATAATTCAGGGATTATTTCCTTTGTCTTTGTTCATTAAGTACATCATGTTTTCTTCCAGGGTTTTGCCTCTCCTTTCTTTTTTGACTTCTTTATCACCACTGACTTGCAATTTGTCTTCAAGTTCATCTAAGCAATTCTCCACTTGTTTAATTCTACCATTAGAATTATATATTGCTTGCAAACATGTGTTTTAGTTCCTCAGTTCCATTTGTATGGATTCTCTCATCTTCTCAAAGAGTTCTTCTTTGAGTTGGCTGAATTGTTCATCTATAGATTTCTTAATTTCACAGGCTAGTGCCTCCTTGATTTCCATAGCTAGACCATTATGTGTTGATTTTAGGTCTTCATCTATAAGGCTCAGGCATTTAGGTGGACTTGGAAATTTGATAGGATTTTTTTTTTCCATATCCCCACTGTAGGTGTCTTCCTTAGCCTCCTCCTTGATTTTTGCATCTAGTGGTCTGGAATGCTAGAGTATTAGAGTGTTTATGAAAGTTATCTATTGAATTATTTGTATGGAAGGTGGCTCAAGGTCTATCATTTTTAGAGTTATTTTTTTAAACTTGCAAGTTTATCTAAGTATGATAAAAATATTGCATACTAGCTCATTGGTTTGTTCAGGTGGTTTTTTAGAAACTATTTAAAAACTGTATCACATTGTTGAAATGTTCAGATGGGTTTTGAGCTATATATTTTCTAAGAAAAAGAAGTGCTAGATCCAATCTGTCAGGAATTCTGACTGGCCTTAGGGGGCAGATGATCAGCAATGGTGTCAGAATGATCCATTTTCTGTGAGTTCAGGCTGTGAAGAAATCAGGAGGAGGTGTTGTATAGAGAGATGACAGTCTATAGGAAGACAACAAGTTCTTTTTTAAAAAAAAAAAAGGAAAGTGAGAAGGATTTGGGGTCAGATGTGGCAGTGCTCAAGGGTTGGTTCCAGTGATGTGTAGGAAACCATGCAGAGCATATATTCCATCCCTGAGAGTTATAACCCTGGTCCTAAAGTAATTTTTTTGGTCAATACGTGGAAGTATTCAATGGTTATTCCTGACACTTTGCTCAGGCTCACTCTTAGCAGTGTCTGAGGATTATATGCCGCACTGTGTAGAACAGGACATGTCTGTATGCAAGGCAAGTGCCCTGTCTGCTGTATTATCTCTCTAGCCCTAAAGTAAAGTTTAAATAGAGCAAATTTTAAAAACTGGGCAGGGGCACACCCGGCAGTGCTCAGGACTTACTCCTGGCTCTGCATGTAGGGATCATAGTTGGCAGGCTCAGGGGCCATATAGGATGCTAGATATTAAACCTGGATTGGATGCTTACAAAGCAAATGCTCTACCCTCTATTCTATCTCTCTGGCCACTAAATATATATTTTGTGTGTGCCGGGACATAGTTTGGTTGTTTCCCCAGATTATTTGTATGTCATCAGTATTCCTTAAGCAGAGAAAAAATACTTAAAATCCCATGACATATATTTTATATAAACATCAGTTTGAGTAACAGAAAGTTTCAGAGGCAAACATTCTAAGGAGAGCAGAATTTTATTAGCTTACCTTTGCATAATGGATACATTTAAACACAAACAACAAAAAATAGAAAATAATTCGATCAACTCCTATGTACTCAATTATAAATTCCCAGCAAGTTTTTGCTTCATTTAAATTTCCTTTCTGGTCTCATGTTAGATTATTCAGAGCAAATAATCAGAGATACAATTTCATCTTTAAATAGTTTAGTATGTTTCTCCAAAAGATGACAAAGTACTTCTTGTCAACATAACAAAATATCAGTATCATTCTAAAAAACTGAATGATCCTTTATTACCATTCGATATTATAGTCAGTTTCAAATTACTCCAACTTCTCTCCATTATACTCTGTTCAGGTTGGAATAAACTAATCAAAATCTATATATTACAACTGGTTGATATAGATATACCCAAGGCAAGACTTATAGAGTTTAGATGAGACAAACACTAGGTCTTTTTATTTGATTTCCCAGCTTTCAGAATAAAACTTTGAAAGGTAGATTCTTAGGGTTTGAGTGATTTATCTTCTCTGGTCTACATATAAAAGCAGAGGGCAGGATTAAGTAGTTATCTCAGATCTCTTTACCTCTAAGATTTTTAGATTCTTTCAACCTCAATCTTCAGAATGATGCAAGCTTTTATTTCTAGGAGCCTTTTCTTGCCCTGATCCCTCATTCTCAGTGCTCTTTTCCTTCTTCTCTGCCCAGCCAATCCTGAGTCATCTTATAAAGCCCAAGAAGGTTGGTACAACCCACTACACATATTTTTTGTGTCAAAGGTTGATAAGCTGTTCATAGTCCACCTCCCTCCTCTTCCCTTACTTCCCTCACCATCACCGTTTTCTCCCTTATCACACCTGCACACACTTCTCCAGTGACTGGACGAAAGGAATCTCTAGATTTATTAGAGATCCTAATATTTGAACCACAAATCTATTGCCCAGGATAAAACACAGATTCCTGGGATCTATGAGACTATAAATTAAAAAGTAGATCTCATTGGCATCCTCTAACACTGCTTGTGCCTCTGAATTTCCAGAGCTGATCCTGCTGGGATACTCTCAAAGGTCTGCAGTCCCTTTGGGATCTCCATTCTGATTCCTATATCTAAGATGCGATGTACACCCAAGTTGCCCTCAGAAGTGTCTTTGGGGATGGTCTTTCTCTGAGTCCAGTGAAAAAAAGATGATCTTTTTCTCTGTGCCCTTTCTGTACCTCAGCAGCCACACTCTCCCAGCAGTTCTTTCTCACCTCAAAACCAGTACAACTAAAAGCATGGCACTTGGGCAGGGCTGAGAGCATGCTGCTGGCCGAAATTTGATTGTAGTGAATCAAAAAAAAAAAAGTAGGACTAGTAAGCATGTAGTTGTATGTGTACATGTGGTATGTGTGCTTGCAGCTCCTCTGATTTCTGAGGATAGAATACCAGGTAAATACCCCCAATCAAAGCAAACTTGATGCTTTCTTTGCTCACTGATTTGGCAAGCAGTGTTGGAGAGGGAACCACTGAAGATGAGACCTATGTTCTCCTGCTAGAATGGAGTAAGACCCCTCTCACCACCAGCTCACTCTGTGTGAGACAATGACCAAGGCTCTGGAGACTTGGCTGCATACATTGGAACATTATAAGCTGACTTGTGCCTCCATGCCACAGGGGTGGGGGGAGAAGTACAGAGGGGACTAGAGAGATGCAGCAGCAAGTGCTTGCCTTGCTTGCAGACAAGCCAGTATGATTCCTGGTACTGTATATGGTACCCTGAGCACTGCCAGCAGTGATTCCCCAGGTATGAGCTTGAATTAATCCCTAAACACTGCTGGTTTTACTAGCCCTAAGTCAACCCCTCCTTGCAAGTATGCAGAGAAAGATGGGACCAGTGCACATGTTAAAGGTTCCTCGGAATTTTTATTTAGCACCTTGCTTTGGCAATGGTTGAAACAGTATTCCTGTGCCCACTGGGCATCAGCTTCAGGAGGCAAAAAGAGCTCATCCCAGGATGGGTGCAAACCAGTAGAGTAGGAATTGATGTGCCTGGGGTGGGAAGACTCTTTCCTCATCTTCTTGGCACATATGCCCTCATAGTGCCAAGGTACAGTGTGCATCATGGTGCTTGTGAGGCTGGTGCTTCTACTCAGCAAGTGTCACAGTGCCACAAGGCTCCAGGATCCTCTCAAGAATTCTCAACATTTGGGAATTGATTTTCATTTCCAAAAAGGTCACTTGGTGGAGCACATCCATAGGGATCAAAGCCAGTTTGGGGTAGGGATGGGGCATCAGAAAATTAACGAGGTGCTAGTTTGTCCCAAACATACAACCAAACAAAAAACCCTTCTATGAAGTAAACACTCCCAACTCCCCAACACTGTTTGGTTGTAGTCCTAACGTTCAATGTGGTTTTTTTCTAGAACTTTGGGAGGTCTAAGTATAAGTGCCTTATGCAAAAGGCCCTAGAGACCCATCTGATTCCTTTTGCCATAGGAAATGACATTAAGAAGCATCCTTGAACCAGCCTGGGGGATTCCAGGAAACTTGGGATTTGGGGCACTCTGTTCTCACTCGCCAGCCCCCAGAGCTACAGAGTTCATATAAATGTGGACTGTCAGGGAGGCGACAGTGTTTCTCTTACAGTCCAGCTAATGTTCTGTTACCCATCTGTGCAATCTAAGACAGAGCCCTGGCTTGCTTGGTTTGAACTGGGTTTCCTCAACTTGAAGAACCCTTAAAGACAGAAAAGGATGGGTCACCAAGCATGTGAAGAGAAACACAAGAACATCTAGGGCAGGGGTGGTGAACAAGTTCAACACAAAGAGCCAAAATTTTAAACTGTGAGAGTCAAAGAGTCACACCACGCAGTGACCTGCCAAAACAGACAAATACTCACACAAAGGCATATAATTTTAACAATAATATATTAAACACATATTGCATTTTGCCATTTTGAGTGAGGGTAAAAATCCTGTTCACCACCCCTGATCTAGGCAACTGCAAGGTTTATTCAAAAACGTGCTGAGTGGAGACATACAGGGAACAGGTCTAGCTGGTGATAGAAAAAAAAAACTCAGGAGCAAGAGTGGAAGGATGGTACAGCGGGGAAGGTATTCGATTGCCTTATACACAGCCAACTTGAGTTTGATCCCCAGCACCACTTATGATACTTTTTCCAAGAGAGATCTCTGAGCACAGTACCAGGAGTAAATCCTCAGCACTAGCAGATGTATTCCTCCATGGCAACAAGCAACCAGAAAGTTAAGAAAGTGACAAAACCAAAGAAAAATGGTTTTAAAGGGAGGAAGAGAATACTAAGGAGAGTGATAAATGTTTCACTGATAAATGTTTTAGATGCTGCGGGACTAGGGGATGATCTCTTGCAGAGGTCAACCAAGAGCTGAAGAGCTTCTGCTGACCTACACAAGCGGATCTTGTGGGGTGGGATGTAGTTTCAAGGCAGCGCTCCAGCAGAAGGTGGAAGAGAAGGGGGGTGGGTTGGGCCCAGGGCTCCTTCCAGAAGCTTCTCTAAGGGTGTGCAATAACAGTAGGATGGGATGTGGGTGGGAGGAGGGAGGTTAAGGAGCTGCACCCACAGAGAAGGAGCATCTGTCATTCCCAGTCAGTGAGTAGGAGGCCAGTCATCAAATGGACAGGTGAAGTTGGCAGGAGGGTGGGCAGTGGGGGCAGAGGTTGGGAGCCTGACAGGGGCAGAGCCCAGAAATGGGGCCAGAGACAAATCGGAGGCCAGCAGGATTCACAGCAGCAGAGGTAACTGTCTTCGATGAGGCCAGCCCTCTGGTGGAAGCGCAGAGAAGCGTCCATCTACCTGAGAGCTAAGCACCTTTAGTCTCCCTGTGAGGACTCCCCACTGGTGGGATTATGGGGGTGTGCAGAAGACCCCCCCAAGTACTCCATAATTCATCATCAGTTAAGGGCAGCAGGTCTGTGAGGGGAATTCCCTAATGAATAGGCTCAGAGCACAGGAAAGCTGACAGCTGGGGACACAGGAATAATTCTCCTAAGCCCAGGCTCCCCAGTCCTCTCTGAAGAAGATTTCAGCTCTATGCGTGGTTCCTGGGGAACCCATCTGCTGACTGACTTTACCCCTCACTTTGAAGGTGTGTTACATGTATGTGAGCTTGCATGTATGTGGGGCAGGACGCTCAGACAAATTCATGCTTCGCCTGGTCCTGCCATCTGCACAGTCACTTCCACCAAGGTCCCTTCTAGCCCCCCACCTGGATCCAGTGGGGCATCCTCTGGCTTAGTTACCCCCATGCATGAGGCCATCTCACCTGCCAATTGCTTGACAGCAGCAGGACAGATACAAGGACACCTGGTGAGTTTTGGAGACACTGGTGAGAGAGAGGTTGGGAAAGAGGGGACATGTGTGGTCTGTGACTGGGGTGTGTGTGTGCTAAAGAGGGGTCTGGAGGATGATCTGAGGAGAGGGACTTGAGCCACAGCAAAGGCCACCAGGCTGTGTTGTCAAGAAACTTGCACACGCACACATTTCACCAGCACAGCAGATTGGCATGGGGCCAGCATTGGGTGGCTCTGTTGCGAGAGGGGGATCAAGAACCTGCTTTCCTTCCATACTGCTCTGGCACTGACAGGTAGGCCCCAAGGTACTCCCGAGACTTCCACTCCAGTCAGAGAGGGGTGTCATTGTTCCCATATGATAAAAAAATACTGTGTCCCCCCTCATGTGAGGGGCTTCTGCTGCCCATTGGGGCCTGTTATGACACTCAACTCTGGCTGTGTCAGCTCCACAGGAAAAATGAAGGGGTCTATCTTTTTGTTTGGGGCCAAACCCTGCACCTCAGTGCCTGCTCCAGGTTCTGTGCTCAGGGCTCTTTTGGGTACTGGCCCAGGGCTAATCATGCAAAAGCTGACTTCAGCACCAGAGGGCTTGTTCTTCCCAGCTCCCAGCATGCAAACTTCGCACAGGTTATGAGTCCTGGTTATCCCTTGTGCTTCTGAGCAACCTGGTTATAGCTGGAGGTTCTGTCACTCTTTTATGTGCAGGATAAATTTGCTAAAGCAGCACATAGAAGTTCATTTAATGATAGAATTCCCTCGCTGGTTTTTTGTTTGTTTGTTTGTTTGTTTGTTTGTTTGGGTCACTCCCGGCAGCATCCCTCAGGGGTTACTCCTGGCTCTACAGCTCAGAAATTGCTCCTGGCAGGCTCGGGGGACCATATGGGATGCTGGAATCCGAACCACCATCCTTCTGCATGCAAGGCAAATGCCCTATTTCCATGCTATCTTTTCTGCCCCCTCTCTGTTTTTTTGTAGGGTACACCCAGTGATGCCCAGGGCTTACTCCTGGCTCTAATCAGGAATCACTATTGATTCCTCAGGGGACCATATGAGAAGTAGGGACTCAAACCCGAGTTGGTTACACACGAGGCAAGTGGCCTGCCCACTAAGCTATCACTCTGGCACTTGTTTATGGGTTTCCTGTCAGAGAGGCAGATCAGGCCACCTGGGTCAAGCTCACAGAAAGGGGTGAGGCACTGCCACATTCTTCTAAAATCTTCCCCGTCTACATTGGCTTACCAACCCAGAAATACCCCAAACTTCTAGGAGCTTCATAGTTGAGAATGACCGAATTCTTGGTCATAGGTGGGCAAACTCCATATTCTGATGACATAAGGTTCAACCCTCTAAACCTGGCAACCGGGCCATCTTTGGGATGGTACATAGGAACACCCCCAAATTTAGTGGCCTGACAACCCCCCTTTAGGGTAGCCCCTTCACATAGAACCCCCCAGGGTTCTAGAAATCAGAACTAAAATAAAGGCTGACAGTACTTGTCTTATTCTCCATCACAGCATCCAAAATGGTGCCAAAGAGATCTGTGCCCATGAGATGTGGCCATAACAGCATACAGGCTGCAGCCATGTATATGGCAGCCGAAAAGTGAGAATTGGGTTGGGGAGAAGACATTTGGGGACATAGAACTGGCCACCCTGCTTGTCAGAACTTGCTCAGGGATAAGAGAACTGGCAGAGATACTAAATGGGAGCAGAGGTGAGTAGTAGGACCTAAAAAAGGCAGGGGAACCTGATGACCACAGGTGACAGTTTTTCCTGGACCAGCTACCACCTGGGGAACATAGAGGCTGGGGTCTACAGAGCCTTTTGGTAAGCGGCTAAGGATGAGGCAGAGTCTACAGAAAAGTGCTGGGAAGCTGGGTGAGAGTTGAGGGGGACTGTCCCCCAGCAGTAGGCATGGCTTGTGAAGCATGTGGGAAGGGTTCTGTTGGGTCTGCTGGCATCTTGCTGCCAGACAGTCAGAACCCACCTACCAGCCATGTCCACAGTGGCTGAGGACATGCCAGCAAGGGCAGTGGGGGACTGAAATAGTGGGGTTTCCAAGACTAAGATGACTCAGAGTCTGCTGCTGTCTGGCTCAGAGCTCAGTGCTCCTCTCATGTCACAGAGAGAAGATCTTGAGCTCTGCTGCCTGTCAGGACAGTGATGATGCCACCCTGTCCTCCCACCTGGGATGCTAAGGAGTCTCAGAGCACACTTATGGGCTGTGAGGCATTGAAAGGAGAAAATTATCTTGTTGGTTTTAGAGAGAAAAAAATCACACCACAACATCAAAGTTGTAGTGATTGTGAAATCTAAGGTGTTAACGACTCTTCAAAGATGTGTTCCTTCCTAGGGATATATATATATATACCTTAGGAACACAAAAATCTAATACAAAAATTCTCTCCTCACACCTATATTCATCGCAGCACTATTTACAGTAGCCAGACTCTAGAAACAACCAAGATGCCCTTCAACAGATGAATGGCTAAAGAAACTGTGGTACATATACACAATGGAATATTGTGTAGCCATCAGGAGAGATGAAGTCATGAAATTTTCCTATACATGGATGTACATGGAATCTATTATGCTGAGTGAAATTAGTCAAAGGAAGAGAGAGACACACAGAATAGTATCATTCATCTATGGGTTTTAAGAAAAATTAAAGACATTGAAACAATTCCCAGAGTTGAGGGCTTGCAGGACTAGCTCAAGATATGAAGCTCACCACAAAGAGTGGTGAGTACAGTTAGAGAAAAAACTATGCTGAGAACTATCATAACAATGTTAGTGAATGAAGGATGTAGAAAGCCTGTCTGAAATACAGACGGGGGTGTGGAGAAAAGAGATGGGGGGCACTGGTGATGGGAAGGTTGCACGGTGAAGGGGGATGTTCTTGTTATGACTGAAACCCAAATACAATTATGTTTGTAATTAAGGTGTTTAAAGAAATTATTAAAAAATAAATAAAATTAAGAAGGAATATGCATATTCTTGTATCAGCACTACGTTGATGAGAAGAGAAATATTTAAATGGATAATTAGAACATAATGCAATTAATGTAATAATATTTTATTATTTGATTGCTTTGTAAGGAAAATAAAAATATAAAAATAAAATCAGTACCTTCTCTTGAGAACTTTTAATGAATAAAATGCAAAATGATTGGGAAAAAAAAAAAACAAAGATGTGATCCAGGAGGCCTTTGCGGGTGAGTCTCTCCAAACACAAGTTATAGGCAAGCCCAGCATCTGCTGTCTTGGACAGTCCCACTGAATTCCATCAGCTTCTATGAACTGAAGAGTCAACACATGACTGCTTCCAACTGCCAACATCCAAGTGAAGCTTTCCCTTGTCTGTATTTACCTGCAGTACCTTTTCCATCAACCACTGGCATACACTGGTTTGTAAGGGAGAGAGTGTTCTCATGGGAGGGATGAGAGAAGAGCTAGGGAATGGCAGAGACAACTTCTCAAAATTTTTTGCTTTACAATTAATGATAGATAGTACTGTGGTTAGGGTGTTTGTCTTGCATGCTGCTGACCTGGGTTGGGTTCAATACCTGGCACCCCACAGGGACCCCCAGGCACTGAGTAATCCCTGATTTAGAGGCTGAAGTAACCCCTGAGCATTGTCAGCTGTGGTTCTCCTAAAATAAAAACATACAAGACAAATCCAATGTCTACTGTCTTATATTTTTATTTTTCTGTTGGTGCTTGGAATCAAACATAGGGCCTCACCTGTGTGAGGTTTGGCTCTATCTCTGAGTTACATTCTCCCACCTTTGGGCTAAGTGAAACAGTGCTAGGGGCTACTTCTGGCTCTGTGTTCAGAGAACCACCTGAAGTGCCAAGCAAACACCTTAAAATATGGACTATCTATTCATCCCTGAACCTCTTCCCCATTCTCTTTTTTTAAAAATAACAATCAGAGTACTGTAATACCATGGTACAATGAAAAACTAGAGCAAATATTCTTAAAATTTTTACACTTGTGAATCAGGGGAAATAGGATGATTATATCATGGATCGATTGACAGCTAAGACAGAAACAAAAACAATACAGAAGGGCCCGGCGGTGGCGCTAAAGGTAAGGTGCCTGCCTTGCCTGCGCTAGCCTTGGACGGACCGCGGTTCGATCCCCCGGTGTCCCATATGGTCCCCCAAGCCAGGAGCAACTTCTGAGCACATAGCCAGGAGTAACCCCTGAGTGTTACCAAAACCAAAAACCAAAAAAAAAAAAACAAAAACCAAAAAAAAACAATACAGACAGTATTCAATATATATATATATATATATATATATATATATATATATATATATATATATATATATATTTGGTTTTTGGGCCACACCCGGTAGTGCTCAGGGGTTACTACTGGCTGTCTGCTCAGAAATAGCTCCTGGCAGGCATGGGGGACCATATGGGACACCGGGATTCGAACCAACCACCTTTGGTCCTGGATCGGCTGCTTGCAAGGCAAACGCCGCTGTGCTATCTCTCCGGGCCCTCAATCCAATATTTTAAAATCCCAATTTTTAGCTCATGTGATACCTGCTGCTATGAGGAAAAAAAGTTTTGTTCGAAAGCTTGAAAATGTCCAAGGACCATCACCTGTCCATGAACACAGGTTGAAGAATGGGGGACTAGACATGGGTGTGCTGTTATCTACATCTCCGTCTCCTTAAGACAGGATTTACTGAAAGAATCTGATAGGAATATGGTCTAATTATTGAGTGTCAGCCTACAAACCTCAAGAGGAGGTGCGGTTTTTATACACAACCTTGTCTTTATGAATTAAAGTGCAAAAAGTATGGTGGCATGGCCCTTGACCCTGGAATGCTGCTATATAATAACTCCCTGAACTTCTGAGCCTAAGAGCTGACTTTTGGGAAAAGGCCTTTTGTGTCAGACAATGCTGGCCTGACACTCCCTGGATCTTTGGCTTTAGAAAGCTTTTCCTGTGATCAACCTTCCCTGGGAAATTTCTTTTTTGTTTGTTTGGGGAGGCCACACCCGGAGATGCTCAGGAGTTACTCCTGGATCTGCACACAGGAACCACCTGTGGCAGAGCTCAGGGGATTGAATTCAGGTTGGCCATGTGTAAGGCAAATGTGTTGCCCACTCTACTTTAGCTCTGGCCCTAAAAGTGTTATTTCTAACTAAGTTTCTGGATCAGAACTGTAGAGTCTAAGATCCATATTCAGAGCAGACTGCGACAGGAGTTGTTTTCCCTCACCAATTGTTGTGATGGTTCTATTGTCCATGACAGACCTCTTGGTGTTGCAAAAAGGAATTTATATATTAAAAACCATGATGCCTTTTTTTTCTTGTGGCTCAATACGAGAATAGAAATGTTTTGTAAGAGAAACCTTAGCAAGGGATTGGAAGAAAGGCAGCCACAGAAGAGTTATTATTCTCTCTACTCCCTTTCTTCTAAGTATTGTAATTGAGGTCATTATAAATCTTTGAAAGCAACACTTCTCTCCCATATGTGCTACCCAGCATCAGAGATATTTATAGAAACTGAGTAGTACTCATCCCTTCAGTAAAGTTCTGTGGAGCTAGTTCCGAATAAATAATGTTTATCTAGATCCTGCAAATAATTTTAACGAGGAAAAAATTGACTAGTCCATCAGCTGTGTCTTGTGCTGATGCTGATATCCAAGCACTTGAGGGGTTGACTTAGTTTAAGCAGAAATAGCTTTCTTTCTTTATTATTTTGGGGGGCACACATCCGGTGACACTCAGGGGTTACTCCTGGTTATGCATTCAGAAATCGCTATTGGCTCAGGGGACCATATGGGATGCCCAGGGATCTAACCAAGGTTTGTCCTAAGTGAGCCCCATGCAAGGCAAATGGCCTACTGCTGCGCCATTGCTCCAGTCCCAGAAATAGTTTTCAAAATGAAGAAAAAAACAAAAACAAAAACAAAGGAAAACCATTAATAGATATCAATCGATTTGGTTGTAATATTAAAGCAATAACTTTGTAATTGTATTTTATTTTAAATTTTGTTTTTGTTTTGGAGCCATATCCAGGGATATTCAAGGGTTACTCCTGGCTCTGCAGTCAGGAATGTCTCCTGTCGGGGCTGGAGATATGGCATGGAGGTAAGGTGTTTGCCTCTCATGCAGAAGGTCAGTGGTTCGAATCCCAGCGTCCCATATGGTCCCCTGAGCCTGCCAGGAGCGATTTCTGAGCTTAGAACCAGGAGTAACCCCTGAGCACTGCTGGGTGTGACCCAAAAACAAAAAAACAAACAAACAAAAAAAAGGAATGTCTCCTGTCAGTGCTCAAGGGACCATAGAAACTGTCAGGATTCAACCCAGGTCACCCACATGCAAGGCAAATGCCTTACCTGCTATACTATCTCTCAAATCTTGCAATTGCATTTTAACAGGAGTGAACTGGTTGAGCTAGTATGACTTGGTGGAAATTATTTTAAATTCAAATGGCAGAAATTATTTTAAATCTACATATAAAAGACAACATATGGACTAGATATACATGTGCAAACTTCTCTTTATTATGTTAGGGTCAGAGAAAAACTTTGCTAGCTAGAAATCAACTGCAACTGTAATTACAGTTGTGAGCACTAGAAATCAGTTTCCACTGTGGGAGCACCTACTATTTATTTATGATCGTTAAAGAGCACATTCATCTTAGACACTTTCTAAAAATCACCTTCTCTCTTGACTTGCAACGGGGCACGATTCCTGAATGTTGAAAATGGGTAGTGGAGAAATATCCATGCTTCGTCAGTTCCTGCCTTCCATGACTGGAACCTGAAGCTGTCTTTAAGAGTCCTTCTTTCCATGCCCACATGCTACTTGTTCAGATGTCTGTTGAAGGAAAGAGTCAGAGAATGAGAGAAAGAGAATGGGACACTTCGAGAGTGACATTCTCCTTTTCATTACAATTTGCCTCAAGCCACTTTTATAAGAATCTATTGATGTTCATATTCATATTCTGGTGCAGAGGCGCTTCTTCACAGTAGGAATGTTAGTCCATACAGCAACCTACTTTCGTTTGTTGGATGTTTTTTTATCTCTCCCAGAAGCTTCTGATCCCTTCCACAGTCCTAGCACCCAGTCTGACTTGAGACTGATAAATTGATTTTCTTTTTTTTGTTTTGTTTTGTTTTGTTTTGGTTTTTGGGTCACACCCAGCAGTGCTCAAGGGTTACTCCTGGCTCTACACTCAGAAATCGCTCCTGGCAGGTTTGGGGGACCATATGGATGCCAGGATTCGAACCACTGTCCTTCTGATGCAAGGCAAATGCCTTACCTCCATGCTATCTCTCTGACCCTGATAAATTGATTTTCAATAAAAACTTTCTCTACCACTGAGTCTGAAAACTGGAGTTGTGTCCTAATCTTCTGTGATTTGGTGTTCAGTCACTAAGCCTGACTCTGTGGGTCAGCTTCCTCAACCAAGAAAAGGACTTTTTTTTAAATATTCACTCTGTCAGCTTATTTAGCCATCTGGGAAGAGATGTTGGCTGCAGAGTAATGTCAAGGATTGGGCAAATCAGGGGAAATTTTCTCCCACAAAGACTATTTTAGGAAGAATGAAGCAAATGTTAACCTTATGGAATGAATCAAATAGTCCACTTTGTAAGATACAATGCTCTTGTCCCAATTTTACAGGCAAATTTACTTCAGAAACATATCTGAGTTGCTTCCACTGACATAGGCAGTCAATGGTTGGGTTTTCCACTGACTTCCAAGGCCTCTGATTCCACCTGCTTAAATTATGCTGAGAAAAATAAATAAATCGAGGGCAGATCCAACTATGACCCTCGCGCATTTCTTCCTTTTAGCACAAAAGGAGTCACACAAACTTATGGGAGAGTCCTGTGGGGAATATGTTTCCTATCTCGATTTCATCTACTTAAGCTCTGAGGAATAAAAAGGAGACATATAGGGCCTATAAAAACAAGACTAAGAGGTCACTGGACAAACAGAAATGAGGTGACAGTTTCATCTGGACAATGCCTGGAAAAGGGTGGGTGGGAAACTGAATAAGTGTCAGGATTGGCCTTGAGGGGAGGAGGAAGAGCAGAAATTGTCATCCTGGGAAGAACAAAAGGAGCTGGTGGTGAGGACAGACATAGCAAATGCAGAGAAGAAGTCCATACGAGATCAGAGAGATAGAACAAGGGCTCAGGTTTGTGACTTGCATGCAGTTGACCACAATTTGAGCCTTGGCACTGCCAAGCATTTAAGCTAAATCTTGTGTGGCCCTCAGTCTAGCTGCTGAGACTCACCAGAGGAAACCCTGCCCCTCTCCAATACCTAGGAACCCTTTGGCTCAAAGAAAGCCCCAGAAAGAGCTATGTCTTCTGTGGTCTATCCCATGACTAGATATCTATACCTATATCTATATATATTATATATCAGGACCATTCCTACCAAAGTCAACCAGTGTCTACCCATTCCATAATTCTTCCCAGAGTGCATCCTATAACCACCATCCTTAGACCTCAGCCTACCAGTGTAAAAGGCCCATTTAATTTTAGATTGTTAAAGCTTAGGTCTCTTTCTTCTTGACTTTGGCTTGGATATGTACTTCTCTCCTTTTTTCTCCACCAATGCACCTGAAACCACTTGGCCCCTGGCCCCCATCTTTTTTTTCTTTTTCTTTCTTTCTTTCTTTCTTTCTTTCTTTCTTTCTTTCTTTCTTTCTTTCTTTCTTTCTTTCTTTCTTTCTTTCTTTCTTTCTTTCTTTCTTTCTTTCTTTCTTTCTCTTTCTTTCTTTCTTTCTCTTTCTTTCTTTCTTTCTCTTTCTTTCTTTCTTCTTTCTTTCTTCTTCTTTCTTTCTTTCTTTCTTCTTTCTTTTCTTTTTCTTTTTCTTTCTTTCTTTCTTTCTTTCTTTCTTTCTTTCTTTCTTTCTTTCTTTCTTTCTTTCTTTCTTTCTTTCTTTCTTTCTTTCTTTCTTTTTCTTCTTTTTCTTTTTTTTTTTTGATTTTTGGGCCACACCCGGTGACACTCAGGGGTTACTACTGGCTCTGCACTGAAAACTCGCTCCTGGCTTGGGAGAACATATGGGATGCAGGGTATTGAATCATGGTCCATCCTGGGTCAGCTGCATGCAAGGCAAACACCCTACTGCTGGGCCACCTTTCCGGACCCTCTTTATTCTTCATTTTATAGAAAGATGCAGAAATATAGGTAAAGCAAAGTAATCCATGTCCCAAGGTTCTATGAAAAAGGCTGGAGTCTTACTTAAAAAATAAAAAAGGGGTGGTGGAGAGATAGCACAGTGGCAGGGCATTTTCCTTGCATGCAGCCAACCCAGGACGAACCCTGATTAGATTCCTGGCATCCCATATGGTTCTCCGGGCCTGCCAGGAGTGATTTCTGAGGACAGAGTCAGGAGTAATCCCTGAGCACTGCTGGGTGTAATCCCCCAAACAAACAAACAAACAAACAAAAAGAAATAAAAGAAAATAGAAAAGAAAACAAACAAAAAAGGGTGTGTGGCAGGTTTTTCTACATAGGCACAGCAAAAGTTGGGGAAAACAGAGAGGAAAAACCTTTGGCCTAAAAAAACAGGGAAACCTGCCTGTTTTTATGCAGGATGCATTCTGCCCTAAGATTAAGTATAGGATATATATATATATATATATATATATATGATATTAAGTATAGGATATATGTATATGCTCCAGGTGTACTAAGTTGTCTAACCCCAAAGTCTTTCTTTGTGGTCCCAGTAAAATTTTTTCTCCATCACAGTGCAGTTAGGTTTCTGTGATTAGAGATCTTGGTTTTGGCACAGATCCTATGTTGAAATCAGGATGTCATGGAGTGTCTTCTGATTTCATCTCACCATTAGGTGGCAATACAGGGAACCCTCCCCTGAAAGCAAGTTGTTACTGTTTCTAAGTCGTCAAGTTGTCATATGAACTTAGTCTGGAGCAAGTCAGTGTCAGGGAAGCATTAGGACCTTTACTGGTAAAATTCTGGTTCCTGCTGCTGGTGCAGAAAGCTGTGCTGGTTGCATAGATGGGATCCAAGGTTCAGGGGTTGTCCGTTGTCTGTTGTCCGTTCATCTGAAGCCAAAGTAAAGTTGCTATGACAAATATTCAGGGTGGAAGGCCCCCCTGCAGTATAAAATTTATGAGTTCCCATTCATATTAGATATGAACTTCTTTCCATACGTAATATTTCCCCATTTTAACGTGCCTATGCAAAATGGAATAATGCATATTACTGGTGCATCTTGGGGTTAAAAAATCGCAAGCTAAACAACGCCTATAACCTGATTCTAACATGAACTCAGAATCCAAGAGAAACTTATCTACTAGAATTTCCTACTAAACAGACTACCTTTACATAAGGAAATAGACAATAAGAATTATAACTATTGGCACTCAGAAGACTCCACATGCCAGGACTTCTGGGCGTCTTCCACTGGTATGTTGGAGGCTCTGAGCAGGACAGCTAGCCATAGGCCCCCTGGGCTGACCACTTAGTCCAGGGGACTGAGATCCCTCCCCCCCCATGCCAGACTGGTCTTCAGGGCCAGACCTGGTATATCAGGACCTGGGGGGAGGGTTGGGGAAACAAACTCCTGTCGTATGCATACTGAACCCCATTCAGAGGTTCTTTTCTTACTAGTATTCATTTTCAAAAGATATATATACTTTTTAACTTCACCCAAAAATGTTCTTAATTCTTGATTGTTTCTAGGAAAAAAAATAAAATGCCCTAGATTTGGAAGATAACATTCAAATAGGTCTCTAATATCAGTGTATATGTAGACGTGTCTTCCTATACAGTGGTCCTCTCTGACTGCCAAGCCTAATCCATAAATAATTCATCTATACAATGTATATAGCCCCTCTGGTATATTGCCCCTCCCCCACACCAGAGCCCCTTCTACTTCCTCATCTCCCAATCTGGATTCGTTATCTTCCCCTTAATTAACCCTCTTTACCCTCAGTTCTTAACTTGTTAGGCATCAAGACGGACCTCCTGCCCCAACAGATTCTGCCCTTTCGCACACCCCTACAAAGCTCATTTTTACACCTTAATTCTCTCACCCCCAACCATCAGTACCCCACATTTACTTTTTTTAACTTCAGTACTGCACAGTCCTAATCACAGACCAAAGTCATGCATTGGATTTAACAACCCCCAACTATTTCAAAAGACATAAAATGGACACATATGTCTTTTGAATATTTTATGTGTATTTTCTTTGACAGCTATAACTCTTACTAAGTATTCTTTTACAGTGACTATTCTATCCATTTTTTATCTTTTCTTCTCTTTGTGAGCTGTTCAATAAGGAATTTTGGTGAAAGAGTCCCTCAGTTTAATGCTTATGATTGAACCATGTCATAGGGATTGTTGGACTTGTTCTTACGGCCCCTATATGCACCGATAACGCCACGTGGCATTGTTCCTTGTTTGCATAGGCACATTAAAATGGGAAAATACTATACATACAAATAAGTTCTTATCTAATAGAGATTGGAACACACAAATCTTGTAGTGCAATGGGACCTTACACCCTGAACATTGACATAATGACCTGGCACAGGCCTCAGAAGAATGGGTATCATCCATTCACCCCTGAACCAGGGAAGCTATCTACAAAACATCCAAGGTTTTTTATAACAACATCTGGAAGCAATCATTTACCAGGGAAGACCCTACCACTGCTCTGACATCGGCCTGCTCAAAAGAGACTTCCCTTAACACTAAGAAGACTTGACAACAACAACGACCTGCTTACAGAACAGGACCCTCTGCATTGCCCTTTAATTGTGAGGTGAAATGAGAGGATGCTTTGCACCATCCCGACTGCAATGTAGGATATGCAGATTTCAAGATCTTTAATGATACCAACATGATACCAACATGATACCAACAACAGAGACTGTGTGAAAAATAAAAGTGCAATGTAGGATATGTGTAGGATATGTGTGAAAAATAAAAGTGCAATGTAGGATATGCAGATTTCAAGATCTTTAATGAGACCAACATGATACCAACATGATACCAACAACAGAGACTGTGTGAAAAATAAAAGTGTAATGGCACTACAGACAATGACTTGGATTGGACAAACTAGTTTTCCTGGAGCCTAGAGCTGGTCTTATGCCAGGAAACGTCAGGGGTAGGGTGTCCTTGTATTTAGGCCAAGGCTTTTTCTTTCCATGTTCCTCATATTTTGGTGGGCCTATGCAAACAATAATTGCCACTCTAACACTGTTTTTACTGTGCTCCTTTGACTCTAATCCTTAAGAAAAACAACCCACTTAAACTATTGAGGTTAACTTAAACTAATATGCATGTGCATGGAAATGGAAAAAAGTACTTTGCCTTCAATGTTTAAGGAGTTACATAAGTTTTATGGCTTTAGTTTTTTTTTTTTTTTTTTTTTTTTTTTTTGGGCCACACCCTGTGACGCTCAGGGGTTACTCCTGGCTATGCGCTCAGAAGTTGCTCCTGGCTTCTTGGGGGACCATATGGGACGCCGGGGGGATCGAACCGTGGTCCGTCCTAGGCTAGCGCAGGCAAGGCAGGCACCTTACCTCCAGCGCCACCGCCCGGCCCCTTTAGATTGTTTTGTGTGCTGCTAAGAAATATTATGTATTACAATCTGTGGGACAAAGTAATTGTACATGGGTTCTGTTTTATTTTTCTTAATGTTCTTTGGCTGAAAGTTCAAAGTTCAGATATCAGCAAGGGGACTTCTGAGAATTATGTTTATGGGTGATTGTCCTTCCACTGTAACTTTACATTGTCCTCTTTCTTTGCATATTTGTTCTCATAATTAAAAATTAAAAATTAAAAAAAAAGAATTATAACTATTAAGGAAATACATCTAAAGAAATATATATGGAGGAAAAATGCATATCCTTTTAAGACTTTGAAACAGTCGGGGTGGGGGCAATAAAATCCAGAGTACAGCTTCAGCCTGCAATGTGTCTTGTGGAGTCTGAAAAATGACTCCCAGCAGTCACTGATTAGGAAATGCCCTTGAGCTGGGGGTTTCTCAAAATCTGAATCCAGTAGCAAGCAACAGTCCACAGTGAAGAGAGGTGGGGAAAAAAGGACAACCGAGAGCAAATCAGAAGCAGCTGACTTACTTTCTTAATCACACCACTTGTAAACTTTTAAATACAGGCATTTTCAAACAGTATGGAACTATGCAAAATAACATGTGAAAGTTATTTTCAGCAATAATTTCTCCTATTCCATTATTTTTTGTTTGCTTGTTTTAGGGATCATACCTGTTTGTGCTCAGGTTTTACTCAAGACTGTACTCAGGGATAATTCCCTGTAGGGCTCAGGAAACCAGATAGGGTTCTAATGATCAAACCTGCTCAGCTACATACAAGGCAAGCACCCTCTACTTCCTGTACAATCACTCTGGCTCCTCAACTTAATACTTCATTTTTATTGAATCAATATGAATTATAAGGTTATTCATGATTGACATACACTTTTAGTGGTCACAAATGGAATCATTCTAGACACCTATTTTTCAGTGAGCTCAACTGCCTGTACTGGGCCCAAAAGAAAGCAGATGGGGCACAATAGAGAAGATGTGGAAATACAGTACAGTGGCCAGGTTGTTTGCCTTGCACATGGTCACTCTGGTTCAATTCCCAGTACCCAATATGGTTCCCCAATCCCCCAGGATAGACCCTTGTGTGTAAAACCATGAGTAAGGTCTGTTCACTGCTGGGTATGTCCCTAAAACAAAACAAACAAAGCAACATAATGGCTCTACTGGAATGCATGCTTTGCCCAAGTTTGATCTCCAGCACTATATGATCCCCTAGGCTCCACCAGGATTGATCCCCCTACCCCTGGTATAGAGCTAGAAGTAGCCCCTAAGCATTGCCAGGTGTGGTCTCCAAACCAACCAAACAAACCAACAAAAACAAGCAAATTTTCTGTACTATGGCAAGAAATTGTGGCATGGTTTGGCATCTGTTTTCTCTGGGAACTCTGAAGCAAGTCAGTGACATTTTTGCAAGGAAATATCAATGGATTTCTGTAATGTCCAATATCTTCCCAGTGTATTAGGCTTTCTCAAAAGTAAGATATTAATTCATGATACTCATATCATGTAGTAAGATATTTTCTCCAAATAGAAGTGTAAAAGGTTGAGGCTTTTTCACTTGATAGAAATAAAGGATGAAGAGCAAAAGAAGCTTCTATAGCATGCACATGTTCATGCAGGTACCATAGGCCAGTTCTGCTCGGGCCAGCAAGTCCTGCTAGCTTCAGAAAGAGCATTATTCATCTGGCCTGGAGAGATAGCACAGCGGCGTTTGCCTTGCAAGCAGCCGATCCAGGACCAAAGGTGGTTGGTTCGAATCCCGGTGTCCCATATGGTCCCCTGTGCCTGCCAGGAGATATTTCTGAGCAGACAGCCAGGAGTGACCCCTGAGCACAGCTGGGTGTGGCCCAAACAACAACAACAACAACAAAAAAAAAACAACAATAAAAAAAAGAGCATTATTCATCGCTGAAGTTCCCTTTGTACACTACTCTTCAATGAAAGGATCCAGGTAGAGCTTTTCAGAGACACAATAATTCTGAGAAGGGCTGGGAAATTCATAAGCTGAGCCCACAAAATCTAAAGTCTGAAAGGTTGAAGGTGCTCAAACAAGCAAGGGGAAAAAATTAAACCATTGTTGGTTCATGGGAGCGACACAGCAATGAACTGCAAAGACTTTTAGAAACCAAAACTGGACAACTGGAGCCAATAGAGAAAGAGCAGTGCATTAGAACCCAAAGAATATGCATGAACCCATTTGTCAAAACTTCCCTCCCAAGCCAAGTTCAATTCCCAGCACCTGCACACGGTCCATGTGCACAATAGTACAGTGGGTAGGGCAGTTGCCTTGTACACGACCAACTTAGGTTCAGTTCCATCCCACATGGTTCTCTGAATCTGTCAGGAGTGATTTCTGAGTACAAGGCCAGGAGTAACCCCGAGCACTATCAAGCATGGCTCAAGCACCCCTCACAGTTTCCAGTTCCTTAGCAGGTGGCTATATTTAGACATGGGTACTTTCATAAAATAATTTAGGTAAAAAAAAAAAAAACCACACAGATACCCTGTGCATAGACAACAGCAACAGCCAGACTACAAAGGCTAGAGAGTGGAACACCTCTCAGATCTACCGGAACAAACTCAGTAAACTCACACTTCCTGGAGACAAATAAAAAATGAAGGATGGCAAGAGCACATAGAGACAAGTCATTACATGTATACACACACAGCACACACGTTTTTTAGATGTATAGTACACACACTTCTGGCACTAAAAACTCTGGAGCTGGACCAGAAGTACAACAGGGAAAGCCCCTGTCTTGTATATGGCCTACCTGGGTTTGATCTCCAACATTTCATATGTTCCCTGAGCCCCACTGGAGGAATTCCTGAGTGCAAAATCATACATAAGCTCTGTGGCCCCAAAACAAAAGCAAAAGCCTGATTTCCCAGCTAAACAACTTAGTGACCAGTTGAAGAAAATTGACTAATAGTCTGTTAGCTCAAACCATCTCAGAACACAGAGCCAAAATTTAAGACAGGAAATCATGGGGGAAGAAATCAGAGGGAGAGTAGGGACCCTAGCCATCAAAGAACACCTGCTCCAGAGGAGCAAAAGGAACAGATGGAGGGGAGACACATTTCCCCACAATGAGAGAAACCAGAGCCTGTGAATTGAAAAGGATATCACAGTTCCAGGAAAGATGGATGAATAAACATATACATTTGGGCACATCAAGCTTTTTAAAAAATTCAAATCCAAAGAATAAAGAGAAAACTGCCTAGAACAGAACAAAAGGGGTTAATTACAAAAGAAATTCTATTACAAAAGCATTCAATGCTTTAGAGAACTCCAAGTGAGCAGCACTTCTTGTCCATGGCAAGGACTTGTGCACAGAAGGTACTGGAAAAGTTGGCACCAGGGTTTAGGGTGCTAAGAGCCCATCAGCCCAGTTCATGGCCGAGATCAGTATTTCTCAGATTGGAGGGGTTCACCAGGATCCATAAGAGAACAGTACCCATCCCAGTGGGCACATGGGCACATCTAGCAAGACCTCTAGCACTGTCCACACTGCTAGGCTAGGGTAGCACCCACAGTCTGGCATGCAAGGGCACTTTTGGAGTCTGCATCCTGTACTCTCCCCTGTCTGTGTAAAATGTGTAATTGCATTCTATGTGTCTTTGTCTGCAAGCTGGGAATAAAAAACATTACTGGTCCCCAAATTGTGATCCCCAACATCACTCATAGAACATGTCTTCATCCATGTCTGATTCACAGAATGTGTTGAGTCCAGACAAACCAAGATCATTATAAATCACAGCCAACTTGATTTATCTGGGCAGGAAACAGATAACAGAACAGTGGTGGTATGAGGCAAAGAACTAAATTAAGTCACTTCTAGACACAGAGGTGGAGTGAGGAAGCATGGCCAAGGTCTCACCTGAGAGAGGCAGAGGGGACATTCCAGTGGTATATTCCAAGCAGAGGAACATTCCAGAAACATGCTGGTGGAGAAATATTTTTTGCCCAAGCATGAAGAGTTATCTATTAGCAGGATTTAAAGCACGTTGAAAGCAAATGAAGTAAAACAAAATACAATAAAATATGCTGAATGGGAAATTGATCTAACCCACAGAAGAAAGCAAACAGGACTGAGAAGAAGGTTCAGGTAATGGAGTATGTGCCCAGAAAGTGTGAGACCCTGAGTTCCACCCCCAGTCTAGCAGGTCACCCTCATCCCAGGACCACTTCTGTGTGGCCACCAGCCAGGCCCCCTGGCTGAGAGATAAAGGAGAAGGGTTATTTAAGCATCCAAAGTAGGTAAAAATGGGAGCTGTGATAGGCTTGAAATTCTATTGAGTAATAGAAAACAGGGAATGCAGGGAAGTGTGTGAAACTCAAATGCATGTTTCTTCCCTTTTGTTTTCAACTTTTCAAACTGGACTCCAATATGTTTTTTTGTTTGTTTGTTTGTTTGTTTGCTTGTTTTTGGGCCACACCCAGTGATGCTCAGGGGTGACTCCTGGCTATGCGCTCAGAAATCACCCCTGGCTTGGGGGGACCATATGGGACGCCGGGGGATTGAACCATGGTCCTACGCTAGCGCTTGCAAGGCAGACACCTTACCTCTAGCGCCACATTCCCGGCCCTCCAATATGGTTTTTAATATGGAATCATTTCAGAAGGTCAGCTTCACAGCCTGGGGTATGTCTGATCCACATCCACCAAAGCAATCATCCTCCTATTATGAATGAAAGCAAGGAATACCCAAAAATAAGAGCCATGTGACCCTCCAGCCCAGCCTCCTGAAGTGCTGGGGGTAAGCAGAATCAGGGATCAAACCCAAAGTCTCTACCATACTAAACTGGATTCAGTTCCAAGCATCCCACATAGTTCTCCATGCAGCACCAGGAGTGATTCCTGAGCACAGACCAGAAGTAGTCCTTATAATCTCTGAGCAGAGTGTTACTAGTGTGACCAAAAGTCAAAGAAAAAAATAATTTTTATAAAAATGGTCATTATAGTTTTGATAAGTTATTTTTTGAAGTATTGTAGCATTCATAGAATTGTAGTATTGTTAAGGTTTAAGATCTAGATGGACATAGTTACTTCACCTCACCATCACAGAGGTGCCAGGCTCTCCACCAGTTCTTTCCCTATGTCACTTCTAAGCCAATTTTTCTTTCCTCATCCCTTCTCCACCTTGGAATCTTAGATATATCATCATTTAAGATCAAGGATTTATCCTCATTTCAGACTATCCCCTTATTTTGTCTCTCTCTGCACCAGTAATGAGTGTGATCACCCGGTGTTTGTCCACCATCTGACTTATTCCACTTAATGTGATGCCCTCCCAGGCCCATCCATATTGCAGTGAACTGTCTGTTTCCCTCTCTTCTTACAGCTGCAAAATGCATACATAGTAAATACCTTCCATATTAGACACATACCTCGTCTTTATCCATCCGTCATTGGATATTTGGGATGTTTCTATTTTCTTAGCTACTACTCTTTTTTGTTTGTTTTGTTTTTGGGTCACACCCAGAGGTGCTCAGGGGTTACTCCTCCTGGGATTTGAACCACCATCTGTCCTGGATCAGCTGCATGCAAGACAAGCGCCCTACTGCTGTGCTATCTCTCTGGCTCTTATTTTCTTAGCTATTATTCTAAGCATTACAATGAATACAAATGTGCATATATCTTTTCCAATTAATGTTTTGTGTTTTGGGGATAGATGTCAAGAAATAGACCCACTGAGTCCTCTGAAAACTCTGACTTTTCTGAGAAATCTCCCTACTCTTTTCCACAGAGGTTAAGCCAGACAATAAAGTGAGTGGCAACACTTTTGTTTTTGTTTTTTTTTCGGGCCACACCCGTTTGATGTTCAGGGGTTACTCCTGGCTAAGCGCTCAGAAATTGCCTCTGGCTTGGGGGGGACCATGTGGGACGCCGGGAGATCGAACAGAGGTCCTTCCTTGACTAGCGCTTGAACAGAGGTCCTTGGCTAGCGCTTGCAAGACAGACAGACGCCTTACCTCTAGGACCACCTTGCCTGCCCCTAGCGCCACCTCTCCGCCCCGAGTGGCAACACTTTTATCTCTACAGCCCTCACAGGGCTGGTTGTTCCCAGTAGTTTTGATATAGATCATTTTCACTGATGTACATCTAATTTGCATTTCCCTGATAATCGGTATCATTAGACACTTTTTCATAGTGTGTTTCATGGCTGTCTATATGTCTTCTTTGGGGAAGTATCATTCCCCAAAGGTTGTTTTTTTTGTTGTTGTTTGTTTTTGTTTTTGTTTTTGGGTCACACCTGGCGGTGCTCAGGAGTTACTCCTGGGTCTACGCTTAGAAAATTGCTCCTAGCTGGCTTGGGTGACCTTACGGGATGCCAGGAATCAAACTCTAGTCTGTCCCAGGTCAGCAGCATGCAAGACAAATGTCCTACATCTTTGCTATTGTTCTGGCCCCATCCCCTAGAGATTTTTTCTCTAAGGACTGGTGTGTACCTCAATGGCTAGAAGCCAGAGTATAGTCATGATGATGGAGAGAGGTTGGTGCAGGCCTGCGGAAAATACCTGGGCCAGGACGTGGCACCCTTTGCAGTTAATTAACAGAACATCTGGCAGTACAGAGGCCCAAAATTCTCATTCAATTGATTTCTATAACTGAAGAAATTGATTCCACCACCACCACCCCCCCTTGGAACCTCACACTTTGAGGATTGTGAGTGATATTGGCTAAATTCAACTCTGAAACTGAACAAAGGGAAATAGTCACTTCAGTGTCACCTCCTTCCAACTCTGGGTTAATTAATAGAAAGAATGGTGGCAATGGATTCAAGAAAAACCATCTTCAAGTTATATTTTTTAAATTGATTGATTGGTTTTAGGGCCACACCAAGTGGCACTTAGGGTTCACTGATGGTTTCTGCACTAAGAAATCACCCCTGGCAGGCTGGGGGACCATATGGGATGCCGGGAATCGAACCGGGTAACTCCTGGGTCAGCTGCATGAAAGGCAAATGCCTTTTGCTGCACTATATTTCCAATCCCCAAGATGCATTTTCTTAATAGTTATAATTCTTAGTGTTTATTTCCATATGTAGAAGTAGCTTCCCCCATTCCTTTTTTTGATCTGTTAGTAAAAAAAAAAAATCTAGTAGAAAAGTCCTGGTTGGAATATGAGCTTAGGTTAAAACCAGGTTATAGAGGTTAACTTGTTATTTTTACCCATATATGCACCAGGAGTATCATATGGCACTGTTGTATTTTGCATAAGCACATGATAAGAATTTCTTATCTAATAGGGATAAGAACTCATACATTTTATAGTGCAGGGGTGTCTTTCACTCTGAACATTTGTCATGGGAACTTGACTGAGGTTTCAATTGATCGGACATTAACTATCCAACCCCGAGCCTCAAATTCCAACATTGATACCAACACTGTTTTCTGCCCAGCACCAAGAAATAAACTACCCTGGGAGTGGCCCGAATGCTGCCCTGGCACCAATCTACTGCAGGGTAGGTTCATATGACATCCTGATGATGAGGAAACAGCAACAACTTGCTCTAAGGGCAGGCTTCCCTGCCTTGACACCTAACAGTGAGATAAAATCAGAAGATGCTCTGTAACACCCCAGCTTCAGTTTAGGATCTGTGCAAAAACCAAGATCTCTAACTACAGAAGACTGACTATGACAACTACGACAGAGTAGAACTTTTCCTGGGACCATAAAGAAAGACCTTGGGGTTGGACAATTAGCATGCCAAAGCCTGTAGTCATTCTTATGACAGTATACTTCATGGGTAGAGACTCCCTGTGCTAGTGGAGCCCAGGGTTCCAAAACAAGGATTTGGTGAAATACAGATCTGGAAGCAAACGTTGACAGAGGAAATAATCCACACAGTGCAAATGTACAAGAACAGGTTCAGGAAATCCAGCACTCAAGCAAGGAATCCAACCATACAAGCTTTCTGCTCCTAAGAAGGAATGCAACTTAGTGGAGGAAGACTGAAGAATGACTCCCTGTCTTTCTCGAACCCCTGCTTTTATTGACAAGAACCAGGCAACACCCTATGGTGGGAGAGGGATACCAAGTAGGTAATAATCCAATAATCCCATCATCATAACATACCCTAGGGTGGAGTATTATTGATTATTATTGATTAGGGTAGGACCAGTAATCCAACAACCTTGTTTGTTTGTTTTTTTAGGCCATGGGTATTTCCTTTTTAATTCTTCCAATGTTTACTAAGCCTATGCAAAAAACCCCAAAATCAAACAAAAACAAAAAACCCTGCCACACCCACCCACCCTTTTAAAATTGTATTTATACCTTCTAGATAGGGGCACCTGCCTTTGTTCATAAAACCTTGTAACATGAATCACTTTTTTTTAACCTCATATTTCTATATCTTTCTACAATTGAGAGAAGAAAAAATAAAAATTGCTGGGGCCCAGGGGCCAAGTGGTCTCAGGTGCATTGAATGGAAAAAAATGGTCACAACTAAATACCCAAGCCAAAGTCAACGACAATAGAATCAAGAGACCAAACTATAAGAAGCTAAAAACAAAATGGACCTGTTACACTGGTAGACCCAGGGCTAAGGGTGGAGGTACGAGATGCATGCTGGTGGAGGGAGGTCAACACTGGTGGTGGGAATGGCCCCAAATCACTGTCACTATATGCCTGAAATACAACTCTGAAGAACTTGTAATCCACAATGGTCTCAATTAAAAAAAAAAACAACTTCAAATTCTAGTTGTCCTACTCATTAGTTGAGTGACCTCAATATATGATCCCGTCAAGCCTCAGTTTTCTTGACAGTTAAATGGGCATTGGTAGGCAAGTCCACAGATGTTGTCCATTAAACCCCTTCATCTGGTATTATGAGATAGGTGGCTCTTCTTCTTCTTCTTCTTCTTCTTCTTCTTCTTCTTCTTCTTCTTCTTCTTCTTTTTAAATTTAAACACATTTTCTGGAGGAAAGTGTTAAGGAAGCATAAATCGCATCATCTTGTTCCAATGCCACCTAGGTAATATGTTTCATAAAGAAACGCAACCAAAATTTGGAGAAATTGTGAATCCACCCAACATGCCCCCCTCCCCTGCTTTCTAAAAGTGGAAAGCAAGGAGGTGAGGTGGATCCATCTGGGCGCCCACATCTTCTGAATCTAAAATTTCAGGAGTGCCTCAGTCTGTTCACACACGCCTCCCGGCTGCCAGGCAGAGCTGCTTCCATAGAAGCTCATCCTGCTCCCCTCATATTTGCAGCTTCCTCTTGCTCAAACCAGCTGGAGAAAGAAAAACAATCGTCCATTTAATTAAATTATGCTAAAGCCTGAATTCAATCCCTCATTTTATTAAGAAGATTCTGAATACTGATTACTGCTCCCTGTAGTCAATCCCTGCTCTACTTAACAAAAAAAAAAAAAAAAAAAAAAAGAACGAAGTTCTGCAATTTTAATTTTAGCTAAAAACAACTTGACACGATCCCATTCTCTCTTTTTTTTTTTTTTGTTTGTTTTTGGGCCACACCTGGTGACGCTCAGGGGTTACTCCTGGCTATGCGTTCAGAAGTCGCTCCTGGCTTGGGGGACCATATGGGACACCGGGGGATCAAACCTCGGTCTGTCCTAGGCTAGTGCAGGCAAGGCAGGCACCTTACCTCTAGCGCCACCGCCCACCCGACCCCATGATCTCATTCTCAATTAAAACAAAAAACGACATTGTTTTCCTTTCTTCCTCCCTTCAACAAAATCCAAGAGTTTTGCCCTGTCCTTAGCTATCCAACCACCCTCAGTATCAAATTCTAGATGGTTTTGGACATAGCAGGCTGGATTATTCTCTTGGTCTCCTTTCTCCTCACTCTCCCCTGGTCCTTAAAGAAAGGATTAACCCTGCCTGGAACCTCACCTTGAGTGACAGGAGGTCTCTCTAGTTTTTATCTGCCCACAGTTTGCACCCAAAGGTTGTATGTAAACAAGGGACCTGCTTGGAATCATTATAGAGTGATCTGGTAGCCCTTCTGAATCTGCATTTGGTATGAAGGATGAAGGGATGTGTTTACCTGTAACAGCTACTGGGAAACAGGAAATTCAGGATGAGGAATTTATGACAGTTGATCCTAAATCTATAGTGCTATAAACCAATCTATATAGCTTTTATTCATTTATTTATTTTTATTTTTTAAATTAGTATCTTTATTTAAGCACCATGATTAAAACATGTTTGTAGTTGGGTTTCAGTTATAAAAAAGAATATCCCACTTCACCAGTGCAACATTCTCACTACCAATGCCCTCCATTTTCCTCTTCCCCGCCCTGTCTGTATTCAAGACATTGTCACTGTAGTTGTCATTGTAGTTATTTCTCTAACTGAACTCACCACTCTTTGTGGTAAGCTTCATACCATGGGCCAGTCCTTCCAGCCCTCATCTCTATTGTCTCTGGGTATTATTACAATACTGTCTTTAATTCTTCTTAAATCCCACAGATGAGTGATACTATTCTCTGTCTATTTCTCTCCCTTTGACTTATTTCACTCAGCATGAGAGTTTCTATGTCCATCATGTATAGGAAAATTTCAGGACTTCATTTTTCCTGATGGCTGCATAGTATTTCATGTGTAGCTGTACCACCACTTGTTTAGCCACTCATCAGTTGTCAGGCATCTGGGTTGTTTCCAGATTCTGGCTATTGTAAATAGTGCTGCATTGAATATAGATATGCAGACTGCATTTTTGTATTGTTTTTGTGTTCCCAAGGAGTGGTATAGCTAGATAATATGGGAGCTCAATTTTTAGTTTTTTGAGGAATCTCCATATTGTTTTCCATAAAGGCTGGACTAGACAACATTCCCAACAGCAGTGAATGAGAGCTCCTTTTCTCCACATCCCCACCATTGTTTTTTGTTCTTATTCTTGGTGATGTGTGACAGTCTCTGTGGCATGAGATGGTACCTCATTGTTGTTTTGATTGTATCTCTCTGATGATTAGTGATGTGGAGCATTTTGTGTATGTGTGTCTTTTGGCCATTTGTAGTTCTTTTTTGAGGAATTGTTCATTTCTTCTCCCAATTATTTGATGGGGTTAGACTTTTTTCTTGTTAAGTTCTGTCAGTAACTTGTATATCTTAGCTATTAGCACCTTATGTGATGGGTTTTGGGTGAATAATTTCTCCCATTCTGTGGATGGCCTTTGTATCCTTGTAACTATTTCCTTTGAGGTGCAGAAGCTTCTCAGCTTAATGTAGTCCCATTTGTTTATCACTGCTTCCACTTGCTATTTCCTCCTTGAAGATGCCTTTAGTCTCAGTGTCATGGAGTGTTTTACTACATGTTCTTCTATATACCTTATGGTTCCAGGTCTGATATCAAGGTCTTTAATTCATTTGGATTGACCCTTGTACATGGTGTGAGATGGAGACCCAAGTTCGATATTTTGTCTGTGGTTGACCTGTTGTCTCAGCACCACTTGTTAAAGTGACTTTCCTTGCTCCATTTTGAGTTTATTGCCTCTTTATTAAAGATTAATTGATTGTATGTCTGGGGAACATTCTCTGAATACTCAAATCTATTCCACTGATCTGAGGGGCCTGTCTTTATTCATGCTGTTTTAATGACTACTGCTTTGTAGTACAATTTAAAGTTGGAGAAAGTGATGCCTTCCATCTTCTTTTTTCCTTGGGTTGCTTTAGCTATTTATGGGTGTTTATTGTTCCAAATAAATTTCAGGAGTGTTTGATCCACTTCTTTGAAAAATGTCATGTGTCTCCTTAAAGAAATTGTGTTAAATCTGTACAAAGCTGTGGGGGAGTACTGCCATTTTAATCCTCCCAATTCATGTACAGGGTATGTGTCTTAATTTATTTGTGTCCTCTTTTCTTTCTTAAAGCAGAGTTTTGTAGTTTTATTTGTATAGGTCCTCATCTCTTTAGTTAAGTTGACTCCAACGTATTTGAGTTTGTGGGACACTAATGTGGATGGAATTGTTTTTTTTAATGTCCATTTTTTCTCTATCATTGTTTGTGTATAAGAAGGCCTTTGATTTTTGTGTGTTAATTTTGTAGCCTGCCACTTTGCTATATGAATCTATTGTTTCTAGAATCTTTTTGGTAGACTCTTTAGGGTTTTCTAAATGTAGTATCATGTCATCTGCAAATAGTGAGAGCTTGACTTCTTCCTTTCCTATTTAGATGCCCTTGATATTTTTTCTTGCCTTATTACTATGGCAAGTACTTCCAGTACTATGTTGAATAGAAGTGGTGAGGGGGGCAGCCTTGTCTTGTACCAGATTTTAGAGGAAAGACTTTTAGTTTATCTCCATTGAAAATAATATTTGTCATTGGTTTGTAGTAGATGGCCATGACTATATTGAGAAAAATTTCTTCCATTCCCATCTTTTTGAGAGTTTTTATCATGAATGGCTGTTGGATCTTATCAAATACTTTCTCTGTATCTATTAATATGATCATATGGTTTTTATTTTTCCATTTTAGATATGGTGTATTATGTTGATTGATTTACATATGTTAAACAATCCTTGAATTCCTAGAATAAAACCTACTTGATCATGGTGTATAACTTTTTATGTGGAATTGAATCCTATTTGCCAGAATTTTGTTGAGAATCTTTGCATCTGTACTCATCAGAGATATTGGTTTATAGCATCTTTGTCTGGTTTTGGTATCATGGTGATGTTAACTTCATAAAAACTGTTTGGGAGTGTTTCTGTTTCTTCAATTTCCTAAAAGAGCCTGAAAAGGATTGGTAGTAATTCCTTTTGAAAGGTTTGAAAGAATTCGTTAGTTAATCCTTCTCGGCCTGGACTTTTGTTTTTCAGAAGACTTTTGAGTACAATTTTAATTTCCTTGGTAGTGATGGGTTTGTTTAGGTATGCTATATCGTCCTGATTTAATGCTGGAAGATTTTAAGAATCCAAGAATTTATCCATTCCTTCCAGGTTCTCATGTTTTGTGGCATAGAGTTTCTCAAAGTAGTCTCTGATTACCCATTGAATCTCTGCATTATCTGTAGTGATCTACCTTTTTTTTTTTTTTTTTTTTTTTGGTTTTTGGGTCTCACCCGGCAGTGCTCAGGGGTTACTCCTGGCTCCAGGCTCAGAAGTCGCTCCTGGCAAGCATGGGGGACCATATGGGACGCCGGGATTCGAACCGATGACCTTCTGCATGAGAGGCAAACGCCTTACCTCCATGCTATCTCTCCGGCCCCGTGATCTACCTTTTTTAATTTCTAATAGTTTATTAAGTTTTTCTCTGTCCCTTTCTTTGTGAATTTTGCTAGTGTTTTATCAATCTTGTTTATTTTTTCCAAAGAAGCAACTTTTGATTTCATTGATCTTTCAGATTTTTTTTGCAACTTTCATTGATCTTTCAGATTGTGGGGGTTTTTTTTTTTGGTTTTTTTTTGTTGTTTTTTTTTTTTTTGCAATTTGTGAAGTTTAAAAAGAATATTAAAGAGACTGGCTAGATAGTACAGTGGGTAAGGCCTTGCAGGGTTTGATTTCTGGCATCTTATAAAGTCCTAGTAATAATAATAATAATTATTATTATGGTTATTATTGGAATCCTGATCCTATACCACTTAATTTACTATATGGGGGGTACTTGAGACAATAACAATTTTAATTTTTAAAAATATGTGGAAAATGATCATCATAAACATTGCTTTGGGTTTTGTTTTGTTTCTTGTTTTGTTTTGTGGTCATACCAATACTCAGGGTTTACTCTTGTTCTGAGCTCAAAGATAACTCCTAGGGGACCATAAGGGATGCTGGAAGTTGAACCCAGATCAGTCACATGTAAGGCAAGCATTATACTTTCTCTCCAACCCTGCTCACAAGCACTTTTAAAGAGTATAATTTGGTAGTGTTAACTACATTCATATTGTTATAAAACAAATCACCAAGGGCCTGAGAAATAGAATTGTGGTAAGGTGTTTTTCTAGCATGCTGTTGACTGGGTCTTGATTACATATGGCCCTGAGTCCTACCAGAAATGACCACTAAGCCCTGGGCATTGCAAGTGAGCCCCCAAAATCAAAAATAAAATATTACCAGAAAAATTTACCTTGTGAATAGAAAACTCTAAACCCCTTCAACAATTCTTACATTTGTTATCTTCCAACCCTGTTAAACCACTTTCCTACTATGTCCCTATGGAATCAACTACTTTAGAAACTTCTCAATAAGAGGAAGTATACAGTATTATACTCTGGTACTGGTTTATTAATGATCTTATGGTTCATCCATATTATGGCAAGTGGCAGGATCTTCTTTTTTTCAGGGGTCTGTAATATTCTAGTGTGTGTACAGACTACATTTGGTTTATTCATTCATCTTTGATAGCATGTGGCTTGCTTCTGATTGTGACTATAAATGAAGCTACTTTGAGTGTGATTACATGCCTTTTGTCATCCAAAATATTTTGCATTTTATGTAGCCCTATTTTTTTTTAATTTTGCCAATGAAATCAAATCACTGAAAATACCTCTGAGGTTCATATCTTGGAGAACTTTGTGTTTTTATCAAAATGTTTTATAAATTATAGTCTAATCTTGCAGTCCTTTTTTATTTTGTTTTGGGGCCACATCCAGTGGCACTCAGGAGTTACTCCTACCAGGGTTACTCGCACTCAGAAGTTACTCCTGGCAGGCTCGAGGGACCATATGGAATGGTAGAGATTGGACCCAGGTACGCAACATACAAGGCAAACTCCCTACCTGCTGTGCTATCTTTTTAGGGTCCCTTGATCTTGCAGTCTTTAATCCATTTTTAATTAGCTTTTGTGAAACACAGATCTAGTTTCTTTTTTGTGAGTCTGGGGATCTCTCCAAAAGAAATAAAAGCATGTGCTTGAAAATTGTTCTTAATTTGTACCAAAGAGGTTCAAGCTAGCAATAAATCTATGAAGGAGAAGTCTGGAATACACCCAGATGTTGTTAGGGCTTATTTCTGGATCTGCTCAGGGGTCACTGCTGGCAGGGCTCAGAAAGAGAATATTATGCAGTGTTGGTGATCGAACCTGAATTAGCTGTTTGCAAGGCAAGTGCCTTACCTGCTATACTATCTCTCTGGCCCCAATATAAAACTTTTAAGTAATTGAGCCAATGTGCCTGGTTTACTGTTGTGTTTTCTTCTTTTGCTGTTGGTTGTTTCGAAGACCAGAGTTAATTGTGGAGCTTGCACACACTAGCGGTGTTGTTTGCACATGCATTCACTGAAGGACTTATTAGTATACTAATTAGTATATTCATGAGTATCACCTCTGGGGCTTGCTGGGGGTGGCATTCCTGGCTATAGTCCTCGAACAGCTTTGGTGTTGATGCTAGCATGTTGTACTCCTGGTGCTTTACTGACTTTGGTACACAGGGGCTCTAACTCTCTCTTATGGCTACAGGAGTACCAAAGAGCAGGATTGCCAGGGTCATGCCCTGCACATGTGGGCAGGCCTGGAGGTTGTTCTCGCAGCCTCACACTTGCAAGGTAGCTTCTCTGAGACATGGAGTCCTACCCTGTTCTTGAAGCCTAACTCGCTATACACAAATAAATGTGTCTCTGTCTGTACTGCTGAATGTTAAGGGTATAACACAGTGAAACTATACTTTGTTTATCATTATTGGGTCATAATGTTCCATCCTCCTATGCTGACAAGTGCAACGCACCTTCCAAACCATTAATAGATGTCATAAATACTACCAGTATTAACTGAACTCAAAAACAGGCATGGTTTAGGGGTCATACCTGACCTGTTCTTTCAGAGTCATCCCTGATTTTACTGAGGAGACCATACAGTGCTGGCGATTAATTCTGGACTACATGTATGCATGCACTCCAGTATATGGAGTTAGCTCTCTAGCCCCTGAACACTTAACATGTATCCCCTCAGCTATGCAATTTTCTAAGAATTTTCTATGAGTGTGCTCACCTAATGCATTACCAATATGATTTCCTCAGCATTTGAGGAAAGCAGGAACAACAGAGGCAGGTTGGGAGCATTAGCCCAAAAGTTTGATCCAAGTACCACCAAGTTCACCCCAAACACAGAGCCCTCAGTTGCCCCTGAGTATGACTTGCCTTACCCCTTCCCTCTCCCTTCAAAAAAGAGCAGAGAAGACAAGTAACTTGTTTGTATGACCTTCTTACTAAGCTGAAGTAAATAGGATCAAGACACATTGGGTAGTACCAGGCCTGGGAGTCAAGACCTAGCACTGAATGAAATCATGAGCTTAAAAAAATAATATTTTAGCATACATAGTTCTTGGGAGTAAGAGAAAGCTGAGAAAGGTCAGAATAGCAGAAATAAAGTGAGACAAGAGCTTGGGGTCTTTCTCACATAAGCTTTCTGCAATCATCATTACTTCTCTCAATCATCTGGTTCTCAGCATAAGCATTCCATTGAAAATGTTTATTGAATACACACAGAAAATGTTGTTCAAGCTAAACAAAAAGACAAGATGAATAGAAGTGAACTAAATAAATAAACAAGATCTTTGCTCTCAAGGAAACAGTGCTGTTGAGCTACATGCATAAAAAGAGAAATTATCTATACCTCATGCCATACACAAAAGTGTATTCTAAGTGAGTTAAAGACCTTGAGATTAGACAAAAATTCATAAAATACATGGAAGACAATGCAAGCAGCATTCTCTAAAATATAGACATCAGGGGTGTTTTTAATGATTTGATTTCCTTAGTAAAGAGTTTAAAAATATTTGTGGGTAACATGAAATGAAAAAAGTTTTGCCTGGCAAAAGAAACTCAGGCTAAAATCAAAGAACACCCTACTGACTGGAAGAAAATATTTATATCTAATACATCAAATAAAGGGTTAATATTCAAACTATATAAAGCAGTAACAAAGCTCAGCAACAAAATAACTAATAAAAATAGGGAGAGTGAATAGACATTTCCCTGAATAAGATATGCAAGTGGCCAAAAGGCCTATGAAAAAGTGCTCATTGTCACTTCTTATCAGGGAAAGGGAGATCATTGAGACAAAATGACATTGAGACATCATCCCGCACCCATGAGAATGACCTATATCAAAGAGAATGGAAATAACCAGTGTTGGCAGGGATGTAGTAAGAAAAGAACACTCATTCACTGTTAGGAGGAAGGTCATCTGAGTCAGCCTCTATAGAAAGCAGTGTGAAGATTTCTCAGAAAAGTGGAATAAAATCTCCATAGGACCCAGTAAATTCCTAAACACAAAAACATTAATTTGACAAAATATATGCACATCTAGGTTTACTGAAGTACTTAGAACAATAGCCAGGATATAAAAATGACCCAAACATTTAACAACAAATGAGTAGATAGGAAGATGTGGCATAGACGCACAATGGAATATAATGCAAATGTAAGAAAATATGAAATATTCCAGTTCACTGCAACATGGAGGGCATTATGTTAAGTAAAAGCTCATGTTAAACAACAGAGGGAAAAGGACAAATACTGGATGTTCTCACTCATCTGTGTTATACAGAAAAGCAAAAGAAGGGACAGACAGTACTGAATGATGACAAACTCTTGCCTTTGGATTACAAAATCAATGACCAATAGTTGGAGGAGGGCAACAAAGGGAAAAGAAGACATGAGAGGTAACTTAGGGATAGTGGTGGATGGTGTGGGAAGAGTGTAGTAATTCTGTAGATCATAAACTTTAACACTATTGTAACTACTAAACTACTTCTTAATTGACAGGTCATTCAAGAACTTTTTAGCACTCCGGAATGGGGAACCAGGCTAACTTGGAATGGTATTAAGGAAACTCACTCACAGGACTTAGTGCCTGATGAACTTGGGTGAGTGATAAAGAAAGAGAACGCAAGTTTTTCCCCTCACACCTTATTTCTGAGTTGGAGGGCAGTGGGGAGAGAGGATGATAAAGTCTTATGCCTCATTTCAGTGCTGAAGCACTGGGGCTAGCGTGAAGGAGAAAGGCAAGTTTCTGGGGCCAAGCTTCTTTTAGGCCCCCATCTATGGGAATTTCATGCAGCAGAAACTAACCCTTTCCTTGCTACTAGCTTCTAGATCCACTGTAGTTAATCCTAGATCCCAGAGCTTTGCATCAGGGCTTAAATCATCCATCTTCTCTGCCTCTTCCTGCTCCTTCTCCATTTGTTTTGTTTTGTCTTGTAGTCACACACAGCTGTGCTCAGAGCTTACTCCTGGCTATGTGCTCTGGGATCACTCCTATAGTGTTCCAGAGACTCTATATGGTGTTGAGGTTTGAACCCTAGTGGGCCATGTGCAAAAGCCTTACCTCTGTTCTATCTCTTCAGTCCCTAATGAACCTTCTTTATTAACCATCTCCTGTTACAGAGGCCCAGTGAATTGCTGAGTTCAATACACAGACTCTCTTCGGAATTTTTGTTATTGTTATTGTTTTTGGGCCACACCCAGCAGCGCTCAGGGGTTGCTCCTGGCTAATACACAGACTCTCTTGCTGGCATGCAGTGCTTTATTGCTTATGGATTATTTGCAAATCTATTGGCTTCCAGGTAGAGAATTCCCAAGCAAAAAAATTCTCTCTTCTGTGACCTACGTAATATCATTCCCATAAATGAAAATTAAGCAAATGTCAGAAGGATGTGAAGAGATGATTTTGATAGTAAATCCAAGTGTAGTAGAATGGGATCTTTGCCTCTCTCTCTTTCTCTCTCTCTGTCTTTATTATACACACAAACATACATGTATACACACAAACATATGCTATACATAGAAGTCACTCAACTGGGCCTGGAGAGATAGCACAGCGGTGCTTGCCTTGGAAGCAGTTGATCCAGAACCTAAGGTGGTTGGTTCGAATCCCGGTGTCCCATATGGTCCCCTGTGCCTGCCAGGAGCTATTTCTGAGCAGACAGCCAGGAGTAACCCCTGAACACCGCTGGATGTGACCCAAAAACCAAAAAAAAAAAAACAAAAAACAAAAAACAAAAAAAAAACAAAGAAAAAAAAAGAAGTCACTCAACTTCTCATAGGAAAACCAAAATCTGCCTCTTTATGTAGTGAGTGAAAATACATTATCCCATACACACTGGCTGTGCCCTCATTTGCAGGGAACTTATTGCATAGGAGCTGCTCTGAAGGTCTAAAATGGAATAAAAGGGCTCCACCTGGGATCTCTAAATCTTTTAACAATTATCTTTTATGGAGAACTTGCATCATTAGAAGGGAAACTAAGCTTCCTGATACATTGGACAAGAAAAAAATTCTAAGTCAAAAATGCAAAAAACATTAAGTATGTTTACTTTTTGCTTGATTTAGAAATTGTTTAGTTTGCTATTGTGTCTTTGGTTTTCAGGCCACACTTTGTGTGCTTAAAGCATACTCCAGGCTCTGTGCTCAGGGAACACTCTTGATAGTGCTCAGGGGAATCTATGTGATGCCTAGGATCAAACCAGATCCAACCACATGCAAGGCAAGTACCTTAACCCCTTTACTATCTCTAGTCCCCTAGCTTCAATATTTTAACTATTTGCATCAAGGTATCTATGTTGTTTAGAAAGTAATTCTAATGGGAGCAATAATCATTATAATAATAAAGTTATTTAAGATTTAATGAAGATTTTGTACTAGACACCAATTCAAAGAGGTTATATTATTATCTCATTTCATCCTCAAGATCCATTTAAACCCTCCACCCTTTTTTTAAACTATTGGACCAGGGATCAAATCCAGAGCCTTTACCTTAAAATCTCTAGCTTTACCTCTGAGCTATAAGCCCAGACCCCAGAATTCCTATTTAATCTGAGGACCACTCTCACAGTACAGAATTGGGTATTGGAAGAGTCTAGGCTTCTTTATGGAGGCTGAGGGTGACAAAACACCCAAACACCCATGTGCAAGGGAGCATGTTATGCTCAGATATTTGGTTTCACTTCAGGGCTAAGAGTCGGCTATTTGGGTTGGTTCCAGCATAGATGGGGACTTCCATTCTTGGTTCACTCTTGGCACGCACAGTCCAAACTCAGACCCAGCAGCATGGAACATCTTGCTCTAGTGATTATTACCAGGCTAAATTTTTCAGTATAAAGACAAGATTCCTTTGTAGAGTTCTGAGCAGATATGACAGCCCAGAATTTCGGCATTACGAAAGTGTATTTAGGCTGAGGTCTGTTTGGACAAAAGGGCCATACACGGGATGATCTAAAGTCTCAAAATGGGTTAGATAACTAGTCCTCACACCCACTGATAGGAATGACCTGGAGATTGGGGGGGGGGGGGGTAAAGTAGCCTTAAGTCCGATTGGAAAGCATTTTTAGTTCGTTCACTTTAGGTAAAGTTCCAGGGGAGGTCCTGGAATCACTTATTTTTTTTTCTTCAAAGGAAGCAGAAGGTCAAATAAGTTTGGGTTCCTCCTTTCTTTTCTTTTCTTTTTTTGTTTGTTTGTTTGTTTTTGGGTCACACCCGGCAGCACTCAGGGGTTACTCCTGGCTCTATGCTCAGAAATCTCTCCTGGCAGGCTCAGGGTACCATATGGGATGCCGGGATTTGAACCACCGACCTTCTGCATGCAAGGCAAACGCCTTAAGTCCATGCTATCTCTCCAGCTCCATGGGTCCCTCCTTTCTAAGCAAAGGGCAAGGCCCTGTTGGCTGGCACGGCACAGAGAGTCCCAGGAATGGAATAGAGCCATGGGCAAAGCTGGTCACCCTGAAATCAGTTGCTGCCATTTCTCAGGTGTATTGCAAGAATAAAAGCACAATAAAGCAGATAGGAAGCATGAGCTTCTGGAAAAGTCCAGATATAATTCTTTTTTTTGTTTGTTTGTTTTTGTTTTGTTTTTCGGCCATACCCCTTTGATGCTCAGGGGTTACTCCTGGCTAAGCGCTCAGAAATTGCCCCTGGCATGGGGGGAACATATGGGACGCCAGGGGATCGAACCACGGTCCGCGGTCCTTCCTTGGCTAGCGCTTGCAAGGCAGACACCTTACCTCTAGCGCCACCTCGCTGGCCCCCAGATATAATTCTTGAATCAAAGTTCTTATGTGGACTTTTCTGGATCCCTTTGTAAGTTAATAGACCATTGGAAAAAACCTGAAGACTCTAAGTAAAGAATTTTCTTTCTGATTTTTCTGGTCAGGACATCTCCCATTGGCTGAGTTGTTGCTGGGCAAAAAGGACCCACCCCCAGATCTTCCAGTACTGCCTTGGTCAATGAGGTCCTATAGTATCCTCTGGATGGATTCTGCAGGTTGTGAGTTACTGAGAATACTGCCAACTCACTGGCCTGTTATTTTTTTAATGTTAAGGAATCTGTGTCTCAGTGTTTTCTGTCAAAATTTCACATCAGATTAAAATGCAATTAAAATATCTTTATCTTTTGCCACTGAGATCTATAGTTCAGCTTGGTTACTCAGAAGCACTTTCTCCAGCTACTCTGGCCAGACAGCCCTTATTCCTGGAGTGGACTCACTCATGAGATGCTGGCCCTGCCATCAGCCTACAACTGCTCCTCAAAGTCAAACTCACTTCTTGCTTGCAAGGAACACATATGCAGTGCCACAGTCAAGTCTTGATTTAAATGAAGAATTCAAAGGATGCTCTACTCAAAGTGGCTACTCTTAACTCTTTGGTCCTCCTGGCACCCCTTCATCTGTGTGGTGTGGGTCCACACTCCTTTGCAAGCAAGCATCATTCTCCCTCATCCTCCAGGATAATCAGCCCCAGATTCCTGGTGTCATCTGAAAAAAGAATGAATAAAGAGCAGTCTAATGGTGTGAAAGCAACTTAAGTTGACAGTCCGTTGCACCAGTGCAAGCTGGAGAAAGTGCTTAAAAGAGAGGAAGCGGGAATCTTACTTCTTACCTTGCAGAGAATGGAAGATTCTAAACTTTCTTTAGGAGACTCAGCATACTCACAAAGGGAAAGGATAATATTCACATTATTTTTTACTTAGAGAGTTTTTTTTTTGTTTGTTTTTTGTTTTTGTTTTTGGGCCACACCCGGCGATGCTCAGGGGTTACTCCTGGCTGTCTGCTCAGAAATAGCTCCTGGCAGGCACAGGGGACCATATGGGACACCGGGATTCGAACCAACCACCTTTAGTCCTGATCAGCTGCTTACAAGGCAAACGCCATTGTGCTATCTCTCTGGGCCCGAGAGTTTTGTTTTTTTATAAAGTCTTTACTTAAGCACCATGATTACAAGCATGATTATAAATGGGTTTCAGTCATAAATAGAACACCCTCCTTCACCAGTGCAACATTTCCACCACCAATGCCCCCCTTTCTCCCTCCCAACCCTTACCTGCATTCGAGACAGGCATTCTACTTCTCTCATTCATTAAGATCGTCATGATAGTTGTAGTTATTTCCCTTAACTGCACTCACCACTCTTTGTGGTGAGTTTCACGTTAGTTCACACACCTACAATGAACATACGTGGCAAGTACAGGAAACAGCAGGAAAGCTCTGTCCAGCATCAGATGTGTTCAGGGATAGGTGGCAGAAGAGGTGCCACTGTGCTAGTACTGCCCATTTTGGAGCTGATCCTATAGATGCATACAAACCTGAACCCTGTCTGGCCCCAACCTGAGTCAAGATAGTGTCAAGAGGTGGCTTTTTCAGGAAAGGATGTCAGAACTTCTAAACTTCAGGCCTCAAGCCAGTCTGTTTGAGCTTTACCCAGCCCCAGAGTGTCTAAGCTTTGCTGTTATTGTTGTTTTGGGGTGGGGGGTCAAAGTTACCAAAAAAGCTTTGGCACTTAGCTTTCCAAGGTAGAACTCTTCTCTTCACATTTTCACCAGGAAGCTTTCCTGGGCCATGGTTCTTCCTTGAAAGGGGTTCTTTTTCCTCACCTCTGACTAACCTGTGTCACACTTGGAGAACAGAATTTAGAATATGATGTAGTAATGGCCAAAACCAGTGGCTTCTTGCATTTGTTTTGCTCTGTAGTCACTATAGATCTCGGGTCTTGGCTGGCATCTCTGGAATCATGGCCTTTCCCTGTTACCCTTTGCATCCCAAATCATTTTCAAGCCACCAGATTCCAAGTGTAACCTGAACTTATTTCTTGCTTAATTGCCCAGAGGAATTATTCCGTCAATGCCTGGCAGTCATATGCAAGGCAAGTGCCTTCCCTGCTATACTATCTCTCTCCACCCTCAGACTTTTCTTTATCAATTGGTATTTTCAACTATGCTATTTCACTTCAAGACTCACCTTCCCACTTTCCATAGTGTCTTTAAAGATGAGGCCCCCAGGGGCCAGAGAGATAGTGCAGTGGATAGGGCATGCAGCTGGATCTGGTTCAACCCCAGCATCCAATATGATTGCCTGAACATTGACAGGAGTGATCCCTGAGTATAGATCCAGAAGTAACCCCTAAGCACAGTCAGGTGTTCCTGCCACCCCCCTAAAAAATTAAGAGTGAGGCCAAAGAGATAGCACAGCAGTAGGGCATTTGCCTTGCACATAGCTGATTCAGGATGGACAGTGGTTCAAATCTTGGCATACCATATGGTCCCCCGTGCCTCCTGCCAGGAGCGATTTCTTTTTTTTAAATTATCTTTATTTAAACACCGTGATTACAAATATGATTATAGTTGTATGATTACAGTCATGTAAAGAACACCCCCCTTCATCAGTGCAACATTCTCACCACCAATTTCCCAGATCTCCCTCCTCCCCACCCAACCCACACCTATACTCGAGACAGGCTTTCTACTTCCCTCATTCATTCACATTGTTATGATAGTTTTCAGTGTAGTTATTTCTCTAACTGCACTCATCACTCTATGTGGTGAGCTTCATGTCATGAGCTGTACCTACCAGCCCTCATCTCTCTTGTCTCTGAGATACTGTTAAAAATGTCTTTCATTTTTCTTAAGACCCATAGATGAGTGAAACCATTCTGCGTTTTTCTCTCTCCCTCTGACTTACTTCACTCAGCAAAATAGATTCCATGTACATCCATGTATAGGAAAATTTCATGACTTCATCTCTCCTGACGGCTGCATAGTATTCCATTGTGTATATGTACCACAGTTTCTTTAGCCACTCGTCTGTTCCAGGAGCAATTTCTTACTGCAGAGCCAGGAGTTATTCCCTGAGCATCATTGCCGGGTATGACCCCGAAAGCAAAACAAACAAACAAAAAAAAAGTAGACCTCAGCTTAGCACTATAACCAGAACATGTACATATGCCATAACTAAAGAGTATGAACCTACAATGAGTGTTCCAGGACCCCAACTAATATATAGGCAGGCACCCCTCTTACCCCAACTCTATCAAGAATGAAGTTGAGTGTGCAAGCTATATGGCTAAATGTAGGGCCCTGGGTGAGTACCCTGAACAATTATTTGTATATATGTGTGTGTATGAGCACATGCGAGCACACATGATGACCTCCATCAATGCAACAACAGCAGGAATGGATGAGAGGAAAGCAGGCCCAGGAACCACACTGGTTCACACAATGCAGGCTGTCTGATGTTTTTATCCCCATTGTATGCAAATCATAAATGAAAACTGGCCCTACCAGATCTGCCCATGACCCCAACTATGGTAACTACAAATCAACTGGATGCCCAGTGTCCATCCAGAGCTGCCTGTAGGTCTTGGAGCAATAAGGCACTCCCAGGCCTCCAGTTATCCTTGTTTTGAGGCTAAACTAAAATATTGTCTTGATGGCATTTTTCAGATAATAACTACCACTGCTACCCACTGGGAAAATAAGCAGAGACAGTCAAGAAGCCAACAAGAGCCCATACTTTAGTCCCCACTCAGGGGAAAGGGCAAGAAGGCCAGGGCCACATCAAGCAGTACTCAGGAACTACTTCCAGCTTGGTGCTCAGAGCATCACTCCTGGTAGTGCTTGGGGACACTGCGGTACTAGGGATGGAACCCAGGTCTTCTGCATGCAAAGCCTGTGTTCCCACCCTCTGAGCTGTCTAACTTCCCAGCCTCTGGAAAGGGCTTCAAAACTTAGAAAGTTTCTTGTGTTTTACAATTGTTTCAGCAAGTTTTCTAGTCAGCATTTTGTTTTGTTTTGTTTTGTTTTTGGGCCGCACCCGTTTGATGCTCAGGGGTTACTCCTGACTAAGCGCTCAGAAATTGCCCCTAGCTTGGGGGAACCATATGGGACACCGTGGGATCGAACCACGGTCACGATCTTTCCTTGGCTAGCACTTGCAAGGCAGACACCTTACCTCTAGTGCCACCTCGCCGGCTCCTCTAGTCAGCATATTTTAAATGTTTTGTTTAGTTGGGTTTTTGTTGTTGTTGTTGTTGTTGTTGTCTGCAGGTGAGTGGGAGTTCATGCTCATGGAGCTGATCAAACCCAGGACTCCTGGATGCACATATGTCCATCTTTATTTTTGTATTGTTCTATATTTCCAATTTTTCCATAGTGACCAAAAGTCAATTTTGTATTTCCTAACTCAAAAAAATACATTTATTAATACTAAAATATGCTATAGAAAAAGCACCACAGGAAAATTCCAAGAATATAGTGATTAGAATAAGGAAAGAAAGAACCAATATTCAAAGGCAGCAGAGACTGAGAACTAGTCTTTGGTAGGCCACATCACCAAAGGAAAGGAACAGGGCAGTGGAAACACAATGGTACAAGTGGAGAGCAGCTGACACTCTGGTGGAGAATATAATGTTATAATATTTCTTGCAAAATGTTAAAACACTGCCCCAGCAACTAGTCTCTTCATGCCCAAGGGGACAAGGCTGTTTGGCAAAGATGAACAAATATGTGGTTCCCTTCGTTTTCTCACAGGCATCTATATTTGTTTTTGATAATTAGACTGGGGAGGAGAAAGAAGACAGGAGAGCATTCAAGAGGAAGGGTAGAAAGAGAACATTGGGATAGAAGAAAAAGCATTTAAAAGATGGAGCCACACAAGGTCTCTCCAGTCCTCCAGGATGGGCAGAGAGGTACACTGAGACTCACACAGTCACCTTGGCAAGGAGGGCACAGGGACTACCCTGAGCTGGTACCTGGTTGAGAACTAGGTAGAGGACTCTGAGCTGGGCCTCAGATAAGGAGGGCAGGGGAGTCAGGTTCCCACTGCATGACCTTTTCATATCATCATCATGTCCTTGTGGTTAGCACAAGGGGATACCGTTTGCACTCTGGGGTTCACAGGGGTCTCCCTACCTCCTGCCCTTCTCAGAAAAGCTATCTCAGAAGGTTCAATAACCTTAGACTGTTGGTCCCTGCAGGTTGTGGGTGAGGAGAAAGAGGAGTCAGTAGGACACATATTTTTTTTTTTTTGGTTGGTTGGTTTTTTTGGTCACACCCAGATGTGCTCAGAGTTTACTCTGGGTGGGCAGAGGGAGCTACAAACTGGGTTTATACCCTGATATTGAAGGAAGTTCTCCAAGATGATATCCCAGACTGAGCACACATGCTAGTGTTGTTCTGAACACTGTAGTTGTACTTACAGCTGTCATTTTACACTTCTATCTGGTTCATCAATTGTCTTTTTTGGGGCAAAGCCTACCAACCCAGTTTTCTCCGAGTGGGCATATTTTTTGCCGCTAAAACAGGGGTCTCAAACTCAATTTACCTGGGGGCCACAGGAGGCAAAGTCGGGGTGATCCTTGAGTGCAAAGTCAGTAGTAAGCCTTGATTGGGGGGTGTGACCCAAACAACTAAAACAAAACAAAACAGAAAAAGATTCCTCATGGCAGGGCCACAAAATGTTGTACGGAGGGCCGCAAATGGCCCGTGGGCTGCGAGTTTGAGACCCCTGTAATATACACTATGAAAGCAATCTCAACTCTCCCCTTTGTCTTTTTATTACTTCCTGCTGTCTTATTCACAGGTGATGCTCAAATGAAGCTTTGCTTAAAGCTAATACTTTGGATGCTAGAGTCTGCAATTTGATGAAAGCCATAGATAAAAGTGTGTGTGTGTGTGTGTGCGTGTGTGTGTGTGTGTGTGAGAGAGAGAGAGACAGAGACAGAGACAGAGACAGAGAGACAGAGAGAGTATTTGTGTGTGTTAGGGTATGGGGAATTAATCTAAAGATCCATCCAACACTGCTCTTTGACAAAACAGAAATCCACCTAATTGGACAATTATCTAATTTTTCATGATGAGAATATTTTCAGAGACTTTGTGATCTGACTGAACATGAAGTTAGCTGCTACCTTGAACATGTGAAGGGAGGAGGAATAGGTTATCAAGTCACGGCCCCAAGTGTGTCTGAGGAGAAATGAGTTGACACACATAAAGTATTTTCAAAGACAGTAAAGAGAGAAACCCACAGATATAGTACATTTTTGTTAATTTTGCCATGACTATTTTGATGCAAGTCATCAAGAAAATTGTCAGTATTTTAAGTGTCACACACCCACACAGGGAACACATTTATACAATAATCATAGTTGGTAATGACAGACTCAAATGACTCCAAAATTTACCATCATATCCACCCCAAGTGATATCAATTAGGCACTACTTCATTTTTCCCCAGTGCTGGGAATCTGCTCTGTCTCCACCTTTTAAGGGATGCATCTCAAACTCTATCTTATTTTGTCACTTATTTAAGGTAAATAAGGTGACATAACCCACTCCTTTTTTGGCCTAGTATTTTTTCTGGGTTGAAATTAATGTATCAATCAAATATTGGTTTAGATATCAACAGAAATGTGAAAAGATTGAGACAATCACATATCTTATAGTAAAATTCCATGCCAGCAACCTTTCCCACTTCAGGTGAGACCTTCTTTAGGTTATAATCGCTTTCCACTGGAAGTAACCCCCCTCCAGTAACCTTCCCTTAACCTTCCTCAACTTTCAGCTTTCTGCCAAAGTGGCCCAACTCCTGAAGTTACTTGGCATACCCCCCAACAATCACAGCCCTGAAAACCCCTCTACTGAAGCCCTTCCCTCAGTCCAAATCCACCATGGCTTCATCTGTATTCCAAGGGAACTTTGTTTTCTTTTCCTTTCCTTCCCTCACCCCTTCTAATCCTCTGGTTCAAGCAATTAGCTCTACAAATATTAGCTGCAATCAAGGTCTAGCATATGTGGTAATTTCCCCCCTAATAAATCAATCAGTTCTTTCTGTGGAGTGTTTTTTTCCTCTTTCAGTCATTAGAGAATTACAATGCTACTTGAGGATCACCAGCAACTTGAATTCGTCAAGGAGTGTCAATCAAAATTGCTAGATTTTGCTTTAAAGAAGAATAAAATGGGACAGATTCACAAAGGCCTCTTGTCTTAGAATAGGAAGCTTGATAAACTCAGGCTGCATATTTTTTGAGAGAGGCCTTGGGGTATAATGATCCATTTGGAAGAAAATCTAAATCAGTATTACCCGTGATAAATCAGACAAAACCCAGAAACTCTCATTAAATAATCTAAAAAATAATAATTGGAATAATCAACCATCTAGTGTCTCCAGGCAAAGTCATATTCTGTACTAGCTAGCAGGTTAGGATAACAAAGGGAACAAGAATAGGAATGAATTCAGCAAATGAATAAATCTTAATGTCCTAACTTGCAGACTATGCTTTGTTTTGTTTTTAAGGTAACTTAAGGTTCACAATCATCACAATGCTTCCCAGAATGAATTTTTTGGGTGGGAGTAAGGAGCTCTCAGGGAATACAAAGCAGTGGGGGAAGTGTCTTGATTTTACGCTTCCCAGTAAAGAAGCTCAATTGAGACTTCTGATTCCACTCGAGAAGGAACTGGCCTCTCTGCTTAAGAATAACCTAAGACTTTTCCCTACAGCTCACATCACATTTCAAAAAAGTGTATAGTAGACATTAGAGAGATGAAAGTCTTAATAGAGTCTCCCCATTCAACCAGATCTTGGAGTCCATATTTTCTGCCAGGACCCATTTCTCCCCATACCATGCTGCTTCTTGTTGTTGGGAGAAACAGATGAAAATTCCCACATCTTCAGAGGTCAGACCTCTTCTCTCTGTCTCTCTCTGTCTCTGTCTCTCTGTTTCTGTCTCTCTCTCTCTCTGTGTTTGTAAGTCTCTCTTTTCTCTCTGTCTCTTTCTGTCTCTTTCTGTCTCTTTCTGTCATTCTCTGTGCTCTAGGCTTTCTTCTGGCTCTTCATTTAGGAATCATTCATGGAGGGCTCAGAGGATCATATGTATTGCAGGGGATTGACCCCAGGTCAGCCACATGTAAGGCAAGTGACTTAGCTGCTGACTTATCTATTTAGTCCCTTGGTCTCATTTTTTAATGACTATAAGGAAGATTCCGTTAAGTCAAGTACTTGTGAACCAAGACATAAATTCAGCATTGAGAGTCCTCATATCAGGAGCATTTGTGGGCCTTTCTCATTCACACACTGAGGAGTGAGCTCATGGCCTGTGCCTTCAGGGGTCTTGAAGCAGGAAAAGGTCTCACTACATTTCCTTATGTCACTTAATGCAGTGCCATTAAGACTGAGCCAAGGAAAGATCTAGTAGGGTACCTGGTGAAAACTTGTTGACATTAATGACTCATATTCTCAGGGAGACTGCAAAGAAAATGGTGTCATCACTGTCATTCAAGACATTTCAGATGAAGATTCAAAAGACGGCTGTCAGGTGTGATGAGTAGAGCTTGTATTATCACATTATCAAAGGGTGGATGCTACACCCAGCAGCACAGTCAGTGGGTGGCTGGAACTGAGGGATAAAAGGATATTGCAAGGGGTTGGAGCAGTGGCACAGAGTGTAAGGCCTCTGCCTTGCCGTCGCTAGCCTAGGATGGACAACGGTTCAATTCCCTGGCGTTCCATATGGTCTCCCAAGCCATGAGCGATTTCTGAGCGCATAGCCAGGAGTAACCTCTGAGCGTCACCAGGTGTGACCCCCCAAAAAAAACAAAAAGAAAGGAAGGAAGGAAGGAAGGAAGGAAGGAAGGAAGGAAGGAAGGAAGGAAGAAAGAAAGAAAGAAAGAAAGAAAGAAAGAAAGAAAGAAAGAAAGAAAGAAAGAAAGAAAGAAAGAAAGAAAGAAAGAAAGAAAGAAAGAAAGAAAGAAAGAAAGAAAGAAAGAAAGAAAGAAAGAAAGAAAGAAAGAAAGAAAGAAAGAAAGAAAGAAAGAAAGAAAGAAAGAAAGAAAGAAAGAAAGAAAGAAAAAGAAAGAATGCTGCAAGGAACAGGAAAGGGATGGAGGATCAAGTAGGAAACTCACAACCAAGCACCATCATGGTGACCTTTCACTTGGTGAATCATGATCAAGGTCATTAGATCTTGGAGGTGTGAGAACCAGACCCCACTGAGACTTTTTGACAAGAGAGTGCTGATGTTGATATGGACCCAATTTGGGAGAGTTTGGGATATGTGGCAGTGCCAACTTCTTGATTCAGAGGAGGAGATTGTTCTGGGTAATTGAAATCTGTTTACATGTGAGCATCGACACGGCCACAGAGAGGGTGTGTGTAAAGAAGCTGAGAAGATGGGGCCGGAGAGATAGCATGGAGGTAAGGTGTTTGCCTTTCATGCAGAGGGATGGTGGTTCGAATCTCGGCATACCATATGGTCCCCTGAGCCTGCCAGGAGTGATTTCTGAGCATGGAGCCAGGAGTAACCCCTGAGCACTGCTGGGTGTGACCCAAAAACCAAAAAAAAAAAAAAAAAAAAGCTGAGAAGAGGTGAGCCCCAGCTCACCATTGTGGCTGCAAAAGGCAGCCTCACAAAGTCTGTCCAAATCAAAAAAATATCTGAATCCCAAGAGAATCCATTGAGCAGCCAGACTGTAGCAACTGAGAGGTCTCTAGGCTATGCTCACTTTCCACAAGGGACTCGGTAGGTCAGTGGGGTAAGGCTCGGCTGGGTTTAAAACAGGGAATGGATATGGATGCAACAATTTCTAGATATCTCATGATATACTAAATTCACCTATGATGATTTTTATTAAAGAAAGAACATTTTATTTAATTTTAAATAAAATACTCTCAAGGGATAAATAAAATTCAAGTTGATTTTGATTCATGATAAACAGGAAAGAGAGTTGGGGAGTTGGTTAACTGGCATGGTCTTTCTGTGTTAGGCACAACAAAAAACACTTTGGGGGCCGGGCGGTGGCGCTGGAGGTAAGGTGCCTGCCTTGCTTGCGCTAGCCTAGGACGGACCGTGGTTCGATCCCCCGGCGTCCCATATGGTCCCCCAAGAAGCCAGGAGCAACTTCTGAGCGCATAGCCAGGAGTAACCCCTGAGCGTCACAGGGTGTGGCCCAAAAACCAAAAACCAAAAAAAAAAAAAAAAAAAAAACACTTTGGAAAAAGTGGTCATGGAAACACATGACACTGTGCATTCATTAATGACAGTGACAAAAAGGAGGAACTTAACCCAAAACATTAGAAAGGTAATGACTGCAGCTCAAACTTGGCTGGACTCACCTAGCATTCAGCTTTTGCTTGTCACCACACTTGGGGAAGACCTCACTGCAAACTGAGACACACTGAAAGATTGATGTGCATGTTCCCTGCATCCATTGCCAGAGCAATTCTCCATACATGTGGCTAAGTAGGGGTTCACCGACCCATACAAACTACCCCTTTTTATACCATCCTTTCTGTAGAGGACTCAGAACTCTGATGACATGGTAGGTAATTTTTACTTCTCAGAGTGGAAATGTTCTAAGTGTAGCAGGTCAGCCCCTGAAGAGGTTGACTGATGGTGGGATGGAGAATGAGGCCCTTTTCTTCCAGCTCGGAGTACGCGTCTGCCACCCTGTCTAGCCCACGGTTCTGAGGTGAAACGGCAGGTTTTTGGGCCACACCCGGCGGTGCTCAGGGGTTACTCCTGGCTGTCTGCTCAGAAATAGCTCCTGGCAGGCACGGGGGACCATATGGGACACCGGGATTCGAACCAACCATCTTTGGTGCTGGATCGGCTGCTTGCAAGGCAAACGCCGCTGTGCTATCTCTCCGGGCCCGAACTTTCATACTTTCATGCTGGAACATGTGCCAGGGGCTTTCTCTGCATTTGTAAAATCTTGTGTGCTCTCTTGAGCATGTTTCTCTCTCCTTCTCCTTCTTCAGAACCACTGTAAAAAACAAAACCTGTTTTGACGTCACTACCCATCTCTTCCTGGAATTCTTTTCTGAGAGAAGTGATGGAACTGGAAAGTCTGGTAAGGTCTAGGACTGACTTTTCTCTCCTGAAAAAACATTGGCTACAGTCCTAGATCTCCCGAGTCATTCCTGGGTGGCAAAGTTGAGTAGAGAGAAAGTAGCAGTCTTCCTTCACAGGACTTCCCCTTTAATCCCCCACTTCACATAAGTCATGTGGGGACCCTCACAGACTTCAGAACAAATTTTCTCTGACTTCTTTTTTCTAAGCTTACAGATAGATTAAGACAACAGAAGCTAACACAAACCATGTCCTGGACCAATCAGAAAGACCATCCTCTACCATCATCTAATAATGCACCACTAATGATGTGCTGGTTTCTCCAATTCAACCCCATGAGAATCTCCTGTTCTGTCCTTGAGGTCCCTCACAAAGCATCTAAATCTCAGAAAGAGAAATTCTGGGTTGGATTTAGCTCCTGCACCTTCTTGTGCTGTTCTATGCCCCCAGCAATGCATTGATACCTCTTGATCCCTTCTTAATTTTATAGAAAAATGCAGAAATAAGTGGTAAAACAAAGTAATCCATATCCTAGGGTTCAAAAAAAGGCGGGAGTCCCTATTTAAAAGATAAGAAATTAAAAAAATGAAAGAATAAATGAGTGTGTGGCAGGTTTTATTGGTTTGTTTGCCTTTGTTTTTTGCATAGGCACAGCAAAAGATGGGTAAATAGAAAGGAAAAACCTTTGGCCTAAAAACAGGGAGACCCTATCCATGAAGCATCTTGTCATAAGACTAACTACACACTCCGGGCATACTAAGTTGTCTAACCCCAAAGTCCTTTTTTTGTGTTCCCATTGAAAATTCTCAATCATGGTTGTCGCAGCCAAATTCCTGTAATTAGAGATCCTGATATTTCGTATAGATTCTATATTGAAGTCAGGGTGACACAGAGCATCGTCTGGTTTCATTTCACCATTAGGTGGCAATGCAGGAAAGCAAGTTGTTGATGTTACCAAGTTGCCAGGGTGTCATATGAACCCACTCTAGAACAAGTTGATGCCAGGGCCTTTCCTGGTAGAAATCTGATTCCTGATGCAAAAATCATGCAGAAAACTGTCCTGGTTTCATAGATGGGATCCAAGATACAGGAGTGAATGGCCAATGTCCAATCTTCTGAAGCCTAAGCCAAGTTACTATGACAAATGTTCAAGGAGTAAAACTCCACTGCAATGTAAAATTTATGTATTTCTTTCCTTTGTTTTCACACATAAGATTTCTCCATTATAATGTGCCTATGCAAAAGGGATCAATGCCGTATGGTACTACTGGTGCATATGGGGGTAAAAATAACAAGCTAAACAATTTCTATAACCTGATTCTAACATGAACTCATCTACTAGGATTTCTTACTAAACAGATTTCCTACTAAACAGTTCTATAAAAAGGAATGGGGAAAACTGCCTCTACATAAGGAAATAGATAATAATTATACTTTTATTTAGTTTGTTTTTGTTTTTGTTCTGTCAACACCCATTGATGCTCAGGGGTTATTCCTCACTATGCGCTCAGAAATCACTCCTGACTTGAGGGGACCATATGGGACGCCGAGGGATGGAACCATGGTCCATCCTAGGCTAGTGCTTGCAAGGCAGACACCTCACCTCTAGCGCTACCACTCCGGTCCCCAAAATTATACTTTTTTTTTCAAAATTATACTTATTAAAGGAAATATATCTAAAAATATATGAAGGAGATATACATATTCCAATTAAGTCTTTTGAAATAGTCTGGGGCCGGAGAGATAGCATGGAGGTAAGGCATTTGCCTTGCATGCAGAAGGTTGATGGTTCAAATCCCATATGGTCCCCTGAGCCTGCCAAGAGCGAATTCTGAGCATAGAACCAGGAGTAACCCCTGGGTGCTGTTGGGTGTGACACAAAAATAAAAAAAAGAAAAAAGGAAAATAAATAGTCCGAGATGGGAATAAAGTCTGGAGCACAGCTTCAGCCTGCAACATGGTCTTGTGAAGTCTGAAAAATGGCTCCTAGCAGTCACATTTCAGGAAATATCCTCAAGCTGGGAGTTTCTCAAAAACTGAATCTGGTAGTGGCCAACAGTTCACAGCAAAGGGAGGTGGGAGAAATAGAGCCACCAAGAGCAAATCAGCAGCAGCAGTGGCAGCTTCTTCTTGGACTGAGGCAACATAAGCTGGGAATCTGTCTTTTATCTTTAGGACTGGTTGACAGCTGGTTGGGGTGGGATGAACATTCCAGTTCCTGGGGAGCTATTACCTTAATAGCACTGCCTTCTGAGTCTAATATAATATAGCACTGCAATGTAAAACTAGGGCGACCAACCCATATCTACAAGTACCACTGTGGACAAAAAGATCAAGGAGTTTTTATAGACATAGTAAAATTAACACATTAAAACTTCTTCGAGTGAGCACTGTAGTGAGAGACCTTGGCCTCCAAACACATTCTGCATCAGTTTCTGTGGATAAAATCATTAGAACAATATTTTGTAGACATCTATAAAGAGCAGCCAATTGGACACCTGTTCAATTTGAACAGCTGCATTAGTTGCTGAAGGTCTCTTTGAAGTATAGACGAGAATAAAAGCTTTTGTGATTCTCCTCTTTCACTCAGTTCCTTCTCTTCTCGCTGTATTCTGGGGCTAATGTGTTCAGGACAACTACCAATTCGACCATTGTGATGCTTCATGCAGTTATTCTAAATACCACATATAAGTGATATCATTCTGTATCCTTTTTTTCTTACTTAGTTCATTTAACATAATATCTTCTATTTCCATCCATATTGCTGCAAATTGCATGATGGCATCATTCCTTACAACTATGTAGTATTTATTGTATATACACCACATCTTCATGATCTACTTATCTATTTTGGGGTATCTAGATTGATTCCAAGTCTTAGCTATTGTACTGAGTACTGCAATGAATAACAGTGTGCATACATCCTTTTGGATGAAAGTTTTTCTGTCCCAGGGATAGATACCCAAAAGGGGGTTGCTGGGTCATATGGCAGCTCAATTTTGAGTTTAGTGAGAACCCTCCATATTGCTTTGTATAGGGGCTGGAATAAAGAGCATTCTCACCAGTAATGGAGGAGAGTTCCTTTCTCACCACATCCTTGCCAACAGAGATTGTTCCCAGTATTTTTTATCTGTGATATCTTCATAGGGTTTTTGAGTTTTGTGGAGTTAACCTTTGTGAGTACTTTGTATATCCTAGAAATCAACACTTTATCTGAGGTGTTGAGTGCAAAAATTTCCCCCATTTAGTTAGCTGCCTTCTAATTTTAATTCGTGTTTCTTTTGTCAAATAGAAACTTTTTAGTTTAATGTAATCCTACTTATTTAAATTTGATGCTATAGCTCTTGCCATTGGCATTCTATCATAGAAGACTTCTTTGAGGTCCAAGTCTTGGAGTGATCTAGGAAGAACACTCCAAGAAAACATAGGCATGTTTTCCTCAATAAACTTTATAAATTTGGGTTTAATCTCAAGATCTCTAATCCACTTTAAATTGACTTTTGTGTAACGTGTGAGTATGATCAATTTTTAATTTCTTACAGATATCATAGTTATCCAATTGTTTCAACATCATTTTTTGGAAGAGTTGTCTATGTTCCATTTAATATTCTTGGCTCTTTGTCAAAGAATAGTTGACCAGGGGCTGGAGAGATAGCATGGAGGTAAGGCGTTTGCCTTTCATGCAGAAGGTCATCGGTTCGAATCCCGGCGTCCCATATGGTCCCCCGTGCCTGCCAGGAGCAATTTCTGAGCATGAAGCCAGGAGTAACCCCTGAGCACTGCCGGGTGTGACCCAAAAACCACACACACACACACACACACACACACACACACACACAAAAGAATAGTTGACCATAAGCTTGGAGTTTGTCACCAAATATTCTATTCTGACCCATTGGTCTGAAAATCTTTTTTTGCTCCAATACCATGCTGTTTTAATCACTATGGCTTTCTCATTTAGGGCACTATGTCTTTGCTTGTGTACTGCCTAGTGGATCTGTCTAGTAGCAATAATAGAGTATTGAAATTTCCCACTAATATCACGTTTCCATCCATATGTTTCCCTAGGTTTATGAGCAAAAGCCTTACATATTTTGCTGGGTCTACATTTAGTGCATAGACGTTGATCAGACTTAATACTTTTTAGTCTATTGTTCTCTGATCAATAAGTAGTGTCCATCTTTGTCTCTAAATACTTTCTTGAGATTGAATGCAGTTTGGTCTGATATAAGTATAGCTGTCCTAGCCTTTTCTTGTTTTACAGTGGCTTGTATAATTGTTTTCCTTCCTTTTATTCTGAGCTTGTGTCTGTCCTGAAGTTCTAAGTTTGTTTCCTGGCCCTTTTGATGGGAGAGTTTAGTCCATTGACATTTAAGGAAACTAATGCTGCCATTATATTGTGTAGGGTTGTTGTTGTTATTACAACTGGGAATTTGGTTGTGTAATTTCTCTTTGAGTAGTTCATTTGGGGTCTGTTTGTTAGCCCAAATATTGCATGTTCTTTTTTGTCTGATTATGTTTTTAATTTTTAATCTTTCCTCCCATGTAAATGAGAGTTTTCCTGGTTCGTGGACTCTAAGTTGAAAGTTTCTTTCATTCTGAATAAGTCATTCCAATATTTTCTTGCCTGGATTGTTTCAAATGGAATATGGCTTAATTCTTATGGTTTTTCCTTTTCACTTGATGGTGTGCTTCTCCCTTACTGCCTTAAAGAGTCCATCTCTCTCTCTTTGTTTTATTTTGCCATTTAAATTACTAAATGTCTTGCTGTTGTTTTGTTAGGGTCTACTTTGTTTGGCACTCTTTTTGACCTGTCCATTTATGAAAAAAACTCTTCCCGAAGAGTGGGAAAGTTCTCTGCTATTATCTCCCCCACTACTTGTTCTTTCCCTTTCCTGTTTTCTTCCTATATTTCCTTTTTTGATATTCCTATATTTCGGAGTTCATTTATTTTGTCTTTGTTCATTAAGTACATTACATTTTCTTTTAGTTTTTTGTCTCTCCTTCCTTTTATTGACTTCTTTATCACTGCTGGCTTGCAATTTGTCTTCAAGCTCATTTATGTGATTCTTCACCTGTAAAATTCTACTTTTATGACTTGCTAACATTTTTTTTTATTTCTTCAGTTCCATTTGTATAGATTTTTTCATCTTCTCAAAGAGTTCTTTGAGTTGGTTGAATTGTTCATTTATAGATTTCTTTGTTTGTTTGGTTGGCTGTTTTTTGTTTGTTTTGTTTTGTTTTTGCTTTGTTTTGTTTTGGGGCCACACTCGATGATGCTCAGGAGTTACTCCTGGCTATGTGCTCAGAAATCACTCCTGGCTTGAAAGACCATATGGGATGCTGGGGGATCAAACTGCAGTCCGTCCTAGGCTAGCATGGGCAAGGCAGATGCCTTACCCCTTGCGCCACCGCTTCAGCCCCATTTATAGATTTCTTAATTTTGTAGGCTTGCCTCATTGGTTTCCATTGCTAGATCTTTATGTGTTGATTTTAGGTCCTCATCTATAAAGTTTAGGCATTTGGGTGGACTTGGAAATTTGACAGGATTTCTCTCCCTATCCCCAACTGTAGGTATCTTCCTTATCTTCCTCATTGATCTTTGCATTTAGTGGTTTGGAATACTAGAGTATCAGAGTGTTTAAGAATGTGATCTATTGAGCCTGGAGAGATAGCACAGTGGCGTTTGCCTTGCAAGCAGCCGATCCAAGACCAAAGGTGATTGGTTCGAATCCCGGTGTCCCATATGGTCTCCCATGCCTGCCAGGAGCTATTTCTGAGCAGACAGCCAGGAGTAACCCCTGAGCACCGCCGGGTGTGACCCAAAAAAACAAACAAAAAAAAATGTGATCTATTAAATTGTTTGTATAAAAAGTGGCTTGAGGTATATCTTTGTTAGAGGTTATTTTTTAAAGTAGCAAAATTATCTAAGTATGATAAAAAAATATTGCATACTAGCTCATTGGTTTGTTCAGGTGGGTTTTGTATATATTCTAAGAGAAAGAAGTGCTAGATCCAATATGCCAGGAACTCTATGATATAAATTGAAATGACTACTTGTACACAGACCTGACTCGCCCCAGGGGGCAGATGGTCCTAGTCTGGAACTAGAACCCAGAAGGAGGTTGAAGAAACCCATAAAGGCACCCCTGTTTGCATTTTGTGGGAGAGATTAAAGTTTCCTGTTTCTGCCCAGACACAAACCTGGTCAGCTTTAAGGGGCAGACAATCAGCAATGGTGCATGAACCTGGAAGGAAGCTGAGGAAAGGCCTGAAGCTCTGTGTTTCTGGTTGAGAAAACAACATCAACATCATAAATATCTTTATTATTGATGGATTGGTTCTAAATCAAGGAGCTGGGAGAAAAGAAGGGCAAGGGCCCAGAGAGATAGCACAGCGGCGTTTGCCTTGCAAGCAGCTGATCCAGAACCAAAGGTGGTTGGTTCTCGAATCCCGGTGTCCCATATGGTCCCCCGTGCCTGCCAGGAGCTATTTCTGAGCAGACAGCCAGGAGTAACCCTGAGCACTGCCGGGTGTGGCCCAAAACCCCCCCCCCCCAAAAAAAGTGTAAAGAGGGGACTGGAAAGATAGCACAGCAGCGTTTGCCTTGCAAGCAACCGATCCAGAACCAAAGGTGGTTGGTTCGAATCCCGGTGTCCCATATGGTCCCCCGTGCCTGCCAGGAGCTATTTCTGAGCAGACAGCCAGGAGTAACCCCTGAGCAATGCCAGGTGTGCCCCCCCCCCCAAAAAAAAAGAAAAGAAGGACAAGTCTGGGAGGTGCTGGACACAGTTTGAGGAGAGGGCTTCCTATCATTGCACAACCTAATTGGAGTTGATAGCTTATTTGACTACAATTTACATTTTCCACATTTCAGTTTAGTTTATTTTTGGATCATACCTAGTGGTATTAAGAACTCACTTCTGGCTCTGTGCTCACGGATCAGTCCTTGAAGGGGCTTGGTTGGACCATAGGAAGTGCTGGTGATGAAATCCAGATTGGTGGCATATGAGGCAAGTTGCTTTTGCCTGTTCTAATCTCGCCAGCTCCAGAAAAACACATTTTTCAAAAGCAATGGATCTCCAGCAGCTATGCAAGCTTTTTAACCTTTGTCAAAATGCTTCTCTCTTCCCCATCCAAAAAAAAAAAAAAAAAAGAGAAAGGGAAGGAAGTTAGGAAGAAGGGAGAAAGAATAAAAAGGAAAGGAGAAGAAAAAAGAGGATAGGAACAGAAAAGGGAAATGAAAAGGAAAGGAACAGAAAGGAAAGAAGAAAAGAAAAAGGAAGAAGAAAAGAGAAAAAGAAGAAAGAAGGAAGGAAATAAAGAAAGAAAGAAAGAAAGAAAGAAAGAAAGAAAGAAAGAAAGAAAAAGAAAGAAAGAAAAAGAAAGGAAGGAAGGAAGGAAGGAAGGAAGGAAGGAAGGAAGGAAGGAAGGAAGGAAGGAAGGAAGGAAGAAAAAAGAAAGAAAGAAAAAGAAGAAAGGAAGGAAGGAAGAGAGAGAAAGAAAAGAAAGAAAGAAAGAAGAAAGAAAGAAAGAAAGAAAGAAAGAAAGAAAGAAAGAAAGAAAGAAAGAAAGAAAGAAAGAAAGAAAGAAAGAAAGAAAGAAAGAAAGAAAGAAAGAAAGAAAGAAAGAAAGAAAGAAAGAAAGAAAGAAAGAAAGAAAGAAAGAAAGAAAGAAAGAAAGAAAGAAAGAAAGAAAGAAAGAAAGAAAGAAAGAAAAAGAAAGAAAGAAACATCAGTAAGTGAACTTCTCCAGTTGTCTGGCAGCTTCTGGTAGGTGCCAGGGCTGCTTCTCTGCAAGTCTGACCCAAAGAGACAAAAGGCTGGGGAAGGGACAAGATCAGGTTACTGGAACGACGACTCCCCTGTCATCTTAGACCTTTGTTACCAAGAGCCTCTGAGCAGCCCGCAAGAGTTTAAGTTTCCAGCGCCTTAGTCCCAAGATGGCAAACTGAGAGAGGCGGCGGAGAAACCCAACCCGAGAGGGTGATGGGACTCCCTCGTCCTGGGGCTACTCGGACAGCGCCCACCAGGGACCCCTGCTCCTCCTTCCTGATGCTCAGGGCGGGGTCCCGGCCTCTCGCTGCTCCCCTGGGTCCGGCTCTCTGGCCTCGCCATGCCCAGCCAGCAGAAGAAAGTCATTTTCTGCACAGCCGGGGCGCTGAGCTTCGTGTGCGCCCTGGGGGTGGTGGCTGCTCTGGGGACCCCGCTGTGGGTCAAAGCCACCTTCCTCTGCAAAACGGGGGCTCTACTGGTCAATGCATCGGGCCAGGAGCTGGACAAATTCGTGGGCGAGCTGCAGTATGGGCTTTTCCACGGCGAGGGCGTGAGGCACTGTGGCCTGGGGGCCAGGCCCTTTCGGTTCTCTGGTAAGTCTTGCCCTCTCTCCCCTGTGCCTAGTCCAGCGGTCACTTCAAGGACTCCGGCCCTGTTTTTTGCAAAACCTGGGCCAACCCTATGAAATACCCCTAAGACTCTTCTGGAGTCCTGGGTCGTCTCTGGCTTTTCAAATTCTGTTTTATCTGACGATGTCACCCTGGCTAGATTAGGATAATTATGATTTATAAACTTCTATGCCACAAAACCTTTGGAAAACATAAGCTATGATAGTTCTTAAATATTAAGATTAGGTTCTTTATAAAGGGTGGAGACTGGGAGAAATAAAAAAAAAACTGTAAGAGGTGCTCCTCAAAATTTGGGGGAATATTGGGGACACGCCAGCAGTGCTTAGAAGCTATTCCTGGCGCTGTGTTGAGGGTTTATTCCTGGTGGTGCTAGGGGAGATCAAATTGGAGCATGCAAGGCAAGTGTCTGAACTCCTGTATTGTCTCTCCAGGCCCCATATTTTGTTCCTTAAACAGAAATGGATGGGAAAGATTTTGCCCTGGGTTTTGTTCTCAGCACCCCAAAAAGTAAAAAGTAAAACTTTATTTGTATTTATTCTTTGGCCACACCCAGCAATGTTCAAGAGTTACTCCTGGCTCTGTACTCAGAAATCTGCCCATATGGGGGACCATATGCGATGCCAGGGATTGAACCTGGGCTGGCAACATAAAAGTCAAAATGCCCTATCTACTGTACTATATCACTGGTCAAAAAAATAAAATACATTTTTTTAAAAGCAGGGATTAGGAATTGGTGAACCTCTTTAATCAATCTAACTTGCTTGCACCTTGCCCAGATTTTGACTTTCTATCTTCCTGCTAAGCCTTTTCCCTTCCTGCTATCTGATAAATACTATTTCTTCTTTCTGTAACCATTTCGGAATCATCAGGCTATAGAAATTTAAAATGATCAGCTGTGCTAACTGGGAAGGAAATAGATGCCTATTTAGTGTAGAAAATTGCAACTGATTGACCTCCAAATCCTGGAGTGAGTAAAAGACCCATTTTTTTCCTGGTTGCAATTTTTTCGTGAAATGAAAGCATTCTTCACAATATTTATAACCTGTTTATCTTATGAGAATTTAGGAGGGAAATTACCATGTGAATAGGCAACTCATTAAATGAAAATTAATAAGAAGTCATTTGTTATATCTCTCACAACACACATTCAGAAATTATTATTATTTCAAAAGGGCTGGATTGGAGCAATCTTATGAAGGCAGAGCCAGTAAATTACAGCATAAATCACTCTTCAGGAAAGGCAGCTACCAATTGAGGCATTTAAAATGAATTACTATTTTGCTGGGTGTTTGTTTTTATTTTCTCCAGCATAGGTAGAAGACCAAATTAATTGACTTTATTATTAACATATGCAGTATCTAATTAAATTGGGGGGCTGGTCTATTTATACTTCTGTAACATCACTTCTTTCTTCATAGTCTGCACACCAACCCTTGGCTCACAGAGGTTATTAAGGGATATGAATTTTCATAGGGATCTAGAAAATCCCCAAGAATTACTCTTTGGGGCCCAGAGAGATAGCACAACGGTGTTTGCCTTGCAAGCAGTCGATCCAGAACCAAAGGTGGTTGGTTCGAATCCCGGTGTCCCATATGGTCCCCCGTGCCTGCCAGGAGCTATTTCTGAGCAGACAGCCAGGAGTAACCCCTGAGCACTGCCGGGTGTGGCTCAAAAACCAAAAACCAAAAACCAAAAGAAAAAAAAAAAGAAAAAGAAAAGAAAAGAAAGAATTACTCTTTGGCTTTCAAGGAATAATCATCTTGATTTTGCATTCGTCAAGTGTTGCAGTCGGGTGGGGGGAGAGGGTGGAAAGTCTTGTGATTAGCAAACCATATTCACAAATGGGGAGCGGGAAATGCATGAAATGATTTCGGCGACAGAGAGGACGTAAAGTTTTGAGACAAATAGGTGCAGGTGGGAGCCTGGACTGTGGGAGTTTTCTGGAATCTTTGCAGGGAGATGGAGAGATGCCTGATTCCCACCAGGGACCATTTCCAGAAGCTCCAACCATCTTCTGGCATCAAACCCTAGCTGCCTGCTGAGCCCAGTGTCTATTTGAGCTCATTAAATTACCCTCTGCCCTGTTCCTTTAGAAATGAGGACCCCAGGGCTATGCCCCAGGCTGGTTCTGCCTCTGACATTTTAAATCTCAATCTGAAGTTTAAACAAGAGCCCAGAGCAAACATTGTTCTGGTGACTCTCCATGTATTCACCCAAGCTGGTGGCAAAAACCTGCCATTGATTTGCTGGAAGGGGTCACTTCTCTCTCTCAACTGTCCCCCGGCACTTTTAAGCTGCATTCTCCAACCAACCCCCCTACTTTTTTTTTTTTTTTGCTTCTGTTTGTATTTTTTTGTTCATTTGTTTGTTTTTGGACCACACCCAGTGGTGCTCAGGGGTTACTCCTGGCTCTGTGCTCAAGAATTACTTCTGATCAGGGACCATATGGGATGCTGGGATAGAAAGCAAGCTGGCTGTGTACAAGGCAAATTATAGCCCCACCCACACCTATTTTTTGCAGTGTTGATTGAGTCCTATGATGGTGGAGATCACCTGGACAACCCCAGGGTTACTGAGGGGACCAGGAGGTACCAGGGATGGAACTACTATCGGTGGCATGTAAGATCAAGCCACCAAACTTATATCTATAAACACCAGTAGAGTTGCCAGACAATATTCTTCTGCATAAGCAAAAAAAGTAGCATTTTGGAGGTCAAGGAAAAAGCTTGAAGGGCTAGGCAGAGGTCTCAAACTCGCCGTACAATATTTTGTGGCCCACGGTGGGCCTTCAAATATCACAGTATTCGCGATTATTCGCTTACTGAATAATCGCAATAAAAATCGCATTAAACATTCGCATACCCCGAGCAGTTCTGTTCAGGGTATGCAAATGTTTAATGCGATTTTTTTCTTACTAATGCGATTTTTTATTGCGAATATTTGGTAAGCGAAATCCCTTATGCGGCCCTGCCTCACCCCGACTTTGCCTCCTGCGGCTCGCAGGTAAATTGAGTTTGAGACCTCTGGGCTAGAGCAAACATGATGCATGTGGGAACTCTGGATTCATTTCCAGGTGCCTTGTGGTTCCCCCAAGCACTACCAAGAACAACCTTCCTTCTGCCAGCAAAGAGCCAGTAGCATCTCATAACATACACAAATAGCCTCATAACATGATGGAATATGAGGGAAATGTGAATTAATTAAATTCAATTAAATCTGAATTAAATTAATCTGAGTTAAATGCATCTAAGGAGCATTTCAATGAAAGCTACTGTACTCAGGTTAATGCTCCCACATCGAGGGGACCTCAGACCATCAGATAACACCAGGCGCCCACCCCCTCTTGCCCCCTCCTCTTCCAGTGCAGCAAAGCATCCTAGGCCATGCCTTCCCACTCAGATGCCACCACTGGTCATGACGTAGTCCCTTTAGTCCGGGACAGCCCTAGGGAGCAAAGTAAATGTAAGAGCAACTTTCCAAGGCAGGAGAAACAGAAAGGGGAGTTAATCATGAAAGTTTCAGTCTCACTTCAAACTAGTGCCCTTCCTGTGACACACCATTGTCAGTTTCTAAGGGGTATATTATATACATATATATATATGTATATATATATATGTGTGTATGTGTGTATGTATTGTAGGGGTATATTATTGTTCTGTTGCATTCCTGAAGGACCATGCTTAATCTTTGTTTAGATCAGCATCCACCAAAAAGACTATGATTCAAGCCACACATAGTTTGTGAAAGATTCAAAAAGCTATATGTAAAAACAATAAAAGGCTGGAGGACACTTACCTTGCACATGGTTAAGCCAGGTCCGATCCTCAGCACCTCATTGGATCCTCAGAGCTCCGCCAGGAGAGATTCCTGAGTGTAGAGCCAGGAGTAAGACCTGAACACCACCAGTGTGATCCAAACTCCAAAGACATAATACTTAAATAATAAAAGGAAGCAGGTGAAGTTAATGTAATTCAACTTTTCTTTTTTTTTTTGAGGTGCCACATCTGGCAGTGTTCAGAGTCTACTGGTGGTTCATTACTAGGGACTGCTTCTAGGATTCCCAGGGGAACTATATACAATGCTGGGGATTGAACCAGACAGACCTGCATGCAAACCCTGTTTTCGCTCTCCCTGTCTCCCTCTCTCACTTCTCTCTCTTCTCTCCTCTCTCTTCTCTCCTCTCTCCCTCTCTTCCTCACCCTTTATGCATCTCTCTTTCTCCTCTCTTTCTGGTCTCTGGCTGGTTACTGACACTTTTCACCCAAGATGTCGAGAAGACCATCATTTCAATATATAAAGCCACTCCAAGAAATTACTTTTAACCCTTGAAACCTTCTGTATGTGGCCCATACTGCAGGCCCTCTTGTTCCAGATGTAGCACATTTTAAGAGCTCCCAGTCATTTCTACAAGGCTTACAGCTGTGCTGCTGTACAGTGCAAACTTACACCATAGACTCCGAATGCAAAGAGACGTTCCCTGCCTAAGCCAGTGCAGCCTTGCTCAAGTCAGTGGCATATGGGTTCTACACACTTTTTTTTTTTTTTTTTGGTTTTTCGGCCACACCCGGTGACGCTCAGGGGTTACTCCTGGCTATGCACTCAGAAATCGCTCCTGGCTTGGGGAACCATATGGGATGCTAGGGAATTGAACCATGGTCCGTCCTAGGCTAGCATGTGCAAGGCAAGTGCCTTACTGCTTGTGCCACTGCTCCGGGCCCCACACTTACTTTTTATGTGTGAGTAAGTGGTGTGACATGAAGACTGACTCAAGGAGTAAAACAGTTGGGTGATATGGTCAGGCTTATTCTTGTCTACTGTGTCTGACTGGCTAGTCTCCTTTAATCCCCAAAGATTGGCTCTGTCTTTTGGCACAGGTTACGCTGGGAAAAATTCCGCCTCCTTTACTTCCTCCGCCGACTGGCTGATTCTTTCCCCTTTGCTGGTCAGTGATGCACTGTCCAGAGGTCCTGGCATTCCTGCCCAGTGTACATTCATGAAAGGTTTATTCATGAAAATGAAGGTCTGTTGATCTTTCCACCCAGCACTATGTCTGAGCTTCCTCCTTCTGCTGCATCACCTGTCAAATTTTAATAATGGTGTTTCAACTCTAAATGTAGCCACCAAGGCAAAAAACTAAAACAAAAACTCTGGCAGTTTCAAGCTCCTCACATGTGGGTGATCCTCTTTTTGGGTGGTCTAACATTTTGTGGAGCATCATCAAAATCAGATTCTCAGGAATCATATGGTATCAATCTAGACGCATCGAGCTCCTCCTTGCCAAGACAGTTCAGTGAGCTGTGAAAAGCATCTGGAATCTACTTTTTAGAAACGGGGAAAGGGAAACGCAGCCCCTTGTGGCTCACAGCTTGCGCTTTTGTCATCCTGTAGAATCTTTTCATTTGGACCCAGAAACCGAACATTTGTTAGAAGCTTCATGACAAGTTTGCTCACTTCCTATTTCTGAGGTGCTCTTTCCTGAGCTCAGGAGGCAGGTGACCCAAATTAAGGACAGAATGAATGAGCAAGTGAGTGACTTTTCAGACCTATGTGGGGAAAGAGTCATTTAGTCTCAAAGTTGCCTCCATCAAAATCAGAGCTTTCAGGCACAGACCACTGCCCAGAATGTATTGGGCACTTGAGATGGTACCAGGAATTGAACTCCTGATAGTATGCTTACATGAGTAATTGGGCCATTCCTTGGGGCTCACACAATGGTGCTTGCAGTGTCTCTGTATAACTCTTCCTCTTTTCCCTACCTTCCTTTGTGCACTGCTTCATCCATTAAGAATGGATGTGGGAAGGCTACCAGGACACCAGGTCTGGGCAAGAAGACACATGTCTTTCTCACCCAATGAGTAGGAGCCCACTGCCCAGACTACCTCACTCACTAGAACAGTCCATCAAGTACAGATTTTTCTCCCTCTCCCTCATTAAAAATAAAGTGATCTGGGGGCCAAAGTACAGCAGATAAGTCACTTGCTTTGCACATGGTCAACCACCACAAAATGTCCCCTGAGAACTGCCAGGAGTGATCCCTGAGTGCAGAGCCAAAATGAGCCCTGAGCACAGAGCTTGGAGTGAGCCCTGAGGATAGGCACATGTTATCCAACCCCTAAATAAAGATTGAGAGTGATTTGTGGGACCAGTAGATAGCTTGGGGCCAGGAGGAGAAGAAAGTGGTGGAAAGAGAGGTGGAGGAGGCAGGGGTAGGAGAGGAAGAGAGGGAAGCAACAAGAAGAGGGAACAAGGAGGACTTTGTCTCTAGCCCTGAGGACCTAAGCACTGGGAAGTATGTATGGCTCCAGTGTGGCTTTGGAGACTCCTAAGAATGGTATCCAGCACTGAACCACTATGCCTGGTTTGCTGAGTATTAGCAAGCATTGGAATAATCTGGAAGCTTGTCCAGGTGATTCCAGTGTGCAATAAAGGCTGGAGGGACAAGTGGGGGACACTGGAAGATGATGAGTTCTTAACTGTGAAGAGGGCTCCTAGTCAAATGTAAAGTGAGACCTGATGTTTGTTCCTTTCCATTTTCTTTTTGGTTTTCATGGTGAGTTGATTGGAGCCACACTCAGCATTGCTCAGGGATTACTCATGGTTTTGTACTGAAGATCACTCTTGGTAGTACTGGGGAGCCTGTAGAGTTGGGGATGGGTTCCAGGTTGGCTGTGTGGGGGCAGGTGCATTGCCTGGTGATTGTTCTCCATCCCCTTTGGCTCCAGTCTTCACGGGGGGGGGGGGGGGGGTGTGAATGGTCAACTGAGTTTGCAGAAGGCACTGAAACTTGGGGCTAAGTTCACCAGTGACAGAAGCCTGGACCCCTCTTCATGTGGGCAAGAGGCCATCCTCAACCCTGCAACTCTTGGTGGGGAGGCCTAAACCTCAAAGTCTCACTGCCTGGAGGGTATCATAGTCTATTTCATCCTTCAAGAACCATCAGGATCACCGAGGTACTCAGGCCAGTATGGGGCAGGTGTGAGATAAGGCCTTAGACATCAATCAAATCTGGCCTTATCACCATCTTCACCATCAGATCTGTGGTAAATACGAACTGTGGAGATCTGAACCTCTAGAGAATTTGTCTAAACTCCTGCAACCTAAGGAGTCCTGTTTAGTCTGTGACACAATATACAAGTGTGTGTTCAGACCCCTGAGCCTTTAGCTTGATTCTGAGCTGAAAATACATGAAAGGGCCCATGCTCCCACTATGATAACAGAAACAAGCCACCTCCTGTCAGCACACACAGGTCATGTCGACTGACATGTGGGAAGGATCCCACATAAACGCCTCACCTGAGCCTCTGGAGCATCCAGGGATTTCATTCTTTTCCCTGCCCTTTTACAGTAAAGGACACAGGCAAACAGGCCCAGTGGAAGGTTCTCTTAAGCCCCACCTGCCAACACATCTCCTCACTGCCATTCGTGATTTGGGCAGTGCTTAGCAATCTGAGCTCCCAAGACCAAGCTGCCTGTGACAGTCTAGGGTATTTCTTGCTTCAAGACATGCAGGACAAAGGATATAGTTCAGCAAAAATCAGTGGCAAGATAAAAGGAGAAAAAAAAAACTTGGAGATAGAATGGAACAGAAGAACCCAGCAGAGAGAAATACAATAAATTTTCAAGCAAATGAAATGAAAGCCATACTTTTAGAGATATCAAATCAAACCTGGATTCATGGCGAGCAATAAAGCACCCGCCTTCACAGTTAGTAAAAACAAACCATGTCTCTTAACTTGTATCGCCTCTGATGTTCTGCTGAAAGCAACACAACCATGGCACAAAGATACTGGGGATCTGAGAGCCTGGCAGTGCAATGGGTGCCTCTGATGTGCTCTCCTGGTATTGCTCTGAATCAGCACCAGGTCATTCCCAGGATACAGCCATGGTCCAACGGTATCATCTGTGACATAGAGACCAAGACTGCTGGCCTCCTGCAGAGGCCACTGACTTCTCTGCACAGAGCCCGGCAGTTTTCACAGACAGTCAAGGGGCACCAACCACATCTTCCACCTAAGTCCGAGAGGCCCCAATGAGCAAGAGCTAGACCTCACAGCTTGAAAACCACTTAAGACCTTCACCATCATGGCTCAGGCTCGCAGAATGGCGAGAACGACAAATAACCCTCTGGACAGGCCAGAAAAGGTGGGAAAACTTCTGAGGCTGTGGAGTGAAATGCTTCCTGTTTGAAAGACTTCTCTGAACTAGGGATACAGAGACACATATTCTCATTTAATCTTGACACAGAACACAATAATTGGATGAAAACTAATAATGGACATGAGTTAGGACCAGAAATATTAGCAACTGGATCCAGAGCGGTGGCACAGCAGTAGGGTATTTGCCTTGTGCGCGGCTGACTCAGGACAAACCATGATTCGATCCTTCGGTTTCCCATATGGTCCCCCAAGCCATGAGCAATTTCTGAGTACAGAGCCAGGAGTAACCCCTGAGCATCACCCCCAAAATAAATAAATAAGTAAATATTAACAACTAAGAAGATAGTACAGTGAGTAGAAAGGGCATTTGCTTTGCACATAGCTGATCCAGGTTCGTTTCCCAGAACCCCATATAGTACCCTAAAGCCCACCAGGAGTGAACCCTGAACACCTCCAGGAGTGGCACAAAACAAAACAAAACAAAACAAAAAAAGTAAAAGAAACACCACAAACTAAACAGCAGGAAGATTCCAAAGAACCGGCTGTGAAAGATCCCTGGGCTCCCTGTGTCAGGAAGAAATGGAAACTTCCATGACCCTAAAGTGGACAGAAGTCAGATTCGCATCATGCTTACAGTCTGTTCTAAGGATTCTGGGATTGTAACTGAGAGTCCCAGTCTAGCACAAAATAACTTTACCATGTATTAGCACACTTGTAGAATGGCTATAAGTGGTACAAAATATAAACAAAAAATGGTCACAGTTCTCAGAGCACACAGAAGTGTAGGGTTCTGGAAGGACTTCTAAACTTAGGAGAGAGAAATCTATGGTGCTGGACAGAGCAGGTAGGCAACAGAGATGAGCTGAAAATCAAAGGCCACATGGGATGGCAGCCAGAGGGGGTGTTGAGGATGAGGCAGGGGACTCTACAACAGGAAATGAGCCATTACTAATAAGTCAGTCCTACTTGGTGTGTGTGTGGGGGGAGATATCCATGTACACGAAATGAGGATGTAGCTAATTCCAAAGTGGAATATGACTGGCCACAGCACTGAACATGGACCAGTGTAGATAAAGCTCTGTCCTGACAGCCTGGAACTCCTATTGTCTTAGAAAATAATGAGGGGCTGGGGAGATAGCATGGAGGTAAAGCATTTGCTTTACATGCAGAAGGATGAAGGTTCAAATCCTGACATCCCATATGGTCCCCCGAGCCTGCCAAGGGCGATTTCTGAGCGTAGAGCCAGGAGTAACCCCTGAGCGCTGCCGGGTGTGATCCAAAAACAAAAAAGAAAGAAAGAAAGAAAGGAAGGAAGGAAGGAAGGAAGGAAGGAAGGAAGGAAGGAAGGAAGGAAGGAAGGAAGGAAGGAAGGAAGGAAGGAAGGAAGGAAGGAAGGAAGGAAGGAAGGAAGGAAGGAAGGAAGGAAGGAAGGAAGGAAGGAAAGAAAGAAAGAAAGAAAGAAAGAAAGAAAGAAAGAAAGAAAGAAAGAAAGAAAGAAAGAAAGAAAGAAAGAAAGAAAGAAAGAAAGAAAGAAAGAAAGAAAGAAAGAAAATGATGATCTGTCATTAAGAGCAGAAATGGGAGGGCAACAGAGCTAGGATAGGGGTTAAAGCATCTCAATTGGTCCTGAGCCCCACCAGGAGTGATTTCTGAGTGTTGAGCCAGGAGTAAACCCTGAGCACCAGGTGTGGCCTCCAAACAAACAAACCAAAAACAAATAAAAATACAAACAAAAATAATTCACTTTAGGTATAAAGGTCTTGGACATTATTTTTTTTTTGGATATTATTATTCTCCTTGTGCAAAGGATTGAAATATATGAAGCTTCAGCACATGTGCTCAGTCACTGGCTCCTGTGACTTTCAGCTCATGCATAGCAGCGAGCCACTTCCACCACAGTCCATAATCCAGAGAAACAGGGGAGAGGCTCAAACTGCTGAGTTATAACTCCACCACTAACACTGCACCATCCCCTGAGCATCACTGGAAGTGGTCCCCAAGTACTATGAGTTATGGACCCCCACACCAAAAGAGAGAGAGAGAGAGAGAAAGAAAGAGAGAGAGAAAACAGGAAATCTGTGATTCTGTCTCTGTACTTTATCCACTTTGATATTTCCAGAATGTCATATTACACAACCTTTACATCTGGTAAGTTTTCATTAGCAAAATGCATTATATAATCATCTGTGTTATTGTTGCTTTCCAGTGATTTTTCCCTTTTGTTAGTAAGTTGCCTTTTATTGTAGCCATGCACCAAAGTCTGTCCATTTACCTTTACATGGACAGGATGGATATTTTAGTTGCTTTCAGTTTTCTGGCAAAGACCAACCAAATCACCACAAACATCTACAAACAGTTTTCTGTGTGCTGTTGTTTTGTATTCTGTTAAGCAAGCTTTGGGGGATGGGATTGACAAGGAATATGTGAAATGGAAGGAAGGAAGGAAGGAAGGAAGGAAGGAAGGAAGGAAGGAAGGAAGGAAGGAAGGAAGGAAGGAAGGAAGGAAGGAAGGAAGGAAGGAAGGAAGGAAGGGAGGAAGGGAGGAAGGGAGGAAGGAAGGGAGGAAGGGAGGAAGGGAGGGAGGGAGGGAGGGAGGGAGGGAGGGAGGAAGGGAGGGAGGGAGTAAGGAAAGAAAGAGGAGGAGGAAGGGAGGAGGGAGGGAGGAAGAGAAGAACTTGAATCTTGCTAGACATAAAAAGTCAAAATAGTGGCGCTAGAGGTAAGGTGTCTGCCTTGCCAGCGCTAGCCTAGGACGGACCGCGGTTCGATCCCCCGGCATCCCATATGGTCCCCCAATGCGGGGTCCTGTAAGCCCCCCAAAGGGGCCCGGCCAGCGGAGAGTGGACGAGAGGCTCACGAACAGCCGCACCTTTATTTTTTCGAGGCTCAGATCATAGTCACACCTGTAAAAAATCTAAGAGAGGTTAATAACAAAAGACCCAAGACGAGAAATTCCGTTCAAAGGCATTTTGATATGAGCCTGCATCCTCTTATATAGACAAGGTAAGGGAGGCAGGCAAAAGGCAATGTCAATCATTCTTTTTGGCGCACAGGCTATTTCATTATTCCAAATAAGGTATAAACCCAGTATAGGTTAGGTGGAACAAAGAAAGTAAATCATTTCCCAAATAAGGAAAGTGGGCAGTGGGGCAGGGGGTGAGACAATCTTGCAAGTCCTGTTAGATCAGCAGCTTTCATGGAAATGCCCTATGGCCCTGGGTAGGGTCTGCTGACCACATTCTGGAACTCTCAACAGGTTTATGGTGGGGCAAGCTTTATTGCACAGGGCAATAAAGAATACCTTATTAACTCAGGAATGTGGGCCAGGGGGGTTTAGCTCCATTCCTGGGAGTGGTACCAGGCTGTGTCTTTCTCCCCTGGGCTGAGAAGTTATATTATTACTTTTATGGTTGCCTTTTTCCTGCTGGCCCAGAGGCTTTGTAGCAAACAGCATGTAGGACTGGAAAATGGCAGAGAGGTTTTTGCAAAAGTGGCCACTGTCAGGTCACGGTAGCCAACACCCCAAGCCAGGAGCGACTTCTAAGCGCATAGCCAGGAGTAACCTCTGAGCACTACCGGGTGTGGCCCAAAAACCAAAAAAAAAAAAAAAAAAGAAGTCAAAATAACTGAATCAGAGACTTAAATGTAAATTTAAAAACTAATCAAAGTAACTCCCAGATGGAAAAAAAATAAAGTATTTGTAACCCTGCACTGACATAGTCTCCTAAAATGAGACATCAGAAACAGGAAATATAAAAGAAAAAAAAAACTGATCAACAAGACTTCACACACATAATAACTACTCTTCAAAAGACACTGAAAATTTGAAAAGAGAAGCCACAAGGTTGAAGAAAATGGTTGAAAATTACTATTCTGATCAATGGTTTGTATCCAGCCTGAACAAACAATTCCAGGGTTCAGAGAGTAACTGTGCAGCAGCCTAGAGCACCTGCCCTACAAGAGTCTGGACAGGTGACTGCAAGTATCTGGACAAGAGGTCAATGCCTGCTGCCCCATGTGTGCAGAGCACGAACCTGCAAGCTCTACTGTCTGCAGACTCTGGAGCTGCTAGAAATTTCCAGGTGCACTGTGGCCATGTGAGTGTGCACATTGAAAAAGGTGTGAAACGCCCATCAAGAAACAAAGAAATAAAATAATTCTAAATAAACTACTGCTGCTGCTACTACTACCACTACTACTACTACTAATGTTTTGTAGGTATGAGCTCTGGGGTTTTATCCCTGGCACCAATAGGAGAAAATAAAAGGAATGTTTGTTTCTAAATTATATTGTGGGGACCCAATACAGGGCTTAGTGACAAAAAAGCATGCCTGTAACTGTGAAGCTGTGATTTTTAACCCTGGAACCACTCATATGTGCTGAGCATGGTCCCAGCACATCTGTCTATGATTCAGTCACAGCAACAGTGCACCAGCCCTGAGAGAACTTGCGTGAGCACCACAGCACTCCCTGGATGTCTGTGAGTGCCAGCCACATGTTCCAGCCCCAGCTAGAAAGCACAGGGCCTGGTAAGCACCAGAACCAGAAGTGTGTCTGATGTATGGGAACCACAGCAGCAATGAAGAAATTGTAAAGGGGAGATGATTTTTTGAAACATTCTATGAGACATCTGGTGTTCAATATTACAGGGTAGAGTTTCCCTTGCATACAACCAACCTGGGCTCAATCCTCAGCATCCCCTGAGCATCGCCAGGAATGCAGAGTCAGGGGCCGGTGAGGTGGCGCTAGAGGTAAGGTGTCTGCCTTGCAAGCGCTAGCCAAGGAAAGATGGCAACCGCGGTTCGATCCCCCGGCGTCCCATATGGTCCCCCCCAAGCCAGGGGCAATTTCTGAGCACTTAGCTAGGAGTAATCCCTGAGCATCAAACAGGTGTGGCCCCAAAAATCAAAAAAAAAAAAAAAAAAAAAGGAATGCAGAGTCAGGAGTAACCCATGAACACTAGTTGTTAGGGTATGGCCTAAAAACAAACAAATAAACAAAATCCTGTAAAAATCACAGTAAAATGATAGATACTTTACCAGGAAAAAAAAATATATATATATATAAACAGATATATGCACTCATACTGACACACACAAAGATGCTCAACATCATTTGTTGACTGGAAAATGCAAATTAAAACTGCATTGAGGGGAGATAAATAATTTTAAAATTAAAAAAATAAAAACCTTGCGGTGTGACAGCCTCCACACCTATTAGGGGACTGGTTCCAAATAGCCTGACCAAGGACAAGCCAGAATGCAGAACAGCTGTGACTGCATCCATGGCTGGCAGAGGGTGAAGGGGGTTCAGAGCACACCTGGTTGCATCTGAGCACCCCTGGCAGGGTCTGAGATGTTGCTCCACCCACAATTAGCTATGGGCAGGCTGGTGATCAGGGGGACATGGGCCGTGTTGGGAACAATGGGGCTGTCACAGCACACAGAGCTGGACTCCAGAAAGGGCCGGTGCTTCACTGTGATAATTTCCCAAACCCAGAGTGAACACAGGGTAAGGCAGAGAACTGTAAGGTCAGGGGTATAAAGCCTGCATGTGCAACCACAATCTGAACCCTGACACTGTCCGAGCCCTACCCTATGTACCACCGGGCTAGTCCTGTGCCCCTCCCCTACCCCTGTACTATTGGGGCTGAGCAGGTCCACATCCTCAGGCCTTATTGGAGCCCTTCCAGCCACCCTGTTGTGCAAGTAATGCTGGGATTGACCCTGGAGACCCAGGACAGATTGGGAGGCCTCCCCCTCCAACATACTCTTCTCCAGCCCCCAACAAAATAATGGAGGAGGCATAAAAGCAAGGAAGAGGATGTGACTATGTGAGGGCAGTGAATAAATTCCCTGAGCCTCAACCTTCAGGAGTATTAAGGATGGAGTCTGGGACCTGCAGAGAACCAAGCAGGCAGCTATTCTGACTGATTATGACTTTTAGTTCTCCTCCTGGGAAGCTTGGGGATGGCAAATGGAGAGAAAAGAACAGCTTGGGGTTTAGGAAGACTGAGCACCTGGCTGGGCATATTGGCTTGCAGGGGCAGGAGAGAGAAAAGAGGAGAGGCACAGCACCCAGATTGAGTAAACCAAGATTGAGCCTGGGTCAGCCCTGAGCAAGGCAAGCCTCCTACTGGCTGTGCAGTCGCTCTGCCTCACAGATAATGTCTTTCACTTGTCATTTCTATAGGCCAGAACAAATTTGTTGGGAATTTCATGGCAGCCCCTCCCCAGATTAAAAAAAATGTGTTTCAATTCTCAACCTAGAGGAACAAACACAGCCTCCTGGCTACACAACACCCAAGACCATGCAAGGGCTTGTCCCTGTGCATTTCTGCACCATTGCTTTCAGCTGTGGCCAAGGATGAGGACTGAAATTATGTTAGCTGGAAGGTGGAGGGTGGAGGAAGGAGGGCAGAGGAGAGGAGAAGGGCAAGGCAGGTGAGGCCAGGGAAAGAAAAAGAAGGGCAGGGAAGGGAAGAATAGGATTAAATGTCCTGCCTGATGATTAACTCAAAAAGTGGGGGTTCTCAGAAATTTCAGAAGAATTAAAGCACTTTTTAGGACAACTTATTTTTGCTTCTGACTTTCTTTCCAGGAGGCCCATCAGTGTAGCTTCTTCCTACAACTGTTCCAACTTGGCAGTGACCCAAAATTCTCCATCCTCCCCCAGTCACCCTATCAGAATGGAGGAGGTGGGGAAACAGAAACTTGGTTTAGCGAACTGCTTGTGAAAACGCCATGCACCACTGACACATGGGGAATGGGCAATGGCATGGCTGAGTGGTATCTGTTACTGATGCCTGAGAGTGGGTGATAGTGCAGCACAACTGTAAGAGACACAGACCATGGGGCCCCCAAGAAGCCCTTCACCTGTGAACTTGAACATACACTATGTCACTACCAAGTCTTCCAGAGGGGGGAGACTGAAAGTATTACCACTAGTTACCAGCCCCATCCACCCACTCATCTATCCATCCATCATCTATCTATCATCCATCTACTCTTCCCTCATCCATCCATCTCACCCCTTCATTCTCTCCCTCCCTATCCTACATTCTTCCTTCCCTCTAATCCATCTACCCTTCTTTCTACCCCTTCTTCCCTCCTTTTTTCCCTCTCTATCCCTTTGCTCTCCATATATTCATTCTTCCCTCCTTCCATCTGCTCATTCTCTCTTCCATCCCTCCAATCCTCCTTCTCCATCTACCCATTCTTCCTCCCTCCATCTCTTTTCTATTTGAGGACCTTTAAGTACATCACTACAATGCTATTAAAATAACAAGGTCAATCACAGATAATATCTAATATTCAGTTCATGTCCCATTCCCCCCAGTAAGCTCAAAAATGACTTTTTTTTTTTCAAATCACAAATGTGTCAAAGAAGGGACAGAGGTTGAAGAGGCTCATCTGGTGGGTGGGACAGGAACAGACATGTGGTCAAAGATATCTCAGGTCAGGTCAAGTTCAAGATGACTAAGGAATCAGATCTGCCTATGACAGGCGGGATGGTGGGTGAGGACAAGTTCAGCCCTGTCTAGGGGTCAATGAGGGTACAAATTTACTTGTCACTTGCTTTTGTCTTCCCAAGAGGCTAGACCCCCAATCTGCCTGTCCTCATCTCTTTCTGACATCTTTATTTCCTGCCCTTTGGGCAGTGCCTGGCACAGGTAAAGTGCATGAAGCAGGTAGCAGGCACTGGATGTAGGTTAGGAATAGGAAAGTGGAGCCCCCCAGAAAGGTATAGCCAAGTTCGCTGCTGCAACAGGTCAGCAGCACCCTCCATGCCCCTGCCCCATTTCCACCTCTCCCTCACAGAGTATTTCCTCTGTGAGTTAAGAAAACTTGCCCCAAACACATCTTTCTTGAAATAGATTTGGCATCATTTCCTAAATGGAAAATATTTCTTACATCACCCAAAATTATTTTCCCACAGTTTGTGCTACATGAAAATACTGAAGCAGACTGCAAATACCCCTGGGGTGGGCTTGAAACACTGTGCAAAGGAAGCCAGAAAATCCTCCTGGTGTGCAGACTCCCCCAAATCACCCACAACCGGAAACCGTTCCTGTCACTTAAAATAGATTCAGAGAGAAACAAAGATGGTCACCAAGAAATGCCAGGCCAGGCCTGGTCACCCACATGGATACTTTCAGATTGCAAAATTAATTTTTGCTTATTTAAGAATTACAAATGACTCAGGGCAGAAACATCGCTCCTCTCAAATAACTCCTTTGCTAATTTTTTTTTAAAGCATTGTATTTCCATTGTAGATAAGATGATTTATCTACTCATCATGCCATAGGAAACTGAGATGGTTAGCTTTAATTCTTTTATTTTGTTTTGTTTTGGTTTGCTTTTTGGGTCATACCCAGCAGCACTCAGGGGTTACCCCTGGCTCTATGCTCAGAAATCTCTCCTGGCAGGCTCAGGGACCATATGGGATGCTTGGATTCGAACTGCTGACCTTCTGCATGCAAGACAAATGCCTTATCTCCATGCTATCTCTCCGGCCAGCTTTACTAATTTTTATAATGACTTTGTTATTTTTTTTTCAAAAGCTCACACTTAAGCCTTTTGAAAGTCCCATGCAAATTAGTGAAAATGTGGAATCTGAAGGATTCCATGAATTTTTGAAATTAAGAAAAAGGAAAGGGACCGGGAAGGTGGCGCTACAGGTTAGGTGTCTGCCTTGCAAGCGGATGGACCGCGGTTCGATCCCCCGGTGTCTCATATGGTCCCCCAAGCCAGGGGTGATTTCTGAGCGTGTAGCCAGGAGTAACCCCTGAGCGTCAAATGGGTGTGGCCCAAAAACTAAAAAAAAAAAAAAAAAAAAAAAGGAAAAGGAAAAAGATTGATTTTATCTTTTTGTTTTTTGGTTTAGGGGCCACACCCAAATGTGCTCCAGGCTTACTTCTGGTTCTGTGCTCAAGGATGGACTACTCCTGGCAGTGATTATATATGGGAATATTTGTGGTGCCAGGGACCAAGCCTGGCTGGATTCCTAGCAAGGCAAGCCCCACTGTCACTGTCCTGATCCCTTCAGCCCCTGTTTTTACTTTTGCTGACTACCTCTAAAGCATCTCTCTGTTCTTTCTTCTCTCGAATTTACAGTCTTCCCGGATTTGCTCAAAGCCATTCCTGTGAGCATCCACGTCAATGTCATTCTCTTCTCAGTGGTCCTTGTCCTTCTGACGATGGTGGATACTGCGTTCTTCATGTACAATGCTTTTGGCAAACCCTTTGAAACATTGCATGGGCCGCTTGGCTTATATCTTCTGAGCTTCATTTCAGGTAAGGACAAGACTCAACCACTGAAGACCAGTGTGTTTTTGAATGTGTCTAATAACAGGTCTGCCCCTATATACAGCTAGAGTGTGTGTCCATGGGTGTTCATTGCATCACCTGTAATCTGTGGCTTTCTCTAAACCTACATCTATAGAGCAAATGTGGAAAACAGTGAGGCACACCAAAAATGATATACATGAATATGATGTGGGCATTGATTTATTTTTTCCTTTTTGGTTGAGGGAGGGTGGTTTGAACTGCACCCAGAAGTGCTTAGGGATTACTCCTGGCTGTGCTACCAAGGATTGAGCATTGTTTGTAATGCAAAGCAAACTTTTTTTTTTTTTGGTTTTTGGTTTTTGGGCCACACCCGGCGGTGCTCAGGGGTTGCTCCTGGCTGTCTGCTCAGAAATAGCTCCTGGCAGGCAAGGGGGACCATATGGGACACTGGAATTCTAACTAACCACCTTTGGTCCTGATTGGCTGCTGTGCTATCTCTCCGGGCCCGCAAAGCAAACTTTTAAACTGATGTACTATCCCTCCAACTTCACATTAAATATCTTTGAAGGAGATGTCATCAAAATACTCAAATAACAGTTAAATTTTAAAAGTAGTATTTTAGAAATATAAAAACATTGATTATATATATAAACAAAAATATAAACCATATGTACAAACTATATACGGGATCCTACATATACATATATAAAGCATATTTATATATAGACATCCACATACATATTTTATATACATTATATTTTATCTATATAGTATATTGTTGGTAGTTATTCATCTCTGAATGATAAAATTATGAATAACTCATTTTCGTGTACACTGTGTATCTTTCCAAATACCTAACAGCATTCATTCATTTATTCATTATTAAACTCCAAAAGAAATTATTCCCAAATCATAAAGGGCCAATGATCTTCCAAATTCAGAGTTACTATACACTCAGGCCTATGGAGACTCAATGGAATTTAGCTTGTAGGAAAACTCTAAATACAGAAATTAGTTCATCATACCCTTCTCCCCATCCCCACATACAAAAAGCAGGGTGAAGGCAACAATGCCAAAAATACCCATCTGATAAATATCTTCCTAGATTGCCCCAATTTAGGGGGGGCTTAATTTCACTCCACTGTTTGTTTGCACAAACAGGACTCTTGGTCAATTCCCAGAAAGCAAGTTATTGGATCAAGATTGTGAGGAGAGACAGGCAGAAGCTCTTCCAGCAAGACAAGAGCAAATCCCAGATGCTCCTTCTCTGAGGAGCACCTAAGTGAGATACTTCCTAACCTAGGCCAGAGACTCCCCCCACAACTGTCCTCACCACCCCCAGTTCAACTCCAGCCACATGCCCTTTCTAGGGTGGTCCTGGTCCATTTAATGCCTTAAATACACTGAGGAAAAGAGTCTTCCCCTATTTTCTATTGTGCTCATCAAACGTTTCATTCAGCCCAATTCTCCCTCCAAAAGGGGTTCTTCTGCCTTCTCCTGCCTCACAGTTTCCAAGTGTGCCCAAAGAGACAGAAGCCAAGTCTCCAAGTCTGTTTTGTTTGACAGGGGCACAGATCCAGATCCCAGATGAAGGAAGGAAAGAAGGAAGGAAGGAAGGAAGGAAGGAAGGAAGGAAGGAAGGAAGGAAGGAAGGAAGGAAGGAAGGAAGGAAGGAAGGAAGGAAGGAAGGAAGGAAGGAAGGAAGGAAGGAAGGAAGGAAGGAAGGAAGGAAGGAAGGAAGGAAGGACAGATCAAGAGGAAAAACTTCAAGACCAAGTCTCAATTCTGATGAGGGTCTCATCTATAAGAACATCTGGGGCTTCCCCCAAGCTCACCACATGAGTGGTCGTGCTCTTTTAGTGAAACTTCAGAACAAAGTCACTCAGGGCAGCCGGGCAACCAAACAAGGCATTTGAAGTGCTAAGGGCTGCGTGAGGCCTCACCCCACATTTCTCAGTGACTATTCCTGGCTCTGGGGACTCTCAGCAGACAGTAAGTGCTGCCAGAGAGCAACCAGAGTCAGCCAACACCTTTATACCTGCACTCTCCAACCCCAGACCTGCACTGTTATATTTATATTATTTTTACTTTTTTGCTTTGTGGGCCACGTGGGTGGTCAAAATGGACAGCCAGTGATACTCATGAGATGCTACGGGGATTGAACAGGATCAGCCACATGCAAGGCCCCACCTTCTGGATATCATCTCGCCTCACCTCTGCACTTTTTCCATGGGCAGAGGGGGATCTGAGCAGAAATTCTGAAAACAGGGGTTCTGCTTTGGAGCTTTGGGGGAGCTTGCCTGAAGACTGGCTCTGAGGCCCCACCAGATTCCTGAAAAGCTGGGGCGTGGAGCCCCGTTTTAATTTACCCTCCCAGGATGGCTGCTTTCCCTCAGTCAAGTTCCAGAAACAGGGCTGCAGTGGGGAGCCTCAAAAGGTGTTGGTAAGGCTGAGGGCGGAAAGGAGACACAGTGGAAAACCCGCAGTTGGTCATTCCACAACATTCCAGAATGCAACTCTCAGCCCTGGTGGTGGGAGAAGTCAGGGGAGAACTTGGGGTCACCAAAACCTGGGAGCTGCAGGAAAGGTGTGACTCTGATGTCAGACCTTCGAAGGGTGTCACTGTCCCCAGATAGAGTGGGAATAGAAAGGGGGACTCCTTGGAAAGCCTCACCCTCTTCTAGGTTTTCCTCCTGATCCGCCTCCATAGCAGAAGGGGGCACTGCCTCAAACCTGCTCGCCTGCTCCCCAACACCCGATCAAGGGATCTCCTAGTGGTGGATGACCCTGGATGGCAGCTCTTCACGCTGAAAAGGGGAGGAAGGGAGAGAGAGAAAGACCCACATTAATCGTATGACCAGTGCACACACTTCTGCTGCCCAGTGAAAGGCACCACGATCCATTTGGAAGACAAGTTATCTGAAATTCCTAACAGAAGGTCAAAAAATGGTATATGAAAGCCAAGGTAACTCAAAATGTGAATTCAAGTCCTGAATCTGATTGATCTTGGCTTTTGATTAAGTCTGATGTAAACAAATGCTGCAGAGGCAGGAACAGATCCCAACATTTCTTTTGTTGTTGTTATGTTTGGGAGCCAAGCCCAGAAATATTCCTGACTCTGCTCTCAGGGATCACTTCTGATGGTGCTCAGGAGACTATATAGGATGCCAGGAATCAAACGTAGATAGACCGCATTTAAGGCAGCACCCTCCCAGCTATACTATTACTCCAGCCCCATTTCTTTAACTTTGAACCTGCTGTGGTGTTTGACAGAGTGAAGGAAGAGGGGTAAGGGATACCAGCTTTGTCCTACACAGCAATAACTGGTCCAGAAGCAACTGGTCCTGGCAAGAAAACCTCTCCCTCTGCATTTGACTTCCCACCAAGACAGCATCATTGCACAGAAAGCCAGCACCCATACCTGCAGGCTGGGGCTCTCTCGCCACTCCCAGCCCCACATATATCATCTTTCAAGGCTCCTTAAAGAAGGAAATGATCAATTTATCAGTTGCAGAGGATATGGGGCGCATCTAAGATTCGCCATCTATCACAGCATTTAGAGATAACTTGGGGGCTTTATGAAAATGCTACTGTTACCTCAATGTCAATGACTATCGCTGTCCAATACCTGAGATACAATCATAGGGATAACAGAACATCACTTGGCAGATTGAATTCCCACAAGAGTCTGACTTGTGGGAAACCCTGGGTTCCCAATTCCCACAGATCCCAGGAGAGATCCAAGGGGTTTGTGGTGGGGTCCCCATAGTAGGGGAGTGGGGATGGGAGGACGGAGACACCAGTGTCTAGTACATTACAAATGTTCCTTAATTGACTGATAATTCATGGCGTGACAGCCCCATAACTCAGCTACTCTATTCAGTCAGAAATTAACTCAGCCATCAAAGTCATTACAACAGGGGGGAAAAATGGTGAGATTACCAACCAGATGGTGGGGAAATAAAAGCTGGCTGCAGGTGCTGAAGTGAGAAAGACTCTGGTGTGGCTTTCATGCAAGAAAAAGAAGCCCAATCTGTGTGAGACTCCAGGTTTAAGTCCCAGACGCACAAAAATAAGACGCTAGGTCTTAGGACCCAATCCTGGATGGAATTGAGTCCTGATCCTCAGCTGGGCAGGCGTCTCCAGTGCTACCCTCTGGACTGAGGGCCAGAGTGGGGCTGTAAGAGGGACAGTCCCTGTGGTCAGCTGAATCGCAGCTCTGACCCCAACATCTGGGAGGCTATGGGCAGGACAGTCAGGAAGAACACCCACCCCCATCTAAATGGTGAAGTGTCTTCACTCTTCTCTCTCTATCTGATATGGGAGGGAACAAGGATAAGCTCAGGGTCACCACTTTTCACTTCTTCCCCCATATCTCAGCCCTGTGTGTTCCATAAACTTGGGAACTGAACACCAAAGAATACAGTGGGGCCATTGGAACTCTTTTTTTTTTTTTGGGGGGGGTCACACCCGGCCGTGCTCAGAGGTTACTCCTGCCTGTCTGCTCAGAAATAGGTCCTGGCAGGCACGGGGGACCATATGGGACACTGGGATTCGAACCAACCACCTTTGGTCCTGGATCGGCTGCTTGCAAGGCAAATGCTGCTGTGCTATCTCTCCGGGCCCGCCATTGGAACTCTTTCTTCCCCCAAAGAGGCATAAAAACTTGGGGGGAAGAAAATGGGAGCCTGGGTGAGAGCACCCCCTAAAACTCCTGGCCAGAGGTTGCTGGCCACATTTTACACTTAATGGAATTACTGGGCCCCACATTTTATACTTACTGGAACTACTGGGCCCCATTCTCTGGCGGGCAGCCCTACACTGTGGCATCCTCTCCCTGATGACCTCATGTCCAGGGACCCTCAACTCATCTTAGGGGGTTTTCATGGCCCTACATCTGCAGGGCCAGGGAAGAATGAGCACTCTAGAGGTAGGTATACCCTGTCACCTTTCTCAGCAGTCAGGAATATGAGCAGAGACTGGGCAGAGTTCCAGGTGCTGACTCTGTCTCCTACAGAACAGGGGTGTGGAAATGCAAGGGTGACTCTCCTCCCCTCACCCCTGCATGTAGTTTGGGTAGTTGTGGTATTGGCACAAAGCACTGGCTCCGCCCAAAGGGGCATTCTTAGCCACACAAGCATGTCATTGGGTGGGGGACATGCAAGCTCAGGGACAAACTGTCTCAGGGAACAGGATGAGAATGTTTCACAGGCTGGAAAGAGCAGAGCTGTCTGCTGCTCAAGAGTGCAGACAAGGCAGGGTCTGAGGCAAGCAAGCTGTTCTCACAAAGGCAGCTTCTATGACTAAAAGCCTCTGTCTCTTCCATGGCATAAAAAAAATAGGACAAAGAGAAAACAGACTGGCAGCCCTTTGGTTTTCTTTCACAATAACAGAATAATAAGGTCTGCCAGGGGAGAAAGCCCAGTGTAAGCTCAGATACAAAAATAGATGGACAAAATTCAGCAATGGCCTCACTCACAATGCAGGATGCAAGGCCTCTAGAAGATTCCATAAGCTGATTATCCCGAGATGCATGTTGATCTTGTGAATGGGGCCAGCCCCAAACACTGTTCTGATATGGGAGAATAAAATTTCTCCTGTTCTGCTCATCCCTATCCTCCTCCATGCAGCCTCAACTATGTTCGAACCTGGCCTTGGGAAAGTAACGGCCAGTCCTTCATAGTCTAGCATTTCCTTGTGTCTGGAACATTCTACCCATGCAGTGGGGCCTCCCTTTGCATGGGCAAGACTTTCTACAGCCACTTCCAAAGGAAATTCCCCACCCCCTGTCCTCTAGCTATTGTTTGACAGATACCATAAGAGCAGGATCAAGAAGGATTGTTGTTGTTTTTTTTTTTGTTTTTTTTTTTTTTCAAGTGGGGAAAGATTACTCTTTGCTTGTTTGGGGGCACAATAGACAATGCTCCTGGTTATTCTATACTCATTTTGGGTTCATTTTTGGTCGTGTTGGGGGAATCATATGAGGTGCTGGGGATAAACCCAGGTCAGCTCCATGCAAAGTAAGTTTCCTACCTACTACCCCATGGAGATTCCTTGTTTAAATCTTTGCCTTGCTCAAGGGCTACTGAATAGGTGAATAAAACAGGGCTAAAAAAAATGGGGAAAGTTCCATCTCACTGTTGCCATACCCTGCGGGTCTGAATTGTCACTATAGAAAGCACTTAACCTGCCTCCTTCCGACAGGAGTTATAGATCCAATGCACAGCACGAAATAAGCACCATAATTCCTAGTTTGGGGTCATCTTCTGAGGTGGAGTGGGATGATGGAAAGAAATAGCAAGAGAGAACGACTACATTTTTAAAACCTTAGGGACAGGGGCTGGAGCAATAGCGCATCAATAGGATGTTTGACTTGCACGTGGCTGACCCAGGACAGACCTGGGTTCGATCCCCGGTGTCCCATATGGTCCCCAAGCCCGGAGCGATTTCTGAGTGCATAGCCAAAGGTAACCCCTGAGTGTCACTGGGTGTGGCCCCCAAACCACACACACACACACACACAACCCTAGGGACAGAGCTCGGGAGATAGCACTGAGGGTAAGGCACTTGTGTTGCATGTAGCCAAACCTGGTTTGAACCCCCTGCACCCCATATGATTCCTAGAACACTGCTGAGCACAGAGTCAGAAGTAGCCCTGACTGGTGTGACACCAGAAACAACATCCCCACCCAAAAATAAAATGAAGAGAAAGGCATAGAGAGTTACCTATGAAAGGCCTAGATGTGTGGGCTCTAAAGCTAAGGGCTTTTGCTCTCAGCCATGTTTTCCAGGAGACTGAAATGGGGTCAATGAAATGGCCTACGGGTGTCTGGGGAACCCAAACTGGTTTAGCTCTAAGAAAAACATGTCAGCAAGTTTGCCACAAATCAATACCCACTGTGGTGTCCTGGGAACTCCTAGAATTGAGGGATCCACAGAGCCCTGAACCCCAGCCCTCCTGCCCCCTGCTTCTGCTCCCCTGTACCCTAACCCATTCTCCATGTTCGGGAAGGACCTAGACAACCTCTCCATAGCCTGGAGCAAAGGGAGCTACAGAAACCATCTCTAGCCTGGCCAGGTAACACAGGCTTCAGGGAGGGGAATGAGGGGACCATAATAATGGTCACCCAACCAAACTAGAGGTTTACTGCACTCTCCCGACAAAACCTAGTATAAGGTTTAGGATTGTCCTAGTAACTTGTGATAACCAGGATCCAAAGCAGACCCTCTATCAACTTCTTGCCTGGTCTTAATATTTATTTCTAAGGTCAATTGACCCAGAGTGTCTGTGGGAGTTCCAGCCACTGCTCCCAGAGTTCAGAGACAATAAGGAATAGGAGACAACATGTAGCCAGGAAGAAGTGCAAAAAGCAGGCCTTGAACAATGAGCCTTTCATGGTTCATGATAATGCTGATGAGAGAATAAGGAAAAACAACCCTAAACCCAGGTCCACCATAAATAAACATCATTCTTTGCAAACCTGCTTTCCTTCTGTTATTCTGCTGAAAGCTGCAACTGTCAGCATCTATCTACAGCCTTATGTGCAGCTGCACTGTATGTTGATGAGTCCTAGTGGCCTGCAAATCACAAAGAAGCAGACACCTCTCCTACCACCATAAGACAGCCTTGACCATTCTGGGGCCTGATACCACCACCCTGCTTTTACCATTTTGTTTTGTTTGTTTTTTTTTTTATTTTTTGGTTTTTGGGCCACACCCGTTTGACGCTCAGGGGTTACTCCTGGCTATGGCTCAGGGGTTACTCCTGGCTATGTGCTCAGAAATCGCCCCTGGCGTGGGGGGATCATATGGGACGCTGGGGGATAGAACCGTGGTCCTTCCTTGGCTAGCGCTTGCAGGGCAGACACCTTACCTCCAGCGCCACCTACCCGGCCCCTTGTTTGTTTATTTTGTATTTGTGGGGACCACGTTGGCAATTTTCAGGGCTATTTTTTTTTTTTTTTAGTTCTGGCTCTGCACTCAGAAATAACTCCTGGAAATACTCAGGGGCTCATATGAAATGTTAGGGATCAAATCTAGGTTGACTGCATACAAGGCATGTGCCTACCCACTTCCCCCACCCCTTTTGGTTTTTTGTTTGTTTTTTTTGGCACACATGATAATGCTCAGGGATTTCTTCTATTTGGGGGTGGGGGGAGTCACACCCAGCAGTGCTCAAGGGTTACTCTTGGCTCTCAGGGGTCCTCAGACTTTTTAAACAGGGGGCCAGTTCACTGTCCCTCAGACCATTGGAGGGTCCTTCTGCATGCCAGGCAAATTCCCTACCTCCATGCTATCTCTCCGGCCCCATTTTTTCTTCTTTTTTTAATTAATTAATTAAATTTTTTATAGGGATTACTTCTAGCTCTGTGCTCAGGAATGACAATAACTCTTGACAGAGTTCAGGGGGCCATTTTGGGTGCTGGGGATGAAACTCAGATTGGCCACATGCAGGGCAAGTGTTTTACCCGCTGTACTATCAGTCTAGCTCTACCACCATCTTGCTTTTAAGCCACACAGAAATTGTCTTCTCATCATGTCCAGAAAGTTCTCTTTCAGTCTGTAAAATCACCTTGATTTTGTCCCCCACTGATTTCTTGCCCCCAACCCACCCAGAACCATTCCCTGGGTAGGAAATGACTGACTGGACTTGACCTATTTCCTTCAGATGAATGCTAATGAGGATGAGGATGAGGCTTCTTTCTTTGCAATCACCCCCTGCTGTCTTTGCCCCTTCCTCTCTGAAAATATTGGTGTGAGTCATGACCTCCATCTTACACTGTCTGTTCCTTGAAATACAGGCTCCTGCGGCTGCCTTGTCATGATCCTGTTTGCCTCCGAGGTGAAAATCCACCATCTCTCTGAGAAAATCACCAATTACAAAGAAGGGACTTATGCCTACAAGACACAAACTGAGAACTATACCACCTCCTTCTGGGTCGTGTTCATTTGCGTTTTTGTTCACTTTCTGAATGGGCTTCTAATCCGACTGGCTGGATTTCAGTTTCCTTTCACAAAATCTAAAGACTCAGAGACAACTAATGTGGCAGCAGATCTCATGTACTGAAAGGTGGCTGTACTTGGTCCTATCTCCATCAAAACTCGTAATGATGATGAACCAATCGTCGGCGGTTCATTTGGTCCATCCTGATAGGCATTGTGGAAATGCATGGCCTGCCATGGTGATGTCTACAGAGCATTGTGAAGTATACAGGGTGGAAAGTAATGAGGTGGGGAAAGAAGATACTGAATGGCTGCTTTGCCTGATGGGAAACTCCTGTACCCAGAAGTCAAGGAATAGACAGAAGAGGTTCCTCCAAACACTGGCCAAAGCATAGACTGCCAGAGTAGCAACAAACTCCAATCTACACCAGTGTTTTGTGGACTGAAGCCTCTGAGCTACAGTGATGGCAACCAGAAAACAGCTGGACTCACTGTCCTACACTGAGAGGCATTGAGCGAGTGAGGAGAAAATACATTCAGTCACCCTTCTCATGAGCTCTTTTAAAGTACTGACTAATCAGTCATGCCCCTTGGTCAAAATTAGCAAAGCTCTCATGGGTGGGGGTCAGGGGAGATGAAACCCAGTCTTTGCTACAGATACTGTATGTAGCTGGTAGATTCATCGGGGGAGATGTTTTCACTCCACTGGATGCAGAACTTGGAGAGGCTGTGGTTTCTCATGTCCTCACTCCCAAGTATAGAGATGCGGTTCCATTCTGGGGCTGTGGGGAGCATACGCCATCTGAGGTATGGGTCCAGCTGCCTCAGAGTTGCACTCCATAACCATTTCTCTCCTCCAAACTACCTGATAAAGAGCCAAGCAGCTGACCCAAGGCCACAAGTGCATAGGCAACTGCAGGCAGCCATGGGCCTCAGGTTCTGAGCTGACCCTTGTCATCGTTAGGGGAGATGCCTGGAGAATTCTTGAAGGCCCCAGGTTTGGGATTCAATGGAATTTTTTATTTTGCTCAGGGTTTTCTGGAAGTTTTCAGAGGGCCTGGTTCAGTGTAGAAAGATTAGGCAGTAGTGGGGAGAGGGTATACCCCTCGTGGCTCCTTGTGCTTCGATGATATCTAGGGTCACAGGGACCCTGGAGTAACCCTCATATATAAGGATTCTAGCTGTGGAGATCTTTGGGGATTATTGGGAACCAGAGACCTCAAGAGTGATCTACTTCATGAGTGTTACCTCCCTTCCATCACCCACCCCCATCAGCCCCACTTCCTCAGGGACACTGGGGGTCGTCTGGAGGGTAGGGAGGACCATAGTAAAGTGCACCCAGCTCAAGACTAGGAGAATATTAGGGTTTCCTGGGAGAAAACAAGGCAAGGGTGGGGGGAGGCCTGGTGGGAGCTTACAGAAAATGCAGAACAAGGGGATGGAATATTGCATTTTATTGTTTTATTGGGGGTGTGGTTTGGGGACCACACCCAGAAATACTCTAGGGTTATTCCAGGCTCTACACTTAGGGATTACTCCTGGAAGTGCTCAGGAAACTATATGGGATGCCAGGGATTGAATCCAGGTTGTCTGCATGCAAAGCAAGTTCACTACTGCTGTACTATTACTCCAACCCCATGTGGAAAAGTGTATTATACACAGGATGTTGTACCTGGATTCAGGTCAGGCTGGACCTTAAGCTACCCTAACCTTCCTCTACCACCAACTCCCTAGAGACTCAGCACAGAATGCATTAGAAAAGCCACATCAAGAGAACTCCAGGCTCCTGGCCTTGCTGGCTGGGCCCTTCTCTCTGCATCATCAGACCCATGATGTTTGGAGGCTCAAATATTTCCTGTTCTGTGTAACCCTGACACTTTGATGATGGCAAGAGACAATAGACAGGGCCACAGTTCTGAGGTAACTCTTGGAGGCCTGCGGTGAGGTGGCAAGAATGAGGAGCTTCCGTGGCAGCCCAGAGCACAACTGGTTATTTGTCACTGCAGCAGCACCTAACCTCACCAGCTGGCAGGCTGATTCAGTTCTCCTCTCTAGTTCCTCAAGGACTGGCCCAAGACCAGGAGAATCCTGGTCACCAGCATGAGGTCTGTCACCTATGGTGGTGTCCCTCACTGTCTTGAGTCCCCTGGGGCTGGCCACATGCCATGTCTCTGTCTCCTCCCAGCTGAACTGAACACCAAAGAGTAAATTTCCAAACATGGAGAAGCCAATATATGCTTTTGCTTATGCTAGATGGGTCACTCCTGGGTCATTGCCATGTGATGTACCCAAGATCTTTTTCCAGAACTGATGAGGTTTTACCTTAGATCATCTCTGAGGTAGTGCATTGGGGCCACAAAGATTGGGAAAATATAATGAGAGAACAGAGAAAGTCAGAGAAAGAAAAGTTTGCTCAATGATCAGGGGGGCATAAGAAAAAAAGCTTCCTACAAGATTTCAGCCTTTATTCCTCCTGATTTCCTCCTTCTATGCCTCCTTAAAGACAGAGCTCTCAGTGTTAGCCAGTAAAGACCCAGTCTAATCAGGAAAGATTTTTTAAACTCTATGAGTTACCAAGAAATCAACAATTATCCTCATTTTAATTCTCACAGAATGCCACAGACCTGAGGACTTGATTAAATGATGGCAGTAAACTGATTTACAAGTCTCCATGGGAGCCTCTCGCACCTCCTATTCTGGCTCGGGCCTGGGGGTGCCACCTGGTACATCCCTCGCCTCGCAGTCTCCCCCATGTTCTCCCTCCTGAAGATTTGGAGCACCTGGATGAGGGAATTTCAAAGGTCTGGGTGAAGTGAGCTAAGATTTGGATAAAGATATCCATGGTCAATAGGAATTATCCTGGGGCATTAGGACAAGACCCTGACTAGGTTTTTCCAATGTTTTTTTTTTGGGGGGTGGACAACTGGGAAAAATAAAGTATCCTTACATAGAAGGCAGTGTTTAAGGAAGAAGTATCTCCTTAGACCAGCCCTTTATTTTTGTTAGTTTGTTTGTTTTGAGGCCATACTCATTAATGCTCAGAAATTACTCCTGGCAGGCTCAGGGGATCGTATTGGATGCTGGAGATGAAATCTGAGTTAGTAACATGCCAAGAAAATACCCTACCTGCTGTACTATTGCTCCAGCCCCTGCCCTCAGAATTTCATGGCTCCCTGAGAGAGAAAAAACTTACCCCTCCCCACTTCCCTCAGAACCAGTTGGAGCCCATCTTGTTTCTGAGCACATGAACAAGAAGGTAAGAAAGCGTGATTTATTGGGGGTGGGAGGGAAGCCCCAGCAAGGACTGCACTACTGAGTCTCAGCCAACCCAGAACACTGTCCAGGGGAGAAATTGCATCTGGAAATCTATCTATCAGGCCTGTGGAGCTCAGTCTCAGGGAGAGAGTGGCTCTTTACCCTGGTCCCCACCCCTGGGCTGGACCCAGGGGCCAGCACCTACTCCACTTCAGGCCATGACATCTAAACCACCAAGGGCAGAGCAGCAACTGGGGTGCATAGGAAGCACCCAGATTTCTGGGAGCCACGCAGGCTTGGGGGAAAATCTTCCCCAGGTTGAGTCAGTTTCTAAACTGAAGGGTCAGGGTCAGCAAAGCTCATATGCTAGAGGCTGGGCAATTAGTCTCAGTGACTTGGCAAACCCACATGGCTATTGCCCTGCAATCCTAGCATGCAATATGTGCCCGTGTTCCAGAAAAACAATCTCTGGAGGAGCTTCAGAGAGAGAACAGTACGTGAGGCCCTAGCCTTGCCCCAACTGTGGTTCCAATCCCCGGTACTACATATGGTGACTCTGAGCACTGCCAGAGGTCACTCCCAAACATAGATCCAGGAAGAACCCAGAAGAAGAGCATCTGCTGATTCAAATCTCACCCCTCCCGATAAAATTAAAATAAGATTTATATTAAAAAACAATCTATGGATCCTAATTTAATATCATTTTCATGACATTTTATTACATAGATCATGATATATCAATTAGTTCTTGGGGTATTAAGAGAATCTGAGATGTCATTATAGTATGAAATAATACACCATTTGGCTTCATGCCATGCAATATCTCTTTTATTTTTGCCCACATAAACACGTGAAAGCCATTCTGAGTTGCAGGCCCCAAACACAGATGGCCAGACAGATTTGTTGGCCTGGGGGCCATTGCGTTTGCATGGCAAGTCTGGTTTTTAGATGTATTTTGTGGAGAATTACACTGAGGACCATCGAGGTGCATTCATTGACCCACAGCACATAGAGGCCAAACCTGCAGTCCTTAAAATGCACAAGAGCATAGCAGATGACACACTGGGAGGGCAGAAGGTTCTCAGGGCTGCTGGAAGGGCCATAGGCAGGGAAGTATGGCCACTACTCAAGGACACCCATGCTGACTGTCTATTTCCTAGTATCCATAATCCCTCTGTCCCCTGGAGTCAAATCAGGAACACCAATCTAAGGGGTCCCTTAGCTGAAAGTGGGGGGATATATCAAGTTGTTAGATGCTGCCTGTGCTGTCCAGAGGCTGACACAGGAGTTGATGGTAGGAGGCAGCACCCAGCCAGCCACCATTGCTTCTGATGCTCCCAGATGCTTCCCAGACAGCCTGCTGCAGTCTCAGAAGAAGGTACTGAGAACATGGAGTGAACAAAAGGATCACAAGAAACATCAGAAAAGCACTGGAGCCTATAAATAGTCTCACATCTGAGACTATGAGGCAAAAGATAACATCAGCCTAAGAAGAGGCATGGGAGCCCCAAAACAGAGATAGTCAGCATAGAAGGGGCTGTTCTCCCACCTTGAAATCAACCTCCCCATGTCCAGGAGAGTAGGTCTGAAGGTCACATGGCAGAAGCCAGGGCTGCCCCATGCACTCTCCAGGGTCTGAGAAGATCTGGAGAAGATTTGCAAGCAAGGGGAAGCAAGGGGAGGTGATGTGCTGCCAGGTGGAATCACAAAGAGCCTCCACTTCCTTCCAGTCACCTGTGAAAATATGGCCTCAGTAGACCAAAAGAGACATCTATGAAAAGTATAAGAAAGATTAGCTCTAATAACTTACTTCAAATGATTAAGCTTGAGTGGTATATCTTCCTCAATCCAGACTTGATGGGGCCAAAAAACCATGCTTTGGTCCTCAGTACCACGTGGTGCCCAAGTATCACTCTGTGTGGCCTCTGAGACCCCTGAGCTATTAGGATGGCCAAGTAGCCCCTGCATCATATCCTCAAACTGACCCAATAGCCCAGCTAGTGGGAAATCACTACTTACTTCCCCCACCCGGCATCAGGATCTTCTGAGCACCTCTTAGAAGCCCCCAAACCCCAAATATCTTTCTAAGTTTTGTTAACTCCTCGTAGAGATTCACCGGAAGGAATGGTTGGTCCGTTCTGGAGAAAGGTCACTTGCTATGTGCCGAAATGTATGTGTTTCTCAAGTGTTCTGAGTTCACAGAAATGGGGTGGTTCAAATAATCACCTCTTTTACAAGGTCTGGAGAGGTGCTGTGTTGTGCCCCCAGATGGGAATGGGGTGCACAAACCCACAGGCTAGGCATCTGTGTACTGCCCTCTCAAGGGCCTCTTGGCAGCAGGACTTAGGATCAAGAAGGACACCCCGAAGATAAAGAGGCCCAGTCTCCAGAATGATAGAGTAGCAAACTCTGTGAGGTGAACACAGATTAGACTATGAGATGATGGAAGAGAAACCATTCCTGGAGTGAGCCTGGAGAGGGAACGTCCCTCTGTGGAAATGGAAGACTGGGCAGAAACAGAGTAGGCAGGGAGCCCACAAGAAACTGTTGAAAGCAGTATCAACAGAACACCAGCAACATCAACTACAACCACCAGGATTCTTTTGCCCTCTTTTGCCAATCAGAGCCCCCTTCCAAGCTTCTTTCTGTCCTACTGCTAGGCCCTGAGTTTCATCCCAATTTTGCAGTTTTCATCTGCATCCCTTCTGGAAGATCCCAGGACACTCATCAGGCTCCCAGTAAAGAGACGCTGCTCTCGAAGAATCTTCAGCCATCCAGCATGGAACACACACTCTTAAGATCCCTTGGAAAAGTCACCATGCAAGACCACATTCTGTGCCCCAAAACACATCTGTCAGGTCAACCAGTTGACCTTGAGTGGCTACAACACTTAACATTCCAGAGACCAGGTGTGGTCTCAGATGGCAAGAAAATTAGCTAAAAACAAATAAGGAAAATAAGTAAAAAAAAAAAAAAAAAGTAAGATATGGGTATTAAAGCACATGGGTCAAATAAGAATCATACTTTTAAACTTTTTATTTTTTTATTTTTTATTATTTTTTTTTGGTTTTGGGGCCACACCCGGCGGTGCTCAGGGGCTACACCTGGCTGTCTGCTCAGAAATAGCTCCTGGAAGGCACGGAGGACCATATGGGACACCGGGATTCGAACCAACCACCTTTGGTCCTGGATTGGCAGCTTGCAAGGCAAACGTCGCTGTGCTATCTCTCCGAACCCAAACTTTATTTATTGATTGATTCCTTGATTGATTGATTTCTGGGCCACACCCAGTGGAGCTCAGGGGTCACTCCTGGTTCTGCACTCAGAAATCGACCCTAGCAGGCTGAGGAACCATATGGGATGCTGGGAATCAAACTGGGTCCCTCACAGGTTGGCCGCATGCAAGACAAACGCCCTACCACTATGCTATCTCTCTGGCTCCTAAACCTTACTTTTAAAAAGATTAAACGTGCAGAGAGAGAGGGGGGGAGGGAGAGAGAGAGAGAGAGAGAGAGGGAGAGAGAGAGAGAGAGAGAGAGAGAGAGAGAGAGAGAGAGAGAGAATGGCCCTGGGTTCTGAGCAATAGTACAGCATTTAAGGTGCTTGCCTTGCATGAAGCTGATATAAGTTTAATCTCCAGCATCCTATATGGTCCTCTGAGCACCATCAGGAGTGACTCCTGAGAACAGAGGCAGAAGTAGCCTCTAAAAATCATTATGTATGGCCCAAAAATCAAAACATCAAAACCTGAATGAGCGTTTTTCTCCCTTGAACACATATATAACTTGCTTCTTTCTATATCTCTTTGCCTGCTCATGTCCATGCTGGAGAAACCTGTGTTCTTTCTTGGAGACATATTTCTACTCTTTTTCTCCATTCACATTTTCTTTTTTTTATTTAGGGCCATATCCAGTAGTGTTCAAGGGTTATTCCTGATTCTGGAATTACACTTAGTGATACTCGAGGGACCATATGAGATGCCAAGGATCAAACCCAAGTTAGCTATGTGCAATACAAGTGTTCTACCTGCTGTACTATTGCTCCAGCCCTCTCACATCTTTCTAAAAAAGTTTTGTTTAACTAAAACTTCTTGTGAGGTTAGAGCAATAGCATAGCATGTAGGGCATTTGCCTTGCATGCAGCTGAGCCAGGTTCAATCCCTGACATCCCATATGGTCCCCCTCAGCCTGCCTGGAGTAATTTCTGGGCACATAGCCACATGAGTAACCCCTGAGCACTGCCAGGTGTGGCTCAAAAACCAAAGCCAAAACCAAACAACAACAAAACTGAATGAATGAAAAAGGTACATGACATCAATATCTATCAGGTACTACAAAAAAAATAGGAATTTTACAATACTGTTAACATAGATTAGAAAAGAACTACATTCTGAAAACAATCATCTAAGTTTAGAGCCAATTAAATTCAAAATAAGGCTAAATTATTTATTAATTTTAAATAATTAATAAGAATGAGGAGTCAAAATCAATAAAACTGAAGATATGAATTCAATAGAAATTTAAAAAAAAAAGACAGCCAAAAGCTATCTCTGGAAAGATTAATAAAACTAAGATGCCTGTAGGTAGGATAATTAAAAAAATGAAATAAAATTAAAAATAAGAGGGTACTATGGCATACAGAATGTGGAAGGTTATGATTACAAACCTATGAACTTCAAGAGCATAATAAGGGTACCAAGTATAATGGGAAGGGCATTTGCCTTGCATGCAATTGGCCCAAATTCAATCTCCAGTACCCCTTATGGTCCCCCAAGCCTGATTTGAGCAATCCATGAGCACAGAACTAGAAGTAAGCACTGAACACTGTGTCCCCCCACTTAAAAAATGAGCACAGAAAAAGTGAAGGATACAGGAAGCAACTCTAAGCTCACATACTTGTTAACCTACATAAAAATGACTAATTACAGGACCAGAGAGATAGTGCAGTGGATAAGGCATTTGTCTTGTATGTCACCGACCTGGGTCTGACCCCAGGCATCCCGTATGATCCCAGAGCACCACCAGGAGTGACCCTTGAATACAGAGAGAGGAGTAACCTTCTAGCATCACTGGACGAGTGTCCCCCAAAAGACTAATTGCTTGAAAGATACATAAAAATGTGTTAAAAGTCACATAAAAAGAGATCTCAGAATTCCCCAAAGTTATTTGCCTATCACCCTCTTTTCAAAAACACATTCAGTGCCCTCCTGTAAGCAAACCAGAGAACCTGCCACTCAACTGCTCCTGAGGCTACCACTTTCCCATTGATCCATCCAGCACCTTTCAGGGGATAGTAGGATCTACTTTGGGATCCTCTGGATCCATAAAAATACCAGCAAAAGGCAAAAAGAAGTGGTTCATCTTTCTCTTCCCCCCATTAGTCCTAACACACAGAGAGAACCTGCAAACTGAAGAAGTCCCACTTGTCAGTTCAGACAAGCAGATTATCCTAGAGGCCCTGGTCTAATTGAGTGAATTATTTATCAAAGAACATGGGTTTCCCCAAAAGCAGAGATTTGATGTAGCAAATAACCCTTTCTTTCCTGTCAGTCCCAGAGACAGCAGTTCTATGGTGAGAAGAAAATTAAATCAGCCAAAATTTGTGCACATTTGGGATTTGCAGGGGGTGGGAGGAGCCAGAATAGAAATAAAAACTAAAGGTCTAAAAAATAAATACTGGGCCTGGAGAGAATAGCACAGCGGCGTTTGCCTTGCAAGCAGCCGATCCAGGACCAAAGGTGGTTGGTTCGAATCCCAGTGTCCCATATGGTCCCCCATGCCTGCCAGGAGCTATTTCTGAGCAGACAGCCAGGAGTAACCCCTGAGCAATGCCGGGTGTGGCCCAAAAACTGAAAAAAAATAAAAATAAATAAATAAATACTGAGAACCCCTGAGAAGAAACTCTAGTGGAAGCTATTGGGTGCCTGGACCAGGCAACAAGAACAGGAACATCAACCAAGACCCCAACAAAGTCATCTGACTCCACGGCATGCTTGAAATCCTGGTTGCCAAGTATGAGGCCTTCCACACCAACCATATTACTTACTCTTCCACTTCGATTCAATGTAGACATTAACAGCTTGTAGTTAGTTAGACTCCATATATTTGAGCCCAGTCCTACTAAATGCTTTCCCTTCAAACTCTAGCTGCAAACTTCAGTCCATTCACACAATCTGGGGTGCTCCCAGAACCCCTTTTCATGCTCGGTGACTCACTAGATTGGCCATAGAACTGAAAAGCCCCTTTCCTTATAGTTTCCAGTGTAGAATACATGGATTAGACACAAACACAGATGACGAAGTCCAGAGGAAGTGACATGAAGCCTCACCCCCCAACTGGCATAGATCTTTGCAGGGTCCTTCACTGCTCTGTCACACAGCTGTGCTCCTCCTGGAAGCTTCTTGAATCTCACTGTTAAGACATCTGAATCAATGGATTTATGGAATCCTTAGCCATTGGTGATCAATGAACCCTAAGAATTAGAGCTCCTTAAAGCAACCATAAGACACAGAAGGAGAATCTAGCAACCACCTTGCAGAGTGCAGGCAAAGAGTGCACTCCTTTTAGAAAGAAATAAATCCAGGAAATTTCTATCACCAAGGGAAGAACAACTTAAGAAAACAAATTATAATTAAAGCATAGAGGATTTCACTCAAACCGAAAGAACTTTCCACAGGTAAGGTTAATTAACACTAATAGGATTTTTTTTTTTAAGAAAAAAACCAAAGCTCTGAAATTCTGCTTCTAGATCTCTGTTTGTGAACTGGTTAGGAAAAAGGCAAGAAGAAAGGTTGAAAACATAGCCAATATGCTTCTTAACCCAAGTTTTCAGAACTAACGCTCGGGCAGAATTGAGAAATGCCAGTAAAGACCGGTCATAATTTTCTGGGAAACTGAGCTAATATAAATCATATTACACTTGTACATACTAATTTCCAAGTTGGAACACATACTCATTTTTCTCAGGAAATTGCTGACATCATTTTTCAAAATCACCCACAAGGGAAGTGAATGAATTTAGGCAGGGTTCTGACCCTGACACAGAGTCTATTCCATGGTTTTTGCACTGCAGCTCACTTAACAAACCTGGAAAGCTCATCTCTTCTTGGCGCTGTCTTTGTATTTACTTTGGGGGGATATTGAGTGGTGTTGAAAAGTGAACCCACATCACACTCATGCTTAGCCCGAGCTGCATCCCATTGCATCTGCTCTTTGGCTTTTGCCAACCCATTTCTATCTGAGACCCAACTCTTGACTGCACTGTGTCAGTCGTGGGACAGAGCACTGGGCAATGTTCTACACCCTGTAGACAAGAGCATACAACAGAATAAAAGACCATTCTAGAGTTTATCTCTTCCTGGACTCTCACACCCCAACCTGGCCCAGATCCTCCAGCTATATTTTCTTCCTGCACCATTTCTGAAGCCCAAACCTCCTGCTCTAAGTCCCCTATCCAAAAAGAGATGGTTTTCTTTGAACCACAAATTTGAACTGTTGGTATTTCATGAGACCAGGCCTTTGTATCTGAGCAAATACCGAACTGAAAAGGGAAAGAGGGGTGATGGAGAGAGTTCCATTCTTTTTTTTGTTTTGTTTTGTTTTGTTTTGTTTTGTTTTGTTTTGGGGCCACACCCGGCATTGCTCAGGGGTTACTCCTGGCTGTCTGCTCAGAAATAGCTCCTGGCAGGCACGGGGGTGGGGGGACCATATGGGACACCGGGATTCGAACCAACCACCTTTGGTCCTGGATCGGCTGCTTGCAAGGCAAACACCACTGTGCTATCTCTCCGGGCCCGAGAGTTCCATTCTTTACTGCAAAGAAAAGGACCAGAAATTCCCACTGGGGAATAAAACCATACAAGAAAATTTCCCAAATAAGCAACACCCTAAACATGAAAATAGTCCCAACCTTTCTAGGCATTCCTTTTAAGCACTGCACTGCAGAGGGTTAAAGAGAGTAGCAGAGACTTGCTCAAGAAGAGGGTGCAGCACCTCAATCTTCCTGCCTCCACCCCATAGCAGTTTTTTATTGCTGCTCAGATCCACATGGCTGCAAAGGTCCATATAAAAAAAACTAAGAGCACTTGCTTTGCATGTGGCTGAGTCTGCTTTGATCCTGGGCATCCCATGTGACCTTCTAAATTTCACCAGGAGTAATCACTGAGCACTGCCAAGGATAGCCCACAAAACAAAAACAAAAACAAAATCATCTGGGTCCTTCACTCAAACATTTGTTGTCCCTTCACATGAATTGTACCCAAACACGTTTGACAGGGTTCTTTAAAACCAACAAGGATGGGTTTATGACCTTCAAACTCTACCTTGGTCACATTGTTTTATCCATAGGCACTATCACATTCCACAGGCCAGAGGCTCTGTCATCAATTAAATGATCCCATGGCACTGATACTCAGAGGTAATTTCAAACCTTTTGTTTATGAATCTATGTCCTGGATGAAACATTCATGGTATCTAGAGTGAGAGCAAAAATACACAAAACACTCCACCCCTCATCATGAAATTTTAATCATGACCGAAGAGCAGGGGCTTTCAGTGAGCCCTGGGTGAGTTATTGGGTGGCATGATCTTGGGGCTGGTCCAAAGTTGGGGCTGTTTTCTCGGAGAGCAGTTGGTGTCTGCCTCTGCCCAACTCCTGGACTCCTCAACCAGAGACAATGAACATGGAAGTACCAGACCAAGCACAGAACTTCCATGATCTGGACTTAGAGGAGATTCGGGGGAAAATTTCTCTTCTTGACAAATGGAGGGAGATCTTCAGTTATCCTGGGTAAGATATGCTTTGTCTTCTCAGTTCTCAGGACCCAAAGGGAATGAAAGAAAACTTCACTCTGCATGTGAGTGAATGGCCTTACCCAGGAATCTCTATGAAATCTGCTTTCTGGGCAAAACTGCAGAAAGCTTTTGCTCTCAGCAAGATGGGGTTCTGGGGAGGTATGCAAAATAGAGGGCTAAACAGAGCAATTGACACCATCAATGTTTTCTTTCACTTATAGGTTGAGAATTAACAACAACACCGCTCTTCAGGTAATTGCTTTCTCAACACAAACACACACACACACACACACACACACACACACACACTAACATTTAATGTGTGAACACATAAAACTAGAGAACCTGTTTAAAGATCCCCCCCTTGGGCTTCTTTTTATTTATTTATTTATATTTTACCATGGGAGAAAAATAAAAAAAAATCTCTGGTTTTTAAGAGGTACTTTTTATTATTAAGAGCCCCTATTGCTTATTACTTCAGAAAACACTAATATTCATATTTGAATTTCTCCACTTGGCAAGCAGCATTAAATTTCAACAAACATGCTGGCTGGGGTGTCCCGGGTAAAACCAGTTTTGAAAATCTTCACTACCTGGACCCCCTTCACCATTACCATTTGCAAATAAGATGACCAGATACAGGCGTTAAAGATAGTTTAAATGTGTTTATTTGTTTTTCAAAACATTTTCTTTGGGAAGACCACACCCAATATTTTTCAGCACTTCCTCCTGGTTCTATGCTCAGGGATCACTTCTGTTAGTACTCAGGACCATGCGTAGTGCCAGGAATTAAACTGGGATTAGCAGTGTTTGAGACAAGCATCTGATGACACCATCCCCCATCTCCCTGGCCTCAAGGGTATTTTAAAAATAATCTTACAATATCATGAGAGCTGTTTGTATTTGCTGCAACCTAACCTGAAAAGTTAGAACAGACTTAGCATCTCAGCTACAAATTCAGTCACTAGACCCATAGTAGTCAATGTTAGGGCAATTTTTCTGGTGCTCGTTGATGATATGATCAAACACTCAAATTATGAATATTTTAACTCAAGCCCCAAAGCCTCTTTTTCCAAACACTTGTGATCAGCGGCTCTCTTTGCACAAAAACTTCTCTTACCCAGAGTCTAAATTAGAATCAGGGAGATAATGCTGTTATCTCAGTTATCCAAGTCTTCAGTACTGACAGGTACCATTGGGGGTGGGGGTGGAGAGAGAATTGTGGAAAGATAAAACCATTGGTGAAAGAAAAAAATGTAAATAAAGGCTTGACACAAGCAAGGGAAACCCATTGCTACATACACACAAAGATTTTCCATTCGATTCAGACTCTATGTCTCTTCCTATGGGCAGCCTGAGGATCTGAGTGCTGTGTCGTTGTGATAAGCAAATGCACAGGCCTCTAGGGTTGCAGAGATGCTAAGGCTGGGAGTTTGGGGGCATCGGTCTCAAAGTTAGGGAGAGGGAATATGAACTTCTATTTGGACACCATCAGAATCAGGAAGCAGAGTAAAAATCATTTGGTTTAATTGGGAGGGGGGAGTGTAAAATTCTCTCAAAATTATTGTTGCCCTTTTTTTTTTTTTGGAAATTGGAGAAGATGTGTACGACAAAGTATTTTACGGGGCTTGTGTCAGTGGAGAACAGAATGAGAAGTAACCCCAAAACAGCCTGGAAAGATGCATTTGTTGTTCGGGAAATGCCGTGTCCTCTGAAACCAGGCGATGATATTTATACAGGGCAGGAAACATCCAGCCAAGGTCTTGATCACATTCATTATGTTTCCATAGCGACATTTAACCTCTTGTTTCCCGGTAAGACAATAAGAACGCCCCCCCACCTTTGCCCCAGGATTTTTTCGATTCTTTTTAGGACTGTGTCTGCCCCATGGTCAGGCTGCTTTGAAAAAAAGACAAGAAGAGATCAGAGAAACAGGGAGGAGGTGGGGAGTATGGGGGTGAGAGTCATGGCCAGCTCACTCTCTCCTGTGTTGTACTACTGTATTTTGCACAGATCCAGGCAGGCCTCTCCACTGAGCAGCCTGAGGAGGAAGCCAGAAGTGGGCAATACCAAGGTCAAGGCCTGGTGGCACCCCGGAGGCTCTGTTCTGTCCCCAACCTCTCCATCATTTCTTCTGCATCGGGCGGCTTCCCTATCTCCCCGGCGATGGCCACGGTAAGTCGAGCTTTGGGACGAAACGTGATCTGCCCCCACCAGGCTGGGGAAGCTTATCTAAGGTCTCGTGTGTGGCTTATGGAAGGGAGATAAGGGGTGATGGCTGCTCTCAGTAAAGGGGGGGGGGCATCATTAAAATGACTTATTGATGGCATTTGTCAAGGGCACTGGTGACATTTGTCATTTCTCTTCCTTCCCAACTCACTCTCTGTCTCTCCAACCCCAGCAAGTCAGGGGGGGTTTCCTTCACAAGGATCTTTGCTAAAGAAAGCACAGACCCCACTGACTGTCAGAAGGGGGTTGGCCCACTATTGAGTGCTAAGACAGGGTCCTGGGTGTTAGGAGGAAAACAGGGTCCCCCACCCGCAGCTGGCTGGGATGGAGAAGAGACATTTGAGGGTCCAAAGGATCTGGGAGCTCCTGGTTCTGGGGAGAGGAGTCAAAAGAATAAGGTGAAGCGAGGTGAAAGGAGAGGGCAGGTCAGAGGCAATCTGGAAGCTTCTTTACAGATCCAAGTCCCAGGGCAGGGACCCAAGGACCAGATGGATGGTCCTACAGGCCTCACTAAAAGGGAAGTGATGCCGAAATGGGCCTGAAATAAAGTACTTCCTCAGGGAATGCATCCCAATTCAGCTTCAACTCAGCTCAGTCCAAATCTTGGCATCTTGAGATCATCTCCCCTCAGGGACCATCTCCCTACAGGCAGTTGGAAAGATGGAGGGACACATCCTGCCCTGAGCACCCCTCCCCAGGCCTAAGGAACCATCCACTCCCCACTAGACACTCAAGATTAGGAAAGCTCTGGCCCAGCCCTGCCAAAAGGGGGAGCTGAGGTCAGTGGGCAGGACCAGACCTCAGTCATCCAACACAAACTCTCACATACTCACACTCCCTGTCATACCCTCTCACTCCAGCACCCTAACCCACCAGTTGGCCGCTATCCTCATAACTGGGCTGCTTTGAGAGATAATTCATTGTTTATATTTATCATCTCTCAAGAGAGGCAGTGCAGCAGATAGGGCTGACCCCTCAGGCTCAAGTGCAGTCTCTGGAAACATGCCAGGGGATGGGGGGGGCATGACGTGACTTGAGACCCACCCCCCCAATGCAGAATTCAGAGCCCAGCCTTGTATCCTGATTTCAATCCCAGCAGCATGCAGCTACAGCAGTGCCTGGGGAGAACCATCTTGTTGCACTCATTTCTCACCTCTCCTTCCAGAAGCTTCGACAGAGCCTGTTTGGAAACACAGTGAGTGTGTTTAGCACAGACTGGGAACAGGCCTGCTTTCGTGTTCACCGCCCATCTTCCCACCTGACCTTTCTGAAGGCCAGCAAGGTAAAAGTAGAGGGGGAGCTTCTCCTGCTACCCAAACAGTGGTGAGCTGGGACCCTCCTCACAACTAGCACCCTTACACTACCGGTAGGGAGTGATGGTAGAGATGGTAGAGGAACATTCAAGATAAGATGGCACAGGGTGGGGTGGGGGCTAGCAGCTGATCCATGACAGAAACATGAAGCTGCAATCCCAAAATCTGGCTGCAAACCAACGCTTGGAGATCAAGAAAATTTGTTTGAATAAATGCTAATAATTGTCTTAAATTGTCAGGCACAAACAGGGCTAGAGTTAGCTCAACAGGCTGAGCATAGACTGTGCACAAAGGGGCCCAGCTTCAAACCCCAGCACCAACAGCACCCAGAGTACAGTACCAGGAGTAGCTTCTGAGCACCACCATTTGTGCCACCTCAAAATTTAAAAAATAGAAGGGACTGGTTTAGACAATATAGCAGGAAGGTACTTGCCTTGCCAGTACTTGAGTATAGGGGATATGGTCCACAGGGGCCAAAGCAATAGTCTAGTAGGTAGAATATATGCTTGCATGTGGTCAACTTGAGTTCAATCCCCACGACCCCATAGGTCTCCTGAACCCACCAGGAGTGATCCCTAAGTAAAGAGCCAAGCCTTGAATACCATAGGACAGAATCAAAGGAATGGCCCAAAAATAAAAACTAAAACAAAAAAAAAAAATCAGTGTTATATACTTCCTAGATTATAACAAAGTCTCAGATTCCCACTTTGCAATTATGATTTTTCCTGGTCCTCCTCTCCATGTTCTAAACACCCTAAAGATTTAGCTATTTCTCCATTGGGGTCTCTGGAAGAGCTGAGTCTGCATATCTCTTTTATTCCAGTTTTGTGCCGTTCCCAATAAGGTACTCATGGCTAAATGTTCAAAGGTTACTCCTACTGAGACTTCAGGGATCATAAAGTACCAGAGACTGGGGACCAGAGATGTAACACAGCAAGAAGGGTACTTTGGGCCCATACAAGGCTGTGCTAAGGGCTTAATCCTGGCACTGTACACAAGAATCACTTCTGACAGGGCTCTGAACACCACTTGGGGACCAGAAATTGAACTTGGATCAGCCTCATGCAAGGCAAACACCCGGTGCACTGTTCTACTGCTCCACTCCAAAAATGGAAAATACATTTCCTCTCTTTACTTTGTTCTCTTTCCCTTTACCTCATACCTCTTGTAGATTTCCCATGTTGACCTCCAACTCATAATCCTGCCCTTGTATAAGTTTTTAGAGAAAATTCTAAAGCCCAAACCATCTTCAAAAAAAGAATAATTGGCGAGACAGTCCAGCATGTTAAGTATTTGCCTTGCATCCTGCCAACTCTGGTTCAATCCTGGCACAACAGATGAATCCCTGAGCACTGCCAGGGTCACTCCTAAGAACAAAGCCATGAATAGCTCCTGAGCATGGCCATATATCCCCAAGTTTCCTATAGAATAATCAATAATGCCACTGATTGCCAAATACATGCATTTCAGGGATGAAATGAACAGTTCCAACTTCTAATCTTGATGTTGGGCCATGGTGAAGGGGAGGAGGAAAGAGGGACCTCAGGGTCTCCTTCTGTAGGGTGCCCCCAAACAGCCAGTCTTTGCAGCCTGGGGCACCAGTCCCATCTTCAGGTGGTATTGCTACTGCTGGCAACTGCCCTTGAAATGTTCCAAGATCTCCAATGTTGCCCAACACTGTGGGAAGCAGTGAACTCACACAGACTATATCTTTTCTAATTTCCCATGCTGAACTGTAAGTTGCTGCTCAGGCCAGAAAGAGAAGAAAAGAAATAGAGGCAGAACAAGTAAACAAAGGGTGATTTGGGGTCCAAGCCACTCCCCATGCCACAGGGAGGACTTCCAGGCCACGGGCTGATCTGGGAAAGTCAAAGTAGAGCCACAGTAGAGCCAGTTTAGGGCCCCCAGGGAAGAGGAATGTTCTAGCATCACTCCCATTCCTGGTCTGCTCCAGCCTCACTGACATCCACATCCCAACTTCAGGGTGGTGCCCGGACTGTTCAGATGGTGGTTCAGAGCTTCATCATCAAACACCTGCTGTTTCCCAAGGGCAGAGATGGCAATCCTCATGGGTAAGGACCTGGGATATGGGAGAGGAAAACTTCGCATGCAGCTCACTGTGGGTCAAATCTAAGCACCTGTCATAGTTCCCTGAGCCCTGCCAGGAGGAAAGCTGAGTGCAGAGCCAGGTGTGACCTCCAAACAGAAACAATAAGACAGGGCTGGAGAGATAGCAAGAAGGTAAGGCATTTGTCTTGCATGCAAAAGGTCGGTGGTTTGAATCCCGGCATCCCATATGGTCCCCTGAGCCTGCCAGGTGTTATTTCTTAGTGTAGAGCCAAGAGTAACCCCTGAGTGTAGAGCCAGGAGTAACCCCTGAGCGCTGCCGGGTATGACCCAAAATTCAAGACAAACAAACAAAAAACAATAAGACAAACACTAGAAAAAAATGTCACCTCTCCAGAATCTTCCTATATGGCCACTCACTGGGAATGTCCCTAGAGTTGCAGCTCTGAGTGTCTGGGGGGGGGGGGTGCCTTGTGGTCCTATGGTCACTCCCACTCTCCAGTCATGGGAACAGAGCTGATGATTTGTGTGCTAACCCCTCAGGGGAGACTAGAGCAGGAGCCCAGGAGCTGATGTAACATCCACTTCCTCAGGGGGACTGGAAGCCTGAGCCACAGAGGGTGGCCTCTGTCCTGTCAAACCTTGGACTGGCAACTGCCTGGTTGGAAATTCCATTCAAACTGCATTTCCCTAGAAGTGAGTTCAGAAAGCATGGGGTCGTAGGAGAAGAGCCTAAGGGAGAATTGGGGTGGTCTTTGTGTGGGTGACAAGGGGCACATCCTGGAAGACAAGAGGGGGCAGGCAGGGGAGGAGCAGCCAGTGTGTGTGTGTGTGTGTGTGTGTGTGTGTGTGTGTGTGTGTGTGTGTGTGTGTGTGTGTGTTTTGGTTTTTGGGTCACACCCGGCAGCACTCAGGGGTTACTCCTGGCTCTATGCTCAGAAATCATTCCTGGCAGGCTCAGCGGACCATATGGGATGCCAGGATTCGAACCACCGTCCTTCTGCATCTAAGGCAAATGCCTTACTGCTGTGCTATCTCTCGCCCCCCCTCATTGTGTTTTCAAATGAAGGCCACGCCCCCACATGCTGGGGAAGGTCTATACCAGAGCAGCTGGGGCGGGTGGTGGAGGGCAAGGGAAAAGGGGACAGGTGGAAGGTATCATCCAATGAACAAGAAGCATCTGGCATGCATGATTAGTGAGATATGACACTGACCACCTGCTACAGCGACTGCCAGGATGCCCTGGACCCTTCTCAGTCCCAAGTATTCCCTTTTTTCTCCCCACCTCATCATACATTTTACAGACACCCTTATCCCTAAGGTCAACCCAGGGTCTAAAACCATTGCAAAAAGGGGGTAAAAAGGAGTCATTTCTGAGTTCAGAGCCAGGAAAATCCTGATAATTGCCAGAGAGAGAGAGAGAGAGATTGAGGGAGGAAGGCGGGGCAAGACAGGTCACTCGCTGCCTGCTTCTGCCTCTGCATGGCCACCTTTGCCAAGTCCATGAACCGCCCTCCCGCTCAGCAGCTTCATTGATATTAAATACTCAGACATGAGCACAGGAAGCGTCTTGTATGGAAAGATGGTCCCTTTCACCACACCACCAGGACTGACAGGTTAAATAAGCCTGAGGCCCAGAGCAGAACATAGACACCATTCAGCCTGACTTAACCACTCAACTTCCTTCCTGTGTGCCACATGAGATCACATTCTCTTGGGTTCCTGGAAGTCTTGCTCAAGGACCCTCCAGAGACCTCTAGACCAAGTTCAAGTGGTCAGGGGAAGCAATTGTGCAGCCTCAGAGAAAGCCTGGAAGGATGGGAAGGGACTGGTGTGTCCATGGTGTGAGGGATAAGTGTCGGAGGCAGGATGAGAAGATGCCTTTGGGGGGTGCTCACCCACTTGTGGGGGTTCAGGAGAGATGACATGGGAGAAAGAAGGGGAGGAGTGTTTGGGCGATGTTCGGAAAGTCAGACTTTGGTTGGGGCAGGGGACTGGAGGGACCCCATGGAGTCCAGAAGAGGACTCTGGAGGCAAAGGTGCATGGGCTAGCATGGGTCAAGGCTGTGGAAAAAGGACTCCATGCTCAGAGAATGCCCAGGGAATGACAGGGGACACCCCAGTGTTAGCCAATGGGAACCCAGCAAAGGGGAACCCAGACAGGTAACCTATATCTCCCCACAGCCTCTCTGCACTTGGACCCCAGGAGCAGGGGCGAGGCCTGGCAAGGGCACTCGCAAGTATCCTGTGGACTGCTGGAGCAGATCAGAGGGCCACCATTTGCCTCATCACAAAGGACTCCTATGTCGCCTCTACACCTGACTATCATGGGAATGATTTCACTGAGTGGGTGAGTGTATATATGCCCAGGGTCATAGAAGCCTCTGCACATGCTAAGGTCACCCCATTTAGGTCCAGAGCACAGGGGCAGGATGATGCCAGCAGGGAATATCTCCATCTAGGGCAACTCTCATCTGAACTCACATCCACCACACTGATTTACACAGCTCAATGAGGGCAGAGGAGAAGCTCTGGACAAGGGCATAATGCGATCCCTGGCACCTCCAGGCGTGTCAATCACTAATGTCAAGATGACTAAGTTCTACCCACCAGGAGGGGAAAAAATCTGCTTGGGGTCATACTGCTGAAGATAGCTAGCCAGTTTCAAACCCAGCGACGTGCAAGCAATGCTGATGGCTGTGGCTTCTTAAACTCTCCGATTTTACAAATGCATCTTTCCTTGCGTAAGATAAGACACCCGTTTTTCAGCAACGTGCATTTGCAATAGAAGTGTTAAAAAAAAAAAATCTAGCAACTCCCTTGAGGCATTAGTACCGCCTTGACATCTCGCAGACATTAACTTTCATCTTTCTTTTCATTTTTATCTCCTCTTCCTGATTTATAGCTTCGGCTGTTTGAACTCTCTGAGAAGGAAGCCACCGAGAAATTCATCTATGATCATTTACAATGTGTAAGTGTTTAAGTGGAGAGATAATTCCTTTCTGCTTGAAGCCCGGACCCTCTTTCGTTTGTGAAGTGTATTGCTAATGATGCTTATTAAGAAAACCAGGTCATTTCAGGGGGGACTAGAAGGACAGAAGGAGAGAAAGAGAAGCCCATCTCTCTCTTTCCACAACTGGGAAGAGTCAAACCCCCCACAATCACATTTTCTGGGCAAATTTAACCCAGAGAATCAGGCAGACCAGGGAGGGCTGCAGGTGCAGGGGAAGAAAATGTTAAAGCAGAGATCATCTTGTGTAATGGAGAGAAAATTAGCACAGTAGGGGCTGGGATGGGGTTCAAATGATAGAGCACATGCCTGGTCTGGGCAAGACTGGGTTTGAGCCCCTGTATACAAGATTCCCCAAATGGCCCTAGTTGCAGTCCCCACACTGCAAGAGGAAATAGAAACAGAGGGGCCAAAGCAACAATACAGAAGGTAAAATTCTTGCCTTGCACACAACCAGCCTTGGTTCGATCTCGGCATCCATCTGGTCCCTGTACCTGCCAGGAGTGATCTCTGAGTCTGAACAAACCTTGAGCATTGCCAGTGTGCCCCCGCCCCAATTTCTTTTTAATTATTTTTTGTTTGTTTTTGGGCCACACCCGGTGACGCTCAGGGGTTACTCCTGGCTATGCACTCAGAAGTCCCTCCTGGCTTGGGGGACCATCTGGGACACTGGGGGATCGAACCGCGGTCTGTCCAAGGCTAGCGCAGGCAAGGCAGGCACCTTACCTCTAGTGCCACCGCCAGGCCCCATCTTTTTAATTTTTTTAAAAAGATAAAGAAATAGAGGCTAACAGCATAGCAGCCAGTAATGTCTGGTGGGCTTCACTTCTCCTGTCACCACCTTCTACCCTATGTCCCTGATGCAAGGATAGTCCATATCCCTTCACATGGGAGGAAGTAGCAAGGTAATAGGAATCACTTTTGAAAGATGCTCAGCAGGAAAGGAATGAATTTGAGTTTTTCTGGAGAATCATGAGCAATGCCACCACCAGGCCATGCAGCCGTGGTCACTTGGCATGAAAGCTGGAAAGTAGGCCTTGGTGAGCCTATGCATCGCTAGCACTAGTGTTCTTCATGTTGGACCTCATGTTCTATCCCCAGCAATGTATAGCCTCCTGAACATCATAGAGAGGGACTCCTACACCCTCATAGCACTGCCTAGAGTGACACAAGAACAGAAATGACTGCAACAAAACCAAACACCAAGCCAGAAAGGATATCTGCCTGCGACCTGCCTTTTGCCATAAAAACTCATTTTCACTCTCTGCCCTCCTGAATTTCAGGTTCCTCACTTTGCATCACTTGCCACCTTCCACCCCATGATCACAATGTTGTGTTTTTACAGCCCCAAAATTGCCTGGCTAACTATGAGCCTCGAACCTTGAGTCCTCAGCATACACAACTTTTCAGTGCATTTCTGAAGACCAGTGCATGACTTGTTTAAGACAATGCAGGGTTAGCTGGGGGATCAGTCTTGTAAAATATGTGTATGTTGCCGCTGGACAGCTAGCTCTAAGTAGATGTAAATATTTGAGGTGAGGGGTTCTGAGGGATATGCAATTGGTGCCCCAAACCCCTACTCTCACTCCCCCGGTGTCCACTAATGACAGCACACACAGCTCCACATTCAGGCAGCTGTGGTCTTCTTATCTCTCCTCAACAGTTCCAAGGGGAAGGCAGCCCAGGGATCATCCTGTTTCTGTACAGTCTTGTCTTCTCCAGATCATTTGAAAGGTAAGCACTAGAGATTTCTGCAGGCATTTCCTGAAGGTTGGAGCACTGCAACCCTGCTGGGCTTCCTCATACCAGGGAGTGCACATGCTCTGTTGGGCACTTGACCTCCACTCTTCTGTGAGCAATTCTGTGCTGGTACCTCCTGACTACCTTGTCTGGCTATTATTCATGGGCATACAGAGGGTACCATAAAATGTCTATCACTGCTTGGCTTTCTTTGTCTAGTAGCAGACTCCATGATCTTTCAGTCCTAATAGCAGGCAGCGTCATTGTGCAGCTGTGTAATTTTCATAAGTAAAATACTTTATTTTTTATCCACAAGCAGAAAAAGATGTGACCTTAACTTTCTTCCAGGTATCCATTTGGGGAAAAAAAAAAAAAAGAAGCAGAGAGGAACATTAGTCCTGGGTCATAACTAAAATATACCCCCCACATAGTGTAAAAATGACTCTGAGTGAAGCAAAGAGTATCCTTAGTAGCAGAGCAGTCAAGGATAGATTTCTGGGAGAAGAAGACTTTCCCTAGATACTCTAAAAGAAAGGAAACTTTTGAGAATCTCATGGGAAAGATGTAGACAGGCAGGCATGGGGGTCATCAGGTGAGCCTAGGACCTTGCTGCTTTGCTTTGGGGAGAAGGTAGTGAGGCTGTAGAAGCCCTGGACCCCAGGGCTCTGTCTGACCTTTGCTCCCACATCACCCCACCCTACAGCCTGCAAACAGACCTGGACAGCTCCACTTCCCACCTGCTGCAACCCCATGCTGGCGGCTTCCTGTGCAGGCAGGTGGGTTGAAAGACTTGGCCCCTTGGTGTAGACATAGAATTCCAAAGCCCTATTTTAACATGGAGTTTAATTTCTCTCCCCTCCCAATAGGCTATATAAGACAAAGGTGCTCCCAGTCTGTTCCCAGGATAAGACCTCTCAATTCCCATTGCAGTTCTTTTTGGTGTACCCCTCAAAACCTTCCCTTGCTGGAGTCTAAAAATGATAACCTCCCTTATAAAGAGACCAGAAAATCCCTTATTACAGAAGCAACTGAGCATGGGGCCAGAAAGACAGTTCAAAGGGCAACGTACCTGTATTGCATGCATGAGGCCCTGAGTTTGATCCCCAGTACCACATGGCCTGAGCACCTCCAGGTTGTGCCCCTAAACACTGAGAGTGCCCCCCACCTTTCCCTAGCCCCCAAATTAAACAAATAAACAAAATCACAAGAATAACCTGCATTTCCTGTTCCTTCCTTTGCATTGTTGCTATTCTGGTAGAGTCAGAGCAGAAGCCCAAAGGCTCATAAGATAAGGCAAGTGCTTGGCCTTGTAGCCACAGTCCCCCCAACACCCTCCAGCTTCCTGCACCTGAGAGTACAATGCTGCAAACCACTGAGGTCACAGCCAGCATAATGGGGGACTGTCTTGGGGATTGGGGCTGCCTGGTGATATGGGCCTGATTGTTTAGTGCTCAGGGGGACCATATGCCAGGAATCAGGCTGAAAGTCTCACACAAGCTGGGCATGTTTTCAACACTGCACCACACCATGGGAATCCATTTTTAAAAGAAAGTAAAAGAAGGACAAGGAGATCAGAGTGAGGCACATACAGTGAGATATAGCTCAAGGGGAAACAAACTGTTGCTTTTAGCCCCACTGAATGTTGGTGGTACACACTTTCCAGAATTACACATCATTTTTTTTTTATTTTTCATCAAATAGGGTCCTTTTTAAATGGGGAGGAAGAAGAGAAAGAGAGTGCAACTCTTAAAGCATTACCTGGATTCAATCCCTGGCATCACATAGGGTTTCCAGAGAAAGCATTTTGCTCCCAAAGGTCCTAATCTATCAGGAGTATTCCTAGGAATAGCCCTCACCCCCCCCCCAATAAATAAAAGGACATAAAGAAGAAAGCCCCTGTTTTGTCTCTGTCTAAAACGTGACCATTTGTTCACAGGCAGCTGTGAACCTCATGCTGACTGGCAGAGCCAGTCCCCAGGTCTTTAACGGGCGCCAGGAAGAACCATCTGGGGAGATGCTACATGGCATCCAGGCCCGAAGTGAGGTGGGCTACCTGCAATGGGGGAAGGACCCCTCTGAGAACCACAGAGCTCAGGTGAGTGCACCGGAGCAACCACACCTGAGGTTATGCATCCTCTAGGCCTTCCCTCTGCCCCTCTTTCTACTAGCTGACCATGCTACCCCACAGAATAAGCTTCTCCCAGAACACCAGCTTCATCTACCACTCACACGGCCCTTCATGGTTCAGGTATAAGTCTTCTCCTCAGTCTAGTTTACATACAGGTCGGTAACACCTACAATAGACGGTTGTTGTTCTAAAGAAACTATGTGAAGCATTCAGATAAGAGCAAGGGCCCTGCAGCTCCACCAAGTTTCACATCCCTTTTTCAGAACCAATGTCCACAGCAGATTATAGGGTTTCTCCATCCCTGTCTATATGAATGCACAGATTCTATCTACTGCACAAAGTTTTAGATAGCTCACTTATAAAGGGAGAGGGGCTGGAGACATAGTACAGGGGATAGAGTCCTTGTCTTGCAGTTGTCAGACCTGAGTTCAATTCTATATGATCTGATGAACCCTCATTAATTCCTAAACATTGCCAGGGGCCCACTTACAAAAAATCTTTAAAAGTTTTCCTAGCATTGGGAATCTACAGCCTCTGGCAACCAAAAGTACAATGTGCTATTTATAAGCACATATAAGAATGGGGGTAAAGTGATAACACAGCGGTAGGGCATTTGCCTTGAACATGGCCAACCTGGGACTGACCTGGGTTCAATCTCTAGCATTCCATATGGTTCTCAGGCCTATCAGGAGTAATTTCTGAGTACAGAGCTAGAAGTTACCCCTGAGCATTGCTAGGTGTGGCCCCCAAACAAACAAACAAACAAACAAAATATATATATAAAGTGCTTGCTTTATACCCTACCAACCATAGTTGATTCCTGGTACTATATATGGCCTTCCTGAACACTGTCAGAGTGATCCCTGAGCACAAATACAGGAACAGGAGTACCCTGAGCACAGAGAACTTCTAAGCTTTATCATCTGGAGCAAGACAAGAATGTCTGCATTCACTAAGACTTCTCAATGCAATTTTAGAAAATCTTTGCCAGATACCCTATGAAAAGAAAAGGAATCCAGATTAGAAAAGACCAAGGCAGACTATCAGTATTTATCATCTGTCGGACCCCTTAACCAGCCATCTTTCTGTTTTCTTTGAAATGTTTGAAAAAGTTTTTGACCCACATGGAGAGTTCCAAAAGCCCTAATACCACCCCCAAAACATACCTGGCCTCAAACATACAGACACTGAGGCATCTGCCTAGAAGCCTAATAATGTTCTAACATTGCCCCACATTTTCCTTTGATCCTGGGCCCTGCCCAAACAAAGGCTGAAGTCCCTTTAGAGGTCACTTGATAGTGTTAAACCTCAACATTACTTAACATTTCAGACCTTTCTGAGCTGCAGCATGTTTGAACCCCCCATCAGATAGCAGAGCACTCCCCTCGGCACACCCACCCATGGGCTGGAGGGGTGTTTGTGGAGAAGGTTGTCCTGGGTCTGGTGGGATGATGGAATGAAGGTCCCTGGGAAAACAAAACTGCACCCAGTGGAGTCACGGCACTAAAGAACAGTGAGGGGAAAAACACTCCTGAGGCTTAGTGGATCAAATTCACAGAATTTTGATGGTCAGAATGGGAAAGGAAGTCTTCTGAGAAAGACGTGAGAAAGACAGAGCTTTGCGCTCTTTGGATGGGGACAAGCAGTGGGGTTGGTCTGCTAAAAGCCACGTCATCCTTGTAGGTGGGAAAATAAGAGAAAGAGACAGTCTTGATGCCTCGAGATGGAGACCCAAGAATAAGAATCCTCTGGGCTCTAGGGCAGCCTTTCTCTGGTTTCCATTTTTCAAGGCTGTACCAGTTGGACCAGGCTGCTCAATCCTCCTCTAAAGCAGATTTCCTGCGGAGTCTGAAATATCCTCCAATGATAAAATAGGTGCCAGTAGGGGGCAGGTTCGAAAAATAGAGGCATAAGGTAAAAACCAAGGACTTTCCTGCGGGGGAGAGGCCAACCGTGCAAATGCTTCTGCCCACGGACACAGGACTGGGCAGCTGCATGTGTGGGTCCAGCCAAAACCCACACACAATGACACACTTATACTTCTGTATCCTCCAGCAGGGGCAAAGCAGCTTTTTATCCTCAAATACCACTCATGCATTCATGCATTATGCATTCATAAGGGACCCACAAATTCCATCCTAGGTAGAGATTACTTGAAATTGTACACCAATGCCTACTCTCTGTCGTGCACTTCAGAGACCATGTTAGTACAGTGAGTAGGGCACCTGCCTTGCATGCAGCCTACTCAGATTCAATCTCTGGCACTCCATATGTCCCCAGAACCCTGCCACAAGTGATCCCTGAGCACAGAGCCAAGAGTTAGCCCTGAGCACAAGCCCAGAAAATGAACAAGGTTGGGTTCAGAACAAACTGATTAAGGGGCAAATGGAGGCTGGTGTGTTAATTCAGTCTTTAAATTGCTGAGATATAGGAATAGGTTAGACATCAGACAACTTTCTATATAAAGCATCTTGTGCTAAAGAGCCTTTTTTTCTAGATTTTATGTTATTTCCCTTTTCTGGTCCTTCTGTTACCCTGATGATAGCAAGTATGGAGGAAGGTGGTGGACGCCTACCATAAGTCTCAAGGGTCACCTGCTTGGAGGGGTGCTCTCAGGGAGGAGTGCACACTTTAATTGAGGTGCTGTGCATATGTAGGTGTGGAGTATGGGTTATCACAGGCTCTGTGGTGTCACCAAGATTCCTCTAGGCATGAGAGAACAGTGTCAGGGGTTTGATCTTCCCACTTCAAACAGTGAAGCATCTCTGGGGTCTGCTCTTATACTCTTTATTTCTCGACTCTTTACTTGGGGGGAGAAAAGCAACTTATAACTCATTTATGTTGAATAATTTTCTTATATCAATTATACTACTGGGATCAGAGAGACAGAAGTACATGATTAAAGGCATTTGCCTTGCATGTGCATAGCTCCAGTTCAATCTCTGGCACCAATATGGTCCCCAAGCACAGCCAGTAAGTTCTGTGCACTGCCGAATGTGGCTCCTAAGATCAAAATCAGAATAATCATGATGAATTTTCATTTTATAACCATCCCTGAAGACGGTAACTAAAGAAAGCAAATAAGAAGCTGATGTATTCACTGCAGTGCTAACAGCTCTTTATAGGACCATAACTATGTGCCAGGCTTGCTCTAAGCTGCTTGCGATGACACAGTCTCTCATTCAGTCTTCACTTCCGCTCAAAGTTATAGCCAGAGTTACTTTAAGCCCAGTGCCTGTTGTTTCAAAATAAAACAATCCAGGCCAGAGTATGTGGATATTTCAGAGGCATGAAGCCATGAGTTTGAGCCCCGGCACTACCCCCCTGTGCCAGGTGCCATCAAGAAGACAGTGCCACTTAGGATGCCTGGGCACAAAATGCATGTGAAACCTGGATACTGCATGTGTGTGTCCAGCCAGAAACCCAGAAATCCAGGCATTGCCGCCACATATAGCGAAGGTGCAGTGAAGGAGGGTGGTGAAAACAAAATGCTTCCAAGTAGAAAGTCAGCCAGCCCCCTAACACTGAAGTCTGTTGAGCCTGGCAAATCTCTTCCGGAAGGACATCTCTTCTCACCCAGGACATCAGGTATAGTCAAGTGAGTAAGATGGAGGCTGGTAAAGGAGAAGAAAGCTAGAGGTCTCTTTAGAGGCCACAGAAAACCCCAGAGCCAGAGGATCAGCTCCACAACACACACAGCACCCATGAATTCAGGCTCTACTAGGAAGCTCTGGGATTTTGCCAGTTTGTTTGTTTTAGGGAAGTAACCACATTCAGCAGTGCTCAAGGTTTCCTCCTGGCTCTATACTCAAAGCTCACTTCTCACTCAGGGGGCCCTATGAAGTGCTGGGGATTGAACTCAGGTCAGCAAGGTAGAACCTTGCCAACTCCAGTGACTTCCAGTGCAGATTTTCCTGTGGGAGCAGAAAACAGTTCAAGTCTAACACCCATGTAGAGTCTTAGGAAATCTGACTGACTGCCACACGAAGAAGAAAAACCAACTCTGAGATCTGTAGAGATGAAACTATGGAGAGATCTGACTGGAATAATTTGGGTGGCATTGGCAGTGACCACACACTCCCAGGTCTTCCCTTTCTGCCACCAATAAAGAAAACAAGAACAGGGGCTCCGAGCAATAGTGCAGTGGTAGGGTATTTGCCTTGCACACAGCTGGCCCAGGATGGACCTGGTTTGATCCCGTGTCCTATATAGTTCCATGAGCTGGGAGCAATTTCTGAGTGTAGAACCAGGAGTAACCCTTGAGAATCTCTGGGTGTGGCCCAAAAAAAAAAAAAAAAAAAAAGATAAGAAAACAAGAACAGGAGCGGGGCGGTGGCGCTAAAGGTAAGGTGCCTGCCTTGCCTGCGCTAGCCTTGGACGGACCGCGGTTCGATCCCTTGGTGTCCCATATGGTCCCCCAAGCCAGGAGCAACTTCTGAGCGCATAGCCAGGAGTAACCCCTGAGTGTTACCGGGTGTGGCCCAAAAACCAAAAAAAAAAAAAAAAAAAAAAGAAAAGAAAAGAAAACAAGAACAGAAAGCAGATCTAAGTACCTGATGTGGGTCTGCTCACCCACATCGCACCTGTGACCTCAGGGAGGACTGTGTGATCAGCACCAGGGAGCTTCGAGGAAAGCATAGCATCTTCAACTAGCTTCAGATCTCATGTAGATAGACAAGGGACCCTGGAACACACCTGTCAGACCCCTCGAAGAAGCAGAAAGGCAAAGGCAAAGCATCAGGTGCCTTCCCAGGAGGAAGCAGGCCCTAACCCTCCCTTCTCTCCATTCCAGATGATGCACCCAGGGACTTGAGGGGATACAGGAAAGAGGTGCTGGCAGCACATGGACCTGTGCTTTGGGGCTCATGACTTAGGAAGGGAACTTAAGGAGAAAGGTACTTTATTTATAGTGCCACTGGATCAACACTCACTTTCCTCTTTACCATGGCAACATGAGGCAACATGAAGCAACACACCACACACACACACACACACACACACAGACACACACACAGTCTGCAGCTGGGGGAGTCTCACCCATGCAGCACAATTAGAAAGCGGCTTTAGTGGGGGAAGTAGAGATGCTGTGTCAACCCCAAAGCAATAGGTTTGAAGCTTTCGATCTGTGCTGATCATCAAAGTCGGGGGGGGGGGGGCGCTTTTTGTTCTCCTGGGACTCTGAAGCCACAAGAGTCTTCTCTTAAGAGTTGCATGCATGGAACTAGAGAGTATAGGGGTTAAGAGCTCTCCTTATATCTTGGTTTGATCCTTGACACTGCCAGAAGTAATCCTGAGCAGAAGGCCAAGATTGATAGTTAAATACTGCCAAGTGTAACCTAAACACACACACACACACACACACACACACACACACACACACACACACACACACACAAAAGGGCTGCTACCTCAAGTGCCATGACATATCCAGCTAAATCTTACACTGGAACCAGCTTATACTGGGCAGCTCTGTGCAGTCATAGAGCATGTGTGGATGACAAAACCATGAGAGCCTTGAGTCCAGAAAGGTAACCCAGAGCATGCACTCACTCTTATTGCCACTGCAGCTGGCTGTGTTCATCTGCATCCTGGCTGGTTTTACCTGAATCACAGAGAGTGTGTGACTCCAAGCACCTCTGCCTGCTTCCATTCTAGCCAGTCCACCTAGACATGACTGGAAGGAATCCACCCTGGCGTTGGGTCTAGCAGAGCAGCAATCCAAAATTCACACAGCATTTGTTTACATGCCTTTTAGCTTGTTAATCCCAAATTGGTTACCCAGTGCCAGGAAGGCTTATTCGGTTCCCTACTTGGCCTAGCCCAGGCCCTGCAGCCAACAGTCCAACTATACATGGCCTCAGGAGCCACTGCACTGTTAGTCCAACCAAAGCATGGAGTAGTTACCATCATCAACAACTGCATGATGAACAAGGGTATCAACAGACAACCACATCAACAGTAGCATCAACAACCTCATCAACAATGGCACCTATCACATCAAAACCAGCATCAACAACCACAATAAACGCATCCACAACTGTGTCAACAACCATATCAGCCACCATATCAATAGCATTAATAAAAGCATCAATTACTACATCAACAAGGGCATTGACAACTATATCAACAACCAAACCAATGAGTGCATTAACAACCACAACTGCACCAACAAAGGAGTAACCAACTGTATCAATAACCACCATAAGAACAAGGGCATCAACAGTGGCTGTGAGTGACTTGCCCTAGGGCAGGGACTTCCATGGCACATCCTCCATATTTCTTGTTTTGTTTTGGTTCTGGTTTGGTTTGGGGGCCACATACAGTGTGCTCAGGGGTTAATCCTGATTCTGTGCTCATGAACAGCCCCTGGTGGTACTCAGCAGAATCTAAATGGGGTCACTGTCAAGCCAGTTGAAAGAAGAGCAAGTGCCTTAACACCTATAGTATTTCTCTGGCCCCTTTTGGGGGTGGGTGTCCACAAAGGAACTATGCTCAGTACTTATCCTGGCTCTACAATTAGGAATCACTCATGGCAGAGCTGAAGGACCACATGGGATTCAGGGCTCAAATCTGGATTGGCTGTTCGCAAGGCAAGTCCCTTACCCACTGTACTATCTCTTTAGAAACCAGCTTCTGGGAGCCAGAGTGGTGACGCCAGTGGTAAGGTATCTGCCTTGCTGGCGCTAGCCTAGAATGGACTGCAGTTCGATCCCTGTCCCATATGGGACCCCACACAAGGAGCTATTTCTGAGTGCATAGCCAGGAGTAACTCCTGAGCGTCACCGGGTGTGGCTCAAAACCAAAAACAAACAAACAAAAAAAGAAACCAGCTTCTGAGTTTCAATTCCCACATAGCACCTCAAATGACTGGCCCCATGTCTGATATGTTAGATTCTATGTTCTACTTAACCCACAAGGGCTAGTTTGGGTAAGTGAGGGTGAGGAGCAAATCTGGCAGCCATGATAATCATGCTGCAATTGGAATGTGAGGCTTATACTTTATATCTAAACTAGTAAGCAAACCAAGGTCCTCCCTTTTAAATATGAAGACTCTAAAGAAGTCAAAAAAGGAGATTTAAAGGACTATCAAGAAACCCAAATACCCACCAATCTGTCCTTCACATTTTGGTGTATAAATTATGTAACTATTTTCCCAGCCATTCACCCAATCAAACTCAGTTACCCAAAAAGACAGAGCACAATTGAGAATAGAGGCCACATTGGACCCTCCAATGGGCGGAGAACACGCCAAGGCCATACCAAAGCAGAGGACATCTCTCTGGAATTAGGTGGAAATTATGGAGTTTTGTTTGTTTGGTTTTTTTTTTTTTTTTTGGTTTTTGGGCCACACCCAGCAGTGCTCAGGGTTACTCCTGGCCATCTGCTCAGAAATCATTCCTGGCAGGCACGGGGGACCATATGGGACACCAGGATTCGAACCAACCATCTTAGATCCTGGATCAGCTGCTTGCAAGGCAAACGCCACTGTGCTATCTCTCCGGCCCCTGGAAATTATGGAGTTTTTTTCCACGAAGCTCATGATTACCTCTTAAAGCAGAATATTTTTAAGTTTTATTTTTAACATTCGTGCTTTTTCAGGGCAATCCTTTTAAAGCCAGGTGTATCCCAGCCTCTCTAAACAAAAGAAGGGGTCTCATGAATAGAAATGCAGTATAATATCGTTATCCCCTGCAGGGTGCAGGACCCTGCTACTACGGGGGTCCTCTGGATGGTGCTTTGTGAACCAAATTTACTAGCTACAAGGATTCAAGGCTTATCTGACAGTCAATGGGAAATCCAGAAGTGAGATGGTTCAAACAGTTATTTGGAAGTATCCTAAAACAGGTACAGAAATACAGCTGATCTGCATATATGTTTATATGTGGGAGAACAAGGACCCCTCATTTAATTTCTATACACAAACCAAAGAAACAATACTATAGCTAAACCCTTGCCTTGCAATACAACTGACCTAGTTCAATCTCTGGCACAATATATGGTTTTCTGAATTCCACTAGGAGTGATCCCTGAGCAAAGTAGCCAAGAGTAAGCCCTGAGCACAACCAGTAAAGCTCAACCCCTTCTCCCCTCATCCCCACAAATAACCCATTTTATATTTCTCTATTCTAAATGTCCCTTAGGCTCAAAGAGCTAAGCATACTTTGCATGTTGGAGGCCTGGATTTAATCCCCAGTACCATAGGTCCCTCCAAATTCTGCAGGAAGGTAGTATGAGCTTCTGAATCAGAAATTTCCTGAGCACCAATGAGTGAGGTCCAAAAACCAAAGCCAAACACATTCTTTCTCCTGGGTTGCCTAAATGAAGGAACAGGCTACAGAAAACAATTCTGTACAGGAAAGATGCTGATCAGTGAGTGAGGCCCTGAATCAACACTTTCTTTTCTGTGTGCCCTATCTCTCCCCATTCCCTTATGTAAGGTATAAGCCACACCTGGCGGAGCACTCCCTTCACAAAGCCACCCCACCCTAATTTCTTAAATCATTAGAAAGGCGAGAGCAGCTTCACCATTCACAAACTTGAGTTAATCCTAAGGAAACTGCAGCTCAACCATTCCTTGGCATGTGAAGTCAGAGGCCTGGGCACAAAATGAGTAGCTGCAACTGCCTGCTTACTGCTCTGTCCCCTCTAGGTGGGGAGCATGCTGCAGACACCCCGATTTCCCGTGTGGCTGTGCAATATCAGTGGCAATTACAGCGTTCTTTTCAGCACCAACAGGCAGCTTGTGGCCGACTGGAAGGTGGAGCGCGTCTTTGGGCTACATCTGTACAATGGGCAGATCACACAGCTGACTGTAGGTGAGTCATGCTGGCCGTGAAGGGGACACAGGGCTGCACCCAGAAACAGGATTGGTTAGTGCTACAGCCTGGAGGTCGGGGAGAAATCGAGGCCTAAACCCCAGCTTGACTGAATAGGAATTCTACCAGGTGCCTACATCACCTGTGTGTGTGTGTTAGAGGGGAGGGTGGAGAGGAGGAATCTTTCATTTCATTTAATGAGGCATTTAATGCCTGAAAACCTGAAAAAGCAAAGGGGTGTCCAAATGGCAGATTTCGTCCCATATTACAACTTCAGATGATTATCAAGTGACAAGAACCAAACTGGTGGAATAATTTTTTTCCTTTGAGAATGTGATGGTTCCCAAACAGTTCTGGCATTCCTGAAGGTCCTTCCTAACAAGGCTATGATCACTTAGTCAGTGGTTCAATACTGAAGCCCTCAGTGCCCAGACCACCAACTCCACCCAGATATACTCAGGGCAGCATATGGGGTTGAATCACTTGCAGCCCCACTAGTACATCTCTGGTCTCATTAGTTCAGGGATTGTTGTTGTTGTTGTTGTTGCTTTTGTTTGGAAGACATATCTAGCTGTGCTTAGGGCTTAGTTCTTCATGTTGTGCCAGGGATTGAACTCGGGCTGGCTGCATGCAAAACAAGCACCCTAGGAATTAAAGGGTGAAGGAGAGGAGAAAAACAAAACAAAACAAGAAAACGAAAACAAAAAAAAAAAACAAGCACCCTACCCACTGTACTATCTCTCAGACCTTTAATGAAACATTTTTGAGGGCCTCCTAGATGTGGTGTTAGACACAAGAAATCCAATCTGACATGGGTCAGAATTGCCCTGTTTAATCAGGGGTAGGGATACAGCATAGGTGGGTGCCCTTTCTTTCTGGGAGCGTCTATGCAGGAACAGGGAATTATAGCTATTGTTCTCCCTCAGATACTCACGCTCACCTCTGGGAAAGTACAAGCTGGCATGAGGCAGGCAGGCCTGGGAGGCTCTGCTCCCCACTGGAGATGGCCATCAGGACCAAATGGATGGATGCCAGCATCCATTGGGATGGACCTGCACCCTCTATCTAATGGAAAAGCCAGGATGTACCACAAGGATCCGGGTAACGTGACTCAGTTTCAGGAGGCCATTTCATGTCTACATTCTTCCTCATCACTGATGCTTGTGTGTACCACCAGTGGCTCATACTGGAATTTGGTTTCATTTCCACAAATGGCAGTACCAATAATTAAATGTATGGAATCCTATTTTTAAAAAAATAACCCAGGTGAGTGGCTAAAGAAACTGTGGTACATATACACAATAGAATACTATGCAGCTGTCATGAGAGATGAAATCATGAAATTTTCCTATACATGGATGTACATGGAATCTATTATACTGAGTGAAATAAGTCAGAGAGAGAGAGAGAGAAAGACGCAGAATAGTTTCACTCATCTATGGGTTTTAAGAAAAATGAATGACAATTTTAGCAGTATCTCAGAGATAAGAGAGACGTGGGCTGGAAGGTACAGTTCATGACATGAAGCTCACCACATAGAGTGATGAGTGCAGTTAGAGAAATAACTACACTGAGAACTATCATAACAATGAGAATGAATGAGGGGAGTAGAAAGCCTGTCTTGAGTACAGGTGTGGGTGGGGTGGGAGGAGAGAGATCTGGGAAATTGGTGGTGGGAATCTTGCACTGGTGAAGGGGGGTGTTCTTTACATGACTGTAATCATACAACTACAATCATATTTGTAATCAAGGTGTTTAAATAAAGATAATTTAACAATAAAAAAATAACCCAAAGAAAAAAGTTGTTTGTACATTTTGGAGGGTATAAGTCTCTGGAGAAGCCTCGAAAGCTTTCCCTGGTGTTATAAGAGGAACCAAGATGGTGCCTTGGGCCTCACACACTCCAATGTCCTCATCTTCCTCAGAAGAGGGAGCCAGCATATCCCTCTTGCTGAAGAATCGTTTTCTCAGTCCTCTCCCTGTGGAGTGTTCCAGAGACAGAGAGTAGCAGCCCGCCTTCCCAGGGGAGATGAAGTCACTGGCTGTACATCATCAGAATTTCAGTCATGGCATGGACTCAGAAACTTCCTGGCAGTGGGTACCATCCTTTCCAAGGTGAGACTTCACATGCCTGCACCAGCCATTGCTTATCATATAAAGACAAAAGAGCAAAAACTTTTAAAAAGGACAAAAGGGCATCTAGGGGGCTCTTCCTGGTCAGGGGGCAGCTCTTAACTGCTGGTTTGGTGGTGGGGTGAGAAGGCAGATGATAATAGTCTTCCCATTACAGTTCTGAGTGTGACCTTCTTTAGAAATTGGGTATAAATGCATGTAGACAAATATATAGAGAGAAAGCAGTCCCTTAAGAACACAAAATGGCAGATTTTAACATGCTTTTTTTTTAAAAAAAAATGTACTATGATTTGGGAAACCTAGTTTCAGTAGTGTCAACAGTCCTTGTTCTAATGAACAATTACTGCCTTGTCACACCCTCTATCTCTGTCCTAATGTCACTTCTAGGGCACTCTTCTTTCCTCCTTCCCCCACCACTTGGCAATCTTAGTTTTGCAATCAAAGACGAAGGGTTTGTCCTCAATTGCTACTGTCTGTTCCCTCATTTTTTTTTCTCTCTAATGCACTTCTGATTGAGGTCATCCAGTATCCTTCACCGTCTCACTTATTTCACTTGATGTGAAAGTGCAGCAGATAGCTAGAGTTCATCTTACAGTTTGCATAGTATTCCATTTTGTCTTTGTACCAGAGCTTCTTTATTCACTCACCTGGCATTTGGGTTGAAAAAAATCAAACAAAAAAACCAACACGAAAGTTCTAAGAGAAATCTGCAGCCCCATGTTCATTGATGCATTATTGACAACAATTAGAAGCAACCCCAGTATACATGAAATATAAATATACACTAACTACATATGAAACACAATTCAGACAAGTTTAGACAAACTCCTTCCATTAAACAATAGGGATGAACTACAGAGCACATGCTTAGTAAAATAAGCTGGATAAAGCAAGACTAGCCCTGAATAATTTCACTCATCTATATATAGTACAAAAAGGAAACAAAACAAATGCATTTAATGAAACAAGATAAGTTGATGCCAAAGTGATAGCACAGCAGGTAGGCTGTTTGCTTTGCATGTAAACCCAGTTTCAATCCCAGCATCCCACGTGGTCCTTCCAACCCGTTGGGAGTAATTCCTGATCACAGAGCCAGGAGTAACCCCTGAGCATTGATGAATGTGACTCAAAACAAAAACATAAAAATAAAAGCTTTTCACTCTAAGTCAAAATTAGTGGTTATCAGAAGGAAAGCAGGAATAAAAACAAAGGGTTCTATTATATAGTAAAGGATGAAACCAGACTTTTTTTTTTTGGGTCCTTGGGCCACACCCAGTGATGCTGGGGGACTACTCCTGGCTATGCACACAGAAATCGCTCCTGACTTGGGGAACCATATAGGACACCTGGAATTGAACTGAGATCTGTCCTGCATCAGCCGCATGAAAGACAAATGCCCTACTGTTGCACTATCACTCCGGCCCCTGGACTTTTTTTTTTTTATTGAATGTAACTAGACTTTTAAGTGGTGATCTTCATCTGACATATAACCAACAGAAGTTATATATAGCAGAAGTATATATAACCACCAGAAGTTGATTCATACTAATGAACACTAGAAACCTATGTGATGTCATTAATATCCAATAAAATATATATAATGATAATAAAAAATAAAGCATGTTATGTTTAAAGGAGAAAATAATTCCTTTTTGTTTGTTTGTTTTAGGGCCACACTTTAAGCAACGCTCAGTGTTACTCTTGGCTCTACACTCAGAAATCATTCCTGGTTAGTTTGGGGGTCCATATAGGGTGCCAGATATAGAACCTGAGTTGGCTGTGTGTAAGATAAGCACCTTACGTGCTTTACTATCATTCTGGCCCTAAAAGAAAATTTTTTTTAGAATTAAATTTTGCCCTTTCCCGACAGGTGTTCACAGAAAAACTATCTAGATCTTTCCCTAATGGCGTCATTGGTCTGACAGCACAGATTTTAGATCCTCAGGCCAAAGTTTAGCTTACAAAGAACAACTTTCTGTGCCCCTTTGTCCAAATTAATTTGCTTAATGCATTTTCCTTTGGCTTGGAGAACCATGTTTTAAAGAGCAAGTAGAAAATGAAACTTCAAGGTGAATAATAAATTATGTCAAAGAGAAAAGCCAATTGAGCTGAGTTGCTCATTACAGTATCTTTATCAGTGGCTTTTTTATTTGGGATATTTAATGTCTTGGACAAATGGCTTCCTGCTCTTATTAGTCGGAGCAATATTTCGCTTTGCCTGGGGTATGGGTGTGGTTTTCTGTCATGTGAACATAAAGTTATTTCCAACCAAACAGCCCTTTTGGAAGGAACTTCTGAGGAGCGTAAAGTCCAAGCCAGAGCAAGGACCAGGCACTGAACATGCCTCAGAACATGTACTGTCCAGCAAGAAATGTTAGGCTTGGCCCAGGACCTCTGAAGGCCAACTGGGATTCTCCTCTGGGTCAGAATCCCAAGGTCTTGATACTGAGCAAAATCAGGATTCTAGAGAAGAGAAGAGCAGGTGGATACAACCTGGCAGAGTAGTAAATCCTTTCAAAGTCATTGTTGGAGGGTTTTGGGTCACACTTTGTAGTGAACATAGCTTATTCCTGGCTCTGTGCCCAGGGATCATTCCTGAAGAGCTCCGGGGACTATATGGGTGCTGGGGATCAACTGTGTGCAAGGCAAACTCCCTACCCATCCTAGTCTCTCTAGCCCTCCAAAGATATTTTTTGTTGTTGTTGCTGTTTTGGGGCCACACCCGGCATTGCTCAGGGGTTACTTCTGGCTGTCTGCTCAGAAATAGCTCCTGGCAGGCACGGGAGACCATATGGAACACCAGGATTCAAACCAACCACCTTTGGTCTTGGATCGGCTGCTTGTAAGGCAAACGCCGCTGTGCTATCTCTCCAGGCCCTCCAAAGATAATTTTAATTGGTTTCACTTCCCAGTCTGCTTTCTGTTCCTACCCTCCTTTCCCTAAGTTTTTATTTATAATGTATGTTCCTTTGCTATCTTTTTTATATGTTGTAATCTGTCTTAAATTAGTCATGGAACAAATCTAAAAATGTAAAATAAAAACCAATTACACTTGATGCATAAAATTATCATAATGTTGGTCAGGGATCTAGTTCAGCTGTAGTGTTGTCTGCCTTATGTGTTCGAAACCCTGGGTTTGAACCCCAGAATAGCATACAAAAAGTATGATTGTTAAAATCTATGAAGGTAAGACTTACTTTGTAGGTCAATGTTCAGTAAGAAGGAGTTTTATTTTATCCTATAATCAGGGCATCCATGATACTTAGTGTTTGGGGTATTTTTTTTAAGTATTAAAGAATCTGCTATCTTACAAAAAATAAAAGCCTGAAATTTCCCAGGACTATTGATTCACTTTTCAAATTTCTGTGTGTTGAGAAAAATGGCTTTAAATGTCTTGTATGTCCTCTAACAGAGAGCTGGAGAGAACTGTTCACAGATTGGTGTTCTCTTTCTTTTTCTTTTCTTTTTTTTTTTTTTTAATAAATTCTTTAATTGAATCCCTGAGGAGTTGGCACTAGGGAAACTCACTCTAATGAGTGAACCCTGACCATGGAGAAAGGGAAGGAATTTCTTATTTTTATTTCTTATTCCAGAACAAAGGCCACAGTCCATCATTTCTGCAGCCCAGAGAGGGAGGTAGAGTGGAGGATCAGTGAGGAGGTACAGGGGAGGAGAGACGAGCACAGCAGAAGAGAAACCCTAGGCCCGGAGAGATAGCACAGCAGCTGTTTGCCTTGCAAGCAGCCGATCCAGGACCAAAGGTGGTTGGTTCGAATCTCGGTGTCCCATATGGTCCCCCTGTGCCTGCCAGGAGCTATTTCTGAGCAGACAGCCAGGAGTAATCCCTGAGCACCGCCAGATGTGACCCAAAAACCAAAACAAAGAAGAAGAAGAAGAAGAAGAAGAAGAAGAAGAAGAAGAAGAAGAAGAAGAAGAAGAAGAAGAAGAAGGAGGAGGAGGAGGAGGAGGAGGAGGAGGAGGAGGAGGAGGAGGAGGAGGAGGAGGAGGAGGAGGAGGAGGAGGAGGAGGAGGAGGAGGAGGAGGAGGAAGAGGAGGAGGAGGAAGAAGAGGAAGAAGAAGAGGAAGAAGAAGAGGAAGAAAAGAAGAAGAAGAAGAAGAAGAGGAGGAGGAGAAACTCTATAGAGAATGTACAGAAGCCAGTGGGTCTGAGGTTGCAGGGGCTGAGAGGAAACAGGAAGTAATCAGAGGAGCAAACAAGACTTGGAAGCAAGGCTGCCTCAGAAAGGCCTCCAGGGGTCTAAGAAGATGGTCTGAGTGGATGGCAGGTTGAAGAGAAACCAATTAGGTCCATGCTTTTCAACCTTCTCACAGCTGTTGACCAGCCATGGACTACAGTGAAAACTACTATATCTTTAGCCTCTCTCCACCTATAGACTCACACTGTCAGTGAAAGCATGAGTGGAAAAGTAGAGTTAGAGCCAGAGTAGTGGTCTGGGGTAGGATGACCAAAGAGAATGGGGTCATAAAGGAAGATGGACCCACCAGGAGAGACCACCTAGTAATGGATTATCAGAGATGGATCTGAGCTGCATCAGAAAGGCTGATGCAAAAAGCTACCAAACTTCAAGAGAGGAATTATGTGTTTGTGTCTATGTGTGTCTATGTGTCTGTGTGTTCTCAGAGTTTCCTGACTAAATCTCAAGATGCAAGCCACACCACCAAAGTTTACAGATATAATGTTTTCCAGCTAAAACCTCTGAGGTGTCCTTGTGTGTGTGTGTGGGGGGGGGGGGGGAAGCCAAGATCTCACCCTGCCAAAATCTGGCTGCTGCACCCATACCCCACAGCCACCACAATGCCAATGGCCCATTTGACTGCTTTACAACCAGCTTCTGTAGAGACACCAAAATGATAAAAATTACAGGTGTACCAGTTTGAGGGTTGACAACTCTGTGGTCCTCTCAATGGGAGCAGGCAGACTCCCCTTCCTTCCAGAGAGGCCCAGCTGCCACCACACCCAATCTTCCTTAAAACTGCCCAGTTCCATTGCTCCTAGAACACAGCATAGACAACATCTCCAAATTTCACAGTACTAACAGCCCCATAGGAAAAAAGCAAATATGATGGGAAAGTTGAGTAGAAGCCCACCCAGCTCAATGAGTAAAAACAATAACACAGAAGGCTCAACTAGCTCCAACCAGCTCAGTAAATCCTCAGACAATAAATGACTTTAGTTATACCACTTGTCAGATGTAACAATAATCACAAATAGACATTTATTGATCTATTTCTGATCATTCCATTTGCCATTTTGTTGTCATAAGGAATATGAAGTGAATCCATTTATATCTGCTAAGGAGGCAGGCTTGAGGGATGGGTGGGAAACTGAACTACTGATAGAGAGAAAGGTCACACTGGTGATGGGACTGCTGTTAGAACATCGAATACTCAAAACAACTGTATTAGGGACAACTTTGTATATCAGGGAGCTAGAAAAAAAATTTTGTTTTTTGGACCACATCCATTTGATGATCAGGGGTTACTCCTGGCTAAGCACTCAGAAATCAACCCTGGCTTGGGGGGATCATATGGGACGCCGGGGGATGGAACTGCGGTCCTTCCTTGGGTAGCGCTTGCAAGGCAGACACCTTACCTCTAGCGCCACCTCACCATCCCCTAGAAAAATATTTTTTTTTTTTTTTTTTTTTTTTTGGTTTTTGGGCCACACCCTGTGACGCTCAGGGGTTACTCCTGGCTATGCGCTCAGAAGTTGCTCCTGGCTTCTTGGGGGACCATATGGGATGCCGGGGGATCGAACCACGGTCCGTCCTAGGCTAGCGCAGGCAAGGCAGGCACCTTACCTCCAGCGCCACCGCCCGGCCCTAGAAAAATATTTTTAATAATGGCACTTACAGGGGCCGAAGAGATAGCACAGCGGCATTTGCCTTGCAAGCAGCCAATCCAGGACCTAAGGTGGTTGGTTCAAATCCCGGCATCCCATATGGTCCCCCGTGCCTGCCAGGAGCGATTTCTGAATGTAGAGCCAGGAGTAACTCCTGAGCACTGGCAGGTATGACCCAAAAACCAAAAAGTAAATAAAAAATAATAATGGCACATACAGAGCGGTGGCACAAACGGTAGAGCGTTTGCCTTGCACACTCTAACCTAGGACAGACCAGGGTTCGATTTCCCGGCGTCCCATATGGTCCCCCAAGCCAGGAGCAATTTCTGAGTGCATAGCCAGGAGTAACTCCTGAGCGTCACCAGGTGTGGCCCCAAAACCAAAAATAATAAAAAATAATAATGGCATATGCACATATATATTTTCCATGACTATAACACAGATACGTTTTAAACATTAACAAAGTGAAAGCGGTCAGACTATCTCCTAGCACAGGCAGGCATAGAAATGCAGAAAGCATTACCGGGGCTTGCAGAAGAGGGGTGGGGAGGAAGTACAAATAGGGACAAGGTTTCTTCTTGCAATGATAACAAGTTAGAAAATCCAATTATGGTAATGGACAACAACTCTATAAAGAGACTTAAAACACATATGCACACGCATGCACTCATTCACTTAAAAAGATAAACTTCAAAGAACAAATTTTGTCTCCATAAAGCAGGATGTGGGGGAAAAAAATTGCTGTGGGCCCAGAGCATTAGTACTTTGTCTTGCTTGCAGCCAACTCAGATATGATCCCAGGCATCCCATATGGTCTCCCATGCACCATCAGATATGATTCCTGAATGCAGAGCCAGAAATAAGCCCTGAGCAATCCTAGGTGTGATTTGAAAACCAGGAAAACTATAAAGAAAATAGCTTTCTGTAAGGTGTACTGACCCCACTGTTAGAAAAGGGCCTTGGGTAAGAAGACAGGATAGAAGAGGTCTGCAAAGATGAAAAAGGAAGATGTTGGGCCCGGAGAGATAGCACAGCGGCGTTTGCCTTGCAAGCAGCCGATCCAGGACCAAAGGTGGTTGGTTCGAATCCCGGTGTCCCATATGGTCCCCCGTGCCTGCCAGGAGCTATTTCTGAGCAGACAGCCAGGAGTAACCCCTGAGCACTGCCGGGTGTGGCCCAAAAACCAAAAAAAAAAAAAAAAAGGAAGATGTTCTCCTTGGGTCAGTTTGTTGAAGAAGTGAAGTGGTTTCTTGGGGTGCTAGGGGTCTAAATTTCATTACCTCCCCCTTGGTGACAAGGCCTAAAAATAGCTTGGATTCAGCTTTTCCCCACTCTTGCCACCAAATTCCCTGTGGGGTTTTTGCATGAGATTACACAGTCCTATAGGGGGACTGCAATCACTCCCCCTCTCCTGAGGACCCTGAATCCCCTTACTCTTTCCATGTTCCTAGGTGAGACAGACCTGTTGCAAGGGGGGGCACTTGGATCCAGGCAGCCCCAGGCTAAAGCAACACCGCTGCAAGAACCAGTCAAGCTTGACCTAGCAGGATAGGAACAAGCTATTAAAAACCAAGGAGCCAAGGAGGACTGCAGATGAGCGATGCTCAGCGAGCTCCAGCAGCCCCGCAGCAAAGCAAAGAACCCATCCTGCCAGCCCAGATCCCAGACATCTCCCCAGAGTGCCTAGTCAAGGGCTGGTTCTCATCTTTGCGTCCAATCCCGCGCGGGCAGACTCCAGGGCCTGGATTTTTCAGGTCGCAGACAGGCAGAGGGTGGGCGAGGGGCCCTGGTGGCTTTCTGAGGATGCTGCCCCCGCCGCTGGGATTCAAAATGAAAAGCCATTTGCGAGCTCCGCGGAGAGTGAATGCCATTTCCTGCTCTGCAAAGGGCACGGTGCGCCCTGGAAAAACGCGCTGTTCCTGCGCTCTCGCTCGCTCATTCTGGGTCGCCCTGCCCTGCACACGGCCCAGGCTGCCAGCAGCAGAGAAGGACAAGAACGCCTTACTTAATCAAAGCTAGAAGGGGGGGGGGGGGTGCCTCTCCTCAGCTGGCTCTTTCCAGAAAGCCCCCAGAGAAAGCAAATGTGTGCCTGCTAGCAGCTTCTGGGCCAGGAGCCGCATCTGGGCTAGTTTTAAGCAGCTGTTTTGCTAACAGTAGCTGAGTCAATAAATCAGAGCTTTCATTTTCCTCTGCCTCTCATACATACCAGTCGGGTGGGGAAGGGGCTCAGAGCCGGCCCTGGGGTGTGAGACCCAGGATTCTACTCCCAGAATATGCATACAAAAAAACGACAAGCAAAAACTCCTGGGATGTGAGACCCAGGATTCTACTCCCAGAATATGCATACAAAAAAACGACAAGCAAAAACTCTTGGGATGTGAGACCCAGGATTCTACTCCCAGAATGCAAACTATGCATACAAAAAACGACAAGCAAAAACTCGGGGACATAAAGGGGACACACCCTGGGCCATGACCTACACTCTGAAGGCTGCTACTTACTGATTTGAAAAGGAAACACGTCTGCCAGTTCTGGGGTGGACAGAGCTCCTGAGGTTCCCTAGAGAGGATGTTTGTCACAATACCAGCAGCCCAAAAAACAGGGTGTTCTCATTTCTCAAGGTCTCCCTGCTGGTGGGATCCCTCTAGTAACAAAAATTTAGGGTGCTGGCAGTCATGGCCACCAGAAGCAAAAGCTGCCATAGGACCACTTCTGAGAAGCTTGGCCAGTGTTCTCCCATGCCAAGGTGAGGACTACAGGTTTAGTGAGGGGGAAATGGCTGATTAGCATAGAGTGTCCAAGGGCCTTTTGGATAAGAAGGTGCTAGAATGCCCCACCACCACCACCACCAATGTGCTGAAATTCATGTCAGGGACATCTGTTGGGCAAATCATGGTGTGATCCCAAGCAAGACCACATAATCACTAAAGGAAATGAAGGGAGAGTATAAAATTACCCCTGGGGAAGAGGTAGTCTAGATGTAGATTCAACACTTCTTATTTACTGGTTATTACTGCACACTACAAAATTTTGTGCTTTTTTTTATGTTGTTGTTGTTTTTGTTTTTGGGCCACACCCGGTGACGCTCAGGGGTTACTCCTGGCTATGCACTCAGAAGTCGCTCCTGGCTTGGGGGACCATATGGGACGCCGGGGGATCGAACCGTGGTCCGTCCTAGGCTAGCGCTGGCAAGGCAGACACCTTACCTCTAGCGCCACCACGCCGGCCCCAATTTTTGTGCTTTCAATAATTTATAATAATAAGCACTATGATTCCTTTGCACTTGGTTGATAACATGACTCATACTTGCATCAGTATATTAAAGAATATTAGGTTTACTGCTGCGGAAATTATCACCAAGAACCAGCAACAAACCAAAGAACTACTCAAAGGCAAAAGGTCTATTTCAAAGAATATCTGACAGGGTTTGAAGCACTTGTAGGCAGCTGGCAGGGGTACAGAAGCAGAAAATCCCAAGCATTTCATTTTGCAAATCAGAGCCTGAAACACCTTGAGGACATACCAAGGTTACAAAGAGAGAATAGTACCATCTCAGAAGGAATGAACTTTATGATTATGTCAGATTGCCTAGTCTCAGCTGTCCCTTGCTCTCTACTAGAACAGGAAGCAGGGTCATTATTACCTGTATAAAGTTTACTGTACCGATGGGGCCAGAGAGATAGCATGGAGGAGGGGTTTACCTTGCATGCAGAACAGTGGTTCGAATCCCAGCATCCCATATGGTTCCCCCATGTCTGCCAGGAGTGATTTCTGAGCCGAGAGCCAGGAGTAACCCCTGAGCACTGCCGACCCAAAAACCAAAAACCAACAGCAACAACAAAATACTGTACCAAGTCTGATCTTGTGAAAGAATGTGGTACCAAGCCTTTTAGGAATAAGATGTTATGAGGGTTAGAGAACCAGTCTTGTACATGCCAAATATGTGCTCTCTTTCTGAGTTTATCTCTGGAAACCAAGGGGCTGTTCACTCATCCCACATGATGAGAAATGCAGTCACAGCCAAGAGAGATGGTACTATCTGCAACCAATCTTTGTGCTCTCACCGCGGTCCCTGATATCATTTTTTGCAACTAAAATTGAAAAGGCAAAGACGAGGTGTGGTATCAGATCCTAAGCTTTCCTGGATCTATGTCCAGCTCCAACATTAAGATGAGCTTAGTACAATAAGGGTCTCCTGAGTGTCTAAAGGGGCATTTGACAGAGAGGGATGGAGAGGATGGGATGAGAGAAGACTCTTCAACTAGAAAGAACTGTTCAGACTCCTGAGTCATCTCCCTGTCACACTATCCCTGGCCAAAGTCCAGGTGACAGCAAATGACACAGACTTCAATCATCCTGTCCACATGCTAACATGGTAAGTGTGTGGTCAGTGATTTCTAAAAGTGTCCTAGACCTCAAAGACAACAGAAGTTGGAGTTTATCTTTGGAGACAAAGTAACAGAAGCAACCTGGGAAATGCTCTGGGCTCGGCACTTTTCCATGCATTGGAAGGAGAAGGGGCATATGAGGGGAGGAAAATGGGACCAGAGGACACAGGTATTCTCCAGAAAACCTGGCAGTTGAAGGAATCTGGGAATGCAGCCCCAGGATTAGAGGTCAGTGGTAAAGAACAGTGAAACAGGGACTGGGAAGGTGGCGCTAGAGGTAAGGTGTCTGCCTTACAAGCGCTAGCGTAGGACGGACCGCGGTTCGATTCCCCGGCGTCCCATATGGTCTCCCCAAGCCAGGGGCGATTTCTGAGCTCATAGCCAGGAGTAACCCCTGAGCGTCAAACAGGTGTGGCCCAAAAACCAAAAAAAAAAAAAAAAAAGAACAGTGAAACAGAAAAGGAGGGGCCCTGTGAGGAAGATGATTGAGAGGGCTTCAACTGCCAGAGAAATCTTAAAACACAGCTTCACAAGAAGGAAGAAGATGAGAGAGGGATATAATTGGGGGAAGTGGGCCAGGGCTTAAGTTATATTGGTGATGTGCAAGAGTTGCCTATACATCCAAAGCCCAGACTCAACAACACTGAAAACATGAGCTTTAAGCTGCAACCACCAAACTTTATAATGTGCCTATCAAAGTAGATTAGGGATGGGAGAGATTGGTTGGTGTTTGAGGGATGATGGGTTGGGAGCATTGATGATGGGAATTGACGCTGCTGGTGGGATTGGCATTGAAATATTATTTGCCAAAGATTCAACTATCAATCAATTTGTGAACTAAAAGTGTAAAACGGGGACCAGTGAGGTGGCGCTAGAGGTAAGGTGTCTGTCTTGCAAGCGCTAGCCAAGGAAGGACCTCGGTTCAATCCTCCAGCGTCCTATATGGTCCTCCCAAGCCAGGGGCAATTTCTGAGCACTTATCCAGGAGTAACCCCTGAGTATCAAACGGGTGTGGCCAAAAAAAAAAGTGTAAAACGAAAAAATTAAAGCACAACACACCTTGAGGGACTAGAGAGAGAGCAAAAGGTAAACTCATTTGGAGCCTTGGCACCATATCTGATCCTCCAAGACCCACTCGGAGTGATCCCTGAGCACAGAGCCAAGAGTAAGTCCTATGGGCTGAGTGACAGTAGAGCAGGGAAGGCACTTGCCTTACATGTGGACAACCCAGGTTTAATACCCAGCATCACTCATGGTCCCTTGAGCACTTCGAGGAGTGATCCCTGCGTGCAAAGCGAGGAACATTGCTGGGTGTGACCCCCCTCAAAAGTACTGGCCATCTGAAACAGTCAGTGGCAGGGATGTGATGAGCAGAGGACTCTCTCCATCATAGCTGGTGGGGCTGGTGTCAGCTCAGCTCCCTAGAATATGGTCTGGACAACCCTCAACTTGACAGGATGAACGTGATCTTGAAACTCTACTCAGGAGCATCATCCCCAAAACAATCCAAAGAAGCATAAGCACAGCCACAGCAAGTAGTGCTCTAGGCTTACTCCTGGTCTCTGTTCAAGAATCACAGGGAGGGGTCAGAGAGATAGCACGGAGGTAAGGCATTTGCCTTTCATGCAGAAGGTCGGTGGTTCAAATCCCGGCATCCCATATGCCCCAAGCCTGCCAGGAGCGATTTCTGAGTGTAGAGCCAGGAGTAGCCCCTGAGCGCTGCCAGGTGTGACCCAAAAACAAACAAACAAACAAACAAAAAAAAAAAAAACAAAAAAAAATCACAGGGACTCAAACCTGTGTCAGCCATATGCATAGTAAGCACCTTAACCCCTAAACTATCTCTCCAGCTCCTATTCTAGTCACTTTTCTCTCATACGAACTCCAGAGACTCAACTTTCTTTATGGAACAAAAAAATGCCCCTCACCCCAATAATTTAGCTTCTGTGAGGCTCTAGGGTTTGAAGATTAAACCTAGAATAGGGAAGAGTTTAAAGGGACAGAGCTGAAGTGGTTCCAGGGTCCCAGTGTGGGCTCTAGGGACTGGATTTCTTGGCTGACCCAGCTTAGATTCCGAAATTGCAGCAAGGGAGTGAGAGCTGTAATTGGTCCTTAACTCAATATGAACTGACAAGGCAAAGCAAAGACTTAACGAGAAGAAACAGCCCAAGATATAGAGTTCGGTTAATCTGGCCCACCCCAGGGTGAGCACAGAATTAAACTTGACAGGAAGTGCCAGTTTCAGTTACCTGGGCCACCAGGGGTGAAGGAACAGTGGGAAAAGAATGAAGCAATGTGTGTGTGTGTGTGTGTGTGTGTGTGTGTGTGTGTGTGTGTGTGTGTGTGTGTGTGTGTGTGTGTGTGGTGGGGGAAACTACTTCTTGCCATAAAGGTTCAGCAGGAGTAGGACAGGCACCCCTTCCTCCATCTCCAAAGCCCACAAAGCCCATTTTCCCATGGACACCCCCTACAACCCTGTTATAGTGGGAGCAGAGGGGAGGGATTGTAAAATAAATCCCACATGTTGTGAAATCACCCGACACACCATATCTTCAATCCCTGGTGGATGGGTTAGAAGAAGCAGGGTAGTGAAGAATTAATAAACCAAATCAGTCAGGAGAGAGTAATGAAATCAGTTTGCTTCTTGCCTCCTGGTATCTCTGCCTCAGTGTACCAAAGTCAAACTGCTCTTTCTTTATTCTCAGTACCAAGTCAACTGGTGGAGGAGGAGGACAGGGTAAAATCCAGGTGGACTTTTACATATCAAAAGGCTAGGTGAAAAGGAAGGAGAAAAATGGGGGAATGTCTTTGTTTTGGGTTAATAGCTGGGTGTCATCTTACAAGCATGAGCAAACTGAATTGGTCACTTTACACTTTGTTTCCCAAAACATCCAGCTAGATAATGAAATGCTGGGGTGGAAGATGGATAGATAGTAAGAAGGCCCTAGCCAGGTTGCCCCACTGTAACCTCTCTCTCTTTTTTTTTTTTTTGGTTTTTGGGTCATACCCGTTTGATGTTCAGGGGTTACTCCTGACTATGCGCTCAGAAATTGCCCCTGGCTTGGGGGGACCATATGGGACGCCGGGGGATCAAACCGAGGTCCGTCCTATGCTAGTGCTTGCAAGGCAGACACCTTACCTCTAGCGCCACCTTCCAGGCCCCCCACTGTAACCTCTTACCTGTGCCCAGGCAGATGGAAGGACAGTAAAGATTCTCATCTGCATGCCTATGGCTTTAGTCAAGATCAAGGAAAGTTGAGGATAGGAATCTGAAGGGTATGGCCCTAGAGAGAACCAATGGCAGGTTATAAAACAGCAAGGTTTCTGTAAAGCGACACAGGTGACAAGGATTCAGCTGTAGATTCCATACCAGAAATATAAGTACTAGACAAAGAACATTGCTGGGACAAGACCAGGACAAGACAAGAGGGGCCAGGTGGCATAGAAACAGAACCACAATATTGAAATCTAGACAGGGCATGGGGGACAGAACAAACAAAGCCATTCACTCATAAGGAGAGTGAGCATTGTAAGGAGCCCCCCCCCCATCTACATAAAGTGCACAATAAACTATTCTTTCTTAAGAATCTGAGTTTTGTTGGTAAATCTTCCACAAGATCCTTTTGAGGAATAAATGCTCAGGAATAAATGTACCTTTAGCCTAACTGCTGCTCCCCCAAAATCACAGCCAGGAATGGGTGAATAGACCCATGTGCTGAGACTCCCAGACAGGGACCTTCTTTCATCACCTGATACAGAGATGGGGGGGAGATAGGGGGGGAGAGGGGGGGAGAGGGGGGGAGAGAGAGAGAGAGAGAGAGAGAGAGAGAGAGAGAGAGAGAGAGAGAGAGAGAGAGAGAGAGAGAGAGAGAGAAAGAGAGAGATTTCAGGGATATGACAGTCATCATTTATTCAGACTCAAAATCACACTGTTTGAGCCTTTTGGTTGGTGGTGGTTTTGTTGGGGGAGGGTTTGTTGTTGTTCGTGTGTGTGTGTGTGTGTGTGTGTGTGTGTGTGTGTGTCCAAAAGGCAGACAGCGGTCAAGAATGTGCAGGCAGAAATGTGATTTTAGTCTGATGACAGACAAATTCCCCCCTGGACATGGGTTCAAACTATTCAAAAGGAATCCTTCAGGCTAATATCTACCAAAAAACAGTGAAGGCCAAATTGCATTATTGCATTGAGTGGCCTCTGAGAAGTCTTAGGGGACTAATCCTGGAAAAGGAAGGTCACAGGTGAGATTCGATTTCTTATAACCCCAAGACACAATCACTTTTATGTCAAGCTGGAAATGACAGAAAATGCCAGCTTGTGAAAAACTGTCCCACTCCGAGGGACATGAAAAATAGTTGACTCTGAGATGGGGGACACTGGTGGTGGGAATGTTGCACTGGTGAAGGGGGGGGTGTTCTTTTTATGACTGAAACCCAACTACAATCGTGTTTATAATCATGGTGCTTAAATAAAGATATTTAAAAAATAAATAGCTGGGGCCGGAGAGATAGCATGGAGGTAAGGCGTTTGCCTTTCATGCAGGAGGTCATTGGTTCGAATCCCGGCGCCCCATATGGTCCCCTGTGCCTGCCAGGAGCAATTTCTGAGCCTGGAGCCAGGAATAACCCCTGAGCACTGCCGGGTATGACCCACAAAAAATAAATAATAAATACATAAATACATAAATAAATAGCTGACTCTGGGGCAGGAGCAATAGCACAGTGAGTGGGCATTTGCCTTGCGGACAGCTAACTCAGGTTTGATCTCTGGCACCCAATATTCCCCCTGAGCCTGCCAGAAATGATTTTTAAGTGCAGAGCCAGGAGTAAGTTCTGAGCACTGCTGGGTTTGCTTTCCCACCCCCCACCCCCAATAAAAATAGCTGACTTTTCAGTCAGTACTGCTTTGGCCCTTTTTTCTCTGGGGAGAGCTATTCAACCACCTTTTGGTCAGAGAAAGTGATGCCCTAGGTCTTGTTTTGTTTTTGTTTGGGGGCCACACCGGGCAATGCTCAGGATTTACTCCTGGCTCTGCACCCAGGAATCACTTCTGGTGAGCTCTAGGGACCTTACAGTGATAAGCACTACACAGACAGGGCCTCTAGGACTGGCCTGGAGCCATATCCAAGCTGAGAGTGACTGGCCAGAGCACTGGATGAGAAGCACTCTGGGAACAAGACCAGTCAAGGCTCCCCAGAAAAGAGAGCTAGAGTGGAGGTGTGCTCTGGGCAAAGGAATCTGGGGCGTGTTCCCAGTAAAAACGTGGACACTTCCCTCAAGTGGAAAGACATTGAGTTTTGGGGGAGGCAGAGGCTCAAGGACACCAAGACACAATGATCTGGCCTCCCCATGGTCTCCACTCCACCACCCCCAGGGTTGCAAGAATCAGGGTGACTCTCCCACCCCATACCTCTGACCCTGTCTCATCTGATATGAACTCCTCTTTGGGAGAGCAAGACAATAACGGGGTTTTCAGCACCCAAATCTACTAGGAATGATCAGGCTGATTGGGCTGACGTGGGGAAAATGAGGTGACAAATGGAAATCTGCAAAGAAAAATTGTAGCAAGAAGAATAAGAACTATGGTTCTCTTCCATCGAAGCAGAAACAGAACAAAACAAAACAAAAAAACAAACCATCCCGCCATCACTCCCTGGCTACTTAAGAGGAAGAAAGAGCATACTGGGCCCACCTGCAGTAAGAAAAAGTCTATTCCAAATGCGAATTGTCGCCACCTCAGCCTCCATTATCTGAACATCATCCGCCCTCTAGTGGTCACTCACCAAACCTCCTCTCAAGTGATTATCTCAGAGACACACTAGTCCAGTCCCCATCTCTACACCAGTATCGGTATCTCTCCACCATGTCCCCAGTTCTTTCCCATTCCACCCCACCAGCCTACCCTTTAACAGGCACGTTTATTTTAATTTTTTTATTTAAATCATTGTGACTTAAAAAAGTTCCTCATAGTTGGGATTTAGTGTCAGCCTCCTTCCACCAATGTTCTCAGAATCCTCCCCGCCAACCTGGCATCTTAACAGGAACATTTTAAAATTTGGTTGTTAAAGTTTGTGTCTCCTATTTCAGTGTTGTGGACGCCATGGTTTGGATATCTAGTTCTGTCCTTCCTTAACACTATCAGTGTACGTGAATCCCTCTGACCCCTGTCCCCATTATTTCACATTTGTCTTTCTCCACTTTCATTCTATTTCTTTCCTTCTCCTCACTATATGCTGGGGCCAAGAGTGTTCTAGGCAACCCCACTTAAACCACTGCATATCTTCCTGAAGTTATTCTGGCTTACTTCATTCAACGTGTCTTTTAGTTCCAACATGTTTCAGTGAATCGCATGACTGCATCATTCCTTAAAGGTACGTAGTATCCCATTGTTTATATGTATCACATATTCATGATCCAATTGTCTGTTGTTGGACAGCTAGGTTGATTCCAACTCTTAGCTACTATACTGAATGCTGCAGTAGTGTACTTGTCCTAGTGGGTTAGATACAAACAGACACCTCACCTCTGTACACCCGTGCCTAAGACCCCTAGTCCCAAATTACCTACAGCCCATGTCTGCTTACTTCCTTCTTCCATTTCTCTCCTTTTCTAGTCTTTCCTTTTTGTAATCTTGGGTCAAGAATTTGCCCACCATCCATACCTTCCATTCCCTACTCCTGTTATTCAATATACCACAGGTAAGTGAGAATAGCCAGTATTTGTCTCTGTCCTTCTAACTTACCTAATTTAATATGGGGTCCTTCACTTCCTTCCAAATTGCAGCAATTTGCCTGGTTTCATCCTTCCTTGTGGCTGCATAGTATTCCATTGTGCACAGACACCACACTTTCATTACTCATGCCCCTGTTGTTAGACTTTTGGGTTGTTTCCATATCTTGACTATTGTGTCACAGTGAACATGGGTCTGCATATAACTTTTGGAATGAATACTTTTGTGTCCTGTGGAATTAGAGATACCAAGATGTAGGATTGATGGGTGAAAACCAAACTGACTGCAATATCATCTCACACCAAGGAGACTGGAAGCAACCAGTTGTGGGAGGAGATGTGGTGGCAAAGGAACTTCATTCATGACTGGCAGGATCTGGGTTGTCTCAGGCCTTACATCACCATTTTTTGCACTGTATGCCTCCTGCAATTCCATCTCCCCCTGGCACAACATCTGCCTCTCCATGTTTCTACAGCTGTGTTCCAGGGTGAGAACCGTACTCTTCATTGCTCTCTCTAGGACAGGCTGTGGGGCCACTCCCTGCTCAGGTGCCTGAGATGGAACCCACACCTCCCACATGCAATGCAACACTTCAGTGCATCTAGCATCTCTTTGGGTCTCCTGAGAAACTCTCATCCCTGCTCCCTCCACTGCAGGAGTAGATGGATGAAATCTGGGGAAATCTGCCACAGATTGAGGAGTGGAGCAGAAATCAGCTTTCTCCTGGGGACCTACAGGAGGACAGACATCTGCTCCTTATCTCCCATGTGGCCCAGACCCTTCCAGTTCCATAACAAATGAGGATAAACCTGCACCCTGACCCATAGCTTCATACCCCTATTCCATAAACTGTCCTGTCTTCTCTCCTTAAATTGGCCTTTGCTCCTCTTCTGCAAATATGACTCCAATTTGATTGCTGAGAACCCAGAGGGCAGCACTCACTCACCCCTGATCTCCTTTCCCACACACCCCCACCCCACTCTTGTCCCACACTTCACACCCCACTCTGGCTAGCTGTGGACAAACTCCAGTCAACCAATAGAGATGGTCCTTAAAGTGCCCACCTGAAAAGCACTAGGCAAATCTATGTCTGTCACCCACACCCAGGAGAATGGGAAGATGGTGGGAGCTGCAGAATTACTTCAGTTATCTACGAGTTACTGCAAGTACGACAGACTGAGTTAGCTGCAGGGCTGCAAGGCTACTAGTGTTTAGCTGCATGGCTGAGTGCTACAAGTCCTGCAGGGGACCATGGGGCTAAGCTTCTGGGTGGGACCTTGCGCCCACCCAGGGATGTCAATTTGTAGTAACCTCCAGGGACAGAGAGAGAGAGAGAGAGAGAGAGAGAGAGAGAGAGAGAGAGAGAGAGAGAGAGAGAGAGAGAGAGAGAGAGAGAGAGGCTGAAACCAAGTATTCTTTTTATTCCCACACAAAGTCTGAAGCCTGCTGCCCTGGAGTTTTGGGGAGAGAGAGATAGAAATTCACTGGCCAGAAGGGGCCAGGGGAGGTCTATAGATCCTAGTTCGAGAGAAAGAGAGATTGAGGGATAGATACAAAGCAGGTAGCATCTCACCCAATGCTTTATCTCCAGCCCCTGTGGACCTGCAGGCAATGTTCTGGTCACTATTCTGCCTGCCCCTAACTGCCCCCAACTTTTTCTTTATACCCAAGGTGATGGGGGCATGTCTGAGGAGCTTGTCAAGGAGACTGGTTCAATTACTTGGGAATATCCAAGGAGTGTGTCCAAGTTCACTGCCATTATATAAACAATTCCACCTTTTTTTTCCCTTTTCTTTCCTTCTTTTTCTTTCTTTCTTTTTTTTCTGCCTCCACCTCTTTTTAATTTTTTTTTAATTATATGGAGAGTTATCTTCAGCTGTCGGTGGAGTTCATTCAGGTGATGGTTTCCTGTATAAGCCATGGTAGCTGCATTTCTCTTCTTCACAGATCATTTAAAAGCTCCAAAGCTAAAAGACAGATATTGGGAAGAAATGAAACAATGTTTAGAGAACAAAATATAGCTTTCTAACTTTTTAATCAAACTTATGCCTAGCCTAAGAAAGTTGAAAAGAAAAACAAAAACAACTCTGATCCTTTTGGGTAAAGGGGCCACAAATTCTTTCTAGCTGCTTCCTGCTGATAGAGGATAGTTGTGGGGTTATCAGTTTTTCACTTTGTATCTCTATCAAAAGGGCAAATAATCTCTATTTAAAATTATTCATTGTTTCTCTGTGTCTAAATAGCTTTTTCTATATATAATAAATCTCCTATGCTCATTTTATCTTTTCTGTTTCTCTGTCTAAATCTTTTTCTCTCTATAATAAATTTCTTTATTTCATTTTCTGTCTTGTATCTCTCACTCATTTTTCTCTTCTCTCTTTTTCTTGTTTATCCCATTTTTTCTGTCTAAATCTCTCGTTTATTCTTTCTCTCTAAATCTCTTTTTTCTATATATAATAAATATCTTTTTCTCAATCTTTCTTTTTTTTTTTTTTTTTTTTTGATTTTTGGGCCACACCCGAGTGCTCAGGGGTTACTCCTAGCTGTCTGCTCAGAAATAGCTCCTGGCAGGCACAGGAGACCATATGGGACACCGGGATTCGAACCAAATACCTTTGGTCCTGGATCGGCTGCTTGCAAGGCAAACGCCGCTGTGCTGTCTCTCCGGGCCCCTCAATCTTTCTTTTATTCATTTCTCTTTTATTCATTTTTCTCTTTCATTCATTCATTTTTCTTCTTCTTCAATATTCATTGTTTTACTTACATCTTTTTCTTCTTGAAATCCTTTTGCAGACCACCAACTGCCAATTCCACCAACTGCTGAATATAATTGAAAAAATAATAAAAGGGGAAAATTGTTAATGTAATGGCAGTTGGACCTGGACATGCACCGTGGACACAACCTCGGTTATGCTGGGTATAAAAAGAAAAACTTTGGGAGCCGAAGAGATAGCATGGAGGTAAGGCATTTTCCTTGCATGCAGAAGGATGGTGGTTTGAATCCCAGCATCTTATATGGTCCCCAGAGCCTGCCAGGAGTGATTTCTGAGTGTAGAGCCAGGAGTAACCCCTGAGCATCACCAGGTGTGGCCCAGAAACCAAAAGAAAAGAAAAGAAAAACTTTGACAGTTGGGGGCCAGGATAGTGATCAGAGCAGTGCTTGCTGGTCTGTAGAGGGTCAGAGATAAAGCATTGGTGAAGTGCTGCCTGCTTTGTTTCTATTCCTCTATCTCTCTCTCTTGAACCCATATCTACAGGCCTCCCCTGTCCTCCTCTGGCCAGTGAATTTTTATCTCTCTCTCCCAGAAAACCTCTGGGCACTGGCAGACTTCAGATTTCATGCAGGAATAAAGACACTTTGTTTCTCTCTCTCTCTCTCTCTCTTTCTCTTCTCTCTCTCTCTCTTCCCCTCTCCAGGTGGTCACTACATGTTGGCATCCCTGGATGGGCACCTAACCCTACCTAGCAGCTGTGCCCCTACAAGCCTTGCAGCACCCAGCCTTTGCAGCCTTGGGCCCTCGTAGCCTTGAGTCGTTGCAGCCCTGTACCCAAGAAGCTATGTAGCCTTTGCAGCTTTGAGGCTCCTACAGCCAAGCAGTAGTTGAAAAGCAGAAACTTGCAGCTTACTGCAGTAATCCACAGATAACTGAAGTAATTCTACAGCCAGGGGCACCTAGGAGATGTGAACATTGGAGCATAGAAAGGACATGAGGCTGTAAACAGGGAACTCAGAGTCAAATGGATATTCGTGGTAACAATAATATGTTAACATGGGTCCATTAATCATAACAGACAAGATAACTATCACAGGAACAGGGAAAGATGATTTACAGGCTCTTCCTCTTCGACTGGGTCATTTTATTTTTTCTTAATTTTTTGTTTTTGTTTTTGGGTCACATCCAGCGGCGCTCAGAGGTCACTCTTGGCTCCACGCTCAGAAATCGTTCCTGGCAGGCTCCGGAGATCATATGGGATGCCAGGATTCCAACCACCATCCTTCTGCATGCAAGGCAAATGCCTTACTTCCATGCTATCTCTCCGGCCCCTTTCTTAATGTTTTAAAGAGATAATTGGTGGGAGAGAGAACAGGAGTGATAGCACAGTGGGTAAGGAGGGCATTTGCCTTGCATGCAGGCGACCTGGGTTCAATCCCCATCATCCCATATGATCCCCCAATCTGTCAGGAGGGATTACTGAGCACAAAGCCAAGAGTAACCCTGGGCTCCCCCACAAAAAGAGAGATGTGTAGGTGCTACACTTATTAGTGCTTGAGGGCTCAGTGCCCAGCTCAGTGCCATGAGAGGAGATGGAATGTAGTGCTCATAAACAGGCCAGGCCTGTCTATGCCCTTTGAGCCAAATCTCTGGCCTAAAAAGATTTGTTTGGGGCTTGTTTTGTTTTTTGAACCACATCTGAAATGGCTCAGCACTTGCTCAGCTCTGTGGCCAGTGTTTGAGTAGCACTATAGGATACTGGGGATTGAATCCAGGTTGGCCAGATGCAAGGCCTTCCGTGCTCTACAGTTGTAATGGACCCTGAAAGAGTTTAAAAAAAAAAAAAACAACAACAACCTGCCCTTCCCTTTCTGTTTTTCACCATGACCAGAGACTACACACCTATAACTGCAGAGCCTGTAGTTGTGTTTATGGATGCAAAGAACACATTTGGTGGTGCTGGTTGGTGATGCTGGTGCTGGCACCAGGGCAGTATAGCTAGGACTGCACTTGGCATATGGAACGATGCCAGGGATCAAACTTATGTCTTCACACTTGTAAGGCAGCAGCTCCACCAGAAGGTTGGCATCTTCCTGAGGACAGAGAGACCTTCCATTTGGGGTTAGAGCAGAAGGCATGCCTGTGCTGCTCTCCCTACAGTGACCTGGGTCCAAAAGATAAACATTCAATCACAGTGAAGGAAGTAGAAATGAGTGCAGATGAAAATGAGGGTAAGAGTAACAGGTTCCAAGAAGACCTGGTCCTGATCACAGAAAGGTTGTCTGCCCAAGTCCCCACCCTGGAAACCTGGTCCTCACTGGACCTCAGTGCAGGACATCCAAGAATGAGATCTCAGCCTGCCAGGGATTTGGATCAAACTCCTGCAGGAAATAAGGGAGGTTGGGGGTGGCCAGCAGGGATAGGAGCCATAAAGAAGACTGTCACTGCCACTGCACGTCTAGAGCACAAGAAGGACATAAATTGCTACTGACAGCCATCACTAAGGGTGCCAGAGCCATCACTTTTCTTCCGAGGCCTTGCTACCCAATGCACACACCATCTTTCTCAATAGGACAGATGTCCAGCTTCACCAGGAGTGAACCCTGAGTGCAGAGCCAGGAGTCAGCTCTGGTCCCCCAAACTGGAAAAATGTTTTTTTAATATATATATATATATATTATTTAAACACCTTGATTACATACATGATTGTGTTTGGGTTTCAGTCATGTAAAGAACACCACCCATCACCAGTGCGACATTCCCATCACCGGTGTCCCAAATCTCCCTCCTCCCCACCAAACCCCCGCCTGTACTCTAGACAGGCTTTCCATTTCCCTCATACATTCTCATTATTAGGACAGTTCAAAATGTAGTATTTCTCTAACTAAACTCATCACTCTTTGTGGTGAGCTTCCTGAGGTGAGCTGGAACTTCCAGCTCTTTTCTCTTTTGTGTCTGAAAATTATTATTGCAAGAATGTCTTTCATTTTTCTTAAAACCCATAGATGAGTGACACCATTCTGCATTTTTTCTCTCTCTCTCTAACTTATTTCACTCAGCATAATAGATTCCGTGTACATCCATGTATAGGAAAATTTCATGACTTCATCTCTCCTGACAGCTGCATAATATTCCATTGTGTATATGTACCACAGTTTCTTTAGCCATTCATCTGTTGAAGGGCATCTTGGTTGTTTCCAGAGTCTTGCTATGGTAAATAGTGCTACAATGAATATAGGTGTAAGGATGGATTTTTTTGTATTGCATTTTTGTGTTCCTAGGGTATATTCCTAGGAGTGGTATAGCTGGATCGTATGGGAGCTCGATTTCCAGTTTTTGGAGGAATCTCCATATCGCTTTTCATAAAAGTTGAACTAGACAGAAAAAATGTTTTTTATAAATCAATAGGGTATGTGAATGTGATTGTAGATCGAATCTCCAATTTTTTTCTGAGTTTAAGGGGATTATTGATTATTTTCAACAAGAAAAACACAATTTTTTTGGCACATAACAAAAACTTCTTAGCTGGTGAGAATGTACTGGAAAAAAGTGAGTGAAGCTTAAGAAGTCACACCTGGGATGGTGAGAAGGCCCAGTGCCTTCTTTACTACAGAATAAACAGAGCTCACAGCTAGAGCAAATGTGTCTGTCCCAGACTCAGGACAAAAGCACTCTCTGAGCCGGAGTAATAGTAGAGAAGGGCTTTTTCCTTGCACACAGTTGACCCAGGTTAGATCTCCAGCACCCTAGTAGCCTCTTAAGCACTACAAGGAGTAATTCCTGAGTGCAGAGCCAGGTGTAACTCCTGAGCATTGCCAAGTGTGCACTCCCCCTTCCCAAATAAAGGTACAATCTGTCAATATGTCTGTATGTCTTACGCATGTCTGCCCACACAAGTCATACAGACATGAAATGGTTATAGGGGCACTAAGCATAATGGCCACAATATAATGCCAGACTGACTGCAGATGGCATGTTTTGGGTGGTTGTGCGAGTGTCTTGTCACAGAATATTACAACTTGACTCATCTGCTAGTGATACACAGAGTTGGCAGTGTATCCTATCTCTTAGATTTCTTTAATCTTGGGGCTGTTTTTTGTTTCTTTATTTGGTTTTGGGCTACACCTGTCAGTGCTTAAAGGTTGCTTTTGACTCTCTACTCAAAGATTATTCTTGGCAATAATACGGGATGCCAGAGATCGAAACTGGGGCAGCCTCTTGCAATGCTTTATCACTGTATTATCTCTCTGGCCCTATCGGCTATTTTATATCATGCTATAATATGTGTATGTGGGATTATCTCTTTAAATTAGTGTTATTATATTCTTTGGGTGAATACCCCAAGGTGTTCCCCACCAAACCCCACCGAGCACCAGCCCCACCAAAAACCCCAAGACCATCCCCAGCAGCAGATAAACACCAGTAATGGGCTTTTCAGTGGGACTGTACAGATATCTGAGGCCTGAAGAGAGCCTCACTGTGGCTCCTCCAGACTAGAAAGAAGAAGCACATCCAAGCCTGAAGTGACCCATCTGGACACAGACTGGAAATCAGAGTGCCAGTGTTCAAAACAGTGCAGAGTGTATATAAGTGCCATGACAGTGCAGGGATAAACAGTGACATCAAAATCACAGGAAGAGACTGGAGAGACGCACAGTGGAAAGGCACTGAATACGACACCATGGGCTCGCTCAGGAGAGGGGTGTCCTGACCCTCCACCATGAGCCTCCAGTGCTCAAGCTTTGGACTACGTCTTAGTTTACTACTTTCTGTGCATAGAACAGAGGTGGCTTTGGGATTTCTTTCCAGTGAACAGTACATGATGGGGTTCTGCATTCATGTTCACAAGGCATAATTAAGGGCAAAGAAAATCCACACTGGGAGGTGCTGGTGGAATCCCAAGACCTGTGCTGCCTAGATCCAGACCCCAAGGTGTTAAATTAAATAACAAAAAAAAAGGCCTTTTGGATGGGCTTGGATGGAGGTGGATGGTGATAGAGGCCTTTCTTCTCCAGCCCATGACACGTGGCTCTGCAACCCCCGTCAGCTGTCGGGGTGGCAGCAAGGAGAAAATCCACTCACAGGCAGGCTTTGGGAAATATCAGCTTTTTTAATCCCTGGCCAACATGTGTGGCCTATCATAACCATATACGCATGCTATCCTCAGCTTGCCCTGCGTCTTAGCTTCTTTCAGCCATCTCTCCTGCCATTTCTCACTTGCCTCCATCCATGCAGATCCCCTTTAGCCCCTCAGGTCAAACCTTTAGTAACCTCCCCAAGACCCCTCCCAGAAACGGGAGGGTCTTTCTTGTAGGTAAGCTTACACAAAGAATAGGGGTAGGGTAACACCAAGGCAAGATGCAGCCACCTCAAAGGTCTCACAGATTGAGCTCCCATACAATCCAGCTATACCACTCCTAGGAATATACCCTAGGAACACAAAAATACAATACAAAAATCCCTTCCTCACACCTATATTCATTGAAGCTCTATTTACCATAGCAAGACTCTGGAAATAACCAAGATGCCCTTCAACAGATGAATGACTAAAGAAACTGTGGTACATATACATAATGGGGTATTATGCAGTCATCAGGAGAGATGAAGTCATGAAATTTTCCTATACATGGATGTACATGGAATCTATTATGCTGAGTGAAAGAAGTCAGAGAGAGAAAGACGCAGAATGGTGTCACTCATCTATGGGTTTTAAGAAAAATGAAAGACATTTTTGCAATAATTTTCAGAGACAAAAGAGAGGAGAGCTGTAAGTTCCAGCTCACCTCATGAAGCTCACCACAAAGAGTGATGAGTTTAGTTAGAGAAATAACTACATTTTGAACTGTCCTAATATTAAGAATGTATGAAGGAAATAGAAAGCCTGTCTAGAGTACAGGCAGGGGTCGGGTGGGGAGGAGGGAGATTTGGGACGTTGGTGATAGGAATGTTGCACTGGTGAAAGGGGGTGTTCTTTACATGACTGAAACCCAACCACAATCATGTTTGTAATCAAGGTGTTTAAATAAATTTTTTTTTTAAAAAAAAAAAGGCCTGACAGAAACTTCTGGGCCATTTCACTTTGCCTGGGGTTTCAGAACCTGCGTGAACAACACTAACCTGGAGATGGGAATCCAGGAGGGCCAGTAACCAGGAGTCCAGGGTGGCTGCTCCTGGACCCTTGTGCAATGGGCTGACACTGCATGTGGCAGTCCAGGCCAGAATACAATGTGTCCTGTGTCCAGCAGATGTGCAGGCCCTGGGGCCCACCTTCTCTGCACAACATACACACCTCACAGAGCGCTACACCCTTGTTTTGCAGATAAAATGGTTCAATCCCCACAAGGGCCTTGCTGAGCCTGATACCCAGGCAGTTCAACCGCCCTACCCTTCCATTGAATTCATTAGGAACCAGGCTTGGTTGTCACTGCACGTAACATGGATGTCTCCATTATAAAGGGATAGCACACTCCAGATGTGCTTACTGGCTTTCCTGGTGAAGTGCCTAATTTTCCCCAAGAAATAATTCAGCCAGAAGGCCCGTTGGTGGAAGTCAATCATAACCCCTGCATGGATTACTGGCTATATTTCTGACATGGCTGTGACATTATATATCTCTTTACTTTTATTTATTTGGCTTTACCTCCCTTGCTAACCTACAGATTTTCGGCCTCAGTTATCCTGCAATCTTATAGAAATTTTCAGCACCAAGACTGCTAAATTTTCTGCTGGCTAGTATATTTGCAACTCAAAGGTTGAGCCAAGCCAGTTCCCAGCAACTTGCCTTTTCCTTCTCTCAGCTTCATGGTGCTATACAATAGCTTCTGCCTTTCTTGAATTCTATTTTCCCAAGGCTGCGAACTTCTTGCAAACCAGAACACCTCCGTCTCATGTTTAGCCTTACCTCTAGCAGGGCTCTGTCTCATCGGGGTAGTTATTTGATATGTAAATTCTAGGGTCCTGTACCATTGTGTTGTCCCTCCTAACGATCCTCTGCCCTTTGTTTCCCTGAAAATACCTTGCATACCAGAGTTGTGCTTAAAATGTCATCAGCTAAAAAGTAAAGTCTGTCTCTCGTCTCATAGACGTGGGTCCCCATACAATGCATTTTGTGTGCTCGCAATTATTTCATATTTCATATTCGTCCAGTCATGTACCCGTTTTCCTCTCGTGAAAGTACTATGACTCATGAGAATTGCTGAGATGCAACACGTCCACAGCACTTGGACAGTTACAGGAGCCAGTGGGAGACACAGGACCGCAATGAGGCTACCCATCTTGCATGCAGCAGTCAATTCAATCACTGGCACTCCATAGGGTCCCCAGACCCCAGCCAGGACTGATCCTTAAGAGCAGAGCCACAATATAAAAAAAAATAAAAAAATAAAAAAGGGGAAAAAAAAAGAGCAGAACCAGGAGTATGCCCTGAACATCACTGGGTATGACCCCAAAACAAAAAAATAAAAAAAGAGAAGGGGAGAGGACAGTAGAAGTGAGGAGAAGAGGGGAGAGAACAGGATAGTTGAAGAGGAGAAGGGAGGGGAGGGGAAAAAAGAGGACTGGACTGGAGAGGAGGGGAGGGAAGGGAAGAAGGGGGGAGAAGAGAAGACAGGAGAGGGAAAGATGGGAGGGGAGGGGAGGGAAGAGGAGGAGAGAGGAAAGAATAGAAAAGAAATACCACTAGACCAACAACTCTCAGTCTTCCCATCAAGGGGCCTGACAGTCCAGCCAGTAGGATTCTTGCTTTAAATACAACTCACCTGGGTTCAATCCCATCTGGTCTTCCAAGCCAGGTATGATCCCTGAGCACAGAGCCAGGAGTAAGCCCTGAGTATCAATAAGCAAGGCTAAAAAAAATCAAACTTATTATAATAATTTCGCTGCCAAAGAGAGAGAGCTACATGGACTGTAGTGCATGATTTGCCTACAGAAGCCCTGGTCCCCTGAACACCACTGAAAGTGACCCTTCAGCACTGGGCTGTGAGCAGTCCTGAGCAGTAACAAGTATAGCACCCCCATGCCCAATTTTTTTTTTTCAAAAGAAAAATCTCATTTCCAAGGAAATGCAAATAAATACAATAATGAGGTATCAGCTGACACCTATATAAGGACAGTTATTATCCCAAAGACAAGACAGAGCAAATGTTGGCATGCCTGGCCACCTTCAGTGAGATGAAAACTATTGCTGCCCATTAAGAGAAGCTGTATGAAACATCCTTAAAATAGTAAAAGCAGGGGGCCGGGCGGTGGCGCTAAAGGTAAGGTGCCTGCCTTACCTGCACTAGCCTAGGACGGACCGCGGTTCGATCCCCCGGCGTCCCATATGGTCCCCCAAGCCAGGAGCAACTTCTGAGCGCATAGCCAGGAGTAACCCCTGAGCAGCACAGGGTGTGGCCCAAAAACCAAAAAAAAAAAAAAAAAAAAAATATATATATATATATATATATATATATATATATATATATATATATATATATATAGTAAAAGCAGAAATCCTAGTGTTCCCACCTTGGGGTGTTCACCTAAAGAACATGATAACACTAATATAAAGGGATAATTCCACATACACATATTATAGCATGATATAAAATAGCCAATAGGGCCAGAGAGATAATACAGTGATAAAGCATTGCAAGCGGCTGCCCTAGTTTCGATCCCTGGCATCCCATATCATCTCCCATGCATTGCCAAGAGTAATTTTTGAGTAAAGAGTCAAAAGAAACCCTTAAGCACTGACAACTGTAGCCCAAAACCAAGTAAATAAACAAAAAAGAGCCCAAGATTTAAGAAATCTAAGACAGAGATAGGATAGAGAAGATAAAACACTAGCTAATAAAAAAAAAATGGTGAGGGGGCCGGTAAAGTGGCACTAGAAGTAAGGCATCTGCCTTGCAAGTGCTAGCCAAGGAAGGACCGTGGTTCGATCCCCCGGCGTCCCATATGGTCCCCCCAAGCCAGGGGCGATTTCTGAGCGCTTAGCCAGGAGGAACCCCTGAGCATCAAACGGGTGTGGCCCGGAAAAAAAAAATGATGAGGTGCTCGCTTCGGCAGCACACATACTAAAATTGGAACAATACAGAGAAGATTAGCATGGCCCCTGTGCAAGGATGACAAGCAAATTCGTGAAGCGTTCCATATTAACATTTTTTTTTAATGATGAGGGATAGATCCTGGCTCAGAAAACAAAAGCCCATAGGTCTGTGAGTGGCCCAAGAGACCCTTTGGGAATAGTACACTCATGTATGTTGCCCCAAAGATAAAAATCTAAAATCCTCCTATATGCAATACTTGAGGGAGTTACAGATTTATAAGTAATATAAGTCAAAGAAAAGCAAATGTGGTATGATTTCACTCATACGTAAAAGATAAGGAAGCGAAGCTAATAAGCCAAACCAAAACATATGATGAGAACAAAATAGTAGTTCCATAGGATAAGTGGGTAGGTAAAGGGCCAGGAGCCCAGAGACAAATGGACACAGATTTTGAAGGGGTCATACCATAACTGATATAGATGTTGACTTACAATGTTAAATTTAAAATCCTTAACAATGCAAATCACTGTAACTTCATTTTTAAAAAATTGCTTTTAAGTCTTGAGGATTTGAAATGGCATTTTGGGGTTTTGCTTGTTTGTTTATTTTTTGTTTGTTTGGTTGGTTTTGGATCATCGCTGGCAATGCTCAGGGGCTGTATCTGGCTTTGCACTTGTGAATTATTTCTGGCTGTGCTCATGAAACCATAGAGAATGCCAGGGATCAAACCTGGGTTCACTACATGCAAACGCCCTACCTGCTGTACTATTTCTCCAATCCCAACTTGAAAAATATTTCTCATTTTCATTTTGTTTATGTATGACAATTGTTGATGCTCAGGGGTTATTCCTGACTCTGCACTCAAGAATAACTTCTGGTGGAGTTCAGGGGAGCACAAGGGATGCCAGATTTCAAGCCCATGTTGGTCATATGCAAGGCAAGCACCCCACCTGCTGTACTATTGCTCCAGCCCCTGAAAAAAAATTTTTTATCTGGGTTACATCTGTTGCTACTGGCTACAGTAGAGATGAAAACGGATTCATTTTTAAATATTTATGCTTTCAGTCATTTTTAAATAACAAAAATAAACCCATTATATATTGACAGCTTTTAACCAAAAATTATATTTGCCAAAACTAAAATAGAATAAAGTAGACTCCTGTCAAAATAGGAGTTTATATTTTTACCACCATTAACATCTGGTTTATGAAAGAGCTGTATTCTAATGGCTGCCTCTGCACTCTGCTTGGCTGATTCAAGCAGATGAAGAAAATCTGCCTTACACACAGAGATAGTTGGAACGGGAGGAATGGGCTAATACTTTCAGATAATTGCAGAGGTCCTACATTGCTCTGACCCCAAACTCAACAAGTAGTTTGTTTCTTTTTTTTTTTTTTTTTTTTGGTTTTTGGGCCACACCCTGTGCCGCTCAGGGGTTACTCCTGGCTATGCACTCAGAAGTTGCTCCTGGCTTCTTGGGGGACCATATGGGACACCGGGGGATCGAACCGAGGTCTGTCCTAGGCTAGCGCAGGCAAGGCAGGCACCTTACCTCCAGCGCCACCGCCCGGCCCCAAGTAGTTTGTTTCTTAAAGGTTCATTGCAATGTGGAATATAAAGTCATCCACCTCAATGAACTTTTCCAACTCTGCTTCATTAAAACTGTCTGATCTTCTTGCAATATGAGTGGATCTTTGTAACATCCCACACATAGTATTTAGAGAATTTTGTACCACTGAATCCAGCTCCTCTTCCTCATCTCTGACACAGTATCCCCGAATCATGTTCACCAAGATCGGGACCCACTTCACCATCAGACTTGGAAGTACTGGAAAGCTAACACTCTTGCAATGGTGAGTCTGCATTTTCTGAAATTCTCATTTCTGCTTGTGAGCATAACTAGAATAATTAGTGATAAATGCTTCCAGTTACCTTGGTGTGACTGTCACTTCATGAGCCAAAATGCTCTCCCAATGCCTGTGTCAGAATAATCGGTTTATTTCCCAAGTATTCCCTTCAGGCAAAGAAAATTCCAGAAGGAAATCGGGCTTCACCACTCACCATTCAGACAAGTTCACAGGTGATTTTCCTAAAGTCTGAGACCTAAAAGCAGGAGAAGAGCAGCTGCTGGAAATATACAAATGCTATTCCTCAAAGATCTTCTTGGATGAGACTGAGATGGGTTATGTTTTGTCTTTCCCTGAGCCTTTAGCAGGAAAGAACCTGTGATCCATCACACATGGAACTTTATTGGCCCTGAGGCAATAACAGTCAATTCTATGCTGGCGCCATCCATGCAAATGTCAGTGCAGTGTCCACAGCAAACAGCCCCAGAGTGTTGCTGGAAAAGAGCTCTGCCCTTGCTCATCTCCTGAAAGTTGTCTTGGGTTTCCTAGTGTTCCCAGGGCTGCATTTTGGGAATCTTGCATTTGTATTTTCTGTTTACTAGTTTCATGTTTACTAGTTCCTAGAAAGGAAGGGAGAGACAACAGTCATTTGCCCAGATCCTCAATTTCAGAATTTAGTTCTCTTCCTATCCAAGAGAGAACATCAGAGCATCTGTCAAGTTCTTCCAAAGGCCAGAGTCCATCCATTTTGTTGTTTTTGTTTGTTTGTTTATGTTTGGGCATCACAGCTAGTGGTGCTCAGTGTTACTCCAGGCTCTGTGCTCAAGGATCACTCCTGGTGGGTCTCATGGGACCACTAGTGGTGCCTGGGTTTGAAAATCACGTGCAAGGGCCCGGGGAGATAGCACAGCGGTGTTTGCCTTGCAAACAGCCGATCCAGGACCTAAGGTGGTTGGTTCGAATCCCGGTGTCCCATATGGTCCCCCGTGCCTGCCAGGAGCTATTTCTGAGCGGACAGCCAGGAGTAACCCCTGAGCACCGCCGGGTGTGGCCCAAAAACCAAAAAAAGAAAGAAAATCATGTGCAAGGCAAGCGCCTGCCCTACCATCCTATCTCCTCAGTCTGGTTGATCAATTTTTATTCCTGATCTCCCTCTCTTTTTTTTTTTTTTATTTTGGGCCACACTTGGTAGTGCTGGGGGTTACTCCTGGCACTCAAAAATAGTTTCTAGCAGGACCAGGAGTCCATATGGAATTCCAGGAATTGAACCTAGGTCAGCTGCATGCAAGGCAAATGCCCTACCCACAGTGCTATCACTCTGCCCTCTATTCCTGATCTCTGAACAGTTGGATCTGAACATCCCCCTGATCACAACCCTTAAACACACACCCACTCATGTCATGCTGGGTATAAAAAGAAAAACTTGGACACTACCCAGGGTTGTGATCAGAGCAGTGCTGGCCAGTCCATCGGGGGCTGGAGATAAAGCATCTAGGAGATGCTGCCTGTTTTGTATCTACCTCACTTCCCTTGTGAGGAAAGGAAAACAGGAGCCTTAGGTCAGTCCTATCCCCCATGCTACATGGTCAGACTTGGCTGGACCTTGTTTCCCTGTTCTGAAAACCAATGGCCCACCCATCCCTGAGGCCTAAGAATAAGTCCTGTTTAGCTTGGAAGCCTCCAACAGGCCAGACTCATCACACACAGCCAGTAGTCAAGGATGCTCACAGAGACAGATGAACTTCTGAGAAGGGGCAATGAAAAATGTCTCTCTGGGACCATGGGCACTGTTCTTGGTAACTCTCCGACTGTGGTCTGTGACCCAGATTTGTTCAATCACTGATTTGATTCTGATACTGCAGAAGTGGAAGAGTGGAGAGTTAAGTGGACTAGGGAATACGCCACTTTAAATCTTGTCCACCAAAGAGGTATTGATCCAAATAGGTAATGAAATAGAAAATGAAAAGGCTGTGTGAAAGTAGGCAGCAGGTAAAAGGAAGCTCAAGCAGACAAGGCATTCTTAAGCTCTTCACCTGTGCCCAGACTGGTGGCAAGACAGCAGTGATCTTACTTGCATGAAAATGGACAAGAACGAGAAAGATAGGAACAAAGAGTAGTTGGGGTACAGTTCTAGTGAGGCTCAGTGACAGGTTACAGAGCAGCAGCCCCAGCAAAGGAAAACAGGTGTCAGGGGTCAGCCACAAATTCCAGACCAGAAAATGTGCACTGGATAGAAAACATTATAGGGACAAGGTAAGGTCATTGCACACTGAAGGGTAAAGATAGCAAGGAACAAGATTTAGGACATGGGACATGAGACCAGCAACAAAGGGCAGGACAAGAGACATTGTTCATGAGTAAAAAAAGGGAAGCCTGGACATTGGGAGAGACCTGGACTCCATCTACTCGAATTGTACAATAAACTTTTTAAGTTTCTGAGTTTTGCATTCAAATCTTTAACACAATTCTCAAGAACTCGGGAGTTCAGGAAAAAATCTACTTTTGGGCTAACTTGACCTTAGGAATGAAGCTGATGTTTTTGTCCTACTCTGGCTCATGGGTGCTGTGAGGGACATGATGCCATGCATGACACCTGACTGAGTTACATGACTGTGGTCATACCTGGGAGTGGAATGCAACTTTCACCAAGGTCTGGGGCACTGTCATGTCTTTGTTTTCCAGCCAGACTAAAATGTGTCTCTAATCTAGTCAGGCCTGTTATGTGCAAACACCCCTTCCCCTTTAACATCCCATGTTTCCTAAGAGAAAGCCCAGAGTGAACCTGTCAGGACATTTGATGCTCCTAAGTTTGAGGCACTTGCCTCCTGCCAGCAATCCAGCTCACTGTCTGCTTATAAGCAGTGTTTAATGTCAACCACCAACCTCTCTGAATATTCAAGTGCAAGAACAAGTTGGGGATGGAGAGAGAGTATAGAGGCCAAGGTACCTCATATGGTCCTTCAAACACTCCCAGGAACTATTCCTAATCCCAGAGCTAGGAGTAAGTCCTGAATACCTCTGGTAAACCCCCAGACAAAAAGCAAGAAGACAGAGATACAGGGGTTAAGGTGTTTTTTTTTGTTTGTTTGTTTGTTTGTTTGTTTGTTTTTTGGTTTTTGGGCCACACCCATTTGATGCTCAGGGGTTACTCCTCGCTATGTGCTCAGAAATCGCCCCTGGCTTGGGGGGACCATATGGGACGCCGGGGGATCGAACCGTGGTCCTTCCTTGGCTAGTGCTTGCAAGGCAGACACCTTACCTCCAGCGCCACCTACCCGGCCCCGGGTTAAGGTGTTTTTCTGGCATGTGTCTGACTCTGGTTTAATCCTCAGCTCTATATATGGTCCCCTGAGCACCATTAGAGGTGATCTCCAAGTGAAGAGCCAGGAAGAGTCCCTGAGCACCACCAAGAGTAGCCCCAGGGCAGCCCTCAAAAAAATCTTTTTTTTCTCTTCCACACCCCCTCTCTCAAAAAAAAATCTTGGGCCCGGAGAGATAGCACAGCGGCGTTTGCTGTGCAAGCAGCCGATCCAGGACCTAAGGTGGTTGGTTCGAATCCCGGTGTCCCATATGGTCCCCAGTGCCTGCCAGGAGCTATTTCTGAGCAGACAGCCAGGAGTAACCCCTGAGCACCGCCGGGTGTGGCCCCAAAACCTAAATAAATAAATAAATAAATAAATAAATAAATAAATAAATAAATAAAAAATCTTGATCTAAAATGGTTAATGGACTGATAGGCAAGCAAACACTCCTGTGAACACATAAAAACCACCCTCTGGTGGTAGGTTTTGTCTTTCTTCCTTCCATATCTCCACTCACTCATCTCATTTCACATTCATCCCACTTCAAAGCAGTCATGTTTTCCATCTGGATTAATTTTTACTTGTGAATCATGAGTAATGAGGCTTCAATCGTCCAATGTAAGTGCCAAAAGGGAACTTAAAAGATAATTTTTTTCCAGCCTTTCCTGGTATAGGTGAAAAACTGGAAACACACAAAATTCTCAAGAATTCTTATTCTCCAAGAGGGCTGACAAAGGACCCCTGGTTATGTGGTCATCGCCCTCCCACATATGCTGTCAGTAGTGCCTCCTGTCCAAGCACACCTTGCCCTGTGCTGTGTCTTGGGAATCATTTTCTACTTTATCCAGGCAGTGCCAAGCAAATGTGTATGTTGGTGAGGACTGATATATACTCTGGGGATAGCTGCCCTAATCAGGAATTCAGAGTTGGCATTTAATCAAAATGCCACACACTGGAGAGGAGACACACATATCTTCAGCTCCCTTCAATCAAGATTGGATGCGGTCTTAATTATAATTAATGCCATTAAGAGGCATTCGTTGGTGAATTTAATCACTCTATCAGCAAATGGCTGATATCAATGGGCTCTTTGGTTTGAAGTGAGAACTGTCCAGAACAAAAGGTTTTAGGTACCTTTTGTACTGTCAGGGTGAATAAAGTGACCCATAGGATATAAGCCAGGTCCCACATATGGAATCTGCTTTCCAAGAGTCTGACTGCAACCACAACATCTCACTAAATCCACTATTTCACCTCTAGTCAGAGCCCCCATTTCAATCCATCCTTCCTACAGATGAGGCAGACACCCTCAAAAAGAAGATATTACAGAGCAGCTTTCATAGTCTGTCCATGAGCCTCCTGGATCACACATTTGTCAAATGCCCTTTGGTGTGTATGTGGAACTAGGCTGAAGATTTGCTTTGCGAATGAACTGGTGGTGATTAGAGAGTAACCACTGCCCAGACCGCTAAGACCTATCTATGGCTAGAGACCCAGGATCAATGGAATCCCAGGACTGACTGGCTATCAGGTGTTGAGGTGCATGCTTGGGAAATTCAGGTGCTGAAGGTCCAGGACTGTAATATGCCACTGAAAGGTGGGGTCTTCACAAATACAAGTTAAAATGAAGTTGCTATTATGAGCTCCAATCCAGTAAGACTGGTAGCCTCATGAAGGGGGAGATTTGAGAGTCAGAGATAGGACAGGGGTACAGAGATATAGTACAGTGAGTAAGGCACATGTCTTTCACTCAGCAGACCTAGATTTGATACCCAGCATCCTACATGGTCCTCTGATCCCTGCCAGGAGGGATCCCTGAGTACAGAGCCAGGAGTAATCCTAATCACCACCAAGTATGGCTCAAAATACAAAAACAAAATGAACAAACAAAACCAGGATGGGATGGGGGAAGGTGCTTGCCTTGCAATAACTGACCTCTGTTCAAACCCCAACACTGCATATGTTCTTCCAAGAATTGTCAAGGGTGACCTCTGAGCACAGGACCCTGTGTACTACTGGGTGTGGCCCAAACTGCTCTCCCCAAAACAGGCATATGTGAAGTCAGTACCTGATACAGGATTAATATATGCTATAAAGGTTGATGCAGTTCTCAGCACAAAGATGATCAAGAAACAACCAGAAAATACAGGCGAGGCATGGGCTAAATTCTGTTCCAGTGACTCTGTAAAAGCAGCCCCACAGAGCCCATGACATTGGATTTCTAGCCTCTAGAACAAGGACTCCACTACACGGCTGTGGTCTCAGCAACTCCATCTGCAATCCCTGAGCACGGTGGCCACAAAAATGAAAACAAGGGCCAAACACACTCCATGCCCATGAAAATCTGTCTCTCAGACAACTAGAACCGGCTAAATCTAGAGATCATTCTAAACCTCCCTGACCCCTGCCATCTGGGTCCAGATGCCCACTTCAAACAAGCAAGCCTCTCTCCAACTCAGGAGGTTTTTGTTTTGTTTTTTTTTTGGTTTTTGGGCCACACCCGTTTGACGCTCAGGGGTTACTCCTGGCTATGCGCTCAGAAATCGCCCCTGGCTTGGGGAGACCATATGGGACGCCGGGGGATCGAACCGAGGTCCGTCCTACGCTAGCGCTTGTAAGGCAGACACCTTACCTCTAGCGCCACCTTCCCGGCCCCAACTCAGGAGGTATTACTGTGATGCAGGTATTACTCTCAGACTTTTGGCTGTGGAGTGAGGATAATCATTGGCCTGCCATGATTCCTTCCCTTACCCTGATGAGTAACCCTGGGGCAGTCAGCTTAGACGATCAACATGAGGCAATTTATGTTCACTAGATACCTGGAGGTGTCTGTGTAAGAATGAGAAACATTCAACAGACAGAAGTGGAAAAGCGGATCTATAGACACCTTGTTTAATGAGACTGCTAAGAGGAATGATCTCAGGCATCAGCCCTTACATGCACAGCATAATCCAAAGCAGAGATGGTTGGGTCTCTGACCAAAACTATGCTGCCTTGCTGGATACTCAGAAAGGGCAAGGCAGGGTGATGGTGGTGGTGGTGGTGGTGGTGGTGGTGGTAATAATCAGCCAATGGGAGGTGCATGGCCAGCAGATGAGAAATTCTATACTCTCAATCCCCAATTTGTTCCAGGGAGCTCCATTGGTACTCCGTAAGGATTTTCTTTTTTTCCGGAGGAAGAAGTCTGATTGCTCTCTCCAAGCCGTCTTTTGCTGTTGTTGTTTCTGCATCTGCCCATTTTGTGGATTGACAGGATTGTCGATTTATCTGTTGCTTCTACAGGAGGGCATTCTCAGGAAAGTGCTGTATGGGGAGCCAGTAAGGTTAGCCCAGTGTTCATTCCTAAATTAGGTGGTGAGACCCATTTTACCACAGCCATGTTGAGTGGTTTTCCAAGGCAGAAATGAGAAGCCTTGAAGAGAAAGAGGAGCAGACAGTGGACACGGGTTAGTCTGACACCATACATGCCCAGCACACCTCACTGCCCTCTCCTCACCACTTGCAGAAGAAGATGAACAGTTTGCTAGAGGCACCAGCTCCTGTCGCATAAACTACTGGGAGAAGAGGTGCAGAGTCAATGTGTTCCCCAGTTTTCATGGAAGCACCCCAATTTCTTCTCTAACAGAATCAAGTCTGGTAGGTTCGAATCCATGAATGAGGCAATGACTGCTACCACCCTCTTAACTCTGGCCTGTTAGGGACCACAGGTCCTTCTCATCTTCACCCCCTGAAAATAACTACCAAATCAGGGCAAGAAACTCCATAGTCTTTCCTCAGAACCAAAGATTTTCCTCAGATTCAAAGGAATACCAACTCACCAATTTGGGGTTTGAGAAATCCTCCCTTTCCTTTCAATGCAGGATGCACAACCAGCATTTGGTGCATCCAGCTAGCCCTGAACTCCCCTCCTCAAAATTCTCTCCACCCCCTGACAATAAGCCAGAGGGACATGCGACCATTCTAGAAGGCAGAGAAAGGTGACCAGCCAGGTCTTAGCCAATTGAACTGACCTACTTGAGCCAATCAGATTCTCTCCTACCACTGGGACTCTGAGCTCTTTCTCCATGGCTCCTCACTTCCAGAGGCAGGTTCTGGGATGACTGACAGAGTCATACACTGGAAATGCTGGGACTTGCAATAGCAACAGCTGACCTGGATCCTGGGGTCAAGTCAAGAAGCTTTGTTTGCTCAAAGTTAGTTGGCTTTCACCTTTCCTATTTACCGTGAATTCCAATCCCAATGGTTAAGCGAATCCTCCACCAAGTAACACTGTGGCAAGGCCAACTCATTTTTGACTTTTGTTTTTCCTGATTCTCTGTGGATCTCTTGGGACAGTCTGGAACTGGGGCACAGATGTCTTGGCAAGGAACTTGCAACAACTCCTAAACCGTTTCTGAGAATATCTTCCCCTGCTCTTTGAACACATTAGTACAATCTGCCACTAAGAACAGCAATCAAAGGAATTGCAGAGGACAGATTTCATTTTATTTATTTCCCAATGTTATTGCTTTCACTCCTCTGCCTTTGCCCCAGGTAACCTAAATTTCATTATCAATGACCAGAAGTATGTCCACATATCACTTCCCTTTACTGCTGTTGCTTTTTGTACTGACTGAAGCTAGCACATACTTTGCTGTGGTACCAGGGAACCCAAACAGCACTGCCATGTGGATGGAGCCAGGGATCCAACTCTTGGCTCAAATGCTTGCATGGAAGGTGTCATATCCTTGAGGCATGGTCTCTGATTTGTCTCTTTACTTGCTTTTATCTGTTCAATTTCATACCCTATTATATATAGCACATAAGTGAAGTCACCCAACACTTGGTGTCTTCAAACTATTAGAACTTCACATTATTTCTTCAAGATTCTTCCACTTTGTGGAAATAGTAAAATGTCATATTCAATATTTTTATAAGGAAAGAGTATTTGTGGGCACACCTGGTGGGGCTCAGGAATCACACCTGGCAACTCTCAGGGAACCATATGTGATGCTGGGGATCAAATTGAGATTAGTCCATACAAGGCAAATGTGTAAACCCTGTACTATATCTTGCCCTTGTCATCTTTTTTTGTTTGTTTGTTTTTTTGTTTTGGGGTCACACCCGGCAGTGCTCAGGAGTTACTCCTGGTTCTACGCTCAGAAATCGCTCCCGGCAGGCTTAGGGGACCACATGGGATGCCAGGATTTGAACCACCATCCTTCTGCATACAAGGCAAATGCCCTGCCTCCATGCTAACTCTCCGCCTCCCCGCCCCCCCCCCCCCGGTCTTCTTTCTTTTGTTTTGTTTTGTTTTTGTTTTTGTTTTTGGGCCACACCCAGTAACGCTCAGGGGTTACTCCTGGCTATGTGCTCAGAAATTGCTCCTGGCTTGGGGGACCATATGGGACACGGGGGATCGAACCTCGGTCCGTCCAAGGCTACCGCAGGCAAGGCAGGCACCTTACCTTCAGCGCCACCGCCCGGCCCCTTCTTTTTTTTTTTTATATTCAAATAATATGCCATTACATAAGTGTGTCATATTCTCTAGCCAATCATTTGTTGATGATGACCATAATAGCGTCAATATTTTTTTTTCTCTTTGGGCCATATCCTATGATGCTCAGGAGTTATTCCTGGCTATGTGCTCAGAAATCACTCCTAGCGAGGGGGATCATATGGGACACTGGGATGGAACCAAGTTCTGTCCTAGATTGGCTGCATGCAAGGCCAAAGCTCTATCACTGTGTTATTGCTTCGGCCTCAAAAGTGTCCATATTTTAAGATTGTAAATAAATAGTGCTACAATAAAATATTGTAGTAGATAAAACTTTTTATGTTTTCATATTCATTTTGTTTTGGTTTTTGGGCCACAAACAGTGGTAATGCTCAAGTGCTACATTTATCTCAGTGCTTCAGGGTTACTCCCAATGGTGCTCAGGAGACCATGTAATACTGGAGATATAACCCAGACTTCCATGGACAGGAGAGATAGCACAGAGGTAAGGTGTTTGCCTTGCACACAGCCTATCCAGGACAGATTATAGTTAGAATTCTAGTATCCCATATGGTCGGTTCCCTGTACCTGCCAGGAGCGATTTCTGGGTGTAGAACCAGGAGTAACCCCTGAGCACCAGTGGGTGTGACCCCAAAACAAACAAACAAAAACAGACAAACTAATAAACTAACCCAGACCTCTAGCATGCAAGACATAGGCTTTATGCTCTATCTCCTGGTCCTCTCTTTAGTTTCTTGAAGTAACAGCGTTTTCCAAAATGACTACATCAATTTACATTCCCACCTGTAAAATAAATCTCACATTGTGAAATCATCCCACATGCCATGTTTCCATCCCCAAGCAGATGGTTCTGATGAAGGTAGGGTAACTGCAAAGGATTAATAAACCAAGCCAGTCAGAAGAGTCAGTTTGTTTGTTACCTCGAAGTGGTCAGGAGGCTCTGTACTCGGGAATTATTCCCAGAGCACTTAGAAGATTCTATGGGATGCATTGGATCAACCACCAAAGTTAGGGGCCAGAGAGATAGCATGGAGGTAAGGTGTTTGCCTTGCATGCAGAAGGTCGGTGGTTCAAATCCCGGCATCCCATATAGTCCCCTGAGCCTACCAGGAGCGATTTCTGAGCTTAGAGCCAGAAATAACCCCTGAGCATTGCTGGGTATGACCCAAAAAAACAAAAAACAAACAAACAAGCAAACAAAAACCCACCAAAGTCAGCCGCATACAAAGTTCATGCCCTACCTACTGTGTTACCTCTCCGGCCCCTGATCATCTCTTAAATGTGAATTGAAATCAAAATAGATGACAAAAATCTTGAATTTCTTAGCATTCCATTTTTCTTTAAATAGGAGCTAGACCCTTGTGATGAGGGAGAACTAGAGATACTGGCCTTACATTCCACTGACCCCAGGTCCATCCTTGGCAACTCATGGTCTCCTGGGCACAGATCAGTGATTATCCAGCAATAGCAGATGTGGTTCTAACACCAACCCCTTTGTCCCAAAACAAACAAACAAACAAACAAAACAAAACAAAACAAAAAAACAGGGCCCATGCCTTGTGGTGCTGGGAGTCTGTTGGGGCATGCAGTGCTGGAAGTCAAAGTCAGGGTCTTGCCTCTGTCAGGCACATGCTCACCACTTCAGCTATGGCGTTCCATTTTCCTGGCCTGGCATTCTATTTTCTCTTTAAGCAAATGGAACAGCAATTGTGTGGTTTCTCTATTCACTTCTGTACAGTTAAGTAGAACAATAAGGAAAATTAATTTGGAGGGAATAAAGCAGAGTGTCTAGACTCTATACTTCTTTTACAAACATATTTTTGATCCTGGGTAAGTTATGAAGTTACCTATGACTATGTAACAAGTAACTCTAAAACTTACATGTTTTTTTTCCACATTTTTTTATCTTTATTTAAACACCATGATTACAAATATGATTGTGGTTGTATGATTACAGTCATATAAAGAACACCCCCCTTCATCAGTGCAAGATTCCCACCACCAATTTCCCAGATACCCCTCCTCCCTACCCCATCCACACCTTTCCTCGAGACAGGCTTTCTATTTCCCTCATTCACTCACATTATTGTGATAGTTTTTAGTGTAGTTATTGCTCTAACTGCACTCATCACTCTATGTGGTGAGCTTCATGTCATGAGCTGCACTTACATGGGTAAATAGGGGGAAATAATGGTTGGGACTGTGCTGAGGACCCTTTATCCTAATGGGATAAAAAGTCCCTAAGCATAACCTTAGTGGGTTCTTATTCCCACTGAGAATCAAGCGGGAGCACAAAGAGACGAATATGAAATATGAAATAAATGAGACCACACAGAATGCATGGGGACTTGCGTCTAGAAAGACGAAGACAAATTTATTTTTTGAGCTGGGTAACTTTTAAGGGTTGAGCTCTGGAATGCGGGGTGTAATTTTGAAGATCAAAGAAAGTGGGAGATGGTCAGGGAAACAGAATGAAAGGCCATGGCTAAAATCTGCATATTAAAGAACCGATACTGAAGGTGAAAAGAAGTTTTGTTGTGGGATAGCTTTGTTTTGGGTAAGCAGGAGAAACCAGGTAATTTTCAGGGATGTGGGAAGAGAGAGAAATGTTTTAGAGTTTTGGGGGAAACTGAAAATTGCTTTACTCATGAGCTAAGTTTTGGGAAAAACATGATCTTGGCACCAAGGTAGCAGAGATCACAGAAAGCTGGTCAGTGGGAGACTTTTGGCGGGATTTGTACTGTGCTTCTTTATTAGAAAGAAATATAGAGGCCTGATTTCTAATAATGGTCAAAAATAAAGAGAGAGATAGTTACAGCCACGTTTAGAATTATGGCCAAACAATCCACACAAAGGGTCAACTGATTTTGACTGCTCTAAGCGGGCCTTTTTGGCAAATAATTCTTTTTCAGGAGTGCAACACTTCTGATGTGTGCCCTTCCTGAGTGGGGTGTAACAGGACTGAGGTAGTAAATGATTAGAAATGAGCTTTGTAGGGCAGTATCAAGGTCACAATACAAGATGGATATTATGCATATATAAGCTATATGCATATAATACTATCAATATATATTGTACGCATGGGGTCACTAGCCCCCGTATGGTTTTGGAAATGGAGACCAAGGAAAAAAATTTCCAGTGACTGTCCCAACATAAACCAGTGCTGCAACAGCCTGCCCTTCTCCCAAAGCGCATTCCCATTAGTGTAGGAAGAGGTATTGGGAAAGTCTGATGACCCCTATAGAGTCCACCTGGACCGGCACACAGGGAAGGCATGGAATCCAGGGGAGAAAAAGAGTGATGGCTGGGGGCCTGCCAAGACTCCCAGCACTCCCCAGGCGAGGGAGAAGGCCTTCGGCATGGGGCCTCTCCAAACCCCATACCTGGCAAGATCTGGCCTCCAGAATCAGAGAGGAAACCGGAAGCAAGATATCTGCTGGCCCTCCTTCCCAGGTACCTAAAACTTACATGTTTAAAAGAGCAAACAGGCATAACCAGGGCCGGATCAATAGCACAGGATAGCACAGCCTTGCATGCAGCCAACCTGGATTCGATCCCCTGCATCCCATATGGTTTCTCAAGTCAGCCAGGAGTGATTCCTGAGCACTGAGCCAGGAATAATCCCTGCGTGCTATTGGGTATGGCCCAAAAACAAAAACAAACAAAAAAGCAAAATACATCAGGCATGACCATGCACTTCATCAACTCTGGGGGTTTCAGTTTGGGGATGCCACATGTACATTCCAATTGCCACCCAGATTTAGAGGCTCTTTGCTATCTGCTGGCCAGAGACATGGGGTCTTTGGGGCCTTTTTTCTTGTGGCTGTGTTCCCTGACACTCACTGACTTATCTCACAGGGAAACAGATATGCAAAAATCTTAGTTCTAGTCTTCAGTAACTTCATTTCTGAAGTGGTAGTCCGTCAATCTGGCGGGCACCAGGTCTGTACAGAGAAACGACTTTCAGCTCCAGGGAGATGCATTGTAAAGCCTTCCCTTTGATGCTGGAAGACCCATAGTACAGAGGATAGGGTGCTTGCCTTGCATGTGGACAACCAGATTCAACCTTTGGCATTCTATACGGTCCCCCAAACCCTTCTAGGAGTGTTCCCTGATCTCACAGCCAGGAGTAAACCCTAATAACTGCTAGGAGTGACCCAAAATGCCCCCCCAAAAAACCCCTTCAGTTTTAGCATGTGCATACATCTCTCAGACAGTAGACAAGGTCAAGAGGAAATAATTCAATGTAGCCCATAGCCTGAAGAGATAGTTCAAAGGCTGGACACTTACGATACACAGAGGAGGTCCGGGTTCCATCCTGAAGTAGTCCCTAGACATCTCTGGGGGTGACACACCAAGAAAATTAAAATACATGAAGTGCTTAGGGTGAGCAGAGATCAATATGCCCCATGTAGAAAGAATGCAAATATATATATACATTTCAAGAAGTAACCTTAAAATGACCCAGAATTAGTCAAAAGAAGAGTGAGTGTATGGAAATAACCCCAGAAACAAAGTACTTGGTAAAGGTGAAAGTTTCAGCCATAAATACAAGGGGCCTAATGACAAGGGACTCTCCCAGAAAACTTCCCATGAACCTCCCCAATCAGAAATTTCCACACAGCAACGCCACTGCACTCCTGACTCATCTCAGGGCCACATTCAAACCACCCACACTTTGCTCTGAAAGGCACAACTCTAACTCACCTAAAGGCAAAAACCAGCACAACTGGAACATTACAGGAAGCTGGACAGGGGTTGGTCCATCCTGTTGGGCAGTTCTCCCTATGCTGAGCAATTTACAGGGATAGGTATTCATATAGAAAAATGGGTTATAGTGGGGTGTCTATTAGACTCACGATGGGGAAAGAGGATGGCTTTCACTCAGCAGACACGGAAGTGAATCATGCATGAATCATGAGACCACAAAAGACCTTCTCCTCACCTGTTCCACGTAAGCCCTGCCACATTCATGACATCCAAGAGTGAATAGACCTCACGGTTCAACACATCAGACCAGCCCTCATGAAGGAGTACAGCCAGTTCCCAGCCCAGGTAAAAGGATTCTCTGATTCAGATGCCCTGGGAGAGAGAAATAAGGAAAGAGAATTGAGAAAAGGGCAGCCTGACATCTCTCAGAGGTCACCCTTCTGGGCAAACCAGCAGGTCCATGCCATCACATCCATTCTGCCTACAGCAGTTGCCCAGAGAGGCAGCTCGTTTGACAGCAAAGACATGAAGGAAGAAGCAAGAAGAAATTTCTCCACAGCCCAGCAGGGTGGCCCTGGGAAAGAGGGGATAGGGTGGTTATCTTTTCCTTTCCTTTCTTGCAGAGTCAGTGAACCTGAGCACTGTTCATCTTAACACAGTGCTCAGAAGTCAATTCTAGGGATTCTGGGGAACCTCAGGGTGCCAGGGATCTAGTAAAGGAATCATGCAAAGCATGATCATGCAAAATATGTGTTCAACCCTTTGAGCCTACCCGACGACCCCATGTATTTTTAGAAAAATCAACCAGGGGCCAGAACAATAGTACAGTGAGTAGAGCTCTTGCGTTGTACATGGCCAATCCAGGTTTGATCTTTAGCTTCCCATATGGTGCCCTGAGCACCACCAGGAGTGATTCCTGAGTGCAAAGCCAGGAGTACCCCTGAGCACCGCCAGATGTGTCAAAAACAAACAAACAAAATCAATCATATACTCTGGAAAAATTGCTTTCCCTGCTCTTGGTTTTATCAGAAATCAAACTGCTTTTTGTGAACAAACAGTCCAGCTCACTGGAGCATAATGAGCTCCTGGCCACACTGCATGAAATGGAGAACTCACTAGCACACCCTGGGAAGCAGGGAACACTTACACCTGGGAGGGAAAGAAATGCTACCACTAAATTTCACAGGTGGGAAGAGGAATTTTTCTTTGATGGAAATGAAACCAGGGATGATATTTTTATTGTCACTGTTTTTACGACCCTTATGCTATAAAAAAAAGTAAAAGTGAATTCAGTAGGATATGCTTTAACATTCTCCTTCTTAAAATAAACTCAAAAAGGGCTGGAGTGATAACACAGCGGTAGGGCATTTGCCTTGCACACAGATGACCCAGGACAAACCTGGGTTAGATCCCCGGCATCCTATATGGTCTATCGAGCCTGCCAGGAGTAACCCCTGAGCAATGCCATATGTAGCCCCCAAAACAAACAAAACATTCAGATAGGAGAGCCTGAGAAGATGAATCTGAGTTTCAGTTTGCTCACCTATAGAGATACTAATGGTATAACCTGCAGTATAAGTTTGCTGCAAAGTGCTTAAAGCCTTATTCCCAGCACACAGTGGGAAATCCCAGAAATGCTATTGTGAAGAGCCCTAAAACTCACCTTGCCCCAAAATTCAGCCTCTTGCAAATGTTTTTCCCCTCCTCATGGAGGTGAGGATCTTATGAAGATAACTAAGGCACCCCAGCCACCCCAAAGTCCCAGTTCATACTCCTTATGTTCTAGCTGCAGCCTGCTACCTCTCTGGTACTCTTGCAGACTCCCTGCTTCTTCCTATTGTTCTCACTCTGATTGGAAGCATCTTGGGGTTCACATGATGCTGGCATCTCATAAATGCTCAAGGAACATGAATTCGGTGACCCTGAACTGCTCTGGTATTTTGTATGGTTTTTGATTTGGGGAAACTTGTTCTTTTTTTTTTTTTTTTTTTGGTTTTTGGGCCACACCCGGTGATGCTCAGGGGTTACTCCTGGCTATCTGCTCAGAAATAGCTCCTGGCAGGCACGGGGGACCATATGGGACACCGGGATTCGAACTAACCACCTTTGGTTCTGGATTGGCTGCTTGCGAGGCAAACGCCGCTGTGCTATCTCTCCGGGGCCCCCCCTTTTTTTTTAATATTTAGATCAAATCTCACCATTTGCATGCATGTTGTCTCTCTAGATGTCCTTGATAAAATTATGCCTTATTTTCTGAGGCCTCTAACAGATTTCTTATCATGCATTCTCCATTAGTGTGTATTCACTACCAGATTTCATATTATGTGTAGCTGCCTGGATCTCTGGTGGCTGGGGAGGAGGAGAGAGAGAGGAGAGGAGAGAGAATTAGAAATCAAGTGTCTTTGTATTCCCACCTAAAGTCTGAACTCTGCCGCTGTCCCAGGGAGAGAGAGAGGGTGGGGGAGAGAGAGGGAGAGTGAGAGAACAGGTAACATCTCACTGCGGCCTTGTTGGCACTGCTCTGGTCATCACCCTGGGCCCCCCTCCAACTGTTCGTGATTCTTTTTATACCCGTCATGACAGGAGGTGTGTCCAAGGGGCATGTTCATAGAGATGTACAGGTTCAACTCTCATTGCAGTGGAGGTATCTGAAGGGCATGTCCAAGTCCATCTGCCATTACATCAACAATCATGTATTCACTAATATCTGGGCCAGAAAGATAAGATGGTGGTAAGGTGTTTGTCTTGCAGGATGGCCCCAGTTGATGCCTGGCTTTACATAAAGTCCATAAGCACTACCAGGAGTGACCCCTAAATACAGATCTAAGAGTAAGCCTTAACCATTGCCAGGTATGAGCTTGTCACCCAAAAATGTTTCTTTTTTTTTTTCCAGTTAGTCAAATTTGGGTGTGAACAGGAGACAATGTTAAACAGCTTAACAATAACACACAACCCTCGGACCAACTCCAAAAATGTTTCTATTATACTTAAGGGGGCTCCCAAGAGTGCCCAGGAGACATGGGGCCCCATTGGTGAGTCTCAGCCAACGCAACCAGCAGTTGGGTACAAGGACCCTAGGATGGGACATCCTACACCCAGTGATGCTCAGGAACCATGTGGTGCCAGAAATCAAACCAAGAAGCATGCTGAGAATGTACTGTGTTATCTGTACTATCTCTTGGCTCCCACTAATATATTATTGTTAAAATAACAGCTAAAGGGCCCAGAGAGATAGCACAGCGGCGTTTGCCTTGCAAGCAGCCGATCCAGGACCAAAGGTGGTTGGTTCGAATCCCAGTGTCCCATATGGTCCCCCGTGCCTGCCAGGAGCTATTTCTGAGCAGACAGCCAGGAGTAACCCCTGAGCACCGCAGGGTGTGGCCCAAAAAACAAAAACAAACAAAAATAATAATAATAATAACAGCTAAAGCAGCCAGAAAGAGCATGCAGGGCAGCAGGTCTTGAATGCAGCTGACGTTGATTAGATCCTTGGCTCAGGGTGTAACTGTAGGGCCACTGGGCAACACTGGGTTGAGCCCCAGCCGTCTGAGCAACTTTGGGGTAGCCTGAACAACCTCCTGCCCCAAAGCACCCCCAGCAATGCCCATCTTCAATCCTGTTTTCCCACGGAACCATGATCCAAGAGGCCCCCTCTGTTCCTGAGAATCAGGGATGCTCCCCACCCTGCATTCACCATCTTCCCAAAAAGGGAAACAAGAAAAAACGAAGTTCATTTCAGCAGATGGGCCAAGTGTCAGCACTGATCACATTTATTTAGTCCTCAGCACCCACTCCATCTACAAGTTAGGCTGTTTGATTGTACGCTCACAAACTGAGGTAAAGAGTAGTTAAAGCAATGGCTGGAAGTCACATGGGTGGTCCTTGGGGTGACACTAAGTAAAAATCCAGCTGCTTCCGCTTTGGACAACCCCTTCCACACCCCCAGATTATTTGGGCATTCCACTGAAGACTTTGCTGGGGGACCCTCCCAGTGTTGCTGCGAACCATGAGGTGCTGGGGGATACCTCCAATAGAGCTCAGGGACCATGGGGTGCTGGGGGAAACTGAGGTTCGTGGCACATAGGCAAGTTCCTTCATCACTCAGCCTCTAGAAAGCAACTTAAACTGGGGGGTTCCCCTATTAAAATACCTTCCAAATGACTGGCTAGGCATCCCCTCTCCAGGCTTCCTACACCCCTTAATTCTGGAGGGATCTACAAGAGGACTAACACTACACGTTGCCTGAGCACCCACTGGGTTTCAGGGGAGAGGATTCCGTAGCCTTAGGAACTTTCAGGCCTGCTGCACCCCAGCCTAGGGTGCAAGACCCAGGAGACCACTCCAATCCTGCGTCCTAACCCCTGCAGACGGCACCTCGGCATCCTACCCGGCCAGGGCTCCCTGGGGTGCAGACCCCACATTCCAGATGCAGGGCCCACGTGGCGTGGCGGGCCCACGCTTCCCCGCGTTGGCGGGTGACTCAACCTGCAAAAGAGACACCTCTGCATTTTTCCGACGGATCCGGGGGCGCTCGCCTCCCGCTCCACCCCGGCTGAAGCTGTCCGTCCTTCTGGTTGGCACCCGGGCTCGGGGGCGTGGCCGAGGGGCGGGCTGATCACCAGGACACGCCCCTCCCTAAGCGGCACTTCTGGTTTGAGCGGGGGTGATGGGCGTGGCCGAGGGGTGGGCCTATCACAGGACCCGCCCTAGGTATGGTAGTGGGCGGAATAAGCATTAGGCTCCGCCCCTTCCAGAGAGGGTTTTCTGATTGGCTGATTGGGCCGGGTGGTGGTGGGCGGGGCCTGGGGGCGGGCTACTCATCAATCCCCGCTCCTTTTCGAGCGGCACTTCTGGTTGGACCGGGCGGTGGGCGTGACCTACGGCGGGCTAATCACCAGGCTCCGCCCCTCCCAAAGCGGCACTTCTGGTTGGACCAGGTAATAGGAGGCGTGGCCAGGGGCGGACTAACCACCAGACCACGCCCCTCCCTGGCGGCGCTTCTGATTGGACTTGGAGGTGGGCGTGGCCTAGGGGCGAGCCAATCACCAGGCCCCGCCTTTCCGAAAGCTGCACAATCTGGTTTGATCGGGTGATGGATGGGGTGGCCTCGAGGCGGGCTAATCGTCAGGCCCCGCCCCTCCCAGAGCGGCACTTCTCATTGGACCTGGAGGTGGGCGTGGCCGAGGGGCGGGTTAATGTTAATCAGAAGGGCGGCCCTTCTGATTGGATCGATCGGTTGGGTGGTGGGCGTGGCTACATCTTGGACCCCGCCCAGCATCGTCGGACCCGGAAAGCCCCACTGGGCACGGGCGGGCGGGAGGCGGGAGGCGGGCCCGGGACTAGACCGTCTCCGGAGCCGGACGGAACCCCGGCCTGGCGGCGGCGGTGGCGGTGGCTGTGCCCGTCCCCGCGCGCCTGGGCGGCCGCACACGTGTCCCGACGTCACGTCACGTCCGCGCGCGCCCCCGGGGCTTGCGTCAGCTGCCGGCGCGCCGCTCCGAGGCCGGGCTCCGATCGTTCGCCCGATCGCTCGATCGCTCGCTCGATCGCTCGCACGGTGCGGACGCGCCACGCCGCGCCACGCCACGCCGGCGGGCGGGAGCGGGCAGCGGAGAGCCCGGGGCTTGGAGCCGGCCCGAGGCGCGCGCCGGCCGCGCCCGTAGCCGTGGCCGTGAGCGCCCGCCCGCCGGGTCCCGCGCCGGGCGCCGTGGCGTGGCCCCCGGCGGCCCCGCGGCCGGCTGGCAGGCGCCCGCTCGTCCATGGTGGGCGCGGCGGAGCGCGATGAGCCGCCCGTCCTCCGCCGGCCCCGGCGCTAGCAAGCCCTGCAGCAAGCCGCCGCCGCCCCAGCACAGCAGCGCCCCGTGCCCGGCTGCGCCCCCGGCCGCCGCCACCATCTCGGGCGCGGGCGCCGGCTCGGCCGCGGTGCCCGCCGCGGCGGCGGCGGCGGCGGCGGGGGTGATCTCGGGCCCGGGCGGCGGCGGGGCCGGGGGCGGCGGAGGCGGCGGGCCCGGCCCCTCGGCGTCCCCGCAGCACCACGAGCTGACCTCGCTCTTCGAGTGCCCCGTGTGCTTCGACTATGTGCTGCCCCCGATCCTGCAGTGCCAGGCCGGGCACCTGGTGTGCAACCCATGCCGCCAGAAGCTGAGCTGCTGCCCGACGTGCAGGGGCGCCCTGACGCCCAGCATCAGGAACCTGGCGATGGAGAAGGTGGCCTCCGCCGTGCTCTTCCCCTGCAAGGTAAGCCCGCGCCCCCTCTGCCGCTTGCCCGCCTGCCTCTTGCTCCCAGGGCACCCCCGAATGCCATTCAGGAGTCCTCAAGCAAAGGCACCCCTCCGCCCCGGCCCCTGCGCCCACTGGAGTGTCTGTCTCCCAGCGAGCCCCTTCGGCCCTGGTGCCCGTGCCTGGCTGGAGCTGGACCTGTGCGCAGGACGGGCTGGGCACAAGTTAACTTGGACAAGTCCCAGTCAAGGAGGGAGGGCACCACCGGAAGGCTGAACGCGCGCCCGCCCCGCTCTTGGCAACGGGCATCGCATAGATCACGGTGAGGGGAGCTGGATGCTGCGCACCCCTGACACGTGGGGACTCCCGGGAACGCAGCTATAAAAAGGCCGACTGACTAACAGCCTGTTTTGCCTTCAGTGGTGAGGAGAACCAGCCAACACACACACACACACACACACACACACACACACACAGGAAAGCCACACCTGGTCCTCATCTGGAAGTTCCACCAACACAGACACACACACACACACACACACACACACACACACACGAAAGCCACACCTTGTCCTCACCTGGAAGCTCCACCAACACACACACACACATACATATATATATATACACACACACACATACACACACACACACACACACAAAAGCCACACCTGGTCCTCACCTGGAAGTTCCACCAACACACACACATACACATACACACACACACAAAAGCCACACCTGGTCCTCACCTGGAAGTTCCACCAACACACACACACACACACACACACACATACACGAAAGCCATGCCTGACCCTCACCTGGAAGCTCCACCAACACACACACACACACAAAAGTCATGCCTGGCCCTCACCTGGAAGCTCCTTCCCAGCGCTGGGGAATTGGCTTCCCTTAGTGGTGCAGAGTGGGTCATCTCTGTCACCTTCTTAATCTCACTTTATTCTGTGTTGTTTAGAGTTGGGAAGTGGGGAGGCTCAAGACAGCAGTGGCTCAAACAGTTGGAACCTGTGCTAGAATCCATGGGGAGCCACCAGTTTTGACTCCAGGCACTATGTGGTCCCCCTCATCCCTGGTGAGGCACAACCCCAGAATAAAAATGTTTTTAAAACTATTGGGGCTAGAAAAATAACACAGTGGGTACTACTGTAAAAAGTATTATACAGTGGGTCCTTGCATGTGGCAGACTCCAGTTTGATGCCAGCACCCCATAAAGTCCCCTGAGCACAAGTATGACCCAAAACCAAAAAGAAAATAAAGTTAACAATGTTCCTACCCAGAGTGCAAACCATAAGGAAGTTAAGAGAGGGGCTGGTGAGGTGGCGCTAGAGGTAAGGTGTCTGCCTTGCAAGCGCTAGCCAAGGAAGGACCGCGGTTCGATTCCCTGGCGTCCCATATGGTCCCCCCAAGCCAGGGGCAATTTCTGAGTGCTTAGCCAGGAGTAACCCCTGATCATCAAATGGGTGTGCCCCCCCCAAAAAAAAGAAAGTTAAGAGAAAGATGGACAGACAGGGCCCCTTCCACCCCCTTTTTCCCACCACCAGGAATCTCTGCGACTATCTTGATCGATTTTCTCAACTCTGTATAAATAAACTCTAGCAGTTGTATATAGAACAGAAGACAGGGTGTTGGGAAGTTTTTAGTACACACACACACACACACACACACACACACACACACACACACACACACACACTTCAGTTTTTCTCCCAAAAATGGCATCTAGGTCTTGCTGTCTTCAATCCTTAGTTTCACAGCTATTTTTCTCATCTGTCCTGCCTCACCAAGTTCTTAATGACTGCAGAGTATTCCTTTGGTGCTCAGTCCCCCTCATCTGTCCATCCCCCCCCCCATCCCTCAGACATACTCCTGTCTTGAGTGTAAGTTCACGCCGTTGAGTTCAGTGTTTATGCTCAAACTGACTGATGACAGTGTTTGAAAGCTTCTATCTACTTGCTTTTTGCTGCTGTTTGCAGAAAAGTCCCAGTCCCACCTCAGCATTCACATTGTCTCACATTTCTCCTTAGTGCTCCTTATTTTTGTAGGGCAAGTGCTTTTAAATTAAATGAAAGAAAAAAAGAAATTCGCTGGAGAAATGAAACTGGGGGGCGGGGGGGGCCCAGTCAGTGAAATGAGTGACTTAATTTAGTCTCAGTGCCCAGTCACCAACAGGTTTAAAATAGCATAGTCAAATAAGGGTCTGATTCTGTATTTGGGCTGTGGGTTTTCAGTCGACCTTAATATGCTTCCAAGCGTCTTACAGCCTTACTGCTCTCCACCTGGCCCCAAGGCCTGTGGCCCATAAAAAGTAGACAAAAGGTTTGCCACTTTTTATTAGGGTCAGGAAAGCAGTGAAAGCTTGGTGATGGTTTATAGAAGAGTGGCTAATGGATGCCTGAGAATCTCTTGTTGCTGGGAGCCTCACACATGTAAAACCTGTGCTCCAACCCATCACTTGTTTTCAGAGCCTGCCTGTGAGACCCTGCTTCCATACAACATGAAATGGGACAGTGAGCTCATGTAGGGTTCCTGAGCAGGGCAAAGTGCATCCTGTTGCACTTCTGTTCTTTCCTCATACATGCCTTGCTGTGAGGTCTTCCTCGCAGAATTATCCTGGGTTTCAGCAGCCTTGAGTGCCTGCAGTGACTTCCCAGGTCTCTAGTCTCCCATAGTACAGTGGGAAAAAGCTATGCCTTTGACCAGCTGAGGTAAAACTAGCCTGGAGAGTCCCAGTGATCTGGGAGGTACCCTGGTCCTCTTGCTGCATGTCACATATATGAGATTTTTTTTTCTTTTTTTTTTTTTTTTTGTTTTTGGGCCACACCCGGTGGTGCTCAGGGGTTACTCCTGGCTGGCTGCTCAGAAATAGCTCCTGGCAGGCACGGGGGACCATATGGGTCACCGGGATTCGAACCAACCACCTCTGGTCCTGGATCGGCTGCTTGCAAGGCAAACGCCGCTGTGCTATCTCTCCGGGCCCGAGATATTTTAAAAACAGGAGCAGGCATACCTAAACTTTGGTCGATCAGCGTCCAAGCTACAGAGAGGGCAACTCAACCCATGAGTTTGGGTAAACCAAACCTGAAACTATGCCAAGTAACTAGAGAGGATGAGGGCATTACGGCACAGTGAGGCCTGTGGCAAACTTCAGCTGAGCAGGTCATAGCTGGCAATCATACCTGGGCATAACCTGGTCACAGTTCCTCTGTGTCTCCTGGGCTGACTCATGAGAGAGAGAGAGAGAGAGAGAGAGAGAGAGAGAGAGAGAGAGAGAGAGAGAGGGAGGAGAGAGAGAGAGAGAGAGGAGAGAGAGAGAGAGGAGAGAGAGAGAGAGAGAGAGAGAGAGAGAGAGAGAGAGAGGAGAGAGAGAGAGAGAGGGGAGAGAGAGAGAGAGAGAGAGAGAGAGAGAGAGATTCAGAGGTGTGGGGCCTGGTGCTGCCACTGTGTGCTCAAGAAACTGCCACTCTGGGGATCATTCTTTGGCCTTCCCTGAGAAGAAGAGAGGCTTTGTGGAGCGTGTAGCATGCCAGCCACTGGAGGGGTGTTGTGTGTGTATCAGTTGTCTCCCACCCTTCGTTGTCAATGAGGAACTTAGGGTCTGTCCAGGTGAAGTGACTTGTCACAGTGGCATAGAGAAGGCCAGTCTGCAAACCTGCTTGCCGAAGGCTCTGAGTCAGAACTCAGAACTCCAGGTGGACTGCAGCAACAAAACCATCTGGCAGGATGAGCCCGGCTCAAGTCCTCTGATGGGAAAACTCCTCATAAAGCCCCACTGAAAGCCACTAGTGGGAGTCTTCCTGGTTTGGCAGGTGGGACAGGAAAACTGGAAGAGAGGCCAGTAGGGCAGGTTCCCCTCCTGTTTATATCCTCATTGTGTCCCAAAATGATTCTGTGACCATGTAGCATCCTGACAGAGGTCTGTGAACATTTCATGGCAGTGAGAAGTACCCTTCATCAGAGGGTCCCCTCTTCCAGAAGGTTCCACATCTGAGCAGCTACTTTATCTACATAGGGTGTTTTTAGTCCATGTTCTGGCCTTTACTGTGCATTCTGTTCCCATTTCTCATACCTTAGCTGTACATGGGCATCAGCATTGAAGCTTGTCATCCAACTGTACTTCCTACTTTCTACCAGTGTGCATTTCCTTCTCCCATCAGGACAGATGGCAGAGGGGGGCAGGTCCCCCTGTATCTAGCCCACTTGCTCAAATCTCCTATTTCTTCTGCCTTTTTTTTTTTGGAGGGGTCAGATTTGGGGCTACCTCCAGTGGTACTCAAGAATGATTTCTGGCTCTGTGTATAGGGAGTCCTCCTGGAGAGACTCAGAGGATGTATATATGGTTCGGGGAATGGAGCCAGGATGCAAATCCTATGTTTCTGTCCCGTTCATTTTTCCTGTGTCACACTTAACCTCTCTAGCAGCAAATTTCTCTGAGTAGTGGCTGAACTCGAAGCTTCAGACAAGCCTTCTGCAGTCTATGTTGGCTGCACCCTTGAGGGGCATGATATAAGATGCAAGGTCAGATAATACAGCTGCAGGTCTCTCCTGGGCACAGGCACATTACAGGTGGCCTCAAGATCTAGGAGCCTCTGTGGCCTACAAGGACATCCGGGAGTAGTTGTAGCCATGTGAAGCCTGTGGTGTCATCAAGAAAAGCCAGAAACCGAGACTCTGTTATATGAACTTCATTATGTGAACTCCAGCCCATCTCAAACGTAGGGCCAGTATTTGTGGCCTGGCTGACCATGTCAACAGGGCAAAGCACAGCTCCCAGAGGGCCAACCTCTGGCCTGGGGCTCAGGAAAGCTTGCACTGAGCTCTCAGTCTGGTGAACTCTGGAACCTTATGAAGTCCTGATGGAAAAATTTTATAGCTCATAAATCTGGCCACTGCAGATGACCCTTGTCCCAAAGTATCTCTCACTCAGAGAAGGCCCAAGTGAAGGATTCTTCCAGGGCCTAGTGTTTTTATTTTTTATTTTGGAGGCCATACCTGGCAGTGCTCAGAGGTTCCTCCTATCTATACTCTCAGCCTAGTGGCATACAGGGTTCCATCTGGGATGCTGGGGTTGGAACCCAGGTTAGCTCCATGCAAGTGTCCTACCTACTATACTATCTTTCTAGTCCCAGGGTAGAGTATTGGCCCTCAAATTTCAGAATCTAATGGACTGCCCCACGAAAGAGCACAAGGCAGCAGTTAACTGCATTTTCATACTAACCCAGAATATCTTGGGCTAGTAGTGACTTGCCTGAGCCTGTGTCGCCCCTTAGATGGAAAGCCCAGCTGGCTTTGGAACTCTCTGTGATCTGGTCAGAAGTACAGCAGAGGGGAGGGGCCAGGGACTTGGCTCAAAGGGTTGAGCGTATGCACTCCCAGTGCCCCAAATTCCGTACTCAGCTTTTCACGGTTCTGTGAAGAGTGATTGCTGAGGACCACTAGGTGTGGCCCAAGATACAAAATCAAAAATGCAAGAGAGAGGCTGGAGCAGCACAAAAATTAAAGCAGCGGGGCTGGAGAGATAGCATGGAGGTATATGGCAATTTGTCTTGCATGCAGAAGGATGGTGCTTCGAATCCCGGCATCCCATATGGTCCCCCGAGCCTGCCAGGAGCGATTTCTGAGCATAGAGCCAGGAGTAACCCCTGAGCACTGCTGGGTGTAACCAAAAAAGAAAAAAAAAAAAAAAAGAATGAAGATAGCACAAGAATTAAGACCTTTAGCAGACACATAACTGGCCCCCGTGTGGTCCCCAGCACTACTTGGTTCTCTGAACATTGTGATTGGGTCCTGGGTTGGCCCTAGTGATCCAAGAGCACCACAAAACCTGAGTTACACAGCATCCTTGAACTTTCCAGCATGGCCAGCTGACAGTGGCTCAGAGTAGCTCTGGGCACCCTTGAGTCTTCAGCAGGGTCACCTCCTCACTCACACACAGATAACAGTCACAAGTGTAAAAGAGGAGGAGACTTCTGATGGGCTGTATGGAAAGGAAATATTAGGATGGCTGCTGTGTCACAGGTGACCCTTTTAAAGGTCTCTGCTTCATCCCTAAAAGGCCTCAAGGGGAACCCAGCAGTTTGTGCTTGTCCTACAAGTCTAAGGCCCATGATTGGTTGATCCCTGGTCCCCACATGTCTGAGACACCTGCACCTCACAGTTAGGTATGGGCACCTCAACTCAAGTGTGTGACATCAGGAAACACAAGTGAGCTTCACCATGACCAGGCAAGCACTGCATCCAGAATCACAGGGAGTGTCACTCCCGCGGGTGATCCTGAGGAGTCCCAGGGTTGATTGTCTGCACTCCACAGTCCCCAGTAAGTACCACCACCAGATATGTGTGGGATTCCCCACCCCTCCAGCCATGATCTCAGCAACAACAGCAAAAGAATAGACAAATCCCAAACCCTTAAGGCCAGGTCCTGCACCATGGACATGATCCCTATGGCCCCACTACTGGCTTAAGGTGAAGGTCACAGGTTAGTGTCCAGTTGTGGGTGCTCCTAGTGGGTATTGGGACAGAACAGGCTTCAGCCGACAGGATGGACGGTGGGCATAGCCTTTGAGTGTGGCACTCAGAAAAGCAGCAATGGGAGGCTGAAGCCAGCACTGAAGCTTGATGCTGATTAGACAAACAGACCAAATTTTCTCTCCCTCTTCAGCATGCAGCTGGTCAACCCCTCTTCCTTCCATTGGACTCTGTCATAGCCAGAATGGAGCAGATCAGAAAAGGACCCAAAAAGACAAGACTGACCAGGTCTACTTGTCCTACCTCTGAGAGCCCTTTGGAGGCTATATGAAGGACCCAAGCACAGGAAGACATCAAGGTGCTTTAGACAGTCAACATGTTCCCACAAAGCCTCAACAGTGGCAGCTCCCTCTCACATCCCCCATGGCCCCTAGTTCATACACATTTGCTAATGTGGTTGGGGCCAGAGAGATAGCATGGAGGTAAGGCGTTTGCCTTGCCTGCAGAAGGTCGATGGTTCGAATCCTGGCATCCCATATGGTCCTCCGAGCCTGCCAGGAGCAATTTCTGAGCGTGTAGCCAGGAGTAACCCCTGAGCACCGCCAGGTGTGACCCAAAAACAACAACAACAACAAAAATTTGCAAATGTGCTCTCTCCACCATATCCCTCTTTCTGCTCCATCTCGTTCCAAACTGAGGGTCTCTGTGGAATGGCACCAGAGCCCCCTTTTATCCCCGTGCCAGAGCCCCCATCTTTCTCCTGGAGTTTCTGACTAAACTGAAGAAGCAAAGCCAGGAGATCAGGCTGGTCAGGATGCATATACAGCATGTGCCTGAAACAGATCCCACCAACAGCCTCACTGGCCCGGTAGCACTCCCTCCTCAGGTCCCCCTAAAATGGCATAGTTCTTTCTGGCTGGGTAGAGATTTGACGTACTCCATTCTTTCTAAGTGGTGGCATCACCCCAATATTGTGTCCTGCCCCCCAGGATGACTGAAATGATCAGAGAGGCCATCTCCCTGGTTCACCTACAGAAGAGAGATTCCCAGGAAGTATGCCGAGTCACTTGACTTCTGAAAAGGGGGGCTAGATAAGTTTGGGGACTTTTCAGACTAGATAGGGTCTGAAATAAATGGCTACCCTTCTACCTGATTTTTGACCACAGATACAAGCAAGGTAGGGGACACCCAGGGTCTGGCCCTATTTGAGATTGGCACAGGGCTACTTCTCCTCCCAATGCTCCCTCTCTCACACTTGGGGAGCAGATTCTGACTAAGCCTCTGCTCCAAGCTCCTGCTCCATCCCCCTTCTAGGAATTCTTGGTTCTGGCTTCCTGGGCTTCCCAGGCTTCCTGGGGTGGGGTTGTAGCTAGAAGAGGTGATGATGGCATCAGGAGGAGAGTCTCTGAGGGCCCTGGACCAGAGGAACCCCAATGAATGTGGGCTGCAAGAGATAGATACTTCCCCCCAGGCTGCAGGTAGCCCCTGAAATAGGAAAGCATAGTGGAGGTCTCCTCTTTAAGAAGTTCTCTTGCGGGGCCGGAGAAATAGCATGGAGGTAAGGCGTTTGCCTTCCATGCAGAAGGTCATTGGTTCAAATCTCGGCATCCCATATGGTCCCCCGTGCCTGCCAGGGGAGATTTCTGAGCATGGAGCCAGGAGTAACCCCTGAGAACTGCCGGGTGTGACCCAAAACAAAAACAAAAACAAGAAGTTCTCTCGCTGGCCTCTCCCCATCACTGCAGTTTTCAGGGAGAAAGGCAGCTCTGCACCTGCCCTAGGGAAGAGACTTTCAGGTTCTTTTCTATTGAAGGGAGTAAAGGGGTTTGGACCATACCCCAAAGGCACTCGGGAAATTCTCCTGGCACTGCTCTCTGACCTGGCTCTCTGTTTTTTATTGCTTCCAAAACTAGCTGTTTAAGCAGCCCTTTTCTCATGCGTGTACTTTTTTCTTACAAGTTACAGAATATAGTTTTAAAGTGAGGGGTTGAAGATGTCACACAGGTATTAAAGGGCTTGTCTTGGCAGCCCAGCACCATATTTCATACCCCAAGCACTGCAGGAGTAACCTCTGAGCAGCACCACCACCAGATGTGGCCCAAATCTACACCCACCAAAAAGAACCTATTACTTCTAAATATAAAACATTGGGCCCGGAGAGATAGCACAGCAGCGTTTGCCTTGCAAGCAGCCGATCCAGGACCAAAGGTGGTTGGTTCAAATCCCGGTGTCACATATGGTCCCCCGTGCCTGCCAGGAGCTATTTCTGAGCAGACAGCCAGGAGTAACCCCTGAGCAACACCAGGTGTGCCCCCCCCCAAAAAAAAACATTAAAATATTCCCCCTCATTTAGAAATGTCTACAAATGGTCTTCTTGTGCATGTCCTTATAAGCTCATCTCTGTGTCCATATAATTTTTCCAAAATCAAACAGTAGTGTCCAGCGCAATAGTACAGCACTTGCCTTGCATAGGGCCGAGCTTTGTTTTAATATCAGGCATCTCCGATAGTTCCCCAAGTCTTGCCAGGAGCACAGAGCTGAGAGTAAGCCCTGAGCCACAATTGGCATGGCCCCAAACCAAAACCACATAGTAACAGGCTGGAGAAGTCTGTCTTCCCTGTGACCCTGGCAGGGACTTTTCTTACCGACCCACCCGCCATCTTCCAGTCGTGTCAAGTGACATGGTGTCATTCTCTAAAGGGTATCAGAGCTGGTAGAGTTCACTTCTGCTTGGGCCATTTAAGTCCCATTTTCTTACTGTGATTATAAGACAAGTGATGCTCTCTCGTAATACTAACACAAAAGGATCCAATTCTTCCCTTTAGAAGTTCTTGGGGTGGAATGGGAGGCTGGGACTTGGGGCAAGTAGAAATAAGCAGCCCTTGCTAGTTAAGCCCTCATGCCCATGTGTGCACATATATGTTCATGTATGTGGGAGCATGTGACCCAGGTCCCTTTCTCCCCTGCACCACCCACCCACAAAATCCTCTGCCACTCACTTCCCCTGATAACAGCCTCTGGCTATTCTGTCATGCCACTGCTTTCTCAGTTTCATTCTGCCTGCCTTTCCCCTGCATCTATGAATGAGCCCTCCCAAACCAACAGGACAGAACCAACCCCAAACCCAAACATAGCCACCCTGTCTGAACAAGGCATCCTGTCTCAGGCCTGCCTTACAGCTGATTACAGAAGACCCTGAAGGTTAGTACCCAACCCCGAATAGATCCATGCCAAGAGATGGCCTTTGAGTGTGGAGTAGGAACTTGAGCCTGGCACTGGTAATCACAAAGGGCAGCTGTTTCATGACCACCTGCTTCTCACTTACCACCCCTGCTGTGTTCAGGGGCCCCCTTCAGGTCCATGGCTGTTGGATTGGTGGACTCCACCTTTACAAGGGTGAGTCACTGGATGCCTGGTTAAATCTATATCTGAGCAGTTCACGCTGCATATATTGCTGCCCTGGGTTCCATCCACATCAGTGAAAAAATAGTTGTAGGTTTGCAGATTCATTCAATCATGCACTAATTTGGATTTCTGAGGAATAAATACTTTGGAAAGGGCATGTGCAAAGCTCATCTAGGGCCAGAGATGAACTGGGTGTCTCAGATTTTCACCTGCTAAATTCTCACCACTGACATCTTGGGGAGAATTTAGTTGCTTTGGGGAAAAAAGAATTCAGATGGCTGTGTCCCGTGGGTTGCAAAGTTGTAAGGGGTCCACTGGTGATTTTTCAGTGGTATAGGGGCATAGAAGAAGAAAGTGGGCCAGAGTGGGGCTGGAGAGATAGCATGGAGGTTAGGTCTTTGCCTTTCATGCTGAAGGACGGTGGTTCAAATCCCGGCATCCCATATAGTCCCCTGTGCCTGCCAGGGGCGATTTCTGAGCATAGAGCCAGGAGTAACCCCTGAGTGCTGCTGGGTGTGGCCCAAATCACCCCCCCCCCAAAAAAAGAAAGAAAATGGGCCGGAGCAATAACACAGTGGGTAACATATTTGCCTTGCACACAGCCAATCCAGGTTCAATCCTCAGTATCCCTTATCGTCCCTGTGCCTGCCAGGAACAATTTCCGAGTACAAAGCCAGGAATAATCCCCGAGTGCTACCAGGTATGGCCCAAAAAACAAACAAAAAAAAAAAGTGGGGGAGAGCCGGAGCGATAGCACAGCGGTAGGGCCTTCCACATTGCTGACCCAGGACGGACCAGGATTTGATTCCCGGCATCCCACATGGTCCCTGAACCTGCAAGGGACAATTTCTGAGCACAAAGCCAGGAGTGAGTCCTGAGCACCTCTGGGTGTGGCAAAAAAAAAAATGGGGGAACCCTAAAAGTGGAGGTGGGACATAGGTATAGGACATGATAAGGCTTTTAATTCTAGCACTCCTCCGAAAGGACTCTGAGTGCTAGACACGCCCAAGGAAACTGGGTCATGGCCCACATGGCCCAAAGGGAATGTGTGTTATCTTCAAGGTGAGATGTCAGAGCATGGATGACTAGGAGCAGGTGACACAAGTCACCTTTTCCCACCACATCCCCTGAGGGGAGAAAGTTCTGCTCTTGCAGGTCTGTTTGCTTCCTTTCCCGACTCTTCCACAAGCAAGTTCCTACCCATTACTTCTGTCCTCCCTACAGCCCCAGCCTTGCATGGCCCACCTCCAGAGCATCCTAGTGGTGGAATTGCTCCCTGCAGCACTGTGGAAGCAGGAGAGAGTTGGGTGAGACTTTGCTCAAATGGGCTCTGGCTGTACATGGCTGGGTCTGGGAACCAAGCTGGGTCCTTGGTGGGTCCTACTCCTGGGGTGCCCGTCAGAATGTGCCTGCTGCCAGATATAGTTCCGGGAAGGAGGAGGGACAGTGGGACAGACCTGCTTAATGATAGCCAGTTTCATTCAGGGACATGCCAGGCAGGCCTGGGTTCCAATCACAACTACTTTGCTCATTCAACCCTCAGATACCTTCATTAGAACTCGTAGAACAAACCTCAAGTGCCTAAAGTCAGAAAGAAACACTCAAGAACTACTGAAATATATTTAGATTTTTCCTGGCCCAAGTGAATTATTTTTCATCCTGAAATCCACAGTGAGACTCAATCTCTTTCCTTTCCCACAGCTGTTGCCATGGTGCCAGAGCGAACATGCTCCAGCTGTGGTGCTCACACCTGCCCTCATTAGGATCCCACAAACCTGACTGACATGTGGCCGGAGACTGACAACGGGATCTCAGAGCCGCTGCCAGGACTGTGCAGGCTCATGTGGGCGCTATGGTCAAACCCATGTGGTCAAACTCATGACATAAGCCTTTTAGTCACTAGGCCATTTCCTGCCACCCCACCATCCAGTAAGAACTTTTGTTTATAGAGAGTGAGGGGGACCTGCCCAGCAGTATTTGGGGGATTTGTGGGACATTTCCAGTACACTGCCAGCCTGGACAGAGAGCTCAGTGCTCAGACCAACTGTGCATGCCTTTCCCTCCCACCCCTGTGTGATTTTTTTTTTCCTTTTGGTCATACCCGGTGACATTTGGAGGTTACTCCTGGCTCTGCGCTCAGAAATCGCTCCTGGATTGGGGGCCCAAATGGGACACCTAGGTTAATGCATGCAAGGCAGATGCCCTACCACTTTCGCCACCACTCCGCCCCCACCCCCTGCGAGATTTTAAAATAAAATCCCCACACTACAGAACAGGCAAGGCTGATATTTATTTGCTTACAAATACCATGTGGGCAGGAAGCAAGTGATGAATCAAGGCACAAGAATGAAGCAGCTCATGAATTCACTGACAAACAGCCTGGGTCACTTAAGTGGCACAAGGGTGACAGAGACACTATCAATCACTTAGGAGCTGGCCCACATGGCTGGAGTTACACCTTTGGGAAGAGCGGCCAAGAGTGATTTTTCTGGTTCCGTGTCTGCCTCCCGACTGGGCCTCTCACCTGAGCAAACCCAAGGAGCATTCTAAGAGGACACCTCTATAGTCTAGCATCTTTGGATCACACAGAATCAGTTCTTATTTTTTGTTTTGTTGTTTTTTGGGGGGCCACACCTGGTGGTACTCAAGGCTTACTCCTGATTCTGAGCTCCAAGATCATTCATGGCAGGGCTCCTGAGACCATATGGGTTGCCAGGGATCAAACCCTGGTCAGCTGTGCAAGGTAAACACCCTCCTTGCTGTACTATTGCTCCGGCTCCTCATACAAAATAAATTCTGCAGAGGTAATCCATCCTTGGGGGGAATTTTCACAGCTCTGACCCAATTTCTGAGTTCACCTCAGAACTACTGGAAGGGTTTTGGCACTAAGGCAAGAGGATGGGGATGTGCTTCATTTCTGGAGGTCTGGAGAGGGTATCCAGGCCCACATACCTGGCGATACCCATTTTGGATGGTCCATGAACCAGAGAGCAGGCTTTGTCTTCTCTGGGGCCAGACAAGTGTGGGTTATGACCACGACATCTTTATGGAGACAGTTTACTAGTTCCCTAAAATGGGTCTCAGTAAGCCTCCAAAGTATTAAGTCGCTGCATTTACCTGTAAATAAGTAGTCAAAGGTGTATTTTTGGTGTTTTGTTTAGTCTTGGGGCCACATCCAGCAATGCTCAGGGATTAATACTGGCTCTGCGCTCAGGAATTAATTACTCCATTTGTGGGGACCATATGGGGTGCTGGGGATTTAACCCACTCTTCTAAGCACAAGGTAAGTGTCCTAGACATTGTATCTCCAGCCCCTATGAGATGTAATTTCTTAAAAAAAATAATCAAAGAAAAATTCTTACAGTAAAACTTTCCTCATTCAAGAAGCCTTGCATAAAGAATTTCTGTCCAGTAGTGACTCCTCAGTTCCTGGATATTTTTATTTTTGGGGGGGTGCATTTTTTTTCTGGAGTGTTTGGCACTGCTGAGGAACCAGAGATGGTGGTGATAATGAATCAATCTCAACTACTGCAAAGCAAGTGCCTTAACCCTTGAGCCCCCTTTTTGGCCCCCCAAGCCATTTTGTCTTTACATGTTTTCAAAGTCCTGGGCAGTTAGTTGCAACTGTTGGTCTATTCACCAGTAGTTTTCCTTTCCTTTCCTTCCTTCTGCCTTCTCTTCATTACTGTCATATCTGAGGCCATGGAGAGGGGTTTTTACATGCCTGCTTGAATTTATCGTGGGCTGTCAATTTAGCTGCTATGCCAGGGAGTCCAGATGGCAGATCACCAGAGCCACATGTGATTACAGGCAGCACCAGGATCCAGCTTGTGAGGATCCTGAGCTGTGAAGGGGGACACCTGCATTTTTTGCCACTGGACCTCACTGGACCTCAGCAGCTACTTTCGGCTGCTTTTGGCTCATTGTGGCTCCTTCTGCTTGGTCGTCTGTGCTCATTCCAACATCCCTTTTTTTAAGCTGCTTACCGCAGTCAGCTCTGCTCCCATGTGCCTGTTTCTTCTATAAACAAGGCCATTTTCCTATAGGAAATGTTTTGTTGCCTAAATCAGGAAATCTGACTTGCGTTGATCCTGGCATCCAGCCACTGCGCATGCCCCCCCCACCCCACCCAACAATAGCCTTGGGTAGCAAGCAGCCTTGATCCCCTCCGCCCCGGGAAAGGAAAAGATCAACCTTGGCCTTCAGCTGTTCTACACCGTTCTACACCCAGATCGTTTACAGTTCATTGGCTTGGCAATGGAAAGAAAAGCCCTTTGCTTTTTCATTTGCAAAACAGGGTCACATCTTGGATTCAGTTCATCAGTGTTTAATCAGCAGCAGCAAAGCCTGGATCCCACGTTGGGGTATTTTGGGGTACCAGCTAATACTCCGCGAACACATTTGTTTCCTAGGAGGGAGAGAGAGGTGGGGGCTGGCTGGTTTCTTCTTCGTGGTCCCGCGGGTCCACGCCTCTGTGCCTCTGCAGGGAGCTCCGGGTGCCGCCTCTGTTCTTAGCTAGCATTTGCACATTGTCTTTGAATTGATGGGCTCCTAGTGGATGAAACAGGGGAAAGGGCTTGTTCTAAACCAACCCCTGGACCCCTGATCTGCGCCAGCTCTTGGTGGCTGCTGCCCCTCGTCCTTCTGGAAACAACTGTGACATGACCGCTTGTGGCAGGTACAGAGCAGGTGTCCACATTGAGTGGTGTTATGGGCAGATGGATCTCAGGGTGTGTGGGGAGGAGAACGAGGAGCATCGGGGGGGGGGTCTCCATGCTAGAAGTGGGGGAACCCTTCCCACACTCTGCCCAGGAAGAGAATTGGCAGCCTCTGCTGCTTCCTACATGGGTTAAAAACAATGGTGACCCCTAGAAGAGAAAGCAGAAACGGGGTTTCTACATCTCTGCTTCTCCTGCCGCTCTGTTCCCTGTGCCCACCACCCCCAGGGACGCTGATTCAGACCCATTTCCCACTGGAGAAAACTGCTTTGGAGCCCCGGCTGCACACACACTGCCCTGCCGACCAGCTCACATGCCACAACGGCACCAACCCCAGGCAGAGAGAGCAGTAAGACATGGGTACTGCCCCCCAATCTGCGTGGGGAGAGCTATGAGGGGGGGGCATGGGGTGGTTCCGCTCGTGGCTCAGAGAGGTACTTCTGATGTTTTACTGTGTAAACCTGGGAGCAGTGTCAATGGAGCCTGTTTCCATTCTCTGTGGCCCTGGGGTGTGTTTGGTTTTAGGGGGAATGGAGGAGGAGATTCAGGCAGATGTAAATTAAGCTGCTGCAGCTCAGTGTGTTGATTCAGTAGATCATCGATCATCATGTGTGCGAAGTAGAGAAGGTGTGGGGCTCCCACTGGTGGCCGTGAGTCTCCTCTGTCGGGGAAGAGGTGCACACCTTCTGTTCTGGGGTACAGGGGATGGGCACTACAGCACCATTGGGCAGGGTTCCTACTCCTCCCAACCAGCTTTCTGCAGTCCTGGCCACTCAGCAACTCTCACCCATGGTTACTGTCCCCACCAGGTGACATGTAACTGTAGAACCAGGGGTACCCTCCCAAGCCACCTGCCCTTAAGTGTTAGCAGCAACATGGGTAGAGAGATCATAGGGGAGAAGATACCTAGAGGTGCCTTGCACTGCAGGCAAAGCACCCAACCCGTCAGGCTTGTCCCAGAGCATCCCCCGGTGACAGTTGGGGTGGCCCCCAAATGTCAGCAGTCACCATAGAGACATCCCCAAAACAGAATAGGTGAGGAACCTGTTTTCCCATGCCCAGATGCACCCCCTCCTGACTTTCTCCTCACCCTGCCCCTCGCACCTTGAGCTCCGCCGATCTAGCTCTGTCATCTGTACTTTGCATGTATGGGGGTGTTCTGGATGCAGAGTCATGGGTTAACCTCTGGGTTAATCTCAGGGATTTCTGGGGAAAAGCCAGCCCGAGCTGTGAGGAGTCAATGCAAGCAGGTGAGGTTTTCTGCTGGTGTGCAGGGGTGTGCCAAGATCCTCACACAATCTTGGGCATTCACCCGTAGCACCTCCCTCACTTGGGTCCCCCAAGGCAGCATCCCAAACCCCACAGGAGTCAGAAACACCCCCTGAGGGCTGGAGAACACTGGTCCTTCCAGGTGCAGAGAATAGCCAAGAGTCAGATGAAGGGCCAGCTAGAGCTGTGGGCTCCACTGGGCTTCGATCTTACACTCTGGCCTCTCTGAGCATGAAGACGCACCCTTCCCATCACTGCAGCCACAAGTAATAGCCTGGCCTTCAAGTTCAGCTGGTTTTAAAAAAGCTGAGCAAGCCACCGGCCATTTCCCAAAACCCCTCCTGGGCCTCCTGGTTCCAGGGCTAGGCCACACTGGTTGCCCTGCAGAGTCCCCTATGCCTGTAGGGAGGTGCCCCATCACCATTCAGGTGACCCCAGAGGCAACCCAGATAGTGAATGCCTGGATTGTGCATTGCAGGGGGACGGGTATGGGGGGGACAGGGGTTGCCCAAAGGTGCCGGCTAGGGGACAAACATCTGTTGTGCACTGCAGCTCTGTAATCTGAGTGCTTTGGAACCCAGGCTCTGGGAAAGGCGTTATTTTTCTCAGCTCTTTGCCAAAGTCCATCTCATTCCAAGGATTATTTCTGTGGGTGGGGTGCACCAGATTGTGGTAAGCACCTATTTTGAAATATCTTCAGGTCCAAATATTGAGGCCTTGTCTCAGTACAGCTGGTGCCAGGCTCTGGGCTAATTCTTGCTGTTTCCATCATGTGTAAACTGGGGGTGGCTATGCCTGATGGTCACTCACAGAAGAATGTCAGTACTCTTAGCCACACCCCAGATCTGAGGGGCATTAGGAAGGATTTGTCCTTATGGGTCTCAAAGCTTGGAATAGAAAGTGGATCTGGATATATAAGCCTGCTGCTTCTGAGGGCATGTTGACACCCCTGTTGTTGTTGTTGTTTTTGGTTTGTTTGGGTTTTTTTTGGGTTTTGGACCACGCCCGGCGGTGCTCAGGGGTTACTCCTGGCCATCTCTCAGAAATAGCTCCTGGCAGGCATGGGGGGCCATATGGGACACCAGGATTCCAACCAACCACCTTTGGTCCTGGATCGGCTGCTTGCAAGGCAAACGCCGATGTACTATCTCTCCAGGCCCTGTTGTTGTTGTTGTTGTTTTTAACTGATCCCACAGTTTACAAAGGTGACAATGGGGGTGGAAGGCAAAGATGCTCAACAGGCCAGAAAATCGCTTTGCAGGCTCAGGAGGCCCAATTCCATTCCTGGCCCCACGGGTCCCCTGTGCCTGGCCCAGGAGTGACCTATGCAATAGCAGAGAGGAGAGGAAGCCCTTCCCTCAGAACGTGGCCCCAAAACAAGGGAGCAAGATGAACAAATAAGCAAGTCCTCTGGGCCACGTAACTAGCAATGACACATCTCTGTCGATTCCACTGGGACGCACTTCAGGCAGGCACTGAAGCTCCTCCTGTGTTTCTAAATCTGGGGAGACCAGGTCCCCTAAGAGTCCTCATTGTCACTGTGTTTCTAAGCTATTCCCTGGAGCTGGCACAGAGGGCGGCCCCTCCGCTCTGCTGGCCTTTGTTTGGCTCTCAGGAAAAAATGGTCCAACCAGGCCTGCTGCTGTCTCTCCCTCTCAGCAGGAGTCTGGGAATCCAAGAGGAGACCCTAAAAAACCTGCCACTGTGAGTCCCAGGAGAAAGTCTAAAGCCAACTTCCCGTTCTCCCCCCAAACCCCGGAAGTCCCTAGCTCTCTTTTCTAGGTTTTGACTTGGACCTAATTGTCTGTGTGGCCGCCAACTTGGAGCTGCCTCCCTGGCGTGCCTGGCATGCTGGTGAGGGTGGGGTTCCCTCTCCCACTAGAAGTGCATGCAGAGGGGAATGCGGAGGAAAAGGGCTGAAAGGCTCAGAAGGTGGGTGACTATTTCTAGCCAGGCAGGGCTCTCCACCCTCTGACAGATGGGAGCCAGAAACCAACGCCTTCTCCCACAGGGCACAAGGCAGCTTTGCACTGACAACCGGGTCCCGAGCAACACGAAACTGGGGGGAGATGCCCCAGTTTCCGCAGGCCAGACTCCTCCAATGTGGAGCGGTTTAAAGTCGGGATAGCGAGTTCTCACGGGTGTCCAGTGTCAGGGCTGAGGTCCAGAAAGCTGCACAGCTCTGCTTGGCCTTAGCTGTGCAGCCAACAGAGATGAAGGGTGCAGAGATGTGTGGGGAATGAGGGCTGTACCCAATGGGCTGGGGGCTTCCCTTGGAGAGTTAGGGGGTGGGATCAGAAGCCGGCTCCTGCCTGTACTCCAGCCCCTGAGCTATCTCCCAGCTCTGGTTTCTTCAGTCCCAAATCTCAGGTGTCTGGAGCCCATGAAATCAGACGCCGCCTCGGGAACTGGACTTCAGGGAGGGGTGGTAGGGGAAAGGCTCCATCCCAGCACCCCCTGAACAGCAGAAGCGGAGCAGGACTTCACCGTAACTTCCCTTCTTCCTTTCGCCCCTGCAGTACGCCACCACGGGTTGTTCCCTCACACTGCACCACACGGAGAAGCCAGAGCACGAAGACGTCTGCGAGTACCGGCCCTATGCCTGTCCCTGCCCCGGTGCCTCTTGCAAGTGGCAGGGCTCCCTGGAGGCGGTGATGTCGCATCTCATGCACGCGCACAAAAGCATCACCACCCTGCAGGGAGAGGACATCGTCTTCCTGGCCACGGACATCAACCTGCCGGGCGCTGTGGACTGGGTGATGATGCAGTCGTGCTTTGGCCACCACTTCATGCTGGTGCTAGAGAAGCAAGAGAAGTACGAGGGCCACCAGCAGTTCTTCGCCATCGTGCTGCTCATCGGTACTCGCAAGCAGGCCGAGAACTTCGCCTACCGCCTGGAGCTCAACGGCAACCGGCGGAGACTGACATGGGAGGCCACACCGCGCTCCATCCATGATGGCGTGGCCGCCGCCATTCTCAACAGCGACTGCCTGGTCTTCGACACGGCCATCGCCCACCTCTTTGCGGACAATGGCAACCTGGGCATCAATGTGACCATTTCCACCTGCTGCCCATGACTCGGGTTTTTCTGGAGACTTTTTTCTTCCAACTTCACAGCCCAGAACCCTTGCACCTGGCCTCCCACCCAGCGACCCAGATCCGCATTGCCCTCAGCCCAGCGAAGCCCCTTCAGCGACGTTGGATGGGGCTAGCATAGGTTTAGGCATCTCCCTGGGTCGCTAGATTTGTGTTTCTTTCCCGAGGGCCACGGGGGGTGCCTGTGATCAACGTGTTCAGAATGGGAGGCGCCTGCCCACCACCTGCCTTGCCCACCTACCCAGGGGGCCTCTTGGTGGGGCAAGCAATGGCCCACCAATGGTCCACCAATGGCCCACAGCTCCCTGCTGGTACTTTCTGGGGAGCTTGGAAACCATTTAAAAGAAGGGGTTTTGCGTATATACTGCACGACTCAGAAATGGGGGCAGGCCTTCTTGGGGGTGGGAGGCTCGTCTTGCACAGGCAGAGCTGGGAGCCTGAGAGTTGCACACGGGACTTTTGGAGCATGAAGGCCAAACTCACTGGGTGGTGGGGTGGGCAAGGGCCCAGACAGCTATGAGGCTTTTAGCTCGGCCCCTGCTGGCATTCTGGCTACTAGATTGTCCTCTGCACAGAAGCCCTCTCCCCCAGTGCCTGTTCTAGAAATAAAACTCAAATTAGGCTCCAGAACACACTCCTAAGAGGGCCCCTCTGTACCTAGAGGGAAGTGCAGAAGGTCAGGGTGTTGGCCATGCCAGGGTACTCTGGGGTTCTCAGTTCTTGTGCTCACCAGCAAAAGGTCTGGCACATGGGCCATTTCTATTCGTCCCTTGAGACCAGCTGGCAGTTCCCCAGGCTCAATACTTCATGGTTTCTGTTGAGGGGGTTGGGGGGTGCAGTGGGAGTTGAATTTTGCCACATTCACTCTAGTTTTTTAATAAATATTTTCCAAAAATGCATGAGCACATCTGTCTCTTAAGTGTAAGAATCCACATTCACTGCACACCTGGTGCCTAAGCTCAGTTACACACACACACACACACACACACACACACACACACACACATGTGAGGCCACACCTCCTGCGTGACCCGGGTTCAATCCTCCTATTACTAGACTCACCTCAGAAAATTAAAGGGGACTTACCCAGGGGGTGGAGAGAGAACATGGAGGTAAGGCTTTTGCCTCTCATGCAGAAGGTCATTGGTTCAAATCCTGGCATCCCATATGGTCCCCCAAGCCTACCAGGAGCAATTTCTGAGCGTGGAGCCAGGAGTAACCCCTGAGCGCTGCCGGGTGTGACCCAAAAACCAAAAAAAAAAAAAAATAATAGGACTTGCCCAGCACCCCAATAGAACTCAAACACCGTGAGAAATCTGCAAGTTACCAGAAAAAAGGAAGTAGGGTAGAGAGGTGGGGGTGAGGGTATCTGAGTAGAGAGATGGCACTGGGAGGGAGGGAGACAATCAAAGGTATAAGGCTAAACCCAAAATATGTTACAGAACAGACTCACAGCCAATCAGGACAATGTCACTTCAGTTACACAAACACACATGGAGGTATTAAATTCACAAATCAGTAGTGGTTTACAGTGGGGTTTGAGCCAGACATACCATGTAAGCCACGGTCAATTCTGCAAATAAAGGTTTGATTTGGGGGCAATGAGGGGCCACACCTGGCAGTGTTCGAGGCTCATACTTGCCTCTGCACTCAAGAATTACACCTGGGGGCCGGGCGGTGGCGCTAAAGGCAAGGTGTCTGCCTTGCCAGCGCTAGCCTAGGACGGACCGCGGTTCGATCCCCCGGTGTCCCATATGGTCCCCCAAAGCCAGGAGCGACTTCTGAGCGCATAGCCAGGAGTAACCCCTGAGCGTCACTGGGTGTGGCCCAAAAACAAAACAAAAAAAAAAAAGAATTACACCTGGCAGTGTGCTCGGGGAACCATATGGGATGCCGGAGATTGAACCTGGGTCAGCTGCATACAAGGCAAAACATCCTTTCCTCTGTACTATCTCTTTAAAAAGGACCTGGTCCTCAAGCCAAAGACCATATGACTGCATATTCAGTGAGTGGACCCGTAGCTGCTATGGCAAAGTTACATATGAGGGCTGGTGTGGAGAACAGTGTGGGGTAGGGATAGGCTAGCACAACGGGTTAGTATTGGTCCAGATGGGCACACACATACACATTCTGAGCATAAACCAATCTCACTCATCCACACCCTTCCTGCCGGAGCTTCCCCTCCATGGGGGCCACGAGGCAAAAGGTCAGAACTGTGACCAACAGGCTTTACAGAGTGAAGCCACTGAGAAGAGGGCTGTGGTGGGATCAAGATTTCCAGATGCAAGACAGGCCAGCAGGCATCGGCACAGAGGGCAGCACAGATTTTAGGCTGCACACAGCTGGGCTCAGAGAGATTTGGCTTTTGGCTCAGATGTGCTTTTATGATGAATGAGGTAACAAAATTTAGGAGATTTCACACCCCAGAGTGAGTTAGCTCTTGCACGTGTAAGACCTGGGAAATCTATAAATTTCATTCTCACTCTTCGACTTTTGAAACTAAGTACCTTCTTCCAGAAACCTAGCCCCAAAAGCCCCAAGGTTTGTAACTGAAGAGGAAGTGGAAAGGACAGGAAAGATCCAGTCCACTTAAGTGTCTTTTCACAGTTACAAATGCAATTGAGAACAGCAGGGAGTGTCAAAACTCGTTACATGTGCCCTTGGTACCACATTTTAAAACGGATTTCTTTTTCTTTGTTGTCTTAATTCAATTTTCTAATCTGACGAAAATCTGGCTGATGAGACAAGACAACAGCTCCAGCCTGTTTTAAGATGCCCGGGCCATTCTAGAAGAAGCTCTCAAACAAATGCCTGGGGAGAAAACCCTGAAACTGGCCAAGGACAGAAACCATGGTGTGTGACTTTGCGTTTATGTCTCTTTAAAGAGTCAACCGTCAACCTTGAGATGGGGGTTTTGGCCCTGTCTGAGAGGAGGAGCTGATCATGGTCTGAAGATTCCATGAGGAAGTAGGTGGGGCCTGAGATGCTTGGTCCTCAGTCTTGAGGTTGTGCATTAATGCCTTGCATGCTCCCCAACTGAGATTGGGGTCCTCACTGCCGGAATTAAGAGTAAAGCCAGGGCCCGGAGCGATAGCACAGTGGTGTTTGTCTTGCAAGCAGCCGATCCCTGACTAAGGTGGTTGGTTCGAATCCCGGTGTCCCATATGGTCCCCCGTGCCTGCCAGGAGCTATTTCTGAGCAGACAGCCAGGAGTAACCCCTGAGCACCGCCGGGTGTGGCCCAAAAAACAAAAAAAAAGGGGCCGGAGAGATAGCATGGAGGTAAGGCATTTGCCTTTCATGCAGGAGGTCATCGGTTCGAATCCCGGTGTCCCATATGGTCCCCCGTGCCTGCCAGGAGCAATTTCTGAGCCTGGAGCCAGGAATAACCCCTGAGCACTGCTGGGTGTGACCAAAAAAAAAAAAAAAAAGAGTAAAGCCAGGGGTCGGAGAGATAGCATGGAGGTAAGGCGTTTGCCTTGCATGCAGAATGACAGTGGTTCGAATCCCAGCATCCCATATGGTCCCCCATGCCTGCCAGGAGCGATTTCTGAGCATAGAGACAGGAGTAACCCCTGAGCGCTGCCAGGTCTGACCCAAAAACCAAAAAAAAAAAAAAGAAGCCAAATGACAAGCATTGATAACTCCAAAGCCTTCTGGACTCCACTCAGCAAGAACCTCAAGCTTACCTCAGAATGAAGGTAGTAGCCAGAACCTTCTCCTTGTGCTGTGTCAGAATCAGCACTGCTGCTCTATACTAACCCTGACCCAGTGTTACTCTGGGCAGGCTAGAGGACCTGCTTGCCCCCACATTTCCTCACCGTCTATATCAGAAGGCCAATCTCTGTATACTTTCCCTATCATACTCATTTCTCTGCAATGAACCCATTATAAAGTCCAGATCTCATGAGCACAGGAAAAAAAACCACCCCTTTACTTAACCCCTTCCCTTCTTGTTGGAATCACCAGAGCTCACACACACATCCAGGAGGGGTGCTTGCATACTCACTGGGGTCTCACACATACCTGGCTATGGTACTTGCACAATCATTGGAATTCCTACACATGCCCAGCTGTGGTGTCTGCATGTTTGCCAGAAATCACACATTTGGGGGCCAGAGCAATAGTACAGCGGTAGGGCATTTGCCTTGCATGTGGCTGACCCAGGAGGGACCTTAGTTCGATCCCCCAGTGTCCCATATGGTCCCCCAAGCCAGGAACAATTTCTGAGCACATAGCCAGGAGTAACCCCTGAGCATCACCAGGTGTGGCCCAAAAACAAAAAAGAAAAAAGAAAGAAATTTACATTTACATTTACAGCTATGGTATCTACACTCTTATTATACTTACCAGGGTCACACTTTAGTGTTGGTATTCTTGCATATTTTTTGCTGGAGTCTCTATAATGCTTCTATGTGCCTGTCAGGAAACACATTCCCTGGCCATGGCATTCACACAGCTTCACTGGTGCTGGGCAGGAAATGACTTGTGTACTAAGGAGCCCCTGAGCTTGGAAGAACGTTTCTGCCTTGGCTTTTCAAAGTCTGCCAAGTCTAAGCCCATCCAGAAGGCAGTAGCTGTCACTGGTGGTTCACCACTATGCCCTGAACCCATACAATTCCCTGCATCCCATAATGGCCATCATTCTCACTCAGAGATGAGGGAGTAAGGCTTAGAGAGATAAAGCACTTGCTCAGCTTCACAGAGTACCTGGGTGTCTGTGCTCTGGGATGGTCTTCTCTGCTGTGATTTGCCAACTGGTGAGCCCGAAGAGCCTCCAATCCCCACAGCCCAGCAGAGTGAGCTCCCAGTATCCATCACTAAGCCTCCATATCTATGCTGGCCAGAGAGACAATAAGACCCACTTTCAGGGCTCACTGCACACTGCAGAGGGAAGAGCCCAAGGCCCGGTCTTGCCCTAGGAGCCCTCCCTGCTGCTGATGTTACTGTCACTATCAGTAAGGCAGTAAGGAAAATCAAAAGCTCAAAACCCAGGAAAAGGGGCCGGGCGGTGGCGCTAAAGGTAAGGTGCCTGCCTTGCCTGCGCTAGCCTCGGACGGACCGCGGTTCGATCCCCCGGCGTCCCATATGGTCCCCCAAGCCAGGAATGACCCCTGAGCGTCACCGGGTGTGGCCCAAAAACCAAAAAAAAAAAAACCCAGGAAAAAAAATTTACCATAATATTAAAATATGTTTCTGCAAAAAAAAAAAAAAAGACCCAGGAAAGGTCAAAGTGGACTCCCACTCACCCCTTTTTGTCATGTCCCATTCCATGTCACCCCAACCCACCTCACCCTCCTCACCCATATCCACCTCATCCCATCTCACTCCACCCCATCTCACTCCACCCCACCACTCCCACCTCACCCATTCATCATACCACCCTACCTCCCCTACATGCATTCTTATCTCACCCACATCGTCTCACTCACCCCACCTTCACCTCATGCACACACATGAATACACACAAATGCACATGAATACATGTGACTGTACACTTTGATGTGGCTCTGGAATGTTTCACACTTAAATTTGGAAATGATCTCAAAAGGTTCCCAAGGTGGCCTGTACTTCCTCACCACAGGAAGATGCATCTACTGACAGAAAATCACAGGGCAGGTGCTCTGTTGCTCTCTGACTTTACTCAGAAGATAGAGGGGCTGTGGTGGCCCCATCATCTCCAGGACATGGCACCTACATGCCCCAATCCCACCATCCCTTCCCCCATGGTAGGTCTCCTCTCCCAATCCATGACATGTCCCCACAAACCCTGGTCCCCACCAACCCCAGACACCCCATCTATGGCACCTTGACCCTTGCCACCTATCCACCCCATCATCTCTTCTTGTGGCGGGGTTTCATTCTGGATATGCTTAAGAACCTCTGAGGGCAGCTTCCATAAAGCTTCTGAGGCTGAGAATGTTCTGGATAAGCTTGACAAAGACCCATCAGCATTCAGAGATTTCTTCACCCACTAAACACTCAGTCTGTCATCATTGCCACTTTATCTCAGACTAGGGCACACTAGTGTGTCCCAGGGATGCCCTCCTTTGGGGCCTGGGTGATGACAAAGAGCAACTCCATGTCTGTTGTATATGAAAATATTCCCATAAGATTATTCTTTGCCTGTTGTCCCACCTTGACCTTCCAGGTGGGGGTGCTGTTGAGAGCTGAATAAATAGTTTGGGATCGAGATGTTCAGGGTCTTTTGCCAGAGTTGGCTGGCTGGCTCTAGGTGTGTTTTGGAGCTAGCAGCAGGATAACAAAAGACTCTCTTGGCCCAACCTTTTACCCCTTAACCCTTCTGTCTGTGTGGATTATTGGCTGTGGATAAATATTACCAAGATCTCCCCCCAAAAGGGGACAAGGGGATGGGAATCAATTTCTCATTCTGGGAGCTCTTTGCAGATACACAATCAACAAAGGAGTAAACGGAACCCTAAAAATGGGGCAACACATGTCCTTCCATGAGGTGCTTTCTGGGCAGAGAAGGTGTCAGGGAGCTGTTGTGGGCCCCAGTGCTACCCCATGGTAGAACACTCTTGGTCTGTGGCCCAGAGTCTCATGTCTCCACCGTGTCCACATAGAGAGAGCTCAACCAGTGCACTGTGGGGAAGGACATGTGTGAGAATGAAAGTGTGTGCGTACACATGTGTGAATGTGTGAGTATATTTATGTGTGAGTGTCTGCTGTGTGCTTGTGAGTGAGTCTACATGTGTGTGAGTGTATATAAGGGTATGTGAGTCTATTTGTGTGTAAGCGTGTGTGTGAACTTTCACCTTTGGAAGTGTTTGTTAAACATTCACCACCTACTACTAGCATATACTCTTGTTCCAAATCTGTCTTTCCAGGTCTTAGGAATTAGACCAGAACAAGGTTTCTGGGACTGGCCAAGTGGTCCAGAGTCCAGGACTGAGTCATTTCACAATCGCTCTGCTCTCAAACTCTAACCCAAGCTAATTTCTGGGGCAGCTGCAGTAGACACTGTGGAGTTCTGACTTGGACCACTACCTCTTCACAAGGGTAACTTGGCTTTCTTTTCAAATCCAACTGTGTAAGGGACAATTGAAGTCACTTTCATGCTTTTGTCAGGAAAATGATAACGGGTGGGTCGAAGCAGGACAGAAATCATTGGCAGCACTAACTCGATGATCCTGGCTTGGGTGCCTATGCCTTGACTTCCTCCCCAGTGGCCTGGGAGACCAGCTCCTGCCCAGACAGTGCCTCCCCCAGCCCTGGGCACCCTGACTCGGGGCCCACTGGATAAGGATCTGGTGTAGCAACAAATTCTAGACTTTTGCTTTCACATCTGTGTCCTGCCCTGAGCAGGCATGGACAACAGCAGTGCTCAGACAGGCATCAAGCAGACACAGGTGAGCACAGCTCATTTGGAGGCTGGCTTTGGGGTGAAGCAAACAGAAAGGCCCAAAAATTCTCCTCAGGGACCCCCCCCCCACCCCAACCAAGGCCTGTGATCTTGTCTCACATTTTTCCTCAGGACAGAAAGGGGTGCAGGTTCTAAGCTCTGCAGAGCTAGGACAGGAGTGAGAAGCCACTGTGGGCATCATCACCCATGGCAACGACCTTGAGCACAGCCAACCTGGGTGCTACCCTGTACTCAGACTTGGAATGTCCCCGGTGGTTCAGCTCAGGAACTGCTTGCAATCTCCACTTTCTCACCTGCTCTGTCCACTTCATGGCCTTGCCCTTCAGTCTCATATTGCTCCAGACTTTGAGACAGTTGGGCAGGAGCTCAGGATCCAGGAGGAGTAGACCACCAGTGCTGCCCTGGAGGACCAGCTGGCCTCACTGCACCCCACCCCAATGCCCCCCTGAATGTGTCCTGATTACCCCCAGAGTTCCAACCTTATATCTGTCTCTTCCTCTCTCCCCACACTCCCCCCAGTGACCCAGTTCAGTGTTCCCCCCACCCAACCCCAGTCTGCTCCCCATTCAGTCAGTGTGAGTGACATAGTTAAGGCACCTCTCAAGTGGCCCCCAGTTGCCACCACTGCACACATGGCAGTGAGCATGTCACTGGCTATTATGAGACAAGGTTACAAGTGACAGCTTCTCTGTCTCGGCGGTCACGGAACTGTTAACCGTCTCAGTGTAGGTGACTGAGAGTACTCTATGAGACCACAACTTCAGCCCACTGTCCACAAGGCCAGTACTGCTGAGTTACAGAGGCACTGCATTAGCGAGCCACAGTGTGGAGCACCAGAGCCCTAAGCACAGCCAGCAAGAACCTCAACCAAACACATGTGCCACCATGACTGTCTCAATGGTGAAGGCAAGGGAAGGGGAAAACATTCTGCAAAGAAGCTCTCTGAGCACCCCAAGCCAGAAGGCCTTGCCCCTCCATCTGGGCTCAGTTCTCTGGAACAGTGCTCCCCATGACTATCTTAAAACAATGCTCCCTGGGACCGGAGAGATAGCACAGCGGTAAGGCGAGCCTGCCGGGAGCTATTTCTGAGCATAGAGCCAGGAGTAACCTCTGAGTGCTGCCGGGTGTGACCCAAAAAAAACAAAACAAACAAACAAACAAACAAAAATACCAACAATGCTCCCTATGACTATCATAGGATAGTGCTATAATATATAATTAATATATATTATATGATGTTGACTATCATAGGATAGTGTTCCCCATGATTATTACAACCCACAAGCAGCTACTGAGTGAAGTCTGCATGACTCCCAGCCCAGGAACAACCAGGTGCTCCAAAGAGCACTAAAAAAGAGTGAAGAGTGGGGCTGGAGAAATAGCATGGAGGTAGGGCGTTTTTGCCTTGCATGCAGAAGGATGGTGGTTTGAATCCCGTCATCCCATATGGTCCCCCAAGCCTGCCAGGAGTGATTTCTGAGCATAAAGCCAGTAGTAAATTCTGAGCGCAGCCGGGTGTGACCAAAAAAACAAACAAACAAATAAAAAAGAGTGAAGAGTAAAAAGGGTGGAAAGGCACCTGGAGGTGACATGGTTCTGCTGGCATGCAGAGCCGGATTATATGCAGTAAAAGGTGATCCAAAGCATGGTGAGGCTAGATAAGGCAAGCAAGCAAGGATAGAAGGCCAGCATGAGGGTTCAGAATCCACTACTCACCCCTGGGGGGCTCTGAAGCACAATTTCTAAACTGGCAGAGAGTGGCTGATGCGGGAAAGAGGGGAAAGGTTTGCCCTCCAGTGCCCCTCCAAAGGCAGCTAAAGTGGCCCGCACATCTAGGGACAAGGGGGGGGGCATGTCCACACTGCAGGGCTAGGGAATAACAGTGTCCACTAAGTGACCTCCAGTGGCTAACCTGGGCCCAGAGATGTCCATAGGAAACTTCCTGGGTCTGTGTGAGGCAGGAGAGAGGGAGGTGAGGACTTGGAGGAGGTAAGTCTCTGACTTCTTCACCACCCAGGCCAGGGATGCTGAGACACAAATGCAATAGATAGCTGAAGGCACAAATGAAATATCAGAACGGTCAGATAGCAACTAGAACTTACTAATACACCTTTTGCCAATAACTTAATGACCTCATTAGAAACACAATGATTTTCATAGATTTGCTTGTTGCTATACTTCTTTTATTCTTTCTTCCCTTCCTTTTACTTTCTTTTTTTTTTCTGTTTTTTTTGGGGGGACCACACCCAGTGATACTCAGGGGTTATTCCTGGCTATGCACTCAGAAATTGCTCCTGGCTTGGGGGACCATATGGGACACTGGGGATCAAACCGCAGTCCATTCTAGGTTTGCGTGTGCAAGGCAATTGCCCTACCACTTGTGCCACTGCTCCAGCCCCCCCCCCTTTTTCTTTGTTGGGTATTTGTGAATCCAAGAACAGTCCCCAGAATGAGACATTACTTCCCATTCCATTATCCCCTTTCGGAGGGAGACCTTGGTAATATTTATCCGCAGCAAATAATAATCCACACAGACAAGAAGGATAGGGTGTAAAAGATTGGGCAAAGAGAGAGAGCGAGGGCCCGGAGAGATAGCACAGTGGTGTTTGCCTTGCAAGCAGCCGATCCAGGACCAAAAGGTGGTTGTTTCGAATCCCGGTGTCCCATATGGTCCCCCGTGCCTGCCAGGAGCTATTTCTGAGCAGACAGCTAGGAGTAACCCCTGAGCATCGCCGGGTGTGGCCCCAAAACCAAAAAAAAAAGAGAGAGCGAGAGAATCCTCTTGCAACCTGCAAACAGCTTTCGCAAAAGGGCCCCTCTCCTCTGTCCATCAAGCTATTTATTGCCAACTCCACAGCGTCCCCACCTGGAAGGTCTAGGTGGGGCAATAGTCACAGAACAATCCTAAGGAAATATTTTTATATACAACAATTCCAAGAATGATCTTATGAAAACTTTTTCATATACTACAGCTCTCCACTGAGAAAACGCTCCTGGCAGACTCGGGGGACCATATGGGATGCTGGGATTTGAACCACTGTCGTTCTGCATGCAAGGCAAATGCCCTACCTCCATGCTATCTCTCCGGCCCCCTTTTTTTTCTATTTTTTAAAATAATTTTTTTCTAATCTGGAAACAAATACGTTACAGTCAATTATGTCAACTATGTGATACATGTCCTATAAATAAAGTAAAAAGTTTAAAAAAAGACAGTGGGGCCAGAGTGGTGGTACAGTGGTAGGATTTTGCCTTGCACGCAGCTGACCTAGGACGGACCATGGTTTGATCCCCCAGCGTCCCATATGGTCCCCGAAACCAGGAGCAATTTCTGAGCACAGAGCCAGGAGTAACCTCTGAGCATCACTGGGTGTGTTCCAAAAACAAAAAAAGATAGACCATGGAGAGAGCTCAATGGGACGAGTACATGCTTTGCATACAGGAGGCCTTGAGTTCCACCCCAAGCACTTCAAGGTCCCCTGAGAGCCACCAGGATTGACTCCAAAACAACAAGCCCCCTGGAAGTAGCAAAAAAAACAACAAGAAAGCAAAAATGGAGCAGCAGCCTAAGCAGGGGTGGAAAGATCCCTGTAGCAGCAACGGAGCTACAGCTTCACACAACACATAGCTGGGCTGGATGCTGCCACAGAAGGAGCCAACACTACGGTTCGCTGGGCCAGGGTGCACAGGCCTAGGAAGATTTTCGACATTCTTTAGCCTGCTTTTTCAGTCATGTGCACAAACTGCTTTCATAGCAGAACAATACTTCAAGAAATGTCACTAGAGGGGCCAGAGACAACACAGAGCAGGAGGCACTTGTATGTTGCTGATCCCAGTTCCCTCCCCAGCACCCCTTTAATATAATATCACTGGAGAGGGTCCCCCACACAGCGCCAGTTCCCTCTTTACAAGCTTCAACTCACAGAAAAGTTTGCCTGATGGCAATGCTTCTAAGGACACAAAGGTGAAGGTGTCCCTGAATGCTGAGGGGATCTGAGGATATAGATACCGCTAGAAACTCCATCTCAAGGAAACCCCAGGGTGGAGCACACCCTCACATTCACACACTCCATTATTGCATGTACCTATGGAGAAAGATAGCAGCACAACATACACCCACGGGGCTCCCTCAGCACCCCCAGAGCTGGAACACAAAGCATATGGCACATACTCTCTACCCCTTGTTTGGGCGCAGAAACTGAGCTGCAGTCCTTCACCCACTTCCAGAAACATCCCCCCCTTAATGTAGATTATCCAGAGACTGCAAATTCAAGAAAGAGAGTGCACTGACCTTTGGTGCCATTCATTCATTGCCTCCAGTTTCTGAACTGCAATTATATGTCGCCACCTAGTGTTATGTTACGTTACTGAGCCCTGTTAGATGGGAAGTCGGGGAGACCCTCAAAAGCTGCATGCAGTCTCTTTTTTTTTTTTTTAATTTTTTTTTATTTTGAATTATGAGAACAAAGATGCAAAGAAAAGGACAAAGTAAAGTTACAGTGGAAGGACAATCACCCATAACATAATTCTCAGAAGAATTCCCCTTGCTGATATCTTAACTTTGAACTTTCAGCCAAAGAACATTAAGATAAATAAAACAGAATCCATGTACAATTACTTTGTCCCTCAAGTCCCCAGATTGTAACACAGTATAATATTTCTTAACAGCACACAAGGCAATCTAAAGCCATAAAACTTACATAACTCCTTAAACATTAGAGGCATAGTATTTTTTACATTTCCATGTACATGCATATTAGCTTAAGTTAACCTCAAATTTTAAGTGGGTTTTTTTTAAGGATTAGAGTCAAAGGAGAACATTTTTTTTTAATTTTTTAAAATTTATTTAAAGGAAATATATCACATAGTTGACACAATTGATCATAATACATTTGTTTCAGGAAGAACACAGTTATTTTAAAAATAAAAAAAAACCTGGGGCCGGAGAGATAGTACAGTGGTGTTTGCCTTGCAAGCAGCCAACCCAGGACCTAAGGTGGTTGGTTCGAATCCCAGCATCCCATATGGTCCCCCGTGCCTGCCATCTGAGCAGATAGTCAGATAGCCGCTGGGTGTGGCCCAAAAACCAAATAAATAAATAAATACATAAAATAAATAAAGAAAGAAAAACTAACGAGATGGAAGAGAAAGAAAGGTTCAGTAGCAAGTATATTTTTGAAAATCACTGAGTCATCAATTAACTCATTAAAGGTTTAGTAAGCAGAAGGTTTAGTAAGCTTTTCTTCCTTTTTCAATTAAATATAATTTTTATTTTAATCATAGTGGCTTACATATCATTGACAATAATATTTTAGGTACATATTAACATAACATCAGGGGAATTTCCATCACCAAATTGTCCTCCCTCCACCTCCCTTCCCATCCTTCTTCCCATAACCTCTTCCCTTACCCACAGGGCTGCTAGAATAAGTGGTCCCCTCTGTGCCTAGCTTACTACTTAGTGGTCTTACACCTATTTGGTCTTGGTACCTCCTTGATTCCCCCGTCCCAATTGGGAGGCGGAACTAGATAGTTCAAGTTATGCGGTTTTGTTTGAAGAAAAGAAAAGTAATAACCTGGAGAAAAAAAAGAAAAAAAGAATCAGATACTCCGGAAATGGGCAGATTCCTTCTAGAGGCTTTCATCCTTGGTTTGAGAGATGAAGGGGAAAAAGAAGGTGAAACACCACAACAGTATATAAAGAACTGTCAAATAAAATATCCAGTGAGCATTCCAAACCAAAACAAAACAAAACAAAAGGGTAAGCACCATATAAAAGCCATGGTATTGAGATAAAAAAAAATGTGGCAGAGCACATAAGAAAAGAAAAGAAGAAAGTAAATAAATAAATATAAATGGAGACATCCACTTCTATAGCCAAACCACAAAATGCAATCAACAACAAAAAATAGATAAGTAAATAATAATAAAAAATATTGTATCAAATCCCGGTGTACCATATGGTTCCCCGTGCCTGCCAGGAGCTATTTCTGAGTAGATAGCCAGGAGTAACCCCTGAGCACCGCCGGGTGTGGCCCAAAAACCAAAAAAAAAAAAAATTGTTTTGTGCTTATTTTTTTCCTCCTGCAAATGCACAGTAAATATTGGGGTCATTCGAAAAGGAATTTCCTTTGCCTAAGAGATACAGGGTTTCTCCACCCTTGAAGTATATTGTCATGGGATTAACTATAGACTCCTTTCAGGTTCATTTACTCTCTCCTTGGTGTTTTTGTGATGTATGGAAGACTTCTGCTCCGTCCTGGGTGATAACATCAGACCTCTGTATCTAGAGGTCTTGGTATCTGCACGAGTCAAGGAGTTGAGCTTATGATTATGTCTTTCTTTGTGGGTCTAGAAGTTCTGTTCCCTCAGTGTCATTTTAATCCGTCTTCTGTGGTTGGAGGTCCTGGTCTTTGCGCTAATCCTAGGATGGGCCTGGGATAGCGTCTCTTTTGTAGAACTACCTGAAACATGTAGAGTATGAGCACTGGGTGGCATCCAGATTGGCGAGCTCGAGGTCATCACTATGAGCTATGACGCTTGAGCTGGAGAGATAGCATGGAGGTAAGGCGTTTGCCTTGCATGCAGAAGGATGGTGATTCAAATCCCGGTATTCCATATGGTTCCCCAAGCCTGCCAGGAGCGATTTCTGAGCATAGAGCCAGAAGTAACCCCTGAGCACTGCCATGTGTGGCCCAAAAACCAAAATCCAAAACAAAACAAAACAAGGGGCCGGAGAGATAGCACAGCGTGCTAGCAGCCGATCCAGGACCAAAGGTGGTTGGTTCGAATCCCGGTGTCCCATATGGTCCCCGTGCCTGCCAGGAGCTATTTCTGAGCAGACAGCCAGGAGGAACCCCTGAGCACCGCCGGGTGTGACCCAAAAAAAATAAAAAATAAAAAATAAAAAAACTTGAAAAAAAAAAAAAAAGACAACCGCGCTTGCCTCACTCTCATCCTAGCTGCAGGACTCAGAGCCTGCACCCCTTATGATCCTGACAGACAGTGCAGGACAAGGTCACACACAGGCTTGGGAATTCACTAAGGAGGAGTTTCTGGCCTTTCACTGTAACTAGTCATTTAATGCCTAAAATGATTGTATTATGAACAACTTTGAAAATAATGTTATAATAAAAATTGAAATAAACCAAAAGAATTTAAAGAAAGGACAAGCAGGGCCCGTGGGTAGCTTTGGGCCCGAAGGGTGATAGTCTCTGGAGGCCACAGGGGTAAGAGCTCCAGGAGTTGGAAGCTGCCTCAGATAGAACTGGGGTGGGCTTTCATGAGAGGAATCAGCTCTGTATCCCCCAGACTGAGCAAGGAAGGTGCATCTTCCTTGGCTGCCATTCCAGAAGACACTCTTCTGAAAGAGCCCCACAGGCAGGATACACTCAACACTGTGGGGATCCACCCCCCACAAATCTGTGTGACACAACAAAAACCTGAGAGCAGAGACACCTCAGGGTCCAGAGAGGGCTGTGGCTAGAGGTCTGGGGAGCCCCCAACTTCCCATCAGATGCTTCCCCTGCCTTCCTGACACAATGACTCTCAGGCCTCACTGGCCCCTGACATCTAGTCACTCCTCAGACTGCTCGTAAAACTGGGCTACAGCTTGAGGTTGCCACATTGGATCAAACTGAGAAGACCCCTCTGGCAGCTTATGCCTGTTTAGACCATATACCTCATTATCAACATTACCTGGCATCATCCCTCTTCCCTGAGGATCCCTTCAGTGTCCTGACCACCAGGTCAAAAAGAGAAGGGCTCCCCCAGATCTCTCCCTTCTGATACCTCCCTTCCACCTGCTAAAAGAAAATAAGCTTTATACCAATAAGCTGAAAATGAAACCTATAGTTTCCATCTGATTTGGACTAATTCACTCAGGAAATGTCATTTTCTTTTTTTTTTTTTTTTGGTTTTTGGGCCACACCCGGTGACGCTCAGGGGTTACTCCTGGCTATGCGCTCAGAAGTCGCTCCTGGCTTGGGGGACCATATGGGACGCCGGGGGATCGAACCGAGGTCCGTCTCCTAGGCTAGCGCAGGTAAGGCAGGCACCTTACCTACAGCGCCACCGCCCGGCCCCCAGGAAATGTCATTTTCAAATTAATCTATTCTGGTTGTCTTTTTCTTTTTCAGTTCTTGGGCCACACCCTATGATGCTCAGGGGCTATTCCTGGCTATGCACTCAGAAATTGCTCCTAGTTTGGGGGACCATATGGGACTTCGGGGATTGAACCCAGGCATGTCCTGGATCAGCCACATACACTATCACTCCGGCCCCAAATTAATCTATTCTGGTTTTCTATTCCATTCTATAAACCTGCATTTGGATTTCAATCCACTATCTTGCTAAATTCTGGCTCTTTCTTAAATGTTCCCCCACACACACACATACACACACACACACACACACACACACACACACACACACACACACACACACGATTCCCTTTTCCTAAAATGTTTTTTTTTAAGATGGGAGCTAAGTGGTGCTCCATTTCCCCACTTGGAGAACTGTTTAGTGAAAGGTTACATATATAAAATTTGTATCTTTGACTTCTCTGTAGCAGAAAAAATCCAAACCTTGAGCTAGAAGGTACAGATAGTAACCTGAGGGCTCTTAATGCAAATTATCGGAATATCAATGCCCTCAGGGAGTGCCCTGGGGGTGGGAGTCATGTATACAGTTTCCTATCTGTCATCCTTCCTGGAGGAAGACAACCTTCAGAGATTATACTTGAAACCTCTTTATTCCTCATATTCTCTTCTGAGATTGTAAACTCCCTTAGGTTTAGGCAGCGTGGGTTGAAAATTTGTAGTATTCTTTTGTTTTGTTTTGGTTTGGTTTTGGGTTTTGGGTCATAGCTAGCAGCGCTCAGGGATTACTCCTGGCTCTATGCTCAGAAATCGCTCCTGGCAGGCTCAGGGGACCATATGGGATGCTGGGATATGAACCACCATCCTTCTGCATCTCAGGCAAACCCCTTACCGCTGTGCTATCTCTCCAGCCCCCTGGGTTGAAATTTTGTATGTTACCTGCCCTCCTTTTTATGACTGATTATTGCTGTAAATAAATATCCTACAGGAGCCAGAGAGATAGCATGGAGGTAAGGCCTTGCATGCAGAAGGACGGTGGCTTGAATCCCGAATCCCATTAGGAAATATTAGGAAATAAGTGGGCAATCTCATCCACATTAAAGAGTTCTGTGCTCCACACTGCTAGAATCTCCTCAGTAACCAGTGGTGATGAATTCCTGAATTCCTCAGCAGCAAATAAAACATGGAGCCCAGTTATCCATGATTATTGTTGCTTGAGACACAGACCAGCCCCAGCTAGTAGAGCACAGGGCTTTAAATTTTGACCCTCATATGATCCAGCTATATAACTCCTAGGAATATGTCCAGGAACACAAAAACACAATACAAAAATGCTCTCTGCGGGCCAGTGAGATAGCATGGAGGGAAGGTGTTAGCCTTGCGTGCAGAAGGACAGTGGTTCGAATCCCGGCGTCCCATATGGTCCCTCGAGCCTGCCAGGAGTGATTTCTGAGCATAGAGCCAGGAGAAACCCCTGAGCACTGCCATGTGTGACCCCCAAAAAAAAAAAATGCCCTCTGTATGCCTATATTCATTGCAGCACTATGTACAATTGCCAGAATCTGAAAACAACCCAGATGCCTGACAACAGATGAGTGGCTAAAGAAACTGTGGTACATCTACACAATAGAATATTATGTAGCCATTAGGAAAAATGAAGTCATAAAATTTTCTTATACATGGAAGGGCATGAAAACTATTATGCTGAGTAAAATAAACCAGAGGGAGAGAGATAGACACAGAATAGTCTCACTCATCTGTGGGATTAAAAAAAAAACATTATTGTAATAATACCCAGAGACAATAGAGATGAGGCTGGAAGAACCAGCCCATGATCTGAAGCTTACCACAAAGAGTGAAATAAAAAAAAAAGGGGGGGGGGGCTGGAGAGATAGCACAGCTGTAGGGCATTTGCCTTGCAACCAGTCAATCCAGGATGGACATTGGTTCAAATCCCAACATCCCACATGGTCCTTCCAGAACAGAAGTAACCCCTGAGCGCTGCCACTACTGGGTGTGACCCAAAAACAAAACAAAAAAATAGGAAATAAAAAATAAAAATAAAAGAAATAAGTAAGAAGGGCCAGAGACAGCATGAACATAAGGCATTTACCTTGCATGCAGAAGGTTGGTGGTTCAAATCCCAGCATCCCATATGGTCCCCTGAGTCTGCCAGGAGCCATTTCTGAGCTTAGAGCCAGGAGTAACCCCTGAGTGCTGCCAGGTGTGACCCAAAACTGAAAAGAGAGAGAGAGAGAGAGAGAGAGAGAGAGAGAGAGAGAGAGAGAGAGAGAGAGAGAGAGAGAGAGAAGAAAAGAAATAAAGAAGAGGGCCAAAGAGATAGCATGGAGGTAGGGCGTTTGTTTACATGCAGAAGGGCAATGGTTCAAATCCCGACATCCCATATGGTCCCTTAAATCTGCTAGAAGCTACTTCTGAGTATAGAGCCAGGAATAACCCCTGAGTGCTGCCGGGTGTGACCCAAAAGTCAAAAAAAAAAAAAAAGTGAAAAATAAAAATGAATAAAATAGAAATAAAAAAGAAAAAGAAGGGGCCAGAGTGACAGCACAGTGGTAAGGCAATTTCTGAGCACAGAGCACAGTAACCCCTGAGCACTTCCACTGCCGGGTGTGACCAAAAAAAACAAAAATAAATAAATAAATAAAGTGTGATCCTATTGCTATCATCTGGGAAATTTCTAGAAACAACAATTCTCAGAATCAAAGCTCCAGAGGGATTGAATCCCAGCTAATCTGCATCTCGGCAAGTCTTGTGGATGTTTCAGGATCAATCAATTCAAAAGTTGCCTCCTGAATTTACTTTTTCAAAGAAACAGGAACATCTGGGGCCTGCATTTGTCTAAAATCAAACTGTTGGCCTCCGCTGTATCCCAGAAGCCCAAACAGGTAAGAGAAATCATTCTCTATTGTTGTGTATGTAAATATTTTGGGGGATTACTATGTTACTCACCCTAAACTGGTGATTGTGCCCTACCCTAGGGTGTGACCTGGCATTCTGCCCCCACCCTAGGGTAGGACCTGATTCTGCTTTCACCATTGGTTGGTATCTGATCCCACCATTGGGTGGTACCTGACTCTGGAGTATAAAAACAGGGGTCTGTGGAAGGCCGGGGCTTTTGCTGGCTGGAACTGAAGCTGAGTCTTTGGACTTCAGTTTTGTCCTCCGAATAAAGCGAATATTTCCATGAGCCTGACTGTCTGTGAGCTGTTTACCCGCCGTTTCACCTCAGAACCGTGGGCTAGACAGGGTGGCAGACGCGTGCTCCGAGCTGGAAGAAAAAGGCCTCATTCTCCATCCCACCATCAGTCAACCTCTTCAGGGGCCGACCTGCTACACTCTATCACTCTGTCATGGAACAGTGGGTAGTCTCACAGACACCCCCAGCCTGACCTTTACATCACATCTTGAGGTGACTCTCTCCTTCTCTATCTGAACCAGGGCTCTGATCACGTTCAAGCAGCCAGAAGTGACCCCTTCCTCTCCAATCTCATTATTTTCCATCTCTACATCCCCCGCACAAGCTGCAGCCAAAAGGTTGCCAGCAAGGAAGTGTCTTGTCAACCCTCTGCTACCTCACCATACAGCTCTGCAAGTCTTTTGCACCAAGAGTCATTGAACCAATGGAAGTGATTCTTTCAGCTTTCAATCATACCTTTACGTTTTAATGTTTTGCTTAGGGGCCTGATGGTGCTTAGACTACTGGTTCTTTGCTCAGGAGTGATCAGTGCATTGAACCATATATAGTGCTCAGGATTCAGATCAAGGACACAGTTGACTCAGCCATATGTAATTCATGTACTATCACTCTTGATTTATCTCTCCCGCCCAGTTGTACCTTAAAAACCACCTCCACCACCCCAGGCTGCCCCTTCTCTGAATGGCATGACCACATCTGGGAGGGCAGAGGAACAAGACAGACAAAACGTGGCTCCTTGGGGTACCTGTATCAGAGGTGCTTCAAGTGCCTCAAAGGGTGGAACATGTTTTGCACATGGAAGCCCAGGGTGAGCCCTGAGCAGTGAAGGGAGTGGCTCTCCAGCACCAAAACCATCAACAAATCATCACAGTCCTCAAGTGAAGTCTGTACATGACTGCCTCCTGCTGGGTATTATTTGATTATTAGGTCTGCTTGAGGGATGTGAAGCATGCTTAGGAGTGCCTTAGAGAAGTTTCAGCTGCTGCAAGATCTGCACCCCATCATCCATCACTACATGGAGAACCATTTTCGAACTCTCCTAAAAACCCTCAGAACAAAATGAAGCTCACCTTCAGGTCTGATCTGGATGCATTGTTTTATCCCGATGGTCCCCTAGAGATGGCACTTTCGCAGGCCTGGGTGGAAGCCTATGTCCTAATCCTCAGTGCAGGACCCAAGCAGTGACTCAGGCATCAGTCAATTTCTCAGACCCAGGATTATAAAGAGCAACACACACACACACACACACACACACACACACACACACACCACAGGCAGGTGCAGGGCTGGTCCTTCCAGTCCTCATCTCTATTGTCTCGGGGTATTATTATCATACTATCTTCTATTTTTCTTAAATCCCACAGATGAGTGAGACTATTCTGTGTCTATCTCTCTCCCTCTGGCTTATTTCACTCAGCATAATAGTTTCCATGTCCATCTGTGTATAGGAAAAATTCATGTGTATAGGTGTCTATGCTATAGTAAATTCATATGTATAGAAAAAATTCTATGTATAGGAAAAATCCATTTTTCCTGACAGCTGAATACTATTCCATTGTGTAGATGTACCACAGTTTCTTTAGCCAGAGGTACCCCAAAGTCTAGAGGGCATCTGACCTTGTTTTTAGATCCTTGGTTTTGTGGGTGTTAAAAAACCAAGCTCCTCCCTCCAATGCCAGGCCAGAGAAGGAAGGAAATCCCTGATCTGGGTCAGAACATCAATAAATGAGGCATATAAGGAGCAAAGAGTTCAAGTGTTGGAGAAGTTGTTTGGTATTGAGCCACATCCTGCAGTCCTGCGAGTTATCCTATACTCTGTGCTGTAGGGGAAATCTAACCCCAGTTCCCACATGGAAGAGGCACACCCATAGTCTATGTATTGTCTCCCCAACAAGCTCTTTTTTTTTTAAACTTTATTTATTGATTGATTTTTGGGCCACACCTAGCGGTACTCAGGGGTCACTCTTGGCTCTGTACTCAGAAATCAACCCTGGACAGGCTGGGGGAGCACATGGGATTCCAGTACTCTAACCAACACTGGGTCCCCTCCAGTGTTGTCCACATGCAAGGCAAACACCCCACTGCTGTGCCATATCTCTGGCCCCAAGCTCTATCTTTGAACCTTGGCCAGGGATACAACAAAGAGGATTACCCACTTCAGAAAGCCTAGAACCCGTAGTCTTGGTGCATGAGTTTGACCCCATAGGCTTATGAAAAGGCTTAAGTAAATATCTGGGAAAGAAAGAAAACAATTGACTGTTTTCACATCTCCTTGGAGAAGTTTATATACAATGTCCAAATGATAGTTAATAGTTAATCAACTTGTTAGAACTTGTCATGCTGTTTTCTTTGTAAAATTTGCAAAGAGGTATAAGTTGTCCTCTTATTTTTTTGTGCAGATATGTTAATTTTTTAACTGCATTTTAAAAATTCCCACCCTGGAGCCAAGAAATGGTACAACTGGTAAGTCACTTGCATGCAAGCTGATCCAGATTTCATTCCTCACATCACATGTTGTGTTCAGCCAAGCCTGAGCCTGTACATAGCCAGGAGTAAACCCTGAGCACTGCCTGGAATGCCCCCCAAAACAAAACAAAACAAAGAATACCTGCTCTCCCCCTCTGAGCTCTAGCTCATACATATATTCCTATCTGAGATCTTGTGTCCAGCACACACCTGTGCCCAAATATTGCCCCATGTTGCTCATGAGAGTGCTAAGGATGCTGAAATTGGTGCTATGTTAGGAAAGATTGTCTGGGATCCAGGTCACTTCGTTCTGGTCCTCACACTGCTTATGGCTGGTTCTGAACTACTAAAGCTAAGGCTAAGGCTGGAGAGATAGTACAGCAGGTAGGACATTTGCCTTATTATGCAGCTGACCTGGGTTCAATCCCCGTATGGTAACCTAAGCACCATCAGGAGTAGTTCCTGAATGCAGAGCCAGAAATAACTCCTAAGCATCATGGGATGTGAACCAAAAACTAAAACACACAGATACACACTACCACCACCACCACCACCATCACCACCACCACCACCACCATCACCACCACCACCACCACCACCACCAAAACACTAAAGCCTCTTTGAACCTATTATTCAGCTGGCAATGTGGGGTTATATTAAGTGACACCTAAAACCTGTTTCCCTTTATTATTATTTTTTTTGCTTTTTTTATTTTTGGCCCACACCTGGCAGCACTCAGGGGTTACTCCTGGCTCTGTGCTCAGAAATCGCTCCTGTCAGGCACGGGGGACCATATGGGATGCCAGTATTTGAACCACCATCCATCCTGGATCGGTTGCTTGCAAGGCAAACGTCCTACCACTAAAACCTGGTTACTTTTTGTGAACTTTTTTGGGGGGCGGTCACACCTGGCAGTGTTCAGGGGTTACTCCTGACTCTACGCTCAGAAATCGCTCCTGGCGGCCTTGGGGGACCATATGGAATGGCAGGATTCGAACTCCATCTTTCTGCATGCTAGGCAAACACCCTATCTCCATGCTATCTCTCCGGCCCCTGTGAATTATTTTTGATTTGGTTTTTGTCAAGGGTGTCAACTGTGTAAAATGAAACAAGCTGTTTAAAAATTATGCCATCTTCTTGGCTTATTTTATGATTGGGGGAGTACTTGGGCCACCTCCATTAGTGATCAGGCTTTACTTCTGACTTTGTGCTCAGGGATCCCTCCTGGTGGGACTCAGAAGATCCTATGCTTTGCTGAAGGATCAAATCCAGGTGGGATGTCTGTACCTGCTGTGCTCTCGCTAGAGTCCACTTCAATGATTCTTTTAATTTCATTTTCTTTAGCTTCCTTTATTATAATACTAAAGCATTAATATAATACAGATAGCACACAAAATACACAGAAAGTTTCTAGTGTTGTCCAAATAATGAAAACCGAAGGGGTTCCAAAAGCTCATCAGTCAAGAAACATTTAAGGAGTTTGTACACAAAGTCAGGGGTGTGGAAGTTTACATTAAACCAATGGGAAATGGAAAAGAAACCAAAGGGCCAGGGCAATAGTACTGTGGATAGGGCCTTTGCCAGGCTCTTGTGACTGTTAGGGAGTGGGGATGGGGGTGTTCAATCCCTGGCATCCCTTGTGGTCCCCATCCCCACACACACAGCCAGTGGTAAACCTTTGACTCATAAGCCAAAAAATAAAAATAAAACATGACAGTCAAAAAAAGAAAAAGTAGGGGCCAGCATGGTGGTACTAGAAGTAAGGTGTTGTCTGCCTTGCCAGCACTAGCCTAGGACGAACCTCGGTTTGATCCCTCGGTGTCCCATGTGGTCCCCCAAGCCAAGAGCAACTTCTGAGTGCATAGCTAGGAATAACCCCTGAACATCACTGGGTGTGGCCCAAAAACAATAAATAAATAAATAAATAAATAAATAAATAAATAAATAAATAAATAAATAAATAAATAAAAAGTAGTCTGGTCCCAGGAGATAAAGCTCTTTGGAAGTATGTCATTGCTACTGGCAATGACTACTTGGAGAAACTTTTGCATGCCATTCCACAGTCTTTTTTTTGACAACACTTGACTTAGTACTGCAAGAGATTACTGAGGGAATGGTAACTAGTAACTCATTTAAACGATGGTTTTGTGTTAGAAAGAAGTGGAAACTTTTACATTTCATGCCTCTTCATCCACATCAACTGTTCACACCATTTCTGTCACTCATCCCTCTCTTCTATGTTCCCTTCTTCTTCTCTCTCTCTCCCATCATCCCTTGCATTTCTTCTTTCCCTAATGGTTCCCCTGTTCTCTTCTTTTATATATTTTTGGAATGCAATAAAGTGAAAACTCAAAAGCAGGTCAAGTGCTTGCCTTGGACATAGCCCACCCTGTTCGATCTCAGGCACCTATTCTAGTCATCACTTCCTCCCCACTTCCCCCCTACAGCCATCTGCCAGGAACAATACCTGAGCACAGAACCAGGAGTAAACCTTGAACACAACTGGTGTATCCCCTTGCCACCCCACCCCCAAAATCAAAAGTTCAAAACTAAATTATTAATTTTTGGGTGGGTCACACCTGGCAGTGCTCAGGGGTTACTCTTGGCTCTATGCTCAGAAATCGCTCCTGGCAGGCTCAAGGGGGGGGGACCATATGGGATGCCGGGATTCGAATCACCGACCCTCTGCATGCAAGGCAAATGCTATCTCTCCGGCCCCCAAAACTAAATTAAAGTCAAGACAAATATAAGCGACAGAACCCAGTGGGGCCTCTCCGTTGGTGGTAGTTTTCTTCGAGATTTCAACAAATCTCCAAGTCCTAACACCAGCAGAGCTGGTGCAACTAGGCAGGAGCTGAGAGTCGGTGTAGTAGGATAAAGGGGTTCCTTTGGGTCCGGGTCCGAGAGCCCAGAAGGCAAGCAGGGGGATCGGGGGCCCCTTTGCATCGCCCCTTGCCCCCACCCTCTGCGTGCCCACGGAGCCTGTCGCTGTCCAGCGCTGCACCGGCCGTTGCCCGGGCACCGACGTGCCAACAGCCGCTTCGCTGCGACCTGCGCCATTGCGCCACCGACCCGACCCGCAGCCACTATGGACTCGCCGCGGGGTGCGGAGTCGGTGTCGGCCGTGGACTCGACTTCGGCCATGGACTCTCCGAGCAGCAGCTCCACGGAGTCCCCGGAGTGGAGCCAGGAGGGCCCTGGGGAGCGGGCGGAGCGGGAGTTGCACCTGCTGCAGGTGCAGGGCCGCAAGTTGCAAGACCTGGAGAAGGCGGAGTCCCTGGGGGAAGAGGAGGAGGAGGAGGAGGGCGAGGAAGAGGAGGTGGAAGAGGTCGAGGAGGAAGAGGAGGAAGCGGTGGAGGACGGGGAGGAGGAGGAGGAGGAGGAGGAGGAGGAGGAAAAGGCGATCTCGGCCACCACGTCCACTTCGGAGACGGCGGTGGCGATGGAGACCCTGGAGACCATCCTGCCCGCCAGAGAGTTGCTCTGGCCCGCGCTGGACCTGGGCGAGGTTTGGGGCGGGAAGCTGCGGCCCCGCATCATCAGCGTCGTCAGCCCCAGCCTCAGCCCCACGGTCCCCAGCAGTCTCTCCACCCCCCTGAGCTGGACCGAGTCCAGCTCGGAGTCGATCCCCACCCCGGGGTCCAGCCCCCCGAAAGGTAGCGTCCGGCCCCCCTTCTGCCCAGCTTGCTCTCCGGTTTCTGGCTCTGGGCCACTCCTGGGAATCCTGACTTTGCAACACCTGGGATCACTTCTGGGCTTAGGGTCCATGTGGTGGGCTGAGGATGCAACACAGGTCTGCTGTGCTTGCAAAGCAAGTCCCTCCCAGCTCTGGTCCCTCATAGTCGCTCTTGTTGGCTGCTGTGAGATGGGGGCTCTTCAGTTGCATCTCTGGCCTCCATCTCTGATCATGCTATTGTGTACCCTTTGGTACCATTGAAAGAATAGCTTCAGGCATTGCCATGTTGTCTCTTTCTTTTTTCTTTTTTTGACAATGGTTGGTTTAAAGGAAGCAGCAGCCACATTTTTTTTTCCTCCATGTTTCCTTCAACAGATATTCCCAAAATATTCCAGACATTTAAGAAAGACTCTGACCTGGACCTCCCGAGGTAAGAGAAGACCTTTAGTTTTCATTTTATTGTTTTGGAAGCAAATTTGGATTGCCTTTTGGATAAACATGTCAGGAAGTACTACACAATCAACAAGGGCATTCACAACTTGTTGTTTATTTATTTGTTTTTGGGATTGGGGCTGAAACACACACACACACACACACACACACACACACACACACACAACCAGAGGTGCTCAGGGAATACTTCTGGCCCTGTTCTCACGGATCACTTCTGGCAGGACTATGGGACCATCTGTGGTGCTTGGTTGGCCACATGCAAGACAAGTGTCCTATCTCTGTACTATCACTCTGTTTACAGATTCTTTTATCCCATTTACAAATTCTTTAATCCACACTTCAAGTGCCCCCATCGCTTTACTACCTACCTGCAGAGAAAGGGTATGTGTTTGGATAAAGGAAACAAAATGAGAATTTGCCACATGGCTAGGAAAATACAGAACTCTATTCCTGGCAATTCTAGTCTGAGACACCTACAGAAAAGATGGCTTCAGTTTTCCCCTTTCTATTGTTATTAACCTAAAAGTACTTAACCCCAAGGCACTGAAGAAACTTACCTTTGCTCTACAAATCTTCTCTGACCTCTTACACCAAGCCCGAGACACACTTCTTTTTTGCTTTTGGACCACACCCAGCAATGTTCTAGGATTACCTCTGGCTCTGCACTCAGGAATTACTCCTGAACCATATGGATGCTGGAGATCAAACCTAGGTCAGCTGCATGCAAGACAAGTGTCCTACCTTGAGCCCTGCCAAGCCTGGCCTAAAAACTGAAAATAACAACAGCCCACCAACAACAACAAAATCAGGAAGAGCTTTACTTAACTTGAACTGTTGTACTCTCTGTGTTGGTTTCCATCAGACCATTTTTGTTTTGTTTTTGGGTCACATCCAGCAGTGCTCAGGGGTTACTCCTGGCTCTATGCTCAGAAATCGCTCCTGGCAGGCTCGGGGGACCATATGGAATGCCGGGATTCAAACCACCAACTTCTGCATGCAAGGCAAATGCCTAACCTCCATGCTATCTTTCCAGCCCCAAGACCATTTTTTCCCCATTTGTTTGATGGCACCTCTCTTGTTTTCCAGGACTATTTTTTAATCTTTCCTAAGGGTTGGGGGTTTGAGTATGATTTGTCCTGGGAAAGAAAAGAAAGAGAGTGATGGACTTGGCTACCATCTTGACCTAGAATTCCTGTTGGATGGGAATTTTGGAATTGGGGGTGTCCAAGTATGCCCTGCACTACAGACCCCAGGCAGCATTGTCTCCTATGGTCCTTATACTAAACTATCAACTCAGCTGACTAAGAATCATTGAGGGGCACAGACCTCCTAAGAGCTGCTTGGGAAGCTTCCTTCCAAAATTTATTTCGGGGAAGGGATTGGAAGGTAACTCAAAGGCTATATAGTACATGCTTTGCAGGCTGCAGCCCAGACATTGATCATAGGCACTGCATGGTCCCCTGAGCACTAAACCAGATGGAGCATAAAACAACAAAACAAAATTAATTAAACCAAATTTGGGGTGTGCTCCATTTTGGTGTTGTCTGCTTCCCAGATTAGGATGTATAATTTATCATCCTTTACTATACTATTATCTCTGTCTCTTTTCCATTCCAACCTCTTGCCTTCTCTCTCTCTCATACTTACTAAATAAAACTAATTGCTTTTTTTTTTTACTCCTGGCTATGTGATCAGAAATCACTCTTGGCCTGTGGTACCATATGGGATGCCGGGGATTGAACCACGGTCTGTCTGAGGTTAGCACATGCAAGGCAAATGCCCTACCACTTGCGCCACCACTCTGGCCCTCCTTTTTTCAAAACTAATTGCTTTTTTGAAACGTGGGATAAGCAATGGAAGGATAGAATAGCAGATAAGGTGTTTGCCATGCATGTGGCTTATCTATATGGTTCCCCAAGCCTGTCATGAGCAAGCCTGTCTTGAGCACAGAGACAGGAATAAGTCCTGACTACCACTAGGTATTGCCCAAAATCTAAAACTAAAATAAAACATGGGTAGTTGTAAAATAAAAATCTAAATCTATGAGTTGGTGAGACTGCTCCAGCACCCAGTTTCTAACCCCTTAGGTGGATGGGTCTTATGAAGCAGGGTAATAGTGGAGAAATAATATCAAACCAGTCAGCACAAGATTTATTGGCGTTAGTCTGCTTTTTTTGCCCCATGGCCTTTCTGCCTCATGGCCTCTTTATTTGGTCATGTGTTGCCTCTCTGTTTTTTTGTTTGGTTGTGTGTGTGTTTGATTTTGGTTTTTGGGGCCACACCTGGTAACACTTAGGGTTACTCCTGGCTATGTGTTCAGAAATGGGAATTTATTAGATGTCAAGACTGATCTCTTATCTAAGTTTTTATCGGTGTTAAGATTAACCTGTTATCTTTTTTTTTTTTTTTTTTTTTTTGGTTTTTGGGCCACACCCTGTGACGCTCAGGGGTTACTCCTGGCTATGCGCTCAGAAGTTGCTCCTGGCTTCTTGGGGGACCATATGGGACGCCGGGGGATCGAACCGCGGTCCGTCCTAGGCTAGCGCAGGCAAGGCAGGCACCTTACCTCCAGCGCCACTTAACCTGTTATCTAAAGCTAACCTGTTACATACACTTCAGGCCTGAGGATCAGAGTATGGGAACGACTCAGATCGGTGTGCAGACAGACCAGAGTTGGCTCCAAGCAATGCAAACACAAAAGAAGAGCCCCAGTAAGTACTTTTTCTCAGCCTCTGTTGGGAGAAATTTGTGTTGGTTAACAGGAGAGTTAAGTTTGATTCTAGTCCTACTACTGGTACTCAGAAAGCTCCCCTTAAAAAATTGGGAGTGAAGGGACTGGAGCCATAGCCCAGAAGTAGGGCATTTGCTTTGTATGTAGCCAACACAGGATAGATCCCGGTTTGAATCCTGGCATCCCATATGGTCCCCCAAGTCTGTCAGAAGTAATTTCTGAGTGCAGAGCCAGGAGCAACGCCTGAGCACCACCAGGGATGACCCTTGACCCAAAAACATGAGAGGGAAAAGTTTAAGAAGCCCTGGTTTATTTATGGGTTTATTTATTTTTGCTTTTGTGGCTATACTTGGTGGTGCTCAGGGGTTACTCCTGGCTCTGTGCTTAGAAATTACTACTGAAAATCTCAAGGGACAGTGGGATACCAGGGATCAAACCCAGGTTGACTATATTCAAGGAAGTCTACCTGCTGTACTACTCTCCAGTTCATAAAAGAAGTCATAGTTTAGTTCTCTGTCCTGAATTGGAACTCCATTTCTACTTGAGAAATCTTTTTTTTTTTGGGGGGGGGTCACACCCGGTAGCGTTCAGGGTGACTCCTGGCTCTACACTCAGAAATCGCTCCTGGCAGGCTCGGGGTGGGGGGGGACACAATATGGGATGCCAAGTCTCGAACCACCGTCCTTCTGCATGCAAGGCATGCTATCTCTCCAGCCCCTTGAGAAATATTTTTATTATTTTTGTTTTGTCTTGTTTTAGGGACACACCCAGTGATGCTCAGGAGTTACTTCTGGCTCTGCACTCAGAAATCAATCCTGGTGAGCTTGGTTGACCATATGGGATGCCAGGAATGGAACTAGGGTAGACCACATGCAAGGCAAGGACCTTACCTACTGTAATATTTCTTGGCCCCCTACTTGAGAAATCTTTTACAGGGCAACAGGCATAGTTTAGCTAGAATAGGACTTAGGAGGGAAAAAATTGGGACCAGAGAGATAGTACAGTGTGAAGGTTGCCTTATATGCAGCTTACCTGGGTTTGCTTTCCAGCACCACATATAGACCCTAGCCCTGCCAGGAATAGTCCTTGAGCCCTGAGCCATGAACATGTCCTCAGCACCGTTGGGTGCTCACACACACACAATAAAAAAATCAAGAGAAGTTAGTGCAAAAGTTTAAGCACTTGCCTTGCATCCTACTTAACCTAGCTCTGTCCCTGACTCTACATATGGTATCCTGAGTGAGCATCGCCAGGAGTTGCTTCTGAGAATAGAGCCAGGAATAAATAACCACTGAGAACCACAAGATATGACTCAGATACCACCTTTCCCATTCCCCAAAAGCAGGAAAGAAAAACTTTTTTGTTTTGTTTTGTTTTCTTTTGAGAGGGGATATACCCAATGGTGCTCAAGGATTATTCCTGACTCTGTGCTTAGGAATCACTTCTGGAAGGCTCTGGGGGACCATATAGGATGCAAGTCAAAACTACCTACCTACCATGTGCAATGCAAGCAACCTATTCACTGTACTATTTTATTCTGAGCTCCCTCAAAAAAATTTTAATACAGGAAACAGGTTTGCAGACCATAACTAGAATCAAGCAAAATGTGCAACTCTGTAATATTAGGGCTAGATTCCCTAGCCACCTCTGGCAGGTGAATCTCTCTAGATTCAGGGACATTTAAAATTCTTCTATATTGGAGCCAGAAAGATAGCACAGTGGTAGGGCATTTGCTTTGCATAAAGCTGACCCGAGACATACCCAGACTTGATTCCCGGCATCCCATGTGGTCCCCTTAGTCTGCCAGGAGAGATTTCTGAGCACAGAGCCAGGACTCCCTAAAACCCACTGGGTGGCCCAAAAAGCCAAAAAAAAAAAATAATAACCTCCTATATCATAGGTGGGTTTTCTTTAAATTGTTTCTTGTGTTATGTTTTTTTTTTCTGACAAAATGTTAGTGGGGGGAAAGGGGAGAATTAAAAGAATAAATATGTTCATGGTACTTCATTTCCCAAAAGGACTCTCTCTCTCTTTTTTTTCCCTGCTGTGTCTGGAATTTGAACAAAGGAATTTGAACCTGCAAGGCAAGTGTTCAATAGCTGAGCTCTGTCCTGGACCTGTCAACCTAATTTTCTTTTTATAATAGACTTTTCTTAGTAATAAATTTACATCCTACCACCACTATCCTTATTCTGTTTTACAGGAAAATTATCATCGACTGAACCAAAGATTTTCGAAACTGAAAAACTGCCATCTAAGTTAAGAGGTAAAAGGAGTTAATGGAAGATATGGGTTTGGAAAGATAATACAGGGTTAAGAGACATTTTGGTGGACACAGGGTCTCCTGAACAGTGCCAGAAACCCCCCTGAGCACAGAGAGACAGATTCACACACACACACACACACACACACACACACACACACACACACACACACACACACAATTAAACAGAGGCAAAGGGAGCTTTGGTGGGAGTCCCTCTACTGCAAAAATTGGTTCCCACTGGGCAGCCAGTTTGGCCAGGTGACAGGGAAGGTCTGGACCATTTCAACTGCAAGCTTGTGAGGGGTTTGGGCTCCCCAGAAAATGGAATGCATTGTATGGAGATCTCACATTTTCCTTCTCAGTCTGTCCTTTCTTCCTTTAGAAAAGTGGGTGATCAATCCAGAGGAGTCGAAGCTCAACATTCTATGCCAGTTGGAGGTAAGGAATGACTCTTTCATTCTTTTTTTTTTTTTTTTTTGGTTTTTGGGCCACACTCATTTGATGCTCAGGGGTTACTCCTGGCTAAGCGCTCAGAAATTGCCCCTGGCTTGGGGGGACTATATGGGACGCCGGGGGATCGAACCGTGGTCCTTCCTTGGCTAGCGCTTGCAAGGCAGACACATTGCCTCTAGCACCACCTCGCTGGCCCCGGCTCTTCTATTCTATTGGTGGGTGCCAATGTTGTTGGAAGTACCAAAAGAATCCTTGTTGGAAGTTGTGATGTCTGAGTGAAAAATGTAACATCCAGAAACCTCCTACAAGCAGGTGGCGATTATGCTCAAGCCATTTACTCTCTCCCCTTTACCCACAGTTCCAGGAAGACTTCAATAAGCTCTTTGAGACTTCCCTGAGAACTATCCCCAGCATCGGTCCCCCACGCATTCTGGCCTTCCGACGGGAGCTTGGCTTCCTGGGCATGAAACCTAAGGTGATGGAATTTCTGCCTTCTGGTCCCTTCTCGGCTTCTTCTACTGACTGCTGTCAAAGAAGGCTGTGAGATGCCCCCACAAAGATGCACAAGAGCCTCAGTGTTCACCCTGGCGCCCACACTTTGCTGCAACCCATTGTCAAGTGGGGTGGACTGTCATACCCATCTGAAGGCTAAGCATGCCCCTCTTCAGGGGAGGGAGACGGGCCAAGTGGGAGAGAGCACCCTGACTTCTGAGCTTCTGGTTGGTGCATCAATCTTGGTTTCCCCGGGCTTGCGGCCACCTTACTAATTCCCAGCATCCTCTGCATGCCTGCATCCTCATGCCCCTCTTTCCCAAGATCACCCTAGAGACCTTATCAGAGCCTGATGCCATCTGCAAAGACCCTATTTCTGCATGAGGTCACATGAACAGATCGGAGGTGGGGGGTTGGGAAGTTGTACACACAGTGGAATGTTTGCTGGACTCCATCACCTTTTTAAAAAACTTTTTTTTGTTTTGGTTTTTGGTTTTTGGTTTTTGGGTCACACCCGGCGGTACTCAGGGGTTACTCCTGGCAGTCTGCTCAGAAATAGCTCCTGGCAGGCACAGGGGACCATATGGGACACCGGGATTCGAACCAACCACCTTTGGTCCTGGATTGGCTGCTTGCAAGGCAAGCGCCACTGTGCTATCTCTCCGGGCCCTTAAGAAGACTTTTTTATTGATTCCTTTATTGAATAGGGTGTTGATTGGTGCCCAGACCTGGTGATGCTCAGGGACACATATGTGGTATCAGGGATGCAAGGCAAATGTTTTACCTTTGCACTCTTCCTCAGGCCCTTGGAATCAATCCTCTTATGTTATCACTGAGCTCCAAGCTTGATGGACAAGGGCAAGGTCACCCGTGTGATCGTTACAGGATGGGTACTACTAGACTTCTGCAAAGGTCATGCCCATGATTCCTGGCATAGCTTGTTTCACCCCTGGCTGGAGGGTAAGGGTTTATGGCCAGGAATGTACTGCAAGACTCATGCCAGAGTAGTTGAGCTACAGTCCAGCATTGCTCTGACCTTTCTGCCTATATTGGCCTCCCTCATACTCAGCTCTTTGCTTCAGGTCTTTCCCTCCCCAGCTTCCAGCTTTTCAAATGGGTAACACAGAACTCCAGTAAATTGTACCAGTCACACCAGTCAGGTGGTGAAAGTGGGCATCCTTCCACCCTTTGTTACCTTGGGCCTTTCTGTCAGCCTCAGAGAACAATCCCTATGGCAAAGAGAAGGGCCTTGCAAGCCCTCATGAGGGACCTTCCTTTCCTTTCCTGGAAATCTAGGGTGGGAGGCATGTCTGTTTGCCTGGACTGAAACACCCTACATTCAACTCAGGGGTTCAGATCACCCACTAAGCCTGACTCTGAGGTGCCTCTTTGCTCCCACTGGTGTCATCCTCTCCAATTGCATTCACACACAGATGGAAGGGTCAGAGTTATGGCTTCGCCTCCCCTTGAGAAAGGACTGGCATGCATCAGAGAAAGTAGTTTTACTTTGTTTGCAGGTATTGGGCCACACCTGGCAGTGCTGGGGGTGGGGGGTGGCTCTGTGATCAGAGATGACTCCTGGCCATGCTCCAGGAACCATGCAGTGTAAGCGATGACAAGCTATTTGCTAGGCAAGCACACTCCCTTTGCACTAACTCTCTGGCCTCAAAGTCCATCACTGTGAATATGGCCCACATAGTTATATGAAGACTTTGTTCTGATCTGGCACTTCTTGAGAGTTTATAATAGGCCGATCACAGACCAGAGTTCTTCAGTCAGCCCCTACCCTACAGACCATCCACAGACTGGCAGTAATAATCAGATAGATAGATTAGTGGTTTCAACCTGTCTGTTAAGCGGGCCAGCACCACTGCTCCAGGATTTAACCCCGCACACATGCCGTTTTCTCTCTATCCTGTCCCTTCTCAAACCATCTCCCCATCATCTCCTCCAAGGGCTTCTGACATCAATAGAAAATCTTTTCAGCCATTTCCTTCTTTTCTGACAGGGCATCCCAAAAGCCCACTGCAGCTCCTGGAAGCGGGAAGGGAGAGGTTCAGTTGTGCTTTGGTGAATTGCGCCAAGCACAGATCCCCTGAGAGACATGAGGTGGGCTCATTTCTGGAAGTCTCATAGGCTGCCTTCTGTCTCTTGAAATTCCACACCCCATCCAGGGACTTTGGAGTGTGTGACAGGAACTTTGAATATGCCCCCATGACCCTCCATCCCAGGGGTCGCCCCCAGAGAGATAAGGCTCAGTGCCTTTTACTCAATTTCCCTTTCTCAGAAAGAAGAAGAGGAGGAGCTGGCACTCTTTTGTGAATTTTGTGGGAGAGATTTGAAAAACCTTTTTACCACGGTGGACACTAATCTAGACAAAACCGGTCTGGAACCAGTGAAAAATGTAAGTTCTGCTGCAGGAGTGCTAAAGAAATGGGTGTTATTTGAACACATTCGGTGTAGTTGCCCCTGCATACCATTCTTTTGTTTGTTTGGTTTGGGGGCCACACCTAGCAGTGCTCAGGACTTACTCCTGGCTCTCCACTCAGGAATCACCCCTGACAGGTTTGGAGGACCATATGGAACACCAGGGATCAAACCTGGAGTGACTGCAAACAAAGCAAATGCCTTCCCTGCTGTACTATAGCCCTAGACCCACCTGCATTCCATTCTTAAAAGTGTCTTGTGGGGACTGGAGAGATAGCATGGAGGTAAGGCGTTAGCCTTTCATGCAGAAAGTCATCAGTTCGAATCCCAGCGTCCCATATGGTCCCCCGTGCTTGCCAGGAGCAATTTCTGAGCATGGAGCCAGGAATAACCCCTGAGCACTGCCGGGTGTGACCCAAAAACCACACACACACACACACACACACACACACACACACACACAAAGTGTCTTGTGGCACTGGGAGAGAGCATCAAGTGCCTTCTTTGCATATGGGAGCCTAGATTCAAGCCCTGAACCCTAACACGATATGGTCTCTGGAGTACTGCCAAGTGTGGCCCTCAAACTGCTTCACCCTTCCCCAAAAAAAGATTACGTTAGAGTTATGTGTTAGTTGTGGGGGATCATGGAAATCCTCTCCCAAGTAAAATGCCACCTCACAGCCATCAGGAACTGTCTATCATTAAAAAGGCAGGTGATAAAGATATTGGCTAGGAAGGACAGACAGGAAGCATTAGATCCAGCCAGAGGGAGAAAACGGAAACATTTCTGCAGCTCATCAATATAGGACTGATCCGAAGTTCCACCAGGACCACTAACAACATATCTCTACACACAAACTTGTCTCTGAAGACCCAGAGACTCCCAACTGCTGGTGTCTAGCCCTAAGTAAACATGCCTGAACAGGAGTGCTACGAAGATTAAGAAAAGAAGACAGACATAAAAGAGACAAGCATGGGGCTAGGGGGCTTCCAGCTTCATGGACTGAGAGCCCTGGCTGTCTACATAGGACAACTATTGTTCAGCAATAATAGAAAACAGAGCAGATAACAAATTCTTACAACTACTAAGCTGGGGTGGGGGTTTACATTTCTTAAGGGGATGTGAGGAAAGAGGAAGCAAAGGTAAAATCTCTGAAGGTTTTCTTCCTCCAGAAGGGGTGACAGATAAAAGACTATATATATATATATATATATACAGGACTCCTGCCCCTGTGGACACCAGTGTTCTAGTAATTTACATTAAGAGCCCTCAGCTCTTTATCTGCACCTCTCTAGCTTTATCTGCAGCTCTCTAGCTGACCTTGCTTATTTCTTGGATGTCTTCAGATCCAACACCCAACACCATCCCACATCAGAGTGTGGTCCCTGATCCTGCTATTGTGAGTCCCCAAGCCATGACCCATGTGACTCCCCAGAAGTGGCAGGAAGGGATACAACAACAAAAGGAAGGGGCAGTGGATGGGAAAGCTGATCTGCACACCCAGGCTTGCAGTCCCATGTTTCGTGTCAGAGAGAGACAGTTGCCAACAGCTGGAGGCTGACAATGTGGAGATCGATGTAATGGAGCCATATGATGAAGCCATCTTCACTCAGAAAATGTTCCAGTACAGATGGATTGTGAAATTGTATGCAAAGAAGGAAGAAACCAGCCATAAAGCCACACTCTACACAGCTTTCCTTCACTGGAATGGCACAGGCCACGAGGATCTATAGAGACAGAGTAAATTGGTGATTGTCAGGACTGAGAACGGAGGTGATAGGCAAGTAACTGCTTGTGTCATTGGCTATTTGTTCTGAAGAGGAATCTGGTGGTAGCTGCATAATTCTGTAAATATATACAGGAAACGAGTGAATTGCTCACTTTAAAACTGACTTTGTTTGGGGGATTCCCCCCCCCCCATTTTTTTTCTGGAGCCACATTGATTAGTGCTCAGGACTTATTTACTCTTGGTTTACTCATTCCTGGGGGAACTTATTTGGTGCCAGGTCAGCTATAGGCAAGACATACACCTTAACCTCAATACTGTCTCACTGGCTCCTAAATTTGGTGACTCGTAGGACATATGAATTAATTATACCTTAATAAAGCACTTCTCAGAAAGTATTCTGACAGATTGTGATCCACACCCCACTGGTATTTTTGATGTATCTTTGCCCCCTGTTATCCTCATTTGGGACTCGTGAGATAAAATTGACCCCTTTGTCTTTCAGGCAGCCTGTTGCAGTTATTTTCAAAATATGATTGACTACATCTACGCTGATGAGGGCACTCCTTCATTAGAGTTAATATCTATTGGCCCCCACGCAGCTCATGGCAGTGAAGCTGAGAGACAAAAAGCCAAGGAAAAAGCTCTTCAGAGGTAGATGGGGCATTTATTTGCAATGTAATGCAGGTAGGCCCGCTTGAAGAGCATAATGGATAATGAACCAAAGATCTTCTATTGAAGTTTTTTATGTTTCCAAGGAAATAAATGAAGTCAACGTGTTTGCTGAAGTTCAGGGAGGTTCTTAGTCTTCCGCTGTCCACCTGGAGCTCTGACAGTTTCTACCATAGGAAAGTGTCAAAGATCCTAATGAATAGAGGCCAGAGTAACAATATGACGGTGGGTATGGCGTTTGCCTTGCACACGGTCTACCCAGCTTCAAACCCAGGTTCTGCTGAGATTATTCTCAGGAATAATTCCTGAGTATTGAGCCAGGACTCACCTCTGAGCACCACTGGGTGTGGCCCCAAAACAAAAAAGATTCTAGTAAATAGCTAGAGATCTAGAAGCTTCTCAACACTCAGCAAATGCATTGATTTAAGTATTGGGATAAAGTATTAAGTATTAAGGGGGGAGGACAAATTTGGTGGTGGGTATTCCCCTGATTCAATGTTAATATGTACCTAAAATACTAATGTGAAAGATATGTAAGAGGTGGGGAGATTGTGCATCCAAGCATTTTCCTCAGACCTGATGGCCCCTTGGGTACAACCAAGTGTGGCCCCAAGATTAAGAAATAGTTCCATGAAGTAGTAATGTCCTAATCCCAATCCTTTCGCAGCAAACCAGAGTGGAGATTCGAATGTCCTGATTCAATGACTAGATTTATAAGGAACCACCAATACAAACAAGAAGAATAATTTAGACAGTTAGATGTTGTGGTCTACCTTTTAAGCATTAAAACACATTTTAGGGGAAAAAAAAACACATCTTGTGCTTCTTTATTTTGTAGAAAACTGGAGCAACAGTTTGCCAGGCAATATGCAATGATAGTCAAAATCGATCAGCCTGCTATACCCGAAGAAGGTGAGGTCACCTGTGTTGTCACAGACACAGAAAAAGACTCCCATGCTATTAGCAAGGCATATTTTGCTAGTAATGCTTAAACTTTTCATCTTGATCAATGCGTCAGTCCAAGGGGCTTTGAAGATCTGGTCTCAGTGCCTGGGTTTCGAAGATTTAATCTTCATTGTATGTTTGAAAGAGATTAGCAACTTGACAGAGGGTGCTTCAGAGGTTTGAGTTCATGATCTGTTTTGTTAGGTATTTTGCCCATTTTATTTATAAACTGGGATTTGGAGACTTTCCAGAGTAAATCTGATTCCTTTTTGTTTGCTTTTATTGACCAGTAGAAATATTGTCTTAGTATTGTCCTAGTATTCTAAAGGCCTGCTTTAGAATTTAAAGCGCTCTAGATTTCTCTTGCTTTTCCCTACATTAGCTCTGACTCAGGGTTAATGACTTCATTGCCCAGGATGACTGAAAAGATTTTAAAAGAAGTTGTATTTTGGGTTTTGCTTTTTAAAACCTTGATGTTCAGCTATAACCAACTAAGTCTAAGATTAGAAACTCTCACTAAATATAAAAGTATTGCTTTTTTTTAAGCAAGAGAATGTTCTCATTTGTTTGTGAACAAAGCGACATCTCATGGGGTTGGAAAGATATTGTCTTGCATGCAGCCAACATGAGTTCAATCCCCAGAACCCATATGAGTTCAATCCCCAGAACCCTGCGCCTGCCAAAAATTATTCTTGAGTGCAGAACCAGGAATAACTTCGGGTGTGACCCAAAACAAACTATACACCCCCACAAAAAAACAAACAAAAATACCAAGTGCAATAGCTTGTGTTAGTTTAATGATGGGTTTCAATTTTTCCCCCATTAAAATGTCTGAAGGCATTTGCAACCAAATTTGAATTTATTTTTTATTTTTTTTGTTTTTGGGTCACACCCGGCAGTGCTCAAGGGTCACTCCTGGCTCTACGCTCAGGAATCGCCCCTGGCAGGCACGGGAGACCATATGGGATGCCAGGATTCGAATCACTGTCCTTCTGGATGCAAGCAAAAGCCTTACCTCCATGTTATCTCTCCGGCCCCCCAAATTTGAAATTCAATGTTCAAAGGAAAGTTTGGGAAACCATAAATAAAATGTTATTTTTGTGATTCTTCCCCCAGACAACAAACACTCTAGAATTTCTTACCAGCTTTCTATGGATATTCAAATAAAAGAGACAGAGGAGGACAGATTATATGATATTCTACTAAAAAATAAAATTATATCCATTGTTTGTTGTGATTCTATGATAGCATGTGGAAAGGTAAGTATTTTAGAATTTTCCTTCCTTGCAATTTCTTTTTTTCCTTTTATAGACCCAGAAATGGGAATCCAGATGTGCAAAACAAATGCTACATTCCTGGTCCTCTACCTGCTATTGGGGGTGGGGAATTTGGGGCCCCATATGATGGTGCTCAGGCCTTATTCCTGGGTCTGCACTCAGGAATTACTCATAGAAGTGCTCAGGGACCATATGGAATGCCAGAGAACAAACCCAGATCAGTTGTAAATGCCTTGGGGTAAATGCCTTAGCCACTTTATATCTCTCTGGCCCCTCTACCTGCTATATATATATATATATTTTTTTTTAAACTCCATTTTACCCAACATGATGAAAGTAGTTATGAGGAATATGACAAAATGGCTGAGGGATCAAATTATTTATTTATCAGAGAGAATTGACTCAACCTTTTAGCTTTCACTGACTTTGACACGATATTATACATGCATTATGGTGCGGGTGGGGTGGATTAAAGACTTTTTACTTTTTTTTTTTTTTTTTTTGGTTTTTGGGCCACACCCTGTGACACTCAGGGGTTACTCCTGGCTATGCGCTCAGAAGTTGCTCCTGGCTTCTTGGGGGACCATATGGGACGCCGGGGGATCGAACTGCGGTCCGTCCGAGGCTAGCGCAGGCAAGGCAGGCACCTTACCTCCAGCGCCACCGCCTGGCCCCAAGACTTTTTACTTTTAAAATGTGCTGACAATAGGGTCAGAGAACCAGGTCAAAGAATGAGCACATGCTGTATATATGAGAGGCTCACAGTTTAACCTCTGATACCTGATTTAGTTCCTCAAGCACTGTCAGGAGCAAGTCTAAGCACAAATCTAGGAGTAGCCCCAAGCACACCAGATATGGCCCCAAAACAAACAATGATACTAATTGTATATTTCTTAGACTAAGCCTGGAGAGATAGTACAGTGGGTAGGGTGCTTGTCTTGTATTTGACCAACCCAAGTTCAATCCCCAGCACCCCATAAGGTCCCCTGATCACTACCAGAAGTGATTCTTGAATGCAGAGCCAGGAATAAGTTCTAAGCACAGCCAGGTGTGTTCCTCCCCAAAAAAAGATCCTAGAAAATTAAAATGAAGGGAGAAATTTGACACTTTCTCTAAACCATAACATTTTCTAGACCTACAATATATAATCTAATAAGACCTACTATAGATGACTATCTAAATTAAATTTAATTTTGAAATAAAGTTTAAAATGTAACTTTCTAGTCATCTGAACCTCATTCTGAGAACGAAATGACTACAAAACAGTGAATAGATGTAAAACATTTTCATAGCTGCCCCAAATTCATTCTTTCTCTTTCTTTCTTTCTTTCTTTCTTTCTTTCTTTCTTTCTTTCTTTCTTTCTTTCTTTCTTTCTTTCTTTCTTTCTTTCTTTCTTTCTTTCTTTCTTTCTTTCTTTCTTTCTTTCTTTCTTTCTTTCTTTCTTTCTTTCTCTCTCTCTCTCTTTCTCTCTCTCTTTCTCTCTCTTTCTCTCTTTCTTTCTTTCTTTCTTTCTTTCTTTCTTTCTTTCTTTCTTTCTTTCTTTCTTTCTTTCTTTCTTTCTTTCTTTCTTTCTTTCTTTCTTTCTTTCTTTCTTTCTTTCTTTCTTTCTTTCTTTCTTTCTTTCTTTCTCCTTCCTTCCTTTCTCTCCTTCCTTCCTTTCTCCCTCCTTCCCTCCCTTTCTCCTTCCTTCCTTCCTTCCTTCCTTTCTCTCCTTCCTTCCTTCCTTTCTCTCCTTCCTTCCTTCCTTCCTTCCTTCCTTCCTTCCTTCCTTCCTTCCTTCCTTCCTTCCTTCCTTCCTTCCTTCCTTCCTTCCTTCCTTCCTTCCTTCCTTCCTTCCTTCCTTCCTTCCTTCCTTCCTTCCTTCCTTCCTTCCTTCCTTCCTTCCTTCCTTCCTTTCTTTTGAAGGTCACACCCAGCAGTGCTCAGGGGCTACTCCTGCCTCTACACTCAGAAATCCCCCCCGGCAGGCTTGGGGACCATATGGGATGCCAGGATTCGAACCAATGTCCTTCTGCATGCAAGGCAAATGCCTTACCACTATGCTATCTCTCCAGCCCCTGCCCAAAATTCTAATAGCATTGTTCCAGACTTTTCTTTGTTTCTTTTCTTGTTTTTTTTTTTTTTAGGTCACACCAGGCAGTGTTAAGGATTATTACTAACTCTTGTGGTCAGTTTGGGAAAGACCATATGGGTGGTAGGGATCAAACCTGGGTCAGTCATGTGTAAAGCAAATGCCCTGCCTGCATTTATGCATAGGTTCAAAAATGACTATAATTGGATCACATATGCAATTTTTATGTAAATAATCTTTTTTTTTTGGTTTGGGGGACACACCCGGCAGCAATCAGGGGTTACTCCTGGCTCTACATTCAGAAATCACTCCTGGCAGGCTCGGGGAACCATATGGGATGCCGGGATTTGAACCACTGTCCGTCTGCATGCAAGGCAAACGCCCTACCTCCATGCTATCTCTCCGGCCCCTATTTAAATAATTGTTACAAATCTTTCACAGTAATATTTTAGGTATATAGTGACATTTAACACACATATGCGGGGCCGGGAAGGTGTCGAGGGGCTGGGAAGGTGGCACTAGAGGTAAGGCCTTGCAAGCGCTAGCATAGGAGAGACCGCGGTACGATCCTCTGGCATCCCAAATGGTCCCCCCAAGCCAGGAGCGATTTCTGAGCGCTTAGCCAGGAGTAACCCCTGAGCATCAAATGGGTGTGGCCCAAAAAACAAAAAAAAAACAAAAAACACACACACATATGCAATTTTTTAAAGTTATAAAATATTTCCATGTCTTAGTTTACATTATATTTCTACTATCTGATTTTTTTTTAATTTTTGGGTCACACCTGGCAGTGCTCAGGGGTTACTCCTGTCTCTACGTTCAGAAATTGCTCCTGGCAGGCTCGGGGAACCATATAGGATGCTGGTATTTGAACCACCGTCCTTCTGCATGCAAGGCAAATGCCCTACCTTCATGTTATCTCTCCGGCCCCTACTATCTGATTATTTTTTTCAAAAAGATTATATAACCATTTCCTTGTTACTGGACACAGGAGAATTTAATTTATTATTGTTTTTTTGTTTGTTTGTTTGTTTTAGTTTTTTGGTTTTTGGGCCACACCTGGCGGTGCTCAGGGGTTACTCCTGGCTATCTGCTCAGAAATAGCTTCTGGCAGGCATGGGGGACCATATGGGACGCCATATGGGATTCGAACCAACCACCTTAGGTCCTGGATCAGCTGCTTGCAAAGCAAACGCCGCTGTGCTATCTCTCCGGTCCCAATTTATTTATTTATTTATTTATTTATTTATTTATTTATTTATTTATTTATTTATTTATTTATTTATTTATTTTTGGTAGCAGAAATAGTACCCAGAGATTCCTGTGCAAAGCAAGTGTTGCTGAACTGATCCTTGCCCTGGCGCATGGATTATTAGCATCTTGTATTCATTTATTTTATTAATTTTTGCCTTGTTAAAGAGCATTGCTTAGAATATCTCTATGTGGGCCCGGAGAGATAGCACAGCAGCGTTTGCCTTGCAAGCAGCCGATCCAGGACCAAAGGTGGTTGGTTCGAATCCCGGTGTCCCATATGGTCCCCCGTGCCTGCCAGGAGCTATTTCTGAGCAGACAGCCAGGAGTAACCCCTGAGCACCGCCGGGTGTGACCCAAAAAAAAAAAAAAAAAAGAATATCTCTATGTATCAATTTATGTTTAGATAAGTGTAGTTCCTCAAAATAGATTGCCGTAAATTTAATTGTTGAGACCAGATTTTGTTTCTATTGGGAAAAAGAGAATTGGTTTTGTTCTGGGGCCACACACAACTGTATGCAGACCTTACTATTGACTCTACCATCCGGAAGCACTTCTGGCTGTCTGGGGGAACCATATGGAGTACTGGGGACAAACCCAGGTTGACAGTGTATAAGGCAACCACTCACCCCTCTATGCTAGATTTTGACCCCATTCCACTAGTGTTCTGCTCAAATGGCCTAAAGAGTGATCCTGAAGAGACACCAGATACTGCAGCTTATACTGCAGTTTAAAGTTGGGTTTATTACCTATAATTTAATATGATAAAAATTGACTTTTAAAAAATATATACAGGTCTGGGTTGAAGAGATAGCACAGCAGTAGGGCATTTACCTTGCATTCAGCCCATCCAGGATGGATGTTGGTTCAAATCCCGGCATCCCATATGGTCTCCCATGCCTGCCAGGAGCGATTTCTGAGCCAGGAGTAACCCCCGAGTGCTGCCGGGTGTGACTCAAAAGCCAAAATATATATATATATATATATATATATATATATATATATATATATATATATATGTGTGTGTGTGTGTGTGTGTGTGTGTATGTGTATAATATATATGTATATATACACACACATACATACACAGGTCTGGGGCCAGAGTGATAGCACAGTGGGTAGGGCCTTTGTCTTGCTCATGGCCAACCCAGGGTCAATTCCCGGCATCTCATATGGTCCCAAGCCTGCCCAGCAGTGATTTCTGAGTGCAGAGACAGGAGTAAATCCTGAGCACTGCTGGCTGTGTGTCTAAAACAAACAAACAAACAAAAAATGATATACAAGTCTATTAATTTTAACAATTATGTAAACACGATTGCGATTGGGCTTTAGAATTATTTCCATTGTGCCAAGGTGACTGGCATCTTGTTCCATTTTATTTGCTATGTATTTATTTTTGGTGGAATTTAAGGGACTATACCTGGTGATACTTAGGGGCTATTCCTGGCTTTGTGTTCAGGAGTGACCCCTCCTCCATTTGTGGTACCAGGGATTGAACCAGGGTCAGCTGCTACACACAAAGCAAGAACATTACCCTCCTCCACCATCTCTCCCGTCCTTGTATTGTTTGAATAGTAACATGTAGATAAAGTAAAACGTAAGTACAACCTTTCAAACAAATATGAAATGTTAGATTTTTTTTCCAGGAAGATCTATATCAGGTAATTTGCTGGGATTTGGAACAGCTTTAGCAGTTTCCACAAATTTGATTCTAACCACAATTTAAGTTTGGTTCTTATCACTTTAGCAAGTCAGGGTTGCCTGCTGTACCAGGCTTGATGCGATGTATCAGAAACTACAAATTGCTGAGTGTGTTTGTATTTCTGTGGTGAACAGACTTTGAGTGATGAGTTCTTGGGGAAAGACTACAAACATGGAAGCAAGTTTCTGACTTTCTTTCCAGATGGCACAATGCAAATATTGTATCCTTTCCTTCAAAGCTGCCAGTATGCCTCTTCCCCCAGACTTTCCCTGACCTTTTTCTATGAGGAGATACAGAATTCTTTAAAAATCTATCAGTACTTTTAGGACTGGAGCCATAGTACAGCAGGTAGGGTACTTACCTTACATAATCCCCACCATCCCATATGGTCCCCTTAGCCCACCAGGAGTAATTCCTCAATGCAGAGCCAGAAGTAAGGGTTGGAGTTATAGCACAGTGGTAGGGTGTTTGCCTTGCATGCTCCAGACCCAGGACATACTCAGATTCAATCTCCAGCATCCCATATGGTCCCCTGAGCTGGCCAGGAGTGATTTCTGAGTGCAGAACCAGGAGTAACTCCTGAGTTGTGCTAGGTGTAGCCCCCTCAAAAAAAAAGAAGCCCTGTGCACCACTAGGTGTGGCTGAAACACACACATCAATATGTTCACTAGTGATTCATATTTTATATGTTGTTGCCTTGACATAATTTTTTTTTGGGGTCACACCCGGTGGTGCTCAGGGGTTACTCCTGGCTGTCTGCTCAGAAATAGCTCCTGGCAGGCACGGGGGACCATATGGGACACCGGGATTCGAACCAACCACCTTTGGTCCTGGATCGGCTGCTTGCAAGGCAAACGCCGCTGTGCTATCTCTCCGGGCCCGCCTTGACATAATTTTATGCAAAGGATAAAAGCATGAGCATATCATATGCACTAGATATAAGGATTTGACCAATTTATTTGGGAATGTTGGAGCTTCCAAGTATTGCTCAGGGGCAGACGGTTCTGCTCCCAGCAATACTCAATTCTGTGCTTGGCCCAATGATATGATTTTGTCTGGACCCAGAGTCCTAGGGGCCACTAGGCCCGGCCCAATGGTGGTCAAGTCTTGGCAGTGTTAGGGGTCATGAGTGAATTGAGGCAAATAACTCTAGCAGCCATGCATGTGCTCTTGTCCTTTAAGCTATTATCTGGCTCTCTTTTCACTTCAGTTTTGTGGATTTGGGAGGTGACATTTAAGTGGTGCTGAGGGTCACCAGGGCCATACCCAGCAGTGCTAGGTAGGTCTGTGGTGCCAAGAACCAAACCATTAGCCTGTACATGTCACATATGCACTCTAACCCTTTGAGCTTTCTCTCAACCTCTTTTTTTTTTTTTTTTTTTGGGCCACACCCAGCAGTGCTCAGGGGTTATTCCTGGCTATCTGCTCAGAAATAGATCCTGACAGGCATGGGAGACCATATGGGACGCTGGGATTCGAACCAACCACCTTAGGTCCTGGATTGGCTGCTTGCAAGGCAAAAGCTGCTGTGCTATCTCTCCAGTTCCTCTCAATCTCATTTTCTTTCTTTCTTTTTTTTTTTTTTTTTTTTTTTTTTTGTTTTTTGGGCCACACTCATTTGATGCTCAGGGGTTACTCCTGGCTAAGCGCTCAGAAATTGCCCCTGGCTTGGGGGGACCATATGGGATGCTGGGGGATCGAACCTCAGTCCTTCCTTGGCTAACGCTTGCAAGGAAGACACTTTACCTCTAGCGCCACCTCACCGGCCCCTCAATCTCATTTTCATAACCCCAAAGGCATCTCATCCTAGGGATCTTACCTAATAAAAGGACATCTCACCATTTTACTGAACTAAGGTGATTTCACTTTTTTTTTTTTGCATATTAAGGTTAAGTGAAAAACTTTATGCATCCTTTACTACATATTTATCACATATTTCCTTCAATATCTAGACTTCCTAGATTTCTTCCTTCAATATCTAGATTTCTAGAGCTATCAATCCCTGGGTAAGAAATAATGAGCATTTGGGTGGCTAGAGAAATAGTTCAATGAACAGATCAGTCTGGATTTAATCCCCAGAATCCAGTATGGTCTCCTCAAGTCCCACTAGGAGTGACCCCTGATTGCCAAGCCAAAGTAAACTTTGAGTACTGCCAGGTGTGACCCAAAAATCAGAAAATAATTGGACGTATTAAATATTTGATTTTTTGACTCCCCACAAATGTGGACCAATTTATACATGTCTGTGAGCAGCATTTCATTTGGGGCAGAGGTGGGAGAATGGGTCATAACTGGGTGAACTCAAGGTTTATTACTGGATCTGAACATGAACCCCTTCTTTGCATTAACTGTGACATTGCATGACGAATTAACATTTTAAAAGGGTCTCTCACAAACTGAATTTATTCCAACAATAGTCAAGGACCATTAGAGCAACTCAAATGACCTTATCTGATCTCAGTTATCCATCTGGAAACCTAGCCATCATCCGAGTGCCCAGCAAGGACAATGGTTTTACTTGTATCATCCAAGAAGATGCACCCACTAACCCCACAATTCTGGCTGTGCTGGATTCTTCTGGTAGAAGTGTCTGCTATCACCCCAATGGAAATGTCTGGTAAGCTTCTAGGCATCTCCTACTACTGCTGCTACTGCTGCTCAAACTTTGTGGAACTGTAGTTTTCCTTTTTTTTTTTTTTTTTTTTTTTTGGTTTTTGGGTCACACCCGGCGGTGCTCAGGGGTTACTCCTGGCTGTCTGCTCAGAAATAGCTCCTGGCAGGCACAGGGGACCATATGGGACACCGGGATTTGAACCAACCACCTTTGGTCCTGGATCGGCTGCTTGCAAGGCAAACACCACTGTGCTATCTCTCCGGGCCCTGTAGTTTTCCTTTTAATTGAAAGTAAGTTATATTCTTTCTAGAACAGGAAGAGAACAGAAACTGTTATTTCAATGTGGAAAAAACATTCTTGGGCAAAAGTACTTGATCTCAAGTGGGAATTTGGAGTAGGAACCCAGTTATGGTCTCTTAAGTGTGTCTACACTGAAAATATTCTCACCAGCGGATATTATTGTTGGCTATAGTCCTAACTACCAAATTTCCCTCCTGAGCTACAACCAACACAATAAGTATAAATGAAATCTCTAGAGAAATCAACCTTGTCCTCCCCATTGGATCTTTTAACTTAGCAACTCCAAGACTTTATATGATTAGTTAGCCTGAGAAAGAGAAAGGTGATCCTAAATTCAAATATCCTTAAGCTTTCTGGATGTTTTTAAAAAGCAGGTATTTTCTCCTCTATATTTATGGGTGGAATGGTCTTATCACACACACACACACACACACACACACAAAAAAAAGCCATGCTTGAGAAAGTCAGTGTGTAAGGAATTGTTGGTTGTCAGTTGTCAGCCCATCAGCACCATGAATACTGGAAAACTCCTACTCTTTTGGGGTTCAATATATGTGTTTTATGATGTGAAGGTCTTTGATTGGTTTCTAGGACTTTCTGGCTTCCTTTGCCTGAGGCAGGCCCCTCCCCTTCAGCTGAACTGCTGGATAATTTGACACAACTCTTGATACATGCTGTGTCATCCCTTCTAGCTGCCCCCCACAAATGTACAAACTCATCTCTCCTCCAGAGTCTCTGCCACTATATAGCATGTTTAGGTTTTGGGTCACACCTGGTGGTGCTCTGAGGTTACTTCTGGCTCATCACTCAGGAATCACTGTGGGTGCTTGAAGGACCATATGGGATACCAGGGATCCAACCCAAGTAGGTTGCGTGCAAGCCAAGTGCCCTATCCAGTTGTACTATCTCTCGGGCCTCCATAGCATGCTTATTAAGTTTTTTTTAAAAAAGTGACTAACTTACCCAGATAATTGGGGGGGGGGGGTTTGGGCCACACCCGGTGACGCTCAGGGGTTACTCCTGACTATGCGCTCACAAATCGCTCCTGGCTTGGGGGACCATATGGGACGCCGTGGGGATGGAACTGCGGTCCGTCCTAGGCGAGGGCAGGCAAGGCAGGCACCTGCGCCGGCCCCTTACCCAGATAATTTTACCCAAATATTATCTCCACCCACATGTTTTTTTGGGGGGTCACACCTCAGCACTCAGGCGTTACTCCTGGCTCCATGCTCAGAAATCGCTCCTGGCAGGCTCGGGGAACCATACGGGATGCCGGGATTCGAACCAATGACCTTCTGCATGAAAGGCAAATGCCTTACCTCCATGCTATCTCTCCGGCCCCTCCACCCACATTCCAATAAATGAAATCAACCTCTTCCCAGATCCAGTAAGACCATTTCTCTTATGTCTCTCTTTGTTATCAGGGTACTGCCATCAGTCAGTACTGAGGGGTGGAAGGGTAGAGATAAAATGTGAAATGTCTTACATAAGTATGGGTTCCTCGTAGCCAATGCAGCAAGCCTTATAAAACAAACAAAATATCTTCATAGGCAGGAGAGTGGGTAGGGCACTTGCTTTGCATGCGGCTGATCCAGGCACCCCATTTGGTTCCCCAAGAACTGTCAGCAGAGACCTGCGGAACCAGGAGTAAGCCCTGAGCACTATCAGAAATGGCCCTTAAGAACAACAGCAACAACAACAAAAAAAGATGCTCAAATTAAGTTAATCTGCTAAGAGCCCAGAACTGTCCTTATTTTTTTCTTTTTAGCAGGGACTTAGTGATCTAAATTGGAAGGTAAAAAATTAGGAAGAGGAGGAAGAGAGAATTGGGCCCAGAGCTAGGCAAAAGTACCCCCAGACCAAAGACCTGGCTGGATTTGAATGTACCATGGGAAGAGGGGAAACTGCATCTTGTACTCTCCTTCATTGATCCACACCTTGAGCTTCTTCCAGCAATCCCCAGACCAGAGATGATTTGACCTGGCTCCCAGGTACTACACACAGGTTGAAAATAGTATCTATTGAGGCCATTTCCCCAGCACACACCCCCTCCTGCTCTTCCTTGGGAGAACCTCAGCACTGGTGCACTCCACTCTCTCAAATCCTTTTTCCTGGTTCTTTTCCAGACTACACATTCCCTGCTCCCTCCTCCTGTGTACCCCTCATTTACTTTTCTAGACTCCTTTACCAGTCTCATTCTGCTGCTCTCAGAATCCCTTCTGGTTTCTCATTAGTTTCTTAAAGTAATCCCAGTACTTCCAAGGAGGAGAGAGGCCTCAGTCACAGATGCTACCCTCACTCCTAAGAGTTTCTTACTGTTTTAGATTACTGGTTAGCAATAGTTATGACTTGGTTAGTGAGTGACAGATCTGATTTCACAGTTCAATGATAATGGAACTGTGGGATTTTTTTTTTCTCATTTCTTCCTGCCCAGGGTATACATCAACCTTTTGGGAGGTCAATACTCAGATGAAGCTGGCAACAGAGTGAGGGCCTGGAACTGGTCTGATGCCCTTGCTCCCATGTCCTTGGCTTCATTCAAACCTGTCTTTTTGGCTCTGAACCACAATGTGGGCATCCGCATTCTAGAGCAAGACAAGATTGCCATCACTTTCTTAGCAATGGGCCAACAGGCAAAAATAAGTGTTGGAACCAGAGTGAAGGTAGGCACTTTTTAAAAAAAAAAGTTTAAGGCACTTACAATAATGAGAGTAATATAAATTGTGTTAGTATTGCAATCATTCTTAACATATTATATGTGAATACAATACATTGTCCATTAGGAATTTTGGATTTCAATGAGAAGAGAAATCATGAGTGTTGGAGTATGGAATCAAGAAAGCTTTTTGGTTCCTCTTAGAAATTTGTTTTAGTTCAGAGTTTGTTCCAAGTCACATTACCTTTGTGTGAGTTCTGTGATGGTGCCATTTGGTGTGGGAGCAGTAAAAGCTTTTCTTCTGTGCTGGGGAAGACATGCCTGGCCTGGGACAGGAGAATTGTTTCAGACCATGGACAAGACCATGTCTGAGTCCCATCTCCCTGCAGACTCTCCTACATTCCTGCCTTCTGCCCACTTAAGGTCAATCATGGTCTCCTCTGAATCTGTAACAATAGATGTAAGTAGAGATCCAAGTGCATAAATAATACATATTGTCTGTGATTCTGATTATGTGCCAAAACTCTGAGGACCTTGTTTCATGAAATATTAAAGAATGAGGCTGCCCTAAACTTCAAAGATGTCTTCATGATCTAAAAAATATAAAAATCACTTTCAAGTGGAAATATGACCTCGATATTCAGCAAGTAGAAATTTGTCATAAATACCAAATGATAAAAGAGATACCAGCTTGCAGTAACAGAGGAGGGTCTGCAAGACAGTGTTGGACTATTTTTTTGTCACTTTGACTACTGCAGTCAGTAGTGTAGGCCAGTATTTCTCAACTAGGGTCCATATACCCTCCTGGTGTTCCCCCAAGATATTCCTGACTTACTCGTGTTTTCGTGTTCAGGGATCACTCTTGGTAGGCTCAGGGGACCATATGTGGTGCTGGTGATGAAACCTTGCACATGGCCAACCATGTACAAGACAAGCACCCTGCCAGCTAGCTGTACAATGATCTTATCTCAGAAAATCATTCTAAATTCTAGCATTAGAATCTCTTGAGTTTCTGTCATTTGATGGGGCCTGGATGGGTCTACAGAAGTGAAAGATCCTCCATTGCTTCTGGTCCAGTCTTCACTTTTGTCCAACTGATAGTCCTTCCTTTTTAATTTTTTTTTATTTCCAGCTGGGATGGGTGTGTGTGTTTGTGGTGATAGATACAAATGCCAGAAAAATCTGTGCCTTCTGCAATGCAGTTAGTGTTGAACAGTGTGAGCAGCAGCTGCATTTACTTTGCTGCACTTGGTGAGACTATAGGGAGCCACAGTCCAAGTTGGTCCTGCAGAGGTCAGTATGGAGCAAACAGATGAGAGAGCTGAGTCATCCGTCCTTCCTGAACACCCAACTCCAGTGCCACCTTCTCTGAGGACATTTGCTCTCTGGGCCAGCCTCCTGGTCTCCACAATGCTCCCTGGGAAAGAACCTTGTGTGCAGCACCTAGTCCTCTCAGTGAGGATCAGCCCTTGAGAAATTGTGAACCCAAACCTCTGTGCAGGTCTCTGCTGCATCAACTCATTCATACCCCATGTCTGGAGACAGTAACACCTTCTACCCCTCCCTATTTACAGAAAACTAGGCTTTAGAGGGGGTCCCACTCCCTGTCCCCCTAACTTCTACTGAAATACCCTGAGCTCCCTTCTTTCTTTTCCAAAAAGGTCTTGAACCCCAAGAAGCTTCCGGCACACCCGAACTTGAGTAATGATGATATTCTATTGCTGGCCTTTCTAATCAAGATGAGACGCCTGTTCCATAAACTTGAAGGATGTCTGACTTTTCCCTCCAGTCACGTTTGGGAAAAAATAAAGCAGCCTTCCTACCTTTCTACCCTTTCTCTGAAACTTATTGCCCTTTGTCACAATTTGGGCATGGCCCAAGAGACTATACAAACAATAACAACCATAATAAATGAAGACATTTAAGACAACAATGTTTTTCTTGGTTGTGTTGGGTCTTTGGGGGAGTGAGTATAGAGGTTTCAACAAAGGTGTATGAAATGAAAATGCCACAAAAGAGGTTATTGGAGATTTGGGGATTTGTGGGGGGGAATGATGGGGAGCACTAGGAAGAACATAGAAACTAATCCTGGCTGAGTGCTTGAGGGGGGCCATGCAGTGTCAGGGATTGAACCTGAGGCTCCTGCATCCAAAGAACATGCTTCATTCAGCATTTGTGCTTTCTCTCTGGTCCTCTCTGGTCAATATTCCCGACAAGAAAGCAAATTTGCTAATGGTTGGAGCACCATTTTTGTTTGGGGATCTTTTTTGGGGGGAGGGGCACACCGAGTGACGCTCAGGGGTTACTTCTAGCTCTGCACTCAGAAATCGCTCCTGGCTTGGGGGACTATATGGGATGCCAGGGGGGCAAACCATGGTCCATCCTAGGTATATTATTGATTGGCCCCTCATTAATGCTTGTCCACTGACTCTCTGTGCCAGGCACAACAACACAAAGCATACCCAGTTTTCTATTGCCAGGGAAAAAAGATATAAAGAAAACATGACAATGAGGTCAGAGCACTGAGAGAAGTCAGCACTTAGGTCAGTCTGGAACTGGATGGCAGGAATGAGGACACTTAGGCAGAACTGACCAAGTGATCAAGAGTTCCAAACCTACTCTGAGAAGCAACAGAAAGCCTTGAATAAGGACTTGTGAGCGTGCATGTAGGAATCATGGGTGATTCTGGGATCACAAAGTACCAAACGCCAACAGATGTATAAATTGGTCAACTCAATCCCTGAGGAGTTTCCAGCACTTTCAGGATAGCAAGAAAGGTGGGAGAAGACTCAGACAATACCATCCATATCCACATCCCAATGAAGGCCACCTGGGCTGTAGGAAGGTGCAATCGGGAAAGGTTAGGGGTTTCCAAAGACTGAAGAACAAAGTTCTGATTAGAATGTTCGAGAAAGGGCCCGGAGAGATAGCACAGCAGTGTTTGCCTTGCAAGCAGCCGATCCAGGACCAAAGGTGGTTGGTTCAAATCCCGGTGTCCCATATGGTCCCCTGTGCCTGCAAGGAGCTATTTCTGAGCAGACAGCCAGGAGTAACCCCTGAGCACCGCTGGGTGTGACCCAAAAACCAAAAAAAAAAAAAGAATTAAAAAAAATTAAGGGCCGGAGAGATAGCATGGAGGTAAGGCGTTTGCCTTTCATGCAGGAGGTCATCGGTTCGAAACCCGGCGCCCCATATGGTCCCCTGTGCCTGCCAGGAGCAATTTCTGAGCCTGGAGCCAGAAATAACCCCTGAGCACTGCCGGGTGTGACCCAAAAACCACACACAAAAAAAAAAAAAAAAAAAAGAATGTTCGAGAAAGAGCATTTTAAGCAAAGAAAATAGGGAGTTTGAAGATGTTCATTGGCTTCCTATTTGGGCCAACCTTGCAGCACTTAGGGGCTATTCCCAGCTCCATGCAAGGCCACACCATCACAGACAAATACAAAGACACCTCCACCCACACACCCACTCTCAAGCTCTGGAACAATTCAGGGAGCAGGAAGAGCCTGGATGCAGTAGTAGTCACAACACTCACACAAGAGCTTAGGAAATCTCCATCACTGCCCACGGATTTCCCAGAGAAAATTTGTGCCTTACACCATCTGGAGTGCCTTACATTGTGCATTACACCAACTGGAACAGGTGGAGGATTGTAATGCAACAGAAAGTGTAACATGCTTGTGATGAGCTCAGGTTTCAGTCAAAATTTCATGTTGTAATCATAGTCTTACTGACCTTGTATTGATGGAAGGTTTCTTTTTGTCCAAAGGGGATAAACCACTTAATTTCATTCATAATGTTTCCCTTGGCACTAAGAAGATACATTAATCCACTAACTTCTTATTTAGGATAAGTACTCTTTTTTGTTTTTGGGCCACACCTGGCGGTACTCAGGGGTTACTCCTGGTTATCTGCTCAGAAATAGCTCCTGGCAGGCACGGGGGGGGGGGGGGGGGGAGACGGGGGGGGGGGGGGGACGGACCGTATGGGACACCGGGATTCGAACCAACCACCTTTGGTCCTGGATCGGCTGCTTGCAAGGCAAACGCCACTGTGCTATCTCTCTGGGCCCAGGGTAAGTACTCTTTCTGAAATGTATTAGCCCTGGAGATTAAGCCATGATTATGGTCTAGCATAAGACACAAAGAGCAAGGAGGGCTTCTCAGAAAATAAATAAATAGGAGCAACAATACATAGCCACTAAGAACTTTTTTTGTTTTTTGATTTTTGGGTCACACCCAGTGACACTCAGGGGTTACTCCTGGCTATGCACTCAGAAATCGCTCTTGGCTTAGGGGACTGTATGGGATGCCTGGGGATCAAACAGTGGCCTATTAACTGTCAGGTTAGTGCATGCAAGGCAGACACCCTACTGCTTATGCCACTGCTCCGCCCCCCCCCCCCCTTTTGACCACTTAGCACTTTAACTGCTGGAAATTCATGGTCTTGGGGCCAAAAGGGAGGCAATAGGGCAATATATATCAAGAGGAATGTATATGGTGCCCATGGTAATAGCAAAATGGTAGACATAAGACTGTGGGTTTACTCATAGAAGTGTAAGATTCACTTAGAAGCAAACCTTAAAGTAAACTAAAACTTTACAAGAATGCCATGTAACTGTGGCCACAGGTTTTAATTTTTTTTTGGTTTTGGGTTTTTTTTTTTTTTGGCCATACCAGGTGGTACTTGGGGTTTACAACAGGCTCTACTCTCAGGAATTACTCCTGGCAGTGCTGGGGGACTATATGGGATACTGGAAATCAAAGCTGTATGCAAGGCAAGCGCCCTACCCGCTGTTTTGGCCCAGCTGTCAGTTATTAATTAAATTCCAGATGTCAAAGATGTCTGAGAAATGAAATGACAATTATTGGTGTTTTGTTTGGTTTTTTTGAGACACATCTGGCAGTGTGAATTGGTGCAGGGGATTGAACATGGGCCCCTGAATACATCATGCATGTTAGTCCTTTGAACTCTCCTGAATCTAGACTAATGCTTTTGCTAGCCTCTGGTGACCTCTTTCCCTCCTCTATCTCCCTTTTTTCCCACTACATCCTTACTGCAATCAGAAACTCCTCTAAAATGCAAGTGTGATTCCTCTGCTCATGGGAACAAACTCTCCCACCATTTTAAGTAACCCTCAATCATCTTATCCCCAACCTATCTTTGTAAGACAAGTTTGAAACAGATCTTTTCTGTGTTATCTAACACCCCCACCCAGCTCCCCCGAAAAGCCATTAGAGCTAGTGGAGCAGAGACAGGGCAGCACAAGCAGTCAGGCATTTGCTTGCATGTGGCGGCAGTGGCCACGATCCCAGTTCAAATCCTTGACACTTCAGATGGTCCTCTTAGCACCGAGCCAGGTGTGGCCCCATCAATGCCCAGAGCAGAGGAGGAAATAAAGAGAAGGGCTCATAGAAACATTATTCCAAAGCTAGAAAATCCCAAGACTAGAAGTTACTCTGGCTGTGGATCTGCCTGGGTCCAGCACAAACTCTTGGCCATCCTAATGGAGAAACCCAGATTTCAAACACAGGTTACTTAATGATTGGAAGATATTTCATAACTCTGATCTAAAAATTAATCAGCTCTTAGCAAACAACTCATTAATTATACAAATACCTCAAGGAGAGAAAACCTCCCTACACCAAAGCCAGTTTATTTTATTTTTAGGAGTTTTGGATCACACCCAGCAGTGCTTAGGGCTTACTCCTGGCTCTGAATTTGGGAATCAAGCCTAGTAGTGCTTGGGATCATATGGGATGCTGGGGACTGAACCTGAGTTGACTGCATGTACGAAAAGTGCCTTAGATGCTATACTATTGCTCTGAATCTATTTTAAGTAACATTTATTTCAGAGTTGCTTCTAAACATAGCTTACTTTTTCCACACAAATTTCAAGACAGTAAGTTTCTTAGGAAAGAGGAGCCTCTTTTCTTTATGTACCCACAGCTGTTATTCTGACAGTCCCAGCACCTTATAAAAGGACCTATTTTATTTTTTGTTTTCTTGGCTGTACCCAGCACTGCTCAGGACTTACTTCTGGCTTTGTTTTTGAGATGTTGGATGAGGGCACTGTTGTTTTTTTCTGTTTGTTTGTTTGTTTGTTTGTTTTGGCTATGCTCAGGGTTTACTCCAGGCTCTCTCCTCAGGGATATTGATTACTCTGGTGGTCCTTGGGAGTATATATAGTACCTGCTGGCACTCTCTCCAGCCCTTGTGCAAAATGTAAACAGAAATATGCAGAAATTAAACAGAAATACAAAGGAGACCCTTTAGAATGACACTAAGCCTCCCTAACAGAAAATTCTGTTCAGACTTGGCCAGTTGTTCTCTACCTCCCAAGGCAGCCAGGCTAATGCCCTGCGCTCCCCAGGCCCAGAGGGATGCTGTGGTTAAACAGCTCCACCCAGGAATCCAAGAAACAACTCTGAAGAGACCAGTGAAGAAACGCATGCTCAGGCAGTGTCTGTTCAATGTTCTCTCTCCCGGTCTGCCCTAATATTCTCCTATCACCCTCCCAGGGCTCCTGACAGCAGTGCTGTGGACAGTGGACCATGCAGAATGGCGAGCACCATAAGGTATAAAGAGCAAGACACTTCTCTCCCTGCCCCACATCATAGCCTTGTCTCACCAATGCATGCTGAAGATATATCTCAACCAGTTGAGATAACCAAATTCCTTCATCAGTCTATCCAGTTGAGGTTCTAGCATTGTTTATGATTTTCAGAGGCTTGTGTTTTCATCATGCCGTTACTTTGGATTCAAGTAAAATTCTATGCAACATTTGAAACAACTTCTTTTTTTTTGGGGGGGCACACCCGGTGATGCTCCTGGCTATGCACTCAGATATCGCTCCTGGCTTGGGGGACCATATGGGATGTCAGGGGATTTAGCCGCACTCTGTCCTAGATCAGTGTGTGCAAGGCAGGGGTTACTCCTGGCTCTATGCTCAGAAATCGCTCCTGGCAGGCTCAGGGGGCCATATGGGATGCCAGGATTCTAACCATCGACTTTCTGCATGCAAGGTGAACGCCTTACCTCTATGCTATCTCTCTGGCCCTACATTTGCAACTGTTAATTTAGATTTTTCAGTCATCTTTTCACATATTTTCTGGATATCTTCCTAGAATACCTCTATAATTACTGTAGTAATTATTAAGTATGGATAGATTTTCAAGCAATATAAGAAAAGTTATGTAAGTTTAAAGAAGATAGTATAGTGGTAAAGTGCTGTGCCTTGCAGAGCTGACCAGAGTTTGATCCCTGGCATCACATATGGTCCCCAAACTCTACTAGGAGATCTCCAAGTGTAGAACCAGGAGTAAGCCATGAACATCACTGGATGTAGCATAAATAATAAAAATTAAAACCAGGGGCCGGCGAGGTGGCGCTAGAGGTATCTGCCTTGCAAGCGCTAGCCAAGGAAAGATCGAGACTGCGATTTATGAGCGCTTAGCCAGGAGTAACCCCTGAGCATCAAACGGGTGTGGCTCAAAAAACAAAAACAAAAAAAAAATAAAACCAAAAACCCCAACAAGACCACCCTCAAAAGAACTTTGGAACTAAATTCTAGGGCTGTGTTGTTTTTATTTTTCACCATTAAAAATCTAACACAGGGGCTGGTGCTATAGCACAGAGGTAGGGCGTTTGCCTTGTACACAGCCAACCCAGGACGGACGGTAGTTCAAATCCTGGCATCCCGTATGGTCCCCCGTGCCTGCCAGGAGCGATTTCTGATTTCTTTTTTTTTTTTTTTTTTGTTTTTGGGCCACACCCTGTGACGCTCAGGGTTACTCCTGGCTATGCGCTCAGAAGTTGCTCCTGGCTTCTTGGGGGACCATATGGGACGCCGGGGGATCGAACCGAGGTCCGTCCTAGGCTAGCGCAGGCAAGGCAGGCACCTTACCTCCAGCGCCACCGCCCGGCCCCAATTTCTGATTTCTGAGCGCAGAGCCAGGAGTAACCCGAGCACCGCCAGGTATGACACTCCCCCCTCAAAAAATATCTAATGCAGTCTCCCTCGCTCAAGTCAATGCAGTTCTTGTATGTTTGTGCAATCTCTTCAGCTTAAACCCATTTTAGGAAGGGGGTAAGTGGTAGTCTATATATTTTGCAATTCCTGTCATGTAAGTAGTAGAGAGGTTAAGTATTCAAGGAAACTGCGTTCCTAAACCCACCTACTTTTAGATAAGTCATTCCCAGGTGGGGGAATAGGTCAATCTAGCTTAAACTGATTCATGCCAGGCTAGTTTTCCATGTATACTTGCTTTCTCTTCTCATGCCTTCCCCAGGTCTTTTCTTTTTAATTTAGCTGACTGGAAAATTTCCAGTACATTTTGTCTAAAGAAAAACAAAACAAAGCCCAACAATTGCAAAGTAATTTAAGCAAAGTGTTCGGTTATCCACTGTTCCCACCAAAAATGACTTCTGACAAAGCCCCTTCTAATGTGTGTTGGGGATCAACCTGTGACTCACACTTCTGAGGCCTATGCACTTACCCTGAGTCCAGCCCTGGCCACTCTCTGCTATTTCACTCTTCCTCAAGAGATTGGGGTTCTTCATGAATACAAATTATAGAATAATGGGCAAGATTCTCAGGCTGCTTTCAAAGCACTGAAGCAGGTCTCAAAACCTTTCACAACACCCCACTTCCATATACCTCTATAACATTAGATTTTTTGTTGTTGGGTCACACTTGGTAGTCTCAGGTTACTCCTGGCTATGCACTCAGAAATTATTCCTAGTGGTACTTGGGAGACCACATGGGATGCCAGTGATCAAACCTGGGTTAGCTGCATGCATCGCAAGCACCTCATCTGGTGTACTCTCCAGTCTGGCTCCATCATATTAGAGTATTTTTATTTATTATGGGTGGGGGGCAGTCACAACCTGTGGCGCTCGGGTTACTCCTAGCTCTGTGCTCAGAAGTCACTCCTGGCAGGCTCGGGGGACCATATGGGATGCCGAGATCTCATCATACAAGGCACGTACAAGGCAAATGCCTTACCACTGTGCTATCGCTCAGGCCCCTAGAGTATTTTTAAAGGTAACAGAATTGTACTGGCAAAAATCACTTTTATAAGTGACCTCATTTAAGTCATTACATACTCTAATATCTTAAATGGTTTCATCTCTAGAGCTATATACAGGCTATTAAAAATGGAAAGCTGGTTGTATTTTCTGATACATTAAAAAATGTTTAAGGGAATATCATCAGCACACTCTGCTGCAAACAAGACCTGCTCTTAGCAACTCAAGAGCAACAATAAACAAAGGAGCAGTAATTATTTTTCCCTACTAAGAGTCGCACAAGCACACAGTAATGAGACAGTCAAAAGCCCCAGGGAGCACTGACAGCATGTGGAACAGGCTCTGACATCTTACCAAGATAATCAACCAATTCCTAGTTCCATCGATTCCAGTTTTCTTCTTTTGCTTTTTTTTTTTTTCAGGTTCTGCCCTCAGGAACTGCTCCTGGTGGTGCTCAGGAAACCATGAGATGCTGGAGACTGAATCCAAGTCTGCCAGGTGCAAGGCAAATGCTGTACCCACTGTACTTTCATCCCAATCCTTCCAAATCATTAATAGGGAGCTAATCTCCTGATTTAAAAACATCTTGTAACCAGGAAATCATAAACATTTTATTCATTTCAGGGGGCAGGAGAATTAACTAAGTTCAAATTGGGTTTCCCTAAAGACTTAAGAGTTTTACTACAGTTACTATAACAAAAGCACGCATTTTCTTAGAACTCTAAGAGCTTAAGTAAATTTATTTTATGTGAAATTAAACACCAGTTGTCACTAAAATATAAAGAATCATGTAAGCATGTTGTTGCCCACTCGCTGAAAAAATGTTAACAATCCAAATCAGTTATTTCATACCCAAGATTTAACATCTTAAATGTTGGGGGACTTAAGGGTTGAGGGTCACACCCAGTGGACTGGAGGCCATGAGGTGTTGAGATAGAACTGGGGTTCTGTGCAAGACAAGCCCACATTCCAGCAGTTTGAGATCTCTCTCCAGCTACCAGTTTCCTGAGTTTTGGGTCTACGTCAATGCTAAGGGACCAAGCGCTGGTAGGGATGAAACCCAAGTCAAAGCCTACATTCCCTTCTGCCCATTGAGCTATTTCTCTCTGGTTACCCAAGTCAGACTTAGTATTTTTAACATGCATTGATAAGGTTGTTTTACTTTTAGGTCACTAGGTACCGATGGTGCACAGGGCTTGTTCCTGGCTCTGCGGGCTCAGGGGGCCAAAAGGGGTACTAGAGATCAAATTCAAGCCAGTTATGTGCAAGGGAAGAGCCTTACCAGCTGTACTATCTCTGGTTCTGATGAAAGATTGTTTCATCTTATTAGCCCCATTCTGTTTCTTTTTTTTCTCAATGTTTTCCTAGAAACGTATTTCCCTCTTAGCTCATTCTGATCTTATTGAACCATCTACAAATGTGAAGCAACATGCAAAATTTTGTATCCCATGAGTGTTTCAGATTGAGCCATCTGCATCCTATGTTGTAGCATCCAGCTCTCAGTGTGGACCAGACCAGAGACCAATCAACATTGTCTAGATGCTTTTCTGAAAGGAAAATGACTGGTCCCAACTCAGACTAGCTGAGTGTGAATCTCAAGAGATGGGATCCAGGTAGAAATACAAACAATCCCAACATTCTCAGACATACCCATGTCTAAAACTCTTGCTGTAAAATGTCTGTGCTGATATCAGTCTTTTCTTGCATCCAAGACTGGTTTATATGGTTCTTCCAGAGAGTCTGGAACTGGCTCTGTTTACATGCTTTTCTGAAACCTAGGAAAAGAACTTAAGAAAAAAGCTTAGCTGAACTCTCAACTTTAGTCCCTCTTCTGAGAGTAAATTCGATTCTGCTTCATACTCGTTCACCTGGGGTTGGAAATAACGGTGCATGGGATGATTTTATAAACAGACTGACTGCAAGTGTCCTCCTCACTCTTCTATAGTTCCAGCCCACTTTACATGACTTTTTTTGTTTTGTTTTGGGGGGTCACACCCAGCAGCACTCAGGGGTTACTCCTGGCTCCATGCTCAGAAACTGAAATTGCTCCTGACAGGCTCGGGGGACCATATGGGATGCCGGGGTTCGAACCACTGACCTATCTCTCTGGCCCCTTTACATGACTTCGTATCTAGTGCTTTCAGAAAATTGAAGGTGATGATCACCATTCCGAGTGCTCCAGAAAATGCTTGAAAGAGCATTTCTGGCAAGGAGTGCATTATCGTTGGGCCTTTTTCATGACCCATTTCATTTCAGTGGTCGATATCTAGATGACATTGTACCAATGTAAAATAACAACCACTTTTATAAGTTCTGATCTGGGACTCCTACCTCTTGCAGAGAAAACAATAGAATACTATAGATATGTGCCTCTCTCAAATTTTTTGGAAAAAAAAAAAAAAAGGTTGTTAGATTACACCTTGTTTTACCCAAAACATAGAACATTCTTGGTTCCTTTATATATGTTTGTTTACAACTCAGTTGTAACTGAGCTATCCTGTTCTTACTCACACACCTGAGGGTGGTCTCTGTACTCAATAAAAACAGTCCCAACAGGCAGTTTGCTCTCGATAAAAAGTAAGATTGCCAGACTACATGTGTTTCACCCTCAGCCTGGTCTGGACTATTTCGTGCTTCAGACCTGCTCACTCGGGGTTGGAATATGGTGCATGGGGTGATTTTACAGTGCGTCAAGACTAACAATGATGAAACCTGCTCCTTTTTGCTCCAAGTCAGCACAGACTACACCACACAGAGCTGCTGAGAACTCAGTCACACTCAACGGGAACACCCAAAGGGACCCTAAGATTGGAGAAAGAGAGTTAAGAAACCAACTGTACTAAGACTTGAATACCAGGCTCAGAATGGGTGGGTGAGTAAGGGATTAAGTGCTGGCTAGGTTAAGAACCATTAATAAGTAAACAGAATTTAATACACTTATACAGCATAAAATTACCTAAATATAGTAATCATGTAAGGTACTTTGATTTAATTCCACAAAGAATTCTTTTCATATCAGCTTAATAAAAGTTTATTTTTGCAACGCTAAGTCCCCCCAAATTTACAGTTTTTCATGTTTCTCTTGGGTGTTTTTTAAAGCCTTAGTAATAAGTAACAACTTTATAATCCTATAAGCAGTTTTTAAAAATGTAATTTAAAATTATGACAGTGATAAAATGTCAACTATTCAAGGCTCCCAAATTCATAACATTCAAAACAAGAAAAACTATCACTGGGATCCTGTTATATTTTGACAGTGGTAAAGGCTGGTCAACTGCTGTCATTAGCCAGTGTCAGCATCATTCATGCATTTCTATTCTGAAAGCACATCTGCACATTGTCGAGGTATGAGAGGCATCTGATGTTTAAAAACAAAAACCGCTCCAACAATTTCTCCCACAATAGCAATTATGGTAAACTCCAAACAGCATTAGCTAACCTGCTGTTAGATTTTAGATACGGATATTTATAAACTTCACAGCCATACCAGTTTATAGGCAATGAATAAATTCTTTATTTTTATTTTTTTATTTTTAACTAGGCTCTTGAACCCTAGATTAAAATGTGGTAAAAGATAAAACAACAATATTGATGTAGGTCTCAAGAGAACAGCTGGGTTTTATAAATGCCTTAAAACTCTTCTCCAAAAACAAGTATTCATCCAAGACAAACAGAAGTTTAAGATGGACTCTCAAGTTCCTCACAGTTAATCTGAATAATTCCCGGGAGCACCAGAGGCCCAAATTGGAAGTGTACATAGATGACAAAAGGTTAACTGCTAGTAGTGATGGATAAAGACCTATACGTATTTGGCAGTACATTCATCTTATAGAAAAGAGCAACTATGGGATACTAGAGACCAAGTTAACATTAAGTCCTAGTTAAAGATAACAAGGTATTACTGAACATGAATAATAAATAATCTCTTAATTTTTAACTTAAACTGTACCAATTTTTAGAATTATGTGAATCTAGGCTAACAGATTTGCAGTCTGAATTAAATGGGCCAGACATTTTATCACATTTCTGCAGCAAAACTACTAGCTTAACTTCCAGGTAACTAGAGAAAGACAATAGCAAGTTCTTTCCATCTTGAGGCTATCATAATCCATCACAATCAGTGCCAGGCATGCATTCAACAAATATTCAGTAAGAAATAAAAGTATGAAGTTGTACAGTTTGCTCAATTTTCTTTTTTTCCCAATCCCTTTACTTTTCCAACTGCTTACATTTAGCACCCTCTCTGTATAAAAAAGCTAAAGTACTGACTGTTGCACTATGACTATTTCCTACATTACAGTCCTATTTCTACTAATCAGTCTTATAATCTTTATTAATTTAAGCCTTTATAAAAGTATCTTTTTAGAACTCTGGTAAGATCTTTAATTCACTGCATAAAAAAATCTTCAACTTTTTCCTGATAAAACGAAATTCTGGGGGATCGAACTTTGCTCCATCTTGGGTCAGCCACATGAAAGGCAAACGCCTTTCCAGAAACCACTATCCCCTCCTGGAGAATCAAGTTATGTCTGGACAGGTCTCTAAACCTACACTGGAACTCAGGCTAGCGGTGCCAGAGGAGAAGGTATATGACTTTCGACCAAGAAAACGCTGTGTATCAGGAGGTCAACGATTCTATTGTGCTAAGTGTCAGAAGTTGTTCATCAACTACTGCCCTAGTCATGGGCCTCCAAGATCTGTAAAGGACAGAATAGTAGCAAAGGGGCATTTGAAATGTGCAGTTCCACTCTGCCACCTGGGTTGAGAATAGGACTCTCAAGCATCCCACTGTGCTATCATCCAGCCCCTAGAAAAGAAAAGAAACTTTAGGATTTTCTAAATGGAGTATCATGGCATCTGCAAATTGTCAAAGAGCAACTCAACCAGCATTCATGGAAGACCAAAGGCAGTCCCATCAAAGCCCCGGAAGATGATGCTACAAAGTCTGATGAAGAGTGGACACCAAAGAACCAAGGTCTCAGAGCAACTCAGCCAGCATTCTGGAAGATCAAAGGCAGTCGATCAAACCTCAGGAAGATGTCACTACACAGTCTGATGAAGAGTGGACCTCAAAGAGCCAAGGTCTCAGAGTACCTCAACCATCATTTATGCATGACAAAGGCAGTCTATCAAACCTCAGGAACATGTCACTAAAGATTCTGATGAAGAGTGACTTTGGTGAAATGGGTAGAGTGCCTGTCTTGTACGCAGCTGATCCGGACAGACCTCGGTTCGACCCTCAGCCTCTTTGTCGCTGTCCCTTGTGACCCCAAAACAAAAAATACTCTGATGAAAAGTGGACACTAAAGAGCCAAAGTCTCAGAGCACCCCAACCAGCATTTATGCATGACCAAAGGCAGTCTATCAAACCTCAGGAACATGTCACTGAAGATTCTGATGAAGAGTGACTTTGGTGAAATGGGTAGAGTGCCTGTCTTGTACGCAGCTGATCCGGACAGACCGCGGTTCGACCCTTGGTCTCTTTGTCGCTGTCCCTTGTGACCCAAAAACAATAAAATATTCTGATGAAAAGTGGACACCAAAATGCCAAGGTCTCAGAGCACCCCAACCAGCATTTAAGCATGACCAAAGGCAGTCCATCAAACCTCAGGAAGATGTCACTAAAGATTCTGATGAAGAGTGGACACCAAAGAACCAAGGCAAATCTAAAAAAAGGATGGCCATCAGAGGGGAGCAGAGTAAACGCCAGAAGAAATCAACAGGAACAGGTACTCCGAATACAAGTAGCTTGCAGCAAGTCCAGAAACCACTATCCCCTCCTGAAGAAGGAAGTATCTCTGGACAGTCTCTAAACCTACACTGGAACTCAGGCTAGAGGTGCTAGAGGAGATGGTATATGACTTTCGACCAAGAAAGGGCTGTGTGTATCAGGAGGTCAGCGATTCTGATGAGGAGGACTACCTGTACTGTGATAAGTGTCAGAAGTTGTTCATCAACTACTGCCCTATTCATGGACCTCCGAGATTTGTAAAGGACAGAACAGTAGCAAAGGGGCATTCGAAACGTGCAGTTCTCACTCTGCCACCTGGGTTGAGAATCAGACCCTCAAGCATCCCGCTGTGCTATCGCTCCAGCCCCTAGAAAAGAAACTTTAGGATTTTCTAAATGGAGTATCATGGCATCTGCAAATTGTCAAAGAGCAACTCAACCAGCATTCATGCAAGACCAAAGGCAGTCGATCAAACCTCAGGAAGATGTCACTACACAGTCTGATGAAGAGTGGACCTCAAAGAGCCAAGGTCTCAGAGTACCTCAACCAGCATTTATGCATAACCAAAGGCAGTCTATCAAACCTCAGGAACATGTCACTAAAGATTCTGATGAAGAGTGACTTTGGTGAAATGGGTAGAGCGCCTGTCTTGTACGCAGCTGATCCGGACAGACCGTGGTTCGACCCTTGGCCTCTTTGTCGCTGTCCCTTGTGACCCCAAAACAAAAAATATTCTGATGAAAAGTGGACACCAAAGAGCCAAGGTCTCAGAGCACCCCAAACAGCATTTATGCATGACCAAAGGCAGTCTATCAAACCTCAGGAACATGTCACTGAAGATTCTGATGAAGAGTGACTTTGGTGTAATGGGTAGAGCGCCTGTCTTGTACGCAGCTGATCCGGACAGACCGCGGTTCGACCCTCAGCCTCTTTGTCGCTATGCCAGAGGAGAAGGTATATGACTTTCGACCAAGAAAGAGCTGTGTGTTTCACTCTGCCACCTGGGTTGAGAATCGGACCCTCAAGCATCCCAGGAGATGGACTACGAGTATGGAATGAAGCATCAGAGTTGCCAGTGGGTCTGCACTTTGGCCTGATCAAAGACAATGAACAGGAAGCTGATGCTGGGTACTCCTGGCTGATCACCAAAGGAAGAAATTGCTATGAATACATGGATGGAAAAGACGAATCTTTGTCAAACTGGATGAGGTATATAAACTGTGCCAGATGTGAGGAGCAGAACCTCGTGGCCTTTCAATATCAGAGACAGATCCTTTACAGAACCTGCCATATCATCAAGCCAGGCTGTGAACTCTTAGTCTGGTATGGAGAGGAGTGTGGCCAGAAACAAGGCATAAAGTGGAAGAGGAAAGTCAGAGCCATGGAAGAACAAAAGCCAGAAATCCATCTATGTCCCTTCTGCTCTCATGTCTTCTCCAGTGAAAACTGACTTGGTGATCACATAAAATGTAATCATCCTGCTATGATCCTCCCAGGAATATTTGCAAGGAAACATTCTCAGACAGAGAATTCCTGCCCAGTTGATCAGAACCAGTGTCAGCAATACTCCAATCCATATAATGACAGATGTGATAAGCAACGGAATAACAAACTTGAACTTCAAAAGCATAAAGAAAGGGCCCGGAGAGATAGCATAGTGGCGTTTGCCTTGCAAGCATTTATGCATGACCAAAGGCAGTCTATCAAACCTCAGGAACATGTCACTAAAGATTCTGATGAAGAGTGACTTTGGTGAAATGGGTAGAGCATCCAGGACCAAAGGTGACTGGTTCGAATCCCGGTATCCCATATGGTCCCCCGTGCCTGCCAGGAGCTATTTCTGAACAGACAGCCAGGAGTAACCCCTGAGCACCGCCGGGTGTGGCCCAAAAACCAAAAAAAAAAAAAAAAAAAAAAAAAAAGGCATAAAGAAAGGTCGACACATTTGGCTAAGATAAGTCCAAAATTAATTTCAACAGGCTTTTCTAGCCTGTCTAATAGGCAAATTGGGATGTCAAATAAACATAAGATAGCAATGGAGAAAAAACAAACAAAAACAACAACAAAAAACAAAATTCTGATATATATTAGATAAGTTAAATTCTTTGACAAGTGGTCTCTAGTCACCTAAATATAGAGAATGTAAAAAAAGGGATCCAACTGAATAAATTTTAGAGAGTTGAATTTAAAGCATCCTAAAACTGACAATCAACAAATATGTTTGTGCACCCAAAGTGTTTTCCTTATGAAATTATCTGTAAGAAGAGAAATTTATGCAGACCAACTGTTAAATATAATGCTAAGGGGCACACTGGCCAATAAATTTAAACATTTTATTTAACTTACACCTGCTTAATTTTGTACTGGGTTAAGTATAAAGACCCAGTTAATCAACTTATTAGATTGGTCAAGGCAAGACACTTGGACTACACGAGGATTGAAAAAGCGGTTGGTCTTTAGTAGTTCTCTGGTAGTCATATATGCACGCACACACACGCACACACACAAATTGGTAGAGTACTCTGGATATAGAATCCCCCCATAATCTTGTATAATGCACTGTTCACAATCTATAGTATTTCGAAAACCATGAATTGGATATGACCAAATTAGAGATGTCTGATAAATTCTTATGAAGTATTTGGTAACTTCAATTATATTCCCAAAAAGATTGGTTTTAAACTATAAAAAAGAAAATTCATATAAAATTACAACAGATTTAAACAGACATCTTTCAAAACAAAATTAAAATGTAAAAGTAGAATATTTATGACTAAGAAAGAAAAGGTATAAGTAGTAATGTCACATTTTAAAAAACTATTAACTGAGTAGATTTGGGGAAGGAAAAAAAAGCTATACAGTATTATTGCACTCCACGAATGTGCAGAATTCCAAAATGTAGCAGCACTGAAAAACTGTCTTGCATTGAGGTTTTCCAAGAGGTACAACGAGCCTGCCAAGAAAGCATCTGGTCTGCACTAACAGCGGGCTGTCTTCAGTGCAGGCCTTCATGATGTCAGTCACGCTGCTCTTGCAAAAATCCCTTAATGTCTAAAAGAGAAACAAAACAGGATGAAAAGTGAAAATTTACACTTTTGTTGGGACTAGGGTCAAACATACAAAACAAGTACCTATTCCCTACAGCCATTTTGACATATCTTAAACCACTCAAGATTTGGTTTGGTTTATCTTATACCATGTTAAAATATTTTGTACTCTTAGGAACTAGTTAAATTAAGGTAAAGATAGGGTGTGCATGTAATTATCGTGGCATATGTCAAATTTTTTTTTTTTTGGTTGTTGGGCCACATCTGGTAACTCTCAAAGGTTACTCCTGGCTATGCGCACAGAAGTCGCTCCTGGCTTAGGGGACCATATGGGACGCCTGGGAATCGAACCGCGGTTTGTCCTAGGCTAGCGCTGGCAAGGCAGACACCTCTAGCACCACCAGGCCGGCCCCATCAATTCTTACTGTTAGGTATGCAACCAGAAAAATCCAAGCTCAGGGGCCCGAACAATAGCACAGTGGTAAGGCATTTGCTTTGCATGTGGCCAACACAAGACAGACACCGGTTTGAATCCCAGCATCCCATATGGTTCCCAGAGCCTGCCAGGAGTGACTCTGAGCGCAGAGCCAGGAGTAACCCGAATGCTGCCGGGTGTGGCCCAAAAACCATTAAAAATTTTTTTTCTAAAAAAAAAAAAAAATTCTAGTGGCTGAAGAGATAGCATGGAGGTAAGGCATTAGCCTTGCATGCAGGACAGTGGTTTGAATTCCGGCATCTCTTATGGTCCCCTGAGCCTGCCAGGAGCAATTTCTAAGCGTAGAGCCAGGAGTAACTGGAGTGCTGCCGGGTGTGACCCAAAAACAAATAAACAAAAAGCCTAAATTAGGGGCCAAAGAAATAGTCCAGTGGACACTTGCACTGATACAGGTTTGATAATCAGCATCCCAAGTAGTCCCCAAGCACCGCCAGGAGTATTCCTGAAAGCAGAGCCAGGATATAGCTATTAGCATAAGCTGATTTTGAATGTTCCTAACTGTGATTCACTTATAAATTTTTATTTTGTTATTTTATATTTTTTGGTTTTTGGGTCACACCCAGAAGCGCTCAGGGGTTACTTCTGGCTCTATGCTCAGAAATGGCTTCTGGCAGGCTCGGGGGACCACATGAGATGCAGGGATTCAAACAACCGTCCTTCTGCATGCAAGGCAAACACTCTACCTCCATGTTATCTCTCAGTCCCTAAATTTCATTCATAAATTTTTTTGGGGGGGGGGGCCAAATGGGACGCCGGGGGATCAAACCGCAGTCCTTCCTTGGCTAGCGCTTGCAAGGCAGACACCTTAAACCTCTAGTGCCACCTCACCGGCCCCTATTTCATTTATAAATTTTAAGAGAGAAAACACCTACCTGTTGAATCTTAAATGCAAACTTAACTGATGGTATATACAATACAACCACAAACACACATGTATATAATACCAGTATATTGCTAATTGGGAGTTTAGAATTAGGGTTAGCTGACACAACACAATGTTTAGATGTACTTACAAAAGAGTTTCCAGTGCTGATAGGTGGGGCTATGATCGATGGTGTGGGATTGAATCCATATGCACATTAAGCTTCATTTCATTGTCAAGAATTTGAACGAGCTGTTGCATGGATGGAAGGTGACCAGATTCCAGCTTAGACCAAACAGGTACATCTATAAAAAGAAATTCGTTCCGTAAGAAATTCATTCTATGCACAGAGCATAGGAGAAAAATAGCCAAATAATTCAATTTCTTGCTCTTAATTCTATTTTTAAAAAATACATAAAAATTGTAAACAAAGGGGCTGGAGAGATAGCACAGCGGTAGGGCGTTTGCCTTGCACGCAGCTGATTGAATGGACAGTGGTTCCAATCCCGGCGTCCCATATGGTCCCGAGTCTGCAAGGAACAACTTCTGAGTGCAGTCAGGACTAACTCTTGAGCACTGCTGGGTGTGCCCCCCAAAAACCAAACAAAAAATATAAACAGAGCCACAACATCGTAACTGTAAGGATTAAAGTGAAAAAGTACTAGGAGAGAGTCTCTGTACTGTTTTTAAAAGTCAGAAAATTAAAATGAAAAAATTCATTGATGGCTAGAATATCAGGAAGTAATTCAGGGAAGTTAGCAAGGTAGGTAGGCACTAGATAGGGATCAACATACTGTAATGAGTTAGATAAGTGTATTTTTGTTTTGGGGCCATACTTGGCAAAACTCAGGGTTTACTCCTGGCTTTATGCAAAGTAATATTCTTACTGCAGCATAGGGGAACATGTAAGATGTCGGAGATCAGGGCCCGGAGAGATAGCACAGCGGTGTTTGCTTTGCAAACAGCCGATCCAGGACCAAAGGTGGTTGGTTCGAATCCCGGTGTTCCATATGGTCCCCCGTGCCTGCCAGGAGCTATTTCCGAGCAGACAGCCAGGAGTGACCCCTGAGCAACGACAGGTGTGGCCCAAAAACCAAAAAAAAAAAAAAAAAAAGATGTCGGAGATCAAACTCAGGTTGGCAGTGTACAAGGCAAGCACCCTACTCTGCAATACTATCACTCCAGCCCTAATAATAATTATTTTCTCTCGGGCTGAAGCAGATGTTTGTCTTGCATATGCTGAACCTGGGTTCAATCCCCAGTAGCAAGTACAGTACAGTCCCCTTGAGCACCACCAGAAGTAGAGCCCGAGCACTACCAGGGTGTCATTTTCCACTCTCCCTGGTCCCCAAAGGAAATTTTGTTACTTTTACTCAACTCTGACTCTAAATAAACAACAGTTGAACGAATGGGCCTGGTTCTACGCCAATAAAACATCTTACAGAACAGTCAACAGTGCCCACATGGACATAACTTGCAGGACCTCAGATAAGGCAGCTGGAACTTTTCAGTGACATCAACTACTATAACCATTATCTTCAGTATAAAGTCAAGTCTAATGAATTAAGAAGCAAAAAAGTGGGGCTGAGGAACAGCACAACGGTAGGAAAAACCCTACATGCAGCCGACCCAGGACCAACCGTGGTTACGATTCCTGGCATCATACATGGTCCCCCAAGCCTGCCAGGAGCGATTTCTGAGTGCAGAGCGAGGAGTAACCCAAAAACCAAACATGTAACAACAACAACAAAAACCAAACACTACCTCATGTTTGACAATAAAAAAAAATCTTTAAAGGGTGGGGGCCAGAGTGATAGCACATCGGGTAGGGCATTTTATGCCTTGCACGTTGTTGTGACTTCTGTGTAAGGAACCCTGGTCTAAAGCCCAAGGCATTAGGCTCAAAAAGCCTTGTCACCTGCACCCACAACTGCTATGAAATGCTCAGGGTAATGGGGAAATTAATAGAGGTTGCAGCATAAATTCGCCCCTCTCATTTGAGACATAGTTCACTAGCCTCCTAAGCACCTTTCTCAAAGTCCCTCAAAAGACCACTAAAATTTCTATAAATCAAAACTACTTCCTACTTACCAAGCAAAGGTGTTGAGTGAGGCCTGATTATTTCAGGCCTTGCTAATCTGTATAGGAATACTATAGGACAGTGATGGTGAACCTATGGCATGCAAAGGCCTTGCAGCTGGCACGAGAGAAGGTCCGTAATTAAGATACCTGACTCGGTGGGAGGTGAGTGTGCCGGTGTCTGCTTTGCAGCTCAACTGGCAACAGGACCGAACTGGCCATGGGGAGGACGTGCTGGCACTTTGAGAAAATTCTTTGGTTTTATGCGGCAGTTTGGGCACTCGGGCTCAAAAAGGTTAGCCATCACTGCTATAGGAGACACGCAAGTGAAAATTACTGCAGAACCAGAGTTAACCGGTCCTGAGCCAAGGCCATTAGGTTCTAAAGATAATCTTTACATCAAAACAAAACCCAATTTAGGCATGCAGTAATCAGCCACACAACCCTCCCCCCCCCCACCTCCCGCCAAAAAAAAAAAAAAAGAAAAAGAAAAAGAGGAACTGCGCATTCAAGCCACAAAGCTGCTTTGGCAGATTTATGAGATTTTGGGAACTTAGGGCATTGCTGAATCTTAGGCCAAAAATAAGGGACATTTCTGGTAAAGATCAGCAAGTATTATAATCATTGTATTAAGGAGGTCAATGAATTCCATAGAATGTTTTTATTGATTCTCTATACCTCACTGAAGCCACCTATGTTTTCTTGCTCTGAAAACTATTGACCACCTTTCTTCTTTGCTAACTCAGAATGACTTGCTAAAGTCAATGGATAAAACCCTGCTCTTGGAGTGAATAAATGGGCTAGATCCAAACTCTTCTCTTGGTGTGAGATCTAGTCACAATTCACTGACTCCTGTGCCCATTCTCATAGGATCCTGCTACTGTTCCTGAGCCCAGACACTCCTGCAAAGTCCTGAGCAGCTCGTGACCAATCCGGGTTCAATCCCTGGCATCCCATGATTGGTCCCCCAAGCCTGCCAGGAATAATTCTGAGAGCAGAGTCAGGAATAACCCCTGAGCATTGCCAGGTGTGGCCCCAAAACCAAACAATAAAAAAAGAGAAAACTGTAAAACAGCTAGAGAGCAATTAAAAAGTTTTTTATTTGTTGTATTTTGGGGGGCCATACCTGGCCGTATTCAGGGGCTATTCCTGGCTCTGTGCTCAGAAATTGCTCCTGGCAGGCTTGGGGGACCATATGAGGGTCAAACTCAGGTCAATCCCAGGTTGGCCTCGTGCAAGACAAATATCCTACCTACTGTGCTATTGTTCTGGCCCAAAAAAAGTATTTAAATTTTTTTTAACCAAAAATCAAAGCCATATAATGCATTACAGACTAAAAAGATGTAGTTTCATGATTTTTTTTCAATATTAAAACTTGAACTGAATACTACAATTTGAACTTCCTTTAATTCCCATTATGTTACAAAATATTCTACTGGTTGTATTTATCATTAAAAAAGTGAAAAAGGGAGCCCGGAGAGATAGCACAGCAGCATTTGCGCCTTGCAAGCAGCCGATCCAGGACCAAAGGTGGTTGGTTCGAATCCAAGTGTCCCATATGGTCCCCCGTGCCTGCCAGGAGCTATTTCTGAGCAGACAGGCAGGAGTAACCCCTGAGCACCGCTGGGTGTGGCCCAAAAACCAAAAACCAAAGTGAAAAAGGGAGGGCCAGAGAGATAGCATGGAGGTAAGGTGTTTGCCTTGCATGCACAAGGTCGGTGGATCGAATCCCGACATCCTATATGGTCCCTTAAGCCTGTCAGGAGTGATTTCTGAGTGTAGAGCCAGGAGTAACCCGAGCACTACTGGGTGTGACCCCCCCCCAAAAAAAAGTGAAACAGGGGCCAGAGTGATAGTGCAGCTGTAGGGTGTTTGCCTTGGACACAGCTGACCCAGTACAAACCTGGGTTCAATCCCCAGTCTCCCATATGGTCTCCCAAACCAGGAACAATTTCTGAGCGCATAGCTAGGGGTAACCCCTGAGCATCACCAGTGTGGGCCAAAAAGCAAGGGGTGGGAGGCATTAGAGAATTTATCGGGGTAAACAAGAGAAACTGTGGCTGGGATTAGTTTGAAAGCCTTGAAAGTAAATAGAAGCAGATTACAGAAAAACAGATGGTAGAAATTAAAGATTTGGTAATCCATTGAATACGGAGAACAAGGGAAACAGTGATGCTATCCTGAGATTCTGAATTGTGCAAATATTGGACTGATGGGGCTAGAGCAGGGGTCTCAAACTCAATTTACTTGGGGGGCCACAGGAGGCAAAGTCGGGGTGAGGCAGGGCCGCATAAGGGATTTCGCTTACTGAATATTCGCAAAAAAAAAAAAATCGCATTAAACATTTGCATGCCCCGAATGGAACTGCAAATGTTTAATGCGAATTTTTTCTTACTAATGCGATTTTTATTGTGATTATTTGGTAAGTGAATAATTGTAAATACTGTGATATTTGAAGGCCAGCCATGGGCCACAAAATGTTGTATGGAGGGCCACAAACGGCCCGCAGGCCGCGAGTTTGAGACCCCTGGGCTAGAGAGGTAACAGAATGGGTAAAGTGCTGGCTTTGTACATATCTGACCTAGGTTTGAGCCCAGGCAGCACAAAGTCCTGAACCCTGTCAGGACAAACTAAAAAAAAAAACAAAACAAAACAAAGCAGATGGCACGATGATGACACCCTTAAGTAAGAGATGTCAAGGAAGCTTTGTGCAATGGCAGTATCATAGCCAATGAGGTTTATCTGAGGTGCGATTACTGCTAACTGAAGAAAAAAAAAAGAAATGTCAAGGAAGAAAGAACAAACTGGAGTGCACAAGAATGGTATGAAGTAAAGGAAATCAATAGTTTGGGAGAAGGAATTCTTTTTCTTTGGCTACACCCAGCTGTGCCCAGGGTTTACTCTTGGCCTGCACTCAGGGATCACACTCCTGGTGAGCTCAGGGACTACAGGGCACTGGGGGATTGAAGCTGGGTCAAATGCAAGGCAAGTATCCTACATGCTGTACCATCTTCTCATCTCTACAGCTCCATAAAAGGAGGAAATGTTAAGACTTCTAGGTAAAGTACATAGAAGGGAGGTCTCAAACTCTCTAGACCTGGAATCATAAGTCATCACAGAGATGTTATTTTAGGGCAATGGGAGTAAATGATGATCATAAAAATGTGATAATGTAGCATGGTACCGAAAACAGGAAACGCCTGCCACACATAATTTAAAATTGACACAGAAAACAAGCATTGAAGAACCCACCATTTAAAGTGATCTCAAATGCTCCTGTTGACATACACTGGTTCTCAATCATATTGCTCAAGAAGAAAACCATCATACATGCGTAGATCTGGAAAACAGGCAGAATCAAGTCCATATAAAACCATTTGGAGACAAACAGTATAACACAGTAATCTTTTTTTTACTTTTTTATTTTATTTATTTATTTTTTTTTTATTTTTTTGGTTTTTGGGCCACACCCGGTAACGCTCAGGGGTTACTCCTGGCTATGCGCTCAGAAGTTGCTCCTGGCTTGGGGGACCATATGGGACGCCGGGGGATCGAACTGTGGTCCATCCAAGGCTAGCGCAGGCAAGGCAGGCACCTTACCTCTTGCGCCACCGCCCGGCCCCATAACACAGTAATCTTAATAAATAGCCTCACGTTTATTTGTTAATTTTCTCTCTCTCTTTTTTTGTTTGGTTTTTGGGTCACACCTGGCAGCACTCAGGAGTTACTCCTGGCAGGCTTGGGGGACCATATGGGATGCCGGGATTCGAACCGTTAATTCTTTTTTTTATATCTATTTAAAAAATTTTCTATATAAGTACAGTGGAAGAGTGTTTGCCTTGCATATGGCTGATCTGGGTTCGATACCTGGCATCCTATATGATTCCCAAAGCCTGCCAGGAATAAATCCTGAGTACAGCAATTCCTCTGAGCCAGATGGGCCCCAAAACAAAAAACCAAACATGGAGCAGCCAGATGTTGTCCTGTCCTCTCACTCCCCCAAAGATCCATGATTTAGAGAGTACAGAGGGTAAGGCAGGGGTCTCAAACTCACAGCCCGAGGGCCATTTGCGGCCCTCCATACAACATTTTGTGGCCCTGCCGTAGAGGAATCTTTTTTGTTTTGTTTTGTTTTAGTTGTTTGGGTCACACACCCCAATGTTCAAGGCTTGCTACTGACTTTGCACTCAAGGATCACCCCGACTTTGCCTTCTGCGGCCCCCAGGTAAATTGAGTTTGAGACCCCTGGTATGAGGTCAACCTCATGATCCTCAGGGTAGCAGTCTTCCTGGCAATACCAGGAATGATCCCTGAGCTTGAGCAGAGTCAAGGAGTATAGCATTTGAGCATGGCCCATACCCACCCCATAAAAAAAAAACAAAAAACAAACAGAACACAGAAACTTATTTAATTCACAGCTGTTTATAGTGAAGAAATGTTAATAAATTATATAGACGAATATAAGCAAGAAAGGTTCATAATCTAAAATAAGACTTCATAAGAGACTAGTGATGCAACAACCAGCAATATTAAGTAGTATGTCACGTCCTAAAGAAATAATTTTAAAATAAGCATCATCCTACTATATTTACTCACCTTTTCTCTCTCTTCTTCTCCCCGCCTTCTCTTTCTCTCTTGTTTTAAGGTCACACTCCATATCAGGGCTCATTTCTAGCTACACTCTGGAATTATTACTGGACTTGCTCGAGGGATCAAGTAAGATGGAGCAAGATAAAGTTTCCTACCTACTGGACTATTGTTCTGGCCCCTTTTTATTCATCTAATATTTTACCCAAACCATTCCAAGAGAATAGAAACACCCTACATAACTGATTTTTAAACAAAACCACCTGATGCAAAGCAGCATTTTTATAGTGACATGTTTAAAGAGCTAAAATGTGCTAAAGATCATCTGAAATCAAAAGAATTCACATACATACAAAACAATACAGCACACCGATTTTTTTATCCTACATAAATCAGTATTTTGTTAGCAATAGGACAGAAGACACAGAAGTACCATCTGAAAAATTCTTGTTAGGGAGCCTTGGCCGGGAAAGGGGGGGGGGGGGCTAGGAAACAGTAAAGCAGGTAAGGGGCTAGCCAGGTTTGCTTTGGAGGGGCACTAAAACAAACAGACCAGAGCGATAGTTCAACAGGTAGGGCATTCCTCTTGACATAGCCAAACTGGGTTCAATCCCCAGTATCCCATATGGTCTCTGAAGTACTGCCAGGAGTAAGCCTTGAGTATCTTCGGGTGTGATAAAGGAAAAAAATAAAACCGGCAAAAACAGGCTGAGAGCTAGCTCAGCAGGTAAGGCAACTTGTACGCAACTGTCCTGGGTTAGATCACCAGCACCTAGCATTCCTAATGGTCCCTCATGCACTGCCAGTAGACACTGGGCATCTCTGGGTGTGCCCCCATCCCAAAACACACACACACACACACAACCAAAATAGCCAATATTCAATGAAAAACTCATTACTAACTACAGTGTTAGGGCTACTAATAGTGGAAGTGACTAAGCTAGAAGGGTCCAAAGACTATGCTGAATCCCTATATGATACCATATACCATATCCCTCTAAAACACATTTTCTCTTGTAAATCTATTAGTTAACTCAGTAAAAAAAAATTAAGAAATCTTTTTTTGGGGGCGAGGGATGGGAAAAAAAATCATTTTTGGGGAAGGTACAACCGTCGGTGCTCAGGGGTTACTCTTGACTCTATACTCAGAAATCGCACCTGGCAGGCTTGGGGACTATATGGGATGCTCGGAATCGAACCAGGGTCTGTCTGGGGTTGGACATATACAAGGCAAATACCCTACCACTGTGCTAATGCTCCGGCTCCAATAAAACATATTTTTTGTTCATTAGTTTGTTTTTGGGTCACACCCGGCAGCGCTCAGCGGTTACTCCTGGCTCTGTGCTCAGAAATTGCTCCAGGCAGGCTCAAGGGACCATATGGTATACTGGGATTCGAACCACCATCCATCCTAGATCAGCTGCTTGCAAGGCAAATACCCTAATGCTGTGCTATTTCTCTGGCCCAAGAAACCTTTTCCCTTTTTGGGGGGGAGGGGTACACACCTGGTTACACTCCAGAGAAACTCCTGGTTAAAGCTGGTTCTGGCTTGGGGGGACCATATGGGATGCTGGGGATTAGAACCATGGTCTGTCCTAGGTTAGGGCACACAAGGCAGATGCCCTACCACTTGCGCCATCACTCTGGCCCCAAGAAATCATTTTGTTATTGTTGTTTTGTTTTTGGGTCACATCCGGCTGCGTTCAGGGGTTATTGCTGGCTCTGTACTCAGAAATCGCTCCTGGCAGGCTCAGGGGACCATATGGGATGCCGGGATTAGAACCACCATCCTTCTGCATGCAAGGCAAATACCTTCCACTGTGCTATCTCTCTGGCTCCAAGAAATCTTTTTTTTTTTTTTTTTTTTTTTGGTTTTTGGGCCACACTCGGCATTGCTCAGGGGTTACTCCTGGCTGTCTGCTCAGAAATAGCTCCTGGCAGGCACGGGGGACCATATGGGACATCGGGATTTGAACCACCTTTGGTCCTGGATTGGCTGCTTGCAAGGCAAACGCCTCTGTGCTATCTCTCCGAGCCCATCTTTTCTTTATTTAAAGAAAAAAATCTATTAGAATATTTTTTGACAGAAAAAAAGAATATTTTCAACAACCGAAAAACCCAGAGCTTCCTCCAAATACATACCTTATTTTCTTGGCCCCACTGCCAGATGCTAGGAGCTTGCATGCCAAAGAAAGCAAAAGGATCCTTGCCAACGATTATTAAGCCTATTAATACTAATTTGAAGACTGACAGGAAAGATGCTATGTGTCTAGAAAAAAAAAGAAAAGTACCGTGAATCATAATTTTTCATTAACTTTAATTGTCATTTCTTCAATTTTATGTACAGATATCTTCTAGATATCAACATTTAAAATCACAACATATTTAAAAAAATTAAAAACTTGTAAAATGATATAGCTTTACAAATATTACAATAGTAAAGATTTTAAACCATTAACTTCCTATGAAATGAAATTTTCTTGATTAATTACCATAATAAAAACGACACAAGAAAATTTATCTTTTTAAGTATTACTTTTTTTTTTTGGTTTTTGGACCACACCTGGCGATGCTCAGGGGTTACTCCTGGCTGGCTGCTCAGAAATAGCTCCTGGCAGGCACGGGGGACCATATGGGACACCGGGATTCGAACCAACCACCTTTGGTCCTAGATCGGCTGCTTGCAAGGCAAACGCCGCTGTGCTATCTCTCCGGGCCCTAGTATTACTATTTCTTAAAAACAAAACAAACAAACAAACAAACAAACTTTTTTTTAAAGAATCAAATTTGTTAGAAAAAGTATTATCTGGACAACCAACTAAAAATCACAAAGTTAATGAATTAATTGAATAAATGCAGTCAACTGGCTATGAAATCAAATCCTGTTTATTTAAATTTACTTACCTATATATTGGTTGAGGGAGGTAATTTTCTCCTTCAATGCGGATGTCTGGGTACCGCTGGCTGATAACCCGCATGTACTCCTCAAACACCCGCCTGTAACCTCAGGAAACGCTGAAAAAAAATTTTTTTTTTAAAATATAAAAATTTTATTTAAGCACCATGATTACAAGCATGATTGTAGTTGGGTTTCAGTCATAAACAGAACACCCCCCTTCACCAGTGCAACATTCCAACCACCAATGCCCCCCCAACCCCTGCCTGTATTCGAGATAGGCATTCTACTTCTCTTACTCATTAAGATTGTCATGATAGTTGTTAGTATAGTTATTTCCCGAATTGCACTCACAATATGAAGCTCACCACAAGGAATGATGATCGCAATTAGGAAAATAGAAGTATTTTTATTAAGAGGTTTAAAATAAGTCTAAAAATTTTGTTTGTTCATTTTGGGGGCCATAACTTGTGTTGCTCAGAGCTTATGGTGGGTTTACGGGGACCATATGAGATTCTGAGGATCAAACCTGGGTCAGGTCCATGCAAGGTACATCCTACCCACTGTTCTATCTCTCGGATCTATTTTAGTTATGATCAAGGGTCAAGTGATAATACAGTGGGTAAGGTACTTGACTTGCAGATGGTTCACCCAGGTTTGGGTCTATGTCCCATATAGTCCCCCGAGCACCACCAGGAATAATTCCTGAATGCAGAGTCAGGAGTAACACCTGAGCCTGGCCTGGTATGGCCCTAAACCAAAATAAAGTTATAATCAAGGCATAAATCCTTCTGTGAGACCCATGTACAGATCTAAGTTCCTGTTGGGACAACAGCATATACCTAATCATGCAGCAAGCTAACTTTTAGCCCTCAAATCTTTGGGCTTTTTGTGGAAGTATTCATGATGGAATAAAAACAACTACTCCTCTGAAATGGGATTTCCAAAACAAAGGTGCAGAGGGCTAGAGCGATGGTAAAGCAGGTAGGGGAATGACAATAAACAGCATCTTATATGCAGCTGACCATGGTTAGATCTTGGCCACCCCAAGCTTGCTGGATGTGGCCCAAACACCAAAGAAAAAAAAGTAAAAAAAAAAAAAAAAAGGGCACAGGAAACTTCAACAAATGTAAGACACAGGACACAAAATTGCTTATTCTCACTCTGCTCCTAAAGGTGCAGACATACTTCATAAATTATAATGCAAGAATTAACACTTAAATCCTTGTGACAATTATTTTAGGTCTATAGAGATAGCTCAAATGGCCAGAGGGCACCTGGCATACAAGAAACCCTGAGTTCCAGGTACACACGGCAAGGCCCCTGAGCATCATTGAGCTCAAGCTATGCCCAATCTCGCAACCCATGAACTGAACTGTCTGGCCCTGGAAATCAGCCAGGACGAGTATTACTGGAAGTGCCTGTGACCTCTAGAGCACTGCTTTGAAGTACCAAAAAACAAAAAAACTTTTTTTCCCCCCAAATTCCCAACATTAAGACACTGAGGCCTACCACTGTGACACACATACTCCTGGATGTACTAGCAACTAAGGAGAGAGTGGCCAGAGTATAAATATGGGGGAAGGGTGTTGCATTAAATAATTAACGACGGTGGTGGATGGTGAAGGATGGATTTCTCTCCGCCATTCCAGGCCACGGGGCTCTGCAACCCCCATTCAGCTGGCGGGTCCCAGGTTTAGGTGAACGGCGGAATCACTCATCCAAAGAAAGGCATCAGGAAGCATCACCTTTATTCATCCCTATCCACCACATGTGTGGCCTCTATCATAACCTTTCAAGCACAGCCATTCTTAGCTAGCCCAGCATCTTAACTCCTTTCAGCCATCTTCCCTTTGAGCTCCATGCTGGCCAAAGACCAAAAGGACGAGAGCTCTAATCCCCTGGGTCAAAGGCTTTATATAACCTTCCAAGACCACTCCCCGGAATGGGAGGGTCTCAGGTAGCTACACCTAAATCCAGGGTGGAGTTACATCTCCCCCTTTAGCCAAAGGTGGGTTAATATTTTCATGCAACAACGTAATAAAGTGAAAATTAACATACCAGCCCTTTTCAAAAAGGTAACATTTCTGCAAAATATACTATACACCTGTAACTTAAAATTCTCTTAATGCTTTTCTACCAAGCACTATTCTGGAACTTTCATGTTCCTATACTTTTAAACTATATTGGGGGAACTTTCTGTTCCTATTAACCTTCCCTACACACAAGTACTACAGCATAAATGCATAACATACATTTTAAAAACAGGCTAAGTACATTAAAATACACAGTAAAACATTTTGCAATTGAAAATATTAACTATGAAAAACAACAAAACATTTAAATTATAAAGAAAATGACTTAATCAAGACAAAGATGCAGGCGGTTAGAAATTAGATCTTTAAATGGGCTAAACTGTTATTACTTTTTTTTTTTACACTACTACCTAATTTTTTCCCATTACCAACACCAATTGTGAAATTTCTTCACCTAAAACCAAATGTCCAGATGATTAATTTGTCCCACGCTGTTCTCACCACGTGGTTTAATTCCACAGTTCCAGGCCCCGCAGACGGTTTGCTAGCACTGTTTCACCTTTCTGACTTGTAGGGCGGATCCTGGGCTCGCGCTTTGGGCGGGATTAGGCGCTTTTCTGCTACAGGGCCGGACTTCTTGGTCGATTGCAGCTGCAGTTGATGGAAGCAGGTTTCTTTCGGCCACAGCCTTTTTTCAGGGGGCTTTTGGATGTTCAGAGTTCTAAAAGTCCAGACTTTTTCAAAGTTTGAAAGTTTGAAAGATTTCAAAGTTGAAATCCAAATTCAAGCCGAAGGTTATTCTCAGAAAATCAGTCCGCTTGTAGAAGCTTTTTCTTTCTGAACCTTTTCCAATTAAGGCCCTCCATCAGTATTTGAGGAGGCCGAGGTTTTAGGAAAAAGGATTTTCGGCAACAAAGTTTCAGTCCTGAGTCTTGGATGGGAGTGATACAAGTTTTCAACTCCCCTGTTTTACTGATATTTTTGCCCCTAGAAGGGGTCGCGGCCATCTTTTGGCTTCACGTGGCCAAACACTTTGGGCTGACTACATCTGAAAAGAGCCAAAATCAAACAGAAATCTCACCATATTCGCTGTTTTCTTGGGTCCAGGTTTCAGGTCAGAGTTCGGTCGCCAGATGTTGCATTAAATAATTAACGATGGTGGTAGATATAGGTGGATGGAGGTGGATTTTTCTCTGCCATCCCAGGCCACGTGGCTCCGCAATCCCCATTCAGCTGGCAGGTCCCAGGTTTAGGTGAACGGGGGAATCAGACTCATCCAGAAACAGGCATCAGGAAGTATCAGCTTTATTCATGCCCTATCCACCTTATAAGCATTCAGCCATTCTTAGCTAGCCCTGCATCTTAACTCCTTTCAGCCATCTTCCCTTTGTTTCGTTTTGTTTTTTTGGGTCACACCCGGCAGTGCTCAGGGATTACTCCCGGCTCTATGCTCAGAAATTGCCCCTGGCAGGCACAGGGGACCACATGGTATGCCGGGATTCGAACCACCATCCCTCTGCATGAAAGGCAAATGCCTTACCTCCATGCTATCTCTCCGGCCCGCCATCTTCCCTTCGAGCTCCATGCTGGCCAAAGACCAAAAGGAAGAGAGCCCTAATCTCCTGGGTCAAAGGCTTTATATAACCTTCCAAGACCACTCCCCGGAATGGGAGGGGTCTTGCAGGTAAGGTAAGGTTACACGTAATATCTGGTTCCCAAGACCCCTCCCAGAAATGGGCGGGTCTCAGGTAGCTACACCTAAATCCAGGGTGCAGCTGACAATGGTTAGATCTTGGCCACCCCAAGCATGCTGGGTGTGGCCCAAACACCAAAGAAAAAAAAAGTAAAAAAAAAAAAAAAAAAAAAAAAAAAGGCATAGGAAACTTCAACAAATGTAAGACACAGGACACAAAATTGCTTATTCTCACTCTGCTCCTAAAGGTGCAGACATACTTCATAAATTATAATGCAAGAATTAACACTTAAATCCTTGTGACAATTATTTTAGGTCTATAGAGATAGCTCAAATGGCCAGAGGGCACCTGGCATACAAGAAACCCTGAGTTCCAGGTACACACGGCAAGGCCCCTGAGCACCACTGAGCTCAAGCTATGCCCAATCTCGCAACCCATGAACTGAACTGTCTGGCCCTGGAAATCAGCCAGGACGAGTATTACTGGGGGTGCCTGTGACCTCTAGAGCACTGCTTTGAAACACCAAAAAAACAAAAAAACCTTTTTTCCCCCCACAAGAGAAACTAAGTACCAGAAAGATAATTCCCAACATTAAGACACTGAGGCCTACCACTGTGACACACACTCCTGGATGTACTAGCAACTAAGGGGAGAGTGGCCAGAGTATAAATATGGGGGAAGGGTATGCTGAAAATTTGGAAACACTGGTGACAGACAAGTCACCAAGAAATGAAAAAGAATATTCTTGAACCAGAATTTTCACTGCTGAAATCCCTACATTCACAAAAAATTCACATGACTTGTAGTAAAACCTCAATGGTCTTTTTTCAAAGGAACAAAAAAAAAAATCCTAACATTTGTATGAAGCCACAAAAGACCCCAAACCAGACAAAGAAACCTTGAAGAAATGCAAAGCAAGAAGCTGGACATATGAACCCTAAATTAAGCCATACTGATTAACAATTAATTATTAACCAATGCTACTGGCAAAATTAGACCAAACATCAGTGAAAAAGAATGAAGAGTCTAGACATGAATTTGTGAAGAGATGGTCAGTTAATTTACAACAAAACTATCAAACATATGGTAAAAAAAAAAGTCTTTATTTAAACTTTATTTTTTTTTTTTTTTTTTTTTTTTTTTTTTTTTTTTTTTTTTTTTTTTTTGGTTTTTGGGCCACACCCTGTGACGCTCAGGGGTTACTCCTGGCTATGCGCTCAGAAGTTGCTCCTGGCTTCTTGGGGGACCATATGGGACGCCGGGGGATCGAACCGCGGTCCGTCCTAGGCTAGCGCAGGCAAGGCAGGCACCTTACCTCCAGCGCCACCGCCCGGCCCCTAAACTTTATTTTTTAATATAAATATTTAAGTACCATGATTACAAGTATGTTTGTAGTTGGGTTTCAGTCATAAACAGAAGAAAGTCTCTTCTATAGAGGCTAGTGAGATGGCTCATAGGAGCTTCTGCTTGGCATGAAGGAGCCTCAGGCTGGAGTACCTGAGCCACAAGGTCCTCTGAGCATCTCTGGGAGTAAGCCCAGAGCAATGGAACAATGAGCCAGGAACACAATTAAGTGAAAGGTCAAAATAAAAAACTCAAGTCCACTCATTCAATTATTCTGGGAAAACTAGACACCACATGTAAAGAATCAAACTGTACATTATCCTAACACCACTAAAATGGTACTGTTTTTTGTTTTTAAAGGAGTGATTCGAATGTTACACTGGTGATGGGGGGGGTGTCATCTTATATGACTGAAACCCAACCACAATCATGTTGGTAACCAAGGTGTTTAAATAAAAAATATTAATTAAAAAATAAGGAATGATTCATGGATTTGCATTAACTTCCTTGTGCAGGGGCCATGCTATTCTCTGTATAGTTACAAGTTTAGTGTATGAGTTCTTGAGGTGAGCACATCAAAATGGGTTTAAGAGTATAAGGCCGTTTGCGGCCCTCTGTACAACATTTTGTGGCCCTGCCCTAGAGGAATCTTTTTTTGTTTTGTTTTGTTTTAGTTATTTGGGTCACACACCCCCAATGTTCAAGGCTTACCACTGACTTTGCACTCAAGGATCATCCTGACTTTGCCTCCTGCGGTTCCCAGGTAAACTGAGTTTGAGACCCCTGGTATAAAGCAAGGGGCTAGAGTGATAGCTCAGAAGGTAGGGCGTTTGCCTTGCCTCTAGCTGACTGGATTTCTAGCTCAGGAATTCCATATGGTCCCCCGAGCCTGGCAGGAATAATTTCTGAGTGCAGAGCCAGAACTGAAAGAACACCTCCAAGTGTGGCCCAACACCCACCCCCATAAATAAGTAAATTTGGAAAGAAAAAAAAATAAATAAAGAGGGGGCCCGGAGAGATGGCACAGCGGCGTTTGCCTTGCAAGCAGCCGATCCAGGACCAAAGGTGGTTGGTTCAAATCCAGGTGTCCCATATGGTCCCCCGTGCCTGCCAGGAGCTATTTCTGAGCAGACAGCCAGGAGTAACCCCTGAGCACCGCCGGGTGTGGCCCAAAAACAAACAAACAAACAAAAAAAAAAGAGTAGAAAGTCAAATCTTGAAAGCATGACACTCCTAAGAGAAAATATAAAAGACAAGCTCCTTGACAGCGAAGCTAAGACAACAAAACAAAAGCAACTATAAAATCAAACTATCTTTGCATAGTAAATTACCAGTAAAAAAAAAACATGTGACAATATCTTATATCTATATAGAATTGGTATCCTGGGCCAGGAAGGTGGCGCTAGAGGTAAGGTGTCTGCCTTGCAAGCGCGGTCCGATCCCCGGGTGTCCCATATGGTCCCCCCAAGCCAGGGACGATTTCTGAGCGCATAGCCAGGAGTAACCACTGAGCGTCACTGGATGTGGCCCAAAAACCAAAAAAAAAAAAGAATTGGTATCCTAAATATGTAAGATACTGATATATTTAAGTAACCACGAAGTTACTATTCTGTATTAAAAATGTGCAAAGAGGGGCCAGAGCGGTTTGATCCCGAGCCACAACAGGTGTGGCCAAAAAACCAAAAAGAAAAAAAATGTGCAAAGAGAGAGAACAGAAATAGTAGAGTGGCTCCATGCTCAGCACTGTATTTAGCCCCCGCCCCAGCCCTTGTAGGAATGATCACTGAACAGAGCCATGAGTAAGCAAGCCCTGAGCACAATCAAGTGTGACTCCAAGCCAAAAACAAATGGGCAAAGAACCTGAATAGATACCTCCAAAATAAGATGCGAATGCGAATGGCCAACTGGTACAGGAAAAAGTACTCAACATCACTAGCCACAAGGAAATGCAAACTGAAATCAAACTCCTCAAACACTACCTCAGTGCTAGAAAAAGTTCATCACCAGGAATAAGTGTTGACAAGGGCACGGAGAAAAAGCAAGTTTTAAGCACTGCAGGTGAGAATGCAAATTGGTGCAGCCACTATAAAATATATAGAACGAAAGTCCCTTGAAAAATTAAATATACATCAACTACCATTATGGTTCAGAAACCCCACTTCCGGCCATATATTCAAGTGAAATAAAATCAAAGATGTATCTGCCTCCTCACATCTCAGCATTGTTTCTAATTGCCAAGAAATAGAAAATAACTTATATGCCCACTGACATCTAATAACTGCATATATAGTCTGCATACAACTGTAATGCTCTAAGGATATCTAAGGGATCTAGGATGTTTCACTGGTGGAACACGATACTTCCCATGTAGGAGCCCTGGATTTGATCCCAGACACCAAAAAACATCTAATAAAATGAATGGATACTGAGTTCCCTACTTACTATACCCTTTCTCTCTAGTCCCTAACTAGAAAGTTTTAAGTTAAGGAACACATGAAGACATGAAGGTACTACTTGCTACTGAAAAAACATGATCAGAAATTGACTGTTGGGGCCAGAGAGATAGCATGGAGGTAGGGCATTTGCCTTACATGCCTTACATGCAGAAGGACGGTGGTTCGAATCCTGGCATCCCATATGGTCCCCTGAGCCTGCCAGGAGCAATTTCTAAGCATAGAGCCAGGAGTAGCACAAGCGCTGCCAGGTATGACCCAAAAACCAAAAAAAAAAAAAAGAAAGAAATTGACTGGTGAGCCGAAGAGATAGCGCAGCGGTAGAGTATTTGCCTTGTATGTGACCAACCCAGGACAGACTCTGGTTTGTTTCTGCATCACGACCCCCGAGCGCTGCAGGATATGACACAAAAACCAAAAACCACAAAAAAAAAAAAAAAAAAGGAAATTGACTGCTGGGGCTTGAATGATAAATAGTAAGTGTAGGGCATTTGCTTTGCATGTGGCTGATCCGTGTTTTGATCTCTGGTGTCCCACATGATCCCTAAGCACCAACAGGAACAATTTCTTTTTTTGTTTTTGTTTTTGGGGCCACACCCAACGACACTCAGGGGTTACTCCTGGCTTTGCACTCAGAAAATGCACTTGGGTTGGGGGACCATATGGGATGCCAGGAATCGAACCACCATTCAGCCTCGGCCGGCCACGTGCAAGCTACCACTCTGGCTCCAACAGGAGCAATTTCTAAGTGTAGAGCCAGGAGTAATCCCTGAACATCACTGGGTGTGGCCATCCTAAAAAGAAAAATGGAGAATAGAGTAAAACCAGAAGTCACCTTTGTTGATCACAGTATCATCAAGAAAAAAATTACCAATAGAGAAAAACAGAACCATGTGTGCATCTGACTGGGTGGAACAATTCAAATATTAGGTTGCAAGAGAGAGGCTCATTCACCTCTGTGTAACAGCAACAACAAAAACAGAGATGGTGGTAGATGTGGGGCAATGACAATGCATGCTTGAAACATTACTATTAACAGTATTAGAAATTGCAGTGCGGGGCCGGCAAGGTGGCGCTAGAGGTAAGGTGTCTGCCTTGCAAGCGCTAGCCAAGGATCAGGACTGCGGTTCGATCCCCCGGTGCCCCATATGGTCCCCCTAAGCCAGGGGCGATTTCTGAGGGCTTAGCCAGGAGTAACCCCTGAGCATCAAACGGGTGTGGCTGAAAAACCAAAATAAATAAATAAATAAATAAATAAATAAATAAATAAATAAATAAATAAATAAAATAAAAAAGAAATTGCAGTGCCTGGGGCCAAAGCAATAACGCACTGGCTGGGCTTTGCCACCCAGTGGACCTGGGTTTGATCCTGGGCATCTCATATGGTCCCCTGAGCCTGCCAGAAATGATTTCTGAGTGCAGAGAGAACCATTGGTTGTGCCCCCCTAAACTGCAGCGTCTAAAAAAAATTGCAGTGCTTAAATAAAATATTTAAGAAGAAAAAAAGACGCCTTTCCTACTAATTCTTCTACTCTTTTTTTATTTTTGGTTTTTCGGGCCACACCCTTTTGATGCTCAGGAGTTACTCCTGGCTAAGCACTCAGAAATTGCCCCTGGCTTGGGGGGACCATATGGGACGCCGGGGGATCGAACAGTGGATCGAACAGTGCTCCGTGCTCCTTCCGTGGCTAGCGCTTGCAATGCCTTACCTCTAGCGCCACCTCGCTGGCCCCTAATTCTTCTACTCTTAATGCAATATTTTCTTTTGATTGTCAGATTCATTGAGTATTGGTAATTTGCCACAATTGCTGAGATTTTTTTCTAAAATAGCTATATACTTAGGTAATCTATACACCAAACCGTTGTGAAACCAAGAAATGTCACCTGATAGCATGTCCAAGCCTGCACTGTTTACAATGGAGCTGATTACCGAAAATGATGGGGGGGGAATCATGTGGAGCTGGTGACCTAACCTGGGTCAGCCACATGCAAAGCAAGCACTTTAAATTCTGGCCCCAGATACCTTAATTACTTCATAAATCTATTTATGGTAATACTGTATCTTAGTACATACAGTAGCTTACTAAATCAATCTTTACAACTGTTCAATTTAAAACCATTTCCACAAAACTTCCCCCCCCCAAAAAAAAAGAAAACTTGCAAACTAGTCGTATGCAACAAAGAAAAGATGTTTAAGAATTAGCTAAAAAAAATAAAAAAATAAAAAGCTAAATCTCTTGCTATACTATAGATTCTAGGCTTTGGAAAATCGGCAATTTTTCAGTCTCCTAAATAAATCATACACCAACCATTCCACTTTTCTCTTCCTTATACTCCTGCCCCTAACTGCCTTCTTTTATCAAATTTGAGCCTGTTACAGACCCCTACTTCTCACATCTGCTACTAAAAGAAAATGGGGCAAAACATCTGATATTTACTACTGTTAAGTAAATATTTTATTTCTATTTTTAGCACACCATTTTAAGTACCACTCCTTCTATTAAGGATAACCCAAACAGTGTCATCTCACCATACACAAGACTGTTCAAACAGGGGCCGGGCGGTGGCGCTAAAGGTAAGGTGCCTGCCTTGCCTGCGCTGGCCTTGGACGGACCGCGGTTCGATCCCCCGGTGTCCCATATGGTCCCCCAAGCCAGGAGCAACTTCTGAGCACATAGCCAGGAGTAACCCCTGAGCGTTACCGGGTGTGGCCCAAAAACCAAAAAAAAAAAAAAAAGACTGTTCAAACAGTGAGAGCCAATCACACTTACAGCCTACATTCCAGATTTGTGGACCAACTTCAGGGGCTCAACACTTTCCTGCTCTGGACAGAAATAAGGGAGGAGAAGATATACTAGGAGGTACACAAAAGCCCAGGTTGTGTGAGAACCTGACGCTGACACCTACCTCCCGCCACAATATGGGCTCTGAGGACCACTAAGGGAGCAGCACACAGGGGTGTAGCTAAAAACTCAACACAGGGGCTAGAGAGAGAGCATGGAGGTAGGGCGTTTGCCTTGCATGCAGAAGGATGGTAGTTCAAATCCCAGCATCCCGTATGGTCCCCTGAATTTGTCAGGAGTGATTTCTGAGTGTAGAGCCAGGAGTAGCCCCTGAGCAGAGAGGGGCATGACCAAAACAAAACAAAACAAAAAAACCAAACACCTCAACACAACCAAAATGTGTTTAGTTTTGTGCTTTGTTGTTGTTTGTTTTTGTTTTAACTTGCAAAACACCACTAAGATGTCAGGGAACCTCTCCCAACAATTTTCACACAAAGCGCTTTTGTGTGGGTGTGTGTGGGTGGGTGGTTTTGGGGTCACACCCGGCAGTGCTCAGGGGTTATTCCTGGCTCCAGGCTCAGAAATTGCTCCTGGCAGGCACGGGGGACCATATATATGGGACACGGGGATTCGGACCTATGATCCCTGCATGAAAGGCCTTTCCTCCATGCTATCTCTCCGGCCCCACAAAGCACTTTCAATACACACCCAAATCTACAACTGCACCACCCTGGGCCAGTATCACTCTTTGGGACAACCGCTCTAGAGCTGTAACAAAGAAACACAAGTATGTTTTCTTTCACCAGAAATATTCTGAAGAAAAGGCAAACACATTATCTCATCTTGCTTGAGAAAGAATGGTAAACAAAACCAAAAATTACTCTAATGACCTTGGAAAATGTTGAAGAGCAGAAATAGTAAGGAGATTCAAAAGCACAGCAGGAAAGGCGTTTGCTTTGCACATGGCCAAACTGTTTCTATTTTCTTTCCTTTATTTTACGAGGGTGCCACACCTGGCAATACTCTGGGCCATCAAGGCCACACCCAGCAGGGCTGGGTGATGAGTGATGGTGGTGGGATCTGTGAAGGGATGCAACTCTGGGACCAGCGCATGCAAGGCCCACGTTCCGCCATCTATGCTCTCTCTGGCCGTGTTCTGCTTTTAAAAAGCAAAGTCAGAATAAAGCTTCAAGAGCTGATTTATCCTGCTCCAGCCCTCTGAACTATCTCCATAGCCCTGTGCTGAGTTTTCAATTGCTGCTGACTCCAGGTTAACTCATTTCCTGTTACCCTTCCCCATGCTGAATCTGGTTTTATCTGCATTTATTCCTCCCTTAGCTAGTAAAACTCTTTCTATCTCCTGCTGGTGTCCTCCTCTACAAAGCCTTCCAATGCCTCCCGCCCCGAATTGGTCAACTTTCCTGCAGGATTCTGAAGCCCCTGGGATCAACCTCTTTTCCACCATGGCTGCCTTAGCCCATCCTGTTTCTGTCTTGTGTCTTCCCCCTTCAGTGGCTGTCCCATGCCTCATGATGTGGCCCTTCACTTAAATGCTTTTCAATGTGACCCTTCTGAAATACCCTTAGCAACCCCTGTTGAGAAACAGGAAACAATAAAGCTGAACTCCAAACTGCCTAAGTACACAGTACACTTATTAATTTGTCTTTTATTTAGTTGAAGAGCCACATTCACCTTATTTGTGCTGGGGAAGAGGTAGGCTAGTGCTGCTTGAGGGGGGTGGGCAGGGAGCACTAAGGACAGTGCTCAAAGGGCCACACAGTGCTGGGAATGAAGCCTCCCAGGTGCAAGGCTCCTCCCCAAGATTCCATCTCTTAGCATATTAAGAGAACACTCAATTGGTTAGAAGCCTGCTTTGAATGCAGACCAGGCATGACCATATCTGCCACTATTTGTCTCCTGACCATTGCTGGGGGCATTTCTTCCCAAGTGAGGCACCAAGAGTACCTCCCAAGCACTAACAAAACCAAATCAACTAATTAGGACAGAAGTTAAGGTGCTGACCTTGCACATGGTAGATCCAAATCTAACTCCCGGCAACACAATATGGTTCCCTGAGAACTGGCAGGAATAAGTCCGGAGCACCACCAAGTATGGCCCCAAACAAAGAAATAAAAACAAAAAAAACCAAGAAAACAAACAGAACACACATACAAAAAGTAATTTTTTTTTTACTTTGAAAAAAACTTAATTTATAACCATTAGTGCAGTATTTTTCCCTTTTGAGTGGGACATAAAATTATAGTCTATCTTACAGTCTGTAATATCTTTTTGGTCAAATATAGTATATTAAGTTTCTAGTTTTACTTATTGTTGCTCTTTGGGGAGATGAAAATTTTTTTCTTTTTTCTTTGTTTTTTTGGGGCCACACCCTGTTTGATACTCAGGGGTTACTCCTGGTTAAGCACTCAGAGAATTGCCCCTGGCTTGGGGGGACCATATGGGACACCGGGGGATAGAACCGTGGATGAAAATTTCTTGACCACAGGCAGCCAAAGATTAAATCCTGGACCTTTAGGATGCACTGTTGCCATGTGTGCCCTTTGAGCTATCTCCCTAGTTCATTAAGAGACCTTTTGGGGAGAGGGGGTGTAGGGCCACATCAGCAGGGGTACTATGCAATGCCAGTCACATGCAAGGCAAGAGACTTATCCCCTGTACTATTTTCTCAGTCCTCCCTTAAAAATATTTTACATTGGAGGCCAGAGAAATAGCATGGAGGTAAGGCGTTTGCCTTTCATGCAGAAGGTCATCAGTTCGAATCCCGGAGCCCCATATGGTCCCCCAGCCTGCCAGGAGCAATTTCTGAGCCTGGAGCCAGGAATAACCCCTGAGCACTTGCCGGGTGTGACCCAAAAACCACACACACAAGAAAATTTTTACATTTGTCTCTTTATTACTTCTCCAGCTTTTCTCTTGCAAATTCATCAGCTTGCCTGGGCAACTTAAGGGTTCTTTAAGTGGATCCTACTCTTTGTCCCCTAATAAGATTTCTTCACAATGTATCTGGTTGATCTCTACTTAACATGACATGGCTGCTAGTCTTTTCTGGTCTTTTGAGGGGAAAAGTTCTAATCCCCTGAAGAAACCAGGTTCTCTCCTTCAACAGGATCTCTCATCATGTTAATCATCCCTTTATTCTAGGAAGCTCTCTCTAATTACATCATATTCGCCAAGCCTCAACCCAGAGCCATTTCACAGCATTTTAAGTACCTTTTTGTTTTTTAAATTTTTGGACTACACCTGGCAGTGCACAGGGATTACTACTGGCTCTGCATTTAGGAATCACTCTTGGTGAGATCAGGGGACCATATGGGGATTAAATCGATAGCTGTGTGCAAGGCAAGTGCCCTACTTGCTGTGCTATCGCTTCCGCCCTTAAGTACAATTTTAGGATTGGAGATATAGCTCCATTGTAGAAGAACACTAGCGTGTGTGAGGCTCTGGGTGGATCTTTAGTGCACAAACAAGACATTATAGTAACAGAAGTATGTTCTCCATGAATGATGACTGACTTCCAGAAACACTGAAATCTCAGCACCAAGAAAAATACCTGCCATAGTATAGACATTCAAACATTTACTGATATGCAAACATTAATTCTACAGTAACTAAAATTATCTGTTAAAATTCATTTTTGAGGGGCCAGAGAGATAGCATGGAGGTAAGGCATTTGATTGTCTTGTATGCAAAAGGTTGGTGGTCCGAATCCCGGCATCCCATAAGGTTCCCCCGAGCCTGCCAGGGGTGATTCCTGAGCGTTAGAGCCAGGAGTAACCCCTGAGCGCTGATGGGTGTGACCCAAAAAACAAAAACCAAAAAAAAAAAAAAAAAAAAAAAATTCATTTTTGAAAAAGGACACGATGCTATCAAATTTTCCCAGGTAGACTGGTTCAGGCTGGCAACTCTAGGGTTTTCTTGGAATGGGTGCGGGAGAGTACAGCAACCCTCTGCCACACCAACAGCCTTTGACATAGAAACCACTCAGATCTACAACCTGGACTCCACAACTGAACCCTATCAAACTGCCAAGTCACCAAATTGTTCTGGATCTGTAGCTATTGGAACACACGGTCATGTGACCCCTCAAAATGTTACAGCAGTCAGCCCAAACTGGTGGGAAAGCTGTATAGAAAACCAACAAGCTCAGAGAGCCTGTAACACAGAAGGCTCAACTAGCACCAACCAGTACAACAGAGCCTCAGACAATGGCTTTAGTATCACTGTGAATCAACACTTATCACAAATTGAATCTTATGGATCTAAGTTTGTATAGTTCCATTTGCCTCTGTGTTGTAACAAGAGATACGAAGTAAATGTGTACCTGTAAGGGGACACGCTGATAGAAACTAGGGACATTAATGTTGGGAAGGTCATACTGGTGATGGGATTTGTGGGACATTTAATACCTAAAGCTGTATTATGAACAACTTGGAAAATCATGGTGTTAAAAAATATTAAGGAGGGGCTGGAGTGGTGGCACAGTGGTAGGGCATTTGCCTTGCACGGTGCAGACCTAGGACACATGGTGGTTCGATCCTCCAAGCCAGGAGCAATTTCTGAGCGCATAGCCAGGAGTAACCCCTGAGTGTCACCAGGTGCAAGTGTGGCCCCAAAACAAAACAAAACAAAAATTTAAGGAAAAGAATGCCGTTTTTTCAATTAATTTAAATAATCTGAATCAGTACCAGAAAAATAGTACAGTGAGTAGAGTATGTGGCCTTGTATGCAGTCAACCCATATTCACCTTTCATGCTGTAGACTCCAGACTGAACACTGATAGCCACCCCCTTGCATCCAGCCAAGATGATCCTGGAGCACAGAGCCAGAGTAAGCCTTTAGCACAGATAGGCGTGGTCCCCAGGACCAAAAGAAACTATTCCAGTATCAATGATCAAATAGGTTTTAGGTCTTTATTATTGTGATTTTATGGTATGAAAGTAAAGGTTAAGTTGATATAAAACTGAATTAAAAAAAAATCTGTTCCTGTAGTGGTTGCTTCATTTACATCTTAACCCTTCATTTTTAAGTTGCTGACCTACAATTATAGTAGTAAAACCTTAAAATTCAGTTGTTGTATTTTGTTTTAAAATCTTACCTTTACTGACTCTACTATTCCAAGTCCAATCACATACACAGGGAAATAAAACATATATCTTTCACATAAAAATAAGAAAAAATGTGACAAGAAAACCATAAACTCTGATTAAGTACCTTCTTTTGTAAAAAATAGGTTCAATATTTAAATATCCAAACAAGCAGGATTATGGTTTCCCCAAATATGAAATCAATGTCATCAAACTACCTACTTCTTTTAAATAACTAGCACAATAAAGTAACACTTGGATATGCCACTTCTGGAGGACTCATGAGATGCTATTAACTGTCTTGTAAATCATGTCTTACAAATTAGTTCTGTCACCAAAAGTTGCTGAATTTTATTGAAAATTTTCAAAGAGGAAAGATTGTGAGCCAGAGTGATAGTGGTTGCCTTGTGTGCAGCTGACCTGGGTTCGATCCTGGACATCCCCTAAGTGCCCCTCCCTCTGCACCATCAAAAGTAGTAATTCCTGAACAGAGCTAGGAGTAACCCCTGAACACCACTGGGTGTGGCCTCCCCCTTAAAAAACAAGGGAAGATTGTTCCAAGCTATTTTGCAGGCATGATCCTTCAGTTCAAATCTACTGTTGGGGTCAGGAATATAGCTCAGTGGTACATACTACTGTTATGTAGTATGTACATACATAGTCCTGCTATGTATAAGGCCCTAGGTTTAAGTCCTGACACTGAGTCCCTAAGCACCAAGCCAGATATGGCTAAGAGGCAAACAAATTAAAACATCTATTTGCCTTCTGTTGCTATTTTCATATATTAGCAATTACATAAGTGACACTAATTTACAGATGATATGTACTCAAAATAGCTTATAACAAAAAGGTGTAAAAGTGAAAAGAAGGAAATTGTTCTCTATTTTATGAAACTTTTGTTTCCTTTTCCCCTTCTTTTCTTATATTAATAATTTTTATTTTGACCTAAGTGGATTACAAATCATTCACAGTAGTATTTCAGGTACATAGTGATTCCCCCCTTTTCTTTTTAAGGCTGATCTTGGCAATGCTTTTGGGCCTGCTCCTGCCTGGCTCAGTGCCAGGGATCCCTCGTGGTGGGGTTAATTATCCAATCCAGGCCTCCCACATGCAAAACAGGTACTCAGACCAGGGGTTATCTCTCTGCCTTAACAAGTACACTAAATGAAAAAAAAAAAAAAAAAAAAAAGCCCGTATTTTTAACACTCCATTTCAAAGGAAATTGAATTTTCACTTATTTTTTCTCAATTATTTAGCTTCCTCTCCTTTGCCAAAGAAACTTAGAAAATGAGTCCAAAACAGAAACCCAAATTCACTTTACCATGTACAGATTAATCTTAAGGGGGGGAGGTAAACCACAAACTGAAGTTACCTGTATTTAATGAAGTTACTTGTATTAAAGTTATTTCCAATCTACAGATTAAAAGGGGAAGCATTTCTGCATATAATATGGCTCAGGTGACATTTAAAAAAAATCTCTGATTAGACCTTTGAATTTCTTAACTATAAATTTAAGGAAAAAGAAGAAAATCTAAACATTCAAAGACCAACCTGAAATTTTGTTTTAATTTTTGACCACTTCTGGCTCTGTGCCCAGGATTATGTTTACCAACAGAACTTAGGTTGGTGACATGCAAGGCAAGCACCTTATTTACTGGCTGTACTGACTGAAGGATTTTTATTCTCTTCTAAGGGGAAGACTGAAACGAGTTAAACGCTTACTTCCTCCCCATTTGCAAGGATTTTTTTGGTAGGGAAACTGGGAGGTTCCTTTCAAACAGAAGGAAACTAGTGGGCATTGGTTCAAGGATCGGTGTCGAAACTTCCTATGCCTGAAACCCAATCAAGAATAAGTTGGTAATTTCTGATGATTCAGTAAATCAAAAACCACCACCACCACCACCACCACCACCAAAACCAGAAAGAAACTAAGATTTGTAGTTTCCACTCATCACGTAATTTTCTGATCCTGTAAGAGACTGAGTTGATAATGAAAATATAAAATAAAAAATCTATATTTTCATTATTTTCAAGAGCTGCTTAGTCTTTTAAGCACAAACTAGCCAGACAGATAAGTATTGAATTGGAAACGTTAGGGCAGGTCTGTCAACGCATGAATCCTTGGGGAGGGGAAAAAGCTGACTTGAACTGCCAACACCAAATCCTCTCTCGCATCATCTGCGATATTAAGTAAGATTCATTCATCCGTCCACCTTAGCCAGGGAAGCCAGGGGTTTGGAGGATAAATGTGTCTGGCCTGGATATCCAGGGTCGTCGACTCTGCTGCATTTTTACTTTATGCATTTTATGCAAAATTTAATGCATTTATAAAATGCATTTTTATGCATTTTACTTTATTTACTTAATGTCTGAGCTTGGGGTGCCTTTGAGGTGCCTTTGGGGGGGTACCCTTTGGCCGCACCCTGTGGTACAGGGGAATCAAACCGAGGTCGGTCCCGGTATGCATTTTTTTGCATTTTACTTTATTTACTTATGTCTGAGCTTGGGGTGTCTTTGAGGGGTACCCTTTGGCCGCACCCAAGGGTGCAGGGGAAATCAAACCGAGGTCGGTCCCGGTTTGCATTTTTATGCAAGATTTTATGCATGTATAAAATGCATTTTTCTGCATTTTATACTGTCTGGACTTAGGGTGCCTTTAGGGGTACCCTTTGGCCGCACCCAGTGGTGCAAGGGAATCAAACCGAGGTCGATCCTGGCATGCACTTTATGCGAAATTTTATGCATGTATAAAATGCATTTTACTTTATTTAGGTATGTCTGGACTTAGGGTGCCTTTGAGGGGTACCCTCTGGCCGCATCCAGTGGTGCAAGGGAATCAAACCGAGGTCGATCCCGACATGCACTTTATGCGGAATTTTATGCATGTATAAAATGCATTTTACTTTATTTATTTAGGTATGTCTGGGCTTGGGGTGCCTTTGAGGGGTACCCTGGGGCCGCATCCAGTGGTGCAGGGGAATGGAACCGAGGTCGATCCCGGCCTACAAGCCCCCGAAACTCCCCTCCCCCCCCAGGCTCATCGTGTCCCGATCGATCGGGCTCGGGTCTTGGAGCCAAGAGGGGGTTCGGAGGTGCTGAAGGGCCGCGGCCCCAAGGCCCGCGGGGATCCATCTCCATCCGCAGCGCCGCCGATCGGGCGAGGAGCCGCCGCTGGGCGGTGACGCCGAAGACGCGGCCGCGGCCGGTTTAACTGAGTTTCGGGGCCCGCGGCGGCTTCGCCCCGACTAGGCCGCAAAGCCGGGGCCTCGCGTAGCGCGGAAGCCGGCACGCAGCGAGGCGAGGCGGCCACACTCCACTCACTCACCAGATCTGGAACTTGAGCAGCGGGCCCGTGGCGTACTGCATCTTCAGCCGCTTGCTCGGCACGCCGCCCAGGTTGTTCGAGGCGTCGTTCCGAACCGCCGCCGCCAGCAGCAGCAGCAGCAGCGGCAGCAGATGCCTCATCGTAGCGTAATGGACGCGGCCGCCTCCGACGCTCGCACACACTCACACACACAGCAGCCGGCCCGCCCGAGGCCGCAGCGAGCAGCCAGCCGCGCCCGCCCCGCCCCTCTGCGCAGGCGCGATTGGCCCAGGTCGGGCCCGGAAGGCGGGGCTGCGCCTGCGCCGTGCAGCTGGCGCATGCGCAGAGGAGGAGGAGGAGGAGGGACATCACGGGCTAGTTTGGCCAGCCAGGCGCGCCATCTTGAATGTGTGTGTTGATGGTGCCCGCGGGATGAGCCGTGGCTGCGGCGATGTCTGAAGGTGCCTTAAGAATGACAACGTATGGCCTGAGCCTGAGTTCACATGCAGTTTCATGCATTCTGGCTTTAATCTTGCATTACGCTGTTGGAAACCTTCTGGAAGACCTAGTTCTTGGGAGAGAAAAACAAGCAGTAGCTTGGCTCTTGGAGCCATGCTGCATGATGAATTCTTGGGGAGTTTTTTCATTCTAAAGCAGTACCCTAGAGAGAGTACTTATTCTGGAGGATAAATTCTGGATAATGTGGCTTAAGTGGTAGATAGAACACATGTGATCAGTGGATTCAATCCTGACATACCACCCAGATCCTTTGGGAGTGGTTACCCAGAAAAATGAAACCATCCACCCTCCCTCAACCCAAAAATAACTGCATACAAACTGGTTGCTACTATTTTGACTTATTTGGTTTTAGGCCACACATGATGTACTCAGGAGTTATTCCTGCACCTGTGCTCATGGATCAATCATGGCAGGTCTTGGGGCATTATATGTAGCGTAAGGAACCAAACCAGGGTGGGCCAAGTGTATGACAAACAGCTCTACCTGCTGTACTATCACCTGGGTCCTCTGTTCTTTTTTTTTCACAACCTTGATCGTCTATAGTATAACTACTTTCCCCAGAGAAGCAAATGTTTGGCAGCATTTCATACACAGTTATGTAAACATTTATATCTAAAACAGTACTGAAAAAGAAAATGAACTACAATGCCATTATATCACTGTAAAAAAAGAAAAGCAATAATTGCTCAACAGTGAAAATCTAGTTACATTTCTCCAGTCATTTTTATTTATGCTGTTGATTTGTTGAATTCAGGACGGAAATGTGGGCTGCAGGATTCAGTCTGTTGGTGATGTAGTGGCTGAGAAAACACTGCAGTTGCTGCAGATACTGGAGTTAGCAGAAAATGGGGCTGGAAAGAAGCCACATCCCAGAAAGAGCCTATAGGTCAACCCTCCTGATATCTTGTGAATTTCTAAAAGAAAAAAGTGAGAGATGTACTTGTACACAGTCTAACCCTTTATGAGTGCTGAGGCATGCTGATACTATGTTTTATATATATGTACATATATATAAAAATATATATATGTACATATATATAAAACATTTTTGTTTGTTTTTTGGGGGGTCCTCACACCCCAACACCCAGCAGCTCTCAAGGGTTACTCTGGCAGACTTGGGGGACCATATGGAATGCCGGGATTCGATCTGCCGTCCTTCGTCCCTCTGCATGCAAGGCAAATGCCTTACCCCCATGCTATCTCATATATATAATATATATTTCTCATATATATCTCATGTAATATTTTATATCACATTATAGCATCAAAAAGGTATTCTTTTTTTGTTGTTGTTTGGTTTTTGGGTCACACCCCAGCAGCGCTCAGGGGTTACTCCTGGCTCTATGCTCAGAAATCGCTCCTGGCAGTTCTGGGGGATTGGAACTACCGACCTTCTGCAATGCAAGGCAAACACCTTACCTCCATGCTATCTCTCCGGCCCCCAAAAAGGTATTCTTACTTTGTATTCAAACCTATATATATATATATATAAATTCCTCATTTATCAGAACCAAATGGTTGGGGGTTAATTCAGAGTCTCTGTCTCTTTCTCTCTTTATCTCTCTCTCTCTCTCTCTCTCTCTCTCTCTCTCTCTCTCTCTCTCTCTCTCTCTCTCTCTCTCTCTCTCTCTCTGTACACTCGTGATGCTCAGGGGTCACTCCTGGTTCTACATTCAGAAATTACTCCTGGTGGTATTTGGGGATCATATGGATGCCAGGTATCGAATTCATTTGGATCAGCCACATGCAAGGCCAGCACCCTTTCCATGGTACTATCTCCAGTTCGAGTGTCTCTATTTTTTAAAAATTCTGCTACAGGGCCCGGAGAGATAGCACAGTGGCATTTGCCTTGCAAGCAGCCGATCCAGGACCTAAGGTGGTTGGTTCGAATCCCGGTGTCCCATATGGTCCCCCTTGCCTGCCAGGAGCTATTTCTGAGCAGACAGCCAGGAGTAACCCCTGAGCACCGCTGGGTGTGGCCCAAAAACCAAAAAAAAAAAAAAGAAAAAGAAAAGTAAAAAAAAAAAAATTCTGCTACAGAATTATACATGTTTCATTGAACGTGAAACCTAACCACACAAACTTAGACATCCTGAGACCTGGGCCAGAGCTGTAGTACAGCTACAGCAAGTAGGGTTGCCTTACCTACAGGCAACCTGGGTCCCCTCGCTTGGAGCACATAGATTCCCAAGCCCCACTTGGAGTGATCCTTGAGCACAAAGTCAGGAAACCTGGAGCATCATAGAGTATGGTAGAAAACGAACAAACAAACAAACCCCAACTTTTTTCTAATCTAGGGTTTCTGTTAAAGTCTAAAATTAGGGCCGGAGAGATAGCATGGAGGTAGGGCATTTGCCTTGCATGCAGAAGGACAGTGGTTCAAATCCCGACATCCCATATGGTCCCCCAAGCCTGCCAAGAGCGATTTCTGAGGGTAGAGACAGGAGTAACCCCTGAACGCTGCAGGGTGTGACCCAAAAACCAAAAAAAAAAGTCTAAAATTAATTTTAAGATTGTTCATTTTGGCTTGGTGAAACTGTAAAAAATTGTCTTGGATTTTGAGCCATACCTGCTGATGCACCAGGATTACTTCTGGCAGAATCATAGGTCACGTGCTACAGAAGTACTTATTAGTTTATCTCTCCAGCACAGCCCTTTCTGAAACTCTAGAGTAAGACAAATCTTATCAGTTGTAGGGCTACACCCTGTTGTTCTAGAAGTACTCCTGGGCTTGCTATGCTGTCAGGTTGGTGCTTCAGGGTCCATGTCGGGCTAGAAATTGAACCAGGCCTCTTGGATACATGCAAAGCATTCTGATCCAGCCAGCCAGACCCTTTGTATCATTATTCTACATGGTTACGTCATGGGGGATAATGGGGATGGAATTTTGACAGGAGAAGAGAAACATTTAAATTATATATTAGAGAGCCCGGAGAGATAGCACAGCAGTGTTTGCCTTGCAAGCAGCTGATCCAGGACCTAAGGTGGTTGGTTCGAATCCCGGTGTCCCATATGGTCCCCCGTGCCTGCCAGGAGCTATTTCTGAGCAGATGGCCAGGAGTAACCTCTGAGCACCGCTGGGTGTGGCCCAAAAACAAAAAAAAAATTATATATTAGAAAACACATCTTCTCCTCTGGACATAAGGTTCAAAGAACTGACAAGTATGTTCCAGACCCTGAGTAGGACACCTCCCCCCATCACTGTACATCTTCCCCACCCCCTCCTGGCACCACTAAGTATGGCACTGGTAGCTTCCAGTATCACTGTGCCCAGCCCTCTATTGAACTGTCAGTCCACATTCAGGTCTGAATGTCACTTGGAATGCTTCCTGAGCCCTGGCAATACTTGGGGTATCTCCTATTTTAAAATTAAAAAACATAAAGCGGGGCCGGGCGGTGACGCTAAAGGTAAGGTGCCTGCCTTGCCTGCACTAGCCTTGGACGGACTGCGGTTCGATCCCCCGGTGTCCCATATGGTCCCCCAAGCCAGGAGCAACTTCTGAGCACATAGCCAGGAGTAACCCCTGAGCGTTACCGGGTGTGGCCCAAAAACCAAAAAACAAAAAAAAACAAAAAAAAAAAACATAAACCATCATGGACAGATAGAGATAATTTCAGAACACAGTAATCCAGGGGTATGGTTTGAGCCAAATGTGCTTGTGCTCAAAGCTTATTCCTGATTCTGCTCAGGAATTACTCCTGGCAGGACTTAGGGAAATGACTATAGGTGATGCCAGGGATCGAACTGGGGTTGGCCATATATAAGGCAAGTAAGCCATACTGTGTTATGGCCCTGTGTATGACTCCTGCCTTCCTTTCTGTCCTTGTTTCCATGGCTCAGAGTCTGTCCACACTGGCCTGTATAGCCTGTGGAGAGGTCCACATACTTGTCAGCAACCTCCTGGAAGGCCACCCTTTTGGTTGGGATATTTGATCCTATTGTTATGGGATTCCCCAGGAGTCCCCAAGTTGCTCATATATACACATGCTCACTAGCCAATTTCTGTTGCTTATACATCTTTTTTTCAGTGTGGCTCTATGGAGTGGTCACACCCCTTAGTTGGGGTGCAATCACATATACCTGGGGCAGGGCAGCTGTGGGCGTGGGATCACAGAAACTGCCAGAATTTGAGCAAGGCAGGAGAACTCTAATTTGCTCCTGAGACTCCATTAAAAAATTTAGGGGGGGGGCATGTATTTTTCTTCCAAGGGGGCCTCCTGAACAGTACTCAGAAGAGCTGTAAGCCCTTTGTGGAGATATTGACCCAATTGTTTAGTCCTCTGCCCTGTGGGGACATTCCAGAGCTACCTCTGGTACTGCTCAAGGACCCAGGAGATGTTAGGGATGGAACACGGGGCCTCCTGTGTGAGGCATGTGTTCCTATTCCATAACAAGCACCTACCATTGGATTCCTTAGCAATCAATCACCAACAGAAAAATCAAGGGATGGTAGCAATAATTCAGATGATGAGGAGTAAGCGGGGGACTGATACAGAGTCTGACCTGGACCGGAAAGATAGCACAGGAGTAAAGCATCCACTTTGCATGCAGCTCATACACGATTAGTCCCCAGAATCTGCATAATCCTCCCATGTGCTGCCAGGAGTGATCCCTGATCACAACCAGGAGTTAAGAAGCTGAGCATAGTTGCGTGATCAGCACCCCACCTTCAAATGTAACTGGACGACGACGACAACAACAACAACAACAACAACAACAACAACAACAACAATAAAAGGCAACCCTAGTTGCTGCTCTGGAACATTTGAAGCGAGTGAATTAGTCCAGATCCGTATCTGTGGTCACAGGTTTTAATTCCATATTAATCTCGCAAACGCTTGATCTGTGGGACCCTCTAGTGGCCAAATTAGGAATTTCACGGGTAGACCGATAATTTTCAAAATATTGCATCTATTATAAAATATAAGAAGCCATTCTAAGTGTGCTTTTAAGACATCATATTTAAAAAAAAAAAGGGCAGACCCAGGAACATCCACTTATACTAGATCCTGTGTTACAGGCCTGACTAGACCTGGGGCTGGGGGGGAATGAAGGCCAGTAGTGTGGGTGCCCCTTCCTGCAGGGACACTAATTAAGATGTGGTTATTCTTTCTTGGAGGGAGATCACGCAAACACAAAGACACAGACACAGAGACAGACAAAAGTGGGAAAAGGATTCCAGCCAAATCTGAATCCAGTTCCGTTTATTGAAACTCAAGGCCTGGCTTAAATACTTTTTTGTGGGCACAGTTCCATTCGTAAATATGTCAATAAGAGGTAGATATATTGAACAGGACAAATGACAGGACCCATTGGCAGGTGAGATGGAATGTGCAGATAATGAGATCTGTCTCCATCAGGTCGGGGATGTACTGATAATGGAACCTATCTCCGGCAGGTGGGGTATACAGATATGGGGACCTTATGGACTAGACTTAGTCTTCCAGGACCAAAGTCCTGTGCCTTCTTTGTTTCTAAATGTTTACATTTAATTTTAGAGGCTACCTGCTTTGATCATGGCTCTCTGTTAGATGGCCCTTAAACCTTGAATCTTAAATGTTTACATTTAATTCTCAAGGCTGCTTGCTTTTATAGCTCTGTGTTTGTTGCCCTTAAATCTTAAATGGTTAACATTCAATTCTCAAATGTTCCTGGTTTTTTTTGTTTGTTTGTTTGTTTGTTTTTTTTGGTTTTTGGGCCACACCTGGCATTGCTCAGGGGTTACTCCTGGCTGTCTGCTCAGAAATAGCTCCTGGCAGGCACGGGGGACCATATGGGACACCGGGATTCGAACCAACCACTTTAGGTCCTGGATCGGCTGGTTGCAAGGCAAACACCGCTGTGCTATTTCTCTGGGCCCAAGTGTTTCTGCTTTTATCGCTTTGTTCTGTGCCTGTCACAAGGCCCTGCATTTTAGCCTTGTATTTCCTGCTTATTTTTAAAGGCGCCCATCACAGTAGGGCCACCCTGAGCCTGAGACTACCCAGCGCTTTTCTGGCTTTTGAATCTGCTCATACATCTGACCCATGAAGAAATGATAGAAGATTGGCCCAGCAATGCACTCATGACACAGGAGAGCAGATGGAAGCCCATGACAGGGCACCAAGGCTGGTAAATGACAGAAACTAGAGTGATAGTACAGTGAGTACTTGGCATTTGCACATGGCTGACCTGGGTTGATTCCAGGAGTGATTAGCCTGCCAGGAGTGATTCTTAAGTGCAGAGCCAGGAGTAAACCCCCTGAGCACTACTGGGTATAGCAAACAAACAAATACACAAAAATACAAACAAACAGAAATCAGGCCAACTGCCATCCCCTATCTCAGAAGCGAGCATAAAACCAAGTGACACAGTACAGATGGAATGGGATGCTGGTCGGGAAGCAGGCCCCATTAAGACTCCTGCATAACTTCATCTCTCCTGACGGCTGCATAGTAAAATTTTCCTATACATGGATGTACATGGAATCTATTATGCTGAGTGAAATAAGTCAGAGGGAGAAAGAAAGACACAGAATAGTTTCACTCATCTATGGGTTTTAAGAAAAATGGAAGACATTTTTAGCAGTATCTCAGAGACAAGAGAGATGAGGGCTGGTAGGTGCAGCAGCTCATGACATGAAGCTCACCACATAGAGTGATGAGTGCAGTTAGAGAAATAACTACACTCAGAACTATCATAACAATGTGAATTAATGAGGGAAGTAGAAAGCCTGTCTCGAGTACATGTGTGGGTGGGTGGGGAGGAGGGAGATCTGGGAAATTGGTGGTGGGAATCTTGCACTGGTGAAGGGGGGGGTGTTCTTTACATGACTGTAATCATACAACTGCAATCATGTTTGTAATCACAGTGTTTAAATAAAGATAATTTAACAATAAAAAATTCCCTAAAAAAAAAAAAAAAAGACTCCAGCATGGAGATAGCATGGAGGTAAGGCATTTGCCTTTCATGCAGAAGGACAGTGGTTCGAATTCCCCCATCCCATATGGTCCCCCCTAGAGTCTGCCAGGGGCGATTTCTGAACATAGAGCCAGTAGTAACACCTGAGCGTTGCCAGGTGTGACCCAAAAACCAAACACACACACACACACACACACACACACACACACACTCCAGCATAAAGTTGTTGCACCTGCTCTAACCCCACCCCTCAACAGGGTAGAACCTGACTGGGGAGTGTCTGCAACCCCACAGGAGGCAAGAGGGTGACAGACTTGATGGGTTTAGTATCTTTAGGTGGAAGAGCTGAAGCATGGCGAAATTGAGCTCACATTTCAGCTGACCAGCAAAATTTGATATCTTACACTGTAGCTCGGTACAACTCAAACAGGCTTATTTTATTATTGATTTTAATTTTGGTGGGGGGGGTGCATACTCAGCAGTGCTCAGGGCTTACTCCTGACTCTGTACTCAGTGGCAGTGTACTCTTGGCAGGGATTGGGGAACAATATGGGGCACGGGGGATTGAACATGAGTCTGCTGTGTGCAAAGCTGAGGGCTGTACCATTATTACTTTGGCCTCTCAACTAGTTTAAATTGAGATGGGGCCCACCTCACCCCAGGTCAGCCTCAATGGGAATAGCACTTGTGCAGGGAAAGATGTAAATTTTGTTTTGTTTTTGGGTCACATCCGGCAGCACTCAGGGTTACACCTGGCTCTGCGCTCAGAAATTGCTCCTGGCAGGCTCTGGGGGCCATATGAGATGCTGGGATTTGAAACACCATCCATTCTAGATTGGCTGCTTGCAAGGCAAATGGCCTACAGCTGTGCTCTCTCCGGCCCCAAGATGTACAATATTTATCTATTTATCCTTTCAACTCTTTGGGGATGAATGCAGCTCACCATAAAACCTTCAATTTCACTCACCTGCACACTTTACAGTGTGGGCTGAATTTGAAATTCCTGGAGTCTTGATAGTTAAGTTGAACCTGGCTTGCACCCCTGAAATGGCTGTTTAATTGGAATAAGGAGTGGGGTGGGGTTGGAGATGGGGATATAAGGTGACGGACATTGGGGGTTTGTAATATCTCTTCAGCAAGCTTGGAATCTCAGGGACAAGTTATTCTGGGGGATATTCCTATTCTCTTGCCACCCCAAACTCTAATATCTAAATGCTGACATAGGAGGGAAGAATTTGGGTCATATATCAGTGGTACTCGGGGATCCTGTGGTGCTGGGGATTCAAACCAGGTCCATCGCCAACATCACTGCAGGTAAAGCTGTAACTCGCCTTCTTTACTGTCTCTCTAGCTCTCTCCTTGGGTGGTCGTGACGGGGAGAAGATGGGAGTTTGGGCCATACTCGTCTGTGTGATGGGGCCTGGGTAGGACATACGATGGGGATCAAACCATAGTCTGCTGCTTACCCATTATGCTGGCTCCCTGGCCCCAATTCTTACATGTCTAGCTTGCAAACAGCAGCCCTGAAGGAAGTCGGTAAAGGGGATGGGCCAGGGCAAAGCTCCCTTATGCCCAGAGACAATCCAGGGGACTAACGTCTCCTGTAGTTTAGGCCATCTAGTTTGACTGCTTGTTTTTATGATCCCTGTCCTGCAACCACCAGGATAGTCCCTCTAATTCATGATGATGGTATTAGAGGTGGGGCTTCTAGGGGATGCCGGGATCATTAGGGCAGAGTCCTAATGCTGGGGCCCAGGGATAGGGCTCAGTGTTACCTGTGTGAAGCTGCAGGTTTCGACCCTTCACACTGCTCTAGTTTGAGGTCCATCACTGCTGCTGTGGCCCCTTGTGTTACAACCATTGTGTGACCCAGACATTGGTGCAATGACAGCACTAACAAAAGGAAACGAAGCAGTGGCGCAGTGGTAGGGTGTTTGTCTTGCAGGTGGCTGATCTAGGACATTCTGTAGTTCGATCCCCCAGAGTCCCATATGGTTCCCCAAGCCAGAAGCTATTTCTGTTTGTTTGTTTTTGTTTTGAGGCCACATCCGGCAGCGCTCAGGGGTTACTCCTGGCTATGCGCTCAGAAATTGCTACTGGCAGACTCGGGGGACCATATGGGATGCCGAGATTCTAACCACTGTTCTTCTACATGCAAGACAAACGCTCTACTTCCATGCCATCTCTCTGGCCCCCAGAAGCTATTTCTGAGTGCAGAGCCAGGAGTAATTCCTGAGTGCTGAGTGTCACTGGGTGCAGCCCAAAAACAAAAAAGAAAAGGAAAGGTAGAAGGGAAAAACAGAGACCCTAAAAACTGCCGAAAACATCTTGCTATAGGCACCTCCAGTGGGTGCGAACCTTTTGGCCTCCAAATCTGGGGAACAACCTTCTACTCTGTGGCCACTCAGTCAATGGGACAGAGTAGCTACTCTGTGACAATAGCTCAGACAGACTAGGATACAGGCTACAGCATATGGCACTATGTCTTGATTCTTTGATTACCTTTTACTTCAGTTCACTGAAAAAAAAATAACCACCTCAAGATTTTTAATTTACTCAAAGGAAATAATGCCTAGGATAAAGAGCCACCCACTGAATGGGAGAAACTATTCACTCAGTATCCATCAGATAAGGGGCTAATATCTGAAATATACAAGGCACTGACAGACACTACAAGAAAAAAAAATCTAATCCCATCAAAAAATGGTGAGAAGAAATGAACAGACACTTTGTCAAAGAAGAAATACAAATGACATGAAAAAATGTTCCACATCACTAATCATCAGGGAGATGCAAATCAAAACAACTATGAGGTATCATCTCACACAACAGAGATTGGCACACATCACAAAGAATGAGAACAAGCAGTGCTGGCGAGGATGTGGAAAGAAAGGAACTCATTCACTGCTGGTGGGAATGCTGTCTAGTCCAGCCTTTACGGAAAACAATAAGATTTCTCAAAAAACTGGAAATTGAACTCCCATATGATCCAGCTATAGGGATATACTTACCCTAGGAACACAAAAATACAATTCAAAAATCCCTTCCTCACACCTATATTCTTTGCAGCGTTATTTACAATAGCCAGACTTTGGAAACAACTAAGATGCCCTTCAACTGATGAATGGCTAAGGAAACTGTGGTATATATACACAATGGAATATTTTGCAGCCATCAGGAGAGATAAAGTCATGAAAATTTCCTATACATAGATGTACATGGAATCTATTATGCTGAGTGAAATAAGTCAGAGGGAGAGAGAGACACAGAATAGTATCACTCATTTATGGGTTTTAAGAAAAATAAAAGTCATTTTATAATAATTCCCAGAGACAACAGAGATGAAAGCTGGAAGGTCCAGCTCACGGTATGAAGCTCACCACATATGTGGTTTCTTTTCTTTTTTTTTTTTTGTTTTTGTTTTTGGGTTACACCTGGCAGCACTCAGGGGTTACTCCTGGATCTACACTCAAAAATCGCCCCCGGCAGGCTTGGGGGACCATATGGGATTATGGGATGCCGGAATTCGAGCACCTTCCTTCTGCATGCAAATGCCTTACCGCTGTGCTATCTCTCTGCCCCCCCCCCCTTTTTTTTCCACCACATATGTGGTGAGTGCAGTTAGAGAAATAACTACACTGACAACTAACATAACAATGTGAATGAATGAGGGAAGTACAAAGCCTGTCTCAAATATAGGCGGGGTGGGGATAGGGAGGTGGGAGATTTGGGCATTGGTGATGGGAATGTTGCACTGGTGAAGGGAGGCATTCTTTAAAATAACTGAAACCCAACTACAATCATGTTTGTCATCAAATTATATAAAGACATTTTAAAAAGATTTTTAATTTAAATCCAGGTTACACTGTTTTCCAAGAATATAGATGTCTGTATGTTTTAGGGAATGCTGTTACTCCCTGACACCAGAGCATCACTGTCTTGCATCACTGTCTCTGCCCATTACCACATCCCAATGACTCTGGGCAGAGTCCAAGGGTTGTTCTCATTGGACTTTGTCTTCCTCAGGTTGGTGGGAAATAGCTTTATTTGAAGAGTCTTATTCAGGGGTTGGAGCGATAGCACAGTGGCAGGGGTGCTTGCCTTGTACACAGCCAACCTGAGTTTGATCCCCAGCATTCCATATGGTCCCCCAAGCACCACCACTCCTGAGTGTGGAGCCAGGAGTAAAGTCTGAGCATTGCTGATGAGCCCTCCTCTACTGGTCCCCAAAGTCCCCCCCAAACAAAACAGCAAAAGGACAAACTAGACTATAAATGACTTTTTGTTAAAAACTAAAGAAAAATAGCAGCTTCCAGGCCAAAAACCATTTCACTGTCTCAGAATGTATTATTTAAAATTTTATCAGAGGGTCCGGAGAGATAGTATAGAGGTAGGGTGTTTGCCCTGCATGCAGAAGGATGGCGGTTCAAACCCCCATATCCCATATGATCCCCCAAGCCTGCCAGGAACAATTTCTTTCTTTTTTTTTTTTTTTTTGGTTTTTGGGCCACACCCGGCGGTGCTCAGGGGTTACTCCTGGCTGTCTGCTCAGAAATAGCTCCTGGCAGGCACGGGGGACCATATGGGACACCGGAATTCGAACCAACCACCTTTGGTCCTGGATCGGCTGCTTGCAAGGCAAACGCCGCTGTGCTATCTCTCCGGGCCCAGCCAGGAACAATTTCTGAGCATAGAGCCAGGAGTAACCACTGAGTGCTGCTGGGTGTGACCCAAAAACAAAAACAAAAAATTTATCAAAAAAGTAATGCTTGGATTAACAAGAAAAAGCTAATGATTAAGCAGGAGGGATATATTCCAAAGACTGAGACATACTTTCTGTATGTGCCAAAACAAAGCACCCTCATGCCCAGGAGATAATGTATGCCCAGGAGTACATGCCCAGCACTGCAGGGTCTGCAGAGGACTGCCAGGAGCCGAGCCCAGGAGTAGCCCCTGAGCACTTTTTACGTATTATGTTATCAAAAAATATATTGTTAGGGGGCCGGAGAGATAGCACAGTGGTAGGGCGTTCGCCTTGCACACAGCCGATCCAAGGAAGGTGGTTTGAATCCTGGCATCCCATATGATCGCCCGTGCCTGCCCAGAGCGATTTCTGAGCAGAGCCAGGAGTATCCCCTGAGCGCTGCAAAGTGTGACCCAAGATTCATAAAACAAAAATAAAAAACTTGAAATTCATCTTTCAGGACTCAAGGTTTTTGTTGTTTCTGGGCAACACCCAGCAACGCTCATTCCTGGCTCTGTGCTCAGGGATCATTCCTGGTAGAGCACAGGGAACTGACCATATTGTGCTGCTGAGAATCAAACCTGGGTTGGCATGTGTAAAGCAAGACCCTTACCTGTTGTACTATTAATCACTCCAGCCCAGACTTAACTGAGGAATTTCTAATCAAGCCAGAATGATTAAGTTGAAAATGTCTTTTTATTCACTTGTATGGGAAATCTGCCCCTTCTAGAAAGGGGACTTTGTTTATTGTGTCTCAAACTGAACTCAAACACTTACATGAATTCCTTTCTACACCACACATAGACATAACACAGACTACAAGATGCAGGGTGAAAAATCAATTTAATAGACATTATTAAATACATTCGACTGGGCTGAGTTGGTGGCTAAATGATTGTAGTTAGAGATGAGCAAGAGAGGCCAGCTGTAGGTGCCCCATGTCTAACCAGGGGGTTCACAAAAGATCTGTTTTTGCTGATTCCTGGTTACCCACTTGCTTTCTGTGATTCTTTAAACACCCAGTTCCAAATCTTCCAGCTCTTGGAGAAGGGATTTCTCTTTTTGAATTTTCTCCAACTAAAAAAAAAATTGAAAAATAACAGAGGCGTTACATAGAGATGAAGAATTCCGAGAATGGTTCCTAGCAGATCCACTGCAAATGCAGGGAGAGGGACAGACCAGAAACGATTCTCATTTGTTTCCTGATAGGAGTCAGGGGTGCAAAGTACAGAAGCTCTGCACTGCCCTCCTGGAGGGTTGTCATTTTTTATTTTATACTCCATCTTGAAAGAGCTGAGGCATGAGGGAAGGAAAGAGGCCAAGAAGGCAATGGGTGCCAAGTTGCAGGAGGCAGAGAATGTCTAGTTGGGGAATAGGATTCACTGGCTCTGCTGCAGTAGCAATAGTGCTAGTGGGTACAAGGAGCAGAGCCAGCACTGGCCAGCCCTCCCCCTCCCCCATTCAAGAGGAAAACAGAACATAATTCAGTCTCCACAAGAACTCAAATCTCTGTGCCTCCTTCCCCAATCCCTAACTAAAATCTAGTGTGACACTAACAAGGGGACAATGAGAGTTGGCCCATATTGAAAAAAAACAAGTGAAAAAAAAAACAAACAAAAAAGAACAAAAGACCTGATTATACTACATATTTCAGCATTTTTCTATAAAACTAAGAAAAAAGGAATAAAAGAAAGGCTGGGGGCCGGGGGCCAAGTGATCTCGGATTCATTGGCAGGGAAATAAATAAGGACAGAATTAAATACCCAAATGCCAAAGTCAATGATAATAGAATTAAGGGACCTAAACTTTAACAAACTAAACTCAAAGGGGCCTGTTACATTGGCAGGCCAGGGGGCAAAGATGGTGGGATAGGATGCACTCTGGGTTCATTGGTGGAGGGAGGCTGACACTGGTGGTGGGAAGGGCCCTGACTCATGGTGTATCTGAAATTCAACTATGAAGGATTCTGTAGATAACAATTCAATAAAATAAAATTAAATTAAAAAAAGACCTGATTTTTCTCTAGCTGTTTTCCGGCCGCTGCTTGCTCCTTCAGTTGTTCAATTGCTTTCAGTTTCTGCAAAGAGCAAAGAGTATGAGTTCGACGGAGGAATAGGTAACTTGAGAATGTGGCATTTCTTGGTAACAACTCAATCATATGAATGTGGGACAGGCATAAAAACAAGTCCACTGTCTTAGCTCTGCAGCAAGAACTACCTCTACCATCGTTTAAGTAAGCAATTTCTGTGAAGTAAAATGGGACTGTTAAGGGGCAGGGATGAAGCTGAGTGGCAGGGTGTTGTCTTACATGTGTAAGGTTCTGAGTGTGATCCCTACAGGATCTGTTAGAATATGGGATTTTAAAAAATAACTTTTTTCTTTACTGGGAGCTTTGGGAAAGAGGGAGGCAGAGTGCAAATCTGGCAGTGCCCTGGGGATCACGTGGTACCAGGGATGAAACTGTGGCTCCTATTTGCAAAGACCTTTGAGCTACCTTTCCAGTCTGGTAAAATACTTTTCGTATGTGTGTGCATGCTCAGAGCCTTTTTTCAGCTCTATGCTCGGAAGTGACCCCTGGTGGTACTGAGGACCAAGTGTGGTGCTGAAATGTCAAACCAGGGTAGTACATAAATATGTGCCTTAATCAACACTCACTATCTTTTTGTTCCACTTTTTTTTTGTTTTGTTTTTGGGTCACACCCGTCAGCGCTCAGGGGTTACTCCTGGCTCTATGCTCAGAAATCGCTCCTGGCAGGCTCAGGGGACCATTTGGGATGCTGGGATTCGAACCACCGTCCTTCTGCACGCAAGGCAAATGCCTTACCTCCATGTTTTCTCTCCGGCCCCTTTTTGTCCCACTTTTCTTTTTTTTTTTTTTCTTTTTTCTTTTATTTTCTCTAGCCTACTTTTCAATGCTATGTACAGATATTCATGGAAACTCATCCTAGTTCCATTCACTGTCCGTCCCTTGCTATAGGGAGCTGATGCCTATGATTCATAGAAACTTAGCCAGTTACCTGGTGGGGGCTGCCACCATTGTTGGAATTGAAAAAAAAAAATCAAGAAATTTTGCCTCTGTTTCTTCATTCTTATTTATATTTATTTGTTGGGGTCATAGTCAATGATATTCAGAGATTTCCCTTGGTTCTGTGCTCAGGGGACCATATGTAGAGCCAGGGATCTAGCCTGGTGAGGCTATGTGCAAGGCAAGTGCCTTCCTTGCTACACTATCTTTTGGGCTTCATGTTTCTTCATCCTTTTTTTCCCTTCATTTTTAATATGAAAATACCTCTTCCTAATTACTTCACATGTGACGTGTTCATTAGGCCATAGTCTTAAGACATTGGAGAAAAGTTTTAGTATAGTGTTAAGAGTGCTTCATAATGTGAAGTATTTAAAAGCAGCTATGACAAATGCTCTAAGCTTCATAAGACAACTGTCTTAGATATCTAAATATTACTTTCTTTTTTTTTTTTTTGGTTTTTGGCTACACCTGGCAGTGCTCAAGGGTTGCTCTTAGAGGGCTTGAGAGATCATATGGGACATTGAAGATGGAACCCAGGTCAGACACATGAAAGGTAAATGCCTTACTTGTTGTACTATCGCTCCAGCTCCTAAATATATAGATATATATTTGGTTTTGGGGTCACACCCGACAGTACTCAGGGATTACTTCTGGCTCTGCACTCAGAAATCACTCCTGGCAGTCACGGGAGACCATATGGGATGCCAGGGTTCGAACCACTATCCCTCCTGGATTGGCTGCGTGCAAGGCAAATGCCCTACCACTGTGCTAACTCTCTGGCCCCTAAACAATACTTTCTTTATACAATTCTCATGTATTTCTTTTCCCTCTCTTTCTTTTGGGTGTTAGGGCCACACCCTGCACCGCTCAGGGGACCATATTTGGTGATGGGGATTTAAACCTAGATCACTACCATTCCAGCTCCATGCAAGGCAAGTGCCTAACCTCCTGCACCACCATCTCTACCTCAACCCCTCTTTTTTTGTTATAATCAAGCCACACGACTGCAGTGCCAGGGACTGAACTCAAGAGCCCTGGATATGCCAGATGTGTGCTCCATATCCTGCACAATCTCCAGTGTCCCACATTCATTTCTTTCAATAAATGCATTTGCTTCTCATTTGGTGTCTCATGACTAGTAAGCAGTCTTTTACCTTCTTTAGGTTCTTGATTTTCTTGTCTGTCTCAGGGTCCCCAGAAGTTGACTGAGACACAGGATTGTGAGGTGTGTTCTGTGAAGCAGGAGGCGATGCCAAATCTGGACTCTTGTCATTTCTTGCTTCCTGCAGGGAGGATTTTCAAAATTTCAATTTTTTCTAAACCAAATTCATTTTAAATATTTCAACCAACAAAGCCTGTACTGTATCTCATATAGACAAAGGGCTGGAAAAACGTTCCCAATGGATGTTAAGAGTTCAAAGTAGATTACGGCGCAGCTTTAAAACACTAGCGAGGCCTAGGGGCTGGAGCTGATAGCACAGAAGGTTGTGTGCTTGCCTTGTATGCAGCTGACATGGGTTCAATCCCTGACACACCATATGGTCTGCTGAGTTCTACAAGAGTGATCTCTAAGTATAGAGCCAGGAATAAGACCATCAATTCTTAAGTGTGGCTCAACCCATGGTCCAAATAAGCAAACAAACAGACAATTTTAGTGCAGAAGAGTTTAAAAACGAAAATAAGTGAAAGGAAGAATGGACTCAGAAGGAAATAATTTCTCCTCGAGGTACCCGCATTCTTTCTTCTAGAATACCTCCAGGTAGGCCCGTACATCTGACTTATCCCAGTGCCTCCTCGGAAATACCTGCACTGCAAGTAATTGCACTGGTTGGTAGAAAAGGCAAGAAATCTTGGCACTTGAAGCAACAGAAATGTACCTGAGAACATAGTGAACTAAGCCAAGGGAAAGATCAACAGTGCAGGGGAATCTTATAGGTGGCATCTAAACAAACAATTACATTTAAGCTTGTAAAAAAGGCTCAGAAGCTGCCAGGGACTGGGAGATGTTGAGAACTGCATGAGGTGGAAGAGGGCATGAACCATCAGTGTAGGATGAGCAGGGCCAGAGGATTACAGGAAGGGCACAGGCACCAGTGGGCTCCTAGTACCGTGCTATATAACTGAAGCTTGTTAAAGAGCACAACTGTATTCTCACCAAGAATAAACACATGTCAGTGATAGATGTGCTCGTTAACTTGAAAGTGGGAATTCTGGGCCGGAGAGATAGTACAGCGGTAAGGCATTTGCCTTGCATGCAGCCAATGGTTCAACTCCTGGCATCCCATATGGTCCCATGTGCCTGCCAGGAGTGATTTCTGAACGTAGAGACAGAAGTAACTCCTGAGTCCCACCAGGTGCAGACCAAAAACAAAACAAAAGAAAAAAAGTGGGAATTCTTTCACTTCAACTATGGCAAACCATCAAGTCGGGAACCATAGCCAGCCCTACTGACATCTGAACAGTTAAGAGAGGATGCCATTCACTGACACTCTCCATGCCAGCAGAGGGCGCTACTAGCACAGACTAAAGGGCAAGCCTACTTCTGTATAAATCAAATCCCTTGACTAGGTGATCTGATAGGGAGAGATCTACAGCTGAGCTCTTGAAGGAGTTATTTCTGGAGATGATGACATTTAAGAAAAAAAAGAAAAAAGGCAGATGGGGCAGAGAGAGAACTCAAAAGGCTGAAACATGTTTTGTTTGCATACAGGAGACCCAGATTTAATCCCTGGCACTACAGTGCCACCAGAACTGCTGGGTGCCCCTGCAATCCAAAATAATATACTGAAACAAAACAAGAAAGCAATTTTTGCAAAGCCCAGATTTTGGACGATTATGATTACACAATGATACCTTGTGACTTAAAACAGTAATTGTGGGGGCCGGAGATATAGCACAGCGGTGTTTGCCCTGCAAGCAGCCGATGCAGGACCTAAGGTGGTTGGTTCGAATCCCGGTGTCCCATATGGTCCTCCGTGCCTGCCAGTGTGGTGCAGTGGAGATAGCACAGTGGTTGGGCATTTGCCTTGCAAATGCAAATATGGTCCCCTGGAGCCCACCAGGAGTGATTTCTGAGCAGAGCCAGGAGTAACCCATAAGCTATGCAGGGTGTGGCCCAAAAACCAAACAAAACCAGACAAATCAAAACTCCCCAGAAATTGCATAGCCAACTCATAAGCAACTTAAAACTGTCAAATTTTTAGTTTTGTCTGGTTTGTTTTTTGGGCCATACCTGATGGTGCTTGGGGTCTTAATCAGGAATCACTCATGGTGAGCTTGGGGGAACAATACTGGGTTCTAGAGATTGAACCAGGGTCAGCTGCATGCAAACATCCTACCAGCTCTATCACTCCAGCCCAGAAATTCTAGTCTTTTTGACTAAAATTTCTTCACTTTTGATCTGAAAGCTAATTGCACGACTCTATTTGTACATTTTAAAGAGATCATATCCCCACATACCTGCTTCGCAGCTCTCTTAGCCTCATGCTTCCTTTGATTTTTAAGCGCTGTTTTGGATAATGGCTTGTCATTTCCTGGTTGTGGCTTCATATTCTGAGGGGGTTCATCCTCATGCTATAAATGATACAAAAGAAACTATTTTGAAATGGAATCCATGCTTTAAAGTACGTATACAACAGATCATATGCTTTTACCAGTATGGTAGAAACTTATTTCATGAAACTAATTTTATGATCACTGGCAGAAAATATTTCACTCTTTAGAAAAGGACACAATCTATTGAGCTCTCAGGAGAAACTTCCTGAAGAACTCTGTATTAACTGATATGTAATATCTTTTAGTTATATATAAGAACTGGCAACATTCATTTTATTTTTGCCTAAAATGGGGGATTTTCCTAAGTACTATGGCCGAAGCATGCCTTTTCTGAAACTAAAAACCAACAATGGCATCTTCTGAAGCTCAATTGGACCTAAGCACTACTGCCAGTTATCTGTTTTCTTTGCAGAAAGAATTACTTGCAGATCCTTATTTGCAGAGATCAGAAGATTAAAAGTCAAAGCAGGGCCAGAGCAATAGTGCAGAGGTAAGGCATTTGTTTGCTTGCAAGTGGCCATCTGGGATGGACCTGGCATCCCATTTCCATATGGTCCCCTGAGTCAGCCAGGAGTGATTTATGAGTGCAGAGCCAGGAATAACCTCTGAACACCTGCAGGTGTAGCTCAAAAACAAAAACCAAACCAAACCAAACAAACAAAAAAGTTAAAGCAAATGGGAAAGACGTATAATATAAATAGAAAGAGGCAAGCACCTATATAATTATAACCCAGGATGAAAATAACAAAAAAGCCTTCAAAACTCTACATGAGTTGTATGACTATAAACTGAAAATGGACATTATTTTCACCATTATATATTTATAGTGACCATCTAATAATTTTATTCCAAACATAAAGAGGATGGATGGAGTACAGGATCAAAAAGGAATCAATATAAAACATGGTGACCTGAGTTATTAAATTGTTATCATATTGTATTACACACTTGAAATCTATTTCTCAAAAGAGAAAACATGGAGATGGATAGATTAATTAACTAGAGTAGTGTTTCTCAATAGGGGCTCCTAGGATATTAGCAGGTAAAAATCATATAAATGGGGTACCAAATATTGGAGGGGGCAGGGCAGGGTATACAGGAAGGAAACAAGACTGGAAGGGGCCACAGAAAAAGGCTGAGAAACCAATGAAAGGCAAAGCCTCTCCAAGTGTATGTGTGATGTATATGTAAGATATGTATATATGGGCCCGGAGAGATAGCACAGTGGCATTCGCCTTGCAAGCAGCCGATCCAGGACCAAAGGTGGTTAGTTCGAATCCCGGTGTCCCATATGGTCCCCCCAAGCCAGGGGCAATTTCTGAGAGCTTAGCCAGAAGTAACCCCTGAGCATAAAAAAAAAAAAAAAAAAAAGATATGTATATACACATATATACATTTACATCTTATATATATATGTTATGTTATATATAGATATCTTTATATATACTTATACATGTTTAATTTAAGTTAGATTTAAATAAATATAAATATATCTATATGCAGGTACAGATATATAAACTTATATACATGTTTTATATACATATATACAACATATGTGTTTTGTCTGAAGGTGTTTTAAAGGTCACAAAATATCACAGAAGCTTCCATATTTATTTTGCCTTACAAAAAACAAACAAACCACAAAAGCCTCACAAACTATTTGGTCTGGAGCTAGAATCATCCCTGGACACAATGAGCTCACTGTGCTGTGGCCTTAAGGGACCAGAACACTTCCACTGTGTGCTGTGACCCCTGAAGAGGGCAACTGCTTTCCCAACTTCCTTCCCCTGCCATCACTGCTGTTCACATCTGTCACTTAATCCGACAGTCTACATCTCGAAGTCAGTAGAGTGAATTCAGATTATCTTAACCTTTTTTTTTTTTTGGTTTTTGGGCCACACCCGGCATTGCTCAGGGGTTACTCAGGGCTGTCTGCTCAGAAATAGCCCCTGGCAGGCACGGGGGACCATATGGGACACCGGGATTCGAACCAACCACCTTTGGTGCTGGATCGGCTGCTTGCAAGGCAAACGCCGCTGTGCTATTTCTCCGGGCCCAGATTATCTTAACCTTAGATTCAAAATGTCAACTGCTGAAAATGAGCAACTTTTTCACCGTTTTCATCAGTGGCTTCTCTAGGATTTCTATCCTCATCTTTGCAATCTAACTAGACAGATAATAACATAAGAATAACATAAGAATAGAACAGTTTGGAGAATGAGACACACTGAAAAGCCTTTGATTACCGAAGTAGCACAAAGTTACGTACTAGGGCTGGAGCAATAGCACAGGGAAGGGCATTTGTCCTGCATGCAGCCAACCAGGGTTCAGTCCCCAGCATCCCATATAGTCCCTTAATCACTGCCAAGAGTGATTCCTGAGCGAGGAGCCAGGAGTAACCCCTGAGCACCGCTGGGTGGGGCTCAAGAACCAAAAAAAGAAAAAGAAGGAACGTACCAGTTTGGAATTAGTGATTGGTTTATTCCTTAAAGCTGGGGGTCTGTAAGCACTTGCAACTTTAGGTTCTTCCCTTGGCACATCGCTTGGGACTGCTTGATAAGTGATTTTTTTGGCTGGAAATACTCCATCTAAAAATGGCTGCCAAGAGACCTGCCACAATTCTGCATTGGAGGGCACATCGTATTTGTGCAGGACGGAGCCGGTGTAATGCCAGATCTTATACCCATTGTTCACACGAAGCCTTGGAGCGCAGGTGGCCGTGAGAATGTGCTCGCCATCTGGGCACCAGGCGAAATATGTTGAATCGGAGGCCACTGGTTTAGAGATGAGTTTGTAGTTTTTGACATCCCACACTTCCATTTGGCCCCGAAGGTTCCCAAAGCCAGCAAGGACTAGGATGTGTCCGTGAGGGCTGTAGTAGGCTGCATTGCGAGGACCAGTTCCAAAGTCAAACACAGGGTCACATTTCAAATTGAAAACGGTTGCTTTGGCAGGCATAAAGCCATAGACAGCGCAAAACTCAGTAGAACTGGAATTCCAAACGACGTCGTAAATGGGGCCATTTTTTGCTAAAGAGAGAATATAAAACCCAAATTAGCAATACAGAAAGAACAGGAACGTCATATTTATCAGCACAGTTTATAGTCTGTAATACTCGCAAGCAATGTCTAGTAAAAACAACCAAATATTTCAAAGCGTGTTACTATTAAAATATTTTATATGGAATACAATGGGAATTAAGACCTACTAAATTTATTTAAGAATCCTTACTGAATCATCAATGCTGTAAACATTTCAGCAGTGTGGGATCGACCAATCAAAGACTGTTATTAATAAACAAGCTTTTACTGAGAGTTAATATGTGCGCACAGTAATAAAAACACAAGCTATATAAAAAGGCCTGCCACAAATATAATTAATAGCCCAAAGCAACCCTTTATTTCTTACATATCCTTCCAGAATATTTTTGCTGAAACTAAGCATCTTTCTCACATGCACGTAGAAAAAGACCAAAGAGATCTAGACCAGGGGTCCTCAAACTTTTTAAACAGGGGACCAGTTCGCTGTCCCTCAGACCATTGGAGGGTCTGACTATAGTAAAAACAAAACTTATGAATGAATTCTTATGCACACTGCATATATCTTATTTTGCAATGAAGAAACAAAACAGATACAAATACAATATGTGGCCCAAGGGCCATAGTTTGAGGACCACTGATCTAGACAAAGAAACAGGTTTCTTTTTGCAGCTTTTCATTTCAGTTTTTCATTTCAGCTTTTCATTTCAGTTTCTCTACACACACACACACACACACACACACACACACACACACACACACACACACACACACACACACACACACACTTTCACAAATATAATAATTCTTGAGGTGATGCCACCACTTTATGGTGGCAATAATTTCAGCTGATGTACCTAGCAAATCATCTCATTGTACATCTGAAACTTTGACAATGCTACAATTATGTTTCAATAAAGTTGAGAAAAATACAAAAACAACACTCAAAAAGGGTGGGTGACCAAACCAAATCATCCACATAGCATAACCCCCCATCAGTGCCTATGGAGCACTGCAGTCTTTTTCAGCTGCAGTGCCTCTACACTGCAAACACAGATCATTGGCTCAGTTATCCCAGGATACATGGTGGGTGGAAGGGGTACCTGCACTGATTAGTTTCATCCCCAAAAGGCCTTCAGATAAGTTTAGGTTTAGAGGCTTCCTTCTCACTCTCAAGCATAGTGCATAGCTTCTGTTTTATTAGCAACCTAAGCGAAAGCTGGCATTACATTTTCTGCTTTACTAAAAGCTAAACATTTTAGGAAAAAAGCATCTTATTATTATTATTTTTTGCTACGCTGCAGTCTCAGGGACCACCCCTAGTTGGACTGGATTTCAGACCATTATGATATGGCAGCTGTCTGCAAAGCAAGCACCTTAACTTCTATACTATCTCTCTAGGCCTTCAGCATCTCTCAATATCTGTGATTTCCCTTTTTCCTCTTAACATCTATACATAATAGCAGTTCTGTTCCATACACTATTTTTTACTTCCCCATGTCTATTTCTTTCATTATTGGTCTGACTGATTCCCTTGATATGTTAATAAAATTTACCTTTTCTCACACTTAAGCATTTCATACTTGCATACATTTTTTCAATTTTGCCTCAAGTTTTTGCTTAGTACTTGTTTTCTTTTCTTTCCCCAAAGAAATCTGTAATTTTGATATATTCAAAGACTCCTCCCTTATGTATTTAGGCCATAAAGTCTTTTCTACTTCAAATTTAGAAAAGGTGGTGTAAGTTGATGAAGGTGTAGGACACTGATGAAGGGTGCATGAAAACTTTTCATTAACTGGGGCTGGATAGGGGATAGGTGCTTGCCTTGAATGCAGTCGACTTGGGTTTGAACCCTGGCACTTGATATGGTCCCTTGAGACTGCCAAGAATAATCCTGAGTTCAAAGCCAGGAGTAAAAACCCTTGAGCCCCACCAGGTGTTGTCCAAATAAATAAAAAAAATTATAAAAGAAAAGAGTTAAAAAAAACAAAACAAAACTTCTCATTACTATAGTAAATCATGTAGTCTCAAATTTTAGAAGAAACAAAACTTAGAAAATAGGGGCTGAAGTGCAACATAGCAGGTAGGGTGTTTGCTTTGCTCACAGCTGATCAAAGTTCAATCCCCAGCATCCTACATAGACCTCTAAGCCTTCCAGGAATTATTCCAGACCACAGAGCCAGGAGTAACCCCTAAGTGCCAACAAGTGTGGCACAAAGAGAAAAACAAACAAAAACTTAAAAAAAAAAAATCTGTCCCTCCTTTTTATTTAGTTATGTAATTCTATTTATTTTTGTTTTGGGGGTATACTCAATGGTGTTTAGGGGTTATTCCTTGCTCTACACTCAGGAATTTCTCCTGATGGGCTCAGGGGACCACATCAAAAGCTAGAGATTAACCTGCTGGGCAGCATGCAAGGCAAGCACCCTACTCATTGTATTAACTCTAACTCCTGCCCTACTCTTTTGGAAAGTTTACAAAACATGTCTCAAATTTTAAAAGCAATGTAGTCTTAGAATCAGTTTATCTTGTTTAAAAAAAAAAATCAGGGCCCGGAGAGAGAGCCCAGCGGTGTTTGCCTTGCAAGCAGCTGATCCAAGACCAAAGGTGGTTGGTTCGAATCCCGGTGTCCCATATGGTCCCCCGTGCCTGCCAGGAGCTATTTCTGAGCAGACAGCCAGGAGTAACCCCTGAGCACTGCAGGGTATGGCCCAAAAACCAAAAAAAAAAAAAAAAAATCAACTGACATTTAAATTCAATTTGGGGCCGGAGTGCTGGTGCTAGCGATGAGGTGTCTGTCTTGCAAGTGCTAATTTAGGATGGACCATGGTTTGATCCCCTGGAGTTCCATATGGTCCCCAAAGGCAGGAGCGATTTCTGAGTGCATAGCCAGGAGTAGCCCCTGAACATCACCAGGCGTGGCCCCCCAAAATAAAACACAAAACAATAATATTTTAGGTTATTTTGGAGCAAACTGACATCGTTATAAGTATCGTTTGTCCCTGAAAAGTCTTAAATTTGCCTCTGTCAGTTGTATTTGCTCTGTCGTTTGTGGACTGTTTGTATCTATTGTATGCATTCATTCTTAGGACACCTTTCATAAAGCTCTGGCTCTAATACCTACGTTCTTGGCTTCTACTATGCTTTTTCCCCCCTAGTTGTTTTTGGGTCTTTTGGGAACCATACTCAAAAAAGGGCCACACTCTAGTTCTGTGCTCAGGGGTAATGTCTTGCAGTGCTGGGGGGTGGGGAGGGGACTATATGCAGTGCCAAGATGGAACCAGGGACTAAAGCTGCTTGCCAGGCAAGCACTTAAGTACTATCTTTGGGCCCCTTCCATTATTCTTTTAAGTGATTTGCTTATACTGTAACTTCATCTGTATGAGCAGAGATGCTTCTGTTTTCTCCTTTAAAACACTGCACTGAGGAGATCTTTCAGCATGATACCTAGCTGTGGCAGGTGCCTGCCATGCTCTACCCCTAACTCCAGCAGGGGCACATGAGTGCTGTTCATTGGTTCAATTTGCCATAAGAAGTGGCCCCAAAACCAAACCAAACAGCAACAACAACAAAGCTTGAGAAAAGCGACTTACAGAATGACCTCACTCGGCAAGTTCCCAATAAAGCATTTGCCTAACTCAAAAACTGAACTGGATTCAACCCAAATAAATTTTACTTGGGATGCTTTGAAGTCTCTTTATTTGGAGGACCAACAGCAGAGCATTGAAATGTGAGTTCTAGCACCTCAGCAGGAGTGTAGAGGGCTGTCCTCCTGGGTGGGGGGTTGGACCAGTCCAGCCTGCTCACCAAAGGACCAGTGGGGGACACTCACGTAATTGCACGACAGCGCTTTCTCCATTAGTTGCAATGTAGTGCAGGGTCTGTTCTCCATAATAGGAAGCACCTGTCTTGTCCACCTCTGTGCTAGCTATTACCAACACAGCAGAAGCTGCAACAGTAAAAAATTTTATTAGCTTTGAGACCTGAATGAACCAGGAGTGCTAAGTGTTCAAGCAGCAAACAGACTACATTTTTATTTAGTGAGTACTAAAATTTGATTCTAGGCTACACAGAGGATGAGGTCCACTCTAGCATCTGACCCATAAACCAGGAGAGGAAATCTCTGTCCCATACCTTTTTTATTCCACAGCATCGAGACCTTATCCGCCTTAAAGAAACTTTTATTGGCTAAAGCTGCATGAGGTCCATCAAAATTGGGGTACTGGTATAATCTAACAAATGAAGGGGCACCTTTACTTCCTGGAACATAGACAGCCACCTAAGATACAAACATAAACCACTTCTTATGTTTCAAAGCATAGAAACCACGATAAACATGTTTTTAACAGCCACAAGGACCAAGGGAAGATTTCACCTTATAAGTCTCAAAGTGAAAAATAAAATCAGCGATTACCTTGTATGGTTGGGGTCCAGGTGATAAGACAAAATCATTAACTTTTTGCAAATGCAATTTATTTACAATTGTATCTAAAAAGAAAAAAAAGATGTAAAAGATGATAAATAAATGAGAAAGACAGAATATGTTCGGTTCTCAATGTACTATAGTAACACCACACTAAAGTAACTCCTAGTTTCTCAGACACATGAAGCAGAGAAACAGCAGGAAAGTAGGGGGATCAGCAAGATAGACTGACACGAAGACTTATTTTTTCTATGGCTGTATGACTTGGCCAGGTAATGAAGTTTTATATTAGATATCCAGTGAATGAATTTTTTCGTTTGATTTTTGGGCCACACCCAGCTGTGTGTGGCTTCCTCCTGGCTCTGCACTCAAAAATCATTCCTGGCAGGCTCCGGGGACCAGATGGGATGCTCGGGCTTGAACCTGTGTCAGCTGCATGCAAGGCATATGCCCTACCTGCAGAACCACACAGCATTCTTAGAGGAGTAATAATAGCAATAACACCGATAACAATTACTGAAAACATTGAAAGAAAAAAGTTATTCCTTATATCCTTGGAGGAGCCCATACTGATTATACACTCTGAGTGGATTAGAGTGGCATAGGAATGGAGAATGGCATAGGCTGGTGCCACCAACCGTGACTGTAGCATGCACTTCATTTTCTTGCTCTTACTGGGGTTTCACTTGCCTATTTATCCACCTGCCTCTTTGAATGCATGCACCAAGAATCTGTAGTGATAGTTTTCAGTCCTGTTAAGAAAGAAGGTAGTACTGTTGCTGAATGATTTCAGAGTCCATCAAAATTGGGGTGCTGGTATAATTTAACAAATGAAGGGGCACCTTTAGTTCCTGGGATATAGACAGCCACCTAAGATACAAACATAAATCACTTCTTATATTTCAAAGCATAGAATGCTACTGGGTATGGCCCAAACCCACCCCACCTCAAAAAATCCATTTTCCAAAAAAAAAAAAAAAAGAATCAGAGTATCTTGAAGACCTGGCTAACTCTAGGTAGAGAGGAGGAAATATACAAAATCATACTAAAACATTACCATACAGCAGTCCAAAAACTGAACAATCTGAGCATCAACAATAATAATTATAGTAATTGAACTGGAATAAAATACATCATTAGGGGTCAAAGAGAGAGTCAAGAAAATAAGGCCCCTTGTCTTGTATAAAGCCAGCTCTGGCTTGATCATGACACTGCACAGTCACTTGAACACTCAAAGTAGCAACCCCAAGCACAGATCCAGGAGTAAGCCCTAAGCTCCCACTCTCCAATAGATGCATAACATGTGATGTAGTTCAGGGGTCTCAAACTCGCGGCCCATGGCCCGTTTGCGGCTCTCTGTACAACATTTTGTGGCCCTGCCCTAGAGGAATCTTTTTTTGTTTTGTTTTGTTTTAGTTGTTTGGGTCACACCCCCCAATGTTCAAGGCTTACTACTGACTTTGCACTCAATGATCACCCCGACTTTGCCTCCTGCGGCCCCCAGGTAAATTGAGTTTGAGACCCCTGTAACATGTTTAGATTCATAGTTAATAGAGATGGTGGTTAGCTGCTTGCAGTGAAGACTACTAATAAAGAACTCATTCTAGTTTTCTTAGGATGTAGCTTGGCCTCCATTTCCCTTAGAACAGATCTTGAAGATGACTAACTCTCTAGCTGTTATTTATGAATAAGATCAACTATAAATTAACTATAACAGCAAAATTCAACATGTGGACAATATATAAGTGGTCTAATTTCATAAATAATAATAAGGGAAAGCGAGAAAGAACCTTAGAAAATAAGGTCAATATACCTTAGAAGATAGATCAATAAATTCTATACAAGGAAACTATAATTAAAAACATTATAATAATATTTGTTATTATTAGAAATGTAAACACTGGGGCCTGGAGAAATAGCACAGCGGTGTTTGCCTTGCAAGCAGCCAATCCAGGACCTAAGGTGGTTGGTTGAAACCCCGGTGTCCCATATGGTCCCCCGTGCCTGCCAGGAGCTATTTCTGAGCAGACAGGCAGGAGTAACCCCTGAGCACTGCCGGGTGTGGCCCAAAAACCAAAAATAAATAAATAAATAAATAAATAAAAAGAAATGTAAACACTATAGTGTTCAAACTCACAATAAAATTTAGATTATTTGATAATATATGAAAAAGCATTGTGCTGCATTAAAAAATAACTAAATTCTAATCTTTAGAAGTACATACTGAAATATTTACAAACAAATTTATTTCTGTAATTTGGTAGATGGATAATGTGTAGATGAGATAGACCCAGGATCTAGTTGATAGCCATTAGAATTAGGGTATCTACTTTTGTTTTTGAAATGCTACAGATGAAAGCAAAGAATAATCTGTGTCAGAGAATTCCAGTAATAGTTAGACACAAAAAGTATTTCTCAGGGGCCCGAGATATAGCATATCGTGATGGTAGAGTGCATGTCTTGACACGGCTGGCCTGGGTTCAATCCCAGGCATCCCATATGGTTCCCTGACCCAGCCAGGAGTGATTTCTGTGTGCAGAGCCAGGAGTAGCCCGAGTGCCTCCAGATGTGATCCAAAAATTAAAAAAAAAGTAGTATTCAAGTATCTTATTAGACAATAAAGTTACTAGAAAAGAAAATATTCACATTTCAGAATTTCAGTAGCATTTATGCTTATCTGTTTTAAAATGAATTAACATAAGTTATTCATAATATACAAACTATATTCAGAACTCTATAATACCATATGAAGCAATAAACTTTTACATTTAAGGGTTAAAGTGAGAGTACAGTGGGTAGGACATTTGCTATGTGGTCGACTGAGATTTGACCCCTGGCACTCTAATGGTGATCCCTGAGGACAGAGCCAAGAGTAAGCTCTGGACACTGCCAAGTATGGCCCCCAAAACACAAATAAACAATAAGTAGAGTAAATAAAAACATATATATGTATTAAATAATCATTGGGCTAGTAGTGGTAGTACAGTAGGTAGTCTTGCCTTACAGCTGACCCAGGTTTGATCCTTGGCATCCTACCCAGTCACCTGAGCCCCACAAGGAGTAATCCCTAAGTGCACTGCTAGAGATAAACCTGAGTACCACTGGGCGTGGATCCAAAACCAAAATAAATAAATAAATAAAATTATTTCATTAATCTGTCCATACCAAAGTTGTTTTCAAAGAAGTGAATTTCATTGTTAACATTTCGGGCACAAATAGCTTCATCTTCTGACCAGGATGGACACCTATATTGAGAAAAAGAGAATATATATTTTTTTTAATTAAATGGAAGACTGGGGAGATGGTTCAAAGCACTGGAGTTCATGTTCTGTATGTGAAAGTCTCCTGAACACTGTCCTCAGAGTAATCCCCAAGCACTACTAAATGTGCCCCCATTAAAATAAAAGCTCTTTTAGATATTTTAAAAAGCAGTTTATTGATTGATTGATTGTTTTTTTGGGCCATACCCAGTAACACACAGGGATTACTCCTGGCTCTGTACTCAGAAATTGCTCCTGGCAGGCTCGGGGGACTATATGGGGTGCCAGGAATCGAATCCAGGTCCATCCTGGGTCAGCCGCATGCAAGGCAAATGCCCTACTGATGTGCTTGTTATCTCTCCAGCCCCTCAAAAAAATTTTTAAATGGAATATAGCATCCCAGGTTAGCTAACATGTGACAGAGTTCTTTATTTAAGAGAACACTTGTCAGGGCTGGAGAGATAGCATGGAAGTAAGGCGCTTGCCTTTTATGCAGAAGGACGGTGGTTCGAATCCCGGCATCCCATAGGGTCCCCCGTGCCTGCCAGGAGCAATTTCTGAGCATAGAGCCAGGAGTAACTCCTGAGCACTGCCGGGTGTGACCCAAAAACCACAAAAAAAAAAAAAAAAAAAAAAAGAGAGAGAGAGAACAATTGTCAGCTTTAGTGTACAAAATCAATAGAAAAATGCTGCTCATTTTCTTAAAATTCTAAAAAATTTAAGATCAAGTTTTACTCTCTCAGCCTATAAGAGGATGGAAAAAGCAGCATGTTTTAATGCAGGAGGTCCAAGTTCAATTCCTGGACCAGCAAGGTCCCCTAAGCACTACAGAGAGGATCTCTGAGCACAGGCCACTTGGGGGTAGAAAGTGCTCAAAAATGCCTTTCTCTCCCCTCAATATAGTTCTAAAAATAAAATCTAGATTTTTGAAAATTATTTTCTAAGTCAGTACCAGAGAAATACATATTATACAAAGATATTTAAAATATCTTGTAAATAGGGGCCAGAGCGATAGCACAGTGGGTAAGACATTTGCCTTGCAGGTGGCTGACCTGGGATGGACCTGGCTTCGATTCCCAGCATCCCATATGGCCCTGCAAGCTTGTCAGGAGCAATTTCTGAGTGCAGAACCAGGAGTAACTTCTGAGCACTGCTGGGTGTGTTACAAAAACAAACAAAAAATATATCTTGTTAATAATCAGTACTTTTAAGTTGCTTACCAATTTTGCATTTTTTTCTGAATGAAAGACTTCAAACACACCCCAGTTTTCAGATCATAAAGTTGGAGATTAGGTATTCCAGCTGTTCCATCTTTAGAAGCTGTAAGAAAACCAAGTATTTTTGCAGTAACTGTCTCCTACAATAGTAAAAATAAATTCATTCTTGAGGAAAAAAACTAAGCACATTACAAAGATGAAAGAGTCCCCTAAATCAATGTTCCCTCTTGACTTTAATTATAGACTTAATCACATATACCTAATGCTACAATAGGATAGCTATTATGGCAGCAATTCAACATTTCTGAAAATTAGTTACCATTATTTTAAAAATCCTTCAGATTTGTTGTTTATATAATTTATAGTTTTTGGTCAAATGGCTAAAAATTCTTTAACCATTACATTTTTTTTTTGTTTGTTTTTTTTGGGCCACACCATTTGATGCTCAGGGATTACTTCTGGCTAAACGCTCAGAAATTGCCCCTGGCTTGGAGGGACCATATGGGACGCTGGGGGATCTAACCGCAGTCCTTCCTTGGCTAGCGCTTACCTCTCAAATTACATTTTTTTTTAACCATTACATTTTATTAAAATTCTTTAATGAAAGTTTATGACTATTAATCACATTCACATAGAAAAATTTTAAATGCTCTTGATTTTGAGAGGCCAGAGTGACAGTCGGAGTGTAAGAGTTGCATGTAGCCTACCCTGGTTCCATCCCTGGAAACCCGTAGGTTTCCCCAAGTACTGCCAGGAGTAATTCATGAGTTTAGAAGAGCTAAAAGTAACTCCTGAACATAGTTGGGTATGACCCAAAAACAAAACAAAACAAAACAAACTAACAACAAAGAAATTAGATTTAAAAACAAAATAAAACAAAACAATAGATGCTTCTGATTTTGAGGCTGATTACTAGTCTTAATTTTTGAGAATAAAAATATTCTTTGTGTGTGTGTGTGTGTGTGTGTGTGTGTGGTTTTTGGGTCACACCCAGCAGTGCTCAGGGGTTTTTCCTTGCTTCGTGCTCAGAAATCACTCCTGGCAGGCACAGGGGACCGTATGGGATGCCGAGATTTGAACCACCGTCCTTCTGCATGAAAGGTAAACGCCTTACCTCCATGCTATCTCTCCAGCCCCGAGAAAAAAAATATTCTAAAGCAAATGGTGCGAGAAACCATCAGGAGATGGTGGCTGGGAACAACCAGCCTGCGAGGCTGAAGTATATTTACAATATACCAGTCCACAGCTGGTTAAACATATTTACCTAACTTTTATTGTTTACATCAGAAAATAAAAAAAAAAATTTTTTTTAAATACTCAGGCTTCAGCTCCAGGTGGCATTCGCTCCATAAGACACAGACATTTCCTCCAATCTTTTGGAGGGAAAAAGTGCATCTTATGAACAAAAAAAAACAACAAAACAAAACAAAACAAAAACTAAGTTTGAGGCTGGAGAGATAGCACAGCGGCGTTTGCCTTGCAAGTAACCGATCCAGGACCAAAGGTGGTTGGTTCGAATCCCGGTGTCCCATACGCCCCCACCCCCCCACCCCATCCCGTGCCTGCCAGGAGCTATTTCTGAGCAGACAGCCAGGAGTAACTCCTGAGCACCGCTGGGTGTGGCCCCAAAACAAACAAACAAAAAAACAACAAAACAAAAAAGTGCATCTTATGGTACAAAAAAATACGGTACCAGGGCTGGAGTGATGGTGCAGTGGTAGGGCATTTGCCTTGCATGCGGCTGACCCTTGGTTTGATCCCCAGCATCTCATATGGTCTCCCAAGCCAGGAGCAATTTCTGAGTAGACAGCCAGGAATAACCCAAGCATCACAGGGTGTGGCCCAGAAAACAACAACAACAACAAAAATACAGTACCTTCTAAATTTTCTCTTGAGCCTTTTTCCTTGATTTTATTATGGATCTTTTAACTTAAATACTATATTTTGAAACTAATTTTATTTGGGAAATACAAATTCATTGCTGATGAATGTAGTAATACATTCAGTGGTAATACAGTGGGTAGGGCATTGCCTACCTGGGTTCGAGCCCTAGCTCTCTTATGGTTCCCCCCAACATAATCAGGAGTAATTCCTGAATGCAGAGTCAAGAGTAATCCCTGAATATCACCAGGTATGGCCCCCAAAACAAGTAAGCAAGCAAACAAAAAGTTATTATTTTCTTGGGGGCAGGAGAGATAGCATGGAAGTAAGGCGTTTGCCTTTCATGCAGAAGGTCGGTGGTTCGAATCCGGGCATCCTGTAAGGTCCCTTGTGCCTGCCAGGGGCGATTTCTGAGCATAGAGCTAGGAGTGACCCCTGAATGCTGCCAGGTGTGATCCAAAAACCAAAAAAAAAAAAAAAAAAAAAAAAATTATTATTCTCCTTGCTCAGAGCAATATTAAATTAATAGTTAAGGCATTGCCTTTCATGCAGCCAACCTGGGTTCAATCCCTGAACACCACCCAGGAATGATTCTTGATTGCAGAGGCAGAGCCAAGAGTAAGCCCTGAGCACCGCCAGGTGTGACCCAAAAACTAAAACCAAAACCAAAACCAAAAATTACTCTTCTCCTAAAGATTAATTGCTCTTCTGGTAAAGAGCGAGAGTTCAAAGGCTAAATGCATGCTTTGTACCCAGGAGACCTGGATTCAATCCTTGCTCCCCCGCACAGAAAGGCCCCCTGAGCAGAAAGCAACAACAGTCCTTGAGCACTGCTAGGTATAGCTCCCAAACCAAAATAAAGAAATAACTGGAAAGAAATGAATCCCTTTTTCTATGTTTGTAGGCTTTCTCTTTTTGTTTCACTCAACTGAACTGGTCCTGTGAGAGTGACTTTTACAACTGGAAAATACTCACTTGTGTATGGCTGCCACGTCACCAGGATAGTGTTCTTTGGCGAAAACTCAATGCAAACTGCCTTGGGAAGGTCAAAGGAGTGCACCAGTCTCTTGTCAGTGACACTGATAATATTTATTCTGGTTTCAAAAGAAAGGACTTCAGCAACAAAAAAAACTCTTAATAATAGCCATTTCTATGCAAATCTTGACCTCATCAAGTTCAGATCACTTTAAATATCCATTTTTCAGTAAGATTCATTTTCACTTAGTTTCTACCCAAATATCCAAGATACGTGAACTAAAAGAGTGTATGCTTTTTACCAAGAGGCCCCTACAGAAAGCTGGTATTGGGAAATAATAAGAAATTAGTAGAAAGATGTGACAGATTTCATTCCACATTCAGCTGAAAACAAGAACAACAACAACAACAACAAGGACTTGAAGTGAACACAGAGGAGCAGAGAGAAATTTCAAATCAAGGGAAAACAATTAACAAAAAGCAAAATCATATCTTATTTTTATTTGTTTTTTGGGGTTAGGGGCGGAACCCACAGGCATGTGGAAGTTGCAGCAGCTAGGGAAATCAGCAAGGACATTTTTGATGTCAAAAACAATTTTGAAAAGGTCACAAGTAAGAATGACTAAGAACAACTCAACACAAAAATGACCAAAATGACAATAACAGGATCATAAGAACAGTCTCCACTGTTTATGAAAGCCTCTCTATACCATATTCAGGTGTAGCTGCTTTCTATATTCTTAATCCTCTCTTAATCCTTCCAGCTGTCATAAAGCAGGTGCTATTATCTACATTCTACAAACAATGAAATCAAGGTTTAGGACATTTGAATGATTTGCCAAGAGCATACTTCTGATAAATGCCAGAGACAAATCCTGAAACCAGTTTGACCTGATTTGCTTTTATGTATTCTTTCGAGTTAAAAAAAAAAAGTCATACTCTATTTTATTCAGAAATTGCTCCAAGTTATTTTGTTTTACTCAGATTTGAGGTTAGGATAGTAGAAACAAACATACATATGTTTAACTCTCTTCAATATATAAGAAAATACATAATTTTAGAATTACACAAAGCTTTATTTGTTTGTTTGTTTGGGGGGGGGTCACATCTGGTGGAGATCAGAGCTTTCTCTTGGCTCTACACTCAGGAATCACTCCTGGCAGGGTTTTAGGCACCATGTACAGAATCCGGGATTATGCCTAGTTCACTGAATGCAAGGCAAGTGCCTACCCACTTCCTTTTATTATGTTTGTTTTTTGTTTTGTTTTGTTTTGGGGCCACAATCCAGCCCTGCTCAGAGGTGACTTCTAACTCAGTGCTTGGATCTGCTTCCAGCTAGGCTCCAGGGAACATGAGATTGCAGAGAATCAGTTCAGTTTATTGGGCTCTTTCCAGCCCACTTTCTTTTTTGATATTGTTGATAACATTAATAGTTCTTTTCAGGGGCCAGAGAGATAGCACAGCAGTAGGGCATTTGCCCTGCATGCCTCAGATCTAGGACGACCTTGGTTCGATCTCCCAGCGTCCCATATGGTCCCCCGAGCCAGGAGCAATTTCTGAGCACAGAGCCAGGAATAACCCCTGAGCATCACAGGGTGTGGCCCAAAATGCCAAAAAAAATTTCTTGCCAATTTGAAAAACACATACTTGCAGGAAAATGGATTACAGTTTCTGGCTTATTTAAGCAGGAACTCATTAATGACCACAATCAATACACTACATATTTCTCTCATTCAGGAACAAAATGTATTATTGTGGGCTAAAACAGTAGTACTGTGGGTAGAGCCATTGCCTTGCATATTTCCAACCCAGGGTCAATCCCAGTATCCCATATGGTCCCAAATACAACCAGGAGTTATTTCTGAGTGGAAAGCCAGGAATAACACCTAAATATTGCTGGGTATGGCCAAAAATAAAAAGAAAGTATTATTGTGGACCTAGCACTTTAAAGAAACAAATGTTAGGACCAATACAGAAAATATTTATGAAACAACTGGGTATAACATATGGGGACATATTAAAAGAATTCAGAATTGAATAAAAGGAAAGCCAAGTGAATATAAAGAACATAAAATAATTAATCATCTAAGAAACAGGAACCAGAGGAATAGTACAGTGGCAGGGCACTTGCTGTGCATATGAACAACTTGAGTTCAATCTCTGGCATCACATATGGTACCTCAAGTACCGCCAAGAGTGATTCCTAAGTGCAGTCAAGGGTAACCCTTGAGCACCACTGGATGTGGCCCAAAAAACAAAAGAACAACAAAAATCTAAAAACAAATTACACTAATAAAGGCTAATTAAAAAAACCTAATGAAACAATGATTGCATAGTATACCCTCTTAAGAGAATACATTTTTTTTCTTTTTATGGGCGGGAGTGAGTGGAGTAGATACACATACTTGGCAATACTCAGTGGTTATTACTCCCAACTCTAAACTCAGGAATTACTCCTGGCAGTACTTGGAGGACCATATGAATACTGAATATCAAATTCAGGCTGTGTGTAAGGAAAATGGTCTACTCACTGTACTATCACTCTAGGCCCTTCTCTTTTGGCTTTTGGGCCACACCTGGAAGTGCTCAGGGATCACTCCTGCAGGGATTTGGGGAACCACATGTAGTACTGGGGACTGAACCTGGGTCTGCAGGCTGTATTTAAATCAAGAGCCTTATCCGACGTACTATCTCTTTGAACCAAAAAGTGTAAATTTTTGTTCACTCATTATTCAAGTTGCACAAACTAAAAGTGGACTTCAAGGGGCCGGAGAGATAGCATGGAGGTAAGGCGTTTGCCTTTCATGCAGAGGTCATCAGTTCGAATCCGGCTTCCCATACGGTCCCCCGTGCCTGCCAGGAGCAATTTCTGAGCATGGAGCCAGGAGTTTCCTCTGAGCACAGCTGGATGTGACCCAAAAAGCACAAAAAACAAAAACAAAAACAAAAACAAAAAAAAACCCAAAAAGGACTTCAAAAAGAAAAGTCCAAATACCTGTAAAAGGTTACACAAAAATAAGTTTGAAAACTGATAAATTAAGAAATTTTCCTTGAGGCTGATTAAGACAGTTGATATTGTAAGACCTATTATAATTATGGTCTAATAATTTGAGAAGAATGATTTACTGGGTAGATTTAGTAACCTTTAAAACAATTTTAAAGAGAGACAGTACAGCATTTAGGGTACTTGCTTTGCACATGGCTGACCAGGTTCAATCCCTGGCATTTTAAAAATAAATTTTTGTTGGTTTGTTCCTTGACCACAACTGGCAATACTCAGACTTATTCCTAGTGGACTCAGGAAACCATATGTGGTATTAGAGATCAAACCTGGGTCATCTGTATACATGGCAAGCACTGTAATCTCTGACCCTAAAAACATATTCTTGAAGTGTTCATGTAGGACTTAACAATCTCAGCTTCTTCAGTATTAAATACATTACTTTTTTTTTTTTTGGTTTTTGGGTCACACCTGGCAGCGCTCAGGGATTACTCCTGGCTCTGCGCTCAGAAATTGCCCCTGGTAGGCATGGGGGACCATATGGGATGCCAGGATTCGAAGCACCGTCCTTCTGCATGGAAGGCAGAGAGATGCCTTACCTCCATGTTATCTCTCCGGTCCCCCCACCCCCATCTTTTTTATTTTTGCTTTTTGAGCCATACCCATCTATGCTCAGGGATTATTCCCAGTTTTTGTTCAGGTATCACTCGCAGTGGGTTCTAGGACCATGATGAGTGCAGGGATTGAACCTGGGTCAGACACATGCAAGAAAAACACCTTACCCACTGTACTCTCTCTCCAGTCCCATTGTTCTTTTTTATAAGTCACTCTTTAAGTAATAAACATAATGAAACCATGGCACAGAAATAGAAACTAAGAATTTCAGAGGTCTTCCATCCAAAGTGGAAATAATACTTAACCATATTATAACATCAAAAGATAGAACTTAGTATAAGTTAGCCAGACATATCATTCAAATGCCAATTATGTCTTATATTCATAATGTAACAAAATATATAATATAAATGAACACTAACTTTTCTCCATTGTTCCAGGCAAACAAGGTCCCATCTTTACTAAATGTATACACTTTGCAGTTTTTCCCAGATTCCCTGAAAAATAAAATAAAAATTAAATTAAAACCATAATCTTGGGGCCAGAGCAATAGTACAGTGAGTAGGGCTTTTGCCTCACACACAACTGACTCAGGTTCAATCCTTGACATCTTATATGGTCCTCCAAGCCTGTCAGGAGTGATTTCTGAGCGCAGTCAAGAGTAACTCCTGAGCACTGCTGGGTATGGCCCAAAAATAAACAACAAAAACAAAACACAGAAATCCCGGTAATCTTAATCTTATTATTGTGTTTGTGTGTTTCTTTTTGAGCTACAACTGGCAGTGCCCAGGTGCTGCTCCAGGCAGCGGTTGGAGATTGTCCCTCTAGTATTCAATGTGATACCTGGGACTAAAGCAGCCCCTTCATGGGAAGTATCTATTCAGTCTTCTGAGCTCTAGTCAGACTCCTGAGCTAAGTCTCCTGAGCGCTTGGTCTTCGAGTCTTACTTTAAGGATTTCGAACCTGCATAAATGTTAGAAAATCATCTTTTTTTTTTTTTTTTTTTTGTTTTTTGGGCCACACCCGTTTGACGCTCAGGGGTTACTCCTGGCTATGTGCTCAGAAATCGCCCCTGGCTTGGGGGGACCATATGGGACGCCGGGGGATCGAACCGCGGTCCTTCCTTGGCTAGTGCTTGCAAGGCAGACACCTTACCTCCAGCGCCACCTACCCGGCCCCAGAAAATCATCTTGAGATGATTACAGCATATCAAAATATTGTCATCCCTAACATGCAGTGCTAATGATCACTGTAAAGTTAGAAATTGATTTTATACTAACAAATCAGTCTTAAGGTTACAGAGCCATTTCAGGTGAATGACTGGTTTTTGTTGAAAATCCCAAATTGTAAATGACTGTGGAAGTTCTCAGTTTTCAGCTCTGGGTATTAATGGGCTATATGAAAGATTTAACACATACTTTGTGAAGAATGACCCAGACCACAAGCACAACAAAATAACGGTAGACAGAAATATCCCCAAAGTGGCCAACAAGTGTCCCTGGGTATGAAGAAAGGACTTCCCAATTTATTTTTGTTTGTTTTGGGGTCAGAGTTGGCAGTGTTCAGGGCTTACTCCTGGCTCTCTGCTCAGAGGTTATGACTATGATCAGGGGACCATTATGTGCTGCTGAGGTCAGAACTTAGGCTGGCTGGCCATGTGTAAGGCAAGAACCCTACCCACTGTATGACTACTTATATGGCTCCAATAGCTGTTTTTAATTTTTATTTATTTATGTGGTGGGAATGTAGTGCCGGGATACATCTGACACTGCTCAGGACATACTACTGGCTCTGTGCTCAGGGATCACTCCTGCAGTGCTCAAAATACTATATACCGTGCCATACATAACAAAGTAGCATCTTACTTCTTGTATATCTCTGTGCTCTCCCCATAATTGTTTTTGTCTTCTTTGGTGGGGGTGTTGAGCCACACCCAGTGGTACTCTGAACTTATTCCAGGGTCTATGCTCAGGGATCACTCCTGCACTGCTCAGAGGACCAAGTGTATCGAAAACAGGGGCCCATCATGTAAGGTAAGTGCCTTCACCTATGTCTCTTTGGTGCTGTTTTTCAAAAAAATAATTTGACTGCAAGTGAAACATAAGCCTCTTATGTGATTGTAGAAACATCAATGTCATTTTCAGAGAAATTAATGTCAAAGTAATATCTAGTTTAGGGGAGTATACAAGTCAGTTCTTGGTGTCTTATTAATGCTTCAGATATTTATTCATCATGAAATCTAATCTAATGATTGTGTGCCTGGACATCTGTGTGTACAGACACACTTTACTGTTTGGATTTCATTTATCACTAGGAGATGTGTTGATAGTAACCGTCTCTAGTTGAGCATAAAAGGACTAAGAGGTTTCATAATTTGAAAGACTACTACTACTCTATAAAGCTTCTAAAGCCCTGTTGGTTTTTTTTTTTAACTTTTACATCCACGTATATTTAACATGAAGATCCCTCCTCTACTTCTGTCTCTATACATGAAAAAATTGCTCAATCTCCAACATTCCAGATGGTCCCCCAAACCTAGTAGGAGTGATTCCTGAGTGCAAAACTAGGAGTGAACCATACCACTGATTTTGACCCCAAAACAAAACAAATTAAAAACAGCTATAAATGGGGTATGTATTTCAGCAGCAGAGCACTTACATGTGTGATGTCCTGGGTTCAATCCCCAGCACCATTTAAAATATCCAGCTATAACCAAGATCCTCCAATGTCTAGTGGCACAACTTGGTTCTGAACCATAGTCTTTTTTTTTTTTTTTGCTTGTTTTTGGGTCACACCTGGTGGTGCTCAGGGGTTACTCCTGGCTCTGCACTCAGAATTGCTCCTGGCAGGCACAGGGGACCATATGGGATGCCAGGATTTGAGCCACCATCTATCCTGGATCAGCTGAGTGCAAGGCAAACACCCTACTGCTATATCTCTTAGGCTCCTGAACCATAAGTCTTAATTTTAAATTAATCCTTATTAAATTCCATTCAACTTGCTTTTTTGTTTTGGGTCACACCTGGAGGTGCTCAGGGGTTACTCCTGGCTCTATGCTTAGAAATTGCTCCTAGCAGGCATGGGGGACCATATGGGATGCTGGAATTCAAACCACCGTCTATTCTGGATTTGGCTGTGTGCAAGGCAAACACCCTATTGCTGTGCTATCTCTCCAGCTCCTCCATCCAACTTTTGACCTGTGATTCCAGCCTACTAAATTCTACTTATATCTTAATTTTTCCTTTCAAACTAACAGATTTATGTATTATATAAATCATTAAAACATCATTCTGGGGCCAGTGATAGCACAGAAATAACATGTTTGCCTTGTATGTGGCTGACTGGGGCCAACCTGGGCTCGATCCCCTGTATCCCATATGGTTCCCTGAGCCTGTCAGGAGGGATTTTTCTTTTTTGTTTGTTTTTTAGGTCACACCTGGCAGTGCTCAGGGGTTACTCCTGGCTCTCTGCTCAGAAATCGCTCCTGGCAGGCTCAGGGGACCATATGGGATGCCAGGATTCGAACTACCGACCTTCTGCGTGCAAAGCAAATGCCTTACCTCCATGCTATCTCTCCAGCCCCTGAAGTGATTTCTGAGTGCAGATCCAGAAATAACCCCTGAGCATCGCTGGGTATAGCCCCCCCCCCCCAAAAAAAAAAAACAGAAAAAACATCTTTCTGACTTATGATCCAAATTGATTATAATAATATTGAATGAGGGTAAAGGGTGAACTCAGTAATATAGTTGTAAACTCCACACGCATTACACTTGGATTTGATTCCTGGTACTGAAAACCTAAAATGTTGACTGTTGAGTGAACACTAGCAGGGCTCTGTGGTTACCAGTAAAACCCTGAAAAACCGCTAATGAAAAAAATTCATTAATCAGCTGAATTTGTAGATCTTAGCAACTTAATGAATCAACCAAAACCAGTCTCATTTCTCATAATACTTTGCTAAAAACCTTCCTTACAGTTTTATTTTGATGTATTTAGAAATTTTACCCATAAAGGAAACGAGATAAACTGGAAACAATTTGTCTTTTGTAAGTTCATTTCAATTCCAATAATCATCCTTTTTATCTGAAATGGTTATAAATGATCCTTTCAAGTGACTCATTCTAGAATTGTATTTAAGAATGGAGGCAAGCTTATTGCATTGCAGACTATGGGGTTCAACTCTTAATAGGCACTTGAGAAATGCCTATTTTGTTTTGGTACAATCTTTGCAATCAGATATCTTAAACACATAAAAACGTAGGTGTATAAGGATGTTTTCCAACTATCTCCCTGGTCCCAATATCTTTTCTTTTCTTCTGGTTTTGAGGCCAAACCTAACTATGCAAAGGGCTCACACTCCCAGAGGTGTGTGGGTACCAGGCACTGTACTGGGCATTGAGCTGCAGTCAGCCAGGCAAGGGTCTTAACCTTCCTGCTGCCCAATCCCCACACTATTTGGATTTCTTTGTTTTGTTTTGTTTTGTTTTGGGGCCACACCTAGTGAGGCTCAGGGGTTGCTTCTGGCTATGCGCTCAGAAACTACTCTTGGCTCTGGGGACCATATGGGACTCCGGGGGAATAGAACCGCGGTCTGTCCTAGGTTAGCAGTCTGTCCTAGTACATGCAAGGCAAAAGCCCTACTGCTTGCACCACTGCTCCGGCCCCAATATTTGTTTTTTGTTTTTTTTTTTAAAACTCCCCATGTAATTAAATATGCAGAACTACCCATTTAAAGTTGTGATTATGGAGCCGGAAAGACAGCACAGCGGTGGGGTGTTTGCCTTGCATGAGGCCTAACAGGGAGGGGTCCGGGTCGATTCCCGGCATCCCATTTGGTCCCCCAGCCTGCCAGGGCGATTTCTGAGTGCACTGCCAGGAGAAACCCCTGAGCACAGCCAGGTATGGACCAAAAACCAATCAATCAGTTAATAAAGTTTAAAAAAATAAGGAAGTTGTAACTAGAATCACTGTTTTCAAACCTTTCTAAAGACACATGCCATGAAGCAACTCTGTAGGAGACACCTACATCCTTTACTGATGAGGGTGATATTTCACTGGACTTGCTTCGTACCTCCTCAGAGTCACTCAACACCTCCTGAAGCAGGGGTCATTACTCAGGGAAGAGACCAGGTTCCCTCAGCACCTAGTGATCTCTGCCTCTTCAAGAGTGAAGGCCACTAGCACATTTCTGCCAGGTTCCCAGCATGCTTGCTGCAGCCACAAAGATAGCAACATGGCACTTGAATTCCACCAGAACAGACAGCTGTGGTGATAGCTTCTTTACTTCTCTTCTTCTAAACTGGGTGATGCTCAGGGTTATCCCTGCTTCTACACTCACAGATTATTGGTGGTGGTACTTAGGGGAATGCTAGGGTTCAAAACTGAGAGGCTATGTGCAATGCAAATGTCCCACCTGCTGTACTATCTTTTCAGCCCTCATCTACAAAAACAGTTCTGAGGTGCAGAAGACAGAACCTTTGGAGATACTGAACATGGACACAGGGATCCTGCTTTCTAGATAGAATAGAATCAGCGAGTCATACCCCATGTTACATTTCTTTTCAGCTCTCTGCCATGTCCTCCCAGTTCTACAGGCTTGGAAATGCACATGCCAATCAAGTACAGCCCAAATCAGTGCTCTTCACACATTAACGTGCTAACAAGTCTCTGGAGGAACTGATGACCAGAGAGCTCCTGACTCAGTGAGCTGGAGGATACAAAGGCTCTGTGGGATGCCAATACAGCTGTTATTGGCCCAGCATCCTGTGGCCAGGTGAGAGAGACTAGGCTAGTATCACACTTCTCTGACTCCAGTGAAGGTAGTTTTAAGTGTTGTGTTCTCTATCAATCCATTTGATAGTTGCAGCATCTCCCTTCTACCCCCACCTCTGGAGCCCAAGGCCTCATACATGTGACACAGGCTGCTATCACTAACCCAGCTTCAGCAGCTTTTGATGAGCATTTGCCAACCCCAGTCCCTCTAGAGTCAATAACTTTGGATTTACCCTTCCACTGTTTCTTTGGGGGAAAATTAATCTCTATCTATTTACTGTAACATATATATGTAAATCTGTTTGTTTCTATACATATTATCATTAACACATGCAGCTTTTTTTCCTCTCCTATTTTCTTTCTCTCTTTATGTTGTTCTAAGGATCAAAACAGGGTTTCGTGCAAGTCAACTATGCCACCAAACCTGGTATCTTCCTCATGTATCTTTTGTCAGTGAGATTTCACAAAGAATACAGGTGTTGGTGTAACTATCACAATCGCAAGCTTTTCCTTGTTCCCTAGGTTAAAATTCTTCCAAGTTGAATTCAATCTTATCCAATCTTATTAGCATTACTATCCAATTACTATCCAATCTTATTAGCATTGTTTCTCCCTACCACTTCCACAAGCTGGCGCTACTTTTTTCAAATCTAAAGATCATCTTTCTTGTTGAGAGTAAGATTTCCTTCTGTTAGTATTATATAACATGTTCCCTCAAATGTGCTGACGTTTCTTTTTCTTGATTGCTCAGAATACGGTGACAACAAAGTCAGAGCATTAGGTTCTCAGTGACAGAACTTGGTGAGATCAGCAGTACCTTGGAAACACGGTGCTTTCCGTAAAGTGTGGGGGTCCATTCACCATGTACAGTCCTTCTGATCCGCGAACTAAAACAAAATCAGACATTAGCCATCACTCTCTCAAAAATCAAAAAGCCTTCATTTAATCAAATCAGAAATGAAATCACAAAACATCTCACAGAACTGATCAATGTTAGAATTGCCCTTCTGGCTTGGAATCACATAACTGCTGAGTTACCAGGGAGTGCTATGCACTCATTTGTGTGTACTCTAAGTTGAAACTCACCCCAATGCTGAAAATCAAGTGCAAAAGTGACAGTGTTTGGAAGTCTTTGTGCTACAGAGTGTTTTCCCAAATTTAAAATCCAGAAATTTTAGTTGGGGAGGAAGGGACTCCCAGCACCAGAGCAGCATCTCAGTGTGGGGTCTGAGGATAGGATACACTGCAAGTAATCTTGTAGAGTCACCCCAGTGGAGGATGGAGGCCAGGACGGCCTCACCTGGCAGTGTCAGGGGCCTCCAGAATTCTACCCCATGATACTTAGAGGGACTATGCAATGCCAAGGGCATCTGTGCACCACAAATCTTGTGCACACAAGTGTTTGCAGTTTAATTCCTGAACATCAGAGTGACAGAGCAAGACTATTTCTCCTCAGGAAATCAGTCACTTGCTGTATCATGTAAGACACATGATGATTACATGATTCTGGAAAGAACAAGCCATTCTCTTCTAAACACTTGAGGGATTAGTCAGAACTGAATTATCCCTTCTAGGGAGCTATATCCCATATAGTTGTCAGATGATAGGTTTCCCCTAAATTACATAAGATGGGTTGGCCCAGTGAGGTCCCTCCCAAGGATTGACTGAGCTCATGGGCTCAGAACTCACATAGAGCACAGGACCATCACAGATTGCAGGACAGTATGAAAATGTGCTGTACAAAGAAATAACCAATGTTCTATTTCCTAAACTGCCAGCCCTCCCACAATTGTACCCCACCTCATATTTGCCTGAGATGTGAGGCAGATGCAGGAAAGAAAGAGGGAAAAGGCCATCATGTACTGCAGTAGCTGCAGGACATCAGACACCGGTGGCCTTGAGCCTTTCTATTGATTGGTTGTTCTATTCCTGCCCACAGTATTTTGCAGGGGGATGGGAGTTCCAACTTTTTGTATATTACTAAGTGATTGTTGTACCCTAGAATCCCTAAAGGGTTCAAATGGCCTTTGGCCACAATAGAGGTGACACTCAGGGAAACCAGTACAAGCTTTCCCTTTTCTAAATTTTCAGCTTCATTCTCACACCCTAAAGTAAGATTGGTTCGAAACTAAACATTGGGGTAATCCCACCATTCAGGGTAAAACAATTCCCTAATGTGATGGTATTTAAACTGGGGCCTTCTGAAGGTGACGCCTTGTGAATGGGGTTAGCACCCCCAAAAATCCTCCTCTGCATAACAGCCAAAAAACAGGCTTGCTACAATCTTCATTTTGGACTTTCTATCCTCCTGAACTGTAAGGAATGAATCTATCTCTTACAAGCCACATAGTCTCAGGGCATCTTTGCTACAGTAACCCAAGTGGACTAAGACAGTAGCAGAGAAAGACAGAGATCAACCACCACCCACCTAACCCACACTTTCCTGCAGATTATCTGATGACCCAAGTCACCAGAGGCAACACTTCACAGTTCTGTGTAAAAAGTTGGACTGATAAGGCAACTAATAGATCTACAAGTTCCCAGCTTAAATTTGTTTCTGGAGAAGCAAAACCAACTTCTCCTCAATCTATAGTAACACATTTCACAAACACTAAAATCCAAGGAATAATAGTCTTGAAGTGACAAAGTTATCCGAGAAAAATTTTGGCTACCAAAGATGACCAAATCCTTGGTTGCCAAAGATTAGAACTGGAAAGAGATTGGGACCATGACAGAGCAAAACAAGAGGAATTGGGCACAGCATGGCCTGTGGTGAGGTTCTGGGGTTGACCCCTGACATCAAAACCAAAGAATAAAGTCAGAGTAGCACAAGACACATAGTCCTGATGAAGCAGTACCACACAATGAAACCATGCAATATCATTTCTTTGTATGCCCATGCCTGCTGGTGAGACCAAATAAGGACTGGCACTTAGTCATCTGAACCACAAGAGGCAACTTCTTGGTTTTGATGTCTGTGGTTACACAAGATACTATCATTGAGAAAAGATGGGTAAGGCAGATGAACTCTAAACTGCTGGCAATTTTTTTTAAGTCTTCAATTACAGTAAAAGTAAGGAAAGTTCTTCTTTATTAACTTTTAGTAATGTTACTGAAGTAATGATGTAACATAACGTCTGTAATGCTCAGTAATGTTTTTTTTTCACAGTACGGCATGAAACTAAGGCTCTTGATGAGTTTTCAACATTGTCCCGAGTTAAATTTGCTTGGAACACTAAGAAAATGTCAAAACTAAAATTAAAAATGGAATAGACCATAATTTTTGTAGGTAGGTAAAAGTACTTATCAAGACTACTTTCTAGGCACATGATTCTCTGATTTGCCACTGACTCAAGACAACCAGACTCTTATGATGCTTAACAACAGACATGCCCTTTTTGTGGGAATCAATTCCCAAATGAATTCAGAAAAATCTCATTGAATCATTATTAGTGATGTTCATACATACAACCACTATTTAAAACAAACGACAGCACAGCCTTCTAAAGCAGCATAGATACCATAGAACATTCTGGATCCACTAATACACATTACTGGATTTAATCAGTTTGAGACTGATCAGGAGGTCTGGGTCACTCCTGATATACTCAGCTCAGCTGTTGGGATCACAAGCAGTACTGGGAGGGGAGGGGGAAATAAAGAACCAAAATTCAAGTTCAGGGACTTATGCATGCCTGGCATGAATTCCAGTTCTGAGTTATTTCCCTTATCCCTGAGTAATTGTTGTTTTGGTTTGATTTTGGGAGGCCTCCCCAAGATGCTCAGGGGTTACTCCTGGTTCTAGCACACAGAAATCACTCCTGGCAGTGATTAAGGAGTCATACAAAATGCCAGGCATTAAACCTGGGTAGAATGAGCACAAATACCCTCTGTACTATCACTCCATTCTACAACCAAGAATCTTCTTTTTTTTTGGTTTTTGAGCCATACCCAGTGACGCTCAGGGGTTACTCCTGGCTATGTGCTCAGGACTATATGGGACGTCGGGGGATCAAATCTTGGTCTGTCCTAGGTTAGCACGTGCAAGGAAATGCCCTACCACTTGCGCCACCACTCCGACCCCTCACAACCAAGAATCATGACTAATAAAATTGACTGAGTTAGCTGCAAATTATTCACAATCCTACAATCCCAAAACCTACATTCAAAATAATACTTTAGAAGTTAAAATATCTATAATTGACTAAAATACCTAAGAATATTTACTATTTGAGGGAGAGGTAGGAATTCCCAAGTAGTGTTTGGGAGATGTGGGCCCCCGCCAGCAATTCTTAGCCAACTGGGCCATCAGTACTTGCAAGGGCCCAAAGATGCAAATTCTTTCTGGCCCTTCAATACCAAGAATACCCAGGAGGTGTTTGGGAGCATCACCACACCCTGAATTGCTCAGGGGTCTATGTAGTATCAGGGGTCAACACGAGGCCTAACCACTCTACAATCTCTTGGCCCTATTTATTGTGTCTTTAGCTTTGGGTTGGTGGAACTGAACCCAGATCTCCTGCTTGCAATGCATGCACTCTCTCTTATTTCCCAGACCCTATGAAGATTAAGAACTGAGTTCTCTAGAAAAAAAAATAGACCATGGAGTTGAATGAATGCAATCCTGCCTCTGCCAATTTGCAATATGAACCTGACCATTCATCCTCTCAGCCCTCTATGAATGAAATTATAAGGGTACACTGACTAGGGGGGTTAATTACTGGGTGGAGAACCCCAGAGACATTCCCAATAACACCCAGCCAATGGAGTCCAATGGTTCATGCTAGGGCCAAGAATATGGGCCCAGAGCCACCAAGGCCACACCTGGAGGTCCTTGGCGGTCTTTAACTCAATCAGACAGGTACTTTGATCCCTGTGTTAGCTTCTGGTCCCCTAACTAAATAACTAAATTATAAGGGACGAGGTAGTAACTCAGTCATAAAGTACTTGCCTTGTGTGTGTGAGGACATGGGTTCACATCCAGCCCAACCACAAACACAAACTGGGTTAATCTTTTTTATCTTTGTGAGTTTGTGTGTGTATCACACCCAACAGCATTCAGGACATAATTCCTGCTCTATGCTCAAGGATAATTCCTGGTGGGGTTTCAGGGGCCATATGGAATGCTAGATATCAAATCCAGGTCAGCACCTTACCTACTAAACTATTGCACCTAATTTTCCATTTCTGTAAAGTCCTTGATTTAAACACTGTAAGAAAGATTTGTTAATCTTAAGTGATCCAGTAGTTGCTTGGGGACTATATGCAGTACATGAGCTAGAACTCAATAGAATTGCTCTGTATAAAGCAAGTGTCTAAACTCTATTTCTGGCCATAAATTAAGCCTTTTAAACAGTATCTGCTTTTCATATAGCTAAAAAAGTGTCATGTCTGACGAAGTGAACTTTGGTAGCCAAACTAAATCTCAGTGAGCTTTGTGCCAAGAAGAAAAGTGGAGGTTCTGAGGAGTATTTCTGCAATAGAACAGATCTAGGGCCTTGCAAGCAAAATAGATGCTCTATCAACTGAACCAGATCTCCAGGCAGAGTTGTTAACATGTAAAAAATCTGAAAAAGGCCAAAAAAGTGCAAGAGCTTCCCAGAAAGGGGCCAATTTCCAAACATTTACTTTTTTCCTGCCATGTGAGTCATTTATTGTAACTGGGTCTTCCTAAACAAGGACACAGAAATTATTCTCAAGACTAAAGTTGAAGACTAACCTTCTCCCAACACCCTATCTCTGTAGAGGCTTCAACATCTCCACGGGCCATTGCCGCTGTGTGTGTGTGTGTGTGTCTGTGGTAGCTTTAGAGCTGCTAAACGTCGCTGGTAGGTTATACCACCTCTAGGATGTTTCCCTGCCACCTTCACAGGCCTCTTTGACACTAGGGAATCTCCACTCTGCACCCTATTTATTTAGCCCTCCAAGCATCCTGAAGGGACGGAGTAGGGGGGAATCTGGGATCACCTTAACTTAGTGGGTAGTATTATAACTCTTTTGTTTTGTTTGTTTTTGGGTCACACCCTGCAACGCTCAGGGGTTACTCCTGGCTATAGAGCTCAGAAATCACTCCAGGCAGGCTCGGGGGACCATATGAGATGTTGGGATTCGAACCACTGTCCTTCTGCATGCAAGGCAAACGCCTTACCTCCATGTTGTCTCTCCGTCCCATATAGCTATCTTTTTTTGTTTGTTTGTTTTGGTTTTGGTTTTTGGCTTACACCCTTGCAGCGCTCAGGAGTTCCTTCTGGCTCTATGCTCAGAAGTTGCTCCTGGCAGCTTGGGGGACCATATGGGATGCAGGGATTTGAACCACCATTCTTCTGCATGCAAGGCAAACGCCTTACCTCCATGCTATCTCTCCAACCCCCCCCCCACCTTTTATTTGTGTATGATAGATTCTGATTCTGCAGACTGGATTCTACGTGTGCCTTTCCTCCGGGGTTGCTGTTTAATTAACTTCAGGCTGTCAGTCACCATGGCTCGCCATAAGGAATTGGGCGTAGCAGCACCAGCATGGCAGAGGCAGGATCAAACTCCAAGATCCTCTTTCTTAGCTCCTCATCTCCCTTCCTCCCAAGCCGCATCACTGGAGGCGGCGGAAGAATGACGGATGGGCAACAGGGCGGGGGCCTGAGCAGGCCCAGAGACGGAAGCCTCACTTCCGACTGCCACGCTACACCCCGAAACCCAAAAGGCCGCCAGCTTCCTTTCTAAGAAACGGCGATCCAGACTCCCCTGCTCTTCGAGAAATCCTCGGGACGTCGGCATAAAAAAAAAAAAAAAAAAAAAAAAAAGTGAATCAACTCTAAAGGGAGTAGACGCTTTGGCTCATTCACAACTCACCTGTCAAAAGCGGCGTGGACGGCGCCATCTTGTCCCGGAAAGAAAAACTTAGGTCAAAGGTCAGAGTTCACGAGGGCCGAACCCGGCCCCTACACGTCGCCCTTTGGCGTGGACGAGGAGGGAGATTGCTTCCGGGGTCGCGCGTCTCGGGGCTTCCTCGCTTCCGGTGGACGGCCGCCGCGGCCGACTGCGCCTGCGTAGCGCCATAGTGGGCGGAGTCGAGCCCGGGCCTGGGCGGACGGAGTGCAGGCTTCCGCGCGGGGCGGACCCCGCTCCGTGCTGACGTTGGCAGCCGAACCCCGAAGGAGTTGAAGGCGACGGGCGGCTGCGCGATCCGCGGCTGGCGTTGCGTGGCGTGGCGTGGCGTTGCATTGCATTGCGTTCCGCTGCGTTTCCTTCCTCTTCCTTGCACGGCTCCGGCCCCTCGCCCCGGCTGCCCAGGCCGCGGCCCCAGCAAGTCGGTCGGTGAGTCGGTCGGTGAGTCCGGGCCCGGGCGTCGGGCAGGTGGGACCCCGCGAAGATGGTCGCCAAGCAGCGGATCCGCATGGCCAACGAGAAGCACAGCAAGAACATCACCCAGCGCGGCAACGTCGCCAAGACCTCGGTAACAACAACAACAACAGAAATAAACAAAAGACGGGGGGGCCTCCCTGGATCCCCCCAAAACTCTGGGCCGGTTTGGGGGGGAAAGTACCCAGAGTCGGCTCTGCTGGTGCATCACTCTGGGTGGCAGCTGCTGGTTAGGGTTGTTGGGGGGCAGGCTGGGCTGTTGCATTCATCCGCAGGGACACCCCCTTTCCTTTCTGCAGAGGAACGCCCCCGAAGAGAAGGCGTCGGTGGGACCCTGGCTGTTGGCCCTCTTCATCTTCGTGGTGTGCGGCTCTGGTAAGTGTCTTGGGGTTCCCCTCTGTGGGTGTCTGGGTGGGGGACGAGTTGGCGATGACGTGGTGGCCTCTCAGCACCGGTCCTAGTTTAGCCCACCTGCCGTCAGAGCGCCCCATTTCACTGGCAGCAGCCCCCCCGCCCCCCAGATTGCTCGTCCTACTTAGGCACAGAAGGTGGTGCTCCAGAAACTTCTCCCAGGTTGGTTTATTTCTTTGGTTTTTGGGTCATACCCGGCAGAGCTCAGGAGTTACCCCTGGCAGTCTCTCGGCGGACCATATGGGATGCTGGGATTCGAACTACTGTCCTTCTGCATGCAAGGCAAACACCCTACCTGCGTGCTATCTCTCCGGCCCCCTGATTTATTTCTTTATTTGCGTTCGTAAGAGAGGAGAAAAAAGGAGGTCAGGGGCCCTGGGAGTGGTCAGCTAGGATGAAATTTTAGATCTCTATCCCCAGCCCTTTCCTAATCCCCTTCACAAACACACACACACACAGACGAAGAATTTTACAATTACACTCCCAGCCAACCTTCCCTAACCCCCAACACACACACACACACACACACACACACACACACACACACACACACACACACACACACACTCGGTTTCGATGTCAAAATTGGGTTTGTTTTACAATTACACTCCCAACCAACCTTCCCTAACCCCCAACACACACACACACACACACACACACACACACACACACACACACACACACACACAGTTTCGATGTCAAAATTGGGTTTGTTTTCCCAAGTGAAGCTCCTGCCGCTAATTGATTTCATGCTAGAATGGACCAGAAATGAAGGTGTGAGACTAAGGGTTTTAGATGACTAAATGTTTGACATATGGTAGATCATCGGGCTAGCTGCTTTTGGCTTCTAATTGGCTCAGCAAAGGGATCACACATACCTTTCCTCTATTATCTAATATGCAAGCTGTTAATTTTGGAAGTCAGTGTTCTGTTTCCCCTGTTCTGATACTGCGAGGTCCCTGAGGTTTCTGTTAGACATTTCACTTTGCCTGTCTCATACGCTTCCCAATTGGAAGTCTTCCTGATAAGCAGCTTAGAGCCAAGTCATTTATATAACCTAAAGATGATTAAATTTCAGCTGTGTGAGAATGAGGAAACATGTATATATTACAAGCCAGGCTTCAGAGCACTTGCTTAGGGATAAGCAAAAGAAGTCCATGCTAGAAAAAACCCGTTTGCTCTGGTGCTGTGTTCTAAAATGATTATTGGGGGCTGAAGAGAGAGTATGAGGGTAATGTAGCAACATATGGCAGACCCTGAGTTCAATCCCAGCACCCAACATCCCAAATGTGGTTCTAAAAGAGAAAAAAAAAAATCCAAAACCACAAGATTGCTGCTTGCAAGCTTTCTTGGACACTAAGAAAATTCAGGGAAGCTTAGATTTTTAAAACAGAACTTAATGGATGGAGCCGGAGCAGTGGTGCTAGAGTAAGGCATCTGCCTTGCAAGTGCTAGCCTAGGATAGATCGTGGTTCAGTCCCCCAACGTCCCATCTGATTCCCCCAACCCTGGAGCAATTTCTGAGCACATAGCCAGGAGTTAACCCCTGAGTGTCACCGGGTGTGGCCCAAAAACAAAAAAGACGAACTTAATGGAATCAAAGATAGTTCAATGGCCTGAGCATTTGCTTTGCATGTAGTAAGCTCTGGCAGGTGTGATCAAATCAGGTGGACATTTCATTATTTTATTAGGTTAGACCTGTTTTCACTTATGAAGCATTTGAAGTGAGTGGTAGAATACTCTTGGGTTTGTGAATATATACATATATATTTTGTTTCGGGGCTATACCTGGCAATGCAAAAGAGATATTCCTGGCTCTATACTCAGGGATCATTCCTGACGGTGCTCAGGTGACCATATGGGATGCCAGAGATTGAACCCAGTGGGCTATGTACAAAGCAAGCACTCTGTCTGCTATCCTATTGCGTCAGCCTCAGTTCGTGAATATCTTCATATTTGTGGTAGCCAGACCGACGTTACTCTAAAACAAGTTTTAACGTGTGCCCTTTTTTTTTTTCTCTTTCCAGCAATTTTCCAGATTATTCAAAGTATCAGGATGGGCATGTGAAGTGACTGACTTTAAGATGTTTCCATTCTCCTGTGAATTTTAACTTGAACTCATTCCTGATGTTTGATACCCTGGTTCAAAACAATTCAGTAAAGCATCCTGCCTCAGAATGACTTTTCTGATCATCCTTCATGTGTCATTCCAAGGTTTCTTCTCAAGTCATTCCAACTTTTCTAGACCATGCCACAGTGCCTTGCAAAAGCACCACATGAATAAAGCAATAAAATGTGTTAAGTTACAGTAGTGGACCCTACTTATTCAGTCAGTAAAGAGTTAAAAAATTTTAGATGTGATTAAAAAAAAAGTATACAGCCTAGAGAATTAAATCTGCATGTGGACAGGGTCTGGAATTTGCTAACTATATGAGTACAGTTAGTGCGACATAAAATCTGGAACCTGCAGTTCTTTATAGCTAGGCACTTATTGTTCTCTCTCGAATTGAAAGCACACTCTTGTAGGGTCATGTAACTTAACAGTCCAGTAATAAGGTGCTTCTAAGCAGAACAGCTGTGCTGTTTGCCTAGTTCTCTCATAATCTTTAGCACCTAAAACATGTTAAAAGCTTCCAAATGCCTAATATAAGGGTAGATGCTTCTAGCCACACTATGTATTTTAATAATATCATTTCTATTACACTACCTTGGATTTTGCATGAATGAAAATACTAACCCAAGATGCCATGAGAAAACTTCATTTTGCGAGTTGGTCACTTCCAGTTTTACTGAAAACCACCACCGTGGAGTAAAGTCACCAGAGGTTTGTAATCTCACTGATTTCACCAGAAAGACTTTCATCAATCACAGGGGTATTATACTATGCTTAAAAAAAAAATTGCCTCAGAAGGACATAGAATCATTGTCCAGTGTGCCATATTAATAGTACATATAACATGTTAATAGTACTTTTTTACTACCGAAGAGGCACATCAGAATAAAAAGTTAAATTTCAGAAGTGCTTTTCCTGGATGTATGGTCGAAATTTTTTTGGGTACTATCTGGAGCTAGCTCAATGGATTTCCAGCAAAGGGTTAGTCTCGAGTCTTCCCTCTGTGGTTTGGTTTTTAGTTTGTGATGTATCAAACTAATTTTACTCAAGGTGAGGGTGTGCAACAAGGCAGGTTTTGAGTTTTCTGGTACTGTTGAAAACTACCAAGTATTGGCTAAACTATATATACTTTGCCATAACTTGAACCAAGCTTCAGAGCTGTCTATGTATTAATTAATTGGTCAGAAAGCTGCTTATTTGCTTTGATGATTGCCTCAGGATATCTCTTTTACAATAAGCTGTTTTTAAGAGGAAGAGAAGGGAAATACCTACCTAAACAGTACGAACCTCAGAGTTTGCGATACCCCTAGCACAGGGATCTGAGGGAGAGAAGTGAAGGGCTTTCTGAAGTTGGATTGCTTTGGAATAGGATCAGCTGTCCTTAGGCCAGTCGGTTTTTGCATTGTTCACTCAGAAAGTCAACCCTGTGTTTCCTTCTTCCACACGAATGTGTTGCTGAACTGATTCTATTTTCTCTTTAAAAATGAAAGTTAACTTTGAAATTCATAGCAGGTGCCTTATTCTTTGCGTTTTGAGTCAAATCATTCCATATTGATTTCCCTTGGTTTACTATAGACAATTAGCTTTAAAAAATGTATGATGTCTTTATTAACTTGGATGTTAAAGTTGCATTCCCTTTGTAATTCATGTGTAATTTACCAATTGAATGCATTTTATATTAAGAATGGATTATGGATTATGCATGTTTGGGTCAATGAAAGCTGTGTCTGATTTATCCTTTAAAAATAAAGTTCCCTGAATATTTGCTATATTCCCTGAATATATTCCTTCTAATAGAATTTTTGGGGGCTGGAGGTACAGATCGGCCACTTGCCTGGCATGTGGCCAACTCTCACTTGCTCCTGGCACCACATCTGAGCACTGCCAGGGTAGCTCAAGCACCAATAGGTGTGGCCCCAAGCCTCCATTGCCAAAGATTTTAGTGCTGGGGAGTCAGCTCCAAGGACTCATACAAGGCCTGGATTCTGTCCTTTCATCAAGTGGTTCTCCCAGGCAACTGAAAGTACTGAACACCAAGCTAGGAATAGCTCCCAAAATAAACAAAAAAAAATTTATTCTAAGGAGTACGTACCTACGTGTACTCTAGTCGACAAGTGGTTTTATGAAATATCTGCCACTTTAAGATCTATTAAAGTATTTGAGTTAAAAAGAAATATGTGTGAGAAGCATAGATTTAAAGGGTTTAGAATGGGGAAATAGCAATAAAAATATGCAACAAGAACCATTATTTGAGAATCTTGTTCCAGGATAAGCACACTTCTTCCCATTTGGATTCTACATTTAAAATTAAACAGCATCTGAGAATAAATATTGGGGTTGACTACTTACTCTTAATCTTTGTAACTTCGCTGTGCTATTTCAAGGGCTGTCAGTTTGTTTCTGTTGGGTTGTATATGTTGCTCCAAATTTTGAGTAGGTTTCCAAAATAAGTAAAGAGAGGATGAGCTGATAATGAGCTTTGATATTAAAGAAAAGTTACTTGTTTTTTCTCAGCTGAGGTTACAGGCGTTTTATTAGCAAAACTGGCCATGTGTTGAATTATGTTCTTGGTCACAGAAGGAGAGTCATCAGTAATGTACTTTAGATTAACATCTGTAAAATTGAGGACATCATCAAAATTCTCATTTCGAAAGTGTCCTGGTTTTGATTTGCCTTTATTGACTAAGTTTTAGCTCATTTTTTGGACTTCCTGCTCTACATGCAAATCATAGCTTTTAACATAGCTTTTAACAGCAGATTCTATATCACTCCCTCAAAATCCTTCCTCTTCAAGTCCCACTCATACTGCTATTACTGCTTTATCTTCATGTTGAATTGGGGGTGTTGAAGTGGCCTAATTTGGAAAGACCATTAATGAGAATACCTTCAGAAAAGGCTAGAATAGAAGCTCAAAGAGAAACACCTGGACTACCAGTTCATATGGAGTAGGATCACAAAGGCTGGAGCTAGGTTATTGCTTGGCATACGGTGGGTCCTGCTTCAGCCCAGCTTCAACCCCACCTCACAAGATTCCCTAGGAGTGACCCCTGACTGGATGGGGTTTCATAGTGTTGCATCCAAGGCACCTGAGATTTCAACTACCTACTTCAATTGGGGAAAAAAAACATTTAGTCTGAATCTTGAGCAAGTATGTTTCCAGATCTGAAGACTCTGGATAGTGTCTGCTCTGGAGTAACTAGCCTCATAATAGTTTTCAAATATTTCAAAATAAAGGGAAGCCAAGGAAATAGCATGTCTGCTCTCAAAAGAGCCATTTGAGGTAGAATATAGAAACTCAGTTATGATTTTTGACTGTCCAATAAAAGCCGTACCCACATCAAAGCACTTCTGTTTCCACTAGCTCTTTACTTCTGTTTTAAAGACAGTTCTTTTTCTCCTTTTTCTGGTTTTTGGGCCACATCTGGCAGCACTCAGGGATTACTCCTGGCTCTGCACTCAGAAATCACTCCTGGCAGGCTCAGGGGACTGTATGGGATGCCAGGAATCAAACCCTGGTCCTTCCTGTTTCAATTGTATGCAAGGCAAATGCCCTACCTCTGTTTTAGCACTCTGGCCCTGTTAAGGACAGTTCTTTTTTGGGGGGAGGGGTAGGGGATTCACACCCCGCATTGGTTGGGTTACTCCTAGCTGTGTGCTCAGAAATAGCTCCTGGCTTGGGGGAACATGAAATGCCAGGGATCGAACCCACGTCAGTCCTGGGTCAGCTGTGTACAAGGCAAATGCCCTATCACTGTACTACCACTCTAGCCCCTAAGGACAGTTCTTAAATTATTGTGTGACCAATTCAAGAAAGAAAAAAAAAACTTGTCCTGTTTTGGATGTAAATTTTTTTTCTTTGGTTTTTTTGGGTCACACCCAGCAATGCTCAGGGGTTACTCCTGGTTCTCTCAGAAATCGCTCCTGGTAGGCTAGGGGGACCATATGGGTTGCTGGGATTTGAACCACCATCCTTCTACATGCAAGGCAAACACCTTACCTCCATGCTTTCTGCTCCCTGGATGTAATTTTTTTAAAAAGGAATTTAAATGACAAATTTACTTTTGGTGTTTCCTGTAGAGCACAGGAATAACATCAAATCAGTAATGCTATCTGTTGTGACATGCAAGAGTACATTTTAAAGCTATCTTGGTATTACTTTATTGTTGATTTGTAATGCTGAAAAAAATTGGGGGGCCATACCCAAAGGTGTCCAGGTTCACTTTTGAAGATGTTGGAGGTAAAACTAAAGATGGGCCACATGCAGGGCAAGTTTCTTAATCCCCTTACTATCTCTCAGCACCCCCTTCACAATGCTGTTATCTTTCTTTTTTTTTTTTTTTTTTTGGTTTTTGGGCCACACCCATTTGACGCTCAGGGGTTACTCCTGGCTATGTGCTCAGAAATTGCCCCTGGCTTGGGGGACCATATGGGACGCCGGGGGATCGAACCGCGGTCTGTTCCTTGGTAGCGCTTACAAGGCAGACACCTTATCTCTAGCGCCACCTTCCCGGCCCCTGTTATCTTTCTTTTTAATTGGTTCTTTACTCACACCCTCTCAGAGACTAGGTTCAGTCTGAAACTTGACACACAAGAGAGGAACTCAATGACCATATCAGTGGTGTGATAAAGTGAAAAAGACAAGAATTTGCCTCTCTTAGAGGAATTGTAAAAATCAGAAGATGGAGCATAAAATCTTCGTGTTTTTGATAGAACTAAATTATACTAAACTTTTCTTTTTTTTAATTTTTTTAATTTTTTTTTTTTTATTTTTGGTTTTTGGGCCACACCCGGCTGTGCTCAGGGGTTACTCCTGGCTGTCTGTTCAGAAATAGCTCCTGGCAGGCACGAGGGACCATATAGGACACCGGGATTCGAACCAACCACCTTTGGTCCTGAATCGGCTGCTTGCAAGGCAAACGCCGCTGTGCTATCTCTCCGGGCCCATACTAAACTTTTCTAATCTGGGCAGCCTCCAGGTAGTATCTGGGCTTGGCACTATGATCCATTCTAGCTTGGAAAGAAATTAGCCCAGGAGAAGCTGGGTATTTACAAACCTATCAAGTCTTATTTGTCTTCCGTCATGATTGAGAACTAACTGTTCACTGTGAGTGTCATTGAGAAAATCAAAAAGGGCTCACCCCACCAGTCCAGCTAGTTCTGAGCAGTCGAACCACCTTTGTCTAATTAGAGCAGACAGGTAGGCCCCGTGAAAGAGGATTGGCAGTACTCCCTCCCACAACCCCAGCGGCTCTGTACCCCAAACCAGACCTGATCCCCTTCGTGATCCTCTTCACAAAGACATGATTAACAAACCAGATCTCATTTAGATCCATCCTGGGACACTCCAAAGCTCTCCTGGGGCAAATGCCAGCCCACAGCCATGTAAGACCTCCTCCAAACCCTCAGTTTCTGGCACACGGGAATGAGGGGAAAATTTGGAGGACCCCCCCCCCCCAGGACCTGTTAGTTTAGTTTTCTGCCCCATTATGCAACTGGAGCTTCAAAGGCCAGAATATATGTCAGACTTAAAACTGAGATTACAGTTCTCAGCAGAAGTCAAGCTCAGAGACAAGCATTGAAAGTACCCAAGCAAATGCTGGATGTCACACCTGCTGTGGTCACTGGTGGAGCTAGCGTGTGGGTTGAAAAATCTCATATCACTCTGGCTGGACGAGGAAAGCATGGATAAGGTCAAGGCCAATCTCTCTCTTTTGTAAACATCATGTTAAAGTCCCTCCAGGCTGCCCATGACGAGCAGGGAAGGCAGTTCAGTGACGTTTAATGCCTTGTGTAAGTGGTTTAATTTGGTTCATTCGTTGTGGCCCTGGACATCTCTTAGAAAAACAAGATCTCAGGAGAAATGAGTTTCACCCCACCCAAGACCCACAGAGTCAGAAGGAGCTTTTTACATAGGGATACAAATAAAAAACTTCCAGATGGTTCAGAACAGCTCTGAGTTTTCCTTCTGGCTCAGTTCAACTAGTGCCCTTTCCTTAAGACACCCATTGACCTCACCACCATGACCACTACTGAAGAGAAACACAGTTCAATCTCAATGCAACTGTGAAGAAACCCAAGTGATGGTAAAGGCTCTTGAGCTAACCGAATATATTCGGCAAATAAAGCTGTACTCATTGGAACTACAAAATACAAAACAAAATAAAACAAGTCCCCAACATACACACACACACACACACACACACACACACACACACACACACACACACACAGAGAGAGAGAAAACTGCAGAGAGAAAAAGGGACCCAGTCTGTTGAAAACCAAGCCTAGTCTTCGGCACCACCTATAAATCCTACTAGGAGTGACCCCTGAGCACTGCTGGATGTGGCCAAAAACACCCCCCCCCCAAAAAAAAAAAAGAAAAGAAAGACAAAAAAAAAAGGCAAGGCCAAAAGGCTTAAATTCCTGCTAAAAGAGAAAAATAGTTTGATGCAATGAAATTTGACTTGACACTATGACTGGTGTCAAAAATAACTCAGATTTCCAGGAAAGTTTCAAAGACAGAAGGAAAAGTTTTCTGAGATGATCGCCTGACGTAAATAACTAACACTCATCAAAACCAGAGAATTAATATTGGAGCTTTACTATTAACTAAATTCAGAAGATTTGGATTTCACTACTTTTTCCACTAAAGTCTTTTTTGGAAGTTTGGGGGCCTTTGAGTTATTCTCAGTAGTATGCAGTGCTACACCTACCACTATGCTCAGGGGACAGTATAGTGTTGAGTCCATGGCTTCAAGGTAGGGAACTACCTTCACTGCTCAACCTTCCTTTTTTGACCTTGGGCTCCAATCCAAACTTCTCGGTGCTATTTAACCTTCGCTTTTCTTTCTTCCTTTTTTCTTCAAGTGTCTCTACTGTGCCCAATATAAAAACGAGATACTTTGAATTTTTAAGCATTTTAATCTTTAAGAAATGTCAAGAAGGGCCCGGAGAGATAGCACAGCGGTGTTTGCCTTGCAAGCAGCCGATGCAGGACCAAAGGTGGTTGGTTCGAATCCCGGTGTCCCATATGGTCCCCCGTGCCTGCCAGGAGCTATTTCTGAGCAGACAGCCAGGAGTAACCCCTGAGCAACGCCGGGTGTGACCCCCAAAAAAACAAGAAACAAAAAAAGAAATGTCAAGAAGATACAAAATAACCTAATATGTCTACATGCCAACATCAATGTGCCATTGCTGGCAGTTTTTTTCCCCTGATTTGCCTTAAATATATTTAAAATGTAAATGCTTCCAAAAATATCCCTCACCATTTTTTGAGATCTGGGTATGTTGCTGAGAGACATTTTTGCCTTTTTGACTACAAAAATATAAATCCATCCACAATGCAGTTGAACAGTGGGGCCCTTTATGAAGAAGGCACGTGGCTGTCTGTGGACTGAATGATGCTGACTGACCTTCCTATCTCCCCGCACTGTTTGCAGTCAACTAGTGTCTCTGTTAGATATGTAGAGTAGTGCACAGGCAAATGCAGTGTGGTGAAGTCACTAATTACTCGTCAAAAAAATGCTTGAGAAATTACATTTCCACCTTCAACCTAAGAGTTCTTATTTCCTCATTTAAATTGATTTTTTAATTGCTTTGGGGGATGCACATCTAGGACTGCTCAGTACTTACTTTTGGTTCTGCACTCAGGATTCACTCCTAGAAGGGCTCTGGGATCTGGGATGCTGAAAATAGAACCTGGCAATATGCAACACAATTGCCCTACTCACTGTACTATCTCTCCTACCTCCCCTTTGTGGATTATTTTTTTTTAATTACAAATTTTATCTTTTTATTTGAGTGGCTTTGTTATTTTTTTGTCTCAGTCTATTTTGCTTCAGGAATTTGCTTCCATTTTATTCATTATCTAATTTATTGACTTTTTCCCCCTTAATTTTTAAGCTACACCTGGTGATATTCAGGGGTTACTCCTGGCTCTGCACTGAGGAATCATTCCTGGCAGGTTCAGGGGACCACATAGGGTACCGGGGATCAAATCTGGTCAGTCATGTACAGTACAATTGCTATATCTGCTGTACTCTCTGTCTGGTCCCTAACTTATTAACTTGTAGCCATAACATCCTCTTATTATTTTTTATATCTGAAAGGCAAATAATAATGTTTCTCTTAGACCTGAAACTTCTACATTTTTCTTGACTATCTAGAACTGGAAAAAGGTATTGTTGTTTTCAAAGAACTACTAACTGTGGCTTTTTACATTTTAATGTTTTCTATCCTCAATTGCTTTTATTCTTAGCCCTCTTGGATTCTCAGTTTGCCTATCTGAACATGGCACCTCAGTTTGAGGAGAGATCTGGGGTAAAAGGGATGAGACCCCAGTATTCCTAGTGTGTCAAATCACCACAGAGCTGTGCTCTTCAAACAGGTGTAGAGTCCAACATGGGATCCCTGTATTCATGCCTGTACCCATAAGAGTGCAGCTCCTGTTTTTCTGAGTTGAGAATTTCAATGCAGCAGCTATTGCTCTCACACAGTTTAAGAGGGTTCTAGAGAATCAAGTTTCTTCATCTAATATTTGACATAAATATTAGAATTTTATTCTATTATTTATTCCAACCTAGATAATTGAATTTCCTCTGTGGGAGTTGGGGAGAATTGGGTCCACACCCAGCTGTGCTCAGGGATCACTCCTGGTAGACTTTTGGGGTCCATTTGTGGTGTGGGGGATTGAACTAGGATTGGCTGCACATAGGACAAGTGCCGAACCACTGAGCATACTATCTGGCACGCATCGTATTTTTATTTTTTTGTTTTTTGGGTCACATCTGGCAGCACTCTGGGGTTACTTCTGGCTCTATGCTCAGAAATTTCTCCTGGCAGGCTCAGGGGACCATATGGGATGCCGGGATTCGAACCACTGTCCTTCTGCATGCAAGGCAAATGCTCTACCTCCATGCTATCTTTCTGCCCCGCATCTTATTTTTTTTTAACATCATAATATTTTAAGAGATAGTCACCTTAATTTTTATTTTTGGTTTTGGGCCACACACCTGGTGGTGCTCAGAAATTGCTCTTGGCTCTACACTCAGGAATTACTCCTGGCAGCCTTGAGAAACCATATGCCAGGGATCAAATATGGGTAAACCCTGTGCAAGGCCTGCTCCCTATCTGCTGTACTATCACCCTGGAAACCTCACCTTAATTTTTTTTTTTTTTTTTGGTTTTTGGGCCACACCCGTTTGACGCTCAGGGGTTACTCCTGGCTATGCGCTCAGAAATTGTCCCTGGCTTGGGGGGACCATATGGGACGCCAGGGGATCGAACCGTGGTCCGTCCTACGCTATCGCTTGCAAGGTAGACACCTTACCTCTAGCGCCACCTTCCCGGCCCCACCTTAATTTTTTTTTTTTTTTTATAGTTTTGATCTCACCTTAATTTTTTTTATATTTTTGATGGAATTCTCCCAATCAATGTTCAGGAGGCCTGAGAGTCACTCCTGGTAGCACAGGACCAACCTTACTGGATGGTTTAGTTTTGGGACAGGTAATAAGGCACTGCTCTGTCCAGTGGCTTTCAAGCCACCACTGTAGGGCACAGGGGATTTCAGGACTACACCTGGTGGTGCTCGGGAAGCTACATAGTTGAGGCCTCATGTGTGCAATAGACGCAGCCCTGTCCTGAGTTGATTCCCTCCATCCTGCCTTTATTTTTCACTCACCTTTTCCCATCTCTTTGTCACTGTTGTTGTTGCAAAGGTGGCAGGAAGTAGGGGTGTACATAGGCCTAGGTAGTGCCGCATTTTTAGTTGAGGTGCTTGCTGAGAGCTACGCATTACATTCTCACCTTGGTGCTCTGGGGTTCACTCTCTTTCTCCTAGCATCTGTACAACCACCTGCTCACCAGGGCAGGCACTTGTAGTCTGGGCTCATAAATTATGGCTTTGCTTACTAGGAGTTGCTGCAGCACTCACACTAGTACTCACCAGAGAGCCATTTCCTGGCCTTGGTCTTCATACTTCCGTTTAGTGGTGGACCTTGGTGGAGGCCACAACTTTTTGGTGGTGCAGATGAAAATTACTGACAGCACCGAGGAATCTCAAGCCACAGGGCTGCCAAGAAGGGCCAGCACATGTGGGACACCAGAGTTTTGACCTCATGACCAACTGCTTGCAAGGCAGGTGATCTAAACCTCTGCCCCTATCCCCAGGCTCTCAAACCATACTAGTCCTCTGCCCCTACTTTCTAAGATACAAAAATCTATAGTTAGTAAAGTGTCACAAAGGTGTCTTTTTTCTAATTGTGAAATGTTTGTTCACAAAGGAACGAGTGAACACATGCATATTTTTGACAATAGTTGGGTTCCCCCTACTGTTCAATTTCTGCAACAGCTAATCTTTTCCATGCCAACACTATTTCTCAAAACTATTTAAAAAATGTCCTTTGGTTGATTGCTGTATAGTAAAAAAAAACAAAAACAAACCAAAACAAAAAACAACTGATTATTACATTAAATATACGTTATGTTAAAGTATTTAAAAAAGTCTTAGAGGCTCTTGCCTTGCACATTAATTCCCAGCATCCCATGTGGTCTTCCGAGTGAAATCACTTCCAGGAGTGATTTCTGGGCTTAGAACCAGGAGTGACTCCTGAGCACCGCCGAGTGTGGCCCCAAACCCAAAAGTCTGCAGCCACTAAGCCACAAGAAAAGCAAAGCTCTGGTTGGTCTCCATACCTGTTGAGATAGCTTTGAGTAAAAGCTGCCTCACTTTTTTATTTACTCTTGTGGGGTCCAGATCCTAGGATGCTCAGGAACCATCAGGGTCAGACTCAGCATGGCTCAGGTTAACTTCGAGCTGGCACCAAACCCCACCTTGCACCTGATTTCTACTGCTTGCATCACTTTCCTTTTGTTGTTGTTGTTTGTTTGGGGGCCACACCCAGCAGTGTTCAGGACTTACTTCTTTGCTGAGGGATCACTCCTAGTGGGTCTCAGGGGCCTTCATGCAGTGCCCAGGACAGAATCTGCCTCCTTCCAATCTTGCCTAACTCCCTTACATCCCTGCTTCAACATTTTTCCATTTCATCATAACTTACTTTTAAAACCAAATCTTTGGCTTTTATAGTAAGTGTTTTGAGATGATTTTACTTTCACATTGATTTCCTTATCATTATAAATGGAAAAGTCCTACCTAGCATTTCGGTCTTATTTTCGGGTCCCTTGAGAATTTAATTTAGAGGTGGGTTAAGGGAAAGAAAAAGATGACTAAAAATTACTTCCTCCATTTTCCTTAGACATTTCAGAGAAAATACATGAATGGACAATTATTCTGGGCACCAGTTTATCTGGTACTTTATTTAGGAATGAGCAGTGACGAGTAGCACTGGGTACTTGTTTCTTTTGTGCTTTCAAGTAGAGTGTAGAACACTAGAGTTTCCAGTGACAGAAAACATCAACCATCAATCTGCTTCAAGCTGCACCTTGAGAATCAGGATTTATTTTATTTTTTCTGTTGCTTTTGTTTTTGGGCCACATCCGGTGATGCTCAGGGGTTACTCCTGGCTAGGCTATACACTCAGAAATTGCTCCTGGCTTGGGGAACCATATGGGATGTTGGGGATCAAATCCAGGTCTGTCCTGGATCAGCCGTGTGCAAGGTAAATGCCCTGCACTATCACTTAAGCCCCGAGAATGAGGATTTTGAAAAACTACTCTATGAATTTAAAAGATGAAGCTTCATGAAGGTTTTTTCTTTAAAGTTTTGGATGTCTTTCTCTTTGGATTTCTTTCTTTTTCTCTTTCTTCTCTCTTTCTTCTCTCTCTCTCTCTCTCTCTCTCTCTCTCTCTCTCTCTCTCTCTCTCTCTCTCTCTCTCTCTCTCTCCCACACACACTCAGAGGTTACTCAGGATTACTCTTGGCAATACTCAGGGTCTTGCTTGACACTGAGAATAGGAGTCACTTTTGGTGACTCTCAAGAGACCATTTATGGTTGAGGATTGAATCCAGATCAGTCACCTGTGAGGCAAACACTTCACCTGCTGAGCTCTCTGGTCCTTTAAATGTACAATTTGAGAGATTCATCAAGATTTACACCTTCATGACTCATCTCAGAGGGGATGCCAAGTGGATGAGACACTGGTTTCAGGCTAAAAACTCAGGTGTGATCTTCCTCCTACCTCCCTATACTGCTGGAAGCCCCAGCAGCCACACCCACAGCCTCTACCACATCAACAGCCCAGTTTCACTACTCATCTTGGAAGAAATGCTGAGCAAATAACTCTCTCATGTACTTTGGGCTGAAAACTCCAAGGCCTCCTGGGGAATGTGGTGAACGTAGAGCTCAGTAGCTGGACCCCCAGCCCCCAGCCTCCAGCTTCATAGCCCCACGACTCATCTCAAGAGAATTGCCCAAGTTCTGCAATTCCTTTAGGATGTGGCCCACATATGGAGCCAAGAGACACCTCCAAATTCCACAATCCTGACAACCCAGTGGGAGCACAGCAAAGTAGATGGGACATGAGCATTTACTAGACTCAATAAGTGAAAACAATAACACAAAAGCCTCAACTAGCAACAAACAGCTTAGTAAATCCACAAAGACTCTAGTGACCCCATTGTGAGATATAAAAAGTAAAAGGTTTTATATCCCACAATATAAATTTTCACAAATTTTTTTTTTTTGGGCCACACCCGGTGACGCTAGGGGTTACTCCTGGCTATGCGCTCAGAAGTCGCTCCTGGCTTGGGGACCCATATGGGACACCGGGGGATCGAACCTCAGTCCATCCTAGGCTAGCGCAGGCAAGACAGGCACCTTACCTCTACCGCCACCACACTGGCCCCTTCTTTTTTATTTTTATTTTATTTTATTTTATTTTTGGGGGGCCACATCCGGCGGTGCTCAGGGGTTACTCCTGGCTATCTGCTCAGTAATAGCTCCTGGCAGGCACAGGGGACCATACGGGACGCCAGGATTCGAACCAACCACCTTAGGTTCTGGGTCAGCTGCTTGCAAGGCAAACGCCGCTGTGCTATCTCTCCGGCCCCAAATTTTCTTTTTTAACTATGTATATTTTTTCTTTCTATCATGGATTTTCTTTTACTGCACTATTTTTTTTGATAATTCTATTTGCCATTTTGTTGCAGCAAGCAATATAAAATAAATTATTTTGTGTCTGCTAAAAGGGTAGACTAGGGGGTGAGTGGGAAACTGGTAAGGGAAGATCACACTGGGGGTGGTGTTAGAACACTGAATGCCAGTAGCAACTGTGTTATGAAAAACTCTGTAAATCAGGGTGTTTAAATAAATAGGGAAAAATGTACAAATTGATGGCATTTTGTGCTCTTATAAAACTGCGTATCCATCTCCCTTATAGAATGTTACAGCGCATTCTTCTGGGTCCCATGCATGATTCACTCTTGGGCAGGTTTCTCTGGCCTTCACCCGGCCTCTCCCTATGCCTACAGATATCCCTATGTTCATGTCTTTACCCGTGGCTGGTTCATTTACCATGTGCACTGCCTCTGGGGATACAGAGCCTGAGGCAGACCTACACACCCATATTTGGGGAGGATTTGGGGGTTTTGACACATTTCTAGGCTTGAGTTTTTGTCTCTCTCTCTCTCTCTCTCTCTCTCTCTCTCTCTCTCTCTCTCTCTTTGGTTTTTGGGTCACATCCGGCTGTGCTCAGGGGTTACTCCTGGCTATGCACTCAGAAATGGCTCCTGGCGGGCATGGGGGACCATATGGGATGCCGGGATTCAAACCACCATCCTTCTGTATGCAAGGTAAATGCCCTACCTCCATGCTATCTCTCCAGCCCCTGGCACCACCTTTTAAAACACGTTCATCCATGGATAAATACTTACATTGTTTCCAACTTTTAGTTTCTTTTTAAGATTATTTTTTTGGGGGCCGGAGAGATAGCATGGAGGTAAGGCGTTTGCCTTGAATGCAGAAGGATGGTGGTTCGAATCCTGGCATCCCATATGGTCCCTTGAGCTGCCAGGAGATTATTTTTGTTAGCAGGAATCTTTTTTGTGATTTGAGGGAAATGAATAAAACTAAATAAGAAAGAGGTTTTGTACCACTTCACAGGGTCTTACCTTAAGCAGCAGTGATTGCTATCTCAGAAGAATTTTTTTCAGTACACTGTGCTATTTCTTGTGTAACCATTTCTAACTTTCCCCAGTTCTTCTGTGCTTGCTGCTAATAAAAGATGAATCACTGGACTAATTTGGGTCAATTCTGTTGAGAATAGTTACTTGGTAGCACCCAATATAACTACTTGTCAAAAAGTACTATTTATTTTTGGGTAAGATTTTATGCAACATTACACGTTTGCAAAATGATGGTAATCCACTTAAAAGTCTTCTGGGGTGAATCTTAAATATTCTAGTGGGATAGTCTGACTCAATCTGCTGGGTAGGGCTCTTGCCTTGCATGTGGCTTCTCTGGGATTGAACTTTAGCACTCCTTCTAGTTGTCCAAACACCACCAGGACTGATAATCTGAGCATAGACAGAAGTACCATAAGTCCTGGGCACTGCTGGGTGTGGCTCCCTCCAAAAAACACCAGACAAGAAATGTCCTTGCTTTTTGGGGGGCGGGTTTATTCCTAGGTTTGCACTCAGAAATTGCTCCTGGAAGGCTTGGGGGATCATCTGGGATGCCAAGAATTAAACCAGGGTCCATTCTGTGTTGGCCGCATGCAAGGCAAATGCCTTACTGCTGTGCTATCTCTCTGGCCCCTGTTTGGTGTATATATATGTATAAATATATTATATAAACATATTATATGGACATATAATATATTATATAATATTATAAATATAATATATAAAATATATTATATATAAAATATACAAATATATCTACTATATAATTCATATAAATATAAATACATTTATATATAAATGTATATAGAAAGTGTTATATACAAGGTATTTACATATATATATTGATCCAAGATAGGATTTGTATCTTAACAAGCTCCATGTTGGGTACTGAATAAAGCAAAGCAGGGGTTATTTCTGGCCTGTGGGCAGCAAGAGGGTTAGAAAGAGCTGGGAAGGTCCTTTCATGAAATTGGTTATGTACTCAAACAAAAAATCTCCAGTACCTCCCTCCAAAGAAAGAACAGCATTTCAGCTGAGACTTTTTCTTATTTTGGGAGGAGTGGGGGTTGGAGCACACCAATGGTATCCAGGGCTTACCCAGCTCTGTGCTCACAGATCACTGCTAGCAGTGCTTGGAGAATCATACGCAATGCTCGGGGTGGGGGGGTGGGGGGGTGGGGGGGGTGGAACGGGGATCAGCCACGTGCCAGGCCAGTGCTTAATCCCTGTGTTCTCCAGCCCTCTAATGTGGCTGTCACAATCCCACTGCCTGTTCTCACTGTGCTTTAAGGCCTCTGGTTTCCTCCTGTTCGCTGGAATTCTCTGGAGACTGATCCCAGCTACAACCCACTTCTCAGCCACTTGCATATTTCCCATGAGTCCCATAAGGAGCTCAGGAGGTAAGTCTGCACAAGATCAGAAATGACGTGGAGTCCCCAAGGGTTTTTTTCCATAAGGCTAAAGAAGGAGACAGCAGGAAGTGAGAACATCAGAGCCTAACTTTTAGAGCAGCATTTTTCAGCTGGATGACAGAAGGCTTTCTGAAGGCCCCCAGAATAGTCCAAACTGGGTAAGCCCTGTGTAAGGCAAGTACCTCTCCAATCCTGCAGATCTCATTTTTTTTTCTTTTCTGAGCACACCCAGCTGTATTCAGGGCTTTCTCCTGGCTTGGAATTCAGGAATCTTTCCTTGTGGTTTGGGGAACCATATGGGATGCTGAGAATTAAACCTGGGCTGACCATGTGCAAGGCAAACACCGTACTCACAGTGCTATCATTCTGGTCCTTAGTGCCAAAGTCTTGTTTTATTAAAACACAACTAAGAACACCAGGGCAATAGTTCAATGGCCAGTACAGTTGCATTGCAAGTGGTCAACCTAGGTTTGACCCCCAGCATCCCATATGGTCCCTCAAGTCCCACCAGGAGTGATCTCTGAGTACAGAGCCAGGAGTAAGTCCTGAAAACAGTCAGTTGTGCCCACTTCCCCCCAAATAAAAGAATAAAAGCTATCATAAAATTTGTTGAATGAAAAGATGCAGGTTACTGCTCAGGCTATAGAATGTCTCTATGGGGAAGCGGGGGCAGTTTTCTTCTGTGAACCCCTTGTTTTTCTGGGCTCCAGCAGGGATGGGATGGGTCTTTCTCAGGCTCTTCAGTCACCTGTGAAGATGTGGCTTACTACTTCTTTTCTCCCTTATAAAAAGGGTCCTTTGTCTCCCTCCCTCTCTCTCCCTCCTCTGCTCCTTTGATGCTTTAATCTGGCTTTTCCAAGAGCCGAAACAGCAAAAGAAAACATGATTGCTCTTCAAGCTTGCTGCTCGAGTGCCTGTAAATTGTGACAAATGAACTCGCTTTGGGTCTTCACACCTGTGATCAGGATAACTCAGAGCAAAAATTAAGGTCTCAAAACTTCCTGGTGTAATGCCACAAACTTTGGATGTCACCATTGCAGGAAGGACTGGTACTTCAGAGAAGGCAAAAGGGTGCTGCCAATTAAAGCCTGACCCTAGGAGCTCAGCTGAAGCCCCGAAGCAATAATTAGGCACAGCAATCTCTCATTACCCTCATTGCGCTTTCATCTCTGCTGAGGGATTTGGCAAGATCTCCAGATCCATTCAAGTGCATTTTTTTTGGCATGCCTATCTCCAACTTAACCTGGTTCAGGGATCAGCCAGGAGTCTTGTGGCACAAATTCAGCAGTTCTGGGCTGGCTTTGCTGCAGTTCGAATCTGCTGCTCAGGTCCTGGATGGGGACAGCTGTAGCTACTGGAACACTAGCTCAGAATTCAGGGGAATAGTGATCTCTTACCTGCATGTCTTTCATAAAGCGTACCAGTGTCTCTTAGGAGAGGTTTTTTGTTTGTTTGTTTTGTTTTTTTGCTTTGGTTGTAAATATTTTATTTTATGTTACATTTTTATTGCAGTAAAAGTGAATTACAAACCTTTCACAGTAATATTTAAGGCAATAGTGACAATAAATGAGGGGCATTCCCACCTCCAGTGTTGTCCTCCCTCCATTCCTGTTCCCAGCATGCATCCCACCCACATCTTCCTCCTTTACTCCCTGTAATGCTAGAGGAACCGTTTCCCACTTGTACAGCTTGTTGTAGATTGGGTATCGATTATGTTGTCGTTGACTTTGGATTTGGTATTCAAGTCTGATCATTTTTTATTTCCACCAAGTGAACATATGACTGTCTGGTCCTGATACCATCGGGGGGTGGGGAAAGGCAAACAAAGAAGAGAAAAATTAGGAGGAGTTTGTCTAGATGTTATAAATATCCATTTAGAAGAAGGAAGAGAAAAAAGAAGAAAAGGGTAACAAACAACACAAAAATAAGAAACAATAAGGGAGTGACAACAAAAGTACAGAAAGAATAAAAAAAGAATAAACCAAAAAAGAAAACCATCAGCTACAGCAAAAAAAACAAAAACAACAAAAAGCCAGACCAGCAATTTCTTAAAAAAGGGTTGTGTTTCTTTCTTTCTTTTTTTCTTTTCTTTTTTTTTTTTTGTTTTTGGGCCACACCCGTTTGATGCTCAGGGGTTACTCCTGGCTATGCGCTCAGAAATTGCTCCTGGCTATGCGCTCAGAAATTGCTCCTGGCTTGGGGGACCATATGGGATGCTGGGGGATCAAACCGAGGTCTGTCCTATGTTAGTGCTTGCAAGGCAGACACCTTACCTCTAGCACCACCTTCCCAGCCCCTCTTTTTTTTCTTTTCTTTTCTTTTTTTTTTTTGCATAGGCACAGTAAATATTGGGGAAATTAGAATGGGAATTCCCTTCGCCTAAGAGATACAGGATTTCTCTGCCCTTGAAGCATGCTGCCATGGAAACAACTACAGGCTCCATACTCACTCATTTACAACACCCAAGGTCTTCTTATCCTGCCGGGAAACTTTTACAATCAACTTTTTATTACAATGAAAAAAATTGGTTTGTTGCTTCATCAGAAAACACACAGGGCTACGGTAATTTCTCCAGCCACAAGTCTATGAATTTCACTTTAATTAAGTCCTTCAGCTTTGTTGCTCAGCATACCTTTGTCATCCATCCTGGCCTTTTGGTCCACTATCAAGTCATGGTGCAGGCATCTTGAGGACTTTCAGAAGGACTGTGCAACTTACTGTCCAATAGGACAGTGCATGAAACTCGTGGTTGAGACCCAATGCCCAAATGCACTGGCAGTGCTGACTGTGCGTCAATGTAGATACCATGAGATTTTATGTCTCATTTCAACTTCTCAGTTTTAGAGCAGGAAAGAAGTTGAATTACAGAAAGTATAATAATACTACCTTTCTGCTAGTCTGCTAGAGCAGCCATAACTCAATACCAGCCTGGATGGCTTTAAAACAGAAATGAATTTTCTTGCAGTTCAAAGCATTTGCAAATTTCGTTTCTTGGGTCTTCTCTTATCCTTGATGTATCCTCAGAGAACTTTCCTCCATTATCAGTAGATGAAGTTTCCTTTCCTCTACCCCACACATCTCTGAAGCACTGGTTTTGGTTTTAGGGCCACACTCAGCTTTGCTCAGGATTTATTTCTTCCTCTGTGCTTCTGGATCACTCTTGGAAGGTCTCAGGCTATATGAGGTGCCAGGGACCAAACTCAGGTCAGTTGTAGGTAAGGCCCTAACCACTATATTATCTCTCCCACCCCTTCTACTCTTTCTTTGGGCCAATCACGCTGGTGACAATATCTTATTGTCATTTTATTTGTATTTACCTGTTAACAAGGTATACAGAGCACTTTTTCATATACCTGTTGGCCATCTATATGTCTGTCCTGTTTGAGAAAGTTCTCCACATTTTTGACTGGGTTGTTCGTTTATTAAGTTTTGCTAGTGCTTACTATAATTTGGATATTAGTTCTTTGTCAGATGTGTGAGAAGTCACTTTACTCTTCCAGTCCGTAAAGTTATTCCAGTTATATTTTTGCAGTGCAGAACTTCTTGATTTTTTTTTATACTTGAGAAAGGAACCTAAACAACGATTCCCCCCTCCCACCTGCCACTTGCATTTAAGGCTTGCGTTCTGATTTCTGTCCACCAGGTGGCAACCAAACAAAATTAAAGACGGCCTCTGCCTTGAGCTTTATTTTGAGATTGAAACTAAATCCGGGCAGAGGAACATTTGGGACATTGGTGGTGGGAATGTTGCACCGGTGAAGGGTGTATTCTTTACATGACTGAAACCCAACTATAATCATATTTGTAATCAAGGTGTTTAAATAAAGATATTAACAAAAAATAAATCCGGGCAGAGGAATTTTTTTTTCCTTCTTGTGAGCAAACCACTCACTTCATGGAGAATGGTGCAACTTAAAGGCTGTGCATAAATTCAAAACAAGCACACTTTCTCTAAGGGGACTTCTCTGTCTTCGAATAAATTGTGTTTAAAATAAAACTGAGGGAAGAAGAAGATGGGGGCATTGGTGATGGAAATGTTAAACTGGTAAAGGGGGGGGGTGCTCTATTTTTATGACTAAAACCCAACTACAATCATATTTATACTAAAGGTGTTTAAGTAAAGGTATTATTAAAAATAAAATAAAACAGACAATTCCCTATATGTTTATTTATTACTCTTTGTGGTGGAATGCTGCTGGGGATGGAACCCAGGGCCTCACATAGGCAAGGCATGTGCTCTGCCACGGAATCACAACCAAAAAAATGCAGATTTTTTTCTCTTTTTCTTTTTTTGGTTTTTGGGTCATACCCAGCAGTGCTCAGGGGTTACTCCTGGCTCTATGCTCAGAAATCGCATCTGGCAGGCTCGGGGGACCATATGGGATGCCGGGATTCGAACCACCGACCTTCTGCATGCAAGGCAAACACCTTACCTCCATGCTATCTCTCTGGCCTCAAAAGTGCAGATTTTTAAGGCATTGGACAAGAGGTGATGATTTCCTTCAAGCAGTTAGCAAATGAGACTGGAGTAGAAAATAATCCCTGCACCCCACTGCCCATTCAAATTTAGGCTTATGGAAAAGTTATGAACTAGTGGTGTCTTCTCTTGGGATGAGCCAGGAAATCCCCCCTTCCCCAGTTTTTCCTTAAAATTATGTCCAGGAGAGCAAAGAGGAGGCTCAAGTGACAGTACAGGGCTGTGTGCAGGAGGTTTGAGCCTATTTACTAGTCCACTTGGGCTCCTGAGCACAAAGTCAAGAGTAATACCAAGGGCCCGGAGAGGTAGCACAGCAGTGTTTGCCTTGCAAGCAGCCGATCCAGGACCAAAGGTGGTTGGTTCGAATCTCGGTGTCCCATATGGTCCCCCGTGCCTGCCAGGAGCTATTTCTGAGCAGACAGCCAGGAGTAACCCCTGAGCACTGCCAGGTGTGGCCCCCCCCCCAAAAAAAAAGAGTAATACCAAGACTTTCAAACCTGGGCTGGAGTGATAGCACAGCGGTAGGGCGTTTGCCTTGCACACAGCCGACCCAGAATGGACGGTAGTTCGCATCCCGGCATCCCATATGGTCCTCCAAGCCTGCCAGGAGCGATTTCTGAGCGTAGAGCCAAGAGTAACCTCTGAACGTTGTCGGGTGTGACCCAAAAACAAAACAAAACAAAAAAAAAAAAAAAAAAAAAAAGGCTTTCAAACCAAAAAACCAAGCAAATCTATAGCCAGGCAAAGAGGCTCAATAAAACAGTGTGGAGGCCTCACTGCCTTAGCTAAACCCTTGTTCAGAGGGTCTTGGCCTCCAAAAAGGCCTCCAAAAAGGCCCTTCACACTCAAACTTTAGGTTATAGGCTTCTGAGGACAAGTGAAGTGGCATAGGAGTAACACACACACACACACACACACACACACACACACACACAAGTGTGTGTGTGTGCGGGGAAATAAAAAGAGGAAGCAAAAAAGTCAGAAGCTCCTGTAGGGGAAGCACCACTGTGGGGGAATAGAGTGGAAGGGGCAGGGGGTCTGAGTCAGATTCAGGAAGAGGAATGTTGGGGTTCCTCTGTCTTGGGGGTACACACAGGGACTCTCCTTTTGACCCTGAGCACTCTGGGAATTCCAGCCTCTAATTGCCCACACAGCTCTTCCTAAGCTCTCTGCTTCCCTTCTCCAAACTGAAATGTGGGACTACATTGTTTTAACTTGGGTCCACACCTGGTGGTGTTCATGGCTTATTTACTTTTTGCCTTGCACCCAGAGATCACTCCAGGAAGACTTGATACTGGGGACCAAATTGGGGTTGGCTGTATTCAAGGCAAGCACTCTACCCCTTACCCTATCTCTCTGGCCCCAGTGTGACTGTTTTTAGTTGCAAACTTTAAAGTTTAATTTTAGAATTTTTGTTCGTTTTGTTTTGTTTTGGGGCCACATTAGGTGGTGCTTGGAGGTTGGGGAAACCACATGGAATGCTGGAGATCAAATCCAGGTTGGCTGCATGCAAAGCAAATACCCTTCCTGCTGTGCTAGTGCTGTGGTCCCTAATTTTAGGATTTTTGTGGGGGGTCCTTTCAAGCAGTGTTCAAGGGACTCCAGGAACTCTCCCAACATTACTTGATTCTGTTGTTAAGCCCAGCAGAACTAGAGGCACTCTGTCGATAATAGGGGTGTGTGTGCAGGGGGCCTCATGTGGTATTGGAATTCAACTTGGGGTCTCACATGTTAGACATGTGCCTTTTGAGTCATTATCCCAATCCCAAAGTTTAATTTGATTTTTTGGGTGGGAGGTAGTTATGCCATACCCAGTGGAGTTCAGTTTTGTGCAGGGGTGGGGTGGGGGCTTAGAGGAGGATTAAGGAAGTCTTGCCTTATGCTCTGAGGACCCTGTAGTGTCAGGAATCAAACTGGGACTCCTGTAAGCAAAGCTATTCAGTCCATTGAGCCCTCTCTGCCACCCCAAAGTTAAATTTTAAAGTGGAGATTTCTTTGTCCTCCAAACTTTTTCTAGTCTGAGTAGGGCAATCATTTGGGTTGTTAGTTTCCTCTTTGTAATTTGAGAAGCAGGATCTTTGTGGGAAGGTTGAGGGGTAAGATATTTATATTCTGCAGTTAGGTTATCCTATGTCTGTTTGTCTTCTTTTTCTCAAACTTATTAGGTTTCTCATTTCCTTCTACCTGGAAATTATCATCAATCCAGGGGCCATCATTGTTTAGAGTTTCTGTCCAGGAAACCTGATTTGTGCGTTTATGGAAGAGCCTGGGAGCTCCCAGCAGCCAACATGTTTCAACCTGAGACAGGCCCAGAGAGATGTTCCCTGTAGGAATGAAGAGTTTGAACAAACTCTGAGCCCAGTTCAGAGGGATCCCCAAGTTTCTGTCACTGCATTCACCACAGAGAGGGGACACTATTCTGTCCGCCACTTACTTCTCATATTTACCAGGAACTAGATGAAATAAAATAAGGAGGTAGGGGCCCTCAAAGGTCTGCATTTCTCATGAAAGTCTCATGGTTCAGCTAAACTTGGAGCTGTCTTTGTGATGGGAAGGTCAGGCCAGGGGACTATCTTGGAGGCGCTGTGCAGACGGTCTATGGCACTGTCTCACAATGCCTATAAAATAACATCACAGCAAAGCCAGCAGCTCTTGATAGAATGGCCATTCTGTTTGCATTGCCTACGACACCACTTTGAGGTTTAAAAATGGAGCACAAAAAGTAAGTTCAGGTTGCCTTGTTATTTAACAAGTACTTGTCTAACTTTATGAGAACCTGAGAGCATAAAGGAATGAGCTCTCAAGGAACAGTCTTAGGCTCCTGCTCAGTCTCTCCGTGTGTCTGAGCTTGGACAACAGACTCAAGCATACACAATGTTGTACAGAAGGAGCTGGGAGAAATAGAGTATTTCTACTATTTTATATTGATTACATCTGAAATACGAGAAATAATTCAGTATTATTAGCATTTGCTATAGCAAATCTCAGAGCGTCCTGGAAAATTGAAACTTGAATTGTAATATATGGAGTGAAAACAATGTATTATAGGCTCATTGACATAAATAATAATTATAATAGAAACATCAATAAACATTTAAGTAAAAGTTGGGATATTACTCATCTCAAGCAAACACTTATATTCATCTACCTATTCATCATCAGTTCATGTACTCATTTTATCTATCCATCCATAGCTTAAAGACCATACCCCCATCAGTTGTCTCCACCCATCCATTCATTTGTTCATCTCTCTCATTCCATCTAACATCTATCCATGTGTCTGTCCATCCATCTGTCCATCCCATCAATTCATTCCATCCACTATTCAATTGGTTCATTCCATTCATCTTTTCCCTGCATCTCTTGCTTGCAATCCATCCATCCATCCATCCATCCATCCATCCATCCATCCATCCATCCATCCATCCATCCATCTACCCATCCATCTGTCCATTCATTTGCATGATCCAACCTTGGACATCGCATACAGCACTCATATATACTTCTCCTCCTTGTTCCAGGGGCTGATTGGACTCACATACACTCATATGTTGAATGGATTTTCATAGGAGGATGAGAATAATCTCATTGCAATAATCTTATTGCTAAAGTGCTAAGAAACAAAGAGATGAGACTGTTGGACTGTTGAACCTGTCATCAGGAATACAGAAATGGGTTTTGTGTACATTGTAAAGGTGTTTAGTCAGTGGTCACTTTTTTTTGGTCATATCTAGTAGTGTTAAAGGCTTGCTTCTGGCTCTGTGCTCAGGGATTACTTCTAGTGGGGCTCAGGAGAACCGCATGTGATGCTGAAGATACATCCTAAGTGGATTCCCTATATTATCATTCAGGCCCAACAGTCACTTTATGACAAGGGGTACCCTAGGTTATTTCCCAAAGCATTCCAGTCTCTATGGCAGAAATGAAACCCGCCCAAGTCAGCTCCCTTCCCAAATCTCCTCTAGATGCCCCAGATTCTACTTCTGTTTGATGTTGGATTTTTTTTGGGGGGGGATGGATGGTTATTATTTCTTGTCTTCTCCCTAGCACCCCTTCCCCCATCACTCACTTAACTCCCTTTTTTGGGGGGGCACACCCGTTTGATGCTCAGGGGTTACTCCTGGCTATGCGCTCAGAAATTGCCCCTGGCTTGGGGGGACCATATGGGACACCGAGGGATCGAACCACGGTTCTTCCTTGGCTAGCGCTTGCACCTTACCTCTAGCGCCACTTCTCCGGCCCCACTTAACTCCCTTTTCTCAGAACCAAAGTTTAATGTCCAATTCCTTCCCCCTTTTATATTAACTGACATTTTCTAGGGTCCAATGCACTATTGTGGGGGAAGATGTGGAGGGGGTCATACCATAGCTAGAGGTGCTCAGAGATCACGCTTGGTTCTGTACTTAGGGATCACTCCTAGAAGGAATTGGTGATCCAGATGGGGTGCAGGGGATTGAATCAAGGTCAGCTGTATGCTAGGCAAGTGTTTAATTCTGCAGCATCTCTCCTGCCCTATTATTTTTTAATGAATTAATCTTTTGCTCATTGCTTCCCTTTATCTTTAGTTGTTTCTATTAAAATTTGAGCCGGACATCACTCCTGCTGTATCCATGGCTGGAATAAATGTCTCAAGCAGGAGCTGCAAAGACTGTTTTTTTTGTTGTTGTTGTTGTTTTTCATGCCACACCCATTTGATGCTCAGGGGTTACTCCTGGCTAAGCGCTCAGAAATCGCCCCTGGCTTGGGGGACCATATGGGATGCCAGGGGATCTAACCGCGGTCCTTCCTTGGCTAGCGCCTGCAAGGCAGACACCTTACCTCTAGCGCCACCTCACCCGCCCCGACTATGTTTGACACACGTGGGTGATTGAATAGCTCAAACTTGAGGCTTAGTGCTTGTTAGGCTGGTACCTATTTTTTAAGCTATGGAGTCATTTAAACCTCACATCACACTTTCCAGTTTTCAAAAGCAGCACCATCCCAGTGGTGCCTAGACTTGCGCCTGAGCCATTTCTCACAATTATTGATTCTTAGGCTGTGCATTGAGCTCGGTTTCCTGAAGCTCCACTGTGGGGTGGGTTGTTTAGAAGCTGCCAGAGCAACATCAGAGAAGTTTGGGAAATTCTGTGGTGACAGGGGCTGGACGTTGGGCTGCAGAATTGCTAAGCTCAACCATTTGTATCATCTCCCTACTCTTTTGTGGGGGTTTGGTGGAAGGAGCCATATATGTAGATGCTCCAGGGGACCAGGTGATACTGGAGATCAAACTTGAGTTCCTGTAGGCAAAATAAACATTCCAGTCCTCAAAGATCTACTTCTCTATATATTTTTTCACCTTTTGGGCCACACTCGACTATGCTTAGGAGTTCTTTCTGACTCTGTACTCAGGAATTAGTCTTGGCATTGCTCCAGAAACCATATGGGATGCCAGGGATTGAGTGAAGGTCAACTGTGTGCAAAGCAAATGCCTAACCACATTTATTATTATTATTTTTTTAATTATCTTTATTTAAACACTGTGATTACAAATATAATTGTACTTGTATGATTACAGTCATGTAAAGAACACCCCCCTTCACCAGTGCAGGATTCCCACCACCAATTTCCCAGATCTACCTACTCCCCACCCCACCCACATCTGTACTCGAGACAGGCTTTCTTTTTCCCTCATAAGCGCATTTATTATTGCTTCGGCCCCAACTCCATATTTTGTTTACTTCCTGTCCATTCTTTCTTTTCTTTTCTTTTTTCTTCTTTTTGAGCCATACCCAGCAGCACTCAGGGGTTACTCCTGGCTCTGCGCTCTGAAATTGCTCCTGGCAGACTCAGGGGACCATATGGGATGCCGGGATTCAAACCACCATCCTTCTGCATGCAAGGCAAACCCCCTACCTCTATGCTATCTCTCCGGCCCCTCACTTCCCTTTTTTCTCATGCTGTTGTGCTGTTATAATGACAGGAGGCTCAACATACTTGGTCACAGGGCTCATGGGGATAAAGTGGGGATACGCTCAGCTGCGCCTCAACAAATTTCCACAGAGCAGAGTTGCTGAGATCATACTCAGGCATGTGGGAGGTATCAAGGATCAAACTATTCTTTTCTTTTCTTTTTTTTTTTTTGCCCCCCCCCCCCTTTTTTTTAGGATCAAACTCTTGGCTCTACAGATACTCAGCATTCAAGGTGTTTTGCCTTGAGTCATCCCAGCCCCTTCCCTCTACCTCCTTCCCGTAAGGAAGCATGAAGCCCCGGGCTCTCTTTCTCAGGAGAACACTGCTACATGGAGGGAAGTTTTCCACCAATGAGGGAGGAGAAAGGCTCATGCCCTTCATGGACAGGCAAAGGCAATGACTGTCAGTGTGGCCAGAGTAGCCAGCATTACAGGGTAGAAGGGCATGCACATGCACCCCCACAAATGAATCAATGTTGACTATGACTGAGCCACAAGTTAATCAGGCCTCTAGATCTAATTTGCTTTGGGAGTTCTGAGTCAGATGATTCTTTTTTTGTTTTTGTTTTTGTTTTTTGGCCACACCAGGAGACGCTCAGGGGGTTACTCCTGCTATCTACTCAGAATTCGCTCCTGGCTTGGGGGACCATATGGGACGCAGGGGGATCAAACCTCGGTCCGTCCTAGGCTAGCACTTGCAAGACAGGCGTCTTATCTCTAGCACCACTGCTCCGGCCCCTAGTCAGATGATTCTAAGGGGGGCACAAAGTATTCAGGCCTGGGAAATACCTGGGAACAAACAACTCTCAGTTTTAAAAAAATTTCGGTGCTCGCTTCGGCAGCACATATACTAAAATTGGAACGATACAGAGAAGATTAGCATGGCCCCTGCGCAAGGATGACACGCACATTCGTGAAGTGTTCCATATTTAAAAAAAAATTCAAGCAAAAAAAGGGCAAGGGGCAGATTAAAGGCGAGGAGATTGAAGATATAATGTTAGCCAATTGCAATGTATGAAACATATTTGATCAGAACACAAATAAATGGTGATTTTTTTTTTAAAGAAAACTCATCTTTGAGATCCCAGTTGATCTAGTAATTTCACTAAGAAGTATGCAAGGACTACAAAGACAGGAGCACAAAAAGTGACATCAGTCCCCCATATTTATCCAAAAATAGAGTGGCAATGAGATACCCATTGATAAATGATTGAATAAAGATATGGGACATTGAAATAATACAGGATTATTCCACTGGGGGTGGGGTAAGGATGAAAAATTGCTATACCTAACAAAGTCTGGAAGAAGCTAGAGGGAGGTATGCAAAGTAAAATAAGTCAGAAGAAGGGCCTGGAGAGATAGCACAGCGGCGTTTGCCTTGCAAGCAGCCAATCTAGGACCAAAGGTGTTTGGTTCGAATCCCGGTGTCCCATATGGTCCCCCGTGCCTGCCAGGAGCTATTTCTGAGCAGACAGCCAGGAGTAACCCCTGAGCACCGCTGGGTGTGGCCCAAAAACCAAAAAAAAAAAAAAAGAAAAGTCAGAAGAAAAAGACAAGCATTGGGTGGTTTTACCTCCTAATAGGAAGACTTCGGAAAAGAAGTCAGAGAAGCACAAGAGGAAAATAGAGGTGGAACCAGAGAGACCCAGGGATGCCCCAGCAGACAAGAATACATCTCTTCTCATTCCTTTGATTTCAGATTTATTCATCTGCCAATGCTATGAGAAATACAGGAATGCAGCCCTACAAATGTCCAAGGGGACAGAAAATTGACACATCTGGCCCCCAACCTGCAGGCTTTGCTATATTTGTCACACAACTAGCAGGGATAGAAGGGAATGATACAAGTGGCCAAGTAGGTCCGTGTCCTAGTCATGGATGGGATGTGGGCTGCTCTAGGATTTTCTCCCAGCTTGGAAAGAAGCTACATTTTCTTTTCGAGATCGCTCTCAATATGAGTAAATAAGGTCACTCATCTGTTTCTTAGAAAGCTGCTTAGTGTTTTGTGGGTATCACGCTCTAGTCTCTCCACAAAATTTATGTTTATTTCCTCCCGGCCAAAGGTGTCTTTGGCCTTGTTGGACAAACTGCCTAGTGAATGAGGTATAAGTGCCTTTCATTAAAAACTGGCTTTGCTGAGTCACAGGGCACAAGAACTGGAAATTCTGATAGGTACTGTTGCCATCTGACTGCTTCCCACTTGTTGGGTCTCCCAGTCTTTGCCGCTGATTTAGAGATGTTGGAACATTTGCCAATAGGAACTGAACTGATTCTTGTATTTTCAAAAGCACGTTTTCCTCATTTTTGTGAGGTTGGAATATCTTTCTAAACTATTTATAAAAGGATATACAGTCCTAAAGTCTAAGATTGATTCTCCTGCAAGTTGATCCTGATGGACTGTGTGTTGAGTACAATTGTTTCCTCCCGTGTGTGTGTGTGTGTGTGTGTGTGTGTGTGTGTGCGTGCGTGCTCAATTGCTTCCTCCCAAATTGTTCTGTTGTCCTAATACCATTTGTTGAACAATCCATTCTGCTGTTTTGAAATTGTCACTTGTATCACTTATTTGTGTTTGCTTCTAGATTCACTTCTCTGAGACTTGTTTTTGGTACTAGGCTCCTGAATCTTTTCTAACTTGCTTGATTGAACTGTTGCTTTTTTTTTTTTTTCTTCTGTGCCTTGTCTGTGGCCTTACTTTCCTATTTTATTTCACTCTTCTTCTTCTTCTTTTTTTTTTTTAATTTATTTAAACACCTTAATTACATACATGATTGTGTTTGGGTTTCAGTCATGTAAAGAACACCACCCATCACCAGTGCAACATTCCCATCACCAATGTCCCAAGTCTCCCTCCTCCCCACCCGACCCCCGCCTGTACTCTAGACAGGCTCTCCATTTTCCTCATACATTCTCGTTATTAGGACAGTTCAAAATGTAGTTATTTCCCTAACTAAACTCATCACTATTTGTGGTGAGCTTCCTGAAGTGAACTGGAACTTCCAGCTCTTTTCTCTTTTGTGTCTGAAAATATATATTCATTGCAGCACTATTTACCATAGCAAGACTCTGGAAACAACCAAGATGCCCTTCAACAGACGAATGGCTAAAGAAACTGTGGTACATATACACAATGGAATATTATGCAGCTGTCAGGAGAGATGAAGTCATGAAATTTTCCTATACATGGATGTACACGGAATCTATTATGCTGAGTGAAATAAGTCAGAGAGAGAGAAAAAACGCAGAATGGTCTCACTCATCTATGGGCTTTTTTTTTTTTAGCCAAGATGATGGGCTCGTTGCTCATGAGATGACCGATGGCATGCAGATCCTATCCTATTTACACTTGATAGAAAAGTTGCATACTATCTACAGAGTATCAAAAAATGTATAAACTTCACCTTTTTTTTTTTTTAAGGGGCCACTTCACAGGACAAATGTAGAGATGGCGGGAAGCTTCTTACCACTACCCCTCTTCCTAAAGTTGCTGTTAAAGCTTTTGGTGATTTCCATTTGCTTCCTGGAAATGACAGAAGGTTCATGTGACAATTTTTATTCAGCAAAGGACATTGGGTCCCCAAGTTGAATATATTCTTGGAATAAACGCTATGGCACTATTGCTTTGATTTGTATAAAGGACATGAGTTCTGGTGCACACAAATTATGTGCCATTTGTCTTTCTTTTTTTTTTTTTTTTGGTTTTTGGGCCACACCCGGTGACGCTCAGGGGTTACTCCTGGCTATGCGCTCAGAAGTCGCTCCTGGCTTGGGGGACCATATGGGACGCCGGGGGATCGAACCGCGGTCCGTCTCCTAGGCTAGCGCAGGTAAGGCAGGCACTTTACCTCGAGCGCCACCGCCCGGCCCCGCCATTTGTCTTTCTAGCTCCCTCGAACATGATGCCTCACCTGCATTGAAGCAGAATTGAATTGCATTTCAGCTATTTTTCCACAACCAATGAAAATTAAACTTGAACTTAGCAAAATCAACAAAACTCTCTTTGGGGGATATATATATATATATATATATATATATATATATAGTTACACATAAATTATACATTATATACATTATAGTGTATATAATATTGACATAAAATATGCATAACATAACACTAATATAAAATGTTATACATCTTTTATATACTATATACAAAAATTTTTTGTTATCCAATTTGTCAACTGAGCAAGAATTGTCATAAGTAAATAGCCTGAGGCATGCCAGAAGATAGAGTGAAAAGGCTAAGTCAACTTTCTTTTAGGGCTAGTTGCAAGCTGGCATATGCCTTATCATTCAGGCATTTTCCTATGGGCTTGACTTCTATGGGGAATGTCCTAATTCCTAAACCTAAACCCTGGGTTTATAGGTCACACAAGGAGACTAGCCATTAATCCCATTTCTGCAGCCTCATTCATCTCCAAGGTCAAGTGAAGTTAAAGACATCATCTAGGTCTGCTGGGCAAATCATATAACCAAGTGGACCACAGCTGTGCCCAAGACCAGCTTCTATAATTACACCAAAATAATGTCCATGATCTTTCACTTGACTAGTGAATCATGTAGCATTTTGCATTGTCTGGCATAGCAATCACCTTTCGACAAGGAAATCACTAATACAGCTGTTTTTCCAAAGACCAAGAGACAGTCTGCATTCAAAGAGCAGATCCTGCTGTAGAAACTGATTTGGCACAAATTGTCTTCTCATGTCTGTTCTGGAATGACAGGGGTAGGCAAGTAAACGGCCTATGACTTAGAAGTCACTTATTAGTATTGCCTGTAGAAAACTAAATTAGGAAGAGACTCAAGGATTACTAGGACAGAAACATGGGCTACTAGGAAAACAGCCTTGATCCCAATTTTAGTATATGTGCTGCCGACTCGAGCACAGGAAATAGTCTTGGATTACTGGGATAGGAACACAAATTACTAGAATTGAGGCCAAAGGAGGTGGGAAAAAAGTAATTTACTTGGCTTATGAAGAGGACTTTCAGAGTAAGCTTGTGAAGGCTCTGAATTGACCTGCCAAAGATAAAAAGCTGAGTGAAACCTGACCAAACTGATTCTGGCAGGTTCCCTGAGCCCCTATCACCCTTTCTGGGGAGCCAAAGGAGAGCTGAGGGGCAGACATGGGATAATCTGGCTGCTGGCCACCCCAACCCTAGTTTTCAAACAAGGTCTGAATTTGGGCTGAATTTAACTTTTCTTTCTTTTTTTTGGTTTTTGGGCCACACCCGGCTTTGCTCAGGGGTTACTCATGGCTGTCTGCTCAGAAATAGCTCCTGGCAGGCACTGAGGACCATATGGGACACCGGAATTCGAACCAACCACCTTTGGTCCTGGATCGGCTGCTTGCAAGGCAAATGCCGCTGTGCTATCTCTCCGGGCCCTGAATTTAACTTTTCAAATGACAACCCCGGGAATCTTTCCCATACCTCCAGCCCTCCCCCCACCAATTTCCCCAAATTCTTAAAATTTCTTGAATAGGGAACTAAGACCGGATCAGATCTATGGCTGGTAGATGAAAGCTTCCTAAGAGTTGGGCTTCTTTGACATAAGTACCAAGGTATGATCTGGGCCACTCCAATAGAAGCATCGTGGAGGTGGAAAAGATTTGACAAGAACCAAAACAATGCTGTTTTCATGGCTGTCACGTTTGCCTCAACTTTGGCCAGGAATCTTTTTCTGCTTACTGCCCTTCCTAAATGACCCTCAAGCTCCCATCTTTAGTTCCTGTATGTAGACATCTTTGTCCCTGTAGGTACTGGAGTAACATTTTCAGAAACATCCAATCACGCTCCATCGTTGAATATCAACCTGGTGCTGCTGTGCACATTTGTTCTGGTGGATAGGGCACCAGGCCTAGTTTACCTCCCCGAAGCCTTAAATCCTATTTTCTGACCCGTTGGGACCTTCAAGAGTCAGGTATCCCCTGTTGGAACTCACCTTCCCTGACCAATGTTGCCCAACGAAGTCTAAATATCAGTGTTCATTACTACCATATGGCTGCTGGCCTGTGTAGAATTGGGCTCTCCCAGTGTGAGGGCCAGAAATGAGAGTAAGTCACTAGGTGTCTCTACGGGGCAATAAAGATTCTTAGAAAAACTCAGTGACTGAATATAATCTTAAGTCATTTATTTCCCGATAACTAGCTCATTATTTTCTGATTTCACAAAGATGCATTTCCATAAGAACAGGAATTTCAGTGTCTCTAAGGATGTTTCCCACACTCCCATTTTTTTGAAAGACTCAGGAGAAACTTGACAAGACAACACAAGTTCTCTGTGCTCAGACCGAGGCCCATGGCTGAAGCTGTTCATTTATCTGCACAGCTCAAAAGAAGGAATGGAAATACACAGCAAGGGACATAAATATGAATTAAAGTGCACTTATTACCCCTTCAGGTTAAGATGAACTCTCAGAAGTTAATTTCTTTTGTGGAAAGTTAGGGCTGGAATTGCCATCCCGTTAGAAACATTGTCCATCTATGGTTGGTTCAAGAAAACCAAGACTACATACATAGGTGTCACCTTGGTTAGTGGGCACTCACTCTCACCAAACTGGCATCTTAATAAGCCAGCAATCCAACTAGATAGGGCTAGACACTGGACATCTCCGAGGCAAAATTGACATTTATTAAACTCTAATCAATGATGAACTGGCGGTAAGCTCGCTCTTGTTCCCAAATACAACTATCAATACCACAGACTGTCCTAACTTTCAAATCAGAAATGGATAGGATTGGAGATCACAGCGTTTTCATGGCTGTGAACATGGGGGAGTCAGAGGTCACAGAATGGGGAAAGGGGAGTAGAGGACAGGCACAATGAAAAATTTGCATTGTTTTTACACTGCACTGCAAGTTGAATTTCTTCTCATCATTAAATTAAAAGCATGTTTATAGTATTTTAGGCTCTTGAGTTTCAATCTTTTTTTTTTTTTTTTGGCAGTGCTCAGGGGTTACTCCTGGCTCTATGCTCAGAAATCGCTCCTGGCAGGCTCGAGGGACCATATGGGATGCTAGGATTTGAACCAATGACCTTCTGCATGAAAAGCAAATGCCTTACCTCCATGCTATCTCTCCAACTCCTTGAGTTTTAATCTTTAACCATGTTTTCCCTCTACTGTGGTGATTTAAAAATAGAGCATGGAGAAGCCATCACTTTAAATGATCACTGTTAGATTAATCATTTTATCTACTAACCATTAACATTACGAAGTGCTTTTTTTTGGGGGGGGGCACACCTGGTTGTGCTCAGGGGTAACCTCTGGCTATGTACTCCGCAATTGTTCCTGGCTTGGGGACCCATATGGGATGCCGGGAATCAAACCCACATCAGTCCTGGTTCAGCAAATGCACTACCGCTCTGCTATCATGAAGTGCTTTTCTATACCCCAAACAAGGGTCACCAAAAGCCCTGACCCTTCTGAATTCCTAACTTTTCCTCACCTGTGTTACATATAGCACATTGTCAGCACTGGATTGGCCTATCTGGGAAGTCTTTTGGTTAACATTCCAGCATGGAAATAAATGTCCATTTCCACCTCATCTGTGGTAGTTATATTTAAAATGGTTAGATTTGCTTCTTTAAATCTACACAAAGCCTTTTAATCATTTTCATGCTATTAAGCATCACTTTTGCTTCTACCTAACAGATCTCACAACAAAAATGTTTGTTGATCCAAATACACACTGATTTTGCTTTTAGTTTGGGTTAATCTGGTTAATATTTATTTGATCTTTTTGGGACCACACTGGGCAGCACTCAGGGGTTGTCTCAGCTCTCCATTCAGGAATCAGCCCCGGGGGTGCTCAGGGACCAATATAAGATGTGGGGATTCAAACCCAGGTCAGCTGAGTACAAGGCAAGTGCCCTATCTACTGTATTATCTTTCCAGTCCCTGGTTAAAGTCATTTAACAAAACAAAACCTAGGAGCTGGAGCAATAGCACAGTGGAAGGACATGTGCCTTAATTGATTCCTGGCATTCCGTGTGGTCCCTAAGCCTGCCAGGAAGAAATTTCTGAGCGCAGAGCAAGGAGTAGCCTCTGAGTGCTGGTGGGTGTAGACCTCCAAACAGAACAAAGAACAAAGCCAAAATCAAGACATACTTATTTGTCCTCATTTAATTGAAAAGCTAACTTCTAAGTCTCTTGATTTGCTAGAGATCCAGAGCACAATATTTCTTGAGGCACCTTTCTGAATTCAAGTAAAACTTTAGTAGATGAAGACTTCTTTCTTAAATGCCACACACACTATTGCAAATATTGAGTACAAATATTGCTGAGCATTTTTTATATTCTTCAAAATTTACTTTGAAAATTTTTAACAACTCGAGGTTCATTAATAACATAGGTTCCATCTAAGGAATGTTTTGCATTGTGGAAATACAAAGCTAACCAAATCAAATTCTGAACACATGTAGAGCCACATATTTCAACAAAACTGCGGTTTAATTTCAGAAAATGTGTTAAAATATATATATTCATACATCAATTTCTGACATACACTTAATGTGTTAGTAGACACAAAATGATGCTTTCTCTTGAAACTGTATTTATGAAATGTACATTTTAATTTAAATACTCAGGTACACTGCATTTAATCTGCATGTTGCATTTATTAAATACATTAAAATCTGCAATGTAACAAAATGTTTTCTGCATACGAAATTCAAAACACCATTTTAAATGAACAAAAGATGGCTCACTTCATTTTTTTTTTTTTTTACAACTAGTGCAGAGCACACTAGCTCAGCTCCATTGTACTACCTGTTTGTTCTTTTTTATTTGACATTGTTCACAGACTAGTACATATTACAATAAGAGTGCTGGATGAAAACATGAGGTACGAAAGTGGTTCAAAGATTATAGGTCATGCAGATCATGCTAGACAGCAAAGAAAATTGTGACCAAGAAAACACTAAATAAAAATACATAAAGAATGTGCATTATATATATATATAAAAAAAAAACAAACTCCATTACACAGCTTTGCTTCTTTGGTTACAAAGTAGGTTGAACAAGTTCACAGCTTTTTATTCCCACCAAAAAAAAAAAAAAAAAAAAAGTCATACGAAATGTCAAAAAGCAGAGGAATTGTGGCAATTTCTCTATTAGAAAGTAGAAACAAATGAACAAAGTTTTCTTCATCAAAATAGCCCAATTATTTATTATATCACAATAACTGGTGACTACCTGTACAGCTGCACTAAGTTCTCCATACTTACACTATACAAAATTTACATTCAAGCTGGGTTTTGACTACTGAAAATAAATACCAAAGGTAAATTGCCGTTAGTGTTAGAAATAGGCGAGGATTTCTTTTGTTCAATTATTGCCTAAACGTTTAAATCTAGTAAATGCAATCCCGCCTTTTAATTCTTACTGATACTTATAATTATTCAAAAAAATTAGAAAAGTTCTGTGACATTGTTCATATACATTATGAAAAAATAGCAGCCCTGTAATAAATAAACACAAATAAATGAAAACATCTGGAGGCAAATGTTAATGATACTGCAAGAAAGTGGCTCTGTAGGAACTGTTATTTATAACGAGAGAGGCAGAGGCGAGGCTTAGGGAAAACTTAGGGACACGAGGATGCTCGGGCGAGCCATCAAACTCTGGAGCAAACCCACATCTGTGCACCAGGTAAATGCAGCCTCCGCTCACTTGGATCCACCCCGCGTGTGATGACAGAACTGGACATGGACAGTGCTGCGTGACATCTCAGAGAGAAAAGCTCTGGTAGAATGATTGTCTAATACTGAAAAGGCCAAACACAACCAAAGCATGGCTACTTGCTTTCGTGTAAAGAGGAAAATAACACCAGTGGCACACAAGGATAGATTGCTTTCAGTTTGTTTCTTTAACGAGGCAAGAAAGCGTTATGCTGAGGAGACATTCGGCTGCTGTGGAGGTTGCGCTGGCTGCGGAGGCTGTGCTGTCACTGCTTGCTGCTGAGAAGTGCTACCAGGATTGGCCGGTTGGGCTGGGAGCTGGGATAACTGATCATTGTTGGAGAGAGATTTTAACAGTGCATTTTCGCGTTCAAGTAAAGAGTTTCTTTCCACTAAATCTTTTATTTGTTCCTTTAGAACTTCCACTTCTTCTCTTACTGCATACATCAAATGGCTTTTCACCAGATCCTATGAAAACAAAATAAAAACAAAAACACACACATATACCAAAGTAGGAATGTTAAAAACAGTAAGGGAAAGTGGTTACTATTTAGTTCTAGGTCCATTTGGTAACTTGTAAACAGACAAAAAGCAATATTTATATTAGTGGTTCTGCTTTTGCTTTTATTTGTTTTTTTCTGTTTATTTGTTTGTTTTGGTCACACCTGGCAGCGCTCAGGGGACCATATGGGATGCTGGGATTTGAACTATTGTCCTTCTGCACGCAAGGCAAAAACCCTGCCTACACGCTATCTCTCCGGCCCCTGCTTTTGCTTTTAATGTTTCTACTGCAATGGGCCATAAAGACAGTAGGAAAAATCCAGCTCCTCTCTAGGGCAGTAAACCCTATTTCCTTTGTAAAGTTTAAACTAATTTCCAAGTCACTAAAACTTTAAGAAGGTCCTTAAATTTTCAATAAGAGCCTAGAATAGAAGAAAAGTTTTAAATTAAATAGATTCAAGATAACAAAGGCTATTATACTGACACTAAATTTAATCATGTTATTGCTTGAATAATATTGGCAATTTTAAAAAAAGATTTGTAGAATTCTGAAACTAATTTTTAAGAGTAGTCTAACATGTTTTTAATAAATTTTACATAATATGAAGAATACTTCATAAATACTTTTTTTTGGTTTGTTTTGGTGTCAGAGGTTGAAACCAGGATCTGACACAGGTAAAATTTGTGCTCTACCTCTAAGCTATGTCCCCGGCACAGCACAGCTATGTGGTAACGCAACATTTAAATAATACAAAACTTAGTACAATCAAACCAGGAAGGCTCTGCGCTCAGATTATCATTCCTGGAAGTGTTTGGGGGACGCCTAAGGGGTGCTGGGAATTGAACTCAGGTCAGCCTTGTGCAAGACAAATGCCATGCCCAATGTGCTATCGTATCACCCCAGCCTCCTTTTGGTGGCACTAGGACTCAAATTTCATTCAGTGCCTCACACATAAAAGGCAAATGCTGTCATCATTATGCTACATCCTGGATGTTTGGTCACATAACAATTTTCAATGCTCAAATATCTGGGAGAAAAATAATGTATTTTAATATTGGATGTCCTCTCCACTCAAATGATCCTAAACAATGCTATCACAGAAAATTCAAGGTGTTCAAATGGGGGAAAAATTCACTTCATTGTAATTTCCACATTAAAAATTCTCAATGGGCTATGTATCATCTTGAACTAAACCACCATCAAAACATTATCTTTTTTGTTTGTTCGTTTGTTTTCAGCCACACCCATTGACGCTCAGGGGCTACTCCTGGCTATGTGCTCAGAAATTGCTCCTGGTTTGGGGGACCATATGGGACACGTGGGGGATCGAACCATAGTCTGCCCTAGGCTAACATTCGCAAGGTAGATGCTGTACGGCCTGTGCCTGCGCTCTGGCAAAACATTATCTCATTTTGGTCATTTAACCATTAGGTATTATTTTTCAAAAATGATAAATCAACAGCCAAATGCTTCTTCCAATCAACACAAAAAATGAGAGAACTAGAAACACTTACCATTGCTTGTTCTATTTTGTTGTCAATGGCTACACCACCTCCCCCAGATGCACTGGAAAAAATTAGAATATTTTATTAAATTATTCAAAAACATTTTCCTTTCAACTCTTAAATTAACCACACCTGTGTTTTACTTAAAAACCAATGTAACAAATCAAACTGCCTTAGAAAGTCTTTCTTCACAATTTCAGTATTAGAACTCTCATTTTTAAATGATTTCACTAAAGAGATGATTTCTAAAAATGTTTTATAGTTCTAACATGACAAACCATTTTAAAAAATAATTTCAAGTCCTACTCCAGTTCTTAATTCAGGAAAACTTACTTTTATTTTGGTTTTGAGCCACTCCTGGAGGGCTCAGGGGATCATGTGGGGTGCCAGGGATCAAACCCATGTGAGTCAGTCACATGCAAGGCAAGCGACCTCCCTGCTGTACTATGTCTCTGCATACAAGTAAGATGCATTAACTCAGTAAGCAGGCACCCTTTCCACGACTCTGGAAAACTGGTCTGGAGACCTGCTAATTTTAATTCCAAAATGAAATAAAACCAGCGGCAAAAAACTCTTCTAAGGGTTTGTGGGTTTTTTTTTTTTTAATTTTTTTTTATTTTAGTATCTCATCAACACTGGTACTAAAGTTAATAGTATTGAAGATGTTCTTTTGTTTGAGGGGATGTCAAAAGAACTAAAGATTATGAAGTTACTAAAACTAATTCCGCTTTTCCTTGCCAATAGAAAAAAAAGCCTAGGCATTTTCAAAATAATTCTAGATTGTAAGAAGGCTTACCAGCATCTTTTTTTCCTCCTGTGTTTTAGCCAATATTTGGTGACTAACTGAACAGGTAACTGCCACTGAATTTTACACTGAACGACGCCTTGTGATTTATGCAGTAGCGCTGCAATTTATAGTTACATGTGCCTTGCTTTGCACGATTCTTTACAAGCATTTAAAAAAGCCTTACACATGTAAAGATTTTTCAGACATTATATAGCCTTTCCAAACCAGCTACCAGCTACTAAGCACCACTGATGTATTTTTTTTTTTTCAATTAGAAATAGCAGCATCCAAAAAAGTGAAGTATTGGGACAGAAGAGATAGCATAGCGGTTGAGCGTTTGCCTAACATGTGGCAGACCTGGGAGATATTCAGTTCCATTCCCAGCATCCCATATGGTCCCCCAGCCTGCCAGGGATGATTTCTGAGTGCAGAGCCAATAGTAACCCCTGATCACTGCTGGGTAGTGCCCAAAAAACCAATCAATTAATCAATCAAGTTCAATCAAGTTTTAAAAAAAAGTGAAGTATTGAAGGCAGTCTTTGGAATCAGTGTGGTAGACATGTCCACAGAGGCTTGCTAGTGTTGCACAGGTGCTGAGAGTGTTTCAGGATTTAGAAGTGGCAAAATAATAAGAGGTACTGGCTGGCATCAGCACCTTACAAGATCTATTTGGATTTTGATATTAGCACTACTATATTTGACAGGGTATTTCTGAGCCTCCATCCAATATAATACCGAGGGCCCAAGACATCTAAACAGATACTAACACCTCAATTTTCTTAGATGAATTGGGCCTCATGAAGAGTGAAGCTTCCTATAAAAATTATTTAAATTTAGATTTTATATACTGATAATATAAAGTATCAGATTCTGGTTTTTTTTTGTTTGTTTGTTTGTTTTTGGATTACATCCAGCAGCACTCAGGGGTTACTTCTGGCTCTATGCTCAGAAATCGCTCCTGGCAGGCTCAGGGGACCATCTGGGATGCCGGTATTCGAACCACTGACCTTGCGCATGCAAAGCAAACGCCTTACCTCCATGCTATCTCTCCGGCCCCATCAGCTTAGTTTTTATTAAAAAAAAAAATCACTGTTGTTCAAATTAAAAAAAAATCAAGGGAAGAATCTAATTCCACACTTCTCTTATTATGTACAAACATGGTAGAATATATAACTACCAAAGAGAGAAATTGGTCAGCTGGGGGATGTGTTGAGTTAGTTACACTACTTTCCAACTATTTGCAGGAAAAACCTTCCTTAGTAGGTTTAAGTGATTTTGCAAGTTAGAGACCTACAATCCAATCCAGAATGCCGAGTTCCTCCTCACTTAACCAACCTTCTCACACTGTTTGCCCCAGTGCCTCTGAATCATTTTTAAAGGGCAGTTCTAAAAGTTATGAAACTGGGGCCGGGCGGTGGCGCTGGAGGTAAGGTGCCTGCCTTGCCTGCCTGCGCTAGCCTAGCCTAGGATGGACCGCGGTTCGATCCCCCGGCGTCCCATATGGTCCCCCAAGAAGCCAGGAGCAACTTCTGAGCGCATAGCCAGGAGTAACCCCTGAGCATCACAGGGTGTGGCCCAAAAACCAAAAAAAAAAAAAAAAAAAAAAAGTTATGAAACTGGATATTGGAAATAAAACCTGCAGAATGTCATCTTAATGTAATAAAATTACTGGTATCTTCATATTAAAAGTATTTAGAACATATCATTGGTCAATGAAGACATTGAAGTAGTAACACTTTTCTCTGGATACTGTCCTAATAAATTCTAGTCCTGACACACACCTGTTTATAGCAAAAGGGAAATCAGTTTGCAACATAGATGAATCACAGGGACGCTATGTGTCCCTTTAAAAGGCATTAATATCTCACTTTAGTTAGAATTCATCAGTTCTGGTTACTCCAGACTTCTCTAAACCCCTGTGGTGGGGGGTGTGTGTGCTGTTGGGAAGTGGTCTTCAAACAGCAGCATGAGCCCCAATTCTGGGAACTCTAGTTACAACAGTGGGTGGGGTCCCACCTTAGTGTGATTCCTGGATCTGGAATTTGCATTTCTAGCAGGCTCCCAGGTGAAAGGGCGTGTGGGCAGCCTGACAGCAGGAGGAGAATCAGCAGTTGGGAGGGCTGGAAGTAGTACGAAGGAACTAGCAGAGCAGCCTGCTTACATCTAACTCCTTAGAAAAAAAAATTGGGGTGGGGATCTACTTTAGGTAATGCTCAAAGTACCACATGTAATGCTAGGGACTGAACTCGAGTCAGCCACATGTAAGGGGCCCGAACCCCCATACTGTTTCTCTGGTCCTTCCAAGCCATCTTTCGAACTTGATCTTTGCCTGTGGCTGTTGGCGCCCTCCCACCCTCCATCTGTCTTCATTCACTTGTACCTTTTCTCAGCCTCCAATGAAGGCAGAAATGTTCCAGTTCCACCCTGGACACCTTTTCTCTATTCCTCCCAAAGAACCAGTGCTGGGGGGGGGGGGGGCTTGAGGTTCTGAGTTCTGAGCCACAGTTGGGCAGTGTGTAGGGTTGAATCCCAGCTTTTCACTCAGGAATTTCTCTTGGAAGGCTCAGGGCCATTCTAGGGATCTCCAGTAGGATGCAAGGTATCCTTCCCACTGTACTCTCCAGCCAATGACTTCTCTGGTGAGACCTTATTTATAGTAGCGAAGAGCCAGGAAAGGAGGACAACACTATCTGGGGTGAATTTTTGGAAATTAGCTTTTCCAATCCTCTTTCTCCAATCATCTAAAATAAGGGTTAATGACATTCAACAAACTCATAGGGGGGGATGAAAAAAAGATTCGCATCTTTCATCACTGCAGACTCCACAGAATCATGAGGAAATCAAGAAAAATTCTGGAGTCTAAACTTAAGTGTTATTCACCTGGGAACTTGCTGGAAACCAAATATTTGAATTCATCCAAGAAATACTGACTTTTATACTCCTGAAGTGGGGCTCAGGAAATCTATTTTTTCCCTCCTGGTGATTCTGATAGCAACTAATTTTTGAAAGCCACCGCTTTACATAGTCTGATATACAATACAATCAAAGATACCACTATGGTCATCTTCAACAAGTAATTTGGTTTTTATGTTTCAGAGCCTTGTTTCAAGGAGGCGAGCAAGTTCTCTATCCGGTCCAGAATAATTGGTCTGGACATCACACTCTTCGAATAAAAAAGATCGACTGAGTAGAATCGATTTTTCAATTTCAAATTTGTTTTCTTAGAGTATCAGATCTTGTTTTCTTTTCTTTAAATTGCTACCAATGTATTTTAATGACTAACATTAAGTGCCTGAAAGAAAGCCTTTTAGCTTTGTAACTATTATTATAAAGCACATGTGCAGCATTATGAAAGGCAAAGAATAATTTTCAAAAAGGAAACCTGCTGTGGATTAGGAGTATTTCTTTCAGAATAAAGCCATACTTTAATATATATATTTTAACTAGGCTTAAATATATGGAGAAAATAGATAGAATATAGGATAGTAGTGGAGGGGAGGATGAAAAAATGACTATTATTTTTAGATGATGAATCTTTCTCAACATTGTAGTCCCCAGAGGAACCAAAGGGTTTGATTTTGGGATTAGAACAAATGATAACAGCATTCGCCGGAAGGGAAAGCTCTGGTATCAGCAGAGTTTCTTTCAATGCTGAACACTTCTCTGCATCCAGCAGCCCCTTTTTAAAAATCTGTACAAACCAAAAGAGACAGATTCATAGCTGTTTAAAATAAATACACATTTCCTCAATTTATTTCTCTATTTGATAGTGGATATGCTCTGACAGTTTGTCTTCTGTTCTTCTCTGGCTACAATGAACAAAGTGACAAGATAGGAAAAGAACGCATGGAGAGACGGCCTGGCGTCCTGTGACATGTCACACAAGTGACCCAGAGTATGGACAAGCCTGAGCAACATTCTCATTGCACAGAAGATCAAGTACTGAGGCCAAGTACCTTGCTCTAAGACACAATATCAGAAAACAGGATCCGAACTGAGAAGAAATAAATCAGTAAACATAGGCCTTCTGTACTCAGAGCAGGACAGAAGAAAGCAAGAACCTGTAATGATCAGAAAGAAATTCAGAGTGGTGTACACTCTGATGAATACTTTCACAAAGCACCAAATGCCGGTTGTGAAACCATAGCACAGACCCAAAGATTACACCAGGCTCCTGACATGCCATTTATCTTATCTAGCACATTCCTAGAAGAGGGACCTCTCTGAGAAGAGGGGAGGTAACTTCTCGGAAAAGGCACTTGCCTAGTGATCAAAGTTTAGACAGGCAATATCACCTCTAAAATGCAAAGAGTGAATTTCTTTTTTCTTTTCGTCTATTAGAAAGCTAAAGGTTCCTTTAAATGACATAGATCTATATGAATACTGTAAAAGACAAAACCACCTTGGTTATTCAAAGACCTTCTAATTTCTGTAGTGTCAACATCATGATTAAAAATCCACTAAAAGAATCCCCCCCAAATTATAAAATTAAATCTGTAATACAATCTTCTTTGAGTTGATAATTTGGATATCTGAGTTCAAGCAATGTTTACATCTTTCTACCCCAACAAGATAAGCACAATTCCTAAAAAACTAAACAGAAACCACAAACTTTTTTGGCAGTCAGTTCTCAGGAATAAAACTGCATTTCTAGCAAATCAACTACAACCTTAATCCTGTGCTAGCACTCCACAACCTGTCCACCCCATGAAGCTCTATGGTAACCTTTCTTATTAAAATATGTAACCCTTGGCCTCTTCTCTAAGAGATTTGGTCTATCTTTTATTTTTTAAAAAAGAAATCTCTAAGTCACTGATTACGGGGAAAAATAAAACCCAACCCCAATTTGCAGCAGAGGGTTAAATAAAACATGAAAACAAGTATTTACAGCATTAGTTTAAGAGCAAATAATTCTCTTTCTGAAAATGTATAAATAGCTCAAATTCACGCAGACTTAATCTTTGGCCAAATGCAAACCATAGAGGAGGTCCTAATTTATGGAACAGTAATTAAACTCTTAGATGAAGTTAACAGTAAATGGAGTACTTATAAGATTGTGAGTTCTATTGAAGTAAAAGCAAGGTTTAATTTTATGATTTTAAAAACTCATAATATGCCTCATGGAGATTTTTTACTAGCAATAACATAAAGTCAGTCATTTTTGTGGACACCATAGTTATTATTCATGGTAGGCAAGTGAATAAAACTAAATGCTATGATTTTCAAGTAACTAGTCTTCACAATGGTATGAAAAGAGCCTTTAGCAAAGGATTATTAAAATCTCAAACTAATTTACATAATGGTTAATATTAGTTTTGGGAATCTACAAAAACCTCCGTTCGCCAATGCTCTCTAAGCATCTAATTTCATGTCAAACCCAGCCAGAAAGTTTTAAAACAAGGGGATAAAAAGCACTTTCTGTATTTTGTATCAATATCCATGAATGATATTCATATTTTTACTAGTCATGTAAGACTCTACTATTGGAGAAATATGGGATCTGTTAGTCATCTTTTTTTTTTTTAATTTTTTATCTTGTCAGTCACCTTTCTGGTGAATCTCTATTTTAAGTTATTTAAAAATATACTAAAATGGCATGAAATTAATAAAAAGTCCCTCTTCTTCAGGTCTGGTGTAAATAAAGCCAATCATATTATATGTATTAACAATGTTTAATTTAGAATATTCTGGAGTGGGAGAAGTCTTTGTAACTATATGGCTCAAAACTTAGAAAGCCCAAAACCTCTTTAAAAATTTCCCTTAAATGGGGGCCAGAGAGATAGCATGGAGGTAGGGTGTTTGCCTTGCACGCAGAAGGACAGTGACACGAATCCTGGCATCCCATATGGTACCCTGAGTCTGCCAGGAGCGATTTCTGAATACAGAGCCAGGAGTAATCCCTGAGCGCTGCCGAATGTGACCCATCAAAAAAAGCAGAAATAGTTACTACTTCTAGTAGTTACTACTGCTTCTCATTTCCAGTAGTTATTTCTGTGATAAATAACCATGATACAGTAAGCTAGAGATTTACACAATATATTAAAAAGGTACTCCAGAGAAGGAATAGACAAGCATTAACTTTTACCTTCTTTCTACAGATGTCTTTACATGTCCAAGTTGTGGTATTGGAAAGACATCATTTTAGTACTTGGCAGTAAATTCTTATCTAATTAGTTATTTTTCTTGTTAAGAGCCACTCACCTAAGGAAATTCTAACTAGCAGAACTAAAATAGTTTCTATGAAAACCTGTATATCAATACAATGGAAGTTCAAATATTCCAAACGAAAATCTAATTTCCCATTATTTTTTGTTACATACAAGTGTTGTTAACAAACATGGAAAAATTGTTATTTTTAAACATATGAGGTACTTCATAAGACTATTCATATTAGGCAAGGTTTGACAGGTAGAAGAAATGACTTCCTTATGAGTCAGTTTGAAGGAAGAATGTGAGAAAGGAGTGGGAGGAGGGCAGCATCTTCCCCAGAGCTAGAGGATGTGTACTTTCAGCAGGCCTTCCTGAAAGACTACACGGGACTGTGTATGCCATCAGCAACAATAAATTTGCTACCACAGTTTGCTACCTACTGCAGAACTGTCCATCCCGGGTCAGCGCGGAGGGAAGCATCATTTGACAGGCTAACCTGACAACTGTACCTCCTTGCACTGTGGGAAAGCCGAGGGTGGACAGTATTTAGAACATCATTTCTCAAACAAATGATCCCATCAACCCTGGATAGTCCAAAGAAGTCGGGTCCAAAGGGGCCATGGGTGAAAATCATGTAAATGGTGTGAAACTAGGCACGACCCTACACTACCCAGAAGGACTGGAGTGGGGGCTACAGAAAAGAAACAAGGTCAGAAGGAAGTGAGAGAGGAATTAAAGGAGGGCTATAACATGAAGCTACTTCCTTGATGACCATCAAGTCATTTTCTACAATGAACAGCAAAATTGGCCATTCTCCCAAGGAGTTCTTGGTATGTGATAAAATGGCAATTTCAAAGAAAAATGTAAACAGTCCTTAATTCTAAAGTTTGAGCCTGAAATTAAACTTGCCAGATTAATTTAATTAAACTTGCTTGTTATCTTATTTATTGAAATAATCCAAAAAATTTCTCCAAAGGCAAGAGATTAAGTCGTCAACAACTTTTTGCCTTTTTTCCACCTTTATGGTCAAATCTCAGTAACATCTATCTCTCTGGATAAAACTAGTTTTTTTTTTCCTTGTTAGTTTGTTTTGGCCACATCCATCGGCATTCAGAAATCGCTCCTGATATATGGGATGAGGAATCAAACTGGGTCCGTCCCGGGTCACTAGTGTGCAAGGCAAAAGCCCTACGGCTGTGCTATTGTTCCGATCCCTGGAACTGTTTTTTAAGAGAGAAATTTAATGTGCTTTAATATCCAACACTTGACATTTTGGCTAGAAGAGTACAAAGTGGGTCAGTGTCCACTGACGAGACTAGATATAGAATTCAGTATAAACATTGCAGCTAGACACCTCACCTTCCCATGTGAGTCTGTTGTTTCCTCAGGCAAATTACCCTAACTGATGCTCCTGGGGACGAAGAAGGGACTCAGATAAAAGGGGTGTAAAAAAAAAAAAGGCTGTGTGGAATTTTTAGCTTGAACCAAATAAGGAGAGAGGAGGTGGTTAATGTGTCTCAGAAAGAAGACTGGGGGTTAAGAGGGGGTGGTAAGCAGGCAGAAAATGGCAGAAGAATCTGGGAATGAAGGTGAAGCGGCTACTGAGTTTGAGAACTTTAGGCTTTAGGATATAGATTCTTGGGAAAAAATATATATAAAAGTTGCTGGAGGGCCTAGATTGTTAGTATAGTGGGAAGGGCACTTGCCTTGCACTGAACCTAGGTTCAGTCCCTGGCACCCAATATGGTCCCCAGAGCACCACTGGAAGTGATCCCTAAGCACAGAGCCAGGAGCAAGCCCTGAGCACCAGTGAAGTGATCCTCAAACCTAAATAAAAAAATAAAATAAAAAAAGGGAAAAGGTTGCTAGAAATTGATATCCAGGCCTCTGTAGAGTAACCTGGCAGCCTGTGATTGTCCAGAAGGTGACAGGTATTCACCAATAGCGAGAAAAGATGAGCTCGCATAAACAGGGAAGAAAATGGACCCAAACACTGGAAGAAAACCAGGGAAGAAAGATGGATGTAAAGCAATTGCTTCCTTTATTAAATGGCCTCCCATTAGCCTCTTAATGGCAAGTAACTATAGTATTTTTGGACCACGCACATTGGTGCTTAGAGGTTACTCTTAGTGGTGCTTGGGGCAACATGCAAGTGCCAGGGATGAGAGAAGGCTCCAGGCTCTACCCACTTCCTATCCTGGCAAGACTGGAAATAGAATCTAGGGCACTACACAGAAGGGACATACTGTATCACTGAGCTACATCCCTGATATAACAGTCATTCCTAATTTTTCTCACTCTATTTTATAAATGAGACATTTACGAATGACATTCATAAGTGAAATGGCATTTCTTTAGAAAGCCAAGTACAAATCCCCAGATCACAGGTATAATTAATTTCTGCTCACTCTATAGCTAACAGTAACTCTAACTCTCTGTCCTAAAGGTAAGATACGTAACAACTGCTTTACAGAAAAATTAAGAACATTTTGGCCAATTACATTTGACTTGTCACAAGGATGATTTGCCCAAAGCCTGTATTTTGTTGGTAGGTTATTAATCTTTCCTACTATATGTCCCTTCTCAATCAATATGCAAAGTCCAGAGACAATTTGTAACTGGTCTTCATACCTATCGACATGAAAAAATATTGTAGGTAGGGGGACTAGTCTTTTAAACTTTTCGTCAACCAACAAATCATCTGTATTTGGAATATCTTTAAAATGTCATTGCCTTGGGTTTGAGCAAAGAACAGCAATCAAGAAAATACTATCCTGAAGAGTTACTTCAGCTGTTGAGCTACCAATTGGATTATTAACTCTGTTCTGTGCTAATTCGCTAAGCAGTCCTAAGCAACAAGTTGAATTTTCAGGAAAAAATAATAAAGTAGTTTATAATAGCGTAAGTTTTTAAAATTAGACGAATGACTTAAAATCCCAATTTCCCTACTTATTAGTAGGATGATTCTTTTTTTGTTGTTGTTGTTTTGTTTTTTGGTTCACACCCGGCAGAGCTTAGGGGTTACTCCTGGCTCTGAGCTCGGAAATCGCCCCTGGCAGGCACAGAGGACCATAAGGGATGACGGGATTCTAACCATTGTCTGTCCTGGATTGGCTTTGTGCAAGGCAAGAGCCCTACTGCTGTGCTATCTCTAGGGCCCAGTATGGTGATTCTTTTAAGTTAATACAACAAAACCAATTTTATATCATCTATAAAGTAGGGTACCTGATGGATTAAGGGGAATAACTACCTTCCCCCAAAAACTGATTCTTAAAACAGATTATAAGATAGTTTGTAATAGTAAATCCCCTTTAAAAATTGTTTCTATTATTGAATCAGTTTGGACTGACACTGTTTTAGAATTATCTTATTAAAGCAATGAGGGACAAGTACAAATATGTGTGATTACAAAAAACTAGCCTGTATGTTGGAGCTTCAAATATCATATAATCCTCTTCAGCCCTCACGTTTACTTGCTTTTCATTTATTTGTTTTTGGCCATACCCAGAGATGCTGGGGGTTACTTGGGCTCTGCACCCAGCAGTTTTGCTGGCAGTGTTCAGGGACCATACTGGGACAGAACCTGGGTCTGCTGCATACACGGCAAACGCCTTACCCAATGTACTAACACTCTGGCCCCAGCTTGATATTTTTGTTCTCAGCAATTCAGATGAAGATTAATGCAAAACTGAATGCGAATAAAAAATAGTCTCACTTGACATTTAAATTTCCATCAATATTTATCAAGCACAGCACTCTCATAAATGAAAGCGAATACAGTTCTTATTTTGCGCTCCATGCCTCACTAGAATAAAATTAATTCCAATTTTCTGGGGGAATGTTCTTCCCCAAAGTCACTCTAAAACTAAACTGAATTATTTTAATAAACACCAAAGTTTACAAAATGGTTTTTAACTAAGAATGCCCCCATGCCTTCCTTTGAAATGTCAACACTTTTTATTAAATACAAATCAAAATAGTAGGAGATAAAAGTGCTATTTGTTTCTAAACCACCACTTTAAGCTGAAAAACCACTACTTCTAAACTACCCAATTAAAAAATGGCATTTTGTGCAAGGCACCATGGAAAAGTAGCAAATCTGAAGTCCTATAATAAAGTCTAAAGGGCTGTGTTTTCTTTTCACTCAAGAATAGTCATACTTGGGGGCTGGAGTGATAGTAGGGTGTTTGCCTTGCCTGTGGCCGACCTGTACAGACCTGGTTCGATCCCTAGCATCCCATATGATCTCCTGAGTCTGCCAGGAGTGATTTCTGAGCAGAGAGCAAGGAGTAATCCCTGAGCACCACTGGGTGAGCTCCAAAAACCAAAAATAAAGAAAATAACCATACTCAAATATATTTACCTCAAATAGGACAACTGAGGTATATTTTAAAGATCCAAGGCACCTAATTCTTGTAAGAAATTACAATTCTATAATGCAGATACAGTGGCATAATTTACAACTGCTTATATATATATATGTATACACTCTTATGTATATATGCATATACAGTTTAGGTAAAAAAAATTTTTTTTTGGCTTTCGGGTCACACCCGGCAGCGTTCAGGGATTACTCCTGGCTCTACGCTCAGAAAACATTCCTGGCAGGCTAGGGGGACCTATGGAATGCCGGGATTCGAACCACCGACCTTCTGCATGCAAGGCAAGCACCTTACCTCCATGCTATATCTCTGGCCCCTATGTAAAAATTTTTTTTTTTTTTGGTTTTTGGGCCACACCCGACGATGCTCAGGGGTTACTCCTGGCTGTCTGCTCAGAAATAGCTCCTGGCAGGCACGGGGGACCATATGGGACACCGGGATTCAAACCAACCACCTTTGGTCCTGGATCGGCTGCTTGCAAGGCAAACGCCGCTGTGCTATCTCTCTGGGCCTGTAAAATATTTTTAAATGAATTCAAATTGTTAAAAAAAAAAATCAACTCCAGGGGCAGGAGAAATAATAGCACAGTGGTAGGGCGTTTGTCTTGCACACAGCCAACCTGAGATGGACCCAGGTTAGTCCCTGGCATCCCATATAGTTTTCCGGGCCTGCAAGAAGTGATTTTTAGGCACAGAGCCAGGAGGAAGCCCTGAGCATCACTGGGTGTGGCCCAAAAACCCAAAAATAAATAAATAAGTGAAATAAATAAATAAATGAAGCAAATAAAAAAAATCAACTCCATCTAAAACCTGTTACCTGCAGTGGGATGTTTTACTCATATTCTGTATTCTCATTTTTGTGCTCGCTAGTAGGTCCCATCCTCTTCGATTCTTTATAATTTTGGTTTCATTATGTTAACCATTTTCCCTTGAATTATGAACCTGTGTCCATCTCAGAGGCCTCTGTTTTACACTATTTGGGACCTGGGGATGTGGTATAAGTGGTGGAGCATTCACCTTATAGGCCTGATGCTCTTGTGGCATGCCCTAACCCTAGACACCGCACAGCTCTTCAGAACAACAAACCAAACCCAGACAACTCCCCAATTAGGATAAAAGATAACAGAAAAGAAAGGAAAGACAGAAAGATAATAAGAAAAAGAAAGAGAAAAAGAGAAAAAAGATGGAGTAAAAACCCGCAGTATGTAATATATTGCTTAGTTATATTTTGCAAGTTGAGCATGAATTTATGTTGAACATAACAAATTAATAAACTGAAAAATAAGCTGCTTTAACTACAGAGAATCACTCAGAAGGGTGTCACTAGTATTCTGTAGAAAAGGGTACTTTCTGAGAAATATTTTACTCCCTGACAAAGCACTCAAATGAAAAGCCAATGAACTTTTGGGAGGTGATGTTCCTGGCCATCTGGTTGTTAGTAAAGATGAACAAAATGTACTCATTTCTCTGTAGTATAGGTGGTCCAAATAGGTAGCAAGCTATGAAGCTGGAGGAATGAGAAATCTAGGAGGGGTCCAATAGGTTTTTCAGATTTTGCCTGTCAAACTGCTTCCTCATGCACAGATCAGCATGAGACCAATGCTATTCTATAGGCAAAAAAGAGTTGCCGGCAAGGGTGGGTTTTTGTGAAATTAGATAAATACAATATGTTAAAGGCAGTACTTTTGGGGATAATACACGGAAGTTCAAGGCAAGTGCCTTACTGCTGAGTTGCATCCCAGCATACCTTTGCAGATTCTTTAAGAACAGGCCTAAGCCACTAGACCCAAAAGTCTGAAGGAATTTAGATTCATGTCGCTCCTTTTACGTCAGTGCTTGATCCAAGCACATATGAAGGAGTCCCATGAAATCCTCGCACCATCATTGCAATCAGTGACAGACATTGGAAAATACCTCTGATCTCTAAGATGCTTAGCAAATTCTCCATATCTGTTTTGAAGTAGAATTTAAAAAATGTTGACAATATTTATTACTAACAATTTACAGCTCTGAACTAGAACCTGTTCCGTTGATAATGAGTTATAAAACAGAATTAGCTACAGATTATTCTCAAAGCAGTATTTCCATACAAATGTAAATAGGAACTTTATAAAACACACACACACACACACACACACACACACATCCACATATATACTTCTTAAAAGAACAAAATCTATAAAAATAAATGCTTTTGGTAATGGTAAGTACCAAAAGTTTTTCCACTTCATAGATGAAATTTTCTGGTATATAGAACAATTTAAGAAAGAATTAAAGATGGAATAAAAAAAAAAAAGACAAATGACAGGTGCCATGATAAACCTTCCTAAGTGTTCAAAAGGTTAGATGACAAGTTAGAAGCCGCAGTGTAGATCTAATTTAAGGATGATACAAAATGCAGAAACAAAAGATCACTAAATTCCCTTCTGACTCCAACTGAGGCTCAAAATAAATTCAGGGGTGATAAATAAATGTGTTGGTTCTGTAGTTGTATGTAAAAATTCAACTCAACACTCTTCCACCTTTTGTTTTAGGGCCATATCTGTCAGGGCTCAGGGCTTATTTGGGCTCTGCACTCCTGGTGGTGCTCAGTGGACCATATGGGGTGCCAGGAATTGAACCTGGGTCAATCAAACGCAAGGAAAGCGTTCTACCCACTCTACTATCCCCTGGCCTTGCAACTCAATCCCTTTTATAGGATTCTAAATATTAGTTAGCCATCAAGTTTGAATACCAGTTTTAACATACAAGTATATTCTGATTTCACATTAAGTTAGTAGCCTCTCCAAAGGCTCAGAATAAAAATAGATACTGGGAATTCTACAAGGTAATTTTTAGTGCCTGGTACATGGTAAATACTTAATATGTTAATTCTATCTTTTGTATTAGTATGGTGAATGGCCAAACTTGAAGTAACCAAATACACAAGGAATACCAATTTTGGAGTCAGGTGATCTATTTTTCTCTATTTTCTGAACTGCATATAATGATTGCAAACATTCAGATATAAAATGTTATATTTATACATTTATACATGCGATATCAGAGGTGAGGATAAACATAATCATAGTTTATGATTTTACAGGTCCATATAGGAAACAGAACTTACAGGTGTGATAAGTTCTCTAAGATGGAAAAAATTATGTGCTCTGAAGGCACATCATCAAGATCTAAGGTTAGAAAGACTATTTAGTAGAGGAAGTGCCAAAGTTAGTGAAGAAAAAGGGCACACATAAAAATATTCAAGTAAAAAGAACCGTGAGTAGTGACATTAGAACACTTAAATAAGAAGAAAGCTGTAGGATTTACTACAAAAGGAAGAATTATACCTTGAACTGGGATGAAAGAAATGGAAAGGTTGAATACGTAGACAAGGCAGTTATCATCAACTGGCTTTGAGGTCATAAAAACCTGGACTTAAGACAGTAATTAAGGAAGATCATTACACAGCTTCAGCACACATATGGCTTCCTGCAGTATGCAATGAGAAAAGCATCCTGAGAATGCCAATAATACTTAAAAGGACAAATGAAAATGTAAAGCCTATGAAGAGGCCTGAGAAGAAGCTATCGAGAGAGGAGAAAATACAAAAGAGATGGTACTACGAGAGAGGAGAAAATACAAAAGAGATGGTATCACAGATGCCAAGTTATTTGTCCAAAATTTTGGAGCACTAAAATTGATGTAAAATTTGGTCACTACGACACACAAACAGGTATATAAATTCTTGTTTTATTTTTGTCTTAAGCAGTAACTCCTGTTGTAGCCTTAACTTTTTTTTGGGGGGGGGGGGGCCCACACCCCGTACTGGTGCTCAGGGATTATTCCTGGCTCTATGCTCAGATATCACTCCTGACAGGCTCGGGGGACCATATGGAATGCTAGGGATCGAACCCGGGTCTACCCAGGTCAGTCATGTGCAAGGCAAACGCCCTACCACTGTGCTATCTCTCCAGCCCCAGTAGACTTAACTTTAAATCATATTTAAGTAGGGGTTGTTTATTTATTTGGATTTTGAGCCACACCCAGTAGCACTCAGGGGTTACTCCTGACTCTATGCTCAGAAATCGCTCCTGGTAGGCTCGGGGAATTATATGGGATGCCAAGGATTAAACCCGGGTCTGTTCCGGGTTGGCTGCGTGCAAAGCAAAGCAAATGTCCTACTGCTGTGCTATCACTCTGGCCCTTAAATAGGGCTTAAATGAGAATAAATTGCAAGTACTTAAAAATAAGATAGGTTATTAGATTTGGAGGGCATTTGAGAATAAAACAAATCAAAAGAATATGAACTAAGTGCTTGATTAAAAGAAAAATTTTGAAAAATTATCCAGGAACTTAACTTCATTGCATAAAAGTAGCATAAATTTATAAATATATGAATTTATGTTTTACATATGAGTAGATGGAAGGGAGATTTGTTGGCCCAGTCTTTGCAATGTTCAGAGCTTATTTCTGGAAGTACTCAAGGGACCTTATAGAGTGCTAGGGATCCATCCTGGGATGGCTACATGCAAGACAATCACCTTAGCTACTGTACTATCTTTCCAGCTCCTAAAAGAGATTTCTCAATCCAATTACTCATAATTAAGGGCAAATGGGAAACTGATATAGTTCTTAGCAGCAGGATTTTTAACTCATCCCACATAGCTGAGCAGCTTTTAAAAATTCTTCCCAGTATTTCCTATTTATGCATTCTAATAAGCAGTGAGTCCCTTCATCATAGCTTGTGAATAGTGCTCTACTGGTAAGAACACTGCTGTAAACTCTTTGCTTATTTTCATAACATTGCATTTGAACATGCTATTTTCTAAAGCAATATTTAATAGTAAGCAATGCATATTTATTTTGTCAAGTGATTTAAAAGATGTTTTGTAAGAGAAAACTATTACTTCGATTCAATGAAAATCCAATTTATATACTTAAAATCCTCAGATAAAATAAAATCTTTTATATCACTCTTCAAGTTTTCCAGGTTACTCTGTTTACCAGAGTATCAACTGAGAAGACAGTTACCAATTTCTCTACAAACAGGGGATATTTAGAGTATCTAAGATTATGGCTGTGAACGTGAACGTCCAAAAATACTTTAATACAGTGCCTGGCACATAGTAACTGCTCAGAAGCAAAAATGATAGCTATTCTACAGAGAAAGGCACTCAGCACTTTATGTGCACAGAGAATGGACTGGGCTAGGCTCTCATTTGCTCCATCCATCCAATAGTCACTTTCACTGGCCTCTAATCATTAAGATCTACAAAACTAATGTACTCCTTAACATTTCTTACAGAAGTTCACGAAACGCTTGGGTTCTAACAAGGACTTGTTTCTGGGTCCTCTAGACACAAGCAGTTCTAGCAATGTTACTTAACTGTCTATAAACTAAGTTATGCTCAGAACCCTTTCCTGGAAAACTGAACACTCAGAAGACTCTATCCAAAATTACACAGGGGTCATAATCCTGAGGCCAACTGACTGACTGTTAAGTAGGAATAAAATCCGAATTACAGAAGTTCTGTAGATTTACTGAAGAAAATAGGGGGGAGAAAAAGATGAGGAAAGTACGTGGAGTAAAAAACAACTATTATCAATTTTATTTCTTCTAGATTCCTACTACCGGCTTAGACACTTAAGCTTAAAGGATAGTAACACAGAGTCAAAGAATATCCTTATCAGAAACAATTTAGAATGTTAATCAAAGAGAATGTGTGCCACGAGTGCACGGGCAAGGGAGAAATTACAGCCTGCTAAGATAATACTCTCAATCTTTTGCAAACTTGTAGTGTGGTCACCACACTTTCGTGAAAATATCAATTCTGTAACTCATGGTTGACGTGAGTCATAACCCAAGTTCGTTTTTGTCCTTTGCAATGTATGATGCTCTTCAGATTACAGAGGAAGATCATTCCAACCTAAACTGTTAGTCCAAGAATATCCCTAAGAAATACAGCTGTGTAAAAACAAAGCAAAGTAAGCACACAACTTTTGTTTCAGTTTAAGCAGAATACAATTCTGAAAGGAAATGTAATTTTCAGGACATAAAAAAAGTGCATAACAGCTTCTAGTATATTGTCAGTTGATATGGCTATATTGGGACTTTTCAACAGAAAAAAAATCTGGATTCATAGACTGCTAGAAGAAAACTATCTAAAAAAAAAATCCCCAGAGCAGTGCCATAAATTTAACTATATTTTATGAAGAGTGGACATAGGTCTTTAAAAAAAAAGATTAATATTTTTCATACACTGAAATAGCTTGGGGCTCTTAACTCTATGGGACGCACCTACAACTGATGCAATAGAAATATTTAAATAATCTCACTAGAATACAGGATGTCACTTTATTTTTAAGATATGAAACACCACTGCAAAAAAGAAGGCCTTTGGCCTCATAAGACTTTGAAAGGATTACATACTCCAAGTGTTTAAAGTTCCAAAGTTTTAACTTATATCGAAATACTATACTCTTAGTTACACAATGTGCCCATTTTGTTCATGAATAGTCATCTCAATACAATAACATCAGGTATAATACATAAAATCTAATCCATTAAGTCTTACCAATTTATGACCTGATGAGACACTCTTGTGGACAACATTCAGTCCTTAGAAGCTAGAATAACCCTCCAACCATGTGAGGGCATCACAACTTTTAAACTTTCGGCTTTCGATCATTATTATGCCACATTCCTCCTCCGATGCTGAATTCTAAAAAAAATTCTAGCAAAGAGTTTAAGTAAATAAGTGTTTTAATCAAAGAGCCTTTAAAAATCTTTTATAGCAAAGTTTATGTTTTACCATGATTACACAAACTAATATTCTGTACTTAAGTATTTTTTTAAAGTAAAATAATGTCATATTTGATCTGGATACTTCAAACTTTATAAATTTCAACATGGACTTTCAGGTCATCAGGAATACTTTTGTTAGTAAAAGTAGAAATGGAACCAAATAAGGATTTAAAATCATGATCCAGAAACTTTGATTTCACATCAAAATCCACTATATAAACAACTCTGTAGTCCTAGAGAATGGCACAGTCCACTACTTGGGTTCATGATCATATAAAGTTTCTGGAATAATAGCACAATTGGCTGAATCAGTATTAATTTATACTGATCATTTAAATGCTCAGGACAGCAATCTAATTTTTATACTTCAATCCTAGTCTATATCTAGCACTCCCAATTTTAAATGAGACATCAGGAAAAGAAAAAAGATTTTATGTGTTTTATAGAATAGGCATAAAGTTCCCTATTCTATTCAGAAATAATCATTTGTATATGGGGACAGAAGGAAAACAGGAGAGAGCAGATTTAATAAAGGTAAACATCTCTCCAATTAAAAATGTAATATCAGATTAAAATTAATTTTTTAACCAACAAACTTTCAATTGGGCATCCATTTTAATTGCCAGAGGATATAGATAGATATTAGTAATATTGTCTGATAAAAAGGTTCACTTATATTTTAGTTGCCAGTAACTCACAGAAAAGGCGATACACTTAAGGACAAGTTCCCCCTAAACTTGCTCCTAAATAAACTAACAATGGAACACTGAAGAGGGAGAAAGAAAGAGCTGTTATTGGAGATCAATATGTGCAATGCTACAGAAAATGAAGACAGCATTGTAAAGGAAGTTTTATAGCAATTGCCTGAGAAATTGAACCAAATGTAGAAGTGAGTTAGTCTGTTTTGATTTAAATTTTTAATGCAATTTTTCTATAACACAGGGTCACTGAGTAGTGTCCCATACAATCTAAATTAACTATTAAAATCTTGCTCATTTACAAATAGAACCTTTCCAAATGTAATCTCACAACACATTTGACTTCAATAAAATATTATGTAACTTGACTGTCTTTCAAAACAAATCTTATAATGTAATAACCTGGTGAAGGCAGAAACCCAGAATTATGAGAACAAAAATATTTTAAAGTTGATTATTTCATCAACATATTCTCAAAACATTTTAGAAAAACTTTAACGCTTTGTCTCCGACAACTGGAATACTGACCATTTTTTTAAAAATGCTGTTTTGAAGATTCGCTCATGTTCCAAGATAATACTCAAAGAATACTCATATTTTTAGTAAATGCTTCCTGAAATATATAGATATCTGCAATGCTAGTAATCTGCTTGTCAGAAGGGCTTGTTTAAGCAGTCATTTACAGGGCAGAATGCCTGACCCTTTATTGAAGGGCCTGTCACCAAGCAGAACAATTATGATAAATGTCTGGAAAGCCTTTGGTTGATAAAAAAAAAAAAAAAAAAAATCAAACCAGCCATATAAAGCTAATTTGACTATGGAACTTGCAGTAAAAAAATTCTTTGAAAGGTGAGCACGTTATACAAATAGATAGTAAATTTAAGACTTACAGAACAGTATGTATAAAAGAGGTACTTCTATGCCTCATTATCCTGAGCATGCATTTTCAACCTTATGCTACCAAATCCAGGGCTGCATTCATTTTCAAACAATGAATGTAAGAAATCCTTATAAAAAAATCTAAAATTAATGGAATGTGCTATTTGAATAAAAACAGCGCTTATTACTTGGGGTTGATAATAAAGTCTCATTTTCAAGTGTAAACCACATTTCTGATCAAAGTTCACACTACACTGTTTTGAGAAACCCCAGACAAAATTAACATTGTTGGTCCAATTCTTGCTTCCCTGAATGTCAGAGATGCTCATTTACTTATTTATTTGTTTGTTTGTTTACTTTTTGGCCACAACTGACAGTGCTCAGGACTGAACCTAGGTTAGCCACATGCAAGGCAAGTATCGGTCCTTCTATAGAGATGATTACTTTTTAATAGTGAAAATGGGAAAAGGGAGCAATCCTGTATGTTCCAATAAATTTTGGTGGGAAGACATTTCAGAATTGGCTAGCAGAGTGAAAACACCAGAAGGACAATATTTCAAGAAATTCACATACACACACACACAAAAAAAACCCCCACATAATTAAAGGAAACCTCTGTCTGTGACTGGCCCAGGAGGTAACTTAAGGCACAATAATTAGCTATGACCAATTTTAATAAAAGATATTTCATATGCTATCATTGTTATTAAAAATACCTTTGGTGGAAGAGAGCAAAATATTTAACTTTAAAATTTTCATTATCTCCCATAGCCTTTGGCGGTAGCCATGGGTGCTGCTGGGAAACTGTCCCCCCCCATCTCCCCAGCTCTGAAATAATGTGAAATGTGAAACATATCTCACAAGATAGGTTACCAATATTTTGATTTTATATTTATTTACTGTTTTTTTCTTGTGTCACACCAAAACACACACGCTCAGGGATTACTCCTGGCTCTGCACTTAGATAGCACTCCTGGCAGGCTCGAGAGACTACATAGGATGCTGGGAATTGAACCTACGTCCATCCTGGGTCGGAGGCATGCAAGGCAAACACCACTTACTATAGCACTTACCATTGTGCTATCACTCCAACCCAGTTATCAACATTATATTTAATTTGTTTTGTTTGATTTTGGGCCACACCTGGTGATGCTCAGGGGTTACTCCTGGCTATTCGCTCAGAAATCACTCCTGGCTTGGGGGACCATATGGGATGCTGGGATTCGAACCACCGTTCATCCTGGATTGGCTGCAAGCAAGGCAAACACCCTACCTCTGTGCTATTGCTCTGGCCCCCAGTTACCAACATTTTAATAGATCATTTTTACTTAAAAAAGTAATTGATAGTCCTCATTCTCTAGAGAATATTTTTGTTTTTGGGTCATGCTTGATGGTGCTCAGGGCTTACTTCTGGCAGGATTCAGAAGGCCATATGGAGTGCCAGGAATTAAATCCAGGTTGACCACATGTAAGGCAAGTACCTTTTCCCTATACCATCTCTGGTCACATACTTTTTTTTACAAATTAACATTGGTGTTCAGGGAATAAAAAAAAAAAACAAAAAACAAGTAGGTTAAAAGTCAGTTACATATTACTCAAATATATGCAGGCTTTGTTATCTGAAAGTTGTATATGTCACTCTGGATTTTTAACAACTAACAGACATTTATAACTGGTTAAAAAAGTTTAAGATACTACCACATATTATGCTTGTGATAGTGATTCAGGATTTTTAAAGCCAGTTAAACTGAGCAGTGGGGGGGGGGATTATACACCAACTTTTGTGATACTAACGTTATCTATTTGGTGGAAAGAAATAAACACAGTATTATAGTTATATCACAAATATGTAATAAAGATTATAATCCAAAAAAAAAAGATTATAATCCATCATTCCCAATGTTTTTAACCATCTCTAAAATTTCACCCTGAAAATAATGGCTCAGACCTCTCCAAAATTCCTGTGGTGGCTTTTGGTGGGAACAATAACTAACTAAAAAGAAGATGGTATGGAATAAAGGAGGAGGTAATGAATACTTTCTCATCAATGATTAAGTCTGGTCCAAGTGCTGAAAATGAGAATGTTAGGTGGCCAGTTTTCAGCTAGATTTAAAAAAAGAGAAATGATTACGACCTACGAACTCACCACTTCAAACAAGGAGATAAAGATCTCTGGTTAAAAATCTGACAGCACACAACAGAATAAAACTAAGAGGCTAGCTATTACACAATTTGTAGACCTAAGTAGTAAGTTAAAATCACTGCAAAGCATACTACTTTTTCAAAGTCAAAATAATTAAAATCAACTTGAGCACTGAGGATAAAATCACAGTATAGGAAAATGCAAGGTATACCTTGATTTCTTTTTTTTTTTTTTTTTTTGTGGTTTTTGGGTCACACCCGGCAGTGCTCAGAGGTTATTCCTGGCTCCAGGCTCAGAAATTGCTCCTGGCAGGCACGGGGGACCATATGGGACGCCGGGATTCGAACTGATGACCTCCTGCATGAAAGGCAAACGCCTTACCTCCATGCTATCTCTCCGGCCCAGGTATACCTTGATTTCTTTTTATTTTTTTTATTTTTTTTGGTTTTTGGGCCACACCCGGTAACGCTCAGGGGTTACTCCTGGCTATGTGCTCAGAAGTTGCTCCTGGCTTGGGGGACCATATGGGACACCAGGGGATCGAACCGCGGTCCTCCAAGGCTAGCGCAGGCAAGGCAGGCACCTTACCTTTAGCGCCACCGCCCGGCCCCAATATACCTTGATTTCTAAGGAAATCTTTTTTTGTCTTTACTCCCCTCCCCACTCCAAAATGTGAGAAAGAAAAAACATATTCTTACTAAATTTGTCCAAGCCCAGAAATGTTTTCATTTGAATTTCACAGTTCTACTTTCTGGTCTCTCTTCCCTTACCCTCTACTATAATGCAGATTAGCTAGGCAAATGCATTTTTCCTTTATATTTATCCAGCTCACTAACCACTCAGTTTTGCAGCCATCTGAACTCTGAACAACCATTCAAGAGACATAAAAGCAAAATACATTTATGTATACCAGGAAGAAAAAAAACTAGGTACTAGGTAATATACTGGCTCTTGGATCTGATAAAAATACTCAATAAGTACTTTCTAATGCAATTGGTAAAATACGATTATGAGCTATTATTGAGATTACTGATAATTATAGTGTTATTGCTTAGAAAATACATGCTAATGTTTTGGGTCAAATCTATAACTTACTTGTAAATGGTTGTTAATATGACAGGAAAGTATCACATAAAAGATGTTAATGAATGTTGAAATTATGGCAAGATCATTGGAACTATTTTTATTATTTTTGCACTATTATAGATGTTCTCTTAACTTGAAATTATTTCACTAAATTGAAATCTTTAAGCTGATATTCAAATATTTCCCTTTTTTATTTTAAAGTTATTATCTATTTATTTTTTATTTTTGGGTCACATATGGCAGCATTCAAGCCTTACTCCTGGCAGGCTGGGGGACCATATGGGATGCTGAGGATCGAACTTAGGTCAGCAGCATGCAAGACAGCCTAATTGCTGTGTATCTTTTCCAGTCAATCCCTTTTCCTTTTTGGATAGGAAATAGTATTATTCTCAGAATCTTCTAATCTCAAACCACTTCAATTCTTCAGTTATTGTTGCTTTCTAAATATAAATTGGACTGCAAAAGGTCCATGCTCAACCCTGTCCCTAGCCCCCCATTTTCCAAAAAGTTGTTTCATCTCTTCCAGCCTACCTTCTCTATCAAGATCAGATGCCTCCTTAGTATTTTTACTTGGCTTTCCACCAGTTCTTTAAATTTTGAGAAAAAGAACAAAAGCTTCATCACCATACTCTCTTTTCTCGATCAATTCTCTCATTAAGATTTCCTAAGTGTGCCACCAGTCCCTTCAATCCACCAAAGTCTGAACTGTCAAAGCTTGCTGGCTGCTCCCTACCTTTATCAATCAGTTGTAAATTGGATAGCTCCACCCCTCTAAGAATCATCTGTCCTCATCTCCCTTTGATAATTTTCATACCAACTGAATTTAACTGGCCTTACCACACATACCCTATACTGCATAGTAGAACACAGTATTTCCTCTACCTGGAATATTCCCTTTCCTTCAGTTCCTTAACTACACATGATCAAGTTCTCCCCCACTTTTCAGGTTCCAAGTGAACCCAAACTTGAAGTCCTGACAATCCACATCTTGGGCTGTACAAGAAAGGCACAAAGCAATTAAATGTTATCACTTTCAATTATGTGATGACAGTTCACCTATTTTTTTTCCCATACCAAGGCCAATCTCACTGGCTTCTTTGGGACCACCACTAAATTATCTATAAGATAGGATGCTTTCTGAACGGGTGGTCTTTATTTTTAGTGAGGTAAAATAGTTTTAAAGACATTGGGGAAAGGCAGAGAGGGAAAGCTGTTCAAGAGAGAAGCGAGGCTTTTTCAGAGAGGGAAAGTCTGAGAAGACATCTAGGGCTGAAATGTGGGCCAGTTTTCAAACTGCTGGTGAATGAGCCCAGACACCCTTTTCTAGCCTTCCATTCCTTAAGCAAATTTATATACACAGTCATGTCTTCTAATAATCACCGTCAATAATGACAAGACAACATAAAGGAGCTCAATTTCAATGCTTTTATAATCTTTTTTCTAATCTATTTAAAAGTTGAAGGAATAAAACACCAGAGAATGAGGATTGATTTTCAAATAAATTGTTTCAGTGTTCTGTTTTTTTTTTCAGAATGAAGGCATGGGAGAGGGTAAGTTGGGCTTCGGTTCTGCTTAGCAACTTTTTGGCCAACTGGGCCAGGGATTCAATACATGGGATCTCAGGTGTTGGGATGAGGGAATTAAGGTACTTTTAACTGGAAACAAACTGGGGTTGACTGCATGGAATGTACCTTAAATTCTGTACTATTGGGGCCGGAGTGATAGCACAGTGGGTAGGACATTTGCCTTGCATGCAACTGATCCCAGGTTCTATCTCCGGCAGTCCATCTGGTTCCCTAAGCCTGCCAGGAGGGATTTCAAGCACAGAGTCAGGACCCCTGGGTGCCATTGGGTGTGCCCAAATTTAAAACACACACACACACAAAACAAAACAAACTCTCTGTACTATAGCTCTCCCAGGGCTCCTCAAACTTTTTAAACAGGGGGCCAGTTCACTGTCCTTCAGACTGTTGGAGGGCCAGATTATAGTAAAAACAAAAATTATGAACAAATTTCTATGCACACTGTATATATCTTATTTAGAAGTGAAGAAACAAAATGGGAATAAACACAATATGTGGCTCGCGGGCCGTAGTTTGAAGACCCCTGCGTCCCTGCAATTCGTTTTTAAGGTCATTTAAAATCAACATTCCCATAAAACCAAAAAAAGGGGGGGGGCAGTGAGGTGGCGCTAGAGGTAAGGTGTCTGTCTTGCAAGCGCTAGCCAAGGAAGGACCGAGGTTTGATCCCCCGGCATCCCATATGGTCCCCCCAAGCCAGGGGCAATTTCTGAGCGCTTAGCCAAGAGTAACCCCTGAGTATCAAACGGGTGTGGCCCAAAAAAACAAAACAAAACAAATCAACATTCCCTCATCAGTTTTACTGTTTCTAATGATGGTAGGTCTACTTTGAGAAAGGAAGGAAGGTCAATTGGGTGTCTAAAGATAAGAGTATAAAGATTTTCTAATAACATTTATTTAGAACAATGAATGACTTGACAGAAATGAATTTGTAATAGGTTTTCCACTATCTTTTCCTATTTTTATTCTAGCTCTCTAAACACTAGCTAAAGGTGTCTTAGTTTCTGGGAATCCTATTATTTAACCATTTAGTCTATTAACACATCAAGGTGACTTTTCCTGGATGTAATCAATGCAAGTCTCTCCTCCTAGAATTTATATGCCAGTTCTTTCAATCTCTCCATTTCCTTAGTATTAAATTCATAAACACACTCCTCAATAATAGCTAAGAGTCCCTGCATTATTACTATCTCACAATTTTACAAGAATGCCCTTAGATTTTCATTAAAATTTTGTGACCAAATCCTGAATAGTGATTTGTCCTCTAATTTTTAGCATCCTAGATATCCTTTAGTACAGGATTTCTCATTTGGTTGCCAATAGAGTGGACCCCCAGGTGACTTCAAGGTGCCACCAGTGAAAATCATGGGCGAGAAGGGGAACAGAACAGAAAGGAATTCAGGTTGGAAGGAAGGTGATGGATGGAAAAAGGTTAAGAAACAGGACCTAGCAAATATCCTAACTAGAAGAGGCCAAAATGTTTGTTTTGTTTTTTGGGTCACATCCAGTAGTGCTCAGGGGTTACTCCTGGTTCTATGCTCAGAAATGGCTCCTAACAGCCTCGGGAGACCATATGGGATGCCGGGATTTGAATGTCATCCTTCTGTGTGCAAGGCAAACACCCTACCTGCTGTGCTATCTCTCCGTCCCCTAGAAGAGGCCAAAATGTAAATATGTAATAAACTCTAGGAATACTAAGTATTAGGTAATATACTTGGGTAATTAATAACAGTTTGGATGTAAATCACATATCAAGGTATTCAAAATAGATTTGTTAAGTCCCTTAACCAGTAAGTCTCCAACAAGTATTCTTATTTTATGGTTATCTTTAAAATCATGTAGTTCACTCTGAGTGATCCCTGAACATAGAGTCAGGAGTAAGCCCTGGGTACCGCCAGGTGTGGGCCTAAAAGAAAATAAAGATCATGTAGTTCAGTACTACAACTTTAGTTCATTTTTATGGTTATGGGGGGCGGGGGGGAGAACCACATTTTCTGGTGCTGAGGTAGGACAGCATACAGTGCAAGGGATTAATTCCAGGGTTATTTGAGCTATAGTCCAGGCTATATTGAAAGTTGAAATTCTGGGGCCAGAGAGATAGCATGGAGGTAAGGCATTTGCCTTTCGTGCAGAAGGTCATTGGTTCGAATCCCGGCATCCCATATGGTCCCGAGCCTGCCAGGAGAGATTTCTGAGAGTAAAAGCCAGGAGTAACCCCTGAGCACCACCGGGTGACCCAAAAACCAAAAAAAAAAAAAAAAAAGTTGGAATTCTGGGGCCGGAGATTGAGGTTGGGTTTGCCTTTGCGTACAGCTTACCCAGAATGAATGGTAATTCAAATTCCGGCATCCCATATGGCCCTGAGCCAGCCAGGAGCAATCTCTGAGCGCAGAGCCAGGAGTAAACCCTGAGCACTGCCGGGTGTGACCCAAAAACCAAAATCAATCAATCAATAAAAGAAACAAAGAAAGTTGGAATTCTAACTTTCAATAGGGAAGAAATGGAGTAATTATAAAGATACACAAGTCAATAAGTGGAAGCTACATCAATCTTATTTTATGATTAAAATACCAGAAAAAGATTTATTTTTCAAATTAGAAAAAAATCCTATTTTCACATATTAATGGCAGGTTGAATGAAAACAGGCATAGGTATCTAAAAGCTGCCCCTACTGGAAATGATTTCCAAGATTTCTTGAACAGGGACCTGACATATCATATCAGCACTGACAAACTTCTCTTTTTTTGTTTATGTTTTGGTTTTAGATCATGCCCAGTAGAGTTCAAGGATTCTTCCTGGTTCTGAGCTCAGGGGTCACTTTTGGCAATACGGGGGAAACTGGGGGGTGCCAAGGATCAACCAGGTCTTTCGTGTGCCCGGTAAATACTCTACCACTCCGGCTCCTGACAAATTTCAAGCTTAAAGCAAACGTAATATAAAGAATTTGTAGTGTCTTAAATGTCTCGATTATGTAACTAATCATTATTGCAAACTATGTACTTGCCAAGTGAGTAAAACTACTGCTTGCCTGCATGTAGAATCGAAATGAACAAAACAATCTGGAGTGATCCAATACAACCAAGGTCAGGGAAAGTTCTACTTAATAAAGCTAAACAGAAATCTTCGACTTCTGTTTGCAAGGAAAAACAGCTTAATTTACATATTCAAGAAAATGTTTGTATAAATTTGCCAGAAAAGGATAGCGGGATCTCTATCGAAAGCTTAAGAGATTAGCTCAAAGTTAAAAGAAGTTAAACTAGTCAGTTTCTGCAGGACTGACCTCCCCATCTTGGAATCAAAAGGTCAACTAACAGTGAAAACTGACCAACCTAGAACACAAATTCTGATTATGTTTTGACATTAGCGCACTAAAGACAAGTAGTCACTAAGTTTCATTGCCTCTGGAAAACCGGCTCCAAGGAGAAGTCAAAATATTTTCAACTCTTGAGAAACTACAGATATAGCAACCTGCTTCAGTCCTGATACCTTAAATGTTTCTGTTATCTATAAAAGAAAACATATGAAGTAGTTAGCTTCAAGAAATGATGAGCCGACAACTTCTATGGTTGTTTTATAACGCAACAACCACCAGAAAAAAAAAAAAAAAAACACCTTTTTATATTAGATCCAAATTAGTGAAAATAAAGTCTAAACTTTTCCATATTGATGAAAAGAGTATTCATATTGGTATTATGGCAACTCACTACATTGCCATACACCTGAAAATACGTCTAAATAGAGAGCTACTTTTCCTTATTCTAAAGAATGTTTAAAAGTACAACCTGGCTCAATTTTGTGAATTATTTGAACGAGTAAACTTTTATGATTGTTCATGCCACAATTTACCTTTAAGTCTTTATCTTTTCATCGCAGTACAACTTAAAAAAAATCGATTTTATGAACATGGTACTATCAAAAGAAAACTAGCAGTAATGAGAACATATTTAGTAAGGAAGGAACACATCACTAAAAAAAGGCATTTTTGTTAGAAAAACTTCGCAAGAGTGACACGCACAGCAAATCATGCCTAAGAACTGTTACCACTTCTAGGCAATGTAGACCATGTTCTAATGGGACATGAACATGCATTTAGCAATACTCCTTTCTAATGAAAGAGGTGGAGCAGAGACCATGAGTGTTATCCAAATTATGCCAGAGGACACAAATGCGTTGCCAGGCAGAGCTACAAGAATCTAACAAAGCTTTGTGTGAATTTTAAAAACATTGCTTGTGCCCAACTTCTATTAATCAGACACAGAATGATGAAATGCTAAAAATATTCAGCAAAATAAATCAACAGAGCATACACTACTTAGGAATGTGTACTAAGCAGAAATATAAACCAAAATATCTTTTGCTATTAATGAACTCAAAACTTCTATATTAAAAAAAAATTTAAAAAAAATTAAAAATGACCTGATATTTGTGAGAAAATGTTTTTTTTTTTGGGGGGGGGATGGGGAGGCATATAAAGAATGTATTTAGCAAACTCTAGCATAGTTTTTTAAATTGCTGTTCAAGTGTCTCACCAAGAATTAAACAGTGGGGCCCGGAGAGATAGCACAGCAGCGTTTGCCTTGCAAACAGCTGATCCAGGACCAAAGGTGGTTGGTTTGAATCCCGGTGTCCCATAGGGTCCCCCGTGCCTGCCAGGAGCTATTTCTGAGCAGACAGCCAGGAGTAACCCCCGAGTACCACCGGGTGTGGCTTAAAAACCAAAAAAAAAAAAAAAAAAAAAAAAAAAGAATTAAACAGTGACTATTTTGATACCTAGGTTTTGCTACTACTCCACTTCATTGCAAAATTTTGCTTTCAGTCACTAGATATTTTTTAAGAGAAATCATATAAATAAGGGACAAAATATAAATTATAGGCAGTTTATTTTATAATGCATTTTTACATTAAAATACGAGTAACTGGGTTATTTCATATCATGAAATTCAACATGTATATCCTCCAAAAGTTAAATATACTTGTATATGTATAAAAAATAAATACATATACTTGAAAGTACAATAAAAAGAAAAGTCTGTTTATATTCTATATATAGATCATCCTTTTGGTTTATTTTGCTGCTTTGTCCCACGCTAGAGCCCATGTGACTCCCCACCCCACCCCCACCTAAAATAAAGATTGGTTTTAATGAGTAACCAGTACAGTGCAAAGCAATTCATGCATACACTTTGGCATGTATGCATTTTGTACGTAAGTATTCATACCTATCCCAGAGGTTCTTTGATTCCTGAAACGTGTTCAAATGGAACGCTTGGTAGAAAGCAGTTGAAGGATTCCTGTGAGATCCAAGAATCAAATTGAAATGAGGTTGATAAAGTTCAGTAAAAATCACTATTTTTCAAAGATGGAAGATTTTAAATGTCTAATACAGTGGCACCACTTAACAACAACAGGAAAACCACAGCAGCAACAAAACATAAGCTTGCTTAAAATTATTCTGCAAGTTTAAAACCGAGCAAAGTCCAACAGACCCAACAATTCAGGATCACAGTTCAAAAAGGAAGGAATAACACAGATAAATTAAAAACTAACTAGCATTAACATCCAACTGTGTGTGTGTGTGTGTGTGTGTGTGTGTGTATGCTTATTTACATATGAACAGAGCAGCTCATGGCCTAATCAACTCTATCAGATGTTTTTATAAATCTCTACATTTTGCTGTTTGACATAGCTGTTTTGTGGTACAACGTTTACGTGAATTCAGTTCAGCTATATTTTCCCAATATAAAATTTCTATCTGATAGAGTTTAATAAAGAATGGTGGATTCTACTACACTTGGACTTGACAGAATTTTCACCTCTAAAATCTATTTTTGTGGTGTTTCTCTGGGTTTGGGAAAGGGTTTAAAAAAAAAAGTACTACAACTGTATAGTAGGCTTCTGAATTTCTTGCATCAGAGCTGAATTCCTTTAAGGGATAAAAGGGTTTTCAACATAATCACCCATCCACTTCTACCACTCCTTAGGGACATATCCTCGTCTAGGGCTATAACCAGAGAATCTTAACTGAAGGGCTCATCTGGCTAAACTCCTAGGCAAGCAAGATTCACCTTCTATCTCAGAAGTGGATTACTCAGGGACTGAACTGAACAATTCTCCCTTCATCTCAGCATATTTAAAAATTTTCACCAACCACCATCCTATATATATATATATAGAATTAAACAAAAAATAGCAGCAAGCTAAGAATGTAAGTGTTCTGATACACTTTAATACAACAGAACTAAGAGGTAGATGCTACTATTATTCTCACATCAAAGATAAGAAACAGAACTAACTTGCCTGACCTAGTAGGTGGCAATTTGGCCCTTAAAATTACACCAAATATATAGCAGTTAAATGTTAATCTGTAGCTCTCTTCATCAGCATTTCCCCAAATTTATCTGGACTATTGTACCCCTTTTAGAAAACAAACAGAACTGCCCCCAAATGAGGTTCAGAAACAAGTTGGCAAAATTCTGAAATCTAACAAGCATCTAAGAGTCTTCTGCAGAATTACTGTACAGTTCTGCACTAATAAAAACAAAACAAAACAAAAAAAACCACTAAATTCTCCTGGAGTAGCAATCAAGAATCATGGACCTAGGGAATCCCATGATCTTGAAATGCAGAAGATGCATTATGTGGTTTCAATAAATCTGTAAATCTAATTTTAAATAGGATTTTAAATTTTAACCATTGAGTGTTTCATACGTGATCCAAAGCTAGAAATGGCAGACACTGAATGCCAGTGTCACCAAACTGTTTGATTAATTAGGAGTCTTCAGTCTAAGGACTTTTTTTTTGGTTTTGGGGACATGCCCGACAGTGCTCAGGGGTTCCTCCTGGCTCTATGCTCAGAAATCGCCCCTGGCAGGCACAAGGGACCATATGGGATGCCGGGATTCAGGCAAATGCCTTACCTCCATGCTATCTCTCTGAGCCCCTAAGCAGGGATCCTCAAACTTTTTAAACAGGGGGCCAGTTCACTGTCCTTTAGACTGTTGGAGGGCCAGATTATAGTAAAAACAAAAATTATGAACAAATTTCTATGCACACTGCATATATCTTATTTAGAAGTGAAGAAACAAAATGGGAATAAATACAGTATGTGGCCCGCAGGCCGTAGTTTGAAGACCTCTGCCCTAAGGGCTTCTATTAACTTGCCCTACCTTCAACTCCTTTCTAGATCTTTTAACTTTCTTTTCTACCTTTCTCTTGACTAAGTCTAAGGCAATCAAATGCACTCACTGATTAGACCTACTAGTATTCAGAAAAGATTAATTAGAATTTGCTAACTACTGTTTAACAGTTCTTATTATATTTGGCAAACTAAGATCCTCCCTTTGCACTGTACTTAGAATCAGGTCTGCCAACTAAACGTCAATTTAATTTTATCACTAGGCTACCCCAGAATCAGATGAGAACTAGTTTGATATTCATACAGATCTTTTTGGAGGCTGTAGTTTTAAAATAAACAGAATGACTCAAAGAGGAAAGCAGTAAACATAAAAAGGACGGAGTAAAACATGACATTCCTCTTCATGTCTGAAATTCTTTTTTTTTGGCTCTTTGAACTGTCACTACTAGAGGAACCATATGAGATACTGGGGATTGAACCTGGGTTGGCTTCATGCAAGGTTAATTGCCCAATCCACTGTACTAACACTTGGGCCAGAAAATCAATATTTAGAAAAGAGCATTTATAGTCTGCTTATTCTCTAAAAGAACTTCAGATCCCTTAACGTGGAATATATCTATACAGTTTGAATTAAGCTAATATACCAGATATTTATATATAAAGTTTACATACAAAGTACACACACACAGTTTGAATCAAGTTCATGCACTAGAAAAGTTTGTTTTTTTTTTTTTAGGTTTTGGGGCCACACCAGTGGTGCTCAGGGTTTACTCCTGGCAGGCATGAGGAACAACGTGGGATGCCAGGATTTGAAACACTGTCTGTTGACTGTGTGCAAGGCAAACTCCCTACTGCTGTGCTATCTTTTTGGCCCTAGAAAAGTTTTAAATAAAGTTGCATGACTTAAATTAGGCTGTCAACTATTTTTACAAACAGACTCTTTTTTACTACTCAAATGGGTTGGGAATGATGGGAGGGGATTGATGGAATAGGCAACCATGGTCTCCATCAGCATCAAATGCCCATAAGTCAAATATACAGGGTACAGGTAGTCATATATCTTGGGAAATAAAAAGAAACTGTGAAATAAATAATATAAATAGACTAACAGCCTTCAGAAACCAGAACAAATACACTTAAGGTGCAAATGCTGGCGCTAATTTTGCATATATTCAAAATAAAAGTCATAAGATACTGAGAGTTTTATTATAAAATTTTAAATGCTTGGTATTTGGAATACTTCAGCTGGGATGCTAGACATAAACAAATATTTTCAGCAAATAAAAGCAACAATCAAGTCTCAAAACAGATTAACAGACTAAAGAAATGAGACTCAACTGATCAAAAAAACTTAAAAAAGACCAAAAGATTCAATCATCAAATACTTTTATTCTGGAGTAACATAAAATCAATAACATTAAGAACCCAAAGAAAGGGGGCCGGGCGGTGGCGCTGGAGGTAAGGTGCCTGCCTTGCCTGCGCTAGCCTAGGACGGACCGCGGTTCGATCCCCCGGCTCCCATATGGTCCCCCAAGAAGCCAGGAGCAACTTCTGAGCGCATAGCCAGGAGTAACCCCTGAGCGTCACAGGGTGTGGCCCAAAAAACCAAAAAAAAAAAAAAAAAAAAAAAGAACCCAAAGCTAAGGGGCACAATTTCAGATTATAGTGCATGAAATATGAGGGTTCAAAGAGGCAACTAACTAAATATCAATTTTTTTTTATTTGGGTCACAAATTCTCTGCTGTTCAGAAATGAAATTTGAAACCAGTTTTCTAACAACATATTTGTTGTCAATGGAATGATTAATCTAAATAGTTAATTAAGCGCTTCTTAGGAAGAGTGATGTATAAGTCATTCTAAATTTATTTCAACCATCTAAATGAAAATGTTACTTTCTTATCTGTAGGCTTCTTTTTCAAAAGTAATAAACAAAATATAATCTTCTCTCTCTAATTTTATATACAAGGCTGTCAAGTAAATTTCTACATGAAAGTCTTGGGTTATGAAAATGAGATGCATCTATCTGCTTTACTAAGATACTATTTCTTTGTAGGATAATTAAAACAGAAGAAAAATATACACACACATATAGTATCTCAAATAAACTACAAAAACTGTCCAAACTTATGACAAGAAGCAAATGAGCCCTTAACTCAATAAACATCTATTTCTTTTATGTCAAAATTCAACCTTAGAGATCTCTAAATAGAAGCAAGGAAAATATAATAAGTGCAGAAGGGCCATCTCCAGCATTATCATCTCGGGATTTTAATAATTAAAAATATCCTTTGGGAAAAGGGTTAGAACACAACAGAGCAGTAGCTACAGAAGCCTTTCTTTCCTTCAGCAAAGCAATAAATCAAAATTAACCCTGGGAAGGTCCCAGAAGAGTAGCTAGCTGGGAAAGCCAAGCTGAATTTTGTTACTTAAAAGCAGTGTGACTCAAACCTTCAGTTTCCTTAATCCATAAAAAAAGGGGGAGAAAACACTTCCTTACAGGTAACTGGAAACATCAAATGAGATCACACACCCCCATACACACACAATACCTGACACAGATTTTCTTCATTTGGACTGCACTGCTATTATAGAAGGCGAGGAGCTTGCCTTGCATGCAGTCAGCCTGAGTTCCATCCCTGGCATCCCATATGGTCCCCTGGTATAATCAGCAGTTATCCTATCAACTAAGCCAGGATTAAGTCTAGAACACTAACAGGTATTAGTTGGTTTGTTTTCTAAAAGTCAACTTTTGGTACAGTATCTTAATATGTACCTAATATTTCAACTTTCTTAGGCAAAGAAAATACTTACAAGCAATATTTTAAATTGAAGAATTAAGTATGCTAGGCTAGCATTTACTACGTTCCACTGGATTAGAATTCTAATTTCTGGGACTCAAAGCCCCCACTAGGTATTCCCTAAACATACTTAATCACAAGATTCTAATTAAAAATATAATAATCACCATAATAGGTACTGTACTATTCCAAAATACATAAACTACTTTTCAAGAAACACCTGTAATAGAAATATAAACTTATGATAAAAGTCTCAATTTCTTTTTCTTTCTTTCTTTTTTTTTTTTTTTGTTTTTTGTTTGGCTTTTTTATTTGTTTCTTGGTTTTGGGCCACAACCAATGGCACTGAGGGGTTATTCCTGGCTTTGTTCAGAAATTACTCCTGGCAGACTGGGAAACCATGAGAGATTGAACCTTGGGTCAGCTCATGCAAGGCAAAAGCCCTACCTGCTGTGCTACAGCCCTGGCCCCAAAAGTCTCAAATCTTACCATGACATTTAAGGCCTTTCATTTCATTAGGGAATTGTGCTAAATTAACTGCATCACTTCCCAAATCTGACATACTTGCTCTTCTATATTGTTGAATTGTCTTATTCCTCTACTTTCAAACCACCCTTTTATCAATGACCTAATATAAAAACTCTTTTAAGAGTCAGTTCAAGGATTATTTTCAATTTTAAAAAAATTTTTAATTCAGAGTACAAGTACAGAGAAAAATATTTAAGTTTAACTGCTTTCTCTACCACGTTAACAACTCTACTGTGATGCTCTCAATAATTTTATATTAGCATCCACAATAGCCTGCAATATGTCAGAGTAATCTGCCAATTTTTCCTATAATCTGAGACAAGGAGCAGATAATCTTATTTCTGTATTCCAGCACACCCAGATAGATTCACAAATTGGACATGCTTTTATATTAAATAGTTCTTGGAACATAGGACCTTCTTAATGAATACCTGTAAACTTGACTTGAGAAGATGGTGGAATTCCAAGCAGTTCTCGGGAATCCAACCAGGCCACAGCTCTAATGAGGGCCAAAGGATTAAGTGTTGCTTGGGCCCTGTGATGCTGAGGATGACCCAGGGTACCCTGAGGGCTTCCAGGATCATTCTAGCTATGCTAGGAAGTCTCTGAGTCTCTATGTGGTGATGCTGTGGGGACTTCGTTCCAGGGATTAAACCCAGATCTACAGCATGTATGGCTTTACCCCCTAGATTAAGACAGCCTTGTGAACTTAAATTTTATTTATCACAAATAGTGTCTGGTTTGACACAAGATTGAATTGATTGTTCTCTCATGAAAGTGAGCTGTCTCAAAGTATTTTGGGTCTCATTTTTAAGAGATGACTCAAGTTCCAAACTTTCACTTTACCACTGAAGAAAACTCAACTGGGTGGTAGAAAAGCCAGTATTAGAATACAATCTGCTAGAATTACTTTTCTGGCCTAAAACAATGGTCTCCTTTTCTCTGATGATATTCACAACATACAATTTACCTATTCACACCAAAACTGGACTCTTAGCATGATTTGTAATGTGTGAAATGTTCATCTTGTGGTAAAGCAGCTGCAATAAAGAAATCTGAGAGATACTATGAAATATAGTTACCCACATACCAAAGTACATGCATGCCTCATTTAGTCCTCACAGAATCTTCAAGGGTAGGTATTAACCCCATTTGTCTTCAAGGAAACTTGAGGCTTAGAGGGCTAAACAACTTGCCCAAGGTCAAATGCCTCAAGATGGATTTCAGCCCAGGCATGTCTGAACCCCTTAACTGACATCCTTCACCCATATGAGATGCTAAAACATAACATACTTCTGGTTTTATTTGACCAAGTCTTCTCCATTTTGCTTTGTTTCTGTTTTGCTTCTACAAGCTAGAGAAATCATGTACAAAGCAAGGAATCTGGTTTGGCTTAACTTTGATATACTAATTCTTAATTCTTTTTTAGAAACCAGTTGACTTTATTCAACTTTGCCATGGATATTCTTTATTCATAGATGCAACAATTTATTTCTGTAATTGAAGATTAGCCTTGAACATTAAAAATAACATTTAGGGGCCAGAGCGATAGCACAGCATTAAGACATTTACCGTGCAAGAGGCCAACACAGGACTGACCCAGGTTTGAATCCTGGCATCCTGTAAGGTCCCTGGAGCCTGCCAGGAGTGACTTCTGAGTGCAGAGCCGGGAGTAACCCCTTAGCATCACCAGGTGTGACCCAAAAACAAAACAAACAAATGAAAAACCATCTAAAATATACCTGCAAACTATTAGAAATAATGAAAAGAACCACTAAGTTTCTCTTCTATATACCAAAATACATATATTAATTTGGCTGGGCCAAATACCCCAGTTTCAGAGGCTATGTGTTATGAAGTATAACCAGAATGTGAACTCCAGGTCTTGGAGCCATCTTTCCCTCACCTGCATCACTAGCCTTTGGTCAAATTTTGGTTAAAGCTTATGAGAAAGGAAGCTTTATGTAATTTAACAGAGATTTAATTTATCGTAACGAATAGGTATACATTAACAAAGCATTTATTAATAGCTTGTCTTCAGTGAGCACTAAAAAAATTATTAAACCAATGATGTGCAGGATTTTCACACAAATATAAATGCACAATTTACAGGATGACAGTTTATTTTTTTTTTTAAAGAATTAGTGTACAAAGAATAAAACTAAATACTTAAGTCTGACCTGGGGCTTTGAATATGACAGTAAGTCATCTAGAGTGGCATACATGAATTCTTTTTTAATCATATAGGGTGGTTCTTGGTTGCTACTCTATGCTCAATGCACAAGGGAGGTAGTGGGTGGTGCTGGACATGAACCACAGCCTCTTACGTACAAAGCATGTGCTTAGCCAGTTTTCTCTCTGGTCCCCAATTCATTTAAGATAAATATGAATGTACTTTTTAGAAATAAAGCAGATGGCCAGTATTACTTTACTGTTACCAGCAAAAATACTATACATTAAAATTTATTATGAAGTCATGTTTTCATACATAGGAATGATACAACTGGCCTTGTTTTTAAATATTTATGGAGGAATCCTAACTTCTACCATAAAAAATGTCAAAGTAACTAGGTATTATGCTCAAGATAATTGTGGGAAAGACCTGAATTACAGTAATGACTTGGATAGATGTATTCCTTGTAGCTGCAATAATTCCTAGCATACATTCAAAAAGTATTTACCAAAAAAAAAAAAAATCCATTTTTTTTTGGGGGGTGTGTGATTTGGGCAACACTCAGTGGTGCTCAGGGGTTACTCCTGGCTGTGCATTCAGAGATCACTCCTGGCAGGCTTGGGGAGCCATATGAGATGCTAGGAATTGAACCCAGGTCTGTCCCGTGCAAGGCAAACCAATGCCCCACCACTGTACCATTGCTACAGCCCCAAAATCCATGAATTTAAAACTTACTGTAACTCAGAAATTTGTCTACATATGTCTCCTAAATCCTGTCAGCCAGCTATCAAGATTTATTAAAAATCTGTTCTATTACCTACTTACTTAAGGAACACCATTCAGGTATTATTTAATCAAATCTATTTTTCTAGTAAAGCTTTATATTCCTCACAGTTACACACTAAAGTATAACTCAATTCAGAAACTATTTGTTCAAAATATATATATTGGTTTAAACCAGTTGTTAAAAGAAGGAATTATACAATTATACTATGACTATCTGCTATCATGTCCCTATTCCTTCTGAGACCACATGTCATTTCATTTTATCTCTTCTGCCTTGTCTGCTTCCACTCTGAAGTCCACTCATCACTCTTCTGCTTCTGATGTTTCAGTAAAGTCAAGATCCTTTTACATGCAACTCTATCAACCAACCACACCTGACTGGTGGGGCTGCCCTCTGTAAATAGAGGATGCAGAGAGCATGTCTGCTTCCAATCTTTTGGTGCAGAAGAAAACTCAGCTACATTAGAAATTCACAAGTAACAGATTCATAAATCCAGTATTCATGTTCTTATTACTAGTTCTAAGCCAGAGTACTGCTACCAGAACTCTAAAAAATCAGATATATTAACTTATTTTCAGGTAGAAAACATATACTTCAACATTCACCTGCAATAAGTGACTTACAAAATTGTCTGTTTCTTCCCTAATAAGGGAAAAACAATCATCACTAAAATAGTTACTTGAGGTGTATCTTATCCAGATACATATACACCACTGTTTTCTAAAAAGTTAACGAATGTTCAGTCCTAATTGACTTCACAAGTTGACACAAAAATTTCTGATATATTTTAGTATGTGTAGGCCATATTTCCATTGATACAACTCTTGACTTAGGGGAATTTGGATTATCTGCCTTTCTGGAAATCTATGATTAATTTCCTTTGTATAGAGGCATGTTTGTGACTAAACTATATTTTAGTAGTCACCGTGGCATCTGATGAATCCCAGTATCAGTTTTTTATATTAAATGATGTCACTCATTCAGAGGATTTTACATGCTGATTACAAAATCTCCAGTATCAGTACTTAAAGATCCTTCAAGTTGCATTGGACTTGTAATATCAACAGCAATGCTGGAAAGACAAAACTACTTATGTAATTCAATAGACAAATGCTCCCATGAAGTGGATATTCAAGTAAGCAGTCTTCTATTTTACAGACTACAGGTATTTTTTTTTTATATAACAGTCACATTACTGCCTTTTGCTATAAAACTATATAAGGAACAAAATTTAAACTTCAAGTTAAAGTATACTACATACTTCAAGTAAGAGAAAAACTCCATTAAGAATTATTTATATGTGATACATATAACTACACAAAATTTACATTTATAGCACATACCAGAACACACCACTTAACCATTCACATTTTCTATTGCTGTATCAATGGTCATTAGCAAACTACACAAAGAGAGATATGTACTATTAAGGGATCTTTACAGTCAGATTTTCAACAGTCTTAAGGGTACAGTAGACAGTTCACAATTGCAGCCATTCATAAATAAGTGTTCCTAAAATGTGGCTGTCAGACTTCATACTGGTTAGCTATCTATGGAAAAGGAAACTGTACTGGGTTCCTTTTCCAAAAAGGACAATAATTACCCACCCACCCCCCTTTTACCAAAATGGAGTCTGTTCAATGTGTAGATAGTTCAAAGAAATTTCCTAATAGTCACTGTGAAAGTGGCTACACAATTTTCTTTTCTATGAACAGTATTGCCAACTATCCATTATCTACTGTTTTATCAAAATCAATGTCAAGACAACTCTCAATTGTCTTCCTAATGAGAGTAACTAGAATATGAGCTTGACAGTAGTCAAAAATACAAGCTCAAGAATGAAATGTTAACTGAAAAGTTCAATTTTTCTTTATTTTTCTGTCTGTTTTGCTTATGGGCCACATCTTGCTACGAACAGGAGTTACTCCTGGTCTTGCACTCAGGTATTACTTACTCTTTGTGGATCCCAGGGACCATATGGGATGCAGTGATCAAACCTAGATTGGCTGTGCGAAAGGCAAAGGCCACACCCGCCATGCTATTGCTCTGGCCCCTCAATACATTTTTTTATGGTGCTCTTCAGCCATCAGTCTTTCCAAAGGCTTAATTTAGGAATGTAGCACATATGGTTTGATTATTTAGAATAAATGGTCTTACAATGAGCAAATATAAAGTCTAATATTAGGTAATGAAAACGAAAGTCACATGGTAGAAATTTTCACACATCAACTTAAAGCAATTTAGTTAATCTTTCATTTTCTTTCCTTTCTGACTATGTTACTAAGGTCTTAACAGCTTTAAAAAAAACCTAAAGTTTGTTTATAAATAATTGCGATAGGATCTGAAATTTGTCATCTGGTCAAAGATTAAGTCATAATTGCTTAAAAACTTTCACTCCATTGTTTTATTTTACATTTGAGTCACTGTAGGTAAGACTGCAAATTTTAAAAATGCTAACCCCAAAGCACTGTAATTATGATTTTGTTAGCACTGTTTCCTCCAAAGTATTCATTTCAATAATTAAACACGAGCCCGGAAAATTGTTAGTCAATTTCAAGTGTAAAACTTTAAAATGCGCTCTCCTTTACAAAGGCTTTCCGTCAAAAAAAAAAAGAAAAAAAGAAAAAAAATTCAAAACAAAAACCACATTCTGCTCGATTACTTAAAAGATCCTTCACCAGGTATGTTGTTGGTCCAATGACAAAATAGTCAAATGTGTTAAGATTACATCTTGGAAACTAATACATTAAATTTAAGATCAATGATAAACTCCAACAAAAAATTAGAGATGCACAGCCGATAAGCAATGCATATTTTCAAGAGTCTGGGTGGGGAGTAAAGAGCCACATTTAAAACAGCACTGCACACACATCAACACCCCTGGCCTAAAATAACTGCAGAAACTGATAAAAAAAAAAAAAAAAAAAACTAAGAAAGAGCAAGCTGTAGTTCAAAGTTGCTGAAATTACCAACTTTTAGGAAGAGGAGACATTAATGCACTTTGAGTTCACATCCTAAAGAATACACTTGAGTTTCCATTTGTCAACAGATCTCTGCTTCATTCTGTATCATAATCTTACTAAAGGTCTGAAAATAAAATATATTCTTCATTCATAGGTGCGTGTGTGCGTGTAGGGGGATTAAGACTGGAGGGGAAGTTAGTCATTATTTCTTGAAGAAATATCAATTCAAGTGTACAACTGGAGCAGATATGTGAGCAAATGGTAATTTACCAACCCATCAGAAAACTCTGCTTCTTGAAGCTAGAAAAGGAAACAGAATAGCCTATTGTTCATTACCAAGATGACTGAACAAAGGAACTCAATCTAATTTCGGGTGTACCTTTGTGTAGAAAAAATGGAGAGAGCAAAAGGAAAGAGGGGGTTTTCTGAGTGGCTTGCGGAATCCTTTCTTGGTCGTCTCAAAGGTAAAATTTCCCAATGACTAGCTAGCTGAGCTCATTTATGAACACGTGGTATTCTCTAAGAGTTCTCATGTGGGAGAGAAAGACTCCCCACAAGCCAAGTCACCTACAAAAAAAGACGAACTTTGGATTACAAAAAGCAGAACAGATGAATTTTAGTGAGCAATTTTCAAACCAATAGAAGCAAGCATATAACAAAAACACAAAGCCAATTAGAAATGTTAAGCAAAGAATATGAAGGAACTAGAAGAAACAGCAAGAAAAACTAACAAATCTCACTGCATCCTATATACCAATTCTAGAAACTCGTGTTTTTGTGCCTTTAACACATCTAGAATTAATCTATAAAAAACCAAAACCTCAGAAAATGGCTGTTAATACCTAAAACTTCCTGAGATTCTAAAATGTAATTTTAAAGCTTTATAACTGACAGTTTTATAGCATCTGTACCGTCAAATGCTCAATTGACATTTCCTCCAATGGCACTTGAAACTTCTACATTAGATCATAAATTTCAACGGTTGTTAGGACTGGTATGGCAATCCACCAATTCTCCCTTGATCCATTAAAGAATCCCTTAAATACAGGGAGACAATTGTGAACATTTAATTTCCACTGTAAAACGACTCTAATTTCAAGAGTTACAGCTTTTACCTCTTTCAAAGTCTATCTTTTGCCCCCTTTTTCTGTAGTAAAAAAGACTGATGGAAGATAAGACCATCTTTCCAGAAACTTTTCGCTTAGAAAAGTTCCATCTTAAAAGTCATTTAGTCACTGGGAAGTCTGACTGCCTAGCTGGTCTTGAAAAGGATGGAAGAAGATAGGATCTTCAAAGCCATGCCAGACTTTTCACTATTGTCTCCCCAGTCCTTCCAGATACTGGAGAAGGCTGCATCATGCTTTTCCCTACTGGAGGCCTTCAGGTTTTCCATTATGGGACACTTAATCACACTGACCAAACTCTCTACAAGGGCCATATCAAAGGACCATTCTCTAGGGCCTAAGCTATGTGCTAGACTCCCTTTGCGCCCACCCAAAGGAGGGGAAGCAACTACAATCTACCTGTTCCCATCCTCTAACTAGAGCTTGCCAAAAACCACGACAAGACCAAATTCTTTCCTGAAACTCCTTTGCATCAGCCCTCAGAAACTCGATCTGTTCAAGAACTGATCTTAATCAACTTCACTGCACAACAACTAATTTGGGGGTCGTTTCAAGCGCTTAAGATGCTCCACCTGGGATGGTGGGTGGGTGTGAGGGGAAAGAGGAAGAAACCCAAGGAAGCAGCCTGCCGGTCAGGTCAAGGTCATCATCAAGGTAAGGCGCAGCATGGATAGGTGAAACTGGAAAGAGGCTGTGCATACCTGTCTTCATCACCATCGACGGGGATGGCTATGCTGAACACAGAAGTGGTGAGACTGTTGATGGGGGTTAACTGCAGGGGGTTGGCGAGGGCGTCGGCAACAGGCTTCACAGCAGGCTTATTGTCAGCAATGAGAGCGAGCGGTGGTTGAGGTAGGGGTTCGGATTTTCTTCTCGTATCGTCGACGGGCCCGGCCAAAGGCGGGGTGGTCTGAGTGTGAAACTGGCTTAGGTCAGGCTGCGGGAGGCTCGTGGGCGCGCTGGTTGCACCTTGTGCCAAGGACAGCCCCGCATGCTGGAGGGCGCTGCCGCTGCTCCTGCTGACGGGTGGCTGGGCCGCGGGGACATTTGGCATCGTAGTAACAGAAGAAGCAGAGGTGGAGACACCAGGCACGTTGGCAACTCCGGGCACCACGGCGTGAGGGCCAGTCGGCCCGACGGAAGGCATCCCACTGGACCCCACGGAAGGCGGAGGAGGCACGGAAGGGGGCGGGCCGGCCCCAGAGGGCATCAAGCCCAGCGGGCCCGCGCCTGCCACCGCCGCAGGGGCCACTCCAGCCGGGGCTGCGGGGTCGCCGGGTTGGACAGCCGTGCAACCCACGGAGGCATTGCTCAGAGGAAGGCTCGCCGCCGCCGCTGCTGCTGGTGCAACGCCGGAGCCGGCGGGCTGTGCAGGGCTGGAGGGCTGCAAGAACTCGCTGGGGCCCGTGGCCTGGACGGGCAAGGCCTGGCCCGGCGGCGGCGGCATCTGGGAGTAGGCGAAGGGCATGGGGCCGGGCTGCGTTGGGGCGACACAAGCCAGAGGCAGCCCTGCCCCGTTGGGGCCCACTGGGGGCCCGCTCCCCGGCGGGGCTCCGGGGAAGAGAGGCGGCATGGGCATCGAGCCGGGGGCCACAGCTCCGCCTCCGGGCGACGGGGCCGGCCCTGGCTGGCTCGTTTTCTCCGCAGGGGGTGGCAGGGAGCTGTCAGGCCCCGAGTCGGAGCCGTGCGGCCCGGGCAGCGAGGAGGAGGCCGCCGTGGCCGATGCCACCACCGAGCCCGCCGTGGCGCCCAGGCCGCTGTCCCGGTCGGCGGCGGGCTCGAAGGTGCCGCCGTGCCGGATGCAATCGCCGGAGCGGGCCAGCGGGTCCGAGTCCCGCTCGTAGTACTCCATGCACGTCCATCGGCCCCGACGGTAGGGCTCGCCGCTGCCGTGGTCCAGCTTGATGACGCGGAAGCGAGAGCTGCAAGAGGCCGCGGGCTGCGAGGTGGACGCGGCGGGGCGGCCAGAAGCGGCGCCTTCGTTGGCGGGAGCCGTCACCGTCGCCGTCGCCGTTGTGGCCATCGCCGCGGCCAGCTGCCCGTCCAGCAGCAGATTCGGGGACACGGTCCCGGGCGTCTCGGCGTCCCCGACGTTGTTGAGCGTCTCTTCTGAGGAGCTGCGCTCGCACCCTTCCACCTCCTCCTCCACCACCTCCACCTTCTCCTCCTCCTCCTCCTCGGGGCCGAAATCCGTGGCCCGGGACACGTCGAAGATCTCGGACGACACGTCCTCGGTGCGGGACTCGTCCGGGTCGTCCAGGCTCTCGGTGTCCTCCGTGATGCTCGTGGCCACCTGGGCCGTGGTGACGCTGGTGATCTGGAAGCAGCTTTTCTTCTTGGCCGGCATCTTGGACATGGTGCGGGACAGGAGAGGACAGGAGAGGAGAAAAGAAGACGCGGGAGGATCCGAGGCCTAGGTGTATGTGTCTGTGTGTGTGTGTGAGTGTGTGTGCGCGCGGGCAGGAGGGTCAAGCGCCGGCCGCCGGCTGACACATCATTGCGCGTCGTCCGGCTCGGTTTCCTGCTGCTGCTGCTGCTGCTGCTGCTGCTGCTGTCGCCGGGTGCCGCGGCTCTTCTCCTCGGTGCAAAGCAAAGATTCGAACCCCTTAGCGCCGGGTCGATGGGTTTTTCCGCCTCCGGCACGACGCGGGCCCCGTGGCCAGCGGCGCCGTCAGTCGAGTGCAGCCGAGCCTAGTGGAGCCGAGCCGGGCAGAGACGGGCCGGGCCGGGCCGGGCCGGGCCGGGCCGGGGGCGGGCCTGGGCGGGCTCAGGGGCGGCGCTGCCCCTCTGGGGCGCTCGCTGAGGCGTGGCGGGTCTCTCTCTCTCTCTCTTCTCTTCTCTCCTCAGCCTAAGGGGCTCAAGCCAGCCGAGCTCCGGCCTAGCGCCGGCCGGAGCCCAGCCCCGAGGCCATGCTCACGGCGGTGCGGTGCAGTGCGTGGCGGAAAAGCCGCTCCCGGGCCCGGCGCTCCCCTCTTTTGCAGCACGGAGCTCCCCCGGCGTGTCCGGGCCTCCCTGAGCCGGGGGGAAGCGGCGGCTCCTGCTCCTCCTCCTTCGGGGTCTTCTCCTTCTCCCCGCGGGCCCCGGAGAGTCGCAGCGAGATTCACCAAGTGCTCAGGCGGCCGCCGCGGCTCTCCCCTGCCTCCCCCTCGAGTCAGATGCGGCGCCAAGGGCCGCCGAGCCTGGGATGCCGGGAGGAGCCGCAGCGCCGCGCTCGCCGCTGGCTGCTGCTGCTGCTGCTGCTCCTGCTGCCGCCGCCGCCGCTGACTAAAATGCCGCCGAGGCCGCAGCCGCAGCCGCCGCCGCCGCCGCCGCCGTCGTCGTCCCGTGACGCAGCGGCGTCGTGACGTCACCGTCCGCCCCGCCCCGCCCCGCCGGCTTCCTGCGGGCTCCGCTCGTGGCGGCTTGGAGGAGGCGGGGCCGGGGCCGGAGGCTGGAAGAGAGGGTCGGTGGCAGAGGGACTGGCTTTGTGTGTGTGTGTGTGTGTGTGTGTGTGTGTGTGTGTGTGTGTGTGTGTGTGTGTGTGTGTGTGTGTGTGTGTGTGTGTGTGTGTGTGTGTGTGTGTGTGTGTGTGTGTGTGTGCGTGCGTCCGTTTTGGAAATTTGGGGGAAGGCAGAAGGGTTAAGCCTCTCTCTCCAGACTGGAGGGCCGGCAAAGGCTGCAAGATCTTGGAAGCTGAGTGGAGGCTACCCAAGGAAACCTAACTACTTTTTTTTTTTTTCTTCTCCCCTTAAGGAATGCATATTGTCTTTAAAATGATGATCCATGGAACCTTCTGGAGTAGAGAAGAGAAAATCATACTCTGTGATCAATGGAATTTGGGGGAGGCGGAGGGGTTAAGCCTCTCTCCAGGCTGGCGGTGGGGGGGGGCGGCTCAGGCTTCAAGATCTTGAAGCTGAGTGGAGGCTACCCAAGGAAACCTAACTACTTTTTTTTTTTCTCCCCCTAAGGAATGCATATTGTCTTTAAAATGATGATCCATGGAATTGGGGGGAGGTGGAGGGGTTAAACCTCTCTCCAGGCTGCAAGATCTTGGAACCTGAGTGGAGGCTACCCAAGGAAACCTAACTACTTTTTTTTTCTTTTCTCCCCTTAAGGAATGCATATTGTCTTTAAAATGATGATCCATGGAACCTTCTGGAGTAGAGAAGAGAAAATCATACTCTGTGCTTTTGCAACAGTCGCCGGCCTAATTGCACGGAGAGATTTTTGGGGAGGACGCAGGTCCTGTGTGGTAGCTGCTACAGGGCCAAGTCTTGGACTACTAGGGCGAGGGGAAACAAAGCAGCGTTAGGCACTTGCAAGAGGGTGAAGAGCAAGCAGTCTGGAGGAACCGGATCCCTTAAAAAAATATAAGAAATAGAAACTTCCATCCTTGTATTTAGGTTATGAGATATCAACAATTAGAATAAACTTCATCGGAGGCACTTATATTCTTTTCTGGAGAAGTTAGTGTATGGTTTTTTTTTCTTTTTTTTTTTTGGTTGTATTCCTGAAAGTTTCTTTAGTATTGTGTTAAAAGAAAGAAAGAAATAAAAAATAAAACCTTTTCCGAAACTGAAGGTTCACACACACACACACACACACACACACACACACACACACACACACACACACACCACCCCAACCACCCCCAGTCTGAGGGCTGTAAGGCTGAGAGCAATGGGAGATGATTAACCAGAGAAGAGCAAAGCCAGATTGAGTCAGAATAAATAAATAAATAAATAAATAGTCTTCCTGCAGCCAAAAATTCCCGCTCCAACAATGGCATCAGAGGTTTGCTTGCCCGGGATGAGGTCAGTGACAAGAAAGATGAGACGCTCCCTAAGGCGTCCTCATTTTTATTTATTTATTTATTTATTTATTTATTTATTTATTTATTTATTTATTTATTTATTTATTTATTGCTGTCCTTTGCTGGGATTCCAGGCTCTCCTGACCAGAGCTCACTGCAACTCACCCAGAATGTTTTCACTTGCTTTTTCACACACACAAAAAAATCAGATTCTGGACTCCAGAAATGTAGACCCCCACTGCATGGACCAGTTAAGGTTCTTTTGTTTTTGTTTATCCTGAAACTTAGCTGGAGCTAGAGTGTTAGAGAACGGTTGGATTGAGCCAGGAACCAGGAGCGCTTTTTCTTTTTCGCACCCTTTCCTGTCCCAGCACAGAGAACTGCTGTGAGTCCTGCTGGCTTTATTATCAATGAACTGCTTTCTGGCAAAAGAAAATATGAGGCCACTCTTTCCCCATCCGCCTCCCCTTCTCTCACATGGGGTTGTCAGCCCTTGAACTTCAACACCATGATTTAGGAAAAATGTCAGATTGCATATCTGTTACCACCTTTATTGTTAGACTCAGTTTTCTAATCTGTAAAGAATAGTCACTGTTGGGGATGGTGAAGTTTGTTGGGGTTTCCTCCCCCCCCATTCCAATTTTTTGTTTTGGTAATTAAAAGCAACAGGATATTTTAGGTCCTTGCTTGTAAATAATACAGAAATATTGTCTCTTAACTTTAGTAGAAACCTTGTCCTCCAAATTCAAGTGGCTGAGGTCAGGATGTGAAATAAGAGCACATAATGACATCCCTGTTTCTTTAAGGGGTGGGATAGGATGCAGGAACAAAGTGTAATATTATGCTGTTCCTGGGGCAGAGATAGTTATGGAATGTTTCATTTCTAAATCTGTAATTCTCAGTAATTGTTACAGACAGTTTTCTATCAATACGTTAGAGCAGCTGGTTAAATCCAGTAAGAATTTATTAACACTTAATTTTATTTTGGATGGATTTATCAGGTTGCTAAAAGATCAATGAAAGAGGTTGAAATTGGATTTTTTTTTTGAAATATACATATCATTTACCTGCTTGTCCCATTACCTTATGTTATATAAGCTCCCTGATTACTTGTGATACTAAATTGTACATTTAAAGGAAAGAAACATGACATAATTTCTCAATACTTAATACTAAAAATATTTTTAAGTAAAATTGACGGCAAGGGTAATTTATAAGAGATACAGAAGGGAGCTAATACATGTAAGGATGGAGTTAAGGAAGTTAAAAAAGACATCTTAGTGAAAAATAAAGATATATAAAGTTATGGTGTCTATTTAGATGCTTATGGATTTGTGTAAGCTTAAACACATACAATAGATTTCTTGAAACATTAAAGACTATTTTCTTACAAATATTTCTTTGGAAATATAGGGAACTTGTTGCATAAAATTGCTAGGAAGGGGGCCCAGAGACCTAGTACAAAAGCTAGGACAGTTGCCTAGCATATGACTGACCCAGGTTCAATCCCTGGTATCCCATATGGTCCTTCAAGCAACCATGAGTAATTCCTGAATACAGAGCCAGGAGCAATCCTTGGACATCACCAGATGTGGCCACCAAACAAATAAACAAAAATTGCTAGGAAGAAATGAGAGGAATTCAGTGGTTTCAGATGGTGTGAAATTTTACAGAGGGAGGGAAAGAGGAGCATAGTTGCCATCAAACAACAAAAAGTTATAAAATTCATGTTGGTTCACAATGGATTAAAAACCTTCACATAACTAATTCAATTCTAACGATAGAGAGCTGGATGAGTGGGCTAGGTAGGATACATGCTTGCTTAGATTCTTTTAATATGCGATGTCAGGGATCAAATACAGATTGTCCACTTGCAAGGCAAAAGCCTTACCCACTATATTATCTCTTAGCCCCACAAGTCTAGGGATCTTAATGCAACTCCCTAGTTCATACCCATAGCCAGAAATTGGAGGAAGCAATGGAGAATTCTTGATTATGCTCCCAGAACCTGTAACTGCCTTTCTAATACCTGGAAAGACAGTATAGATACTGAAAGTCTGTATACCTGTCTGTATACCTGGAAGTCTGTATAGAAAGAACTATTCAAGGGAAATTGACTTTATTAGAGACTAAAGAACCTTTCCACTAATAAAACACCAACTACAGCAAACCTTTTTCTCATTTGAAAGCATGAAACCCCCTAGTTTTGTTGAACAATATTAGGACCAGATGGTAAAGTGTTTCTTAGGTATAAGATTCTGGAATATGAGAGGAGGATACCCAAGGAAACCTAACTACTTTTTCCCCTAAGGAATGCATATTGTATTTAAAATGATGATTAATTGATCTGGAGTGGAGACAAGAAAATCATACTTAGTAAAAATGAAGCTACTGATTCATTAAGAGAAGTAAAGCCTTCAGAATGAAAATAATAATTTAGACAGTGATATTTATTGACCACTACTTGTTTGAAATTGAATTGCCTGTTTCCCAGCCAAAAACTTGCTCTAGGATTTAGAAATAGCCTATGTTTATTTTCTATGTTTTTTACCCTTACATTGTTAGGAAAGTCAAAAGTAGAAGTCTAGTTTTCTGGTTCCCAAATGCATTTGCTGGAAATATCAGTTACCTTAGCGAGTGGAACTTGATAATTACCGTGATATTTCTGGGGACTCATATCTGGAAAAGTAACTTCCTGAAAGCCCTTTGGGGGAGACTATTTTGTAATGCTATCTTGAAAAAGGGAAAAAATGCAATGAAAGAGAATTGTGACTGATGAAATTCTATGCATACTATTATAAAAAAAAACATAACCTAATGAAAGTGTAAAATATTTACTTGAGTTTTGTAAAATATTATTCTTGAATTTGATATACTATGGATTAATATTTCCATTTTAAATAGTGAAGATTTCTTTGAATTAAGAAAAAGGAAGTGGGGCCGGAGAGATAGCATGGAGGTAGGGCGTTTGCCTTTCATGCAGAAGGTCATCGGTTCAAATCCCGGCGTCCCCTATGGTCCCCTGTGCCTGCCAGGAGCAATTTCTGAGCATGGAGCCAGAAGTAACCCCTGAGCACTGCCGGGTGTGACCCAAAAGCCACAAAAAAAAAAAAAAAAAAAAGAAAAAGGAAGTGGTTAGAAGCTCTTTGAAGCTCAAGCAAACCAGCAATTTGGTGGAAGAAAAGGGTACATTTTAAAGAGATAGCATGATGACCTACTAGAGCCCCCCCCCCTTTTTTTTTAATAATAGTGGAACTTCAGTTAGAATCTAAAGATTTTAGTGTGGCTCTGAAATATAATAAAATGAAGAACATTGTGGAGGAAAGTGATAATACAGCAGGTAAGACATTTGCTTTGCAAGTGGCCAGTCTGGATTCAATCCCCATATTGTTTGACCTAGCCAATAAGCAGTGATCCATGAATGCAGAGCCAAAAATTACCCCTGAGCACTAGTTGCTAATTATGGCACCCAAACCAAAAACAAACAAAAAACATATATAATGTTGGGCAACTTTATTTATTTATTGATTGATTGATTGATTTTTGGGTCACACACGGCAACGCTCAGGGGTTACTCCTGGCTCTACGCTCAGAAATTGCTCCTGGCAGGCTCAGGGGACCATATGGGATGCCGGGATTCGAATCACCGACCTTCTGTATGCAAGGCAAATGCCTTACCTCCATGCTATCTCTCTGGCCCCATGTTGGGCAACTCTAATAGAAAATTCTTAGTGATGTTACCTATTTTACATTATATAGCCACATGGGATAAAAATTAAAGAATTCTTACGTTGACTAATCGGTGATTAAGACATTGACTAACTGAGTAAAATTTGAGATTAAGAAAAAGTACTATTTTGCTAGAAGCTTGTTTTGTGACTTTTGACAAGTTATGCTATTACTATGTTACAGTATTAGTTGCTATTACTATGTTACAGTATTAAAAAAAAGAAGCACAAGATGTTTACCAATTCCACTGGAAGAATGAATGAAAATGATAAATGTGGCAGTGTTTTGGCATCTTGTGGGGAGGGGAAGCTAGAAATCCAGTGTGATACTATTGGCAGTAGTGCTTTCAATACCATTTGCTAAGTTAAAAAATTCCTAAGTTAGGGGCCGGAGAGATAGCATGGAGGGTAAGGCATTTGCCTTTCATGCAGAAGGTCATTGGTTCGAATCCTGGCATCCCATATGGTCCCCCGAGCCTGCCAGGAGCGATTTCTGAGCGTAGAGCCAGGAGTAACCCCTGAGCGATGCCGGGTGTGACCCAAAAACCAAAAAAAAAAAAAAAAAAAAAGTTCCTACATTTACTTGATTTTATGAAGGAGTCATGTTCTATCCTTTGAGGAACCTATTACTTACAGATGTTTAATGGCATAGCCTTGGGAAAAGAGGTGATTACTCTTTTGTCTCTATGTGAATTTCTTACATATGAAATGCAATACATGTGGGCATAATTATTCATTGCTTCAAGTGGTAATATACCTGTATTTTTTTTTTATTTATTTGAGTACTAAAAAAAAGTTGAAAGGCATTGCCAGTTTCTAAACTTCTGTGTTACGGTTTCCTTTATATGTTACTATGATTGGCTTATAAAGTTTGAAAAAAAAAAACCCACCATGTTTGAGTGTAGAACCCTGTAATAAGATTGAATGTAATCATAAAGGATAATTAATATTCTTGACTGATAATGTGGAAGTTGAGCTAACCTAGGCTTTTTGGACTTCTTTTTAGTTAGAGGAGCCAAGGGTTGAAAGATAGGATAGAATTAATGACTTTGTATTCGCAGTTATGATTTAATTCTAAAATAACTAGCACTTTAGTCACTGGAAACAAACCACTTTTAGCATTCAACTTTCAAATACTTGAAATCTTACTTTAACAGCTTTCATCCTCATTAAAAGCTCAACCCATGATCCATATTTGCACAAGGATTTGGGTGTTACTTAAAACAGCCATATAATGAACTGCTTCTCTGCAATTAATACTTAAAATTAATACATCTCCCCACTACAACCTGGCCTCTCTGTTAAAGAAGGAAACTAGTATGAATTAAGGAAATGGTAAAATGGAAAATCAAGAACTAGTAACCTAGGCCCATACTGATTTGGGCCATTGGATGGCTAATGAATAATCATAACATTATCATTGACTTTATCTTGGGGTTTTTAACATTTATTTTTTATTTTATTTTTGTTTGTTTTTTGAGGGGTCACACCCAGCTGCACTCAGGGGTTACTCCTGGCTCTATGCTCAGAAATCGCTCCTGGCAGACTCAGGGGACCATATGGAATGCCAGGATTCTAACCACCAACCTTCTGCATGAAAGGCAAACGCTTTAACTCCATGCTATCTCTCTGGCTCCAACTTTTTAGCCTATTTTTAAGTTGAATTCACTTGACACAAATATATATATATATTTTTTTGGGGGGGAGGGTGGCACACCTGGCAATGCTCAGGAGTTACTCCTGGCTATGCACTCAGAAATCATTCCTGGCTTGGGGGATCATATGGGACGTCAAGGGATCCGTACTGGGTCAGCTACATGCAAGGCAAATGCCCTACTGCTGCGCCATCACTCTAGCCCGACAAATATATTTTTATATATAAATGTTTACACTATTTTCTCTAGCTTCACCTTTTTTCTGGATTTTGGATACTAACCTTTCTTTTTTGCATATTGCATATATTCAGCTACCAATATAATCACCAATTTTTAGTTTGTAAATATTTTATTCTTTGGGTCATACCTGGCAATGCTCAAGATTTACTCTTGTTCCTGAAGTCAAGGATCATTTCTGATGTACCTTGGTACTATATTCAGAGCCAGGAACTGAACCTGGGTCAGCCCTGTACAAGGCAAGTACCTTAACTGATGTGCTATCTCCCTAGTCCCTCATCCTTATGTTTTATAAGTACCCATTAATATAATAGTTATATTTTATAAAGAAAAAAATCAACCCTTCTTTTCCAAAATGTACATTTTAAAGAAGACATTATATAGTGGTGATTTATTCATACTTCAAGTATTTGCTAGTAAATATCTTCTTACTTTTGCAGCATCAGGGATTGGATCCAGGCCCTCACATATGCAAGAGAAATGCTCTTCAGCTGAGTATTTCTCTGATGTACCCACTGAGGTCTTTGAGATTACCTACTGTGCTTTAAATTCTTTTGCTTACTAACATCTCATTTAAAATATTTTAGTTTTAGGGAATAAAAAATGTCTAGTAGCATTAAAATTACATTTGAATAAATAGCTCTGAAAGTCTGCTTACTATGTGTTGGCCTCATTGCTAAACTCAGAGAAAACAATGATGACATAGAGGGAAAAAAGACCTTATTCTAATAGGCCTTATATCTTAGTAGGGAAAAGATTCTGAAAGACAGAAACAAATAGAACCAAGAAGATGGTTCAAAGGGTTTGGCACATAGGTTTTACATGTTGTAGTTTCAAGTAATCCTGGGTACCATGTGATGCTACCAAGGACTGAGCTGGGAGTAACCCTCATCACTTCTGGGTGTAACCTTGAAAAGAATATATAAATAAGGTTATTACTTGAAAATACAAAAAGGAGCTAAACAAATGAGATGATTTCAAGTGCTCATAAGTATTATGAAGAAACAACTGAGGCAGAGCCTCAGTAAGCAGGTAGGGCATTTGAAGCTTTCCCTTTGATCCTGTGCCCCACCCCCCTTGGCCTCTGGGGCCCTCTTGGAGTGATCCCAGGATGCAGAACCAGGAATAAGCTGAGCGCTGCCACGTGGCCCCCACACAAAAACAAATAAAAAACAAACAGAAGCTGGAGACTTAAGACTTAAGTCTGCCATGTGACTGAGGAAGGATATTTAAGCTGAGGGCAAACTTTGTGAGGACAACACTTCTTAAGCAAGAGTGTAAGCTGCAGAGAATGGCTCAGTGGAGGACACTGTTACAAGAGGGTTGTGGGAGGGAAAGAGTGGGCACATCTGAGTGTAGGTGGGCAACAGCGACATATTAGTGATTCTTTCGGCCAATTGAAAGAACTTGCATTTCATTTAAAACACAATGGGGAGCCATAGGAAAAGTTTTGGCAGAAGGGTGACCTGATGTTTAACATTTATTTATTTGTTTTTTGTAAAACAAGAAATTTTTTGTTTTGCCTTTTTTTGTGTGTGGTTTTTGGGTCACACCCGGCAGTGCTCAGGGGAAACTCCTGGCTCCATACTCAGAAATTGCTCCTGGCAGGCACGGGGGACCATATGGGACACTGGATTCGAACTGATGACCTTCTGCATGAAAAGCAACGCCTTCGGAGAGATAGCACAGTGGCGTTTGCCTTGCAAACATCCGATCCAGGACCAAAGGTGGTTGGTTCGAATCCCGGTGTCCCATATGGTCCCCCGTGCCTGCCAGGAGCTATTTCTGAGCAGACAGCCAGGAGTCACCCCTGAGCACCGCCGGGTGTGGCCCAAAAACCAAAAAAAAAAAAAAAAAAAAAAAAAAAAAGGCAACGCCTTACCTCCATGCTATCTCTCCGGCCCCAAAACAAGAAATTTTTTGTTCCCTGGATTTCATCCCCCATCCCCAAGACTATCTCAAAAGACTTAATGGGAATAGCTATATTACCTTGTATGTTTAATTTCTTTTTTGTTTGTTTGTTTTTGGTTTTTGGCCCACACCTGGTGACACTGAGGGATTATTCCTGGCTATAAACTCAGAAATCGCTCCTGGCAGGCTCGGGGGACCATATGGGATGCCGAGGAATCAAACCATGGTCCATCCTAGGTTAGCGCATGCCAGGCAAATGCCCTGCCACTTGAGCCACCACTCCAGCCCCGTATGCTTAATTTTTGTTGTTGTTGTTTATTTTTGGCCACACCCGTTTGATGCTCAGGGGTTACTCCTGTCTAAGCACTCAGAAATTGCCCCTGGCTTGGGGGGACCATATGGGATGCCGGGGGATTGAACCACGATCCTTCCTTGGCTAGTGCTTGCAAGGCAAACACCTTACCTCTAGCACCACCTTACTGGCCCCATGTTTAATTTCTTAATAGTATACCTCTTAGTGTGTTTATTTCCAAATGTAAAGGTAGTATCTCTATTTCTTTTTATTATTATTCTAATTTTTTTGCTTGTTTTGGTTCTGCTTAGTTTGAAATTCTAGTAGAATAGTTTTGCTTGAGATAAAAGCTCAGGTCAAAACAGGGATTTGTGGGGCTGGAGAGATAGCATGGAGGTTAGACGTTTCCCTTACATGCACAAGGATGGTGGTTCAAATCCTAGCATCCCATAGGGTCCCCCAAGCCTGTCAGGAGCGATTTCTGAGCATAGAGCCAAGAGTAACCCCTGAGCGCTGCCAGATGTGACCCCAAAACCTTAAAAAACCAACCAAACAAACAACCCCCCCCCCCGGGATTTGTATAGCTTGTCATTTTACCCCCAAATGCACCAACAATATTATATGGCATAGTTCTTTTTTGCATAGGCACACTAAAATGGAGAAATCTTATGTATAGAAACAAATTCTTATCTACTACAGATAAGGATCCATAAATTTTATAATACAGGGACATTTTTCACCATGAACATATGTCATGGGGACTTGAGTTAGACCTCATGTGATCAAACATCAACAACCTTCAACTCTGTTCCCAACCTTAATACTAACACAGTTTTCTGTAGTAGCACCATGAAGTAAACTCCATCGGGGGGAATCCCTAATATAGCTCTGGTACCAACTTGCCCAGGGTAAGTTCTTTCGACACAATGTAGATGAGAAAACAGCAACAACTTGATCTAAAGGCAGGTTGCCCTACCTCATCACCTAAGGTGAGATGATATCAGAAGACACTCTGTCTTTTGATCTGTGCCAATACCAAGATCACTAAATAAAGAAGACTGACTACAACAACTGTGACTGAGCAGAACTTCTGGAACCATAAAGTAAGACTCTATCCTAGACTTCATTTTAGGATCTGTGCAAAAACCAAGATCTCCAATTACAGAGGACTGACTTTGATAACCACAACTGAGCAGAACATTTCCTGCCACCACAAAGAAAGACTTTTGTGTTTGACAATGAATAGGTCCAGAGCCTGGAGTTAGGCCCATGACAGTATGCTTCAACAGTGGAGACATTAGGTGTCTCTTAGGCCAAGGGAATTTCCTTTATAATTTCCCCAATACTTGATGTGCCTATCAAAAAACAAACAACAAACAACAAATCTTGCCATATCAGCCCCCCTCTTTAATTCATGAACTTTGAGTGGAAATAAATAAATGATCAGACTTAAGTACCCAACTCAAAGCTAATGACAATAGAATCAAGAGACCCAAACCATAACAAGCTATACACAAAAGATGCCTGTTACACTAGGAGTCCCGGGGGCTAAAGGTGGAGGTATGGAATGCATGCTGGGGACAGTGGTGGAAGGAAGTCATCACTGGTAGTGGGTACTGCCCTAATTCATTCTCACTATGTACCTTAAATATAACTGAAAAATTTGTAATTTACATTGGTCTCAATAAAAATTAAATTAAAAAAATAAAGTTTTTACTGAGATTTATTTAGAATGGTGTGAGGGGGAGGGAAAACAATGTGTATATTCAAGAGGTAACAGTCTTTTCCAGAATGGAAATTAGCGAGCAAAGAAAGAGACAAGCAAGCAAGATATGTGTTGAAAGGAGAACATGAACTTGAAGATGTTGAAATATTAACTCTGATGGTTAACATTTAAAAAGAAACCTTTTGGGGAGCTGTAAAGATCGTACAGCAGGTAAGGAGCTTGTCTTGCATGCTGCCAAGCTGGCTTTGATCCCCAGCACACCCCACCACCGGATAGTCCTCCAAGCCTGTCCAGAGTGATCCCAAAGCACAGAACCAGGTGTGGCCTAGAAACAAACAAACAATAAACCCCAAACAAACAAAAAGAAACCTATTTATTTGCTTAAGCTCTCAGTTGAGGAGGTTATATTTAGAAAGATAAAAAGAATTCTCTTATAAGAACATATATGAGCAAAGATTAAGTTAGATGGCTGTAATTTTCTCATAGCACCAAAATGGTAGAAATACTTTACAAATTATGAGAATGTTAGTTATGCAGAGATTTAATAACTCTGTAGCAAAACTAGAGCTTTAATTAGGAGAGTAGGGAAGAGAGGGAGGGAGAGAGAGAGAGGAGAGAGATTTTAAACTCTTATTTTATGACAATGATTTTGATTATCAAGAACTTGAAATGTCCCACTTACAACAAGAAACTCTTTTCTACAGTGGGAAAGAAACCATTTTTGTTTGGAGGTAATTATTAGATAAGTGTGATAGAACCACCTGACAGAGACCTTCTCACAAGTAGAGCTAATTTTAGGGAGGTTCAAGACTGCCTTGTTTTTTCCAATGAGATAAAAATACACAAAGATAAATCTAGGGACATATTGGGCCTTCAGTTCATCATAAAAGAGTCAAAAAGGAAGAAGGAGAAAAACTCTGTATTTTGGTGCCAGTGGTGCTTTTATTTTAGAATTGCTTTTTATTTAGTTATTTGTTTGTTTATAGGTTTTGGGCCACACCCAGCAGCGCTTAGGGGTTACTCCTGGCTCTATTCTCAGAAATCATTCCTGGCAGACTTAGGGGACCATATGGGATGCCGGGTATTAAACCCAGGTCTGTCCCAGGTTGACCGCATGCAAGGCGAATGCCTTAAGGCTGGGCTATCACTCCAGCCCTTAGAATTGCTTTTTAATTTTCTCATTGCATGTCACAGTTGAACAGGGTGACTTTTGCGTTGATTGAAGGTCTATAATTGTTTATTAGTGAATTAGTTATATTTAGAATTAAGATAAATTAATTAGTTAAGATTAATCATTCTTCTTTTGGCTACACCTGGCAGTGCTCAGGGATTATTCCTTGCTCTGAATTCTTAGATACTTCTTAAAATGGCACCAAATGGCTTAGGGGACCATATGTAAAGGTGGGGTTGTGGGGATTAACTTTAGGTCAGGTATATGCAAGCCAATGCATTATCTCTCTAGCCCCAGATTGAACATTTTTGTTTCTTTGATTGATTGTTTTGGGGTCATACACAACGCTTGGGTTATTCCTGGCTCTGTGCTCAGAAATTATTTCTGTCAGGCTCAGGGGATTGTATGAAATGTTGGGGATTGAAGCAGAATCAACTACATGCAAGTCCAATGCCTTACTGTGCTATTGCTCCGGCCCAGATTGACCATTCTAACGAGGTTCCTCTCTCATGGCTCAGCCACTTTCCTGGCTTCCTCCTTTATTCTCAACTAATTCTAGGCCTGTTTGTACAAAGGTTTTATTTGTTCTTGCACAGGTAAATCCTGAAGCAGATTTACCACATCTGAGAGCATTAGTAGAGAAAGATAGCAACAGGACATTATTAATTTCTAAGAAACACATGAAGTTCATCTATTTTTCTAGTTGAAAGTAGAAGCTAAATAGTACAGTAGGTAGGGCATTTGCCTTGTTTGCAGCTGACCCTGGTTTGATCCCTGACATTTTCTATGGTTCCCTAACACTACCAGGGGTAATTCCTGAGTACACTCAGGACTAATCCTTGAGCACTGCCAGATGTGCCCCCCACCAAAAAAAAAAAAAAAAAAACAAACAAACAAAAAAAAAAAAACAGAAAAGAATCATAAAAATTCTTTCAAAGAGTTCCTGTTTGCATTTTCTTAAATCCCCCTCCTACAACTCTTTTTTTTTTTTTTTTTTTTTTTTTTTTTTTTTTGGTTTTTTGGCCACACCCGGCGGGGCTCAGGGGTTACTCCTGGCTGTCTGCTCAGAAATGGCTCCTGGCAGGCACGGGGGACCATATGGGACACCGGGATTCGAACCAACCACCTTAGGTCCTGGATCAGCTGCTTGCAAGGCAAACACCACTGTGCTATCTCTCCGGGCCCTACTCTTAAATTATTTAACAGTTTATGAAACTTGCAAATAATGCTCATATTTCTTTGTTTATTTATTTTGTTGCCACATCCAGTGTTGTTCAGGGTTTACTCCTGGCTCTGCACTCAGGGATAATTCCTGGCATTCTCAGAGGTGTTGAGGATCAAACCTTGGTCAACTGTGTGCAAGGCAAATGTCCTACCTGCTATACTATTGCTTCAACTCAACCATTTGAACTTTAAAATCTTATTTTTCTATCAAACCAAAAGACCAAATCAATATATTTCAAAAGTGTCAAAATAATCTAATCAAACTTGCTTCATTTCTTTGGTCTGGCACTTGTACAAGTCCATTCAAGTTTATATCAAGGACCTCTAGTACAAAACATGGAAGAGTTTTTTTCTTTTACTTTCAACTAGAAAAATAGATGAACTTTGTGTGTTTCTGAGAAATTAATAATATCCCATTGCTATCTTTATCTACTAAAGCTCTCAGATGTGGTAAACCTGCATCGGGGTTTACCTGGGAAAGAACAAATAAAACTTTTGCACAAACAGGCCTAGAATTAGGTGAGAATAAAGGAAGAAGCCAGGAAAGTGGCTGAGCCATGAGAGAGGAACCTCGTTAGAATGGTCAATCTGGGCCAGAGCAATAACACAATGAATAAGGCATTGGACTTGCACGCAGCTGACCGAGCTCAATCCCGAGCATCTCATACAGTCCCTTGATCCTGACAGAAATAATAATTTCCTTACCCACTGTATTATTACTCAAGACTCTGATTATATTTTCTAACCATAATGCTTGGGGAAGGTTAAGATATTATAAAAACTCCATTATAGCACACCTCATTCGAAGTTTATTTCTAGTTAACATCTATTTTCAAAATACTCAGATCGGGGGCCGGTGAGATAGCATGGAGGTAAGGCGTTTGCCTTTCATGCAGAAAGACAGTAGTTTGAATCCCGGCATCCCATAAGATCCCCTGTGCCTGCCAGGAGTGATTTCTGAGCATAGAGCCAGGAGTAGCCCTTGAGTGCTACTGGGTGTGACCCCAAAACAAAACAAAACGAAAACAAAAAAACTCAGATCCACTTTGAGGACAAGCATTTGCCATCACTTGAAATCTTGAATCTGGTAAACTTCCAAGTACAAGACAGTAAAAATATTATGTTCTACTTTTAGAAAAATTACAGATATACATAAAGAAGAATTTTTGGAAAAATAAATAATATTTTAAATTGACATTTTGAGATAATAGAATATTTTTCTTTTTCTCTGGTTTGATTTAAAATATTTTTTAACTTTTCTACAGTGTTAGCATATGATTTCTTATTTGAATATATCACTTTTTTTTTCCTTCTTGTTGGGCCACTCTTGGTGGTGCGCATATAGAATGCCAGGATGAAACCCAGGTCTGCCTCATGTAAAGCAAGCTGTACTATAGCTCTGGCTCCATTAATATACTATTTTTTCTAAGAAAAGGTGTACCCACATCCACCTAAGCCTTAAGTAACTTTGTAAGTTTAACAGTAGAAAAGATTATGTTTTTAGTCATGTGATAGCTGCTACTTTATAATTATTATCTAATAGTAAACTGCCCCTCAGTACTCCTATATATATATTTGAATGCAATCTAAATATAAAGGCATTATTTATGTTCTTCAGTTGAATAAAATTGATGTAAAGACCATTATAAATATTTATTTATGCCACTTAAAGGGGAATTTAAAAGTAAATTAGAAGGATATAAATACAGAAAAATCATAATGAGAAACCAAGTTGAAAGAAAATTAGGTGTCAAGAGACCTTTGTTCTGTGGAGTTACTCTACAACACTGTTAATGTCTTCTTTCTCTGCTTTCTCCTCCTCTTCCTCCTCTTCCTCTTCTTCCTCCTCCTCCTCTTTCTTTTTTTTTTTTTTTTTTTTTTTGTTTTTTTGGGTCACACCCGGCTGTGCTCAGGAGTTACTCCTGGCTGTCTGCTCAGAAATAGCTCCTGGCAGGCACGGGGGACCATATGGGACACCGGGATTCGAACCAACTACCTTTGGTTCTGGGTTGGCTGCTTGCAAGGCAAACACCGCTGTGCTATCTCTCCGGGCCCCCTCCTCCTCTTTCTATCTCCATCAACATTGCACACTTGGTCATGCTCAGAGATCACTCCTGTGATGCCCAGAGGACCATATGTAGTACCAGTAATTGAACTTGGATCTACTGCTTGCAAGGCAAGTGCCTTCACCCCGTATTCTTTTTCTGCAGAATAAGATTAACCAAGAGACTAACTCTTTAGTTCCGAGTTGATGAAGCTGAAAGCCTGGGAATAAGTTTGGCGTCTTAGTTATTTTGTACAAGAACCAGCGACTCAATGGTTCCTTAGGCTATTATTAAATAGTATGATTATTACCTAGTATTCCCCAGGTGCCTGCCTGTCTTTCCACTCGATGTACCCTCAGCTGTTTCCTTCAGATAATTGCATTCCTAATCCCTGTCACTTTTGGGTCTCGGCTCTGGATATCTCTTCCTCAATGCTCTCTGCCACTGATTACTCTATTGGAAATAGCAGCATCTACTCTTCTTTGTCTCTCCTATTTTTCTTACTTAGGGTCACCTACTTCTTTCTAATGTATCATATTATTTACTTATTTAGTTTGCTGTCCCTCTTCCCACATTAAAGTGAATGACTTCAAGGACAAGAATTTTTCTTGTCTTGCTCACTCTTATGTTGCCCAAGGCCTATGATAGTACCTGACATATATTTTATTTTCAATAATATTGTGTAAATAAATAAACTTTGGGGGGGTTGGGCCACACCCAGTGATGCTCAGGGGTTACTCCTGGCTCTGTGCTCAGAAATCATTTTTGGCTTGGGGTACTATATGGGATGCAGGGATCGAGGTTCGTCCTGGGTCAACCATGTGCAAGACAAATGCCCTACAGCTGTGCTATCGCTCTAGCCCCTAATTTTCTATTTTAACAATACCTACAACATTCTCATTCTGTATCATGAAAATAAAAACAATAAACTTGCCTAAGATCTTGGCACATTTGCAAAAACACATTCTTGATAAACATATATATTAAGGAGAGCGGAAAGAAATCAGTCTAATTATCAACCAAACATTTTTTTTAACCTTTGTGTTGAAATAATTTTAATCTTTGCAGAAATTCAGGAAAAGTGTGATTGTAGGCAGAAGTCTTTGAAATTTACAGCATTCTGTAGAATGCCCAGAATGGAATTTTTTTTTTTTTTTGGTTTTTGGGCCACACCCCTTTGACGCTCAGGAGTTACTCCTGGCTATGCGCTCAGAAATCACCCCTGGCTTGGGGGGACCATATGGGACGCCGAGGGATCGAACCATCCTATGCTAGCGCTTGCAAGGCAGACACCTTACCTCTAGCCACCTTCCCGGCCCCCAGAATGGAAATTTTGATCACACATACACATCCTTGGGCCAGAGAGATAAGAGTGTTTGCCTTGAATGGAGTCGACCCAGGATGGAGGTGGTTCATATGTACACCCGAGCTAGCCAGGAGCAATTTCTGAGCACAGAGCTAGGAGTAACCCCTGAGCGCTGCTGCTGCCAAATGTGACCCCAAAACAACAAACACAAAAACCCATGCACATTGTTTTATATCAGCCATTCTTAATCACAATTCAAGATTCACTAAAATATGTTATGTCCAGTTAAAAGAGCATTACCTATATAGCATTACCTATATAGGGAATATTTAATGGCTAGAAGCATTTTAGGGGGTTAAAAATTCATTTTGATTTTAAAATGTATGAATCTAAGAATGTCACTATCTTAACAAACTCCTAGGGGAAGTGGGAAATGGGAAGACATTATAAATTCAGAGTTTAAACGCAATGGATTAATAAGTACCTAGTTTTAAAATGTCTTTTATAGACTGCTTCCCTGGCCTTTGTTTTCTTCATCTGTTTGGTTTGGCTGTTCTCATTTACATACTTGTTCTTATTAGGGTTTCAGTTTCAGAGCTGGCCTGTCTCTGCCACAGGAACAAATGTCTTGCCATGTGATACTAACTTTCCATTACATCCTGAAGCCTTTGCAGTCCCAGAGGTCCAGCATTTATGGTTGGAACATGAGAGATAGATGGAACCAACCATAAAAGATGCCAAATTTGAAAACATTTTTTAAGGGGATTCATGCTCAGAGATTACTGTTGGCTCTGTACTCAGAAATTACTCCTGGCAGGCTGAGGGGACCATATAGAATGCTGGGGATCCAACCTGGTCATCTGTGTGCAAAGCTATGCTATCACTCCAGCCCCTGAAAACATGTTTTTCTTTGGTGCCAAAAAAGTTTCAGGATAAGGAGACTACAGTGACCAAAGTCAGCTAATGACCAAAGTCAAATCATTGTTAAAATCCTGTTTGGGGGGACAGAAAATAGCTAATGTTTCTAGTTGGTTGAGAATTTTCATAGTAACCATGATACTTGGCACATCTTAAACCTCTTTCTCATTAGAAGCCTTAAGAGTCCTTGTTAGCAATTCATTATAGTTCAAGAACAATTCTGAGAATATCTGAGAATATTATACATGTATGGGTTTTTGTTTCTCTGTAGCTATATTATGGTCATCAAATAGCCACTACTTAAAATACACAATAAAATTGTCTTAACATGCTAGCCAAATAAAAACTGGCCAAATGCTGTAGGAGATTCAGGAGAACTGACAGTTCCTAAGTTGCAGTTTGATCAGAAGTCCAAACTTAATTGCTTGCTTATTTATAAAATAAGTGAGTCAATGAGGCTATTTCAATTGTACGGTTACTATTAATATCTACCAAAGAAGACCCACAAAAACTAAGCAACATATTGTATCTAAGGACTTCTCTTGACTTCTCAATTTCTTATTTTTCCTTGTACACTAGATTTTTTATGAGATGGTAAGTATTTTCATTTGAGCCTAAAAGTCCTAGGAAAAAAATTTCAAGAATAGCAGCTACCGACTGCAAGAACTTAGCACAGATCTGTTTGAATCTCCAATCAAACAGACATCATTAATTTTCTCCCACAGTTCCTTCAAGTGTTTTTCATTCTCACAAATAGTCAGTAAAGTACATTGGCTATTGTTTGAATTTGTGATGCTTTATGGTGGTTAAGCTTTTACCATGTGTCATACTATTTGATTCTTTGAACCCTGTATCAGTGTTTCCTTAGACAAGTCACTCAGACTGTGACCTTGGTTAGCTGTGGTGACTAGATATCCTCTACTAAGTCTATAGGAATGCTTTAACATTAATAATAGAGGTGCCTGACACATCATGAACTCTTTAAAGAAAGCTATTATTAAAAATGCAATGCATTATTATTCAGCTTGCTCAGGAAACAAATTTAGAGAGACTTAGTAGGCACAAAGTATTTAGCCATTTTGTTCTCAGGAAGAATATCATAGATTATAATGTTTATAGTTCATAGCTTAAGTTTTTAAAAAATGGTATGAGATTTTTACCACAAAGGACAAAATACTGACTCATAAAACATTTTATTTTTATTTTATTATAGGCCAAATTACAAATTGATACAAATATGGCAAATTGAGTATGATTTTATCAGTGATCAGAATTTAGGCCTTGTTCTCTCCAGTCTGTCTTGATAAGGGGATGGAAGGTGGAGGGAGGGAAAAAAAAAAAAGAATTTAGGCCTTTTAGAAATATAATACTACACTAGGGAAAGCTGGTTTTTGCTGTGTGACCTGAAACACAGCAGACATCTTGGGCCTTCTCTCTGCTGTCGAGTGGCCTGGGATTTTGATCCTCTCTGCCATTGTTCCCCAAAGGCTCTTCGTCAGAGGCGAGCAGTCCCGTCCACAGGCAGTAAAGATGGTTTCTGCTGTGTGACCTAAAACAAGGTAGATGTCTAGGGCCTTCTTTTGCCTGTCCTGCGGCCTAGGATTTTGATCCTCTCTGCCATTATTCTCTGAGGGGTCTTCTTCAGAGGTGAACAGTCCTGCCCACAAAGGATGGAGCCAGAGGAATTAGGTTACTCTGCTTCGCTTCCTGGTGCATCTTCTAGCCTATGAACACCACCACAACATGTAGAAAAAATTCACAATGCAAGCGTGAAAATGGGGAATCAATGCAGGCCAACACCAGGCATAGAGAATAAAAATGGCAACTCTAAGGACCGGAGAGATAGCATGGAGGTAAGGCATTTGCCTTTCATGCAGAAGGACGGTGGTTCAAATCCCGGCATCCCATGTGGTCCCCCGTGCCTGCCAGGGGCGATTTCTGAGCATAGAGCCAGGAGTAACCCCTGAGCACTGCCAGGTGTGACCCAAAAACCAAAAACCAAAAAAAAAAAAAAAAAAAAAAGAGGCAACTCTGATGACCTCAAAACTGCTAACCATCAAGAGGATAGAAGTCATGCAGACTATCTTCACTGATCACAAGCACTGAAATTAGACATGAACTACAAAGGGATACAGAAAATAAAACTTTGATACCTGGATACTAAACAGCTTACTACTGAACAACCAGTGGGTCAGAGATGAAATCAAAGAGGAAATAAAAACATTCCTGGAAACAAATGACAATGAAAACACAAATTATCAGAATTTATGGGACACAGCAAAAGCAGTACTGAGAGGAAAATTTATAGCTTTGCAAGCACACATCAGGAAGGAAGAAGGGTCCTACATGAATAGCTTAAAGACACAGCTTATAAAATTAAAAAATGACCAACAAAAGGAACCAAAAATAGATAGGAAGAAGGAAATAACAAAGCTTAGAGCAGAAATCAATGAAGTGGAAATCCAAAAAACAATCCAAAAGATCAATGAAAGCAAAAGTTGGTTCTTTGAAAAATTAAATGAGATTGATAAACCATTGGCAAAACTCACAAAGGGAGAGAGAGAAACTTGATAAATCGGATTAGAAATGAAAATGGGGAGATCACTGTAGATATTGCAGAAATTCAAAGGGTAATCAGAGACTACTTTGAGAAACTATGCCATGAAACATGAACACCTGAAAGAAATGGATAAATTCTTGGACTCTTTTTTTTTTTTTTTTGGTTTTTGGGCCACACCCGGCGGTGCTCAGGGGTAACTCCTGGCTGTCTGCTCAGAAATAGCTCCTGGCAGGCACGGGGTACCATATGGGACACCGGGATTTGAACCAACCACCTTTGGTCCTGGATCGGCTGCTTGCAAGGCAAACACTGCTGTGCTATCTCTCCGGGCCCAAATTCTTGGACTCTTATAATGTTCCATGGTTGAATAAAGATGATGTATCATATCTAAATAACCCCAGTACTATTGAGGAAATTAAACTGTTAATCAAACAACTTCCCAAAACAAAAGCTCAGGCCCAGATGGGTTCATTAATGAATTCTTCAAACCTTTCAAGAGGAACTACTACAAATACTTTTTAGGCTCTTTCATAAAATTGAAGAAACAGGAACACTTCCAAATAGTGTTTATAAAGCTAATATCATCTTCATACCAAAACCAAACAGAGATGCTGCTGAAAAAGAAAATTACAGCCAAATATCGCTGATGAGCACAGATGCAAAATATCCTTGATGAACACAGATACAAAATTCTGGCAAATAGGATCCAATGCTTCATCAAGAAGGTCATGTATCATGATCAACTAGGTTTCATCCCAGAAGTGCAAGGATGGTTTAACATTGTAAATCAATCAACAGAATACACATCAACAAAAATAAAAATAAAAATCATATGACCATATCAATAGATGCAGAGAGAGCATTTGATATGGTCCAACACCCATACACCCATTCTTTATTTGTTTTTTGTTTTTTTTTGGTTTTTGGGTCACACCTGGCAGCACTCAGGGGTTACTCCTGGCTTTATGCTTAGAAATCGCTCCTTGCAGGCTTGGGGACCATATGGGATAAGCCAGGATTCGAACCACCGACCTTCTGCATGCAAGGCAAATGCCTTTTCCTTCATGCTATCTCTCCGGCCCCCACAACACCCATTCTTGATAAAAACCCTCATCAAGATGGTAATGAAAGGAACTTTTCTCAATATAGTAAGGCCATCTACCACAAGGCAATGGCAAATATTATTCTCAATGAAGATAAACTAAATGCCTTTCCTCTAAAATCTGGTACAGCACAAGGCTGCTCTCTCTCAGCACTCCTATTCAACATAGTACTGGAAGTACTTGCTCTAGTGATTAGACAAGAAAAAGATATCAAGGGCATCCAGATAGGAAAGGAAGAAGTCAAGCTCTCACTGTTTGCAGATGACACGATACTACATTTAGAAAACTCTAAAGACTCTGCCAAAAAGCTTCTAGAAACAATAGATTCATATTAGCAAAATTGCAAGCTACAAAATTAATGTGCAAAAATCAATGACCTTCTTATAATGGCCTTCAATAATGATAGAGAAGAAATGGACATTTAAACACAATCCCATTCACATTAGTGCCCCAGAAACAAATATCTTGGGGTTAACTTAACTAAAGAAGCGAAGGACTTATACAAAGAGTACTACAAAAGCCTGCTTCAAGAAATGAAAGGACACAAGGAAATGGAGAATTTACCCTGCTCATTGATTGGCAGGATCAACATCATTAAAACAATAAACACCCATGAATAGCTTAAGCAATCCTTGGGAAAAGAAACATGAGAGGCATTACTTTCCCCAATTTTAAATTGTATTACAAAGCAATAGTTATTTAAACAGCATGGTACTGAAATAAAGACAGACCTTCAGATCAGTGGAATAGACTTGAATATTCAGAGAATGTTCCCCAGACATACAATAAATTAATCTTTGATAAAGGGACAAGAAATCCAAAATGGAACAAGGAAAGCCTCTTCAACAATTGGTGTTGGCACAACTGGTTAGCCACTTGCAAAAAAATGAACTCAGACCCTCATCTAACACCATGCACAAAAGTCAGATCCAAATGGATTAAAGACCATGATATCAGGCTAAAACCATAAGGTATATAGGACAACACGTAGGTAAAACACTTCATGGCATTGAGGCTAAAGGCATTTTTCAAGGAGGAAACAGCATTCTCCAAACAAGTGGAAGCAGAGTATAAACAGGTGGGAATATATTAAGCTGAGAAGTTTCTGCACAGCAAAGGAAATAGTGCCTAGGATACAAAAGCAACCCACAGAATGGGAGATACTATTCACCTAATACTCATCAGATAAGGGGCTAATATAGAAAATTTACATAGTACTGACAGAACTTAACAAGAAAAAAATCTAACCTCATCAAAAAATGGTGAGAAGACCCCAGATCATTGGCACAAGTGGTAGGGCATTTGCCTTGCACATGCTCTCCTAGGGTGGACCGTGGTTTGATTTCTCAGAGTCCCATATGGTCCCCCAAGCCAGGAGCTATTTCTGAACACATAGCCAGGAGTAACCCCTGAGTGTCACCGGGTGTGTCTCAAAAAGCAAAATAAATAAATAAATAAATAAATAAATAAATAAATGGGGAGGAGAAATGAACAGACACTTCCTCAAAGAAGAAATACGAATGCCCAAAAGATACATGAAAAAATGCTCTGCATGTGCTCACTTCGGCAGCACATATACTAGAAAAAAAAATGCTCCACAGGGGCCAGAAAGATAGCATGGAGGTAGGGAATTTGCCTTGCATGCAGAAGAATGGTGGTTCAAATCCCGGCATCCCATATGGTCCCCTGAGCCTGCCAGGAGTGATTTCTTAGTGCATAGCTATGAGTAATCCCTGAGCACTGCCGGGTGTGACCCAAAAACCAAAAAAAAAAAAAAAAAAAAAAAAAAAAGAAAAAGATAAAAGAAAAAATGCTCCACATCACTAATCATCAGGGAGATGAAAATCAAAACAATAATGAGGTACATCTCACACCACAGAGAGTGGCACACATCACAAAGAACAAGATCAGTGCTGGCGGGGATATCGAGAGAAAGGAACTCTTATTCACTGCTGGTGGGAATTCCATCTAGTCCAGCCCTTATGGAAAACAAAATGAAATTTCTCAAAAAACAGTAAATTGAGCTCCCATAAGATCCAGCTATACCACTCCTAGGGATATATCCTAGAACACAAAAATAAAATTTAAAAATCCCATCCTCACAACTATATTCATTGCAGCATTATTTACAATAGCCACACTCTGGAAACAATCAAGATGCCCTTCAACAGATGAATGGGTAAAGAAACTGTGGTACATAAACACAATGGAATATTATGCATCTGTCAGGAGAAATAAAGTCAGGAAATTTTCCTATACGGGGATGTACATGGAATCTATTATGTTGAATGAAATAACTCAGAGGGAGAGAGATAGATACAGAATAGTCTCACTCATCTGTGGGTTTTAAGAAAATTAAGGACATTATTGTAATAATGACCAGAGACTACAGAGATGAGGGCTGGAAAGACTGGCTTACAATATGAAGCTCACCACAAAAAGTAGTGAGTGCATTAGGGAAATAACTATACTAACAACTATTATGACTACCTTAATGAGTGAGAGAAGTAAAATGCCTCTCTGAAATACAGGCATGGGTTGGGAAGGAGGGAGGGGGCATTGATTGTGGGAATGTTGCACTGGTGAAAGGGGGTGTTCTGTTTATGACTGAAGCCCAACTACAATCATGCCTATAATCATGGTGCTTAAATAAAGATATTTTTTAAATAAAAAATACTCTAATAATGGGGCCGTGGAGATAGCACAGCGGTGTTTGCCTTGCAAGCAGCTGATCCAGGACCTAAGGTGGTTGGTTCGAATCCCGGCATTCCATATGGTCCCCTGTGCCTGCCAGGAGTTATTTCTGAGCAGATAGCCAGGAGTAACCCCTGAGTAACGCCGGGTGTGGCCCCAAAACCAAAAAAAGCCCAAAAAACAAAAAACAAACACTCCACTAGATAAAACATTTGCCTTGCACACAGAAAACCCAGATTTGATTTCCAGCAGCCCATATTGTTTTCCCCGACAGTACTGCTACGAGTGATCCCTGAGTGTAGAAACAGCCTTGAGCACCACCAATGTAACTCAAAACCAAATACTTTCCATCAAAGTAGGAACAAAATAAATTTGTTACACAAGGGGACTTGAGATAATTCAGTGGGTCCGTCCTGTAAGCCTTAAGTCAATTGTTCAGTCTTAGTCTCTCTCTCTCTCTCTCTCTCTCTCTCTCTCTTATACACATTCATACACACACACACACACACACACACACACACACACACACACACACACACACACACACACCTGTACCCAGTATAGTCTGAGTAACTATGCTGTTTGGGATCTCACTGCCACTCAAAGGGTCCAATCTCCAAACATTTATGGCTAGGGGTGTACAAGCCCATCAATTTGGTCGCTCACCCCAAGTGAGCACCAAAACCAGCATAAACTCCACAATCTGACTACTTGGACAACAGCAGTAAAAAAGGCAATGGAAAAAAGAAGTACATGCATATGACTATGCTAATTTGTGTTGATTTAAACCCTCAATGATGATTGTTTTCAGTGATTTTATTACATTTCTTTCTAATGGCCACATTTTTAACAACACATTAAAGAGCATTGCCTAAGAAAAATGACAATATGTGAAATCTCTGTTGGGTTCCTAGGAAAATGGAAGAAATGTTAGCTCAGAGAGAGATAGAACGAAGGCAGGTGTAGCATGTGCCATTGCAGAAATGTGTCTTCATTTTCTCTCTAAGGCAACTGAAGAATAAATAGCAGCATCTCCAGCTTAGAGATACAGAACTGAGCCACAGAGATACATGTGGAAGATGCTCTTGAGTTGCTCCCTAGCTTTGTTCTTTCCCTCACTTTCTATCTTGTTTTCCATATAGTTTTATATATTCTACATCCAAATTGTACAACGTAATGTATGAGCCACTAGAGACATTTTCAAACTTTTAAAAAGGAAACTACTTCCAGGCTTTTTTTGTTTTGAGACTTCATGGTGCCATAAGAAAAGGCCCAGGGAAGGGGATTGAACTTTTTACAAATGAGTTTGAGGAGAAGGAATGTGGGTAATGAGGTGGGGAAAGGGCAGGAACTAGCTGCTCGCCATATTGAAGGAACAGAGGACAAGTGCAGGCTTTAAGTGAATTCACCATGATGGGACAAGCTTTGAAAAAGGCTCTCTGGAGATCTTTCTGTTCACTTCCATTAAGGCACACAAGCTCTGATGAATAAAGAATCTTGCTTTGCTATTCTTATAAAACAAAACAAAACTAACTGGAGGTTTTCCATCATTCTCTTTCCATTAAAATAAAGATCCATCTATAGCTGGAATGCATGTGTCACTGTCTTGGAATTAGACTATCTCCATGCAGCAGACATGAAAATTCTCAGGATACCAAACACAGTTTTCAACAATCTACCTCTGCTTCTGGTTTCAGAGAAGAGACAAATTCCTTCCTCAGCTTTGTAGCTTGCCAGTCTCCTCACTTCTCTTGCCTCCTGTTTTCCCTCCATTGAGAATTTAGGATGCTGAACTTAGGTCATTTCTAGACCTCTTAGTGGTTCACACATTATATTGTACAATTCTGATGTGTGGTATATATGACATGGACCTGTAGTTTCATGAGATCTGAAATCACAGACAGCTTATCCCTCTTGCTATGGTGGGGTTGGGGGTGAGAAAATAAGATGCTGCTTATTCCCTCAAACAAATGCTGCCAATTGGATTTAGTATACAAGGTGAGATTCCTCATGCTGTGAGTCTGCTAGCAAGCAAGATTTCTATATTGGAATGTGCTTTAGATTAGTTAAGAAATTTCCCTCTAGGCCTGGAGAGATAGCATAGCAGTAAGGTGTTTGACCTGCACACTGCTGACCCAGGACCAACAGTAGTTCAATTTCTGGCATCCCATATGGTCCCCTGAGCCTGCCAGGGGTGATTTCTGAGTGTAGAGTCAGGAGTAACACTCACTTCTCATTTTGAAATTTAACATAATGATTTTGGGTATCTATTTAGGTTCTGAGTGTGTGTGTGTGTGTGTGTGTGTGTGTGTGTGTGTGTGTGTGTGTGTATGTATGTGTAGCTGGAGATCGAACCTGGAGTTTCACACGTGCAAGGCAAGTTTTCTACCTCTGAGCTACATTCTGCTCCTTGAGTGCTTTTCAAATTCCAAATAAATGGGTCATATATTATGAAATGTATACTGTTTCATCAGAAGTTATTTTGGAGATATTGTTATGTGAAAGGAATAGATAAAATTTGAAAGTTATAATATTTCAGGGTTTTTTTTAACAACTTGGTGACAAATGGAAACACTTTATTATGTGTTGTTAATGCTTTCCTGCTGCCTAAATTTCATCAGTTCACAGATGTTTGGGTAATCTTTGTAAGCAAATACAAAGACTTTATTATGTGAAAATGGAGATTCACTTTCTTTTGGAGTTGTAAGGTGCTCTGCACACACTTGTTAAATTTCTGCTTAGCACTGCCTAAATTTCAGCACTGCTGAAATTACAAAGGTAAGCAAGAGGTACTCTGTACCCATGGAAAATCAAAGCAAGTCAGAGGTTTTTGTAGTTTAGAATACAAAAAAGTTTGTGAAGTTTTCTAGTATATGAATCAGTTGAACAGATTGGGTGGTATTTTCATAATTTCACTCATGAGGAAACTGAATCTCATTGAGATTGTACATTAATGTACATTAATGATCTAATGGCCAACTTGCTTGGGATCTGCGGTCCTTCATAATAAGACCAGAGCCTTGTCTGACATTATCCTCCTTGATATCCAAATTTAGCTCTGTACCTGGACCATAATAGATCTTGAATACATACTTGCAGGATGAATAAATATTGGATTCCTAATAGTTCCAACAAATACTAGGTCACACATAATTAATTGGCCACATTAGTGAATGCTTTTTTAATATAACTGCTGCTTACTTTTTATCGGTTTGGTATTCACGGTGGTTCAAATTCTGGCATCTCATATGGTCCCCCAAGCCTGCCAGGAATGATTTCTAAGAGTAGAGCCAGGAATAACTCCTGAGTACTGCCGGGTGTGACCCCCCAAAAAAAAGCAGAAGATAAAATACCAGAATAAATTCCAAGCCTTCAGGATTTAAAGGCTGATCATAGAATAATTTTTTTCTTTATGAAGAACAATTCCATTGTGTCAAGGTTTTTCATTGCTTAATAATTTGAGATAATTCAAATCAGCTATTAGAAGACTTGGCAGAAAATTTGAGGATTTAGAAGTACTTTATGTGCTTTATTTAAAATTTGGTTGATGATTAGGAAGCTTAGTTTATGGTTAAGATTTAGGGTTATTTGTACATTAAGAATATAAGAATGGAATGCAAAATGACCTTGACCAAACGGAGAGTTGTTAATCCTAAACAGGAACACATGGAAGCAAGGAAGACAAATGTACAATGACTCCAGTATGCAACTATGGCAGGAAGGAATTTTGAGACCAGATCCAGTCAGTCATCACAAAGTAATGCTTGGGTTATAGCCTGCAGACATTTGCTAGAAAACTCTGGTCCATCTCGGGGGTTACCACTTAAACAGCTTTTTAACAAAGTTGTTTTTATTGAGTTTTATGAGTTTTTTTTTTTATGACTTTCAGTTTCTAAAAAGTGACTTAAAGATAGGAAGTATGAAAACAGAAACAAATAACTTGAATTCCAGTCAGGTGAGGTCTCAGTGTTTTTCCAACACAGACATTCTCAGAGATCGTAAATGGGGGAGGCCATGTAAGAAGAGAGAGGACAGAAGATGGACAAAGAAAGTTCCCAGTAAACTGGGAAGGGAGCCTGGAAGACAGATGTGACCCTTTGCTCTGGATCATCATTATATAGTTCAATGATTTTCAACTACCTCTCTAAGGAGTGACAGCCTGCTGCAAGTATGAAAAAGCTTAATGCCCACTGCTTTTGTCAATACATGTTACAAGGTTCAAGATGAGGGTTTTTTTTAAAATTATTATCTTTTTTTTTTTTTTTTTTTTTTTTTTTGGTTTTTGGGCCACACCCGGTGACGCTCAGGGGTTACTCCTGGCTATGCGCTCAGAAGTCGCTCCTGGCTTGGGGGACCATATGGGACGCCGGGGGGATCGAACCTCGGTCCGTCCTAGGCTAGCGCAGGCAAGGCAGGCACCTTACCTCTAGTGCCACCACCCGGCCCCTAAAATTATTATCTTTATTTAAACACCTTGATTACAAATATGATTGTAGTTGGGTTTCAGTCATGTAAAGAACACCCCACTTCACTGGTGCAACATTCCCACCACCAATGTTCCAAATCTTCCTCCTACCCACCCCACCTGCGCCTGTACTCTAGACAGGCATTCCACCTTCCTCATTCATTCACATTGTTATGATAGTTCTCAGTGTAGTTATTTCTCTAACTGCACTCACCACTCTTTGTGGTGAGCTTCATGTTGTGAGCTGGACCTTTTAGCCATCCTCTCGTTGTTTCTGAGGATTAATGCAAAAATGTCTTTTATTTTTCTTAAAACCCATAGATGAGTGAGACTATTCTGTGTCTATCTTTCTCCTTCTTATCAAGATGAGTTTTTATCAAAAAGATGAAAGTGAAAATATTCCTGATATGTCAAGACATTTTAAAAGGTGAAAGGAGGAGAGGGTTGTAGCTCAGCAGATCGAATACTTGCCTTGCATTACGAAGGACCTGAGTTCAATCCTTGCACTATAAAAAATTAAATTAGAAAATAAAAAGTAAAGTAAGTAAGGCTGCAGATAAGAGGGATAATAAAAGTTAAACAAGAGATAGCAAATTTGGGATCAGATTCATGATCATACACAATGTATCATGTAAACAAAGACCCATCCAAGAAAACAAATTTGAATCCAGAAAAAAAATAGAAAGAATTAGAATACATTTAAATGTATTTAGCAATAAATATTATTTATACATACTTGTAATAATGTCACTCAAGGATGCCTAATAATGAATAATAAGTATGAATCCTTTCAAATCATGAGTAAATGATAAGTGGAGAAAGAGATATATGGGGAGGGAGAAATGGTGGAACAAGATATCTACTTATATACATCTTGGAAAAGTCATGGAGAATACTTCCATCTAAAAAGTCAAATGAGCATTTTTGATTATTTAAAGGAGAAAATAAAGCTACTTCAAGTTGTGGAAATACACATCCCAAACATAAATCCACCAATTAATCCAACAAAGAAAAATAAATATGTTGATTTTGTTTGTTTTTGGAATGGGGATCAAAAGACTAGTGGAAGGCAGAATGGACAACTTATTTCTAGCATCACCAGTAAAAGATTGTGTGAATGAAGAACTTTGATTAAAATGCCCCCTCTAAAAAGTAAACTACACAAAAATATAGCTAAGTGGGGGTCAGAGTACTATAGTAGGGTGTTGCCTTGCACGTAGACTACCAAAGTTTAATCACAGGCATCCTATATGTTCCTCTGAGCACGGCCAGGATTAATTTCATAGTGCAGAGCTAGGAGTTAACTCAGGGCATTGCTGAGTGTGATCCCAACACAAAAACAAAACAAACCCTCGCATAAAAATATAGCTAAGTGGTGACCTAATCATATAGAAAAGGGCAGGGTTCATCTTTTCCTGGGGTGATGAGTAACTATTGGATGAATTTATTTAGTTAAGCTGAAGATATAGTACAGTGGGTAGGGCACTTGCCTTGAACAAAGCTGACCCTGGTTTGATCCCCAGAATCAAGAGGTGTTTCCCTTTTTGGAGTTATGTGGGTCTTATAAGGCACTCTCAGCAACCTGGAATGGTTGGCATGGGCTCAGCAAGGTGCAGATTATTGCTCTCTTATATTTTGGTTCCTCATACCTCTGAGTGCTTTGGGCAGAGGTGTGGTAAGGAGGACACACAGTCCTCAGGTCAGATTCTAGCTCAGTCACATGTCCCATAGGTGACCTCTGAAATTACCTAACTTCTCTGAGCCCTAATTTCCTCTTCTGTAAAAAGGGGGTATGGGAGACCCACCTGAGAGCAGTACTGGGTGATGGATGTCCTGAGTTGATACTCCTCAAACCTCAAACAACATCCTTCTCTCCCCTCAGTGGGTTAAGCTAGTCATCATGCAAATCATCTGGAGATGGTGTCTTCAAATAGAACTTGGAAGCAGATGAGAAAATAGTCTGACATTCATTTTCCCTAGTTTACTTATTTTTTGTTTGTTTGCTTTTGTTTTGTTTTGTTTTGTTTTTGGGCCACACCTGGCGGTGCTCAGGGGTTACTCCTGGCTGTCTGCTCAGAAATAGCTCCTGGCGGGCACGGGGGACCATATGGGACACCGGGATTCGAACCAACCACCTTTGGTCCTGAATCGATTGCTTGCAAGGCAAACGCGGCTGTGCTATCTCTCCGGGCCCCCTAGTTTACCTTTTGTTTTCATGTGAAGCCATCAGTTTTACCAGCCTAGAGTGATATACTTTAAAGGTAATAGATTTGAGGACCGGAAGTAGGTTACATGCCTAGCCTGCTCCAGACCAGTTTGAGTCCTAGCATTTCCTGGTATTCAGTGTTTCCAGTTTCAGCTCTGGAGGCCCTTAGTTACTACTGGAAATGTCTGGGCATCCCCAGCAATACACCCTCCAGCCCTTGCTACTTCAGTTACTTGTGAATTATTGTGGGGGCCCTTGGCCCCCTTGATTGGGAGTTCCATTTCATCAGAAATACCCAGGACCCACGTGTAAGAGTCATCTAAACATTCTCATCCAACCAATTTCTCCCAAATTACTATACACACACACACACACACACACACACACACACACACACACACACACACACACACACAGTGAATCATAGTTTACTAATAGTAAGGCCTATCTGAGGCCATCTTCCCTAGGGTATTACTAATAGGAAATGAAACTGTTTTTGCTCTTTTCCCCTCCAATTTTTGTTTTACTAAGAATTGACTTTAGTAGATGGTTCATCAAAGCAGGGAAGAAGAATTGCTTAGTGGAGAAGGTGACAAAGAAAAGTCAGAAGACACCAGAGGAGTTTTCTCAAGAAATAAGCACCAAGAGATTTTTTTTTTGACCCTCCATAATCCAGGTACCCAGGATACATGATTAAGGTCATATTTCAAACAAACAAACTCTAAACTCTCTGTTGATGCCTCTTATATCTGCTCAGATATTAAGTTTACCAATGTAACTGTTGTGCCTATCCTGATGCTAAAATACTTTCATATGATAAAAGTATGTTCCTCTTCCATATCATGAAAGTGTAGTCAATACTTTTTTGTTTTTCCAAGTTGGAGATAGATTTTTTCACTTTTGATCTCAAGGAAAGCTTTTGGGTTCTTTGTGCCAGTTCCATTTTTCTCTGCTTTGCACAAGAACAAAAATCCTTGCCATCATTCATGGCTCAAATTCATTGGTTACTTGCTCTGAGTACCTGCTGGACTCTGGGTATACAAGATGATTCTGACAGATGCATTAAACTGAAAGGGTATGTTTTCTAATGAGTGGTTGTGGTGGATGGAGGGGAACCTAGATTTGGAAACAAGAAGGACAGTTTAGAGCTTTCTTCATTTACAAGGAAGTCTAATACTTATAAGCCCCAGCAAGCAAAAACTATTACCAAGTTTAAAATCCATTTGATTTACTAACTTACCAAACAACAGAATTTAGCCTTACCTCCTTTCATCAGAGGTATGCTGTAGAACACTAGTTGCCTTTCTCTACCCCATGATCCTAGGCCTGCTTGGGAGCTGAGGCCTGCTACTTCTGTCAGCCTCACCACAGAGAATTATACCTCATCATCACACCAGCCCTGTGAAAGATCACATTTGAGGGAGGTTTTTACTGAGTCACTTTCACATCATCCTAAAGTCAGAAGTGGAACAAGTGTAAGTCAGGGAGAGGTACAAAAACATGTGAAAGTACAGAAGCTAGCAAAGTCTATCATGGGGGACTTTCCAGGAAGGTCTCCACAGTAGATTTGAAATTCTGGCCTGCTCTTAAAGGCCCCAGATATTTGCCAGTGAGGCAAAGGGAACCCTGGGGATCTTTGTAGAGGATAATGAGGGAATAGTTCATGATAAAGAAAAAGAATTTTGGGCCCGGAGAGATAGCACAGCGGCGTTGGCCTTGCAAGCAGCCGATCCAGGATCAAAGGTGGTTGGTTCGAATCCTGGTGTCCCATATGGTCCCCTATGCCTGCCAGGAGCTATTTCTGAGCAGACAGCCAGGAGTAACCCCTGAGCATCACCGGGTGTGGCTCAAAAACAAAAACAAAAAAAAGAAAAGAAAAGAAAAAAAAAAAAGAAAAAGGATTTTGGGTCAAATGGTACATTTAGGGAATGGCAAAAGTAGGAGTAAATATGAGAAAGTGAGTAGAGATGAGAGGAAAGAGGTAGAAAATGCCTTAGTCAATTAACAGAAGTGATAAGACTCCGAGGATTTCTTGCATCAGGGAGGTGGGCTGAAGTGAGGGAGTAGTTAGAGAGTAGTTAGAAGAATCCCAGGGAAAGGTAGAAATAATGACAAGAATATTGGTAAGCAATGGAAGAATAGTTAAAAACATCAAGGATGATGTCAGAGCATAAGAAAGTTGCTAAAAAATTGTATTAAAATCTGTCCTAATTTGGAAATCTGTTGTAATGACCCTTTTTATTGCGTGTATTCCTCAGCTCATCTAACAGCACAGCACCACAGACAAGAGATCCCTACGACAACCTGCACTTTCTCTCGTGACTTCCCAGAGTTTATGATGAAGGCTATTTGTGGAACAAATTCATTTTAGGCTCTTCAAACATTATAAAATAAACTGAGTTTTTCCCGTTTGATTTTGTCTCCTGCCAAAGACAGGCACGTGCTTCTTGCTTGAAAGATTTTGTTTCTAGAAATTTTCGGGTTGTGGCCAATGGAGAAATTTAGTGAAGCAGTTAAAATGCTTTATAGGCTTTTTACTAAGATGAATGGCTGGCGGTTTAGGCTCAGGATAAAATGAAATCATGGTCAAGTTTCTTTCAACAGGCATTTTAAGAAACCCAATGGTATTTGAATTGGCTATGTTAACATATTTGTCAAATAATATGTTTAGATTTGACAATGATTTTTTGGTTTGTGTTGGGGCCACACCCAGTGGTGCTCAGATGTTACTCCTAACACTGTGCTTAGGGTCGCTCTTGGCAGGCTCAGGGAACCATATGGGATGTCAGGGATTGAACTAAGGTCGATCATATGCACAGTAAGGATAGGACCAACCACTGTGGTTTAACGCTTCTACCAACTACCCATGCTAAACCAATCAGTGAGAAAGCTGAGAAACTAAGTTAAGAGTTTTTATTATTTTTTCTTGTTACTCAGTCAGGAAACTGCAGGAAACAATGTATTGTGGGCATATTTTCCTGCAGGATTTGTGTATCATATGCTGTGGAGAATTTTGCTTTCAGTTGCCTTCTGTTCACATTTTTGTATTTGCTTTTCCTCCAGGATAAATTTATTTTAAAATTTTATTTATTGATTGATTGATTGGTTTCTGGGCCACACCTGGCAATGCTCAGGGGTTACTCCTGGCTCTGCACTCATAAATTGCCTCTGGCAGGCTGGGGGACCATATGAGATGCCAGAAATCAAACCGGGTTCCTCCCAGGTTGGCCACATGCAAGGCAAATGTCCTACTTCTGTGCTATCTCTCCGGCTGCCCTCCAGAATAATTTGAAGTCAGTTCTTCAGAGAAATGTCTTGTTTGGGGCCGAGTGGTGATACGGAGCAGTAAGGCATCTGCCTTGCCAGCACTAGTCTAGGACGGATGGCGATTTGATCCTCCGGCCTCCCATATGGTCTCCAAAGCCAGGAGTGATTTCTGAATGCATAGCCAGGAGTAACCCCTGAGTGTTACCAGGTGTGCCCCCCCTCTAAAAAAAAGAAAATGTCTTTTTACTTTTTACAAGGTTAGGGTGCTTTTTTTCTCCCTCCTTCTCAATTGAGAAACAGAAAAGATTTAAGTAGCCAGAATGAATTTCTTTGAACATAGGAAATAACCCTGCTTATAATATGAAATAGTCATTAGGTAATTCTAATGATCTAACAGCACAAATATTTTTTTGGCTAAATAAAAATAAAGTGTCAAACTGGAGCAGCTTAAGATATCCTAAAGTGGAACCTGGAATATTGAAATGGAAATGAAAGCCTTTTGGGGAAAAACTTGACTTGCTTTATTAAGGATGGGTTTTGCTTTGAAAGTTTTGCTATCTTTTTTTCACTTCCCAGCACCCTTGCTTTTTCAGATCATGAAACACTTAATGTGAAAGCAGTAGAACAGAATGTTTTTCCAGTGAGGACTACTGTTCTTACTTTAAAGAGTTTTTCAAACTTCTGTCCCAGTGGGGTTTTATCTGTACTAGTGCATTACAATCACCCAGGGGCAATTTAGAAAACTTACCAGCTCACAAGCTCAACCCCAAGAAGGACTGATTGGGGACCATATTGCTTTTTTTTTATTTTTTTTATTAGATGTTTTCTTAAAACCCAGGTTGACTCTGCAGAGTTTAGACCTGCTGACTTCCACTGTGTTTATGTTGAGTTTTAGGTTCATTTAAATTTTTTTTGAGGGGTAGTTTTGGAGTTTGGCCACACCTGGTAGTTCTCTGGGCCTTTTCCTGGCTCTGTGCTCTGTAGTGCCCCTGGGAGTGTTGGGGGACCATATCTCATATCCGGTGCTGAGGATCCATCAGCTTCTTGGCTCATTTTCTACCCACTGACTTAAATCCTTAATTTTCTAAATAAACACTTAAATACTTAATATTCTACCAGGATCATGTCAGATAATCAAGTACCCTGGAAAGGGCCCAAGATGATTTATTTGGGAATGGGAACAAGATGAGGACTTATGTCTCTACTGCTCTCAGACTTTCAAATGTTCTATGGTGTGGACAAAATCCCTTTCCCCAAGGCTCCCGCTTCTTCATTCTGTGAATGGGTAGCTTAGATGTGGACCCTCTATGTCTGCTGCATGCTGAAGTGCTGCTGGAAGCTTGTGGGATTCTACCAGGTATTTCTCCTCCACAGAGGGATTCTATACATGCCTTAGGATGATTGGTTTCTCTTGCTGATTCTTGGGCTCTTCCGGATTCTCAACTACCACTTTCTTCCCTGGGCCCCTCTCTGAGGAAAAAAGTTCTCACCCCCTTTTATAGCAGTTCCCAATGCATCCCTCTGTTTTCATAACTGCAGGTGAAGCTTTACAGCAAAGACCCCTGATACTAAGAAATTGGCTTTTCAGCGATAGCAATGGTGTTGTGGCTATTGGAACCCTGCCCTTTTAAAGAGACACATTTCACATTTGTGGATAAAATGAAACTGTATCTGTCATGTGCTTTGAATTGAATATGAGTATTTTCAACCACAAAAATAAACAAAAATGAATGTGAGAAGGGGGATGAGAATTGAAGATGGCAAGAGATGTAACTGGCTAGGCCTGGACATCATTGATTCAGAGGAATATATAGATGAAAGTCATTTAAGTTTGAGTTTCTATAGTAAAAAGTTAAAAAGAAAAATCAAAACCAAAACCAACTCTTTGAGGTCCCTTGAGAATCATTTGTTTAAAAAGAAAACCCTCAGGTTGGGGACATTGGGCAAAGATCTGGATTGCATGCAGGAACCCCAGGGAGATCCCCTAACTCATACTCCTCCAAGCGCCCCCAGAAATGCATAGAGTTGGTTCTGGGAGCAAACCCTATATGCCTCAGGATGTGGGCCTCAAACTAAACATAAATAAAATGGAATAAGAACAAAATCCTCAGCCCAATAAGAATAAGAATAAAGACACCCAGACTCCAATTCTGAAGTTGAGTTGTGTCTGGTCAGAAACTCAATGCTTCTGGGAAATCTTTTCTCTTCGTCATCTTATCCCTATGCCTGGCTCTTACCCTGATGCCCCTACTTTTCAGTCTCTTTCATCTGCCTTTCTGGTACTCAGTGGCACCCTTGAGCTTCCTCTCTGCCTATGCCTCAAATGCCTTTCAGACACCATTTACCCTAAGTCCAACTACTTGACACAGCAAGGCCCTCTCTGCTGGTTTCTGTGGTTTCATGTGTTCCTATGTCCACATGCTCAGGAAAGCTGGGCTCCCCTTTCTGCCCTTCACCCTGCATGAAACATTTCCTGCCTCCAACCTGGTTCTGCAGCGGGGGGATTTCAGTCTTTAGCAGAGGCCTGAGGTGACAGGTGGCGAGCTCCAGTGGAAACCCCCAACTCACCCCTGAAATGGAAATTCTCCTCGCAGGCTTTCAGAGTTGTCTGTGGGGGACTTCCTAGGGTGTCCATTCATTCCCCTGGTGCTCTTTTTAAATCTCCAAGTTATCTCTCCCCCAAAAGTCTCTCCAGGAGGTATCTGAGGAAAAGTCATGGAGCCCCATAGCTTTAAAGAATTTCAGGGGTTCAGACTTGGGTGGACATTATGGCATAGGCGTGATCCCTTCCACATGGGGGGCACTGGATCTGCCCTTTAGAGCTTGAAGACCACTTAGAGCTTCTTCACTGGAGTGTGGCAGATTACACCCCCCCCCTGTCTATTCCCCTATTCGCTATCGGGGCGCTCACCCTCAGTCAGGCTCTTAGCCATTGCATCACTCCTTGCCTTTCTCCTACTCTTTGACCTACTACGTGAGGAGTGTGGTCTCCAAACAAACGAGCATTAGAAACAACAACAGCAGCAGCACCAGCAACAGCAACAACAAAACAGACTCCAGGAGAGCTAATATCAGAAGGTCTTCCAGATAAAAGGAGCAGAGCAATTATGAAAAAGACCACCGTAGGCAAGCTAAGTTAGTGGGAGAGGTAGTTGAGGTGACTGTGCCATAAAACAGTCCATCACGTGTTGAATCCACGTGTGATTGACGTTCTTTGTAGATGGGATAACCCAGAAGAGGGGATACTAGAAAATTTAGAGGGCATCAAGATCGGTAGACTTTAAGTCAGTTTTGACTAGAGCTTATATAAATTTTTGAGTTCTTAGATTAATTCTAGGTAATATTGATATTGATCTTTCTTAGATATATATCAATTAGAGAATCAAGCTACTCTTGCATATTTGCTTTTTTTGGTTTTTGTTTTCTTGGGGGGGGGCACACCCGGAGATATTCAGGGGTAACTTCTGGCTCTGTACTCAGAAATCACTCCCTGTCAATGGGAGACCATCTGGGATGCTGGGAATAGAAACTGGGTCTGCAGCAGGCAAGGCAAAGGTCGTGCCTCCTGTACTATCCCCTGCTCCCTATACTATCATTCAGGCCCACATACTTGCATTTGTTTTAAAACTTTCCATTATTTGCAATGCCAGATAAAACCCAAAGCCCTTACATGTGCAAAGCAAGTGTTCTGTCTCTGAGATCCTGTTTTATTTAATTTGTTGTTGTTGTTTTTGGGTCACACCCAGCAGCGCTCAGGGGTTACTCCTGGCTCTATGCTCAGAAATCACCCCAGGCAGGCACAGGGACCATATGGGATACCAGGATTCAAACCACTGTCCTTCTGCATGGAAGGCAAATGCCTTACCTCCATGCTATCTCGCCAGCCCCATTATTTAATTTTTTTGAAGACCAGCTTGCTTGCTTTATTTATTTATTTATTTATTTATTTATTTATTTATTTATTTATTTATTTATTTATTTAGTGGGGTCATTCCCAGTGGTGCATGAAGGTCACCAGGACTACATCTGGTGATGGGGACTATCAAGAGCCAGGGATCACACTCAGGTTTAACTCTAAGTGTATCCTCTATTACAAAAGCCAGATCTCTAGCCTGAGAAAGACCAGTTTGGATATTATAAATTGTTTTATATTTCCCAGAGAAAATTGGCTTGAGACTAAATTAGGTTATTAGCCATTAGTGTTATCACAGCTTAACATTTATTCCCTTATGATTTATCCTGAGATTACTTTATTTGAGATGCTACATAATTTTAAAAGCATTAAAAATGCAAACTATGAAGAGTTACTTAACAATGGTGGCTCTAATCATAGCTTAACTAGGAAATGGGTATTGTGTATTTTCATGATAGATATAAACTTCATTGTTGAAGTTTAGCATTTTAATGGGTAGGACAACCATCTTGCCTATTTATTAGAATAGATGTAGTGAGAAGACAAAGTCAGTTTCCCAAATGTAATTTAAATATATTATAATCGAGTACTGTGTTGCAGGAAATTGCTCTCACTCTTATTCAGTCTATTAATTAGCCTTTGACACAAAATTTTCCCCCTCTTTTCATTATATTATTATGAAGTCTAATTATTTTATTTTTATGAATTCATTTAAAATGCTTCATAGTTATGCTATTTAAAATGATTATAAAAAATTTGAAAGATGGGCTAGTAATAAGTAAACTTATTTCTTTACATTTGGTTGAGCAGAACTAATTAATTTTAATTAAAATTTTTTAACCATTTTTCAGTGCATAAAAATACATCTGAATTTGATTTCAACCTATTGTAATTTTAAATTACAATATTTTTGTAATTTTGTAAAAATTTTGTAAACTTTCTTCTTCTTTTCTTTCTCTTTTTCTTTCTTTCTTTCTTTCTTTCTTTCTTTCTTTCTTTCTTTCTTTCTTTCTCTTTTTCTTTCTTTCTTTCTTTCTTTTTTTTTTTTTTTTTTTTTTTTTTTTTTTTTTTTTTTTTTTTGGTTTTTGGGCCACACCCTGTGACGCTCAGGGGTTACTCCTGGCTATGCGCTCAGAAGTTGCTCCTGGCTTCTTGGGGGACCATATGGGACGCCGGGGGATCGAACCGCGGTCCGTCCTAGGTTAGCGCAGGCAAGGCAGGCACCTTACCTCCAGCGCCACCGCCCGGCCCCCTCTTTCTTTCTTTCTTTCTTCTTTTCTTTCTTTCTTTTCTTTCTTTCTCTTTCTTCTTTCTTTCTTTTCTTTTCTTTCTTTCTTTCTTCTTTCTTTCTTTCTTTCTTTCTTTCTTTCTTTCTTTTCTTCTTTCTTTCTTTCTTTCTTTCTTTCTTTCTTTCTTCTTTCTTTCTTTCTTTCTTTCTTTCTTTCTTTCTTCTTTCTTTCTTTCTTTCTTTCTTTCTTTCTTTCTTTCTTTCTTTCTTTCTTTCTTTCTTTCTTTCTTTCTTTCTTTCTTTCTTTCTTTCTTTCTTTCTTTCTTTCTTTCTTTCTTTCTTTCTTTCTTTCTTTCTTTCCTTCCCTTCCCTCTCTCCCTCCCCTCCTTCCTTCCTCCCTTCTTCCTCCCTTCCTCCTTCCCTCCTTCCTTCCTTCTCTCTCTCCCTCCCCTCCTTCCTTCCTCTCTCCCTCCTCTCCCTCCTTCCTCCCTCCTTCCCTCCTTTCTTCCTTCCTTCTTTCCTTCCTTTCTTCCTACATTTCTCTTTCCTTCCTTCCTTCCTTCCTTCCTTCCTTCCTTCCTTCCTTCCTTCCTTCCTTCCTTCCTTTCTTCCTCCCTTTCTTCCTTCCTTCCTTCCTTCCTTCCTTCCTTCCTTCCTTCCTTCCTTCCTCCTTCCTTCCTTCCTTTCCTTCCTTTCCTTCCTTCCTTCCTTCCTTCCTTCCTTCCTTCCTTCCTTCCTTCCTCCCTTTCTCCTTCCTTCCTCCCTTTCTCCTTCCTTCCTTCCTTCCTCCCTTTCTCCTTCCTTCCTCCCTTTCTCCTTCCTTCCTTCCTTCCTTCCTTCCTTCCTTCCTTCCTTCCTTCCTTCCTTCCTTCCTTCCTTCCTTCCTTCCTTCCTTCCTTCCTTCCTCCCTTTTCTCCTTCCTTCCTTCCTTCCTTCCTTCCTTCCTTCCTTCCTTCCTTCCTCCTTCCTTCCTTCCTTCCTTCCTTCCTTCCTTCCTTCCTTCCTTCCTTCCTTCCTTCCTTGGTCTGTCTGGTCAGTCACGTGCAAGGCAAACACCCTACTGCTATGCTTTCCTCCAACCCCTAGAATTATTTTTCATAAAAATTTTGCTCATATTTACTTACACATATCTAGCCTTACATGCTCTCACTTTTTAAAATTCTGTTGAAATTAGGTAAGTATGGCAGATAGATTTATATAAATTTAGATTAGATTTATTTAGGCTTTGAGCCTTCTCTTTTATACATGGAAGCCAACATATATCTTTAAAAAAATCATATTCCCTTATTTGTTCCATTGAACAAGTAGTAACTGGAAACTAGAAATGTGTTGCTGTGATGGAGAATGGAGATTCCCAATGTATCTCATAAACACTGTCTCACAGGGTTTAAATAATATTTGTATTGGGCAAATCATTTGGAAATAAATGAAGGCTGAATATAAAACTGAAAAACCAGCAAACTTTTCCAGACAAAGATACTGTCTTTTCTTGTTTTTTTTTTCCCCTAAACCTAACCCTTCTGACTAATATTTATAACTGTTTCCCAGTTCTTTATAAAACCTTTTTCTTGAGATTCTGTAGCCAAAATGGCTTCCTTGAGGTCATGAGTCTGCCATGAGTTCATCATCCTCCAACTTGCCTGTTTCTTACAATTAGAGTTCTTTTTCTACCTGTCACTATTTGTCTCTGTGGATTGGCCTTCAAGCAACAGTGGCACTAAAACTCTGTGGTTACATACAAGCAAAAGCATACAAGTTATTTTTAGGGGGCTAGTATAGAAAATAAAAGTTAAGCTTTACCCCAACTGCTGAGTTATTCAAAGACTTTCATTTGTTAACGGGGCCTATAAGGGCCCCAGTATGTATTGTGAGCCACTAAGTGTGCAGTGTAGAGGAACTGAGATGCCCAGGCTACTCCATGTTCAGTCCAGCGCTTCTGTAATATTTTTCAAAGAAATGTTGATTTATAGAAAGATGCTTCATCCTACTTCCTAGCCACATCCCCTCCAAGTCTAATATGTGCCCAAACAAGATTTATAGGCTCAGACCAATTTTTTAGATGTTTCACCAGCATATTTTTTTAGCTATATAAAGTAAATTTATATTTATTTTTACAAACCAGAACTGGGACTGGAGCAATAGTACAGTGGTGAAGGTATTTTTCTTGCAGGCAGCTGACCTGGGTTTGATCCCCATGATCCCCTGAGCCTGACAAGAGTCATTCCTGAGTGCAAAGCCAGGAGAAACCCCTGAGCACCACCAGGTTTGCCCCCCCAACTCCCAAAATCAGAACTATACGAACCTGTCAAAATCTGTTAATGCTTTCTAACATTGGTATAAATAGAATTCAGTGCAAGTTATAAGAATTCGGTTGTTTTACTCATTTTAATATTTTTATTTTAGTACATTTCTTATTACCTGCTTATATATATTATATATAGATGTTATTAATTGAACTGAAATATACTTTACTGGTCCAAGTTTAAAAAGTATTTTATGGTAATGGGCCTTTCATCTCATGCTAAAATATTTGTGTCTTATATGCTGAGGTGAGATTTAAGGTTTTTTTTGTTTTTGTTTTTGTTTTTGGGCCACACCCAGCGGCGCACAGGGGTTACTTCTGGCTATTTGCTCAGAAATCGCTCCTGGCAGGCACGAGGGACCACATGGGATGCCAGGATTCGAACCAACCATCTTTGGTCCTGGGATCGGCTGCTTGCAAGGCAAACGCCACTGTGCTATCTCTCCGGCCCCAGAGAGATTTAAGTTTTTAAGTGTGTTTTATTTTTTCAACATTTAAAGTTCCATATAATTAATGTAAACTTAAGTTGTAAACTAAAATGAAATAAAACATACTCAATATTTTGTTATTTTAGCTGTCCTTATATTTTTGGACCAAAAATATACTCTTGATTCCTAGCTAGGTTTGATTATTTGTTGTTTTTGTTTGTTTGTTTGTTTGATTGTTTTTGGGCCCCACCAGCAATGCTCTGTAATTATTTCTTGCTCTGTGCTCAGGAAACACTCTTGGTGGTACTATGGGGAATGTATAAGAATGCTGGCGTTCCATTCTGAGCCGACTTGCAAGGCAAGCACTCTACCCTCTAAACTATCTGGCCTCTCTATAGCAAGATTTTTAGTCCCCTTGCTATCACTGGGCAAGATCCCAACACAGCCGTTCCACTAAAGCCAGAATATTCCTAGGCATAAACAACTCTTTATTAATTTGTGAATGGGCTAGAGGGATAGTATACCTAGTAGGAAGTTAGCCTTACACATGGCTGACCTGGGCTTGATTCCCAGCATCTCATAAGTTCCCCTAAGCATACCAGTAGTGATTCCTTAGTTCAGAGCCAGGAGAAATTCTTTTTTTTTTTTTTGGTTTTTCCGTCACACCCGTTTGATGCTCAGGGGTTACTCCTGGCCAAGTGCTCAGAAATTGCCCCTGGCTTGTGGGGAGACTATATGGGATGCCAGGGGATCGAACTGTGGTCCTGATCCTTGGCTACCGCTTGCAAGGCAGACACCTTACCTCTAGCACCACCTCGCCGGCCCCCCAGGAGAAATTCTTGAGCACTAGTGGATGTGACCCAAAACCTGAAGAAAAAAACAAATCTCTTTGTGGTTCAAATGACATCATGAGGAGTCGGAGAGATAGCACAGCGGCGTTTGCCTTGCAAGCAGCCAATCCAGGACCTAAGGTGGTTGGTACGAATCCCGGCTTCCCATATGGTCCCCTGTGCCTGCCAGGAGCTATTTCTGATCAGATAGCCAGGAGTAACCCCTGAGCACCACCGGGTGTGGCCCAAAAACAAACCAAATCAAATGACATCATGAGGCTTCTTTACCTAGTGTTGTCCTCTGTGTTCCTTACTCCTCTTTCCACTCTGTGCCATTTGATTAGCTTCATAGCACTTGCCACTCTATGACAAATATGGATTACATATTTGTCTATTTGAGAATTGTCAAGACATCACAGTCTATCTCCTTTTCTATCAAATAACAATGATCTCCACTAACTACTGTAGACTTTACATAGCACAGTGTTTCTGAACTTCTATAGCAGCAACCCCTTTCCTCCTGAGAAATTTGCATATATTCTCAGCTATTTAGATCTATAAATCATTGACTTATCATAAATCATATCATGAATCATAATCACCACCACCACCACCACCATCACCACCACCACCATGTTCAGTTATGTAACCCACAGTTTAAGAAGTTTAATATAGAATATCATAAAACATTCTCTTTTTTTCTCTGTCACTGTCTCACATGGACACTGTCCCTTCAGCTATCATACATAGCTGGAAGTTGATCTTCTTCCAGGTTGGACCCACCAACAGACCAGCCCTGTTCCCTCACCAATCCTGATGCCCCCTAAGTCCTTCTTCTTCTGGTTTCTCCTATTCAAGGTTATTCCCCCCCGCAATTATTGAACAGCTTCATTCACATGTGTTGGAAAACTTTGTTAAAAAGCTACTAAAACTGCCTGTTCCCACTATCTCAGCTTTCTCACTGTAGTTTTTTTGTTTTTGCCTTCCTGTCCACATTTGGGAGACCTTTTATATTATATTAGACATCATAGATTACTTTTTAAAACTTATACATTTTTTTTTGTTAGGAGGTCAAACCTGGCTGTGCTCAGGGCTTGCTCCTGGCTCTGTGCTCAGGGATCACGTTGGTAGGGCATGGAGGATTCTGCAGTGTTGGAATGGAATATGAGGTCTGCTGCGTGCAAGGCAAGTTTCTTACCTGCTGTACTATCTCTTGGCTCTGGATTCCTAATGTGTACACATACCTAATTTGTGTATTCTTCAGAAGCTAACCTGATGATGATCACATCATGAGAGGGCCATGTCCTCCTCCCATATGGAATGGGTTCAATGAATTCAACTTGGGAGTCTTGGCTGGAGCAAAACTGGGGAAAGGGCCATCAAGGCAAATCAGGAAACTAATCAGGAAATCTAAAGGACAGAAGACCTAAAAGAAAAAAGGAGGTACAATTCTTTTGGGTATATTTGTCATAAAGATTACTTTCAAAATTATGTGAACATGCCCAAAAGATTTCCTATGTCATAGAAAAACATAAACAGAGATGCTTGGGGGCTTTGTATCTCTTGTTTCAGGGATTTTATCTCTCTTATTTCCAATTCTTGCAACTCTGCCTGATACCTAATCAGAAATGAATGTTTCAGTTCTATTAGTAGCAGGAGGAGGTGGAAAGAAAGGCCAACTTGAAGCTTTTGAAAATAAAAAGGAGGGCCTCGAAAGATAGCACAGCGGCGTTTGCCTTGCAAGCAGCCAATCCAGGACCAAAGGTGATTGGTTTGAATCCCAGTGTCCCATATGGTCCCCCGTGCCTACCAGGAGCAATTTCTGAGCAGACAGCCAGGAGTGACCCCTGAGCACCGCTGGTGTGGCCCAAAAACAAACAAACAAAAAAATAAACACCCGAAAATAAAAAGGAATGGGCCAGAGAGATAGCATAGAGGCAGGGCATTTGCCTTGCAGGCAGAAGGACGGTGGCTCGAATTCTGGCATCCACATAGTCCCCCGAGCCTTCCAGGAGCAATTTCTAAGCATAAAGCCAGGAGTAACCCCTGAGCGCAGCTGTGTATGACCCAAAAACCAAAAGAAAAAGACAAAAAAAAAAAAAAAAAGATAAATGGGAGTAACCACAACCTTTGCTATTACTTTCCTGTGCTTATCATTGTTTGTGGGAAAAGTCCTTTCTTCCATGTTCAGATGCCAACTGTTTTTTAAGGTCCAGTTTGAAAAAATGACAGTGGGTACAAAGAATCAAGTGTATCCTGTAGGCAAAAAAAAAAAAAAAAAATCAAATTTATCTTCTGGGATATATATCTTTTTAGTTTTTATTTGATTGAAACCTTTGTATATACAAAGTCCTTCATAGTTGAATTTCAGATATATGGTGAGTCAGGGCCATTCCCACCACCCGTGTTGACTTCGCTCCATCAATAAACCCAGAGTGCATCTTATACTACCACCCTTTGCCCGCTGGCCTGTCAGTATAACAGGCCCATTTAAGTTTAGATTGTAAAAGTTATGTCTCTTTATTTTATTGTTGTTGACTGACTTAGATATTTAGTTTTGCCTTTTTTTCCTTCACCAATGCACCTGAGACCACTTGGCCCCTGGACCCCATTCTTTCTTTTTTTACTTCCCTCTTAATTTTATAAAAAAAAATGCAAAAATATGAGGTAAAACAAAGTAACCTGTGATCAAGATTCTGTGAGAAAGGTGGAAGCCCCTATTTAAAATATAGAAAAAGAAAAAATAGAAAAACAACAACAACAACAACAACAAAGGAGAGTGTGTGTGTGGTAGTTTATTTGCACAGCAAAAGTTAGGGAAAATAGGAAGGAAAAACCTTTGGCTTAAAAACAGGAAGACCCTACCCATGAAGCACCTTGCCATAAGAGCAACTATAGGCTCCGGGCATACTAAGTCGTCTAACACAAGTTTGTCTTCATGGTCCCATGGTCTTCTCAATCACAGATGTCACAGTCAGGTTTCTGTAGATGGAGATCTTGGTTTTTGCATAGATCTTTTGTTGAAGTCAGGGCAACATGGAGCATCTTCTGATTTCATCTCGTTATTAGGTGGTGATGCAGGGAAACCTGTCCTGAAAGCAAGTCGTTGCTGTTTCCAAGCCATCAAGGTGTCATATGAACCCACTCTGGAGCAAGTCGGTACCAGGGCAGCAGGTACCAGGGCCTTCCCTGGTAGAAGTTCAATTACTGATGCTGGTACAGAAAATTGTGCCAGTTTCAAAGATGGAGTCCATGGTTCAGGGATGAATGGTCAATGTTTGATCGACTGAAGCCTTAGTCAAGTCACTCTGACAAATGGTTAGGGTGAAAGGCCCCACTGCAATATAAAATTTATGAGTTCTTATACATATTGGATAAAAACTTCTATATGTAAGATTTCCCCCATTTTGGCCGGGCGGTGGCGCTAGAGGTAAGGTGCCTGCCTTGCCTGTGCTAGCCTTGGATGGACCGAGGTTCAATCCCCCGGTGTCCCATGTGGTCCCCCAAGCCAGGAGCGACTTCTGAGCACATAGCCAGGAGTAACCCCTGAGCGTCACCGGGTGTGGCCCAAAAAACAAAAAACAACAAAAAAAAAAAGATTTCCCCCATTTTAATGTGCTTATGCAAAAAGGTCCCCCGAGGCTGCCAGGAGCGATTTCTGAGCATAGAGCCAGGAGTAACCCCTGAGTTCTGCCGTATGTGACCCAAAAAAACCCAAACAAACAAACAACAACAACAACAACAAATACAAAGAATGATACCTATTGAGGAAGTACATCTAAAGAAATATATGAAGGAAATATACATATTACCTTTAAGTCTTTTGAAATAGTCAGGGGTGGGGGGAATAAAATCTGGAGCATAGCTTCAGCCTGTGACATGGTCTTATGGAGTCACGGACCAGGAAATGCTCTCGAGCTAGGGGTTTCTCAAAACCCAAATCTGGTAGCTAGTAACAGTCCACAGCGAAGGGAGGAGGGAGAAAAAGGGCCTCTGAGAGCAAATCAGCAGCAGCGGGTGTGGCAGCTTCTTCTCACGCTCAGTCTAGGCATACTGGGAAGCAGTATTTTCACTTTGGGAGCTGGTTAGCAGCTAGTTGGGGTTCTGGTTTCTGGGGAGTTAAGAACTGAGGGTAAAAAGGGTTAAATAGGGAGAAATAACAGATCAGGGGTGAGAGAATGAAAGGATTAGAAAGGATTTGTATAGTATAAGAAGGGGGGAGGGTTATATATTACAGTATTTCTGAGATCCGTGGGAGATCATTCTCCAAGTCATTTAAAAATTTGTTCCAGGAATCTGAAATAATATGGGACAAATCAAGGTTTTATATGTGCCAGACATGATGTGAAATATTCTCTTTACAAGGACTACCTATTCATTTGCCATGATAAATACCCTAGGCATCATTATCACCTTCCTATTATGGCTTAATCAACTACAGCAGCACAATTTGGTAAACAAATTGTTCCAGCTTGAACACCATAACCACAATTTAGTCATGAAATCTTATTAGCATCAGAATCATAAAATAGCATTTTCTTGTGAAGCACATTAGTCTAAAAGTCAACAGAGCTAAATTCTAGTTAATAATTAAACCAACCATATGTCCTGCTCATCAACCCATGAAGATAGGTATAATTAGCCCCTTTTTAAAGACCAAAGATATTGTGGATTAGAAGATTATATGGATCGTACAAGGACACACAGTTTGGGATTTGAACCAAGAGCTTAGAATTCCAAAGTCAATGACTTAAATTCCTTAGAGATGTTCTTTCTGGAAGTTGTGGCTTGTGATTTGAATGGCTTGTGACTTTAGACATTAAGATTAAGCTCTGACCTCTGCAATATGGTAGACTTAGACTAGAAGGTATTGCTTTGGGGGTTCCTTTTGTTCTATGATACCTGAAGCAAGAACATTCTGGATGTTCCTCCTCTTGTTATATTTATCTTAACTGTGTAGAGTTGGATTTACTCCATTGAATAGGGAGAGAAATATAAAGATGTATTCTGGATAGGTAGCTTGCAAGGTGAACACTGGACAAGAGAGAAGAGGGCTGGCTTCTAGTTGGTTGGAAACCAAAAAATAAATTGAGATGATGGATGGCAAAGCCAAACTCACCTTACCAAAGTGTTGGAGAGTGGTGGGAAAATAATTCCCGATAAGAATCATAAGGGACTCAGGAAAATTGTATTAGGAGCTATTTGTGTGCTGGTGTGGGGTTGGGGAAGAATAGAATTCAATGGAGAAAACTTGAGATCTAGTCTTTTGAGCCAACATTGTGCTAAGAGTAAAGGTGAAGAAAAAGCAGGTCAAGTGGGTGGACCTCAGCAAGTCACTTTGTGTAAAATGGAAAGGTCACATGCCATCTGGGGACATTTGCTAAGAAATAAGTGTGTAGATTACACAAGCTTTAGGAAAGAAATTTGGGGAAAAAGATACAGTTTGTGTTTTTGTGCTTAATTATATATTTTTGGGAGGGGTAGTGTTCAGAGGATTGCAATCAGCAATTTGTTTTCTTAGGGTTATTATGGCAGGGAAATGAAAGCATGAAGGATGAGAAAAGTTATAAAAGAGGGAAGGAGGTAGGGAAAGGCTTAACTGGCACATGATAAAGAAAAAAAGTCAAAAAATAGAAACCTCTGTTGTGCAACCCATGAGCCGTACAACTGCAATAGATCATTAGGGCTAGAGTGGCTCCATCCCCACAGCTTGCAGGCCACTTTCTATTGCTTAACTGTCTCTGTCTGGACTATCAAGGCAAAATTATAAAGAGAACAAGTTGTCATGGACCCAGGAACATTCTTGGATTGAAAGACTTTCCCACAAAATGAACGTGTGGAAATTTAGTTCTTTTGAGCAGGGTGAAGCCAGTCCAAGTTTCAAAACTGAGGCCTGAATGAACTACCCATTTTATAAACTTCTGGTCTAGTTTCTTCATGTAGAATACAGCTCATTGAAGTAAAGCCTGTTTAGCATTTCTTAGAAAGACTTAAAACCAACTAATTCAGGCCAAAGAATTTAGATTAGAGACATTTGACATTAGAGGAAGTGAGAGAAAGTATCATTTACATTTCTAGGTTCTTTAGTAATACAATTGTGAAAATGTAATTTGTCATAGTGATAGAACCAATTGAGTTTAAAATTACTTTATTTAAACACTGATATGCAAAGATATTTATAATACAGTTTTTTTCTGGTTTTCAATGTTTTAACACTAATCCTACCACCAGTGTAATGTTCCCTAAAAGGCACAAAATAATTTACTATATATTGCTTGTGACTACTAAATGGTAATATAAAAAAACTACCATAACAAATAATTTGTGAAAATTGTTATATGGCACAATGGGGCCATTAAATCATTGTCTGAAGGTTTACTGAGCTGTTTTTTTGCTTTTGAGAGTTCTGTTTTGTTGCCTTAGTTTTTGAGTTTAGGTGGTTTCTATGTGACTTTCAAATCTAATTTGGGGTGTTAGTATTGAGAAATTTGGAGGTACTGTGTGGCTGCACTCCAGAAAGTTCAGGATTTGTGGAGCTGGCCTTATGAGTTTACATGGTGATGGCTGTGGAATGAGGGGTTTCTAGAAGTATGGAGAGGTACCATCCAACTCCAAAAGACTCCAGAGTGGAATGCTGGGTTTTCAGAAGTATGGAGGGATAACATTCTATTTTGAAAGACCCCAGAGTTTTCAGTCCCAACCCATCATACCTGGAGTTTTTATCAATTAGGTGTCTTCATAGAGATTAGTCGTGAAGTCGTGAAGTTGAGCCATTGTTGTGTCAGCAACTGTAAGGCATGGGTATGACTTATGGGTGGCTTTGGCAATGTGGGGCCTCATTCCATCCACCTCCTGAGGGTACCCCCGAGTTTTCAGTTTCAAGAAACAAATTGTTTTCTCTGTCACACGTGCAGCCTGTGAAGATGGAAACAGGAATAAAGAAGCTGTTTGAGGCACATACTGATTCAGTGTAAATAAAATAGTTCTTAAGGACAAATTCATTAATAATAACATAGTAACTGGAGACACTTGACAGATGTTCCGATGTGTGTTCCAGAGGAGAGGAGGGGACATAAAAGTTTTTCAGAAGCAAAACTGTTGGGCTCCACACACAGTAATCCAACCCTGGGAAAATGGGTCTGGAGCAGAGTAGCTACAAAGAATTAATAATCCAAGCCAGGAGGCTTCCAACCTCATGGTGTGGAGCCCCACCAAGCCAACAACTTTTAGTGCCATTCAATTCACCCAAGGCAGGGTGAGAGTCCAATAGCAAAGTACCTATATGGAGCAAATGCAATCTAGGTGGGTTTTTACATTTCAAAAGCCTTGAGTGAAAGACTGAGTGAGGGCAGAAATCTTTGTATTGGAATAAAATAAGGTTATTTTTTTTTTAACACAAAACAATACCCAAGACATAGTGTCTAACAGTCAGATTCTCAGTATTCCTATTCTTTCCTTTCTTTGCTCATAAGCAAAACATGTGGCCTCTTTATTCCTGGGACCTGGGACCAGTAATTAAAATGGGTTTATGTTTCTCCTTTAGGGAAGAGAATTGTCACCTAAAGTAAGCAGCCAAGTCTTGTAGGTATGTGAAAACCAGCATGTACTATTTATCAAACACCAGTTTGACTACAGACAATGATTAATTTTATTTTATTATTTAAAAAATATAGTTTAGGCCAAGTGTTACACTAGTGTTAATGTTTATAGTATTAATGTACAGTATTTACATATATACTATTAACGTATTGTGTTAACTACACTTCACACCACCAAAGCACCCACCATCCTTCACCATTAAACACATTGCATCAGAGAAATAAAAGTTTATAAATTTGGTCCAAAGCAACATTTTATATAGCTGCTAAGGAGATGAGGTTAGAGGTTGTCTCCTATTGAAATTATACTTCTTAAATAATCCAACCCTTTAAGCCATAAAAATCAGTGATTAAGTAAGGACTAAGTATGATGGGGAGAACGATGGGGTCACTAAAGTCAGATAGCAAAAACACTTTCCATATAATACACAGACATCATTTACCAGGCTTGGTATTCGTTTTTACAAAGATAGTCAAGATATTCACTCTATGGACAAGTGAAAAAAATTAAAAAGAAATAAAAGTCACTCATATACCATCACCTAGAAGAAAATAGGGCTCACATTTTAATTTCAGCTCAAAAATGCTTTCAGTTATGCATTTTTATGCATATACTTTTATGCATACGTATTTTTTACACAAAGTAATCATAATGTGCATAGCTGATTTGCAATGAGTTTTGCTCTTTCAAACAGATGGCTTGTGAAAAATTTGCTATCTTAAAAATTCTTAGGATTGGGTATTATAACAATATTTTGATAAACAATTCCATTTGTATTACTAGAACTGTTATAATATTTATTAAGTTTATTGACAGTGTCAGAGAGATGAAATAAAAAAGAATATTAAATTTTATGTATATGGATTTTCTTTTTTTTATATTTTATTTAAACACCTTATTACTACATGATTGTGTTTGGGTTTCAGTCATGTAAAGAACACCACCCATCACCAGTGCAACATTCCCATCACCAAAGTCCCAAATCTCCCTCCTCCCCACCCAACCCCTGCCTGTACTCTAGACAGGCTTTCTATAACCCTCATACATTCTCATTATTAGGATAGTTCAAAATGTAGTTATTTCTCTAACTAAACTCATCCCTGTTTGTGGTGAGCTTCATGAGGTGAGCTGTAATTTTCAGACCTTCTCTCTTTTGTGTCTGAAAATTATTATTGCAAGAATGTCTTTCATTTTTCTTAAAACCCATAGATGAGTGAGACCATTCTGCATTTCTCTCTCTCTCTTAATCTCTCTCTCTCTCTGACTTATTTCACTCCACATAATAGATTCTATGTACATCCATGTATAGGAACATTTCATGACTTCATCTCTCCTGACAGCTGTATAATATTCCATTGTGTATATGTACCACAGTTTCTTTAGCCATTCATCTGTTGAAGGGCATCTTCGTTGTTTCCAGAGTCTCGCTATGATAAATAGTGCTGCAATGAATATGGGTGTGAGGAAGGGATTTTTGTATTATATTTTTGTGTTCCTAGAGTATATTCCTAGGAGTGGTATAGCTGGATCGTATGGGAGCTCGATTTCCAGTTTTTGGAGGAATCTCCATATCGCTTTCCGTATATGGATTTTCTAAAATAATTATTCATTATGTAATTCCCAATAGCTTAATATCATGCAAATATGCTGTCAGTACTGAAAGAGTGTGACAACAGTATTTCTTTTAAAACTGGATTTTGTTTGTTTGTTTTTAGGCCACAATTGGCAGCGCTCAGGGGTTACTCTTGGCTCTGAGCTCAGAAATTACTCCTGGTAGGCTTGGACGGCCATAGGGATGCCAGGGATCAAACCCAGGTTGGCCATGTGCAAGAAAAACACCCTACCCGCTGTGTTATTGCTCTTGCTTGAAACTGGAATTTTTATATACCTTCAGTTAATTGTAAAGAGCAAGATATATAAAGCACTCACAAAGTTCAACAACCAATAACCCCATCAAAAAAGTAGAAAGAGGGGCCTGAGAGATAATATAGGGGTTCCTGTGCTTGACTGGAACATTGACATTTGGCCAACCTTAGTTTGATCCCCAGAACCATATATGGTTCCCTGAGCTCTGCCAGAAATGGTCTCTGCTAAGCCCTAAGGCCATGAGGCACCTTTGGAAATGGTCAGAAATAAACAAACAAAGTTGGGGAGAGAAGATAAACAGACATTTCTCCAAAGAAGACATAGATAGACAACGGGCATCTGAAAAAGTATTCATCATCACTTATTATCAGAGAAGTGGAAATAAAAACAACAATGAGAATGACATACATCATATCCAAGAAAATGGCATATATCAAAAAGACTGTTATAGGGAGGTGGGAAAGCAGAAACTCACTATCATTTAACACTCATGGGAATTAATGGGGGGATTCCTCAAAAGATTAAAAATAAAATCCCCACATGACATAGTAATTCCTCTTCTTGGCATCTACTTCCCAAACACAAGAAAGATTAATTAAAAAAAGATGTATTCACACCAAAGTTTATTGTTGCACTTAGTACAATAGCCAGGGCATGGAAACAAGCCAAACATCCAACAGAGATGAGTGGATAAAGAAGTGGTGGCAAATATACGTAATGGATTATTATGCAGCTGTTATAAAAGATGAAATCATGAAGTTGTCTGGAACTTGGATGATACTGGATGGCATAATATTGAGTGAAATAAGTCAGAAGGATATAAAAAGACAAGACAAGGAAATGAACAGCAGTAAATAATGACAAATGCTTGGCCTTGGATTACAAAACTGATTACCAAATATTTAGAGAAAAGAAAGGGGGTGGGAATGGAGATCAGACCAGGGTGACCTAGGAATAGTGATGGAAGGTAATGGACACTTTGGTAGTGAGAGTGTGCAGTAACTTTGTACCATAAAAATTAACACAATTGTAGCCATGTTATCTAAACTATTATTTTTAAAAAAGTATTAGAATAACTTATTTTCTGATATTATGAGACACTATGTTATTGCATAAGCCTGGATAAGAGAAGTAATCTTTATGGAAAACTAAATGAAATATTTCCATCTACTTCCCTAGGTCAGCATTTTTCAGCTGAGGTCCCTAGGCCCTCCTTTAGGCCCCTGGGATATTCCAAGAAGCCCACAGGTAAAAGTTGCTTAAAAGGGGGCATGGCATGAGACTAGGGGTCAATAGGTAGGACAGTGTTGAGAAACCCTGTTCTGAAGGTGCTGTAGTTTTGGAGCCAATAAATCTTGAACCTATAATGTATTTATACATTGTGAAAACCTCTTTGGACTTGAAAAAGGAGCTCTTTAAGAAGCGTATATAGGACTGGAGAGATAGTACAATGAGTGAAGTGCTTACCTTGCATGTGGACTGACCCAGGTCTATAGAATCTCCTGAGCCATGCCAGGAGTGATCCCTAAACACAGTGCCAGGGCTAAAGCCTAAGAACTATTGAATATGACCCCAAAACAAAAAGAAGCATATATATATATATATATATATATATGTATGTGTGTATACATATATATATACATGTATATATACAGAGAGATAGATAGATAGATAGATAGATAGATAGAGAGAGAGAGAGAGAGAGAGAGAGAGGTTGAAAAGATAGTGCAGGGGCTAAGGCATTTGCTTTGGATGTAGACAATCTCGATCCAGTCCCCAGCACCACACAGTCCTCTGAGCACCACCAGGAGATATACCCAAGTGCAGAACTGAACAGACTCTTGAGCACTTCCTGATGTGGCCCTCTACTCCTCTACCCCCCAAAGAAGAAGCTTGTTTGGGAAATTCACTTCACCTTCTCTAAAAATGCTGAGTCCATTGTCTACACTCATGCCCCCCATGCAAAATTCTTTGAGGAAATTTGTTATAGATGTCAGTGCCATGAAAAAATAGTTTTTCTGACTTACTCATCTACTTCTTCCTTCATTTTAGTAAGCTGTTCTAATGGTGATGATCTTTGCCTCCCTAGCACGAACCAGGAAGCTTAGAGCTAAGTTTCAGCCAGTGCAAATAACTCATATTGATCATGTTAATATGTTTTCATGTTCCTCTTCCATGGTATTGTTTTCTATTTCCATTTTATTACCCTAATTGTTATATTTGATAGAAGGGACAAAATTCTTCCTTATTTCTTTCCTCAGAAAACCAAAGCAAATATCCTTATGAGTTGGAAGACATGTAAACAGTATGAAATATTGTGTTGGATTGCTTTACTAGTTTATTGTTTTCATGTCAATTTCCTATGTGTATTATTTTTCAGGATTGTTCTCTTATTCCTAGGAATTTTAAAAATGCAGTAGGCTATCACTTTAGGGTGCTAATGGTACAGCTCTCTTTTCAATAGTCTTACCTGGTCATTAGAGAACACGCTTGACTGGAGACTGAAAGTACTCTTTAACTTTGTGACATTGTCTTCTCTTATTTCTTCAATGCTTCCATCCCCTTCCACTACGCTCTCTTCTCACAAAGCTAACTTCCTCGGAATGAAACATCTCTGAAATAGCCATCAATTCATCCTAGCTGGTCACCTATACTTAGCTATACTGTTGTGTCCTGGAGGGCAGTGATTTTCAAACTGTTCAGGGATTTTCAAACTGCACAGATTCCTCTAAGCGCTCTGATAATCCCTTCCACCTCCTCCTCTCCACATTCTGTTCTCTTCAGTCTGGCTAAATGCCTCTTTTGTGTTCACACATCCTATTACATGAAGCTGTCTGTTTCTTAATGGTTGGGAATGGCCTTTTGTTATCTTTTTTATACCCACCACTTTAAGGAGAGAAGTTTGTGGAAAACTTTGAAGAGGGACGTTGATTAGACTGTTTCACTTAGTTTCTTGAGATTGAAAGAAATAAACTGAGTTTTAGTTATCTTTTGGGAAAATGGCATTGTTGTGAAGGGAGATGTTCCTTCTCTTCCTTCCTGCCCTTCTTCCTTCCCTTCCTCTTTCCTCCCTAACCCTCTCAATTTCTTTCTTCCTTCTTTCTCATCTTTCTATTCTCTTTCTTTCTATTCTCTCTTTCTTTCTTTCTTTCTTTCTTTCTTTCTTTCTTTCTTTCTTTCTTTCTTTCTTTCTTTCTTTCTTTCTTTCTTTCTTTCTTTCTTTCTTTCTTTCTCTTTCTTTCTTTTCTCTTTTCTTTCTTTCTTTCTTTCTTTCTTCTTTCTTTCTTTCTTTCTTCTTTCTTTTTCTTTCTTTCTTTCTTTCTTTCTTTCTTTCTTTCTTTCTTTCTTCTTTTCTTTCTTTCTTTCTTTCTTTCATTTTATTTCTTTCTTCTTTTTCTTTCTTTCTTTCTTCTTTCTTCTTTCTTTCTTTCTTTTCTTTCTTCTTTCTTTCTTTCTTTCTTCTTTCTTTCTTTCTTTCTTTCTTTCTTTCTCTTTCTTTCTTTCTTTCTTTCTCTTTCTTTCTTTTTTTTTTTTTCTTTCTTTCTTTCTTTCTTTCTTTCTTTCTTTCTTTCTTTTTTTCTTTCTTTCTTTCTTTCTTTCTTTCTTTCTTTCTTTCTTTCTTTCTTTCTTTCTTTCTTTCTTTCTTTTCTTTCTTTCTTTTTTCTTCTTTCTTCTTTCTTTCTTTCTTTCTTTCTTCTTTCTTTCTTTCTTTCTTTCTTTCTTTCTTTCTCTTTCTTTCTTCTTTCTTTCTTTCTTTCTCTCTCTCTCTCTCTTTCTCTCTCTCTCTTCTTTCTTTCTTTCTTTTTTCTTTTCTTCTTTCTTTCTTTCTTTCTTCTTTCTTCTTTCTTTCTTTCTTTCTTTTCTTTCTTTCTTTCTTCTTCTTTCTTTCTTTCTTTCTTTTCTTTCTTCTTTCTTTCTTTTCTTTTTTCTTTCTTCTTTCTTTCTCTTCTCTTTCTTTCCTTCTTCCTTCCTTCCTTTCTTTCTTTCTTCCTTTTTTCTTCCTTCCTTCCATCCTTTCTTTGTTTCTTTCTCTTTCTTCCTTTCTCTTTTCTTTCTTCTTTCTCTTTCTTTTTTTCCCTCTCTCTTTATTTTTTCCCTTAACTCCTAAGTACTGCTTCAGAAATGGGAACATTTGAACATTCTTTTTAACAGCTGATAATGCACAATAAGTGATTATGGAATTTGGGGCTTGAGCTCAGTTAAAAGTTTCCTTTCAGAGAGGAGCTGAATTATAGGATAGAGGCCAGTTTGTAAAATAAAAAGAAAACCATGTCAAATAATCCATCTCTGCTGGGAAATGAATTGCTTCTCATTCCATTTGGATTGGGAGATGAAGCAAGAGATTAAAATGACTAACTTCTGAATATAATCAAAAACATTTGTATCACTTCCCCCTAAAAAGAGGGGCTAGGAAGTGTTTCCTTTCACACTTTGTCCCCTTTTCAAGTGGCCTGTGAAGCTGTAAAGTTTAATCACCTTCTCATCTGCATTCTTCAGATGCTGGAGTGACTGGATGTGATCATTTAAATCTGGAGGGTGCCCACCCCAAATCAACCAGATTTCCTAACCCTACAAGTGAGTTGTTCGAACTGGCAGTTAATTTATTGCTGGGCGAAAGTGACTTATCAGTAATGTACAATATGACTAAGTTAGCAGCTAAGCCGGTTCATTGTGATCTTGGTGTGCCTGGAATTCCTGTCACCTCTCCAACTGTGAAGTCATTCTGCATAACTGATGAGTGACATCACCAAGCTCCAGGATTATTGGCTGAAGAAAAGGAAAAAGTTTCCAGGACTGTCAGCCGTGTGTGTGTGTGTGTGTGTGTGTGTGTGTGTGTGTGTGTGTGTGTGTTTTGCGCCTGCGCTGTGTCTGCCATGAGAGAGAGAACATCGGGGTGTCTCAGAAACTGCAGTCTAGGGCACTCCAGAAAGATTCTCCAATACAACTAACTGAGAAGTCACTTCCTTTTCAGTGCCACTTCAGTGGCCGCTATTGAGTGGTTCTTTGAGCCATCATTTCCGTCTCTAGAACTGTGCAGGCTTCTCTTTGGACGGAACAATTTGCATAGCACGTCCTCCTTTTGCTCTCCACATTTTCCCTGAATTCTGCTGGGACTTGGACAGGGACCCGGTTGAACATTTTTTTATGGTGAGAAAGCTGGCTTACTTCCAAGGAAACTGGCAGTTCAGATTAATCACCACTGAACACATCAACTTTAAGTAAGGTTTATTGTCCAAAACATAAGTTTGAATATTATTCAGAGAAGGGGATAAAAACTAGGGTTCTGTCTTTTATTTTGGTGGTGCCAGGAATTGAACTCAGGGCAACCCACATGTAAGACAAGTGATCTACAAAACTGAACCACATTCCTGGCCCCAAAGTTAGAGCTCTGACTGTTGGAAATTTATTAGAGTAAAGGCTAATTTTTGTTACTCATAAGAGCCTTGTCCTAAATACTTTATAGCTGTGAATGTGCAAAGTCCTCTGAGGTGATACTATTGTTGCTTCCCAATTTATAGATAAGTAAATGGGGACTGGCATTACATGACAGGCAGAGAGCAAAAGCAGGAACTAAACCAGGTAGTTGAGCATCAGACTTGTTTTTTCTAGTACTGCATTTTAATTGTATGTATTTATTTAACTATTCATTTATTTCCTTTTTGGTTTTGGGTCTACATCTGGTGCTGTTCAGGGCTTACCCCTAGCTCCGTACTCAGGAATTACTCCTGGTAGTGCTCAAGGAACCATATAGGATGCTGGGGATTGAACTCAAGTCAGCTGCATGCTAGGCAAAGGCCCTAACTGCTGTGTGTACTTTTGTTCTAGTTCCAGTACTGTGTTTTAAAAAATAATGGCCATAACTACTAAAAATATTATTACTATTACTACTTTCCATCAAAGGAATGCTTTTTTTTTTTTTAAAGGAATGCTTTTGTTTTGGAATTGGGAGGTGGTGTTCTGGGCATGTGGTACTTATAGGCTACTCCCAGCTCTGTACTTTGAGATCACACTGTGCAGTGCTCAAGGGACTGTGTGATGATGGAGATCAAAGCAAAGTCTGCTGCATGCAAAACAAGCTCTTTAACTCCTATACTGTGTCCGGCCAATGCTTTCTATGTGGCAAGCACTGCATGTATTAGAACCATGATCCTATCACACAGATTAGGAACTTGAGTGCAGAGAAAGCAAGTCACACAAACCTCAAGTAATAAACAAGTACAGAGACCCAAAGAGTATAGACCCAGATTCCGGACTTTCACCCACCATGCTACCCAGCTCCATAACTACTACTGATTTAGTACCTACTAATGTGTCTTCCTCTCAACCATGTTGCACCAGAGGTGCTGGAACTCCTACATTATAAATGAAGACTTTCAGGATCAGAGTAAGCTACCCACTCCTAAAAATCAGAGCTAAAATTCTTTCAAGTGTGGTGATTGCCATGATACCCTACTAAAATTGGAGCTGGAGGGGTCTGGAGCTGTGGCACAGTGGTAGGGCATTTGCCTTGCACTCAGCTGACCTAGTATGGCCCGCAGTTCGATCCCCCAGCATCCCATGTGGTCCCCCAAGCCAGGAACAATTTCTCCTAGCATAGCTAGGAGTAACCCCTGAGCGTCAACCAGATGTGGCCCAAAAACCAAAACAAATTAAAAAAAAAATGGGGGCTGGAAAAAACTAGTACAGGAATTAAGTTGCTTGCCTTACATGCTGCCCTTTTCAGTGAGAATCCCAGCACCATCTACAGTCTCCCAAGATTGAAATGATAGAAGAGCAAGATCTCATAAATTGAGAGAGGAGAGAGATTTTTATAAGTTGAGAAAGAGAGCTCATAAATCAAGAAAGGGAGAGAAAGAGAAAAGAGTAAGAGTAAAGAGGGAGAGGGAGAGAGAGAGAGGAGAGAGGAGAGAGAGAGAGAGAGAGAGAGAGAGAGAGAGAGAGAGAGAGAGAGAGAGAGAGAGAGAGAGAGAGAGAGTTGGTATGGGTGGCAATACATATGTAGGAAAATGGACTCAGGTTAGCAGCATTACTCCTGGCAGTACTTGGAGAACCATACAGGATGCTGGGGGTAAGAAACCAGGTCTGCTGTGCTCAACTTTGGTCTGATTAAGAGACACCTCTGCTCCAGTGCACTCTCTTCTTTTGGATTCTGTAAGATCTCCTGGAGTTCTTTCCCAGAAATCCCTTTCTCTTTTCTTTTCCCTCCAGGTTAAGTGTCCAAACTGCCCCTCCTTTGCCCTCCTGCCTGCAGGCGAGAATATCTGCGCATGCCCGGTCTTCTTGGTTCTCTGGCCTTGTAAGGATTTCCTCCCCGCCCCCAGGCCGCTTTCTTTAAGTAGCACGTACTCAGTACTTTGGAATGCTGCCACCCATTTTCAGAAGGACTTTAGAAATGAGTGTGATTAGTGAATTTTCTCCACTCTGTTAAAGGAGTAGTTCATCCAACCTGCACATGTATAACCAGTTACTTTTACAGTACCCCACTGTCCTGCCTTCATTAGTATCTTTATAAAGAAAAAAAAAGCTGAAATCAACCCAAAACAACAACAGATCAGCAAACACACACAAATGAAAAACATAGAAAACAAAAGATTTGATGACGTGTACTGCAGTTTTTGCCTTCAAGTTTTCAAGACTGTGGAATATAGTATCTGTTATTTTATTTAACAAGAGCAAATGACTTATTTATTTAAGGGATATTTATTGGGAGAAAATAGAAATTCAAAATAAGGAAGACATGTTCTGCATGTACCTACTTAACTTTATTTAATTGCCAAATTCCATTAGGGTGAAAGAAATTGTGAGAGAGTATTGGTGCAAGAAATAATCAAGAGTAACTTCTTGAAGGAGCAGAGCTGTGGCTAGAACAAGAAGAACCGGTAGAATTGCAGGAGGTTGATAAGAAATGTTAAGAAATCTCAAAGAAACAAAGCAAAACAAAACAAAACAAAAAAACTAGGGAAAGACAGACAAGACAGGGGCATAAGGTTATGGATTCATCTTTGGAAAATATAGCTACTAGAGGGTAGGACACAGGGAAAACTGTCTCATCCTAACACACGAGTTTTCCTTACCTAATTCCATGAATCTTTCTTTAATGAAGATAGGAAAAGATTCAGCATTTGAAACAGCACTGAGGGGCGTTCCTCTAAAACTTCTCTGCTCATTCTTTGTGGCCAGGGACTAGTCCTTCTGTGCTTTGGCCTAAATTCATAATCCATGATCCTGAAAAAAATCACAAATTCTTTCTCTGAAGAGATAGATAGAGAGAGAGAGAGACAGACAGACAGAGACAGAGAGGAGAAACAGACAGAGAGACAGAGACAGGGACAAAGAGAGAGAGAGACAGAAAGACAGAGAGAGAAAGGAGAGACAGGAAGGAGAGACAGAGAGGAAGAGAGACAGGAAAGAAAGAGAAGAGACAGAGAGAGACAAAGAGAGAGAGAAAGACAGAGAGAGAGAGAGAGAGAGAGAGAGAGAGAGAGAGAGAGAGAGAGAGAGAGAGAGAGAGAGAGAGAGAGAAAGTAAAGCTGGGACTCTCTCAACTGCTATGTTTGGGGAAGACTTTATAAGAGTCAAGACTGCTTTCAGGGGCCGGAGAGATAGCATGGAGGTAAGGCTTTTGTTTTTCATGCAGAAGATCATTGGTTCAAATCCCGGCATTCCAAATGGTCCCCCAGCCTGCCAGGAGCGATTTCTGAGCGTAGAGCCAGGAGTGACTCCTGAGCGCAGCTGGGTGTGACACACCCCCCACCCCCAAAAAAAGACTGCTTTCAGGGGCCAGAGTGATAGCATAGCTGTAGAGGGTTTGCCTAGCACGCAGCTGACCCAGGACAGACCTGGGTTCTATCCCCTGGCGTCCCATATGGTTCCCCCCAAGCCCAGGAGCAATTTCTGAACACAAAGCCAGGAGTAACCCCTGAGCGTGTCACTGGGTGTGGCCCCAAAACAACAACAACAACAACAAAATTACTGCCTTTGGGAAAATTATTTCACTTTAGTTCTTTGGTCAGTTAATGCTTTGGGATGTGATTCAGACTTGATTCCTTCCTACTGTTCTTCCTTCAGAGATGAAAGAAATGCCTTCAGTGATTGATGGCTCCAGATAGCCTCCAATCGGCCTAGTTTCCTCAGATGCAAGTTCTGTGCTGTTCTACATTTACCAGAGTTATCTCTTGGACCAATTGAAGAGAGCTAAAGAGACAGCCAAGTCTAAAATAGATCAACACTATCATGACTTTTGCCTTGCTTTTTCTCTTGGAGATTTGCTCCAGAGGAAGCCAATTGTGCTGCTGAAAGATCTATGTGGGGATGCTCCGAACCCTCCTGATGTAAGAAGGGTAGAGACTATTATCATTGTTGTTTTTGAGCCACACCCAGGAGATGCTCAGTGGTTACTTCTGGCAAGTTACTCCTGGCAGGCTCGGGGAACCAAATGGGATGCCAGGGATCAAACACAGGCAGGCCGTATGCAAGGCAAACACCCTACCTGCTGTGCTATTACACCAGCTACAGAAGGGCAGAGCCTTTTGTAAGAGGGAGCCATCTTGGAGGCAGATCAGTAATATCAGTTAAGCCTTTGGGTACCTTCAACCTTGCCCATCACCTTAACATGAACCTTGTGAAACCCTAAGCCAGAACCAACTCACTTAAGCAGTTCACACTCTCCTGAGCCTTATAACCCATATAAGAGAATAAAGATTTGCTGCATTTAAGCTGATAATTTGTGGGGCATTTAGTTACATAGCAATATGAATTAATATATCTGCTATGTGATTGTTCTTCTACCAGGTATTAGAATAAACAGAAGAACATCCCCCCCCCATCTAGCATGCCAAACTTTATTATCATCATCATCTTCATTTATAAAGCACCTACTTAGAACATAGTACAGCTGATTCCACAAGAGTAATGACTGAGGAGACAAGAGATACCATCATTAACTATATTTGAAGAGAAAAAGGGTCTAAGAAAAGCTATAAAGTAGATACATGGATATTAAAGAAAACCCAGGAGTTTTTCAGCAAAGAAGTGGGCTATGGCATAGACAAATACACAGCATGAAAGAGGAGGACCCATGGAAAACCAATGAAGTGCATTCCATTCAATAGACTTGGGCCAACGTTCATGTACAGATTCCTTGCTAGAAGACAAGGATTCATTCTAAGATAAAGATAAGTTGGTTGGTCACAGATGTATGCAAGAGTTTGATGTGACTAAAGACCTTGATTTTAGACCTGATACCATAAGGTATATAGAACAACACATAGGTAAAACATTCTATGACATTGAGACTAAAGGCATATTCAAGGAGGAAACTTCACTTTCCAAACAAGTGGAAGCAGCAATAAACAGATAGGAATACATTAAGCTGAGAAGCTTCTACACCTCAAAAGAAATAGCACCCAGGATACAAGAGCCATCCACCATGTGGGAGAAACTATTCACCCAATACCCATCAGATAAGGGGCTAATATCCAAAATATACAGGGCACTGACAGAACTTTACAAGAATAAAACATCTATTCCCATCAAAAAATGGGGAGAAGAAATGAACAGACACTTTGATAAAAAAGAAATACAAATGGCCAAAAGGCACATAAAAATACTCCTCATTACTGATCATCAGGGAGATGCAAATCAAAACAACGATGAGATACCATCTCACACCACAGAGATTGGCGCACATCACAAAGAATGAGAACAATCAGTGCTGGTGGGGATGTGGAGAGAAAGGAACTCTTATCCACTGCTGGTGGGAATGCCATCTAGTCCAACCTCTATGGAAGGCGATATGGAGATTCCTCTAAGAACTGAAAATTGAGCTCCCATTCGACCCAGCTATTCCACTCCTAGGGATATACCTTAGGAATACAATAATACAATACAAAAACCCCTTCCTCACACCTATATTTATTGCAGCACTATTCACAATAGCCAGGCTCTGGAAACAACCAAGATGCCCTTCAACAGAAGAATGGCTAAAGAAACTGTGGTACATATACACAATGGAATATTATGCAGCTGTCAGGAGAGATGAAGTCATGAAATTTTCCTATACATGGATGTACATGGAATCTATCATGCTGAATGAAATAAGTCAGAGGGAGAGAGAGAGATGCAGAATAGTCTCACTCATCTATGGGTTTTAAGAAAAATAAAAGTCATTTTTGCAACAATCCTCAGAGACAATGAGAGGAGGGGTGGAACTTCCAGCTCACTCCATGAAGCTCACCACAAAAAGTGGTGAGTGCAGTTATAGAAATAACTACACTGAGAACTACCATAATCATGTGAATGAATGAGGGAACTGGAAAGCATGTCTAGAGTACAGGTGGGGGTGGGGTGGGATGGAGGGAGATTTGGGACATTGGTGGTAGGAATGTTGCACTGGTGAAGGGGGGGTGTTCTTTACATGACTGAAACCTAATCACAATCATATTTGTAATCAAGATGTTTAAATAAAGAAAAAAGTTTAAAAAATTATTTAAATAAAAAAAAAAGACCAAAAAAAAAAAAAGACAAAAAAAAAAGTTTGATGTGATCAGTTGGTTATATTTTCAATAGACAGCTAATGTTGGTTTTCCAGACAGGCTTAGTAGGACAAGAAGTTGGAAATATATAGGACAATCTGGGAATACAGTCATATTGAAAACTAGCTCCTGGGGCTGGAGTCATAGTACAGTGGAAAATGCACTTGCTTTGCTCAAAGATGAGCCTGGTTGAAACCCTGGCACTTCCTATGATCCACCAAGCACTACCACTAGGAATGATTCTGAAAACTGACCCAGGAGTAATCCTTGAACATCGCTGGCTGTGGTCCCCTCTAAAAAAAAATAACCAGGACTGGAGAGATAGCATAGTGGTAGAGCGTTTGCCTCGCATGCAGTTAATTACCCTAGTGAGTTTCTGATGTGAATCCACTGTAGCTTCCCCACTGTAATATATTACATATATAAATTAAAAATTATACATAAAAATGGAGGAAGAGGGAAGATTGATAGCTCCAGATTGGGGTACATGCTGTACATGCAAGAGGTCTGCATTCAGTTCTTGGATCATATGGTCCCCAGAGCATCATTCAATAAGTAGTTCGTGAACACTGCAGGGTGTAACCACCCCAAATAAGTAAAACTAAGTTTTTGAGCTTTTTTTTTTTTTTTAAATAGGGGCTCCTGAACAATGTTGGAAAGTGACTACTAAAACTATACCTGGCATAGTCCGGGACTATATGTGTCAGCCACGTGTTTTAACCTTTTGAGCTATCTCCTCTGTCCTAGAGTAATCTTTATTTGTTTTTGCTTGAAAGTGATTTTCAGATTTACCAAAAAGTTGCAAAATGACCAAAGACATTTCTCTATACCCTCAACCTAACTTCCTCAATTGTGAACATTTTATGTAACCACAACAGTGATTCAAATCTGGACAGTAAAACAGCCTTGACAAAACTCATTAAACTAGAGTCCTCACCTCACTAGCCAGTTGTCTGCTAGAAGATTTTTTTTTTCTGGTTCTAGATGACAACTTTAATTGTAAATATTTCCTTGCCTTTTCTTTGTTTCTGTCTCAGTTTTTGTTGTTGTTATTTTTTGGTTTTTGGGCCACACCTGGTGAAGCTCAGGGGTTACTCCTGGCTATGTGCTCAGAAATCGCTCCTGGCTTGGGGGACCATATGGGACACTGGGGAATCAAACAGCAATTTGTCCTAGGCTAGCGCAGGCAAGGTAGACGCCTTACCACTTGCACTACTGCTTCGGCCGTTTCTGTCTTAATTTTTTTTTTTTTTATCAAGGTTGGCTTTAATACCAATGAAGAACACTATTTAGGCAGTAACTTAGTGGAAGAGCACTTACCTTACATGTGTAAGTCCCTGGGTTTGATTCCCAGTTGGGTGGAGAGGGAGGCAGAATCTATTCTGTTCTTTTGATGAAAAATTTTCACCTTGGGCTACCTTATCTGATAATTTCTCTTGGTTATATTTAAAGATATTTTGGGGGCAAGAACACCACAGGAATGCTGGGGTGTGTTCTTAAGCATTAAAAGAGTCAGTGATGGGGCCGAAGAGATAGCATGGAGGGAAGGCATTTGCCTTGCATGCAGAAGATTGGTGATTCGAATCCCGGCATCCCATATGGTCCCCTGAGCCTGCCAGGAGCGATTTCTGAGCATAAAGCCAGAGTAACCCCTGAGCACTGCCGGGTGTGACCCAAAAACCAAAAACCAAAATAAAAAAACAAAAAACAAAAACAGTCAGTGATAAGTCCCTTGATTGGGGAGGGTAGTTCTTATCACTTGATCAAGATCATGATCATCTTCTTGTAAGTTTTCCACTGCCAAGCTAAATGATTTCCTATGTTATTAGTTAAGTGTCTTGGGTGAGGATACCTCAATGGGGGTACATATATTTCTTGTTTATTTTTATTTATTTGGTATTTGGACCAAACTATTTGGCATTTGGTATTCTGGGCTCTGTCCTTAGAAGTAACCCCAGATGGTTCTTAGGTGACATTTGTGGTGCCAAGATTGAATTGGGGTTGCAGGCTGCAAGGCCAGTGACTTACCTCTTGTATTATCTTTCTGGCCCTCCTGTTTCATTTGAATAAAACTTTTGCAGGAATTTTAGCAACTATTAGGGCCTTCAAATAATGATTGCTTGCATTTTTGCCAAAGGGCAACATTTGGAATTGTAATTGGTGGTAGTTTTGTTTATAAATATGAGTTTGTCAGGGGTCTATATGTCTGTATTCAGCAGTGCTATGGATGCAGGCACTCTTCCTGACCTACTCCCAGCACTCAGTGCTAGGGTCAGTGGTCTCTCCTGTAGAAGCTTGGGGAACCAGGGTTCACAAAAGCATGAGTCCAGCCCCTCTGTGGTGGTTTTAAATCATGTCTCCACATTGTGATAGTCCATTCTTTAAGCCCAGTAGAATCCTTCATTTACTTCTGCATGTAGATGATATTTAGTGACTCTTCCAAAGGACAGAACATGGTATAAGTGAGTTTCAAAATGATTTGTTGTAGGACAAGTATACTGCATACAAGTATACAAAAGATATTGAAGTCGTCCAGGAAAGGTTCATGGATTCCCTGTGAAGAGAAATCCAAGTCTTCTGACACTAGGCAACATCACGTTGCAAGACATTTGAATTATCTATCTAAAGAGTGACCCCTCTAACAGGAGTGAGCCTTTGGAAGCTGGCAGGTTTGATGGCCTTTTTGACTATAGCCTTCTGTATTCAGAGAACCATATATAAAACCCGGGTTGAACCAGGTCAACTGAATATAAAGCAAGTGCCTTACCCATTGTACTATCTTTTTGGCTCCTTGACTACATCCTTCTGCCAACCTCATAAACCCAACCAAGGCACTCCAAGATTCTTGCCCTCCTGAAATAATTGTGTGAGATGATAGATGCCTATTTTTTAAGTTACTGATTTCAGTACATTTTTATGTACATAGCAATAAATATTGAATTATTGGAGGGAAAGAGAGAGATCAAAAGAGTTAAAGTACTTGCATTGCACTCAGGTAATGCACTCAATCCCTGGCACCACATATATACTCCTGAACACTACAAAGAGTATACTATTCCTGAGAAGAGGAAGAAGTACTGAGTATAGCCAAGTATAACCAAGAACAAAACAAAAAGAAAGAAAAATACTAAGAAAAGTATTACTAAGCCCAAAAGGCATAGAAATGTTTATTAATGATGATGAGGTTCTATTTCTCCCTAACCAGCAAAAATGAACAAATCAAGACAGTATTTGGCATTGAGATCTCTCAAACTGCTCCTCAGAACATATAATGGTATTTTTTCCCCAAAAGTAATTTGTCATTGTTTAATAAAGGTGAAGATACCCTTGTCATACAGAGAAACTCCAAATCCCATTCCTTGACAAACAGACCAAAAATAATAGGTGAGCACATACATCAATAGACACACACAAAAATGTTCAAATGTTCATAACTGTCTTACTCATAATAGCCTGAAGCTGGAAGCAACCCAAGAATCAATCAACAGTTGAGAGTGTAAACAAACTGTGGAACATTCATTCATAGAACACTATAAATAAATTCTAAAAAACCCTACAGCTCTAGGCAATCATGTATATGGGTCTTAAGAACAATGGCAATGATAGGGCATTTATCAGACATTTATCTTTCATATAGGTGGCATGGGTTCGATCTCAGGTATCGAGCACCACCAGGACTGATCCCAGGGCACAGAGCCAGGAGTAAGCTGTGAGCACCACTGAGTGGGGTCCAAGAACCCAACAAAAAACAATGGTGAATGGAAGAGATGCAGTGCATAGGGTTGTATGTTGCATGTATCCATTTATGAAAGTTAAAAGTAGACAAAATTAAACTTTTCTTCTAGGGGTTCACACTTAGGGAATAAATCTGTTAAGAAAAGTGAAAAATAACTGTGAGGTGGCTTGAGACATGAGTGCTTACTGTATATGGAGAAGATCTGGCTCCATCCCATATTGTAATATTCCTCAGCACTGCCAGGAGATATATCCCTAGAGCTGGCTGGGAGTGAAAAAACAATTGAAAAAAGTGAGTAGTATAAAAAACAAATCAGCATAGTAGTGATTTCTTTGGAGGGAAATGTAAGAGGAGTGATTAGAAAGGAGCCTAGGATGGAGACTTTCAAAGCTATTTATGACAAATCCTTTTTTGTTTGTTTCCTTCTTGAAATCTTGAATGTATATGCATGGGATGTATATACAATATAGACTATATGTTATTTAGATGACTTCATCAATTATTAAGCTATACATTTGTATTCTATACATTACATACATCATGCTTTCCTTCCTTCCTTCCTTCCTTCCTTCCTTCCTTCCTTCCTTCCTTCCTTCCTTCCTTCCTTCCTTCCTTCCTTCCTCCTTCCTTCCTTCCTTCCTTCCTTTCTTCTTTCTTTCTTTCTTTCTTTCTTTCTTTCTTTCTTTTTCTTTCTATTCTTCTTTCTTTCTTTTTCTTTTCTTTCTTTCTTTCTTTCTTTCTTTCTTTCTTTCTTTCTCTTTCTTTCTTTCTTTCTTTCTTTTCTTTCTTTTCTTCTTTTTCTTTCTCTTTCTTTCTTTCTTTCTTCTTCTTTTCTTTTCTTTCTTTCTTTTTCTTTCTTTCTTTCTTTCTTTCTTTCTCTTTTTCTTTCTTTCTTTCTTTCTTTCTTTCTTCTTTCTTTCTTTCTTTCTTTCTCTTTCTTTCTTTCTTTTTTTCTTTTTCTTTCTTTTTCTTTCTTCTTTCTTTCTTCTTCTCTTTCTTTCTTCTCTTTTCTTTTCTTTTCTTTCTTTCTTTCTTTCTCTTTCTTTCTTCTTTCTTTCTTTCTTCTTTCTTTCTTTCTTTCTCTTTCTTTCTTCTTTCTTTTTTTCTTCTTTCTTTCTTTCCTTTTCTTTTCTTTTCTTTTCCTTTCCTTTCCTTTTTTTTTTTTTTTTTTTTTTTTTTTTTTAAGTTGAGTAAGCTAAATCTACTGTGCTCTGCACTTAGTCCTGGCTCAGTGCTCAGGGAAAACATATGAAGTATTAGGAATCAAAACCAGGTTGACTACTTGCAAGGCATGCACCATACCTGCTACACTATTTCTCTGGTGCCTGCTTTACCACTTAAAAAGATGACTAATTGGTGGGGTTTTGTTTTGTTTTGTTTTGTTGAGCTCCACTCAGTAGTCCTTTGCTCAGTGCTAGGAGTCCATGATGTGTTGGGTACTGAACCCCATCCCCCCTTCCACTGCTAGGGTAAGCATGAGCTCTAGTTCTTTGAGCCAACTCCCTTGTCAACAAATGGTGTTTGACTCCAGCAGAGGATCCTGGAAATCAGCCTGCATCAAAGAAGTTATGTGAGAAGGAAACCTCATACTCCAAGACTAGATAGAACATTGGAGAGACATGGGTCTGGAAAGCAAATGTTGATGCAGGAAATAATTCACACACACTGAAGGGGATGTGTGTGAAATAGGTTCAGAAATTCCAACACGCAAGTCTTCTACTCCTAAGAAATAGGTAGCTCAGCAGAGGAAAGGTGGAAAGGCAAGGGAGAACGTTTTCCTGAGACCCAGGATTTTTATTAGAAAGAACCAGACCACACCCTGGGGTGGAGAACATGTGGTATAAACACCAATCCAAGGTGCTACATTCGAGGATGTATCCAACTCAGGCGTAGACATCGGTTAATTCAGTGGTATGAGCTATGAATTTGAGTTTAGTTAAAAAAATAACAACACTGGCATAGGAAAGAGCAGGATGGTCACACAGTAGGTAAAAAAAAAAAAAAAAAGTGCCTTTTATCAGCTTAGACATTGAAACTCCAAGTGGGATTGTGGCCTGGTCCTGACTGCCCATAGAAATCTATCCAAGAGGGCTGGGGCAATAGGACAACGTGAGCTTCATATTGTGAGCTGGTCCTTCCTGCCCTCATCTCTATTGTCTCCTGGCATTATTGCAATGTCTTTTATTTTCCTTAAAACCCATAGATGAGTGAGACTATTCTGTGTCTCTCTCTCCCTCTGACTTATTTCACTCAGCATAACAGTTTCCAGGAGTAACACCCGAGTGCCACCGGGTGTGAAACAAAAACCGAAACAAGAAAGCAAAACAAAACAAAAAGAGAGAAGTCTATCCAAGGGCCAGGAGATTTTCACCTGAGTTTAGAAAGCAGGTGGGTTGAGCGAAAGCTGGCTTGACAGTAGGAAATAGATAAAATCTGGCGTCTTTAATAGTGTATGTGTGTGTTTGTCTTTGTTGTGCCCCCTCTCCTCACCTCACCTGGACACCCTGCAGTGTGGCTACATGGCCATGCTTCCGGTCAGACACTCATAACCTCACAGGCAAGTTCAAAAGGCCAGCCTTTGACTTTTAGTCCAGTGAGTGGTTTTTCTTCCACACAATCCTGTCCAAAGGTCTTTGTATCTCACTCTAGATCTGATTATGAATAACTTTGCACCCTATTAAAGACATTTCTGTCACAGTGACTGGCTGTATGCGGCATATCTCAGGAGGGAAATGGGCCTTCCGGTCCTTGAGGTAATATTTGGCAATCGGTGGTGTGTTATGCCCTGGGAGAAGGTGTCAGGTAACTTTATAACAACCGTGCCAGGTGATTCAGTTATGACAGTCAATATCCTGTATGATAATCTGCCTTCTCTCTTTGCTCCACACCCCAGGCCTCACCAAGAACCACCCAGTTTACAGGAAGGTGACTGGCTGAACTAGTAGACTCATCCATCCATCTATCCTTTCAAGAATTATTTCTTGTACTTTATGTATCTAACCTTGGGCTAGACAGATGATTCAGGGTTAATAAACAAAAATAGGCATTGGCTCTAACTCCTAGAAATGACTTAGTATTGAATCTGCATTAGTGGAGTCAAACAGATAGGTGAAAAATTATATATCAGGTAAGGGATATAAATTCAGGCATACTCATCTAAATTGAAGGGAATAAAAACAGATTAATAGTTGTGATTTTTAAATGTAAGATGAACAGGTTATATAGAGGTTCCTAGATACTTTAGATGATGGGAAGATATAAAATGCATTAAAAGGAGGTTTGTTGGGGCCGGGCGGTGGCGCTAAAGGTAAGGTGCCTGCCTTGCCTGCGCTAACCTTGGATGGACCGCGGTTCGATCCCCTGGTGTCCCATATGGTTCCCCAAGCCAGGAGCAACTTCTGAGCACATAGCCAGGAGTAACCCCTGAGCGTTACTGGGTGTGGCCCAAAAACCAAAAAAAAAAAAAAAAAAGGAGGTTTGTTACAGGGTAAAGACTTTCATGTAATAATTATCATTACAGAGGAACTACTCTGTCCCAGACATGATGCTACGTGATACATCATTGGTGTGTAAGGTTTCTGATTTCTTTGTGTTATTGCTAATCTTAGTCTGTCTTTTATTTGTTTGCTTTTTTTTTCTTTTTCATGTTCAGGGCTTGTTTCCAGCTCAGTGTTCCTGGCAGTGCTCAGGGAATTATGTGGTACCAGTGACTGAACCCAGTTAGTTCTCTTGCATGGCGACAAACAAAACCTGACTGTTGAGTTCTCTCTCCAGTACCTGGTCTGTCTTTGATAATAGTTAATCCCATGGAATGATAGTGTTTTTTCACTGTTTTGTCCTGTTTTTAAAATTTGGGGGAGGAGTTCAATCAGATTGTATCTGGACTTCTTTCAGCATGGGAGACATGCCCTGTGGTGCTCTGGGACACACTGAGAGCATGAAGTTAAACTAGGGGCCCCTGCATGTGAAGACATGTTCCAGTCCTTTGAACTACCAGTCATGTCCTTTCATTATTCTTTATAAAGAGCATAAAAATATATTTAACATTATTTGTATTTCCGGTTCTTACTGATCATTGATGTATTATCTTTGGGCAACACATTCATATCTTTTGTTTATCTGTTAGTTGGATTTATTTTCTTATTATTGAGTTGTAAGAGTTCCTTATATAGTCTTGATACAAATATTTTAACAAATACAATTTTTAAAAAAATTTTCTATTGATAATATAGAACAAAAGGTATGTAATATTATGAATATTATTAATTGATAATTATGAATATTATGAATCTATGAAAATTTAAAATAATGTGGCTCTGAAATAGAATTTCTTGTAGATTAATGGGGGTGGGTTGGGGAATAGTCTAGAAATACATTTAGTCCATGTGAGGAAAGGCATAATTTCAGTTTAGAAGGGAAAATTCCATAAATGGTATTAAAATAATTGGCAAGTATGTTTGTGTGGGGGAAGAATTCCACATCAAAGTTTTAAGTATAGAAAATGATACCCTAAATGTGCCAGAAGAAAAATATGGAAGTAGTTATTATTGCAATTTTGGACTGGAGAAGTTATTATCATTATTTTTAGGTATCATTTATCTATTGTGTTATTACTTATTATAAATCTGATTTTATTTAGACACTGTGACATATTGCAGAGTTTTCAAATACTATGTCCCAAGTCCAATCCCACCACCAGTGACCATATCCCTCCAGTAATGACCCCACGTACCCTCCTACCTCCCAACCTGTTTTCTTGTCAAACACAATTTTAAATTGAATGATTAGAGTTTGAGGGTCCCTCCTTTCACTAGTGCTGGTTCCTATGGGTTAGATACATATAGATTCTTTATCTCCTCACCCTAGAAGAGCCCAAGGCCCCTGACTTCTGCTCCTGTGTTACCTCCTGGCTGCCTCTTCTTCCCTCCATTTTTTTCTTCTTCCCTGTCATTTTAGTTTCTGTAATCTTGAGCCAAGGGTTTGCCAGCCAGTGATATTTTCTACTCTGTTGCCACCCTATTATATATACACTACAGATTAAGGACAACATTTTGTATCTGTCCTTGTCCTTCTGCCTTACTTTACCTAACATGTGATCCTCCAATTCCATCCTAGTTGCAGTGAATCACATGCTCTCATTAGTCTGTGTTGCTGCACAGTATTTTGGCAGTATAGAAATTGAACTTTGAGCTTCACACGGGAAAACCATCTATTGCTGAACCTAAGCCTTGTGCCTCATTTTTCCAGATAAAATTCAGATGCTGTAAATCAGGGGTCTCAAACTCGCGGCCCGCGGACCGTTTGTGGCCCTCCATACAATATTTTGTGGCCCGCGGCCGGCCTTCAAATATAGCAGTATTCGGAATTATTCGCTTACAGAATAATCGCAATAAAAATCACATTAGTGGCCCGGAGAGATAGATAGCACAGCGGTGTTTGCCTTGCAAGCAGCCGATCCAGGACCAAAGGTGGTTGGTTCGAATCCCGGTGTCCCATATGGTCCCCCGTGCCTGCCAGGAGCTATTTCTGAGCAGGAAGCCAGGAGTAACCCCTGAGCATCGCTGGGTGTGGCCCAAAAACAAAAAACAAACCAAAACAAAAAAATCGCATTAGTAAGAAAAACATCGCATTAAACATTCACATACCCTGAGCAGTTCCGTTCCTGGTATGCCAATGATGTTTAATGCGATTTTTTGCGATTTTTTTTCTTACTAATGCGATTTTTTATTGCGAATATTCGGTAAGCGAAATCCCTTATGAGGCCCTGCCTCACCCCGACTTTGCCTCCTGCGGCCCCCAGGTAAATTGAGTTTGAGACCCCTGCTGTAAATTATGCTACACACCAAAAAATGTACATGCCTGTAAATAAAGAAGTACAAACAAATTAAAAGACAAGGTCTAGGAAATGTATTTGTAATACCACACATCTTGAAAACTGCTGCAAAAAAAGGATACAAAATTCCTATCATCTAGACAAGAAGCAAAGAACAGTTAAGTATATGAGAGAACTAAAAGGGGCCAATGAAACACACATGAAAGATAGTGTTTCTAATAATTATATTACTTTTTTGAGATAAAACAATGTTTATTTTCTCCTTTTAAGTTTGTAGATTAAAGCGTTTTAAAATATCTATCTCTAGTATACACAGATGTATCGGTAAATTATCAAAATCCTTTTGAGAATAAGTTGTTCACGTATAAATAAAATTCTAAATAAGCACGTGCTTTGGCTGAATGATTACTTCTGGGGTATATGTGTTGAGTGATTGTGGCCCGATTAGATTGGGAAAGTCAAGTGCTCATTCAGAAAGCTTTAGAAACAGAATTAATTCTTACCTGTGGACCCAGCTGAGTTTATGCATTTAAGGACTGGGCCCCAACAAAGGTGAGAGCTCACTTGATAGAATATCTAGTGGAGGACCATGGAGCCTTTGCAGGCAGCAAGTTGGAGAATACAGAAGCAGACATTTCTAAGCATTTACTTGCAAAGCAGGGTCAGCACCATCTCACAGACACCAGAGGAGCCCATTCTGTTGTTACAGGCAGAGGATTATCTCGACCACCCATTGTACCTCATAGTAGCTGTAATTTCTGGCATCCTTTCATTCTTCCTGATGCTGGACTCTTCATGATGCAGGCCAGGGAAACAGAGGGGGAACAGGGGACTTATCATATGGTCCCTCAAGTCTACCAGATATAATATTCGTACAGGGCAGTAGTAAGCCCTGAGCACAGCTGGATGTGCCCCCCCAAAACACATCAAAACAATGCAAAAAGCCAATCCCCAAACAACAGAGAACAACAGATAATAGATAATAGAGCAACAGAAAATAGATAATAATAATAGTACTAATAACCAGAGTTCAGACAGATCACTTCTGTCTGCTGTTTCCTTCTTGATCCCAAAATGCAAGCATTATGGAAGGGGGAAGAAGTGGCTTCTGGAATGTATTTTGGAAAGCATTACTCAAGGCACAATGTCACACAGTGAAGGGCCTTGGCTACTCCACAGTATTCTAAGTGAGGTGTAGGCAATCTTGTATGTCCAGGGACAAAACTGAATTATTTATTGCCAGAATATAGTTTGTCCAGTGTCCAAATGGCCACCTTTTGAAAAAGTCCTTAGGATCAGTAGAGAACAACAAAAGCAAGCAAAGAAAATGTTTACTAGATTTTGAGTGTGTTTATGGCAAGTTGTGACTGTTTGTTTTTCTCTTTTCACGGGGGAATGTTGTTTGGTTTCTCATTGTTCATATAACTCATGAAGGAAATTATATTTAAGTATTGTGAGAAAAGAAAAATTGATGACAAGATGCGTAAGCCTTCTGAATGCATACTACTTCCTTGTTTTTAGCGAGATTAATTTTTCAGAATATGGAGATAAGCAGTTCTCTGGAGAATATATACATACACACACATGTGTGTGTGCATGTTTTCCCAGACACTTACTCTGGAGTGAATATTTGTTGTCTTGATAGACTTCCCTAAAAATAGAAATATGGTTACATTTTTGTTCATATCTAATATTTATTTAGTACAAGTGGTAGGAAATGCTCTTTTAAGACCAACTTAAAAAATGAGTTCAAAGCTTAAATGAGAATAAATTTATGACTTGAACTCTTTGAGGAAATATTTAGATCCATTTACTATTCACTGGAATATTTGAAAATTTATATGTGGATTATTCTTATTCTAGGCATAAGTTTACTTTTATTGGGAAAAACCCAACAATGTTCAGAGTGATTGAAATTTAAGGCTTCTAAGTATTGGGCTCCATTTGCAATTTTTCAAATTGGCCCCCAGGATGTGCCCTTGGCCTCAAACAATTCAAAAAATTACCTGAAATATTAACAAATAATATTTGTGCTTCCATTTTTATGTGGTGAAACCAGTCAGATAGAGAACTTATAGCTGTGAGTGCCTGTGTGTGTCTTACAAATGTCGACTTTTATATCTAACGCCACTATGTCAGAACCACAGGACCATGTTCACATTCAAACAGTGAGCTAGTGACAGACTCTGTGGAGAACAGAGAACTGCTCTGTCTTACAGAATTCCAGGCACCAGGATGAACACACATGCCCTGTATACTTTGGGTATTTTTATATATTCAGTATAAATGTGTACATTCATGGCCTCATGAGCGATATCTGTGAATACGAGCTCTCAATTGCTTTGCATTTTCCTTGCAAGCCTCTGAGTGCTCCAGGATTTTATTTATTCTCGTCTATGCCTGCATAGGAAGTGCTACATTTCTGAGGTTTTCACAAATAGCACTTTTTACTGGAATATGGCAGGAATTAGCTCTTTGTCTTTATTTGGGTTTTGTCAGAGAAGTATGGATGAGGAGGAGCTAGTAAACAGCGGTTAAGGCATATGTCTTATGTGATGTCAACCAACTAACCCCTGCATCACATGGTTCCTGGAGTGTTTTAGGGAGCAGACCTGGAGGACCCCCTGGCACTGCTGGTGTGAGCAGGTAGACCTTGACTTTGTAGGGCTCACCAGTGCAGCAGATATGAGCCAAGCATGGATTTGCTGTTCTGCTTGGCTGAGAATCACCAGAATAGGTTCTGGGCTACCTGAACATCTGTTCCCCCCCCCCCCAAATAAAAACAAACCTCAAATACTGGTGCTAGAGAGAGAGAGCAAAAGTGTGAGGGGACTTTGGAGAGACCTGCATTCTATCCCCAATACTCCATGGCCCCTGAGCATCTCTGGGACCAACACCACCATCATGCCCAGTACCTGGTCTTGGCATTAAACCTATTATTGTCCAAGGTGATTCTGGCAGTGACTTCTGGTCCCCTGGATACTGCTAAGTATCCTCTTCCAAAAATAAACAAAAACTCAACCAGACAAACATAACCTTCAAATGCTTCTTTTCGATTTTATTTCTTTATCCTGGGGAGTTCAGAGGCCTCTCTCAGTAATTCTTAGTTTGCTGGCTAAAAGTTCAGTGCTTGGGCCCTGCAGCACTGGGGAGTTCCTGGGCCACTCGAGTGGGGTTCTGAGGCCCCCAACTCTGTTCTTAATGCTTCTAGGGGTTCATGAGGTGCCTCTGGAACTGATCTCATGCAAGATGTGTGCTTTAATTCACATACTATCTGTTTGGCTCCTGCCTTTCAACTTTAATATGCTGGTCTGAGATTAACTTAATAATTGAATAGATACTATGCACTCATGAGACCCTGGGTTTGATTCCTGGCACCATGAAACAAACCATGAAAGCAGAAGGAAATTCAATAAATGTCAGAGAGTCTTATATTTTTAAAATAACATTTGGTGTCTATAAACCAGGGTTTTTTAGTTACTGGGGTGTGGTAATTCTTTTACTTTAAAGATCTCAGACCCCCCTCTAGGAAAGTAAATTCTAACACTTGAGGCATCAAAAGGTATCTCAGGGGCAGATTCTCAGGTAAAGTTGTATGTGTGTGTGTGTGTGTGTGTGTGTGTGTGTGTGTGTGTGTGTGTGAGAGAGAGAGAGAGAGAGAGAGAGAGAGAAAGAGAGAGAGAGAGTGAGAGAGAGAGTGAGAGATGTCTGATAGTGTAGAACTGAGTTGGAGGAAGAAAGAATATTGGTTCTGCACCAGGAACCAGAGTCTAGAATTGAAGATCCCTATATTAGCCAAGAGATTTTTCATTAAATTCAGTCCCATATTCTAGATATTTTCAAAACTTTTTTTACAATTAAAAAATAGAATGCCTTTAATTTACTAGTTTTATAACCTTTATAATATAATATAATAATATAATATAATATAACATAACATAACATAATATAATATAATTAATATAACATAACATAACATAACATAACATAACATGATATAACATAACATAATATAACATAACATAACATGATATAATATGATATGATATGATATGATATAATATAATATAATATAATATAATATAATATAATATAATATACTAGTTCTATAACTTTTATAACCTCAACTTCTTTTGCATAGAGTTACTATGAAGGTTTCCATGGTTCTCAAGGTAGTCCTTACCTCTGCACCACAAACATTAGGAGTAGATTCAGATATGAGTATTTACGGACTTCTAAGTTTCTAAGATATGTATCTCATTTTGTTTAATAATTTACTTTTTCCTTGTGATTTAAAGGGCTCATTAAGATGCTCATTTGTTGAATAAGTAATATTTTTCTTCTCTTTCTGTTTTGTCTTGATTTTTGGATAACATCCTATAGTTGGTGGTAGTCAGGAGTTACTCCTGGCTCTGTGCTTAGGATCACTTCTGGCTTTATTGGAGAAATCATATGCAATATTAGGCATTGAATCCAGGTTGGCCTTGTGCATGATAAGTTCCTTACCCATTGTATTATCTCTCCAGTTCTGAAAACTTGAACTTATTTAACTTATTTCATACTCTGCTGAGTATAGGACAGGAGGTCAAAAGATGGAGCCAAACCCTTTGGAGCTCCAAATCTCCTTAGAACCACAAACATGTAGAATACTTTCTGTGTGATAGTTGAGCTAGTCGTGTGGATCCTGGTCTACACATCATCCTTTTTGCGTGTTGTGCTCCTGCCATCTGTTCATCTGTCCCTTCACAGAACTCTCAAAAAAAATCTGTTGAAACCATCCCAAGTAATCCAAGATAAATTGTTATAAATTCTCTAAATTTTTAAAGAATGACCATTTTCTGATAAATTAGTCAACTTTTTCACTTGACAAAGGATTTCATCAAAAATTCACTGGTTAGCAAATGACTTCGAACAGACTGATACATGGGTAAGACTCATTCAAGCAGAGCTGCAAAAGACCCTTTAGAATGGGAAGAAAGTGGTGAATGAAAGAAGAATTTGTGAAGAGAAAACAGCTGGGAGCATAAAAAAGGATGCTATGTGTAAGGATCAGAAGGTATTTAGAAGGGCTGCAGTGAAGAGTAAGTTGGGGGAACAAAAGGAAACAAAGATGGAGAGAAGGGCAGAGTCACAGATCATTAAAGGTTGTGATGTTCAGAGATTAACATTCCATTCATAGTGTAAACAGATCAGGGTGACCACACACTGGAGGAAGAAGGGGCACCCCCAGCAGGAAGGCAGTCAGTTTGCATTAGGGTTATTATGATGAGTGCCCAAAGTTTCATGATTCCATCGACAACATAACAGCAATGTGTTGGAGCAAGTTTCATGGTATTTTGTTGACCTGGTTTCTCTACCTGTAAAACACAACTCACTAGCACTATGAAGATGAAAGCCAAGAGTCCATATAATGTGGGTAGGGCAGAGCCTGCCATCAGGAACCCTTTAGTGCATGCTATTATTATTAAAACATAATGATGATTATTGTTAGGGTGTTCAAGAAGGAACATAATGATGGTCTGAACTAAGGGAATGAGGATGAAGAAAGGGGGTGGATCTAATAGGACCAGATAGATAGAATTTGATAGGAATTGTCTAGTACCAGAGGGAGAGAAAGAGGGGGCTTCTCTCTTGAAGGACCACGTGGAGGGTATTAGAATCAAAAATCTTTGGGAAGACTGCAGCCAGGATGGACTGAGAGGGAATGAATTCAGTTGTGTTTTGGATACCTGTGGGTCCAGAGGCAGATGGATATCTGGCTGGTGACTCAGTAAGGTTATAGGAGAGGCAGTGACAAAATTTTGGGGGCCATACCAGCAGTACTCCAGAGATCATGCTGACTCTACACTGAGAAATTACTTCTGGCAGGCTCAAGGTACCATATGGGTAGCCAGGGATCAAACCCAGATTGGTCTCATGCAAGGCTAACACCCTACCTGCTATGCTTTCACTCTGGCCCCAGAGGCTGCAATAATTTTGATGACTTTTGATAACTTTTGAGGTCAATATCTGAAAGGGAGGGCATCCCAATGATTATTTTGTGTGTGTGATTTCCATCATAAAGTCTATACTATTTATTTCCAGATCAGGCATGGAATCTACTGTTGAGCTATACTCCCATTGTTCTGAGACCCTGTTATGAATTGAATAGTTGTGACCCCCCCCCAATTTATGTGTTAAAGTCTTGATCCTTCAGAAGAGGTAAGAAAGATCCATAAAGTCATGAGGTTGGGGCCCAATGTGGTAGGATGAGGGCCCAGTTGGAAAAGGGACAGAAGCTCTTTTCTGTCCAGGAGTTGGATATGTCTCTGCAACCTGGCCTCACAGTCCTGGGAGTGGTTGTGTTGGTACATAACAGGAAGGGACTGCCCACAAGCCAGGCTCTCACAAGAAACCAACCTCCTAGACCCCACACTGGAACTACTAACTTGCCTTGAGTACAATGAGTGAAGAGATTTCTGTTGTTGAAACTGCCCCCTCTGTTTGTGACAACAGCCCGAGTTGACAGAAGCTCCCTTTACTTTCTTTTTGGGGAGGCTTCATGGTGGAGGTTGGGTCACACCAGCTGGTACTCAAGTGCTACACCTGTGCTCAGAGGACCATAAATAGGGCCTGAGGTTGGAATATCAAGCTGGGTTGTAGAATGCAAGGAAAGTGGCTTATTAATGGTGGGCTTGGTAGACCATAATGAGGAGCTGGGGAATCAAACCCAGGTCATCCACCCTGCTGGCTATACTACCTCTCTGGTCCCTCTTTCCACTTGAGGGTGTGGCTTTTATCATGTTAAAGTTAGCCTGGCCTGAGGGACTTGCACAAAGTCTGCTCTTTTCAGATTCAGAGGTAAACATGGGATGGCCTAAGGCCACCTTGTATTTGTGTGAAAGGTGTGATTCAGCATCAAGAGCATGACCTGGGGAGGGCAGGGACAGGTGAATCTTGGAATAAAAACCTGAAATTTCAGTGGAAGCAAACAGATTTTCACATGAAATCTGGATTTGAAAAAATAGAGGAATTATCCCAAAAGCTGATGGGAAGAATAAAATAGTTAGCATGATCAACCAAGGTCCATTTTTTTTTTTTTGAGCATTTGCTTTCTGCAAAGTTGTGTTTTCACAATGCAAGGTTTCATTATGGCTTACCAGTCTCAAGACAATTTGAAAAATTCTTATAATTTTTGAATTAGGATTTATCGCAGGGGTCCTCAAACTTTTTAAACAGGGGGCAAGTTCACTGTCCCTCAGACCATTGGAGGGTCTGACTATAGTAAAAAGAAAACTTATGAATGAATTCCTTTTTTTTTTTTTTTTTGGTTTTTGGGCCACACCCAGTAACGCTTAGGGGTTATTCCTGGCTAGGGGGACCCTATGGGACGCCGGGGAATCGAACTGTGGTCCGTCCAAGGCTAGCGCAGGCAAGGCAGGCACCTTACCTCTTGCGCCACCGCCCGGCCCCATGAATGAATTCTTATGCACACTGCATATATCTTATTTTGCAATGAAGAAACAAAACAGATACAAATACAATATGTGGCCCGCGGGCCATAGTTTGAGGACCACTGATTCTAAAGCAAGCAAATTGAAATATTAAAATCCCTAAGAATTGATATAATTCTTTCTTTCTTTAAAAAAGACCCTCACCCCCCCCAAGAACTCAAAACAATCCAGATTTCAAATGAAAAGCCAATATTAACATATTAGTTGTCTCTGCCAAAGAGATGACATAAAACAGATTTTGAACATTGCACTTTCAAATTTCATGCTCACTTAAAGTTGATGGAATGTTTTAAAGTGGAAACTTATCGTGAGGCTGTGATTTTGAGTCTCTTTTAGTGGGAGGCCAAGTGTGGGTGGTCATGGCAGAGAACACCAGGAGTTTGCCCCATGTCTAAGACAGGCGTGGGCATGAACCGGAGAAGTGTGGAAGGTTTATTTATGTTAGCCCTGTGTTGTTCTCATCTTGCTGATCTTTCATGTGCTTCTGGAATCAGTCTTTTCTATAATGGCCTCTCCAAAGCTCCAACAATAAAGGGGATGAATAAAGGGAGAATCTAGGTTACCCCTGTATCTGAAAATACACTGTTGTGATTTGGCTAGTGTTTGTAGTTCCATTTTACAGACAAGGAAATTGAGGCACAGGGAGGTGTGGGTTGGATCCCACAGTAGAGTGGTGGTGTTCAGAATAGACGTCGTGAGTCATGATTGTGAGTCACTCCTGCCTGCCAGCAAACAGCTACTCTGTTTTTCTTCCTCATCAGGTGAACCCCTTCAAGATGGGGAAGCTGCTCTTTAAATGGTATTTCTATGTAGTAAAACACTGAGGGCTTAGCAAGGGAGTATTACTTAAGGCCAGTTTGTGTGTCTTCTGTGGGCATCTGCCACATTTTGTCAGGGACAATTAGATGGAGCATTGACGCAGGAAGGAAAGGGTCTTGTCATGTGGACATGACTTTCCACCTTTGGGGAGGAGTCCTGATTACTCTGTACTTGGAAGCAGAAAAAGAAATCTTGTCTCTGATTAGGTTCTTGGTTTTATTAGATTGTCTGGGTCTTTCTTACACGATTATTTTATTTTTATTTGTTTTACACGATTATTTTAAAGAGAAGATGTTCCAAGCCAATGCATACTGGTCTGGGTTTGAAGGCTAGGCTGGCAGAGAAAGAGGCAAGTTCAGGACCCTGATCTGATCCTGAGAAATTCCATTATTATCTTCTTCCGGCATAGACTTCATCCTGTCTTTCCCTCCTCAGTTCCCCTCCTCTTTCTTTTTCCTTTCCCCTCTCTGTACCTCCTCCTTTCTCTTTTCCTCTTCCTCTTCACCATCCTTCCCCTGTTCCTCCTTCATATCCTCCCCTTCCTCCTTCTTTCCCCCAACTTCCCCTTCCCCCCTCAGCCTCCCTTTCTTCTCTCCCCTCCTCCTCTGACCCTCCATTTCCTCCCCTTCCTTCCCTCTTTCTTCCTCTTCCTTCTCCTCTCGCTCCTTCCTCCCTCATCTTCCTTTTCCTCTTCCCCCTTTTCCTCCTGTCCTTCTTTCCCTCTTCCTTCTCTCTTCTCCTACTCCTCCCTTTTTCCTCTCCCCTTTTCATCTCAGTCACTCTTCCCTTCCCTCTTTTCCTTTCTCCTCCCTATTCCTTTCCCTTCTCCCTTTTTCCTTTGTATTACTGTGTTGCCAGGAATTGAACCTACTTAGTATGCACCCTAAGTCATGAGCTCTGTTTCTGAGCCCCATGCTCCTCTTGGTAAGGTCCTTCCCTTATAAGCTCAGATATCAGAACTCTGGTGTGACTTTTCTCCAGAGTTCACTTTTGTCCAATTTATTTGAGGAGGTTCATCAGTAACAGCCATCAGGCTTCCCAGACCAAAATTACTTGGGATTGGTTTTCTCCTATAGCCTTCAATGTACCTTTTCTGGTCAAATCGGGGTACAGAAAAGGGAATAAGATCTGTAGCATCCTGTGATTGCATCCCTTTGATGGGAGCTGCTTGTCATGTCCCTAAAACTTCAGCCATGGGAGTTTAGGAGTTGAGCCAGGGAGATAAGAAACTATTCATTATTCATTCATTCATTTATTCCTCCACTCATTCATTCAGTAAAGGGAGAGTGTGCCCTCTCCCTTGGAGAGAATTTCTCAGGAATGCACAAGCAATGATGTCTATGTCCCTGCTCCTGTTCCATTCTGCTCTTCACGGAGATCAGCAAAAGAAAACATGGAGATGGTCCTAAAAGGCACCTTTTTTTAGAATGCAGAGAGAACTTCAGACTCACTCGCTCTTTTTGCATTTACTATGTCCAGATCTAATCCCCATCCACTCTCATCAGAGTTTCATCTGGTCCAGGTGTCAAGAACCAAGACCCAAGACTGAGAACAGAACAAGCTGTGTGCAGGGGACTTGCCTTTCTGTAGAAACCTTTTTTGCTTGACCCAGAAAAGTTTTAGAGAAGCTCAGGCATACTTCACTGGTTTGGAAAGCCTTTGGTGACTGAAACAACTTGGGCTACCATTTTGGACTCCAGGTTCCAAATGGAAACGAACTGGGGAGGGGGAGTGGGAGGTAAATAGGAGCGGAGAAGACTGAGCTGCCCAGAGATGCTCCACCTCAACTTGCCCTTCTCCTTCCCTTTAGACTTTAGAGGTTTGAATGGAACTTTCCAGTGTGATGGGAGAGGAGGAAGGGAGAGCTAGAGGTAAGGGATGGGTTCATCTCATCCCAATTTTCCTTCAAATGGTCTCTACTAAGCTCATAAGTCATCACTTTTTGCCATACCATTTGCCCATAAGTATCTCATTTCTTCTCCAATGGTTGCCAAACCCTCAGCATTCGCTAGCTCCCCCAAGTGTATGTATGAGACTGTTTCCAGTCTATCTCTATATCTGTTGGGACAGAAATCAGGAAGCTCATTTTATTATTTTGTCTTTTACTTTTTTATTTTTGGATTTGGGATCATACCAAAAATACCTGGTGCTCAGGGCTTGCTTACTCTTGGATCTTGCTAGGGATCATTCCTGGGAGTGCTCTAGGGAACATATGGGATGCCAGGGATTCAACTCTGCTCAACATTTTACAAGGTAAGTGTACTATTTCTCCTGTCCTAAGAAGACTTTTAAAAAATAGTGGTCATGGGAGATAATAATGCTGAGTTCAGGGTAAATGCCTACCCTGTACCTAACCTGGGGTTAGAATTGCAGATAACTCTCTGTGTGTTACCTCTCATGGAGCTGGGCATTTCAGTCATCTAAGGGACTGGGTGTGGAGTGGGGGTGCATACTTTCCTCATCTTCTGTCAAGGGATGGACTCAGAAAATTCCCCCCCCCAATAGATATGTTTTCATCCTTTTGAGATATTGGCCTCCTAGGATCTGACTTAAAAAAAAATCTTTCTTGTGACTGAAAGGAAGTTAAGATGCCCAACAGAATTGAATCCAGTCTGGGAGAGTAGTTTGTGTGTGGTGTGACTGACAAGGTTTGCAAATCTCTGAGGCAGCTGAATATGATGCATGGATATGACCGCAAGTTACTGGGGTAAGCTTAGGGCAAATCCTTCAAGCACAGCTGGGATTTATGGGTGCACTCGATGGAGCTGGTAGGCTCTGTGGGGGATGACCAGGGTGCTGTCACTCAGAAATTTATGCTCTATTTTCCTATTCACCTACCTACTCACTCAGTATTGCTTTAACCACCAGCAGGAACAATGGGAAACTTGCCCCAGGCTCATATGAGAACTCCGCTCAGGTCTTGATCTGAGAGGGAGTGTAAGAGAGAAAATTAAAAAAAAATGACATGGGCCCGAGAGATAGCACAGCGGTGTTTGCCTTGTAAGCATCCCATCCAGGACCAAAGGTAGTTGGTTCAAATCCCGGTGTCCCATATGGTCCCCCGTGCCAGCCAGGAGCTATTTCTGAGCAGACAGCCAGGAGTAACCCCTGAGCAATGCAGGGTGTGGCCCAAAAACCAAAAAAAAAAAAAAAAAAAAGACATTAATGGGTTTTTTGTGACCTTCCAGTGTGGCCATGAACTGGCTCTGTTTGGCTTAGTCAGCCAGGGGCACAGAGAATTTTGCAAACTTAAGTTACCCTATGGAAAGCCCAGGTCTACATCCTGTCTTCAGGGAGATAAACCCAGAACAGCTCTGGCTGTGAATTTGTTTTCCAGCTAGGGTAGTTGTGACTTGAAGAGAAAGTGATCCCATACTTTTCTTCTCCTGCACCTCTGGTGAGTGGGAGCTTGGCCAGGGACTGAGGGACTGAGTTATCGAAGCAAACACATGAGGTGTGTTGGAGGTTGAATTGGCTGAGGGCACAGTTCTCCAGCCCCATCTTTCTCAAGGAGTTTTCTTCCTGACACCTCAAAGGGCAATCCACAGCAGGCTTGCTCTGCTGAGCATTTATGATCATGTCAGAAAAATAGAAATATAATTTTCCTTTCTCGCTAAAGAAAACTATGACTCAGCTTTGAATAGTTAATCCAACTTTAGTTGGAAAAATATAGAAATTCATTATGATCCTTTGTAAAGTCCACTGTCAATACTATGATTCAGGGTAAAGGGTTTCCTTCCTTCCTTCTTTCCTTCCTTCCTTATTCTCTCCCTTCCTTCCTTCCTTCTGTCCCTTCTTCCTTCCGTCCCTCCTTCCTTCCTTCCCTCCTTCCTTCCCTCCTTCCTTCCTTCTCTCCTTCCTTCCCACCTTCCCTCCTTTCTTCCTCCCTCCCTCCCTCCCCCCTCCCTCCTCCCTCCCTCCCTCCTTCCTCCTTCCTTCCTCCCTTCCTTTCCTTCCTTCCTTCCTTCCTTCCTTCCTTCCTTCCTTCCTTCCTTCCTTCCTTCCTCCCCCCCCCTCCCTCCCTCCCTCCCTCCCCTCCCTCCCTCCCTCCCTCCCCCCTCCCTCCCTCCCTTCCTTCCTCTTCCTTCCTTCCTTCCTTCCTTCCTTCCTTCCTTCCTTCCTTCCTTCCTTCCTACCTAGATACATGAAACCTGTTTTCCTCCCAGTTATTTTTCCCAGTTGAATTATATACAGCACAAAGAGTGCATTTTCCTTGTATCTTAGGAATTCTCATCAATTTATGTCTTCCCCATACTTTGAAAATGACCCGCAAAGAGATAAAGTTACGTGTGTGGGTTCTTACAGAAAAGCAGCCAAGGTTTTATTGAAAACACCAGCCTTGCTCTGCATGCATATTTCTGTTCCCTCTCTAATAAGGGAGTGTATCAAATGTAAAAGAAACAAAAAACACTGCTCCTTTCATCTGTGCTTGATTCTCCACATCTCCGAACACACTACCTTCTTTATATTGACTAAACTTTAAAGTAGAGTGAGTGGTGGAGGCTGAGTGTCTGTGCATAGGCTACCTACCAGGGTCATTCATTAGGATCTCTCCCTGTGCTGGGGCTGCAAAACTAATCTTATACCTTAAAGAATTTATTGCTGGCAACAGGGCTCTTATAGGCCTCTGAATTCTGAAAATTCCTTCATGTGACTGTCTCCTTTAATTAAAATGTAATTTATTTAATTATCTTTATTTTTATATTGGTGTTGGTAGCCAGGAGGAGGAAGCATTTGGGCCAAACCCTTTGGTGCTCATGGGCTATTTCCAGCTCTGTGCTCAGGAATGACCCCTGGTAGTGATCTGCCAGGTCAGAATTGAACCAGTGGGCTGCATGCCTCACATAATGAGCTGTCATAGATAACTTGATTGATTGAAACAGCAGTACCACAACATGCATGTGAAGAATAATTTGCTAATAAATTGTAATAATGAACAAGAATAGAATGAAAAATGTCTCAGAATCTTTATCCTTTCTTCTCCCTCCCTCCTTCCTTCCCTCCCTTCCTTCCTTCTTGTTTTCTTTCTTGCTTGTTTTCTTTTTCTTTTTTCTCTCTCCCTCCCTCCTTCTGTTTTTTCTTTTTTCTTTCTCTTCCTTCCTCTCTTTTCTCTCTCTTCTTTCTTTTTTCCTTCCTTTCTTCTTTTTTTCCTCCTTCTTCCTTCTTTTTCTCTTTCTCTTTCTTTCTTTCTTCTTCCTCCCTTTCTTCCTTCCTCCCTCCCTTTTCTTTCTTTCTTTCTTTCTTTCTTTCTTTCTTTCTTTCTTTCTTTTTCTTTCTTCTTCTTTTTTCTTTCTTTCTTTCTTTCTTCTTTCTTTCTTTCTTTCTTTCTTTCTTTCTTTCTTTTTTCTTCTTTCTTTCTTTCTTTCTTTTCTTTTCTTTCTTTCTTTTCTTCTTTCTTTTCTCCTTTCTTCTTTCTTTTCTCTTCTTTCTCTTTCCTTTCTTTCTTTCTTTCTTTCTTTCTTCTTTCTCTCCCTCTCTTCCTCCCTCTCTTCTCCCTCTCTTCCTCCCTCTCTCCTCCCTCCTTCTCCCTCCCTCCCTCCCTTTCTTTCTTTCTTTTCTTTCTTTCTTTCTTTCTTATTCTTTCTTTCTTTCTTTCTTTCTTTCTTTCTTTCTCTTTCTTTCTTTCTCTTTCTTCTTTCTCTTTCTTCTTTCTTTCTTTCTTTCTTTCTTTCTTCTTCTTTCTTTCTTTCTTTCTTTCTTTCTTTCTTTCTTTCTTTCTTTCTTTCTTTCCCTCTCTTCCTCCCTCTCTTTCTCCCTCTCTTCCTCCCTCTCTTCTCTCCTCCCCTCTTCCTCCCTCCCTCCCTCCCTCCCTCCCTTTCTTTCTTTCTTTCTTCTTTCTTTCTTTCTTTTTCTTTCTTCTCTTTCTTATCTCTTTCTTTTCTTTCTTTCTTTCGTCTTTCTTTCTTTCTTTCTTTCTTTCTTTCTTCTTTCTTTCTTTCTTTCTTCTTTCTTTCTTTTTCTCTCTCTTTTCTTTCTTTCTTTCTTTCTTTCTTTCTTTCTTTCTTTCTTTCTTCTTTTTTTCTTTTCTTTCTTTCTTTTTTCTTTCCTTCCGTCTCTCTTTCTTTCTTTCTTTCTTTCTTTCTTTCTTCCTTCTTTCCTTCCTTCCTTCCTTCCTATGCTTAGAAGGGTAGGTTAAGAAAAAACATTTCTTAAGGCCTAAAGGAAATATATAATAGTCTAGAGTTATTAATCTCATGCAGATATATATGTTTTTGTTTAAAAATTATTTTGCGGGCCTGGAGAGATAGCACAGCGGTGTTTGCCTTGCAAGCAGCCGATCCAGGACCAAAGGTGGTTGGTTCGAATCCCGGTGTCCCATATGGTCCCCCGTGCCTGCCAGGAGCTATTTCTGAGCAGACAGCCAGGAGTAACCCTGAGCACCACCAGGTGTGGCCCAAAAAACAAAAACAAACAAAAAAAAACAAACAAAAAATTATTTTGGGACTACACCTAACTTATTACTAGCTTGTGCTCAGGTACCACTGCAGGTAGTATGGGGCCTATGTGCTGTCAGAAATCAAACCAGGTCAGCTACATGTAAGGCAGTTGCCATACCCATAGTACTATCTCTCTGGTCCTTATTTTTGTTTTTATCCTTATATAATTTGGGCAGTCAAATTTCAGATAGCAATAACAAAAAGATCACGTATTGTCTTTCTCATTTCAGTGAGCCTGGTTTTACTGGATACCCTAGATTTGAAAACGTAGATCTCTGACTTAAAAACAGCACAAAATAACTTTAGTCTCAAAATACCATCAATATCTTAAATTGTAAGAAAGGGTGAGATATCTCTAATATCTACCATATTAGCTCCAATATCTAAACTAACAATCTCGGCTTTAAAAATAACTCTTGAGACCTATGTAGCTATGATGGGAGAAACATTTTGCAATTAGGTGAGAAATAAGGTCACAATTTTTTTTTTTTTTTTTTGGTTTTTGGACCACACCCAGCGGTGCTCAGAGGTTACTCCTGGCTGTCTGCTCAGAAATAGCTCCTGGCAGGCACGAGGGACCATATGGGACACCGGAATTCAAACCAACCACCTTTGGTCCTGGATCAGCTACTTGCAAGGCAAACGACACTGTGCTATCTCTCCGGGCCCATAAGGTAACAATTTTGATGGTGAGCACACTTAAATTTGGGCACTTATAACCCAATTGCACATGGTCATGCCTTCTAATCTCTCCTTCTGAAATTCTGCAATAAGTCAGGGAAAATAGTGGACCCTGTTTGTCTGACCTGCTTGCGTTCTTTTCCCTTCTGTGACCCCTTAGTTCAAGAAATTTGTCCTTGGAGAACATTTAGCATGTTTGGGGAAAACAATGTCTCTATCTAGGGCTGTGACCTGAGCAAACCTTATTTTATTTTGAGACAGGTACAAATCAAATAGGAAAGGACCATAGTCACTGTAATTGTTAGATTTATTTTAATTTATTTTATTTTATTTTTGCTTTTTTGGGCCACACCCAGTGACGCTGAGGGGTTACTCCTGACTATGTACTCAGAAATTGCTCCTGGCTTGGGGGAGCATATGGGATGCTTGGGGGATCAAATCGCAATTCGTCCTAGGTTAGCTGCAAGCAAGGCAAACACCCTACCTCTTTTGCCACCGCTCTGGCCCCTGTTAGATTTAAGGGAGATGAGACTGCTTTTGAACTTCAGGGAAGTTTAGTAGCAAGTGTGCATTTCTGAAAGCAGAAATATAGATTAAGAATGAGTTGGTTAGACAAAGAGGCAGGAGGCTGAATCCATCTGAAACCATGATCTGTTCTTACAAGAACTAACTCCGGAGAGAATCAAGGCAGGAATGTTTCCAGTTTCCAGGGTGTCTTTGACTTCAGAGCCCCAAACAAGAAGTGGGGCCAGTTCATTTTCTTCTCCTATTATGGTCTTGGATGGAAAAGTTCAGTTTGAGAAGAGATTTCACTGGACTTAGTGGAATGATGAGTGCTAAGCCATTAAGGAAGCTAGTGATTTAGGGATGTCAAAGCCAGCTGTTGTCCTTGACATGCTTTTTGAAGTCAAGGATGTTGGGAATGGGGGGAGTGAAGGAAGACTGGGAATTAGGGTGAACTGGCTTTGGACTCATATCATTTTCACCTCAAATATTGATTGCTTTTCCATTCTCCATTCCTTCAGCAAATGCTTCCTAATCTTCTGTGTCCGGCATTCTGCTGGATCATTGGGAGCCAAAGATGAAGATGGGAGAATTTCCAAACTTCAACTGTCAGGAGTAAATGTCAAAAAGGGACTCATTTTATATTTTCATTATCAGCTCTGAAAAAGTGATTTTCATTTTTTGGGGGGGTCACACCGGGCAGAGCTCAGGGATTACTCCTGACTCCATGCTCAGAAATCGGTCCCGGCAGGCTTGGGGGACCATATGGGATGCCGGGATTCGAACCAATGACTTTCTGCATGAAAGGCAAACGCTTTACCTCCATGCTATCTCTCCGGCCCCAGTGATTTGCATTTTTATCATTTACTTCCGGAAGCTCTTCATTTCCAGGTAGGTGGACTTTGACATCATATTACTCTTTGTAGTAAAAGTGATTCACCGCCAGGCCGGAGAGATAGCACAGTGGTAGGGTGTTTGCCTTGCATGTGCTGACCCAGGATGGACTTGGGTTTGATCCCCAGTGTCCCATATGGTCCCCCAAACCAGGAATGATTTCTGAGTGCATAGCCAGGGGTAACCCCTGAGCATCACCGGGTGTGGCCCAAAAACCAAAAAAAGAAAAAATAGAAAATAACTCCTGTCTGAATATGTATGGATTTAACTTTGAGATGTTCTTCGTGTTTTTTTTTTTTTTAAATCTAAATCAATTATTTCATTGGATGGAAAAACCTCAAGTCAGGCATACTTTCTATTTTGTTCTCAACAGTGTGATTTTTTTTTTTCTAGACTGTGTAAGGTCACTGTAATGATATATAGAGTTAGTTTTTTGGCTTATTGTAACTCTTAGGGAAAAGGTTAAAGTTCAGATTCTGTGAGCGTTAGATAATAGGCAAGTCAATATTTCAAGTTGAAAGTGTAAGTGTTAAAAGCTAGAAAGGAATGTAAGTTTGAAACTAAAACTGCTGTTTGCTTCTATAAATCCTAACAGTGTGATTTTTAGCAGTGTGCTTCCTATATTGAACCACAAACTGCCTTGTTGTTAGGTTGGGAACTGCAAAGAGCACTACAAAGACAGATGGGGGCTGGAGAGATAGCATGGGGGCTAAGGTGCTATCCTTATATGCGACCAACCCCGGTACCATATATAGTCCCTAAACAACACGAGGAGTGTGATTCCTGAGCACACAGCCAAGAGTGAGACTTGAGCACTGCTAGGTATGGCTCAAAGTCTTCCCACCTTCACCATGAAAAAGAGAGAGAGGGTAAGAAAGAGAAAGACAAACACACACACACACACACAACACACACACACACAAAAGAGAGAGAGAGAAGAGAGCTTGTTGGGGACATGATTACTTTATTATTTATTTATTTTTATTTATTTATTTATTTATTTATTATAAATTAGGCATCTGGAAGTCTGAAAACAAGCACTCACTGGTTTTTACTGTTCGTTATGCCTGTGAAATAAATCTGGTAACCATACAAACAAAATATAAAATTTTGTATAGAATTTTTTTTTTTGCTTTATCCAATCCTCTTTCTAAGAAGTAAAGACAAAGTTCTTTCACACTCTTTCTTTATAAGCAAATGCTACATTTGTTTCAGAAATGCCTTATCTGATGACCAGAACATAAAGTAAGATTCATTTTCTAGTACTTACACTTCTTCTTCTTATCATCTCAATAGTTCTTGCTTTGTGAAAACACTTTTAGTTTCACAGGAATACTGTGAAGGTGGGACATGAAGAGGCCTTGATCACTCCCCAAGGATATTTGTATTTTGTTCTTATAGTCTATAAATTCATGTCCTGTATTCTTGCTTTCATCAAAGTTCTGTGTGATTGAAGACTAGACTTGAAGGGATACAACATCCATTTCTAGATCTGATCCTGCTTCTCCATCTCTCTCTCTCTCTCTCTCTCTCTCTCTCTCTCTCTCTCTCTCTCTCTCTCTCTCTCTCTCTCTCTCTCTCTCTCTCTCAGGAAAACTGGTGTGGTAAAGACCTTGCAGGCAGCCTGTAAATCATCATGGGACAAGGGACCAAGTGAAACTCCCCACCAACAGCCTCAGGAATGATCCTCAGCTCTTTGAGACGTTTCCAATACCCACAGCTCTAGCCATAGCTTGGCTGAGACATAGTGAGGGACATTGAGCCAGACCACTAGATTCCTAACCCTTAGAAATAGTGCGAAGTCATGAGTATTTGCTGGGATTTGTGTGGGGTAAAACATTACTATGTAGCAAAAGAAAATGAATAACTATCAGGTCTCATTCAAACCTGAGATGCATTGATTTTCTGGCATATAATGCCCTGTTATTATCTACTACATAAAAAAAAAAAAAAAACTTCTTGGGAAATGTTAAACCTCCCCAAGTTCCCTACACATCTCTCTCCACACAAAGTTAATGCATTTTTTACCCTAACCTTTTTTCAAAGTTTTTTTTTTCCCATTTAAAGACAATACATGCTTGGGAGAAAAAAATAAGAGGAAAACTAAAAATAATAATAATAATAATCCAAATGATCCACAATTTTAACACCCAAAGAGAACAATCACTTACATTTACATGTACTTCCTTCCATTTTCCTTTGTTTCAAAAAAAGGTTTGACCTGACCCTAGAGACCAGATGTTCACCTAGTCAGAATTATTTTCCTTAAGAACTGGATCTTACAAGGTGCCTTAACTGGCGAGTTAAGCTCAGTAGTCAGCAGCCTTCACAAAGTGGCAGAATGTCAGAAAACCAGAGTGAAAGGCCATCCTGTGGTTGGAGCAGGTCTCGGTGGGAGGTTAGGGGTAGTTGGAATTGCCAGAAATGTAAATGATGCTTGCTACCAACTTGCAGTTCTATCTTTACATGTTTTGACTGTTTTTAGTAACCTACCTGTGTGTGAAGGACTCTGGGGATGAAGAACAAGTGAATCAGATGTTTTACTTCCCAGTCATCATCTCACTTTATTCTCTTTCTCTTCTTCTTCTTCTTCTTCTTCTTCTTCTTCTTCTTCTTCTTCTTCTTCTTCTTCTTCTTCTTCTTCTTCTTCTTCTTCTTCTTCTTCTTCTTCTTCTTCTTCTTTCTTCTTCTCTCTTCTTCTTCTTCTTCTTCTTCTTCTTCTTCTTCTTCTTCTTCTCCTCCTCCTCCTCCTTCCTCCTCCTCCTTCTTCCTCCTTCTCCTTCACCTCCCTTCTCCTCCACATTTCTTCCACCTCTTCTTCCTTCTCCACTTTTTCCTCCTTCTCTACCTCCTCCAACTCCTCTTTTTTATCTTCATTCTTCCACTCATCTATGCTCCGGTTTTATTCATGGCTCTGTACTCAGGCTAATTCTTGGCAGTGCTTGGACCCAGGCTAACTGCCTACAAGGCAAACACCTTACCTACTGCACTAACTCTTCAGCCTGTTCTTAGGGGAATCTACATTCGCTACTCCTCCCCTCTTTTGTAGGGTTGCTTCAATAGGGTATCACCTTTCTGAGTCTCTGATAGAACAAAATCAGCAGAACCTTTTCAAGGGGTCCTGGGAAGTGTGTTAGCAATATGGTCATGTGATCACACCATTGTACAAAGTCTGCCTAAGTAGCTTTAATAAGAACTGGTTATGTATTATGCTTATCTCTTTTCCACTCTGCTCTCACTCCTCCACACACTTAGACTTTTTTTTAGATGAAGTATATTGAGTTTTGGGGGGGCTATTTATTACCACCATGTTATATCTTCTTTTTAAAAAGGGCTGGAGTAATTTTTCAAGAGACTGTACCTCAAATGTTGTCTACATCTTTTAGTCTCTAAAGGGCAGAAAAAAAATGCCTCTACACATACAAAATTTTTTTTGTTTGTTTTTGGGCCACACCCGGCGGTGCTCAGGGGTTACTCCTGGCTATCTACTCAGAAATAGCTCCTGGCAGGCACAGGGGACCATATGGGACACCGGGATTCGAACTAACCACCTTTGGTCCTGGATTGGCTGCTTGCAAGACAAACACCGCTGTGCTATCTCTCCGGGCCCCTAAATTTGTATATATATATTTTTTTTTCTACTGTTTTGAATGTACTGATAAATTATTTGTTGATCTTGTTTGGTAAAACAGTAGTGAACTCAGAGCTATGAGAATGGTAGAAATGATGGATGCCCAATGAATTTTCTCTCAGCATCTCCCTTTTTTTGCGAGACAGATAGTAAGATGATCTGACAACATGAATATTCATAGTCTTAGAGGTCTATATAAATAGAAAATTATCCACCAAAATGTCATTTAGATTTTAGATTTCAGTATGTAAAGACTTGACTTACCAAAAACAATGCTTCAATTTTTATATAATAAATTCTATTAATTCTATAATAAAAATTAAAATACTATTCTATGGTTGTGAGGGGTCATATCTGGTGATGCTCAGGGACATGCAATCAATGTCAGTGATCAAACTCAGGACTCACACAGGTAAAGCATGACCTCTACCCCTAGATCTAAATGTCTGACCCTCAGATTTAATTCTTTTAAGTTTGGCACAAGTCTTTCTTCTGATTCATTATTAATGATATTGAAAACTGCAGAACAGGGCCCGGAGAGATAGCACAGTGGCGTTTGCCTTGCAAGCAGCCGATCCAGGACCAAAGGTGGTTGGTTCGAATCCCGGTGTCCCATATGATCCCCCGTGCTTGCCAGGAGCTATTTCTGAGCAGACAGCCAGGAGTAACCCCTGAGCACCGCTGGGTGTGGCCCAAAAACCAAAAAAAAAAAAAAAAAAAAAAAAGCCAATTGAAACTCTAGAGCTGATAGCTATCCCTAAGATATAAAAGGCCAAATGTTACAATTAACTTAGCCCTACATTCTTGAACCAAGTATGTGATGAAAAGGAGATGGGAAGGGAATGGGGTGAGATATGAGTATGTGTAGGGGGAATCTAGGGAAGGAGGGAAAAGTGGGACTAATACAGAGACCCGGGGTGTTGGTATTTCTAATATTTTTCAAGTTCTCATCCATGATGGTAGCTTGGCTTTAGAAATAGGAATCAGGTTTTGCAAACAGCTTTAAATTGAAACCAGGTGACTCAACTTTTTAGATCACTGTGGTTCAGACCTATGAGTGCATACTAGACTGCTGTTCTGGTAGAAAAAGTTATAAGTCAGTTACAATTGGTTGGCTGGCATTTGGTTGGTTCACTGAGTGCCCATTGGACATAGGCAATGCTCAGATCACTTTCTCCACCAAGCAGACTCTACTTTGAAGAGACCTTTTGAGAAGAGGCTCACTACTGAAGCACCATTCATTGTAAAGTAAACAAATGCAACGGGACCAGTATTGACATTTTTACTTGGAGGCCAGAATTCGCAATGCTGCCAGGATTGAAAGGAATGTGCAGACCATATCACCACAGAATCACATTCATGATTCAAAATAAAATTGTGTTATATTCTCCAAAGAATGAGAGTGAAGCATAGTGAACTGACTCTTTGTATTCTCCTTTTGATAAAAGAAGGATAAATATGCTCTACCAGAGAGTCCATTCTTTTTGTGGGGAGTCTTGCAATTCTGGAATTTGCCTCTCTGAGCATTAGTAAAAATCAAAGTTTATAAGTCTTATGCCTTAATATATTACTTAATAATTATATATTACATATTAATTATATAACATAATGTATATTGTACATTGTACATACAGTTCTATTACTTAATATAGCCATTCTCTGGTCTCAACTTGCTTTGTATGCAAGTTGGCCCCAGTTTGATCTTCAGCACTGCATATAATCTCCTGAGCAATGCCAGAAGTGACCTCTGAGCTCAGAGTCAAAAATAGTACTGGAGCCAGGTGAATATATATAGGTTATATATATATATATATACATATATAGGTTATATATATACATATATAGGTTATATATACATATATACAGGTGGATATATATGAATACTTTTGATTGATAGAGAATTGCCATATATGAATTAATAGCACATAACAATACATCATGGGCCCTTTCTGTGTAGGAGATAGTCCTCAGCTTATGATAAATGCCATGTTTTTCTCTCTCTTGTCATGACTTTTTTCTGTTATTTCATTTTGAAAGCAAAACTGTAGCTACTTTCACCTCTCTCCAATCCCTTCGGTAAAACACTTATTCACAAGTGCCATTTTCATGAACTAATTTTAATGTCCAGTCACTTGGCTATAATAAGCTTTTTAAGAAGCGGCCTGTGCAGTACAGTTGCCCCGTGAAACTTTTGGGGTGTCCTGCAGCCAAAAACAAGTGACCAGAGATTTTGCTGGTGGTGGTTTGACCGTGACTCTTATCCCAGGTGATGGAATCAGCCCCGAAATTTCAGCTGCCGTTAGGAAGTTGTTTGATGCGGCCCAAGAGCACTTCCAGTGGGAGAAGCAGGACTTCTAGACCTTCCGGAAGCTAAGGAGTCGATGGACAAAAACAAGATGTGTCTAAAAGACCTTAGGAGATCCCCGTAGTAATGAAGTTACTGCTGAGGAACACCTTCGACTCTTAGGCCCTGCTGCTCAAGACACTGCACCAATGTCAACGTACTGACCATCCTGAGAGCACGGAGGCCCAATCCAGCAGCATTGAGCATGTGATCGCGGATGGGGTCATGCAGAGCCGAGGAGTCCAAGTTCGCCTAAAAGTAGGTGCAGAAAAACCACCAGAGCAACATCAACTCTGTGCACATGGCCTACATCAGTGCTTCTCAAATAGTGGGGCACGCCTCCCAGAGGGGCGGGAGGCTCTGTAAAGGGGGGGTGGGGAGCGTTTGACCTCTGCAAACACTGTCATAACAAGCTAAGCCCCGTGTTTATGTCTCTGTATGTCTCTGGAGCTGAGAGTTGCTGTGATCTGCTTCAAACCCTGCTTTGAAAAGCTATGCATTGCAAAATGTGCTCCTTGTAGCCATGAATCCAGACATCACCTCTGATTAAAAAAAATCAGCTCAAATTATTTTATATGTTTTTGTTTTGCAGATTAAAGTTTTTATTTTAATAAATATATTATTTACAGTCGCGGGGGGTGCTAAAAATGTTTTCTTCTTCCTAGGGGGACATGACAGAAAATAATTGAGAAGCACTAGCCTACATCATGAGAGTGCCCGGTGGGATTTTTCTGCATAATGCAAGGAAATTGCAGAAAACGATAAAGACATCATTTGCCTGGTGTGTGTGTCTAGGGTGGGAGGGTACAACAGCATTGCTCAGGGCTTACTCCTGGCTCTGTGCTCAAGCCTCGAGGCTTATATGGATGCCTGCGATCCAGCCCGGGTCAGCCCTGGGTCTGCCATGTGCAAGGCACCGTGCTATCACTTGGGCCCTAAAGACATCAAGTTGAATGAGATGTACCTAGCTAGACACGGTGTGCCTGAACATGGTGCAAGACCCATCCCAGTTCCATGTGCTGATGATGCTGAACCTCTATGGAGACATCTTCAGTGACCTGTGTGCTGGGATGATCAGTAGGAACATTGGCAACAGCTGTGGCCATCTTCAAGTTGGTCCACACATGTCTCCACTCCCAGCCCCCCGGCATTGCAGGCAAAGACATGGTTAAAGCCACGGCCCTCCTGCTCATCGCTGTCATGATGCTGCGGTCACATGGGCCTGTAGACCATGCTGCCAAGATGGAGGCTGCCTGCTTTGCTACTCATCAAGGACAGGCAGAGCTTAACAAAAGATTTGGGAGGCAAACACCAAGTGCTCGCAGTTTACTGAGGAAATCTGCCGCCTCGTGAGAGACCTGGAGAGAAGCACCTGCACAGTCCCCGAACTTCTCACTTCTGGGGAGCCACACCCCTGCTCTTTTTCTTTCTTTTTTTTTTTTTTCATAACTTCCAACTGTGGTATTTATACAACACTGCAGAAAGAACAGTTTCAGCAACACACATTTTTCTTCTTTGCTATGTCATTGGCATGCATATATATTCAGATCTCCCACTTTTCTTTTCTTTTTTTTTCTCTCTCTCTTTTTTTTTTAACACCACCCATCACCAGTGCAACATTCCCATCACCAATGTCCCAAGTCTCCCTCCTCCCCACCCGACCCCCGCCTGTACTCTAAACAGGTTCTCAATTTCCCTCATACATTCTCACTATTAGGACAGTTCAAAATGTAGTTATTTATCCAACTAAACTCATCACTCTTTGTGATGAGCTTCCTGAGGTGAGCTGGAACTTCCAGCTCTTTTTCTCTTTGTGTCTGAAAGTTATTATTGCAAGAATGTCTTTCATTTTTCTTAAAACCCATAAATGTGTGAGACCATTCTGCGTTTTTTCTCTCTCTCTCTGACTTATTTCACTCAGCATAATAGATTCCGTGTACATCCATGTATAGGAAAATTTCATGACTTCATCTCTCCTGACAGCTGCATAATATTCCATTGTGTATATGTACCACAGTTTCTTTAGCCATTCGTCTGTTGAAGGGCATCTTGGTTGTTTCCAGAGTCTTGCTATGGTAAATAGTGCTGCAATGAATATAGGTGTAAGGAAGGGGTTTTTGTATTGTATTTTTGTGTTCCTAGGGTATATACAAGGCACTGACAGAACTTTACAAGAAAAAAAACATCTAATCCCATCAAAAAATGGGGAGAAGAAATGAACAGACACTTTGACAAAGAAGAAATACAGATGGCCAAAAGACACATGAAAAAGTGCTCCACATCACTAATCATCAGGGAGATGCAAATCAAAACAACGATGAGATACCACTTCACACCACAGAGAATGGCACACATCACAAAGAATGAGAATAAACAGTGTTGGCGGGGATGTGGGGAGAAAGGAACTCTTATCCACTGCTGGTGGGAATGCCGTCTAGTTCAACCTTTATGGAAAGCGATATGGAGATTCCTCCAAAAACTGGAAATCGAGCTCCCATACGATCCAGCTATACCACTCCTAGGAATACACCCCTGCTCTTTGTACACCTGGTTTGCTGTTTCTTGACAGAACTCATGCACAGATCTCGCCTGTCCTAACAAAAGCTCAGGGCACAGGGTCACCTCTGCCTTCTTTCAAAGGATTTTTTCCAAGTATTTGTTTTGTTTCTTAAGTATCTATCTGTTATACATTTTTGGGGTAAACTCCAAGTGGACTTTATCATGTGCCATTCTTAACCATTTTTTAAAAAAATTGTATTTTATTGAAATAATTGTGATCTACATAGTCCTTCATAGTTGCATTTCAGATAGTCAGAGCTCTTCCCACCACCAACAGTGTCAACCTTTCTCCACCAATGGACCCAGAGTGCATCCTATATTGCTACCCTTTGCACCCTGATCTACCAGTGTAACAGGCCCCTTTGAGTTAATATTGTTAAAGCTTAGGCCCCCTAATTCTATTATCATTGACTTTGGTTTGGATGTTTAATTATGCCCTTATTTATTTCCCTGCCAATGCAGGATCACTTGGTTCCTGACACCCAACCTTTCTTTATTCTTTTCTTCTTAGTTTTATAGAAAAATGCGGGAATATGTGGTAAAATAAAGTCCCAAGGTTCTATGAAAAAGGTGGGAGCCCCAATTTAAAATGTAAGAGATAAAAAATACAATAAATAATAACAAAAGGTGTGCATGACATATTTTTTTTTTTGCATAGGCACAGCAAAATATGGGGAACTAGAAAGGAAAAACCTTTGACCTAAAAACAGAGCAACTTTATTCAAGAAGCATTCTGGCATAAAACCAAATACAGGTTCCTGGCATACTATGCTATTGAACTGCAAAGTCTTTCTCTGTGGTCCCAGTAAAAGCTCTTTACAATCATAGTTGTTGCAATCAGGTTTCTGTAGTTAGAAATCCTGGCTTTTGTACAAATACCATGTCAAAATCAGGGTGACATGAAGAGTCTTCTGGTTTCATCTCACCATTAGGTGGCAATGCAGAGAACCCTGCCCTGAAAGCAGGCTGTTGCTGTTACCAAGTCTTCAGTGTGTCATCTGAACCCACTCTGGAGCAAGTCAATGCTAGGGCAGCATTAGGGTCTTCCTGGTCAGTCTTACCCATTTTATGCTTCAGTTAAAGCACTTTTTTTTCTCAGCTGTAAATATGATACAGAATTAATAAGAGAAAAACTTAACTTTTTAAAAATCCTATTTTCCTTGGTTTATGAAAAATGTAATAAAATACAATAGAATATTGACATAATAGCACAATACAAAATTCATTAAATAATAAACAGGCATGGGAATTTCCTGGGAAAGTGGAAATCACTGGGATGGCAATGTGGCACTTTTCTTAGTGAAATGTGAAAACCTTGACACAAATTTTGTCCTTTACCTGAATTTTTGAGTGTGAATAAAGGTTTCTGATCTGAGAGTAAAAAATATATATTTTTTTAAGAAGCAGATTCACACCAGGAGACTGAGTTCTATGAGCCACTGATTGAGTAAATAATCCATTAGGTGTTTAATTTATCAAATATTCACATTAGTCTGACCAGGTAATAGGCTCAATGTTTGAAAAGATGCTGAAGTCATAATCCCTTCAGATGGTATTTTACTTGAAGATAGACTTTTCTTCAAAACAGATCTTAAGGTAAAATGAGGTCACTACAGCAAGCCCTATTCCAATATGATTGGTGTTCTTAGAAGCAGGAGACATTTGGACGGTAGGACATACAGAGAAAAAAGAGAGAGGACAGATACCTTTAAGCCAGAGATGTTTGGAACAGGACCACCCTTCCGAGGCATTAGCCAAAACCAGTCCTGCCTTTCTAACACCTTGACTATTGACTCCAGCCCTTACAACTGGTGGTCAATACGTTCCTTTTATTCCAGGTACCTAGTTCATAGTCCTAGCAACTAAATATAATCATACTATGTAGATGCTGCTGGTAAGGTTGGATCCATGGTGAGTAGAGCACTCACAAAGAAGCAATCATGAACCAGATTGGGGAATAACTCACTCTATTTTAGGTGGGAAAGGGATATTTATATTAGGGGAAAGTAGGGTGTAAACTCTGTGTCAAACAATCAGATAGGGTGTGAGAGGGGATTAAATCAGGGTGTGTGCTCTGTGTTTAGGGGATTAGGGAAAACAGGGTGTATCTCTGTGTGTTTAAACAGGGTGTGTTCTTAATGTGTTTAGCTACAAGACTATTATTATCATTGCCATTTTGCAGTTGAGAATCAGGAACAGAGAGGGTAGTCAATTCCCCAGAATTGCACAGTTGGTAAATGAGACAAGATTCCAAGCAGTAGTGTTATAGCAAGTTTTCTTTCTTTTTTATTTTTAAAATTTTTTATTGATTGAACTTCTGTGGTATATAATACTATGAATAACGTTTTCTCATGCATATAATTCCAAAACATCACACCTACATACTTATCACCAATGTACTTATTTCTTCTTCCAAGGAACCCAGCACTTCTCCCTTTCAAAACACATCCCGTCAACTCACCTGTGTGGATCAGTTTCTTCCATGATGTTGCCTTGCTAGTATCTTTAAAAATATTTTAAAATAGGGGCCAGAGTGATGGTGCAGGGTCCACACTAGCCTAGGACGGACTAGTTTGATGCCCCAGCATCCCATATGGTCCCCCCAAGCCAGGAGAGATTTCTGAGCGCATAGCCAGGAGTAAACCCCTGAGTGAAACCGGGTGTGGCTGAAAAACAAAAACAAAAAATTTTTTTAAATAAATGGTCTCAGATTGAATTCTGTGAGATATGCATGTCCATAAAGTTGTTCACAATTGATTTCATTCCTACAATGTCCAAGTACTCTTTACCATGCACCATTTTCCACCACTAAAGTGCCTCAATTTCTTCACACCCTCTCACTATCCTCCCCACACATCCAAGTCCAAGTCAGACAGTTTTCTTCTCTCTTCCTTTTTTCTCTTGTAGACACTGTTTGCAATATTACTGGAAGGTTATTGTGCACATGAGCTTTACCTTCTTTCAGCATCTAGTTCTTGTCCAGATCATTTCCAACTATCATCCTCCCTTCTATGCCCTGCTTGCAACTCTTCTGCTCTTTGTGCAGGCAGTTTTTGACCTCTCTACCTTCCATCATCGCAGACATTGCCCTTGAGCTCCAAACCTTCTTGACAACTTCTTTCTACACATTGTAGTGAAAGGTAAATGGAATAAAATAATTTTTCTCTGCAGCTTCCCAAGGGACTCGCCCTTGATGTCCTGGACCCCGCCCCTCTCCTAAATCCCAAGGAACTTTGCCCTTGGCCAAAAGATACATTTATTGCAAACCTTTATGACTGTGGTTATCTAAATCTTGCAAAAATGTAACTGAGCAAATGTCAAGTGTCATGCACTCCCTGAAATGGACCACCCTACTGTAATTTTCCACTGTCTGAAAACCTATATAAAGGGCTTGTTTAAATCTGGTTCGGGGGCTCTCATCCTCTGGGCTTATGTTAGGCCAGCGTTGAGAGCCCCTACATTTGCTTGTATAATTGAAGACCACCTTGCTTTTGCATGGTCTCTGCCTCTTGAGTCATTAGAAGGGGTACGTGTGGAAATCCCCACCTTATCATTAGAGAACTCTGAAAACCATTGCTTAAGGTATGTGCAAAGTGGAAAATAAAAGAAAAAGAAAATGTCTAGCAAAAATAATATTGACCGTATTACAGAAACATCTAAGGCATATAAGAAGCCCTGCATTGAGCACTTGTTTATAAACCAGGTGTTAGATCATGAGACCAATACTATGAAGATGAGAGTGCTCTTGATCTTCCTCAGCTGGTAAGATAGTCTTTAACGTTTTTGTTTTTGGAGCCATAATGTCCACCTCTAATTCCTCAATTTCAACTTTAGGGGTTACTTCTGGTTCTGAACTCAGGAATTACTCCTTGCAGACTTGGGGTACACATATAATGCTGGGGATCAATCTTACTCTGGCCTCCTGTAAGGTAAGGCAGCTTACTATATGTCCGAGCCTGATCAGATTTTCGTGGCAGATGCAAAGAGATGACTGCCAATCATGGGGTGTTTTTTGGCGTTTCACACACTAATGCTCTAAGACCTTTGACTTCAAATTTAATAATCCTGCAACATCTATTGGGGGAAAGTTCTGGTGACTTAATGCGATTCTTGAGAGTAGTTGAATTTGTATTAAAGGGAACAGAACTAGTGAAGGGAAAATGACTCATGTTCTAGGACCCATAGTACCAACTCTCTCCATGAGTAAGAGGGGGAAAAAAAAATCAAGAGAGTTTTGGAACTAAATCTGAGCTTCCTCGTATTTGACTGTCACAGAATTGGCAAAAATCAGCAAGTTTTCTCATTTATGATTTTTGTATTTTTTCCTTTAAAAGAGATCAAAAGATCAGAGCAACGCAGACCTATATTCCTCCAGTTATTTTCCTGTTGCATCTTCCAGAACAGAGCTACACGATAATAATGCATGTAATGAATGTAATGAACCTAACTTGGGAAATCAAGTTTTTTATTAGTGGATAAAAAGGGAAAGCAGGAAACAGCCCAGCCAGATGAAAAGTAAAGCTTTAGAAGCACACGTGTAACCTCCAACTACCCCAAATTCACAGGCACTTTCAAGTGATTTCTTATTGATTAAGAATCTCTAAACAAGAAATTTCTCATATCTGATTTATCTATTGGGGGGAGTTGTTCTGGAAAGTATACACCTCCCACATTTGGTGAAAAAGTTGTCATAAAAGAAAATGGAAAGTTAACCAAGCTGACTTTAAAAATTAATTGCCACAGAATTGTTTAGCATAATGAATGACACTTGGGAGAGACCAAAACATGGTCCTTAAACTAGAAACAGTTATTTTCCTCTCACATAAAAATACAAGGTGGGGATGTCAAAGGAGATAGTACAGGGGCTTATGACACATGCCTTGCCTGTGGTTATCTCACTTTTATCTCCAGCAGTTTCTCAAGAGTTACCATCCTTAGGAGGCCACTGGGAATCAAAGGGCCAGAGCAACCTTGACCCTATATCCTCCCCTTGACCAAACAGCATGGTTGACTAAGAAATCAGTGGGATGGACCGCTGAGTTCCTTGAGCATCCTCCTCAAGTCAGAGTTTGTAGGTGATCCCCGAAAGCAAAGTGGCTTTTATTCACATGTCATTCGGGAGCACAAGCTCCTTTTTTCCCAGCTGCTCAGTCACCCCAGGGGATTTAGAGATAGCCAATGTTATACCAGGGAAAGAAAAATAAATGTTTGGGCCGGTGAGATAGCATGGAGGTAAGGCGTTTGTCTTCATGCAGGAGGTCATCGGTTCGAATCCCGGCGCCCCATATGGTTCCCCTGTGCCTGCCAGGAGCAATTTCTGAGCCTGGAGCCAGGAATAACCCCTGAGCACTGCCAAGGTGTGACCCCAAAAAACCAAAAAAAGAAAAAAAAAAAAAAAGAAGAAAAATAAATGGTTGGGTTCATCTAGAAGATTTCCTCACATTCCTTCTTCTTTCAGTCATATACCATGTAATTAAAATACAGTCCCTATGACCCAGAGGAAGTCCTATGACCCAAAAGAACACTGACATGTAACCTTTGGGTGGGAGCAGCTGTGTGCCATGCTATAACCTGGGATATTCAGTTATTCAGACTAGTGACTCTTAACAGGGGCAATAGTCATTTAGATTATGTGATGCTACAAAAGTATTTAAACTCTCTATGTTCTATTCTATTTCTCTTGGGAAAAAAGGTAATAAGACTGGTCCTATATACACAGTGGGATACTCTACAGATCAAGAGAAAAGATGAAAGCATGAGTTTGCTGTAGTGGAGAGACAAGTATTAGATAATCTCACTTCTTGTGAAATGGAGAGCAACAAGGGAATAGACAGCCCTAGGACCATGTTCAAACCCTTAGGTATTAGATTATAAAACAAACTATGCAGTGGGGAAGAAGGGAGAAGCTGACTAGGAGGTAGACACAGGGACTGTGGTAGAGGGCCAATGTACTATAGTGGGCAGCAGGATGCAGTAATTCAGAGAATTCTGTGGGGGTAGAGTAAAGTAACTGTATCAATACCATAGCTTTTTTTTTTTTTTTATCACAGCACCACCGCGGCAGGCGCCAAGGGTCACCTCCTGGCTCTATGCTCAGAAATTGCTCCTGGCAGGCTTGGGGGACCATATGGGATGCCAGAATTCAAACCACTGACCTCCTGCATGCAAGGCATTTGCTTTACCTCTATGCTATCTCTCCGGGCCCCTCAATACCATAACTTTAGACTCTATTATAACCATATTACCTAAACTATAGATAAAAATATTATTACTAAAAAAAGAAGACTTGGGTTTGAAATAATAGTATATTGGCAGGGGCATTTGTCTTGCATACAGCCAGATCCAAATTCAACCTCCAGCTCCCATATTGTCCCATAAGCACCAGGAAGTAATTCTCCAAGAACGGAGCCAAAAGTAAGTTTCTTAGCATCACTAGTTGTGACTCAAAGACAAACAAACAATGGAAGACTTTCTTGCTGTATTAGGAATGTGGCTAACTACAATAAGCAAAACTCCACTTTAGGCAGGGCACATAAATAGACTTTAGTATTATTACATAATAATGTACATAATAATAATAATACAGTGTACATAATAATGTACAGTAGAAGACCTACTGTAGAGTTATTGCGTAGATTGTTGGTGATGTTTGGGAAAAAAGTTCCTGTGACTTAGAAATCTTTCTCATGCTCTCAAGACTTCCGGAAAATACATTTGGCAATCAAGCTTACAATTGCAAGTTTGTAAACAAAAAAAGGAAAACAGTTTCCCAGCTCTTAAAGCATATTATGAGTGACAAATAGTCAATGTCCCCCAGGTTTACGCCCCTTTGAATACATTTTCTCTTGAAGAATGGGGATAATACAAGCTGTTGTGAAGATTTGATTGAATTCTATGTTCTTTCCTGGCTTATAGGAGAAGCTCTTTCCCAGTTGAAGCAGGAGTTGGCTGAAATGAGGAGAATTTGGGAGTGTATTGGTAAATCTTCTACACATGCATGGACCTAATTAAGATGATCCACCTCTCTCTCCACAATAGTGCTAGGAAACAGGCTGGGAGAAGCACTTCAATTGACAGTAAATAAAGCTTAGATCTAGAGGCCAGTTCACGAATCTGTGCTACCTAAAGCTTGACGGAGGGAGGTGTAGCAGCAGGCTTTGGGGTTCCTCGTCAGGCTGAAGACTGGGGCCCTTACAAATTTCACTGAGGAGTGGTGGGGGGTATTCCCCCTCCTTGCTGACTTTTGCCTTATTTTCTAAAACGATGTCCAGGTTATAGAAGACCCTGCCTCTACAATTGCTGGTGTAACTTAGTGAGCAAAACCAGTTGAAGTTGTATGGCTTTCTGCCCAGAGTCCCAAGGAATGTATCCCCATCCTTCTGTACCCAGGCATCAAGGCATGGGAGTCGTAGAGAGAGTTGCCTCATGTCTGTGGGAACAGTGATAATAGAGCTTTCCTATGGATGGGCTCTGGTTTGCTTTTTTTTTAAAAAAGAAACTAAATCTACTGCTGCCTTTCCTATCCTATTTCTACTTTTTCCCTTTACAACTAAGAAAAGAAGGTCATGGAACTGAGAGCTGAGAAACTCCACCTGAATACTTACCACAAAAACTCCCCCCATGTCTGTCTCTCCTCTCTCCCTCTCTCCTCTCCTGTCTCTCTCCCTCTTCTCTCTTTCTCTCTCTTCTCTCTCCCTCTTCCTCTCTCTCCCTATCTCTCACCCTTCTCTCTCTCTCCCTTCTCTCTCTTCTCTCCCCCCTTCTCTCTCTCTCCCTTTCTCTCATCTTCTCTCTCCCCTCTTCCTCTCTCCCTTTCTCTCCCCCTTCTCTCTCTCTTCTCCCTTTCTCTCTCTCTCTTCTTCTCCTCTCCGCTTTCTCTCCCCCTTCTCTCTCTCTCTCTCTCTCAAGTCACTCTCTCTCTCTCTCTCTCTCTGCACACACACACACACACACATACCATCTCTGGTAGACTAGGAAATGCCTCCTTTTATTCTGGCAGTGAGAACTCCCCTGGAAGAAGCCATATTGTTGGGTTCTGCGGATTGTTTTTTGAAGTGGGAGACCGGCACTTTCTGAAAAACCAACCACCATTTCAAACAGCATTTTAATGACCTTTCAAATGAATTGAGGTTAAAGGGGTGGGTGAAGAGATGGAAGCTGGTTTGCAAAGAGAAAACAGTTGTCCCATGACCTGCCTTTGAAATGCCTGGAATTTTCTTCAAAGACTTGCTAAGGAGGAATCTGGATTTCAGGTATTCTGTAAACGTTCTGACTTTCCTTCATGTTCCTAGCTTTAGGTAGGTGCACTGATTAAAGGAATCACGGGTAAGGTAAGATCTGCCACTTTCTGGGGTCTGTTTTGGGTAAATTCCCAGTCGAAAGGCATACAGTATTTGTCCGGCGTATAAAACGACTTTTGAAACAAAAAAAATCAACCCCAAAATCGGGGTCGTCTTATACCCGAGTATATCCTGAAAAATGTTTCAATTATGCCGCTAAAACGAAACAAACAAACAAAAAAATCAGGCCGCAGTTTTCAAATCTCTTTCTTTGGGGGCTCCCAAACAGTACTCAGGAGATCTGGGGGCCACTTCTGGCAAAACCCCAGCTAGACCGTGTTGGTGGTTCAGTGGCTAGAGTCCGTGGATGGGGTGTCGTTTGGTTTCATGTACTGGGGAGATTATCTGACGCCATCAGGGAATTGCCAGAAGGTGCCTATGATAAGAGGATCAATCACTGAAAGGGGCTGCTCCGACCGCCTCTCTGACTTAGCCAATCCAAGCAGGCTTCTGATGCATGCAAATTAGACAATGTTCTGGACCCGAATCTACACTGTCAAAAAGCCTGCTCAGATTGGCCAGAGGTCAGGAGGAGGACGTCTATTCAGTAGAACCTTTGAACCTTTGCTTGTTGGTGATTGGCTCACTGTGGTACATACAGTTGCAGGCACAGGAACGTTCTGTCTGATATAGCGAATATAGGCCTAAACCTATGTTTTAACTGCAAAATTAGGGGGTCGTCTTATACGCCCGGAAAATACGGTAAATCATGGTCCTGTGGAGAAGGGTGTTGGCTGTATCTCTGTCTCAGTTGGTCAGTGATGAAGAATCAAGGAGGAAGGGATTATATTAAAAGTCTGGGAAGGAAGTACTCTTGTGCAGATGTTTCAGTTGAAGACCAAGAGATTTCCTTATATGCTTTTTGTGTGAGTTAGGATGAATAAGGCTTGTGGTAGTGGTCCAGGGATATGGCTGGAGGAGTAGAATGCCTGGTTTGCAGTTGTAAGCCCTGGGCTTCAGTCTTGCAAATGTTTGTTGTGATAAGGACAAGGAATATTTTTTCTGTAGTGTTCTTGGTTCAGTGAGAGGTTAGTGTGGAGGGAAAATGAACAAATAGGATCACAAAAAAAATATCTTTGTTCTAGTGATTGAAATTCTGATAAAAATTGAATGCAATTGTTCCAAATATAGCTCCTAAACTATATCAATAGCCAAGAATGAAATTTAGTCATAAACCCCAAGACTTCTCAATATTTTCTTCCAAAATGTGATCCCCAAGATTCAGACAGATTGGATATTAATTTCTTGGTGAGTGGGGTGAGGAATAGAAAAAAAGGATGAAAGTTGATGAAGAAGCTGCAATGAATTTCTTTCCTTTCTTTCTTTCTTTCTTCTTTCTTTCTTTCTTCTCTTCTTTCTTTCTTTCTTTCTTTCTTTCTCTCTTTCTTTCGTTTCTTTCTCTCTGTTTCGTTTCTTTCTTTCTTTCTCTTTTTTCTTTCTCTCTTCCTTTCTTCTCTTTTCTTTCTTTCTTTCTTTCTTTCTTCCGTTTTTGGTTTTTGGGTCTCACTTGGCAGTGCTCAGGGGGTTTACTCTGTCCTGCATGCAAGGCAAACACCCTACCTCCATGCTATCTCTCCGGCCGCCCCTGCAATGAATTTCTAATCGATGTGGTTCAGGAACACACAAATCAAAGACAGTCCTGGTCACCCCACCCTATTAAAATTTAAAAAAAATCCCTTTTGGATTCATAGAAGGACAAAGAAATTTACATGAAAAATCTTCTTCATCACTCAATTTCACCTTGTTAATCTACTTGCTGGAGGAAATCCCTGGTCTTTCTGAAGGCTAATGAGTTTTTAGGCCAAAAAATTGGAGTGTGTGTTAATATATTTGTAGCATTCTGCAGAACTATGTGGGAGGTTAAAATAGGCTGTAACTGTACTGATTATTTAAAAATAAAACTATTGACATGTCAAAGATTGATACAAATGCATTCTTCTAAAGGAATAAGAAAATAAACACAATATTCTTGAAGAGACTGAAGAATCGAGTCAAGAACCTTAGTAAAGAATTGTTTCACTCAAAAACAGCTTACTGAACTTAAAAATATATATAACAGTAGTACACATGCCTGTCTCGAATTCAGGCAGGGGATGGGAAGGAGGGAGGGGGCATTGATGGTGGGAATGTGTGCACTGGTGAGAGGGGGTGTTCTGTTTATGACTGAAACCCAACTACAATCATGTTTGTAATCATGGTGCTTAAATAAAGAATCTATATTAAAAAAAAACAATTGTTTTGCTGGGTATATAGACATATATCAATGTATATTGTATATATTCTTTTTTTCATTGTAATTTAACCTTTTTCTTTGGAAGTGAAATTTTGCGCAGATAAGCAATCTTATTGAGCTTTTAGGGTTATGTTTTTAGGAAATCATCAGATGTGGGGGCTGGGGCCGGAGAATAGCATGAGGGTAAGGCGTTTGCCTTTCATGCAGAAGGTCATCGGTTTCAAATCCCGGCGTCCCATATGGCCCCCGAGCCTGCCAGGAGCGATTTCTGAGCATAGAGCCAGGAGTAACCCTGTGCGAGTGCCGGGTGTGACCCAAAAAACAAAACAAAACAGAAACAAAAAAACAAAAACAACAAAAAAAGAAAGAAATCATCAGATGGTAAAGTACTTGTTGGTGTCCATTAGAAATTGTTTTGAAGCCAAGAGCATGGGAAGTCTACCAAATTAGATAAAGAGCTCTGGGGCCAGAGAGATAGCATGGAGGGTAAGGCATTGTTGCCTTTCATGCAGGAGAGGTTGGTGGGTTCGAATCCCGGCATCCCATATAGTCCCCTGTGCCTGCCAGGGGCCACTCTGAGCATTAGGAGCCAGGAGTAACCCCTGAGGCACTGCCGGGTGTGACCCAAAAAAAAAAAAAAAAAAAAAGACTCACTCGTTTTCATGTGTTAGGAATAGAGATTCACCACTATGTTCCAGTTACTGTTCTACTTCCTAAGTTTGTAATGACTGAACTAGAGTTACATGGGCAATTGTTGAAATTGCAGGATGTTGGAAATAGAAATGCCCCAGAAAATAGAGAGGATTCCTACATTTATGTCACATGTAGTTTTGTTTGCATGTGTGTTGGTGTGTTGATCTGTTACAATCATCAGAATCCTGGGCTTACCCCTGACTTTGTGCTCAGGGGATCACTCCCAGCTGTGCTTGGGGAACTGTATGTGGTACTGGGGGATTGAACTCAGGTAGACATTACACAAGGCAATGCACCTAACATAATATAGTATCTTCCTGGTCCTTGGCATGCCACATGCCTTATTGGTTAGTATCAATCTTATCACAACCTGTGATTGAATTTAATGGATGATTTTTTTCCCATATGACAAAGGGTCAGTATTGTACCTAAAAGTGTGTGTGTGTGTGTGTGTGTGTATGTGTATGAATTTACATAGTCTTGTGTTAATGAATAATTCCTATGACTTAATGATAAGCCTAAAATTTAGAATTGACTTACATTCCAAAAGTTTGTGTACAAATCATTTGTTCATTGGTTGATTTCCAAAGCCAATCAGCAGAAACCCATTTAACTTATAAAGGAGCTGAAAAAAAGCACCCGTCTTACAATTAACACTAACCACTAAGATTTCACAATGCACCTAAGGTGGAGGGCATTCAAAGTTCAATTTGTGGTTGCAAGAGTACATTTCCTACCTTGCCTCTCCCCTATCCCCCCAACAACAACATGAAGATGAGGAGAAGTCTCCTAATTCCAAGATAATTGGGGAAACTATCACCTAAGCAGGGGCAGGCCCAGGTTTTGTGGGCACCTGAAATTTATAGCATGTTGGAGGGCCGGGAGAACGTACCTTATGGATACAAAATTTGAATAGGTGGCCCTTGGCAGGATCTTGTTTAAGTAGGATCCTGAAGATTGAATCTTGGCATCCCAGTATATTTGCCTTAACATATCATTGACAGTTAGCCTAGGAGTTATAGCAGTTGACTGGCAGACTTGACAGAAGATTAAAGATTAGTTAGTTGGGAGTGATTAAAGGGCTCCAAAGCCTTCACAAGGCCAATAGAGATGTCTATGTATGTGTTGGTGTGGGGGTGAGGATGTCAGTTAAGAACAAGGATTACATGCTTCTAAGCTAGTGATGAAAAATCAGGGCCACAGCCGTATTGTTTAGGAGATAGACTTGGGGTGGCATGATGGGGCCCTGTGTGGAGCATTAACAGGGTTCATGAAAAGATAAATGGAATAGTTCCAAAGACCAAAAGTGGAGGGAAGGAAATGGATTCTATTGTAATAGAGGCATGAGGCAGAGGGCCTAGGGTGAGACTATGTTGCTAAAATTAGCAGAGAGAACTGAGTAGGTCAATAGGAAGTAGAGAGTTGTAGGGAAAAAGACAAGTATATTCTCACCTGCAACAGGCAGAAGAAAGACAAGAACGGCAAGAGTGGTAAGAAAGATGTTGCCCATCAAATTCAGAAGACCTGAGAGGTCAGAACCCTGTAAGTTGGCCACCACAGGACAGTCATTACCTGAGACTGTGAGGATAGACAACACTTCTCCCAGGCTGGCTGATGATTTGTGTCCTTGTGGATTGAACCAATCTGATCATTTCTAAGGAACAGAAACAGCCAACCCAAGTGAAACTATCATTCATCTGTAGTTATCAGGTTTGGGTTAAACTTTAGTAAGTTCTCTGTGAGAACTATCTCTGTGAGAGATAGGCCTAGAGCTGGGGCACTAGATTGGTCAATAATCATTGTCTTTTCTGAGGAATCTGTGAGATGAAATTTTGTTTTCTTACACTTGAACAACTTGACAAACAACCAGTTGAGTCATGAAGATTTTGTATTTGAGCCTCACTCACAGATATCTCCCCTAAAATTTCTGGAGGATAAGGGAAATGAAGGGGCTATGCTGGACTGCAAATGGCTCCAGATTATTAACCTGAACCGTCTGACTAGAAGACTTTCTTCCCTTTCTGAATTGCATGTGGTTTTGTAAAGAATGAAAAGGTCATGTTTCAGAAGTCTGTATCTCCAAGTCACCCACAGCATTGGGCAATGATAAAGAATGGTGGTGATGAAATACAGGGGTGGAGTGAAGAGCTAACCAGATGCTCAGAGCTTTGGGAGTTCTGCAATTGGAATTTAAGCCCACATAGCTCTTGAAAGCATTCTGGGTGCTTGTCTTACTGATGGGCAAAGATATTTTTTTTTTTTTTTTTTGGTTTTTGGGCCACACCCGGTAACGCTCAGGGGTTACTCCTGGCTATGTGCTCAGAAGTTGCTCCTGGCTTGGGGGACCATATGGGACACCGGGGGATCGAACCGCGGTCCGTCCAAGGCTAGCGCAGGCAAGGCAGGCATCTTACCTTCAGCGCCACCGCCCGGCCCCGGGCAAAGATATTTTTAAGCCATCTACAGAAACCATGCTCTTGGGGAAGTATATTCATGGACTCTGGGACTAAACAAATAAAATCATCAACAATGCTGATGCCATCCTAAGTTTGTTCAAAGGAAAAGATTTGATCCAAAGCATTGGACACTTAGGAAACAGAAGAGCTGAAAAGTCAAAACTGGAATCCCAAGAGGAATACTGTTAATCTCTCAGCTAATCCAGAGCAATAGGAGGAAAGGGTCAGAAAATAGGGGCCAGAAATCATGGAGTGGGAAGAAGGAACATAATGGAGGAGATTCATTGAAGTTGAGGCAACAGTGCTGCTGTTGGAAGTACCAAAGAAAATGACCTGTATCTATTTTATTTAGCTACCCTTTATTTTATGTCCGTACCTTTTATTGGTGAACCAAGATGGAAATTAAAGATCAAAGGAACCCACAGAATATAGTTCCTTAAAGCTCAACCTAAAAATTGAATTTTGTGAGAGCAAACTGGATGTGACCAGCCTATTCCTGAGCATTTCCATTTGGAGTCAGCAGAATGTTTCCAAGGTATCTGGGAATTAGAAAGCCCAGATAGTGTTATATCTATAACATTGTGTTATTTCTCTAACCCTTTTCTTTCTATAAGGTGACTAGAAAGTGCTCTTACACTTTATTATTTTTAGTACAAAAGACTTCTATACTTCTCCAGAAATTCTAGAAGTAGTAAAATGTCTGTTATTTCTCATTTTCCTAAACACCCAAATCTTTTGACCAGAGAAAATGTCTGTCTCTTTTCTTGTGCATTCTTCTGTATATACATATGTCTGTCTTCATCATTGTCTACTAATGTCAATGCTTTTACTCATCTACATATCTTAGATTATATCCTTGTTCTCTCTATATGGAAGTATATAAATTACCTTCCCCAATGGTAGCATATACATACTGATCTACTCTTTAGAACCAACCAAGAGACACCAATTCAACACCTAGGATATTTCTTCTCTGTGAAAACATAATGGGTGTGCCTATTAGGTCAGATATATGCTTAGATGATGAAGAGCTATAAATCATAAGGCTTGCAGACACCCAATACTCAACCAGTCATGCAAAGAATTCTCTAAGCAGTATTTCAGCTGAAATTTTGTAGGATGTGCCAGAATGATTCAAGGGCCAGGAATGATTCATTAGGGCTTGGGTTAAATAGTATTGGCTTAATCACAGTACTTGGAACAAAGGTAAGTCGACTTAAATCCTAGTAGTTCAGTATTTCATCTGGACATTTACAGCAACTGTGTCAGAGTGGGAACAAAAGAATGGTCAAATGTTGCATGTCAGATATCAAGGTAGCATCCATGTGGATTATAGAATTTTTATGTGTATCTTTTTATTGATATGCAAAGATACACATATATGTAGTAGGTTTATGCATATTCTACATATACTCTAGAAGAAAAGAAACAGATTAAAAATGTCATCACTGGAGCAGAGAGAGCTTTATAATCCTAAAATTGATGGGACAAAATAGGCTTAATAACAAAACATTAATATGTCTTTTTAACATGCAGACACAGAAACAAAAAATTTCAGTACATTGGGAAAAACTTTTAACAAATATGTCAGATACAGTGTTGTGACCTTAATTTTCATGTTCATATAAAGTCTGACATATGGTGAGGGCTGTGGTTCTGATTGTATTCACTAGTTTTAATTTCTTCATCTGCAGAATAGTGGAATGATAAGATTTCATGGGGTTTATGAGGTTAACATATAATAAATAGGTTTGTGTGGTATCCTGATGAGTATAATCATAAACAGATAGTAAGAATTAGCTGTTATAGTCACTGATTAGGAAAAACACTGATATGTAAATAAAGAAATAAAGCACTGAGTCAATTAACCACTGTACTTAATTAACTAACATAATGAAGGTGTTCAAATGCATAAATTACTTAAGAACCATATAATTTTGTTTTCTCGAAAAGTTTTAAATGCTAGTATAGAGAGAGAGTCAAACTCTAATACTTAAGCAAAAGTATATTCAGGGGTCTCAAACTTGCGGCCCACGGGCCGCAAACAGCCCTCCGTACAACATTTTGTGGCCCTGCCCTAGAGGAATCTTTTTTTGTTTTGTTTTGTTTTAGTTGTTTGGGTCACACCCCACAATGTTCAAGGCTTACTACTGACTTTGTACTCAAGGATCACCCCAACTTTGCCTCCTGCGGCCTGCAGGTAAATTAAATTTGAGACCCCTGGTATATATATTGAGCCATAAAAAGCATAAATTCATGCATAATTTGATGATTTTCTACTTTGAAATTCTGTAAAGATTGGAAGCTAAATAATAAATCAACCATTAAACTCTTAAAAATTAAGTTTTTTGAGAATACTTGTGATTATCCCCTGGTCTAGAGATGGGAAAATTTTTTCTGCCAAGGGTCATTTGGATAGTTATAATATCATGTGTGGGCAATACAGATAGATGGGCCACAGGTAACCCATACAGAAGTATAGAGTTTGTCCCTTCATGTACCAGTGCCAGGTCATGTGATTTCACTGGGTAATTTTTATCCTTAGTTGTAGTCAACAAGTCCCAGTTCTAGATATGGTCTTAGACATGTCCATGAACTGGTTAGATGGGTGGCTTTGTAAATTAAGATAAAATTTATAACCTGCTTCTGGACTTGGTTGTTCATGTGACATGCACCAGAGAACATTGACATGGAATGTGTTTCACTCAGTCAAGAACCTGCATGCTAGTGCAAGTGGGGAAAATAGAGCTTTCCAATCATTCTTTTCTAAGTTTGCACAGAGATATTTCCTAATATAAAAGATTAAATATATACCCAGGCAATGGTATCTTCAATCTTTTATTGAATGGCTATTATTTGCCAGAGGTTATCATATTAAAAGTAAGATGAAAAATGTAGATGGATTGAAGGACCTCAGGATGTGCCATTTAGGTAGTAGCTGCTTGTTCCTGTAAGGCTACATGACCCTTCATGTGCCCTCTACCACCATACCCACCCACCCTGAGAATCTGCTCTGCTCTCTCTAGGCATCTTGAAAGGGGAAGATGAGAACTATAAATGGGATGACTTAAATAAAACTTTATTGACTAGATTTTAAAAATATAGATGAACAACGAGTCTTCAGATTTAAAGTATGAGGACAGTTCAAGTGCAGTTACATGTTCGGCCACAGTGAGAAATGTTTTCGTGAGCTAACACACTAAAAATACAGACAGCTGATCTTTTCTAGGTCATTGATGGACTTTGGAAAATTACTAACTGACCTCTGACCTATATACTTTCAAATCGTGACATAAAGTCATGACAAAGTAAGGAGGTATCTAACACATAATGGTTTCTAGTTCTGAAATACTCATACTTAATTTCCTAATTGAGATATTTTTCAGCAGGTATAATTATAACTATAAGGAGGTTGTCTACCTAGATAATACATGGAATTCTATGAAAATGAGGCTGGGAAGCCAGAAGGTTGCCCACACAGTAAGTTAGCAAGCTATAGTCATCTCACTGAGAAGCCTTGCTGCTTTGCATTCTTATGGAACCAGACACCTTTTCCAGAGGCCTGAAAACCTTGAAACAAATGCCATGGGTCTGAGTGTTTTTTCCACCCAATCTCTTTTCTGTAATTTTTTTTCTGAACAAAGACATTTTGTTGTTGGAATAACGATTGCTTTGGTTGAGGCACCTGGAACGATATTGCAAGGTAAGATGACCCATTGTAGGGCACGTGCGAATCATGTCTTCTGATCTAAGAAGATGTAGACACTACACTTTACAGTGTTTCAGTGGCAACATCCACAACATAAGAAGTTGTAAGACTGGTAGGAGCAGAGTTGCAGGTATGCGGGTGACAGAAGCCTCATGCAGAATAGTGATTGGCAAAATCTCTCAAGATGGCAATAGCTTGAGGATGGGTGCCTGTGAGTGTATGCGGGGAGGGAAATTGTATGAATTCTTGGGCTAACAATCTAGTCCCAGGAAGCACAGAGTTCTAATCATCCCTTCCCTCCCCTCCCCTCCCCTTCCCTCCCCTCCCCTTCCCTTCCCTCCCCTCCCCTCCCCTTCCCTTCCCTCCCCTCCCCTCCCCTTCCCCTCCCTCCCCTCCCCCCCCCTTACCCTTCCCCTTCCCTCCCCTCCCCTCCCCTTCCCTTCCCTCCCCTCCCCTCCCCTTCCCTTCCCTCCCCTTCCCTCCCCTTCCCTTCCCTCCCCTTCCCTTCCCTTCCCTTCTCTCCCCTCCCCTCCCCTCCCCTTCCCTTCCCTCCCCTTCCCTTCCCTTCCCTTCCCTCCCCTCCCCTTCCCTCCCCTTCCCTTCCCTTCCCTTCCCTCCCCTTCCCTCCCCTCCCCTTCCCTCCCCTTCCCTCCTCTCCCCTCCCCTCCCCTCCCCTCCCCTTCCCTTCCCTTTCCTCCCGTGCCCTTCCCTTCCCTCCCCTCCCTTCCCCTCCCCTTCCCTCCCCTCCCTTCCCCTTCCCTCCCCTCTCCTTCCCTTCCCTTCCCTCCCCTTCCCTCCCCTTCCCTTCCCTCCCCTTCCCTCCCCTTCCCTTCCCTTCTCTCCCTTCCCCTCCCCTTCCCTTCCCTCCCCTTCCCTTCCCTTCCCTCCCCTTCCCTTCCCTTCCCTTCCCTTCCCTTCCCTTCCCTCCCCTTCCCTCCCCTTCCCTTCCCTTCTCTCCCTTCCCCTCCCCTTCCCTTCCCCCCCCTTCCCTTCCCTTCCCTTCCCTTCCCTCCCCTCCCCTTCCCTTTCCTCCCTTCCCCTTCTCTCCCCTCTTCTCCCTTACCCTTCCCTCACCTCTCCTCTTCTCCCGTCCCCTTCCCTCACTTCCCCTCCCTTCCACTTCCCTCCTCTTTTCTTCCCTACCTTCCCTTCCCTTTTTTCCCTTTTTTTTTGGGGGGGGGGAAGCACACCCAGTGGCACTAAGGGGTTACTCCTGGCTCCGTGCTCCGAAATTACTTTTGGTAGGCTCAGAGATTATATGGGATTCCAGGGATCAAACTTGGATCAGCCCCATACAAGGCAATTGCCCCACCCACTGTTGCCTCAAATGGAGAAGATGAAGATGAAAGATTATTTCAGGTTAGCTGAGGACAGCCACCATATTTGCTCTAGACCCTGAGGTTAATTCCCAGATCCCCGTGAGATGCCCCTCATCTACTATTTCCAGGAACTCCACTGCAACGACCATAAAAATAGTTAACATTCACAGAGTGGGTCTGGTGACTGTGAGAACTGCTTGTATCTCTTGCACAACACCATCTGGATAACAACTCCTTTGAAAAAGACACAGGCTTGCAGCCATGGACCCTATTACCCAGGGGACAAAGCTGAGCACCAGAGAACTTAACAGAACGTGTCCATGGCACCTAGCTAAGTCAACAACAGAAACCAACAATTATTATACTCCACTGCCAAGCCTACAGAAATCCTTATTCCATTCAAGGAGTTGGCTAGAAACACAGGCTGGGTAGTTTTATAAGTGTCATTATTCACGAGAATAAACTCAGCTTGTCCCCCTCACTGTGCTGGATTTTGGATATTTCAGCACTATCGACCAGCTGAACAGACCATTTTCCCGGAGGCCTCCAGCAGGACCCTAGAATCAGATCTGTGTCCCTGGAAACTGTTCTATCTGAATCACTGTCCACTGGGAACCAGTCACCCATCACACCAGCCAAGGGAGGAGGGACCTTATCTGTGGGGCGCAGGCTTTACGATAAGAGAGCAAGAAGTTTTTTTGTTTTTTTTTTTCTTTCCTTATGGTTGGCACAAGCCCAATCAAACTGTTATCAATTTCCTCTCCAGGGCCAGAGGTCTACAAGATCTTTCTGGGAGTGACAAAAAGAAGGAAAAAGTGATGTCATCCAGCAGAGCATGACAGGTGACATATTTGTACCTGCTGCCAGGTATCATGCCTGAGTGGGGCCCAACAGTGCCCTTAGTTTTCGAAAAGGGACTTTCCCTCCTTCTGGGAGCTTCCTTTAGGGGGCAGATACAGAAGAACTTTCCTGCCATGTCATGCCGGCTCTGCACACAGGGATTTGATTCTGATTGCACCCCATTTCCTCCTGGGAGAAGGCCCTGGGGGGCAGCACCTGAGATCATTAGATTGAACAGAACTAGGAACTGAGCTAGTGATATGGAAAATTTTGTGACTTAAAAAAATCTTTATTTAAACACCGTGTTTACAAACATGATTGTAGTTGAGTTTCAGTCATAAAAAGAACACCCCCCTTCACCATTGCAACACTCCCATCACCAGTGCACCTATCTCCCTCCCACCCCACCTATATTTGAGACAGGCTTTCTACTTCCCTCACACATTTACACTGTTTTTTTCTTGGGATCTCTACTTCTTTTTTTTTTTTTTTTTTTGGTTTTTGGGCCACACCCGGTAACGCTCAGGGGTTACTCCTGGCTATGTGCTCAGAAGTTTGCTCCTGGCTTGGGGGACCATATGGGACACCGGGGGATCGAACCGCGGTCCGTCCAAGGTTAGCCCAGGCAAGGCAGGCACCTTACCTTTAGCGCCACCGCCCGGCCCCACATTTACACTGTTATGATAGTTCTCAGTGCAGTTATTTCTCTAACTGCACTCCCCACTCTTTGTGGTGAGCTTCATATGGTCATCATGTCCTTCTGGCCCTCATCTCTGGGAATTATTTTAATAATGTCTTTTTTTTTTTTTTTTTTTTTTTTTTTTTGGGCCACACTCGGCAGTGCTCAGGGGTTACTCCTGGCTGTCTGCTCAGAAATAGCTCCTGGCAGGCACGGGGGACCATATGGGACACTGGGATTCCAACCAACCACCTTAGGTCCTGGATCGGCTGCTTGCAAGGCAAACACCGCTGTGCTATCTCTCCTGGCCCTAATAATGTCTTTTATTTTTCTTAAAAGCCATAGATGAGTGAGACTATTCTGTGTCTCTCTCTCCCTCTGACTTATTTCACTCAGCATAATAGATTCCATGAACATCCATGTATAGGAAAATTTCATGACTTTATCTCTCCTGACAGATGCATAATATTCCATTGTGTATGTGTACCAGAGTTTCTTTAGCCATTCTTCTATTAAAGGGCATTTTGGTTGTTTCTAGAGTCTGACTATTGTCTATAGAGCTGCAATGAATATAGGTGTGAGGAAGGGATTTTGTATTGAGTTTTTGAGGTCCTAAGGGTATATCCCTAGGAGTGGAATAGCTGAATCATTTGGGAGCTCAATTTCCAGTTTTTTGAGGAATCTTCATGTTGTTTTTCATAAGGGCTGGACTGAACGGCATTCTCACCAGCAGTGAATGAGAGTTCCTTTCTCCTCACATCCCCACCAGCACTGATTGTTCTTGTTCTTTGTGATGTGTGCCAGTCTCTGTGGTGTGAGATGGTACCTCATTGTTGTTTTAATTTGCATCTCCCTGATGATTAGTGATGTGGAGCATTTTTTCATGTGCCTTTTGGTCATTTGTATTTCTTCTTTGAGAAATTGTCTGTACTTTTCTTCTCCCCATTTTTTTTTATGGAGTTAGATTTTTTTTTCTTGTTAAGTTTTGTCAGTACCTTATATATCTTAGATATTATCCCCTTTTCTGATGGGTATTGGGTGAATAGCTTCTCTCATTCTGTGGGTGTCTTTTGTATCCTAGGCATTTCTTTTGAGGTGCAGAAGCTTCTCAGCTTAATTTAGTCCCATCTGTTTATCTCTGCTTCGACTTGTTTGGAGAGTACTGTTTCCTCCTTGAAGATTCCTTTAGACTCAATGTCTTGGAGTGTTTTGCCTATGTGTTGTTCTATATACCTTATGGTTTGGGGTATGATAGCAAGGTTTTTAATCCATTTGTATTTGACCTTTGTGCATGGTGTTAGACTGAGATCTGAGTTCGTTTTTTGCAAGTGAATAACCGGTTGTCCCAACACCGCTTGTTGAAGAGGCTTTCCCTGCTCCATTTTGCACTCATTGTCTCTTTATCAAAGATTAGTTGATTGTACTTCCAGGGAACATTTTCAGAATACTCTAGTCTATTCCACTGATGTGAGGATTTGTCTTTATTCCAATACCATGCTATTTTAATGACTATACCTTTGTAATACAGTTTAAAGTTGTGGAAAGTTATGCCTCCCATATTCCTTTTCCCAAGGGTAGCTCTAGCTAATTGAGGGTATTTATTGATACAGATGAATTTCAGGAGTGTTTGATCCACTTCTTTGGGCCGGCGAGGTGGCGCTAGAGGTAAGGTGTCTGCCTTGCAAGAGCTAGCCAAGGAAGGACCAAAGTTCGATCCCCCTGCGTCTCATATTGTCCCCCAAGCCAGGGGCAATTTCTGAGCGCTTAGCCAGGAGTAACCCCTGAGCATCAAATGGGTGTGGCCCGAAAAACAAAAAAAAAATCAGATCCACTTCTTTAAAGAATGTCATGGGTACCCTTAAAGGGATTGCAGTAAATATGTACAATGCTTTGGGGAGTATTGCCATTTTAATGATGTTGATCTCCCAAATCCATAATCAGGGTATGTGTCTCCATTTTCATGTGTCCTCTTTTATTTCTTTTTCTTTCTTTCTTTTTTTTTTTTTTTTTGGTTTTTGGGCCACACCCAGCGATGCTCAGGGGTTACTTCTGGCTGTCTGCTCAGAAATAGCTCCTGGCAGCCCCGGGGGACCATATGGGACACCGGGATTCGAACCAACCACCTTTGGTTCTGCTCTATTATTTCTTGAAGCAGAGTTTTGTAGTTTTCTTTGTAAAGGTCCTTCACATCTTTAGTTAAGTTTAGTCCAAGATATTTGAGTTTGTGGGATATTTGCGTTAATGTGAATATTATATTTTTTTGGTTTGTTTTTTTTTTTTGTTTTTGGCTTTTGGGCCACACCTGGTTATGCTCAGGGATTACTCCTGGCTATGTACTCAGAAATCTCTCCTGACTTGGGGTACCATATGGGATGCAGGGGACTCAAACCAAGGTTCGAGCTTGGTCAGCTGTGTGCAAGGCAAACGCCCTACTGCTGCACTATCACTCAGGCCCTGGGATTGTTTTTTGATGTCCATTTCTTCTCTATCATTATTGGTGTATAAGAAGGCCATTGATATTTGTGTGTTATTTTTGTAGCATGCCAGTTTGGTATATATCAATCTATTGTTTCTAGAAGTATTTTGGTAGAGTCTTTCAGGTTTTCTAAATATAGTATCATGTCATCTGTAAACAAAGAGAGCTTGACCTCTTCCTTTCCTATCTTGATGCCCTTGATATCTTTTTCTTGCCTAATTGTTATGGCAAGAACTTCCAACACTATGTTGAATAGGAGTGGTTAGAGAGAATAGCCTTGTCTTGTACCAGATTTTAGAGGAAAGGCTTTTGGTTTGTCTCCACTGCGAATAATATTTGCTATTGGTTTGTGGTAGATGGCCTTAATTATATTGAGAAAAGTTCCTTTCATTTCCATCTTGGTAAGAGTGTGACATTTTGTTGAATGAAAATAACACTATCTACACCAGCAGCACACCCATCATAATATATAGAAGAGATGGGAAGGGGAAACACTGCTGAGCTGAACTAGTCCCTCCATCTAGGAGGTAGGTTGAGGGTGGGAAGAGTACCTGTGAAGTCTTTTTCATCTCCTTTCTCTCTCAAGCATGAGAGAGATAGATTTGTTTCTGGCAAAGTAAGTTCTCAGTAAAATATTTTCTCAGGCTATAAAGCAGACATGTACTATGAACTACTGTTTCTTTGGTAATAAGGCATTTCCCTTTGGAAAACTATTTAAAAAATGGTTTGATCTTCATAGAAAACATCTAACAAGCACTCTTTTTTGTGGGGGGTATTCCAGGCAGTACTTAGGGGTTTCTACTGGCTCTGCACTCAGGAATCACTCCTGGCAGACTCAGGGAACCATATGGAATGCTCAGGATCAAACCCAGAGAGGCAAATGCCCTATCCTCTATGCTATTGCACCAGCCCTGCAACATATACTCTTACAAAGTCAGAGGTGAGCATTTATTTAACAGCTCAACCCCCACGTCTCCATGGTCTTTTGAAAGAGTTGTCCTTCCTTCAGCCCCAAATTCCATTTGAGTTTCCCTCTATAAGAAGGGGAAAGGAAATGCAATCCTGGTAAATTGGGATAAAAGTTTGCATGTCTTTGAGTTTAGAGTTTTAATCCAAGTTGGAATCAATGCATGGGAAAAGTTGACTGGGCTGTTGAAATGCTCTTGCCTGGAGAACACAGATCACAGTTACCATTTTGTAGCGGAAGCATCTTCTGGCTACGTCATCAGAGTCATGTTTGGTGAACTCGGCTGACAACATGGACCCTGCTGCCCCTATCCTCAAAGCTGTCCCTTCTCCCACTCTTAGAGGACTTGCTGGTAGCTCTCATTTTTCTTTTTTCTTTTTCTTTGTTGTCTCTCAGGTACATAGTTGCCATGTGACAGTGATCTCAAAGGGCTGTAGTGTCAGGGTTACCTCACACGTAGGGCAGTACTGGGGATTGAATTTATAACCTCTTGTGTACAAGGCAACATTCTACCTTGAACCCTGTTGGCCTGTGTTTTCAAGGGTTTAACTGCAGAGGAGTTTGAGATGTGAGAGTATGATAGACAGGGAAATGGTACCTGAGATTCTGGTGTCATTGTCTGATGTCACTTAATGTTGGTGCTCTGAGTACAGAAGCCAATAAGCATTACAACTTTTAGAGCTAATCATAGGAGTGGAACAGTCATCAGAAGGACTTTATGTGGCCCCAGGGACTGAAGAAGGCTTGAGGTAGAGGGTAGATGTGTTGAGTGTTGCGACTCTTCATGGGGTAGATAACAGGGGTCATACAAAAATGCCCCTTTCAAATGATTTCCTGGGCAAACTCATAGAAGATAGATCCAGATGAAACCCTGTGACATGGGGGAAGTGAGCTGTAGGACCTGTGAGAAATATTTACAGAAGGGATGAGCCACCTGGGAGGGAAATGTTTCCTGGAATGAGAAGAGGGCACTCTGAGATGAGGATCTGAGAGGCAGAAAAGGGGTGAAGGATGTCAGCAGATGACCCAGCATCCATAAATGCAGTGCTGTTGGGAAACATGTTCCATGTCTGTCTGGTTGAGGAGAAGAATAGAGACAAAAACAGGTGCCTGGCTCCTGGCAATACCTTTTATGTTCCTGATGTGGGAGAGCCCATGCCAGAACTGGTAGGTGTGTTTTCATTGACTGCTATTTTTTAAATGTACCATTTAGAAATGCTTAGTGGAGTTCCCTAAGTTGTGTGATGCTCATCACAGTCTGATTCCAGATCATTGTGATCATTCCATAAAAGGAACTCCACATCCCCACCAGCAGTCTCTCCTGGGCTGTTTGCAATTATGAATCTAGACACTTTCTGGATGTACATTTCTCTTCTGGACACTGCATAAATGGAATCATTGACTATGAAGCCTTTTGTATCTGGTGTCTTCCACTTAGCATAATTTTATTAAGGTTCATCCATTTTCAGAATGCATCACACTTTAATGCATTTTACCATTAAACACTCTTTTGCAGGGGCTAGAGAGATAGCACAGTGGCATTTGCCTTGCAAACAGCCAATCCAGGACCTAAGGTGGTTGGTTCAAATCCTGGCATCCCATATGGTCCCCCATGCCTGCCAGGAGCTATTTCTGAGCAGATAGCCAGGAGTAACCCCTGAGCACTGCTGGGTGTGGCCCAGAAACAAAAACTAAAACCCGCTCCTTTGCAGTTGGATACTTCATATCTCAGGATCATGTTCATCAGTGGCTGGATGATTGGTTTATTGTTATACATCTGATTGTTGCCCAAGGTTTACTCTGGCTATGCTCAGGAATTACTCCTGGCATTGCTTGGGGGCCATATGTAGGGCCAGGGATTCAAACCAAGTTTGGCTGCATACAAATGTCTCAACCTCTATAATCTTTTCAGTCCACATTGGTTGTTAGGAATTATGCCACAGTGAGCACTTGCTTACCAAAAATCCTCTGTCTTAGTCTATGTTTCAGGCTATCTACTTTTTGTGTGTGTCCTCTGATTATAGGAAGATAACTAGAGATTTCTTTAAAGTCTCTTTACTAGGACACTTCATGAGAGCTCTATCCTCATAAAGTTTCCTTCCCCTAGTTCCTTCTAATCCTATCACATTGAGGTTTAGGATCCCAATACAAGAATTTTGAAGGTGGGGCAGAGTTCCTCAGCCCCTGACTACATCTTGATTGGCAGATGGTAGCATTCAGGACTTGAGTGTCAGCATGCCCAAGTATTTCTCCTTTCTGGCCTGGAAAACTTTTGAGGACTTTCCCTCTGACTCAGCACTCAAGAACCTGTATAAATGTTTGAGCACCCACTTGGCCAGCTAGTTCCTTTGACAGGCTCTGGACTGAGTCCATTTCTGAGTTCCTACTTGATACTTTCATAACCTGAGATCAGACATTTGCCTCCTCCTCATTCTGTGTACAGACAAGTCTCAGGATGACACCTGGGCTGTCAGTGCCAGCCCAGTTTGTTATTTTACACTTGGCATCCCAGTTCTCATAGCATGCCCACAAATCTGCCCCTCATGGCTATCTTGAGAGAAGCAGGATTTGAGCTTACCTCTATCGGCAGAGAACAATCACAAAACACCTTGCATTTTTTCCTTTTTCTATATTTTTGTAGTGCCAGGGAATCTGCATTATACCCCTAGTCCAACCCTTGGCAATCCTAAACCATCATTAATACAGGGGTAGATTACATAAAAACTTACTTTAAAAAAAAACATTCAGAGTTATGGGTAAAAATACTCACATGATTTTTAAATCTCATGTAATATTTAAAACTCCACTTTTCTCCTCTTTGTTATAAGTAAGTAAGGTCTAAATAAGGTAAGTCTACCTTGGCTTGAATCAACAGGCCATTTCATAAAAATACTATTAACTTTTTATTTATCTCCCCTCAACTCTTATCCCAAATCTTATCCCAAGTTCTCATTCCTATTTCTATTCTCAAACTATAGCCCCTTCCCTCAAACTGTCCCCAAATCATAGCTTTCCTTCTTAAAACTGTTTCCAAACCACAGTCTCTGGTCTTTGCTCTCTTCCATAACCCAACCGCAATCCTTCTTTTCAAACATTTCTCTTTCAACTAATTTTTCTAATGCAACCTCTTTCCACAAATCATGTTCCCAGACTATCATTGTTCATTCCCTGAAACCAAAGACTATGTGTGTCTGCTCATTCACCAATGAACTGGGAATGTTTCAGGAGAAAAGGACCTGCAGAGGACAGTAGAAGAGTAAACAGGATGTTGTAGATGAAGGGAAGAAAAAAAAATGATTGATTTCTACAATCTGGAGAAAGCTCCCTTACTTGGCTGTGCTTCGGTTTTCTCATCTGGTAGGCACTGAACCTCTGACTCATGGGAAGTTCTCAGCAATCATGCATGTTGACTTGATTAAGTAGTGGGAGGAGGAACTAGGATGAGTCTTCTCAGGTCTATGCTGTTCTCAGCTGTATGTAAAAACCAATAGATACTCAAACTATCCAAATGAAGTGGGTTGGGAGCACATGGAAGTTGAATCTAATCAATGTTGTTCTTTACTTTGCTGATGTAGATGAAGTTTTCTTTGGCCAAGGAGAAAAATAAATGAAATTTTACTGCGGAAGAAAATAAGATCCCGTTGGATTCCAAGCTCCTTGGTTGTGTATCTGTCAGTGAGCTGCTAATAAAAATAAATTTGGTTACATGAAAACAAGTCTAAGTACAAGAAAATCTTGAAGGTGAACCTGGAAAGTCAGAATATCTATGTAGGGTTAGTTTAAATTTCCTGGACGGCACTAATGAAATGCAGTGGTTAATAAATATTTGTTGATAGATTAAAGCACATAGATACTAGCTATATCTCTGGTAAAGATATCTTGTAGCTCCAAGTTTTATGCCAAATAGCAAATGTAGACAGACATGCTGGTATCAATGAACAAGTAACCCTTCCAGAAAATTCTAAAGTTGTTTTAAACTCAAAAAGTATCATATTTAGGGGCTGGAGAGATAGCATGGAGGTAAGGCGTTTGCCTTTCATGCAGGAGGTCATCGGTTTGAATCCCGGCGTCCCATATGGTCCCCCGTGCCTGCCAGGAGCAATTTCTGAGCCTGGAGCCAGGAATAACCCCTGAGCACTGCCGGGTGTGACCCCCCCCCAAAAAAAAAGTATCATATTTAGAAATGTGAACAATTAAATAATATGATTTTTAGAAAAACTCGGAAAAAAAGTCTTTATGACCTGGGCTAGGTATGAAATTATCAGAACATCTGAAGCTTGAGCCACAACAGAAATAGTTGACATATTGTTTTTTGTTGTTGTTGTTTTTTTTTTTTTAAAGAAAAGTTAAAAATTAGAGTCTGAAAGATACTAGAGGTTAAGGAACTTGCCTTGAATGTGATTGATTCTGGTTCCATCCTCAGCATTTCTTTTCTTTCCTTTTTTTTTTTTTTGGTTTTTGGGCTATACCCGGCGGTGCTCAGGGGTTACTCCTGGCTGTCTGCTCAGAAATAGCTCCTGACAGGCACGGGGGACGATATGGGATGCTGGGATTCGAACCAACCACCTTTGGTCCTGGATCAGCTGCTTGCAAGGCAAATGCCACTGTGCTATCTCTCCGGGCCCCCAATCCTCAGCATTTCTTACAGCCCCCCAAGCACTTCCCAGAATGATCCCTGAGCACTGTTATGTATTTTCTGCCCCCTCCCCAAAGAAAATTATAATTAGAATATGTATTTTTAAAGACACTGAAAATTTTAACTGCCTAAAAAGAAGCAACTCAATGAAACTAGATGAAAAGTTTAAACAGACATTTCTGCCTACAAAAAAGAAATACAGATAACAAATAAATATGTGAAAAATGCTTAAGAAATAATTAGTCCTTAGGGAACTGTAACTGGACACCTCACTGCCATTTCCAGATGCTGGCAGGGATGTGGACCAATCAGAACTTGGAAAGAGAGCCAGCAGGAATGCAAAAATGGTGTAGTTCCTCTGGAAATTTGGCAATCTCTTATGAAAGAAATATACATAGACCATATGACTCAGAGGTCACATGCCTAGGTATTTATCCTGGAGGATATGAAAACTCAAATTCACACAAAAACCGGTATAGCAGCAACATCAACTTGCTCACATTGTGAAGTTTTCCGTTTGTCTTTCAGTGGGTAGATGCAGGAATAAATGATAGTCCACCCATGCAGTGGGACATAGCTCAGCCATCAAAAGAAAGGACTAGTGATAGAAACAACAATATGAATAATTCTTTATTGCATTATGCTAAGTGAAAGAAGACAGACACAGATTATCATTTGATATATATATACCACATTCTGACAAGGTCTAAGCAATAGGTGAGGGTTGCTGGAACCTAGGGATGACGGTAGTTTGACTTCAAAGGGGGAGCAGTGAGGACATTTTGGGGTGAGGGGTTTGTTCTGTATCTTGATTGTGGTAATAGGTGCACGATAATATGCATTTTATAAAAACATAGAATTTGAAACCCGGAGACATGTTGGTGGGGGAAGTAGAGGGGATAGATTAATTTATCACAAACTCAGAATTTGTAACATTCAGCAAGTGACAAAGGTGAAAAAAAATTAAGCAGAGATGAAGTCATGAAATTTTCCTATACATGGATGTACATGGAATCTATTATGCGGAGTGAAATAAGTCAGAGGGAGAGAGATAGACAGAGAATAGTTTCATTCATCTATGAGTTTTAAGAAAAATAAAAGACATTTTTGCAATAATCCTCAGAGACAAAGAGACCTGGAAGGTCCAGCCCACGACATGAAGCTCACTATAAAGAGTGGTGAGTGCAGTTAGAGAAATAACTACACTGACAACTATCATAACAATGTGAATGAATAAGGGAAGTGGAAAGCCTGTCTAGAGTACAAGTGGGGTTGGGTGGAGAGGAGGGAGATTTGGGACATTGGTGGTGGGAATGTTGCACCCGTTCAGGGAGGTGTTCTTTACATGACTGAAACCCAACTACAATCATATTTGTAATCAGGTGTTTAATAAAGATATTGATAAAAATTTTTTTCATGCATACATTATTGCAATACCACACCTCTTACCAGAGTCCCTACTTCCCCCCTGTGCCCCAAATGCTCCCAACCACTCCTTTACTTCCATATAGGCTTAGTTCTATAGGCCAAATATCCAATTACAATCACTTTAACCATTGTCCTCTTACATGTCACATAGTAGAGAGTCATTAAAACTTATTGTGGAATGGATAATATACATAAATATACATAATATACTAACTTCCTGAAATTCCACAAAATTGTATTTAATGTTTTTGAAATTACACAAAATTTTGAATCATAATAAGTTGATAAAATCCTTTTCAGACATTATATGTCTTTTTTAAAAAAACATTTAAGAATATGGGTTATTCTATGCTGATACATTTAAATTTGACATGAAATAGATAAATCCTACAAATATACAATTTAGTAACAGTGAGAAAAGGAGAATTATAGATACTGTAAGAGAAAATTGGAAGAGGCCTATAAAGTACATGGATTTTGAAAAAAAAAAAAAATTAAGCCATGAGAGAGCTAGCCTAGTTTTGTCAGGAGGCTTAACTTTTTGCTCCAACTAATCCTGCTTTTGATGCTTAATTAATTGCACAGTGAGTACAAATGAACTTTTCCCTGATACTCCACAGAGCAGCGAAGGTCACTCTGGAAAGGCATTTTCCATCAAGCTGACACTCAGGCTCCTAAGACCTGGGAAGAAATCCGACGGCTGCTAAAACCAAGGGTCAATATCACCACGCCCTGCACTTTTCACCTGAACAAATGTCACCCAGATCACCCGTGCGTCATCTGTCTCTGGTGACTGTGCAGGTCTGAATGCAGAGTTCGTGGGCGGCTTCCATAATCTCCTTGCAAAATCCTCCCTGACCTTGTCCGAATTGATTAACCTGATGACAGGTGAGACCCCACCTGACTGACTGTGGGAGGGGCTTACTTGGACCCAGCCAGGTTTAGAGCTTTCTTTGACCATTGTTGAGGAAGGAAATGTCTCCTTGGATCTTGTGTCCTTGCCAACTTCTCTTGCCAGGCTCTCTTTCTTCCCGCAGCCCAGCCCTGGGCTTCCTGGTGGCGAAATCTCCCTTGCTCCCATCTCAGATCCCAGCACCTAGTTCTCTAAAATCATCTCCTGAAAAGTCACCTGAGTCTCAGAAAACATTGCAGCATCCTGGCTCCCCAGGAGAGGTTTTTGCATGTCTTCCTGAGATTTTGGAGCCTGTCAGCTATCTGGATAATGAATACAGTTAAAAAATTATGACTAACGAAGTTCCAATAGATTTTCAAGGCTGAGAGAATGATGTACCCCTCCTAGGGGTCTCTCTGACACTTTCTCCACTCTCAATTCTCAAGGTATATAGTAGAAGCTGGCAAGCCAATCTTGCCTTCCAGAAGGGATTAATTTGGGAGAGGAGTTGAGATTCAGGGGTCCTGACCTTCAAGAGAATGTTATCGGAGAAGACAAGTGGAACTAGGAAGCCTAGATAGGTAGGATGTCTTAAAGCTGACAGGATAACATACACAGCACATTTGGGAGATCAATAGAAACACAGTTTTTCAAAAGACAGGGATGTCGTTCTAAGTACTCCAGCAAAGAGAGGGGCTGTGGTGAGGCAGAAGGAGGAATTGGCCCTTCCCCTATCCTTTTTTGGCTCTTCAGCAACCAAACCATCCCTTCCACCAAGACAATTCACTTTTTCCCAATCTCTGCAGGCTTTGTATCAATTGCCCCATCTGTCGTAGATTTCCAACAAGCAAGGTTTTTTTTTCTCTCCCAACTTTGAGAAATTCCTGTGAATTGTGTGGGATTTCTTTGCATATTTTTTTCAATGGTTCTAACATTTCATAGTAACTGACATATTCTCCCTCCCTCCCTCTCTCCCTCCCTTCTCTCTCTCTCTCAGGTATAAAGGGACCTCAAAGAACTTGTAGGATAGGACATAGTAGTGGGAAACAATGTTTTTTTTCCCTCAAAATTGAAGACACACACACACACACACACACACACACACACACACACACACACACACACAGCCTTGCAGTGTGAGTGAATGCATGGAAGTTTAATGTTGACTTCTCAGCCCCCTCTGCCTGCTCTAATCAAATATTTGAGGTCCCAGAACTATAGAATTCAAACTGTTGTAGTAAACATCTAAACTGGAAACCCCCACATTCAAATTCCAGATACTGAATTCATGCTAAAAGGCTGAACATGAGTTCTGGGCCTTGAAGTCCTACCTTTTTCCTCTTAAATAATTTGTAAAGATGAAATACATGAAAAACAAGCACATCCCCACCACCACCACCACCACCACTCCACCACCAGCTTACCACCACCACCACAAAAGAAAAAAAAAAAACAACGAGCACATCCCTTGGCCTGGTACCCAATTAACCCCTTGGAATCCTCAGGAACTGTGACCTGAGACTTTGACTCAATTGCTCATGGAACTTAGCACTATTGAAGAATGACTGTAGAAGAAAAGACCGTTGAAGAAATACCTTGAAGAAAAGATCCCAAGAAGATTGTAGCTAACACGGGTGTTTTAAGAGCATTCTTGAATGTTAGTGTCTGATTCTTGTGCTAACTTCAGGATGGAAAGTGCAGTAGGCCCCTGCCTGCTCATAAATATACCTGAAAGGAACAGATGGCATCTTCTAGAGCCACCTGCTGTCTTGCTGCCCTGACTCTGACCTGGCTTAGTGCTTCCCCATAGAAACTGGATGAAAGTGGAATCTAAGGTTACAGATCTCAGCAGCTGTTAAAATGACACAGTAATTCTCCCTCCACACTGTGTATAGTTACACCGTGGTGAATTTGGTGAGTTTGCTCCTAGTGCACAAGCAAGACATCAAAGCACTGAGAGATCATTAAATCCAACAGTTGTGTATACACACAAACATAATCGGTTGACTCTCTTGCCTTTTTTTTTAATTAACTACTACTATATAAGTGTAGCTTATATGATTACTTGTATAATCTTTGTATGCCTGACCAGGAAGTTTATATAAAACAGGCAAGATTTTGTGGGACAGTTTCTGATTTTTCATTTCCTCCTAAGCTTGCTCACTAGTGTGAGAGAGGATGAGTGGCCAGAATCCCTGACTGTATTCCAGATTCTTCGGGCCACAGGGCAGTCAAGCAAGATCCAAATGAGAGTGACATTTCTGGAGATTCCACATGGGTTTTCTCTATGATTAGTTAACTGAACTGGGATATCTGTGAGTGTGATGGGGACACAGTTATCTCTGCTGGAACCGTGCAGATAATATAGCCTAGACTCATGGATTTCAAACTGGGTCTGAGGACTTGGTACCAGCAAGCAGAGAAAGGGTTGAAGACCCCCGTCTTAGACATGACAGGCTGTATGATCACGAACTCTAAGAGGATTAGAGCTGTGGATATGGATTATGGTTTGTGGGAACATTGAAGACTTGGATCCAAAAAGGTTTCTGCACTCTTTTTTCACTGATGACAAAAATGTAACTGGTAGTGATTTATTCCTTTCAATGATAGAGGCTTTTAAATTTATTTGGCCTATTGTCCCTTTCTCAGGAAAAAAAAAGAATTGCCTAGTGACTCCCCCCCCCCCCCATAATCGACCTCTTTAAGCAAACAAAAATCACCCTCCCCTCAATTATACCCAAGACTATGATTGACCCTTATCCTTCCAATATAGACTCCCAACTCCACTGAGGTGGTATTCCCCAATCTGGGGAGAGTTCTGGAGTAAAAGTTCTTTTTTGGGGGGGGGGCACACCCGGCATTGCTCAGGGGTTACTCCTGGCTGTCTGCTCAGAAATAGCTCCTGGCAGGCACGGGGGACCATATGGGACACCGGGACTCGAACCAACTACCTTTGGTCCTGGATCGGCTGCTTGCAGGGCAAACACTGCTGTGCTATCTCTCCGGGCTCTGGAGTAAAAGTTCTTAATTCACCCTTCCTCCCACCTTTCCCTCTTTAGAGACATTTATCTTTGCCAGGTTTATTTCATTGCCACATCTATGAGGGGCACTATTAGGATCTGTGGCTTTGAGGTTAGATTGCTGCTAAACATCCCATACAGGACAGGCTTTTGCAACAAAGAATTACCTAACCCATGGGCCAAAGAGATAATACAGTGTGTGTGTGTGGGGTGTGTGTGTGTGTGTGTGTGTGTGTGTGTGTGTGTGTGTGTGCTTGCCTTGCCTTTGGCTATATATCCCATATAGTCCCCTGAGTACCATGAAAAGTAATTTCTGAATGCAGAGCCAAATGTAATCCCTGATCACCATCAGGTATGACCCAAACATCCCTCCCCATGAAATAAAATATTTTATTATTTATTTATTTATTTATTTTTATTAAAGCTCAAACTTTCAGCTAAACACCTCTTCTTTTGGAGTAAGTACTACTTGTTGTTGGCTCCCATTTGTTTGGGTAGTTTGGGGTCCATACTTAATGCTGCTCAGGGCTTTCTACAATCTGTGCTCAGGGATCACTTCTGTCAGGAATTAGGAGACCATATATGGGATGCTGGAGACGGAAGTGGGATGCAAGACAAGTGTCTTAATCCCTGTATTATCTCTCCAGCCCAGTGTGGCTCCATTTGAAGATTTAGGGCAAGGAGACTGGCAGTGATGGTGAGTAGGTCAGATGAATGAAAAGACAAGTCACAGACTGGGAGAAAATATCTGCAAAAGCCAAGCCTACAGATGTGGCTCAGGAACAGAGCACTGCCCTGCACTGAAGTGGCAGTAACAGCAAGTGCAAAGTGCTTTTCTGAGGACTATAATCCAACTTGCACACACACACACACACATACACACACACAAAAAACACATGAACACACACCATCACTACCACCACCACCAATCCACTAAATTAAAAAATCATAAAAGAAAAAAATAACATCCAATAACATTATTTAAAATTGGGTAGACTACAGGCCAGAGAAATAGTAAGGTGCTTGCCTTGATGCAGGTGACCTGCGTTCAATCTCTGATAGCAAATATGAGCTGTGAGCAGAGCCAGGAGTAAATCCTGAGCACTGCCATGCATGACCTTTTCACCCTATTCATACTCAGGCAGAATAGTCAGACATGCAACCAAAGAAGATGCACAGATGGCAAGAAAAGAAAAATAAAAACACCTTTAAATAATCTGATCTGCTCAGTGTCTTATCTTGTCATGGAAATATAAATGGGAATAATGATAGCTCATCTTTCATTTAGGATTGTGAAAACCCAAAGTACTGGCCACATGAACTGCTGGTGAGAGTGTGGGGCCTATCTTCATTGTGGTGGGTGAGAACATGGAACTGCCCAGCCCCTTGATGGCAGTTTGACAGTTTCTTACAAAACAGAACACACTTGCCATATGATCCAGCAGTCAGGCTCTGTGGTATTTACCCAAGTGAGTGGAAAACTCCTGCCCATACAAAGCAATGCTTAGGGATGTTTAAAGAAGATTTACTCATAATAGCCCAAACTCAGAAGCAATCAAGATTTCTTTCAGCAGGCAAATGGATAAATAAACTGTGGTCCATCCAGACAATAGCATATTATTCAGAGCTAAATAGAAATGACTTCAAATCATGAATGAAGATGGAGGAAGCTAACGTGTAGACTTTGTAGCATTGCTATGTGGAGGAAGCCAGTCTGAAAGACCCACCTCTCATATCATCCCACCTTTCTCACAGTCTGCAAAAAAAGTTATGGAGACAGTGAAAGAATCTATGCTTGCTAACGGTTAAGAAGGAGGGATATTTGAATAGGTAGAATACAAAGATCTTTGGGCAGTGAAACTGCAATGGTTAATCCAGCTAAGCAGCACAATACATTTGTTCCCACCCATAGACTCTATAGCATAGAAAGTGAACCCTAATGAGAGGTACAGACTTTGAGCACCATATTATGTCAGTGTGAGTTCTTCAATAGTCACAAGTAGATCACCTAGGGGGGAGATATTGGATACAGCATGCGTGCAGGCAGCAGGTGGGAAATTGCTGTAACCCTAAAATTGTTCTAAAATTGAAGTAAGTCTATTGAGGAAAATAGATGCAATGTCAGCATGAATATATTTTGCTTCTAATGATATTATTAGATGATAAGAGGAAGTGACAGATATTGGAAGTTTCCAGGTTAGGTGATGATAGGCACTTGCTTCTCCTGATTGGGCAGGCAGTGATCAGGAGATGAGGGAGGAGATGCCTCAATGCTTTGTCATTCATTCTTTTCCCCAACCAAATGCAGCAGCAGCCATTGGCTGCCACCTATGCATGAAAGTATAGGTGCCTTGTGGGAAGCCTACTAGAGTTCAAATGTTGGCCACAATCTATGGCCATACCACCCTGAACACGCCCAATCTTGTCTGAAATGTTGGCCACAACTTCCCCATATATAATGAGATTGGGTTTACCCAATAGTTAACCACCGCAGTTGTCTGCCTTGTGGGTCTATCCAAAATTAAAACCAGGCTGTGAGTTTTTGAGGAGTAGAAGACAGGCCAAAGTCAAAGGTATCCTTTAGTTTAGATCTTCAAATGAGCAGAAGAGGGTCCTGAGAGATAGGACAGGAATTAAGGCACTTGCTTTGCATTCAGCCTACCCCAGTTCAACCCCCAGCATTATGTATGATTCCCTGAGTATTGCCAGGAATGACCCCTGTGTGAAGAGCCAAGACTAAGGTCTGAGCAAAGCCAGGTGTGGCCCAAACTTCCTATCACAGCATTTCCCTCAAATCCCCAGTAGAAAGGCAAGTCTTTGCCCAAATTATAAGACTCCCCAGCTTTCTCTGAGAGTTTGTCATCTCCTCTAACTCCATAGAAATCAGGGCACCCAGGCAGTACTCACTCAGACCAACCTACATACACTTTTAACACCAAGTCTTCAAGTGGATGCCTCTCAGCGATAATCGTAATGAAGAGAAAAGAGCAAAATTTATGGTGGGATTAACATGTGCGAGTTCTTGGAGAAAGCAATTTATCTTTGTCTCATTCAGGGCAGCTGGGATGAATTCCTGCTTCCCTCCCTCCAAAACAGAGAACCACTGGTTTTCCCAAAAGAAGTGTAATTTTTCTTATGGAAACAGCAGACCTCACCACAATCTCATCTCAAAGATTCCATTGTGAGGAATTTTTTCTATGGAATTTCAATCAAGGAAGGAAACATCTGACCAGGTAACCAGACGATTAAGAGTTGTGAGTTTCTGTATTTTTCCATTCAAATATTACTCAATTTTTTGTCCTTTGCATCTGTGATTTGGGGGAGGTGGGCTTAGAATTTTTTTAAACTCATAAGTCATTTTCTCCCCTCTCTCTTGAAAATATCTCCAGTAAATCCTGTTATCTTCCAAGCTCCTATATTTGGAAGTTTTTTGCTCTATTTTTATACCCCTCCACTCCCCTCAGTAGTTCTCTATTCACTGCCTGTGTACTCCTTCTTTTGGTGGCCAATCATTCCCTATTATAAAGGCCCATGATTTGTTTTTTAAAAATCAATGACAATTTTTCTTACTGTTAAAACTTTTTCTTCCCTGTAAAAATAGTTCCCTGACATTTTATTTAAATTTAAAACATTTAAAATTATGATTTATGCTTTTGCATTGCCAGGGATTAAACCTAGGTCCTCCACATGTAAAGTTTCTGCTCTATCATTCAGTCATGTCCCTAGCCCTTTCTTTTTTGGGGGGGATCTCTCCTAGAAGTATTTGGAGGCCACCAGAGTTTATCCAGCAGTCCACAGGAAGAAATGGAAATTTGAGAATGAAATCTGGGACTTCTGAATGCATATGATTCACACAATTCATACATATACGTATGTGAATGTATATGAATTAATCTCTTTGAGCTATCTTTGGACTTACAACAGAAGCCTTTTATATGTGCATATTCAAAGTAATGGTTCACTTCTGGTGTTCCCTCCAATTTCCCATTCAGAACAATCTCCTTCCTTGCTATAACTCCTGCCCTGTGGGGACTCTGGCAATATGCCAGCTTATTGTAGATTTATATAATTAAGAAGATTAAAAACTGATAAGAAACACTGGGCTGAGCTGATTTGCAATGTTTATTTGGGTTTGTTAGTGACTGAACCTCTCATACTTTAAGATGGGGTATACTGGGTATTTGAGAGGTTAGTGGACAGACTTGTGCCTCTCTCTGAGCTCTAGTGGTCTTCTCCCAGCATTGATAATGGAGGAGTTTCTAGAATGATCCCTGAAGGAAGTTATAGTGTTGCCAAGAATGTTAAAGAAGTAATAGTGTGGGAGAATGAGTCCAGGGAAACTTTCATGCAGACAGGGGTGAGGAATTAAAATGAAGAGCCCAATTCTACTGATTAAGAAAGTCCAGATTTGGGTCCAAACCACTAGGCTTATGTTTGTGAGCTCTCCCAGAAGTTGTGTCCAATTACTTCCTGCTTCAATAAAAATTCCTGGTTCACAGTTGAGAAGAAGCATTTCTTGGTTTTCCTGGGTTATATTTCCTTTGCAAAAACCTTGTTCCAGTTCCCAGACACCTAGTGTTCTCATGAAGAACTTTCGTCTTTTATTAATACACAGAGATTAACAATAAAAGCTTTTTCTTTGGCAATTTGTGCAAATTCCTTTCTTAAAAAAATCATCCTGATGCCTGCAACAAGCCAACTCCATAGACTCATTCTTTTCTTGAAAGAGATGAAAAGGTGTGAAAAATCATGGGCTTACTGGCCATGCAGCAGAAAGTTGGCAATCTTGGGAGGAGAGGGTGAGTCAAGTTTTGCCCTGCTGAATCTGGGCCTGATGCACCCATCATCCAAAATCACAACTCTGCCTATGGCCTACCTCATCATTCCTCTACGATTATCTTTTTTTTTTTTTTTTTTTTTTTTTGGTTTTTGGGCCACACCCTGTGACGCTCAGGGGTTACTCCTGGCTATGCGCTCAGAAGTTGCTCCTGGCTTCTTAGGGGACCATATGGGACACCGGGGGATCGAACCGCGGTCCGTCCTAGGCTAGCGCAGGCAAGGCAGGCACCTTACCTCCAGCGCCACCGCCCAGCCCCCCTCTACGATTATCTTAAGGGACACCAAGCTGACCAAACTTCAAGTATGCCACTATTTAGGCTGATATCACCAGAGCTTTTTTGAAGCAAGTATAGGGATCCTCACTCTGTAGCCTCCTTCTTTCAGTTTGCCTGACAACTGAGATCATGGCCCACAAAAGCCACAGTATCAGTAATAGTGCTTTGAACTTTTAGATAACTTCATTTGTTTGATGTTGTCATCACTATAGGAACACATAAATTTAACAGAGTGGACAGCTAATGAGGGCTTACCAAACCTGCCATTGTATTAATGTCTTCATTGGAGATATGATAATTTTTCACAAATTAGCTTGCCACTGTCCTATTCTTTTTAAAAATAACTTTGCTTTCCCTTAACTGGAAACAAATTTCAACTATGTCAACTATGTGATGAATTTTCTTTAAAGAAAGTAAACAAAATCATCGAATAGAAGTAGTACTATTTATATATTATATATAGGCTGGGGATTGAACTTGGGACTTACACATGTGAACATGTGTTCTATCACTAAGCCACATTCTCAGAACCCCAAGATAGCATTTATTACTACAAACTGTAGGATGTATCAATAATGTAGTCTGTAGTCATAAATACTACAAAAATAAACAACTTTACCCTAAGTCAGTGACTTGATGAAAGTTTTCTGGTGGTATGTATTAGATAGAAAACTAGCAGTTATAAGATTTGTTGAGCATTAGAGGAGTGTCTTTATAGTCATATATCCCCATTGAATCTTGCAGAGTTTTATAACTGTAAGCACTTAGATAGTATTTGCTATTGAAACAATTATAAGGACTAAATCTTAAACTTCAATGCAATTAGAAGGGTCTCTTCTTATTTAGTGGCAAGCTAAATGACTAATGTGAACAGATTTACCCTGAATTTGTGTTGAATGTAAAAACAAGGAAAATCTTTTGTTCTTGAAGGTCCATGGTGGAATTTGCATTCACAAGTCAAGCTTCTAAATTATAAAGGACACCAAAATATGGAATGGCATGGGAAAACTGTTTGGATGAAAGTATATCCCTTATCCAGAGACTTCAGCAAGGAACCAGGCACTCAGAAACAGCCCTAGGAAGTAGAGTAGAGAGAGGTAGTATGGAGCATTCCAACAAAGCCAACTATGAAGAGATCAGAGTCATGCTTTTGATAATTTACATTCTCAAACTGGCACACAGATCTGATTAATCCTTCCCCATTAATTCAGGAAATATCAAAAAAGATGTTCTTATTTTCATGGTTGGACAAGATGGATGTTTCTGAAAGTTGAAAAGGAGGAAACGGAAATTTATACAATATATTATCTTGGACAATTTACATGAGAAACACCAATGTCTCTTGATTAATCTCACCTGTCAGTGATGACTGATTGGTGACTAAGTAAGCACAGGACAAATAAAAAAACCCCGATAATTTCTTATCACTGATAACATGTATGTTGAATAGTAATTTAGAGTGTCATGTGTTGGTGCAATGCTCAGGGCAAGTATTATTTCTACAATATAGAATCTGGGGTTTCTCTCGGCACATTCACTGCCAATACATGAGACTTTGGCCCTGTTCTTCACAGAGATATTTACTGGGCAGTTCCATGCACAGTGCTTTATTTACTAGAGATAAAAAAAAAAATCAAGGTCAGAGCAACTGCCATTCTGAGGAAGATATTGTGATGCCAACAGGAGCTAAAGGAAATGAGAGATCCAATTCTACACTGATAAATTCAGCTCTACACTGTTTTATTTTAAATATGTTCTAAAATATAATACATAATTTGCCTGATCTATTAATTTCCTGATTCTGCCCAGCCTCACTTCTGGCAACGTTTTTAAATAGACTTGGATTCAGACCTGATGATATCAGAGTCTCCAAAGTGATGACTTTAAAAAATAAATTCAGGGCCAGCGAGATAATATGGAAGGTAAGGTGCTTCCTTGCATGTGGCAAGGAATTTATTAGAATTTATTAGAATTTTCAGCACTGTACATGAACCCTTGAGCATTTGTAGGGGCTACTCTTGACTAGAGACATAGCCCTTGAGCACCTCTGGGTATGTCATCTTCATTCCAAAATAAGATCCTAATGGCAACAAAAATTGCTGGGTTTACATAGACTATAATGCTTGCTTAGTGCACGTGACCACTTATATTTTATTTCTCTTGATAAAGCTGAATTATTTAATCAAGCAGAGTAGCATCTAATAACTAGATAGGATTGTTATACATAATTTCTTCAGCATCATATAAAATTTTAGACAAAAGTTTAACAGAAGATTGTGGCTGACTTAAAATTTTTTTAGTTTTTGGTTCATATGCTCATGGCTCTGAACTCAGGAATTACTTCTGGTGGTGCCTGGGGGATCATATAGAATGCTAGGGATTGAACCCAAGTCAGCTGCATGCAAGTGCCTTACCCATTGTGCTAGCTCTCTAGCAAGATAGTTTTTATTGAACAAAACTTGCTTAGGAGAGAAAGGGGACATACAAGTTCAAGAGGGAGTACAGGCTTCTCCAGAGTGAAAATAGGAAGAAAGGAAACAAGAGAGTGAAATATGTATTCAAGGGAAATCATAGGCTTATAGAATAACTTTGGCTGATTTTTTTTTGCCTAGCTCAAGCACTAATCATTTAACAAGTAGCTTATGTCTGAGTTATTCCCAATATCACTTTAATGATGACTTACTTCTTTCTCTCCCAACTAAGTTTCTGAAAAACAAAACAAAACAAATTAACACAACTTTCTGTCTTCAAAGTAGTACAATGACAGCAGAAAAAGCAAGAAATAAATAAAAAGCTTCAAAGAAAACATATATATGTATATGTACATATATATAAATTACCTTAAACTCTCTCACAGAACAATAGACTCTGTAAGGCATTATGATGATTTTTGACTCTCTCTATATATTGATCATAGGCTATCCGACAACAACAAGCTATCCTTACCAGCTTTGCAATTGTCTTTCTCACTTATCTGTATGTGAAGAAGCCACTTTTAAGTCTTGCAAAGATTTTTCCTCAAGGAAAAATCAAGGCATTACAGTGTTCTTAAACTATGCCTGGTGCTTTGCCATGCTGCAGTGGAAGTCTAAGCTCTTTGGTCTATTATTTATATCTAGAATAATGACCTGTTGGTAATAGTCTCAGTAGAGGGTCTTTCCCATCAGAATGCAAAGTGGATGATGGTAGCTCTACCTCTGATTTGTCCATAAAATAAAGCATTCCTCTATTTTCTCAGACTTTGGCCTGATTAAGGGTGGTCAAATGGCAAGGATTCAAGATTTATTACCTATTTGCAATAGCTTCATGCCTTTCTTTGTGTCAGGATTCCTTTATTCAGTTGTCCCTTTCCTTCAGAAATTTGACAACTAAAAATAATTCTGATTAGTAATACCCAATAGCTTTGATTTTTTACATTATGTGCACTTCTGATTTAGCTCCTTTTCTATTCTTTCTCTTTGCATGACTTTGTTGATACACTAGCAATGTCAATAGCTTGTGTTTATTTAACACTTTTTTTCCTGAAATTTATAGCTTAAGCATGTTCATGAGTTGTTAAAGAAAAACAAAATTAAGCCATCTGTATTAGCCTTAAATCTAATTGCAATGCACATAGGAATAAATATATATAACTGTACCTATCATGTTACTATATCTAATTGTTTTATCATGTAAAACCAATTTTTTCTAACATTTTATTTCAAGTGTTTCAGTTAATAATTCATGAATTCATTAGTCATTAGAAATGTTATTTGGCAACTTGTTTCATTTTTGGAGTCTAGATTTTAGAAATTCTTTAAAAGTCTAGCTAAAATCAATCAATTATTTCCAAACCATGAGATAAATAATAGAGGAGGAGGGGGGAGAGAAGAGGAGGAGGACTGATAGTAGAACAATAGTTAATACATTTATACCAAGCTTATTTTATCTAGTTATTTTTATATTTATTTTATTTGTTTCTCAAAGCTAAGTATCTGAAATAGACACTACTAGTAGCTCTACTACTACTACTACTACTACGGATAAGGAAAATGCAAGTGAGAATTTTTTCCCAGCCACACATTTGATAACATTTACTACCTTTCTCTTCTAAGAAACTCAGTACAAACCCTAGAGCTTATTGCCCCCATGTCAAAGTTCATAGTGATGCTTTTATTAATAGTAATGAGTCATCTTTCACTAAGTGCCACTCTATGAAAGAAATTTTATAGCCACTCTTCCCTTCTATGATAGCCAGTCACTTCCTTTCCTATGTTCCTTCTCAGGGAACATTGGCATCCCTCAGCAAGCTCTGTCTGTCTGTCTGTCTGTCTGTCTGTCTGTCTCTTTCTCTCTCTGTCTCTGTCTCTCTGTCTCTGTCTCTCTCTCTCCTTTTAAGATTTTATTGTAACTTTGGCAAATTGGTGATAAAACATGATTTTAAACAGTGGTTGCACTTAAATTCACATAAAAGTAGCATTTGGGGGCTGGAGCGGTGGCACAGCAGTAGGGCTTTTGCCGTGCACATGGCTAACCTAAGATGGATCGTGGTTTGATCCCTTAGCATCCCATATGGCCCCCCAAGTCAGGAGCAATTTCTGAGTGCATAGCAAGGAGTAACCCCTGAGCATCACTGAGTGATGCTCCCCAAAAAAGTAGCATTTGTACAACCATATTGAAAAAAAAATTTTTTTTGTTTTTGGGCCACACCCGGCAGTGCTCAGGGGTTACTCCTGGCTATCTGCTCAGAAATAGGTCCTGGCAGGCATGGGGGACCATATGGGACACCGGAATTCGAATCAACCACCTTAGGTCCTGGATCGACTGCTTGCAAGGCAAACACCACTGTGCTATCTCTTCGGGCCCCCACATTGAAATTTAATCTTTTACACAGTTTAACAAATGTATCACAAAAAAGCCGAACATTATGTTTAGTTGGAAAACTTTGGAAACCGGAAAAACAAAAATTTCTCTTCAACATTTGTTACAAATGGTCACTTCTGGGTCATTTTATCACAAGGAGAATAAAGTTTTTAAAATATAGCTGTGCTCAACCGAACCACTTCTTGGCACTATGTACAGTCTTTAAAATCTATTCTAAGGTGAAGATTTAAAACCATTTTATTAAAATCATTTACAAAGTCCTTCATAGTGGATTTCAGATATAGGATGAATCAGGGCCATTCCCACCATCAGTGTCAACCTCCCTCAATCAATGTTCCCAGTTCCCACTGTTCCAGCCTATATCATCACCCTTTGCCCCCTGACCTGCCAGTATAAAAAGCCTACTTTAAGTTTAGATTGTTATAGTTTGGTCTCTTGATTCTATTGTTGATGACTTTGGCTTGAGTATTTAGTTCTGTCCTTTTTTTCCTCTCCACCAATGCACCTGAGATCACTTGGCCCCTGGTCCTCATCCTTTCTTTTTTTCCATCTTAATATTATAAAAAATGCAGAAATATGGGATAAAAAAGTAATCTGCGTCTCAAGGTTCTACGAAAATGTAGGAGCCCCTATCTAAAATATTTTTTAATAAAAAGGAAAAGGGGTTGGTAGTTTTTTTCATAGGCACAGCAAAAGTTGGGGAAAATATAAAGAAAAAAACCTTTGGCCTAAAAAACAGGGTGTCACTACCCATGAAGCATTCTGGCATAAGACCAACTACAGGGGGCCGGGCGGTGGCGCTAAAGGTAAGGTGCCTGCCTTGCCTGTGCTATCCTTGGACGGACCGCGGTTCGATCCCCCGGTGTCCCATATGGTCCCCCAAGCCAGGAGCAACTTCTTTTTTTTTTTTTTTTTTTAACAATTAAAATTAGAAATGTTTAATATGCATTCAAAGAATTTGTTATTATAGTTTCATCCACAGATAATATAATAGTCCACATGTTCTACTATGTATCTCAAAATTCAAGAATCTTTTTTTTTTTATTGGGCTATAAAGTGATATATTTTAATATATTTTATTCTCAAACATTCCTAATCTTTTCCATAGTTTTATTTTTACAAAATGTCCTACTCAGCAAAAACATAAGAAAACCAAAACAGATAAGAAATTAAGTCAAATAAATTCTCCATGGGACCAGGAAAGGAGTGTAACTGGAGGAGAATCTATCTTGGAAAAGTCTAAACATAGCCCAGACAAAGTTTTTTAGCCATTTTGGGACCAAACTTAGAACCTCACAGGTGTGTTCTACTACTAATCACATTCCTGACCCCAATACATTACTTTTAAATAAATTTATATTGTTGATAACTTGAATAATTCTCCAGACCAATTGATATAATTCACTGTTTTCATTTATCTGATCAAACCCATGACCTATAACTTGAGTTACTCCTTTTTTTGGGTTTTGGTTATTATGACAGAGAGGAATAGTTTCCTCTTCTGAGATTCTAGGCTTTGTCCAGTCCCAGGGGGTAATTTTTTTTTTTTTATCATAGTGGCTTACATAATGTTGACAATAATATTCTAGGTACATATTTACATAAAATCAGGGGGGATTCCCATCCCTAAATTGTCCTCCCTCCACCTCCGTTTTTGTCCTACCTCCCATTTCTTCTTCCCTCACCCCCAGGGTGGCTAGAATATGTGATCCCCTCTGTATCTGACCTACTACTTAGTAGTCTTGCATCAGTTTGGTCTTGGTACCTCCCTTATTTCCCCCTCTACGTGGGGGCAGGGCTAGCAGTTCAAGTTAGGTGGTTTTGCCTGAAAAGGGGAAAATGAGTAAACTGGGGTAAGAGTCTAATATCCCAAAAATGGGCAGAATCCTTCTAGAGGTTCTCCTCGTCGATTTGGATAATGTAGGAGAAAAAGAAGGTGAAACACCCCATCAGTACCAAAAGAAGTGTTGAATATCCAGTGAGGACTCCAGTTATATCGATAAGCACCACAAAAAAACTGATAAAAAAATACAAACAAAAACAAACATATGAACAAAAAAAAAAAAAAAAAAAAAAACTCGCCGTGGTCTTGAAATAAGAGACATGGTGTAGCACATAACGAAAGAAAAGAAAGGAAAAAAATAAAAAATAAAAAAAAATAATAAAAAAGAATAGAAACACACACACACACACACACACACAAAAAGAATAATTGGGGACAACAATTTCAGTAATCACATCCGAACCGAGAAATCGACCAAAATAGCTAGGTAAATAAAATTAATAATAACAATAATAAATGAAGGTAATATATATATATAAATATATATATATTTATATATATATAGATATCCAAGGTTTTGTGGTTTTTGCATTTTTGTTTTTTCCCTCTGCCCTGGCACAGTAAATATTGGGGTCATTCGAAACAGAATTCACTTGCCCTATGAGCTATGGGGATTCTCCGTCCTTGGAGTATACTGTCATGGGATCAGTTCTAGGCTTTGCTCAGGATCATTACTCTCCCGGTGGTGTTTTTTCTTTTTTCTTTTTCTTTTTTTTTTTTTTTTTGTTTTTTTTTTTTTGTGTGTGTGGAAGACTTCTGCTTTGTCCAGGGTGATACATTCAGAGCTCTGTGTTGAGTGGTCTCAGTATCTGTACAACTCCTGAGGTGGGCCTTATGGTGAAGTCAGTCTTTGTGAGTCTAGAGGTTCTGTTGCCTCAGTGCCAATTGGCTCCGTCTTCTGTGGTTGGTGATCTTGGTCTTTGCACTGAATCTAGGATGGCATCTAGGATAGTGTCCTTCTTTGTGCTTCCAGAAGCCCCTTTCCGTTACAGTTGTCTCTGCCGGACCTTTGGTACTGGGGATCATGCTTATTGTGCCGATCTTAGTTCAGAGCCTAGACTAGGCCTTTTTGATTGGTCTCAAGATGTATACAGTCTGGTCGTGGTTCTAGCAGCCAGTCCCCTGTAAATCACGATCTTGGCTTTTGGACCTACCAAAGGGTGCCACGTCTTCTGGTTTTGTCTTGTCGTTAGCTGGTAAAGTAGGCTAAATTGCTCTAAGGTCAAGTTGTTCACGTTTTCTTCATTGTCGGGATATCATGTTAGCGCCTGGCCCTTGTTGTTGACCCTGCAGTATTGAGGCCGTCCCAGATGGAGTTTGTTTCTTGCAGCTGTTGTGAAGAGCTGTGCCGTTTCTACGCCTGGGAACCAGGGTTCAAGACTGCATGAATGGAATCCGATCACCTGAGGTCTAAGTTGATTCCACATGACATATTTTCAAGGTAGGAGATATCCCTGTATTGTAGACAACTATGAGCTCCTATCTCTAGTAGGTAAGAGCTCTTGTATTTTTTTTTTTATGTAAGATTTCCCCTTTATTTAGTGTGCCATTGCAGGGGGAAGTGGTGCTCCGTTATATTGTCGGTGTATTTGGGGTGGACAGAGTGGGTAAGATAAATAGGTCACGTGCCCAAATACGATTGAAAAAAAAAAATGCATGTGCCCACAAATGTATATGTAGGGCAAACATTTAAAAAAAAAATAATAATAAAAAAAAAAGGAAATATAATGAGTTACTGAAGTTTTTAAAGGACCAAAGTGGTGCAAAAGACTACTTTACATTTGGGGGAGAACAGGTAAAGAGGTGGTGTATTACAGGTCTTATGCCTATGTTGGAAGTACTGTTTATCCCCTTGTATTTTGGATTTTTCTCATGGTGTGTGGGTTCCCAGGCATCTTCCAATCTCACCCCCTGACCTTCTTCAGATTGGTATAAATTTGCAGCAGGGAGGTCTTGGAAGAGTTCTTGCATTGGGGATACTATTGGACCTAAGTCCGGTTTCAAGAAACAGTCCACTTTATGGGGAGTTGGTAGGGAGGGTCTCGCAGCATGAGTCCACAGGGGAGTTGGCTGTCTTTTCTTGCAGGAGATGAGGTGTGGGATCGGCTGGGTGTCCCCTCCCCTGGGTGCTGGGTACTGGTTCGTTGGGTAGGAGGTCAATCTTGATGCCTAAAAGATTAAGGACTGAGGGTGGAGAGTTTCATTATGGTGGGAGATCTGGATGGGATTGAGGGGTGAAGGGGTAGTTGGATTTCCGGGGGGGAGAAAGGGGAAGGTATATGGGAGGGGTATGAAGGAAGAGAAAAGAGAAAATATCGTAGAAAGAAAGGGGGAAGAGAAAGGGAAAAAAGTAAAGAGAAGAATAGAAGAGAAAAAGAGAAAAGAAAAGAAGAAAAAAGGAAAAAGGAAAAAAATATATAAAAAATATATATATTTAAAAAAATAATAATAATAAAGAAAAAAACTAAAGTAATGAGAAGAAAGGAGAGAATAACAAGGGAATTTTGGTTTGGCTGAATGTGTTCGATGGCTAGAGTCTGTAGTTTAGGTCTGTACGTCGCGGGTACTGCTTTGGTGGTCTGACTGGTCACTTGCTTCAATTCCTAAAAGAAGGTTTAACCTAGAAATAAAGTGTATGTTAAAGAGTTTTCTCGTGGCCATCTCATAGTGCAAGCAAGGTACGGTATCTCGTGTGGTGTCCCGAGTTGCCATCTTAGTTTGTCCGCCCTTTGTATCTAATGGCGCCTGTGGACAGAAAAGCTGAGAGGTTATTTAATATATAGTAAGGTAAAGGGAGTAAAACGTAGTGTTATGGTATGTTGCCATCGCATTCCGTGATTTCTCGTGGTGTTCTATACTTGTGTTCCTGTTAACGATCTCTAAGGGGTTATGGTGGACCTTTGTTGTAGTAGTCTGATTACATACCTGTTCTCTCTATGTTACTGTTTTCTTTGCGGTATAATGTGCAGTCAAGAGTTTGCGTTATTCCTTCTTCATGTATTTTGGTCACTGCTCCCATGTATATGTTGACTATTACAGTGTTCGGAGTTTCTACCCTGTTAAACCCTGTTATCTGATTCTTAGGTATTAGTTATGTATAAAATATATGTTCTAGGTGTTTCAGAGTAGTGCTACCATTCTGTGTTTATCTTTTGTCTTCTGACTTACTTCGTTTAACATAACATGATCTAGGTCCATCCACGTTGCTGCAAAGTCTGTGATTGTATCATTTCTAACTGCCATGTAATATTCCATTGTGTATATGTACCACATCTTAATGATCCATTCATCTGTTGTTGGACATCTAGGTTGGTTCCAAGATTTGGCTATTATACTGAGTGCTGCGATAAATAGTGGGGTGCATACGTATTTTGGAATGAATGTCCTTCCATCTTGTGGGTATATGCCTAGGAGAGCAATTGCGGGGTCAAATGGCAGCTCGATTCTGAGTTCTTTGAGGACTCTCCAGACTTTCCTCCATAGGTGTTGAACTAGGGGGCATTCCCACCAGCAGTGGATGAGAGTTCCTTTCATACCGCATCCCCGCCAACAAAGGTTGTTTCCGTCATTTTTGATGTGAGCCATCCTCACTGGTGTAAGGTGGTATCTCATTGTTGTCTTGATTTGGATCTCCCTGATGATGAGTGAAGGTGAGCATGTTTTCATGTGTTTGTTGGCCATCCTTCTGTCTTCCTCAGAGAAGTGTCTATTCATTTCATCTCCCCATTTTTTTATAGCTTTGTTTGGTTTTGGGGGGCTCAGCTTTCTGAGTGCTTTGTATGTTCTAGATATTAGCCCTTTATCTGATATGTCGAGTGAAAAAATTTTTTCCCATTCTGTTAGCTGTCTTCTTGCGTTAAGTAGGGTTTCTTTTGCCATGCAGAAGCTTTTTAGTTTGATGTAGTCCCATTTGTTTATATTTGATGCTAACGTTCTTGCCATTGGTGCTCCATTCTCAAAGACCTTTTTGATATATAGGTCTTCGAGTGTTCTGCCTATTTTATTCTCGATAAACTTTATAGATTCGGGTCTGATTTCAAGGTCTTTGATCCATTTTGAGTTGATTTTTGTATAAGGAGTAAGGTATGGGTTGATTTTCACTTTCGTACATGTGGTTTTCCAGTTGTACCAACACCATTTGTTGAATAGGCTTTCTTTGTTCCACTTCAGATTCTTGCCTCTTTTATCAAATATTAGTTGGCTATATATCTGGGGGTTTATGTCTGGGAATTCTGTTCTGATCCACTGGTCTGAGGTCCTGTCTCTGTTCCAGTACCATGCTGTTTTGATTACTATGGCTTTATAATATAGTTTCAAGTTAGGTAAGGAGATGCCTCCCAGCTTCTTGTTTTTCAGTATTTGTTTGGCTATCCTGGGTCTTTTGTGGTTCCAGATGAATTTTGTGAATGATTGTTCTAATTCTTTGAAGAATTGTGTCTGGATTTGGATAGGGATTGCATTAAATCTATATAGGAGTTTGGGTAGGATAGTCATTTTGATTATGTTAATTCTACCTATCCATGAGCATGGGATGTTCTTCCATTTCATTAGATCGCCTTCAATTTCTTTCTGAAGTATTTTGAAATTTCCCTGGTATAGGTCTTTCACTTCTCTTGTAAGGTTGATTCCTAGATACTTGATATTTTTTGATACTATCTTAAATGGAATTGTATTTTTAATCTCTCTCTCCTCAGCTTCATTGTTTGTATATAGAAACGCTACTGTCTTTTGTGTATTGACCTTATAACCAGCCACTTTGCTGTATTGGTTAATTGTTTCTAGGAGTTTTACTGTGGACTCTTTAGGGTTTTCGATGTATATCATCATATCATCGGCAAATAGAGACAGCTTGTGTTCCTCTTTCCCAATTTGAATTCCTTTGATTTCCTTCTCTTGTCGGATTGCTATTGCTAGGACTTCTAAGGTTATATTGAATAAGAGTGGAGAGAGTGGACAGCCTTGCCTAGTTCCTGATCTTAGTGGGAATGCTTCTAGTTTCTCACCATTGAGTATAATGTTGGCTGTAGGCTTTTCATATATAGCTGTGACTATCTTGAGGAAGGTTCCTTCTAATCCTATTTTGCTGAGTGTTTTTAACATGAAAGGATGTTGGATTTTATCAAACGCCTTCTCTGCATCGATTGATATGATCATGTGGTTTTTGTCTTTCATGTTGTTGATGTGGTGTATAATGTTGATTGATTTGCGTATGTTGAACCAGCCTTGCATTCCTGGAATGAATCCTACTTGATCGTGATGTATGATCTTCTTGATAAAGTGCTGGATTCGGTTTGCTAAGATTTTATTGAGTATCTTTGCATCTATGTTCATTAGTGAGATTGGTCTGTAGTTTTCTTTTTTGGTAGTGTCTTTGCCTTCTTTGGGAATGAGTGTGATATTAGCCTCATAAAAGGAGTTGGGAAGGATTCCTGTTTTTTCTATGGTTTGGAAGAGCCTATGGAAAAGTGGTAGTAACTCTTCTTGTAATGTTTGATAGAATTCACCTGTAAATCCATCTGGGCCTGGGCTTTTGTTCTTAGGGAGTTTTTTAATTACATCTTCAATTTCCTCTGAGGTGATTGGTCTATTTAGGATCTCTAGATCTTCCTTTTCCAGTCTTGGAAGAGGGTGTTTTTCCAAGAATCTATCGATTTCTACTGTGTTCTCTAGCCTAGTTGAGTATAGTTGTTCATAGTATGATCTCATGATATGTTGTATTTCTTGGGGTTCTGTTGCAATATCTCCCCTTTCATTCGTGATCCTACTGATTTGGGTGTTTTCTCTCTTTTTTTTGGTGAGTTTTGCCAATGGTTTGTCTATCTTGTTTATTTTTTCGAAGAACCAACTCCTGGTCTCATTGATTTTTTGTATTGTTTTCTTAGTTTCTATGTTGTTTATTTCTGCTCTAGTTTTTATTATTTCTTGCCTTCTGGATGTGGTTGGATTTCTCTGTTGCTGTTGTTCCAATTCTTTGAGGTGATCTTTTAAACTGTTGGTTTTGTTATTTTCCTGTTTCTTGACATAGGTCTGTATTGCTATGAGTTTCCCCCTAATTACTGCTTTTGCTGAGTCCCATAAATTTTGACATGTTGTCTCTTCATTGTCATTTGTCTCAAGGAATCTTTTTATTTCTTCCTTGAGTTGTTCTTTGATCCAGCTGTTGTTGAGCAGCATGTTGTTTAATCTCCAGGTATTAGTTTTTCTCCATTGCTTCTTCTTGACATCGATTTTGAGCTCTGTTGCGTAGTGATCTGAGAGGGTACTTCTAATGATCCTTACCTTTGTGGTCTTATATAGGTTGGCTTTGTATCCTAAAACATGGTCTATTCTGGAGAAGGTTCCATGTGGGCTTGAGAAGAATGTGTATTCTACTTTCTGGGGGTGGAGGGCTCTATATAAGTCTATTAGCCCTAAATCTTCTAATTTTTCATTCAGAGCTCTTATTTCTTTGCTATTTTTCTGTTTGGTGGATCTGTCCAGTGGTGATAGTGGAGTGTTGAGGTCCCCTGCTATTATCACATTTCCCTTCATGTGTTTCTCCAGGTTTGCCAGCAGTTGTCTCACATATTTTGCTGATTCTACATTAGGTGCATAGATATTGACCAGGGTTAGTGTTTCTTGATCTAATGTTCCCCTGATCAGTAAGTAGTGACCCTTTTTGTCTCTGACCACTTTCTTGAGGTTGAATGCAATTTGGTCTGATATGAGAATGGCTGTCCCTGCTCTTTTTTGTTTTCCATTGGCCTGAATAATTACTTTCCATCCTTTGATTCTTAGTCTATGCTTATCCTGTAGCTGTAGGTGTGTTTCTTGTAGACAGCAGAAGTCCGGTTTATTTTTCCTAATCCAGTTCTCTACTATGTGTCTTTTAATTGGAGAGTTTAGTCCATTAACATTTAGGGAGATTATTGAGAGAGAGGACTGTTGTGTGGTTGTGTTGTGTAGGGTGGCTTTTGTTACAATCGGGGGTTTGGATTGTGTAATTCATCTCTGAGTAGGTCGTTTAGGATCGGTTTTGTTTGGACAAATAGTTCTAGTTCGGTCTTGTTTGAAAATGTTTTCAGTCTGTTCTCCCATATGAATGATAATTTTGCCGGATATTGGACTCTAGGTTGGAAGTTTCTTTCGTTCAGTCGTTTAAATATGTCGTTCCACTGTCTCCTTGCTTGGATTATTTCGATTGGGAGATCTGGTTTGATTCTTATGTCCCTACCTTTGTACTTGAGGTTTTTTTCTCTCTTATTGCCTTAAGAAGTTCCTCTTTCTCTTTGTTTTTTGCCATTTGGATTACTATATGTCTTGGTGTAGTTTTATTGGGATCTATTTTACCAGGAACTCTCTTGATTTCCTGGATTTGCCCTGAAGTTTCATTCCAAAGGGTGGGAAAGTTCTCTGCTATTATGTCTCTGACTACTTGTTCTTCTCCTTTCCCTATTTCCTCCCCTTCTGGTATACCCACGATTCTTAGATTGTTTCTTTTGTCCTTGTTCATTAGGTACTGGACTTTTCCTTCCAGTGCTTTGCCTTTTGTTTCTTTGTTGGTTTCTTGGTCATTTTTTGTTTGCAGTTTTCCTTCGAGTTCTTCGATGTGCTTCTCCAACTCTGTGTTTCTGCTAGTAAGGCTTGTTACTTTGTCTGTTAATTCCTTCACTTCTTTTTGTATGGACTCTCTCATACTCTTTAACATTTCTTCTTTAATTTGGGTGATTTGTTCCTCCATAGCTGTTTTATACTCGGTAGCTAAAGTTTCTCTCATTTCTTTAATTAGTTCTTGCGTTTCCTTCTTCATTGCTGCTTTTAGGTTGGTTTCCCATAGATCTGTGTGTTTTGGCGGACTTGGAAACTTAAGGTTTGTCTCCATATCTTCAGATCTTAGGGTTCTCTTTGATTTACCCATATTTCCTTGTGTTTATTGCTGTGCTTTAGAGTGCTGTTTCTTCCACTTTCAGCCTGTTTTGATTCCCTGTGGTGTGGGAATGGGTCCCCTCCCTGAGGGTGGATCTAGTGGTACTGTTAGGTGGGCTTGTTGTGGTTTGGCTCCTCTTGTGCTCCTTCTGTGGTCTGATTCGTTGCTTTGCCTTATTGTTGCCAGCTATTTCTGGGAGGTAGGAGATTCCGACGGGGGGCGGGGCACGTTCACGCTGTCTGCGTGAGTGACCGTAACTTCTCTACCTTCCCGTGGGCAAAGGAGCCCCAACAGGATGAGGGCAGCCGTTCGCGGGGTCGGAGTGGGTGGGCGGACCTTCCCTACCTTCCCGGGGACACGGGAACCCCAGCAGGAGCGAAGTAGCCCTTTGCGTGGTCAGGGCGCGCGGGTGGGGCTTCCTTATCTTCCTGGGGGCAAAGGGACCCCAGCCGGAGAAATGGAGCCGTTCGCGCGGTCGGGGCTGGCGGGCGGGGCGTCCTTACTCTGTCTGGGGCTAGGGGACCCCAGCCGGAGAAATGGAGCCGTTCGCGCGGTTGGGGCTGGCGGGAGGGGTGTCCTTACTCTGTCTGGGGTTAGGGGGCCCCAGCCGGAGAAATGGAGCCGTTCGCGCAGTCGGGGCTGGCGGGAGGGGTGTCCTTACTCTGTCTGGGGTTAGGGGACCCCAGCCGGAGAAATGGAGCCGTTCGCGCGGTCGGGGCTGGCGGGAGGGGCGTCCTTGCCGTGCTGGGGGTTAGGGGACCCCAGCCGGAGAAATGGAGCCGTTCGCGCGGTCGGGGCTGGCGGGAGGGGCGTCCTTGCCGTGCTGGGGGTTAGGGGGCCCCAGCCGGAGAAATGGAGCGCGATCGGGGCTGGCGGGAGGGGCGTCCTTACTGTGCCGGGGGTTAGGGGACCCCCGCCGGAGAAATGGAGCCGTTCGCGCGGTCGGGGCTGGCGGGAGGGGTGTCCTTACTCTGTCTGGGGTTAGGGGGCCCCAGCCGGAGAAATGGAGCTGTTCGCGCGGTCGGGGCTGGCGGGAGGGGCGTCCTTACTCTGTCTGGGGCTAGGGGGCCCCAGCCGGAGAAATGGAGCTGTTCGCGCGATCGGGGCTGGCGGGAGGGGCGTCCTTACTGTGCCGGGGGTTAGGGGACCCCCGCCGGAGAAATGGAGCCGTTCGCGCGGTCGGGGCTGGCGGGAGGGGTGTCCTTACTCTGTCTGGGGTTAGGGGGCCCCAGCCGGAGAAATGGAGCTGTTCGCGCGGTCGGGGCTGGCGGGAGGGGCGTCCTTACTCTGTCTGGGGCTAGGGGACCCCAGCCGGAGAAATGGAGCCGTTCGCGCGGTCGGGGCTGGCGGGAGGGGCGTCCTTGCCGGGGCGTCCTTGCCGTGCCGGGGGTTTGGGGGCCCCAGCCGGAGAAATGGAGCCGTTCGCGCAGTCGGGGCTGGCGGGAGGGGTGTCCTTACTCTGTCTGGGGTTAGGGGACCCCAGCCGGAGAAATGGAGCCGTTCGCGCGGTCGGGGCTGGCGGGAGGAGCGTCCTTGCCGTGCTGGGGGTTAGGGGACCCCAGCCGGAGAAATGGAGCCGTTCGCGCGGTCGGGGCTGGCAGGAGGGGCGTCCTTACCGTGCCGGGGGTTAGGGGGCCCCAGCCGGAGAAATGGAGCCGTTCGCGCGGTCGGGGCTGGCGGGCCAGGAGCAACTTCTGAGCACATAGCCAGGAGTAACCCCTGAGCGTTACCGGGTGTGGCCCAAAAAAAAACAAAAACAAAAACAAACAAACAAACAAAAGACCAACTACAGGTTCCAGGCATACTAAGTTGTCTAACCCCAATGTCTTTCTTCATGGTTCTAGGAAAAATTCTCAAAAGTTGTTGCAGTCAGGCTTCTGTGATTAGAGATCTTGGGTTTGCATAGTTCCTATGTCAAAGTCAGGTGTCATGGAGTGTCTTCTGGTTTCACCTCACCATTAGATGGTGAAAACCTTCCCTGAAATCAAGTTGTTCCTATTTCCAAGTCTTCAGGGTGTCATATGAACCCACCCTGGAGCAAGTAGGTGCCAGGGCAGCATTAGGGCCTTCCCCAGTAGATTTTCAATTCCTAGTGCTGGTGCAGAAAACTGTGCCAGATCCAAGGATGGGATTCAAGGTTCAGGGGTGAATAGCCAATGTCCGATTGATGGAAGTCTAAGTTATGTTACTATGACAAATGTTCAGGATGAATGGCCCCATTGCAATATAAAATTTATGAGTTTCTATCCGTAGATAGGAACTTCTTTCTATATGTAAGATTGCCTCATTTTGGGTCCGGAGAGATAGCATGGAGGTAAGGTGTTTGCCTTTCATGCAGAAGGTCATTAGTTCGAATCCGGCTTCCCATATGGTCCCCTGTGCCTGCCAGGAGCAATTTCTGAGCATGGAGCCAGGAGTTTCCCCTGAGCACTGCCGGGTGTGACCCAAAAACCACACACACAAAAAAAGAAGATTGCCTCATTTTAATGTGCCCATGCAAAATGAAAAATGCCACATAATACTACTGGTGTGTATGGGGGTAAAAACAACAAGCTAAACAATTCCTATAACCTAGTTCTAACATGAACTCAGAACTCAAGAGAAGCTTATCTACTAGAATTTTATACTAGAGAAATAGAAAAATGGGATGGGGAAAACTACATCTACATAAGGAAATACACAATAAGAATGATGCTTATTAAGGAAATACATGCAAAGAAATATATGAAGGAAATATACATATCCCCTTTAAGTTTTTTGAAATAGTAGGGGGTTAGGGGAATAAAATCTGGAGCACAGCTTCAGCCCAAAGCATGTTCTTGTGGTGTCTGAATAATGGCTCGCAGCAGTCACAGATCAGAAAATGTCCTTAAGCTGAGGGTCTTTCTAGAGCCAAATCCAGTAGTGAGCAACAGTCCACATTGAAGGGAAGTGAAATACTTTCCCATATTTTATGAAAATAGGTATTATCCAAGTATTTAATTAAGGACACAGCTGCAGAAAGATCAAGAAAGAAAATACTAGAAATACCCCCTTTAAAGTCACACTGGGTATAAAGGGAACTGGACTTCAACCTAATTGGAGTCTTTCACTTTCAGAACTTGATTTATGACACTCATGACCTATATTGTCCTTTCTTCACTTGCTATTCATTTGACTTCTGTTCTCATTCATTCACCAAATACTTATTGAGTAGTCACCATGCAGAAGAACTTGACTTTGCAGCATGAAGTGTAAGGGTGGAAACAGAAGGTAAATTTTGATGAAGTGACATTTTCACTTCACTTTCTACTTGGCCAAGGGAAGCTTTGTTTTAAAGACAGTGATGATAGGTGAAATAATTCAAATTTGGCACACCTATTTGGAAGCTCAGGACCAATAAGAACTCATTCTAGGTAATCTATCTTTAAAAAAAAACTACATTTGATATGAATAGCAGTTTTCTGGCTTTTATTTGGAGGAGCAAATCTTCAATCTCTGATGTGATGAGTTGAAAGCTCATTCCAACTTCTCACCACACTAGTTAGAAGTGAAGTTTTCTGTATCTTAAGGAGGGGGAAAAAAACCAAAGGTTTTGGGGTTCCAAGAAAATGAACCATCACATAAGGGAGGCAAGTGCTCAATCTTTGAGCTACATATCCAGTCTCTAGAGGCTTAATTTTTTGTTTGTTTGCTTTTTTAAATTCAGTTGAACTGTTCTTCGTTATTCAAAACATGTAACTGAACCTGGATGTGAGGAGCACAGCTGGAAACAATCAGGATTGAAAAACAATAAGAGGCAGGAAGCTAACCCCCAAGGAAAGTGACTTTGAAAGACCAGGAATTGGAATGTGAAGGAAAGTATTGAGCGATATTCCCAGTTGTAGGCCAGTCTTCTTTGGAGCAGAAAAAGTAGACCTAGTCACATGAAGAAGAAACGCAGGGGAACAGTTAGGAACACCACCCAGAAACCTACCAGTTAGACATGAGTTGATGCCTGCTTTTAAGGGTCTCTGCCACCCCTGCAGTGTGGCTTCCTGAGGACATCTGTGACTTCAATGATGTGCAAGGACTGCTCCAGAGCTCATTAGAAGAGCACCTGTGGTATATTCCTAGGAGTGGTATAGCTGGGTCATATGAGAGCTCAATTTCCAGTTTTTGGAGGAATCTCCATATTGCTTTCCATAAAGGTTGAACTAGACGGCATTCCCACCAGCAGTGGATAAGAGTTCCTTTCTCTCCACATCCCCACCAACACTGCTTGTTCTCATTCTTTGTGATGTGTGCCAATCTCTGGGGTGTGAGGTGGTACCTCATAGTTGTTTTGATTTGCATCTCCCTGATGATTAGTGATGTGGAGTATTTTTTCATGTGTCTTTTGGCCATGTGTATTTCTTCTTTGTCAAAGTGTCTGTCCATATCTTCTCCCCATTTTTTGATGGGATTAGATGTTTTTTTCTTGTAAAGTTCTGTCAGTGCCTTGTATATTTTGGATATTAGCCCCTTATCTGATGGGTATTGGGTGAATAGTTTCTCCCACTCAGTGGGGGGCTCTTGTATCCTGGGTGCTATTTCTTTTGAGGTGCAGAAGCTTCTCAGTTTAATATATTCCCATCTGTTAATCTCTGCTTTCACTTGCATGGAGAGTGAAGTTTCCTCCTTGAAGATGCCTTTAGTCTCAATGTCCTGGAGTGTTTTACCTACGTATTGTTCTATATATCTTATGGTTTCGGGTCTGATATCGAGGTCTTTCATCCATTTGGATTTTACCTTCATACATGATGTTAGCTGGGGGTCTAAGTTCAATTTTTTGCAAGTGGCTATCCAGTTGTGCCAACATCACTTGTTGAAGAGGCTTTCTTTGCTCCATTTAGGATTTCTTGCTCCTTTATACCCTAGGAACACAAAAATACAATACAAAAATCCCTTCCTTACACCTATATTCATTGCAGCACTATTTACCATAGCAAGACTCTGGAAACAACCAAGATATCCTTCAACAGATGAATGGCTAAAGAAACTATGTATATGTATACATATACACAATGAAATATTATGCAGCTGTCTGGAGAGATGAAGTCATGAAATTTTCCTATACATGGATGTACATGGAATCTATTATGCTGAGTGAAATAAGTCAGAGAGAGAGAGAAAGATGCAGAATGGTCTCACTCATCTATGGGTTTTAAGAAAAATGAAAGATATTCTTGCAACAATAACTTTCAGACACAAAAGAGAAAAGAGCTGGAAGTTACAGCTCACCTCATGAAGCTCACCACAAACAGGGATGAGTTTAGTTAGAGAAATAACAATGTTTTGAACTATCCTAATAATGAGAATGTAAGAGGGAAATAGAAAGCCTGTCTAGGGTACAGGCGGGGGTTTGGTGGGGAGGAGGGAGATTTGGGACATTGGTGATGGGAATGTTGCGCTGATGATGGGTGGTGTTCTTTACATGACTGAAACCCAAACACAATCATGTATATTATCAAGTTGTTTAAATAAAAAAAAAAAGAAAAAAATAGAAAATGGAGATCCGCCAAAAAAAAAAAAAAAAAAAAGAGCATCTTTTAATGATTCAGGGATTTTAGTAAGCTTATTGTTAAGTCTTTGGTCACTTGAAATCAAGCATTGGAGGGATATTTGCTCCATGGAAACTGGCGAACACTATATATTTTTAAAGCTTATTTTCCCTGAAAGCTATTTTACCTATGTTAATAAAAACAGCCTTGATTATAATGATTAACCAGTAGCTAGTAACCTTTTCCATATGGAGTGCATCATCAAGGGCAACACATTATTACAATGATGCTATCAATGATTTTACATGACATGAGGCAGCTTTAGTAATACAGTCTTTAGTAGTATCTTCAAAATATTATGATATAGAGCAATGTGCTAAAAACATATTAGAAAAATCAATCAATAAATAAAAAAAAGAAAAATCAATAAATGACTTCATAATGATTCTCTTTGGGGGTTTGATTTAGAGGTTTTGTTTTATTATTATCATGAACTACAAGGATTTGACAAGAAATAGGTACCTGTTTCTTTTTCTTTTTTATAAAATCTTTATTTAAGCACCATGATTATAAGCATGATTGTAGTTGGGTTTCATTCATAAACAGAATACCCTCCCTCTTCACCAGTGTTACATTTCCATCATCAATGCAATCCACTAAGGTCTAAGAGATAACAGAAGTTAAGGCACTTGCTTTATATGTGGCTGGCGCTATTTCCATCCTGGCATCACTATGGTTCCCTGAGCCAAGAGTTAGTTCTGAGCATCTCTGAGTGAGATTCCAAAACCAACCCACCCCCCCTAAAATGTTTGGTATTAACCCATTTTCATATTTATTTTGTGTGCTGAGGGTATGAGGGTCCTGGAAGAGAGAACCAATAGGAAGAACTCTTTCATCCACATGATTCAGTCCTGGAGGAAAGGTGCTGAAGAATAATAACATCATAATTATTTTATTAGTGACTTGATGAGAACTGAAGAACAGAACGCCTTGGGTGGAAAAAAAATGACTAGAGAAAGGCTGCATCTTTGGAGGAAGGACTCTAGAGAAGAAGCCCCAAGTTCTTTCTCTAGCAGCTACATCAAGAAGTCACATGGTGACCTTTTGTTTTTTTTATAATCTAGAGGCACCCATCCATTGCTTTATTCTTAAAATGAGTCAGAGGCTCTAGATATTGACACACATTTTATTTCTGAGCAACTTTCTTCTTGAAGAAAGTCAGCTTCCAAGATAAATCTGGGGGATATGCAGTGTATCCCATGAAAGAAGGCAGTGCCAGATTCTGAAAAAAGATGTTTTCTAGAGAAAAAGAAAGTGATTTTAGCATACTGGGTAGAAGAAAGTATCAGTGCACTAGGGCAGAAAACTTGGTTCTAATTAAAAACATCAAAAGTATTAGCTGAAGGATGCTTAGGGATAAAAATAAGATTCTAGTTCATTTTAATTACTTTTCCAATAGATGAATAATGCTAGCTTTCACAGATGCATTCCTTACTCTGAGGTATTACCATATCTGCTCTGCATGGCAAGATCCTACATAACATGCTAGAATGAGAAAATAAAAATTTTCCGATATGTGCAATTATTGTCTTGAAATATAATTTCCATCTTGTCAGAGGTTAGGTACCTTTCTAAAGGTGCAACTTTTCTCTAGCGTTTCTTGGTGAAATACATGAAGCTTAAACATCTAGTAAGATTTTCACCTGTTGCAAGTCCTGATACTGGATAAATTAGAGGTGGAATTGATGAGTTTTCTGTTGCTAGTTGCTCTCTATGTGGATTCCCACAATGCAAAGCTCTCACCTATTTCTACAACTAGCTTAATGTCCATATTAGTTATTGAACTCCTCTGTAAAAAAATTTATCCTGCCGTGAGAAGATATGATGGTTCCAACTCACTTGTTTAAAATTGTTTAGTTTTGAGAATCAGAGTGATAGAACAAAAGATAGGGAGGGTGTTTACCTTGCACATGGATGGCTTGGGTTTCATTTCACTGTTCATTCCAAACATTGCCAAGAGAGATCCCTGAGTAGAGCCAGGAGCAAGCTCTGATCACCAAAAACCAAAACAAACAAAAATTGTTTAGTTATTGTTTTCTACAAAACATGATGAGAGATATACTCTCAGGAGGAGTCTACCCTTTTCTCAATTCAGCTATCCTTTTAAAAACTATTTTTAAAATTTTGGGGTGATACCTTGCTGTGCTCAGGGCTTACTCCTGGCTCCATGATTGGGAATCATTTCTGAGTGTTCTTGGGGAACCCTATGAGGTGTCCAGAATTAAACTCCGGTTGACTCTATTCAAGGCAAGCACTCCACCTGCTGTAGTTTTGTTCTGCAACTCCCTCTCCCTGCCCCCAGCTATTCTTTTAAATTACTTATTCAAGAGCAAATCTCACTAAGTGAGAGCAAGTGGAATTTCCTTCTGCCTTTGCATTGTGGGTTTTTTTTTTTTTTTCCTTTTTCTAATAGGGTAAGAAAAACCTCCAAACTGCATTCCTGGGACTCCATCCTCTTGAGAACTCTGGATTCAATGAGCTTCCCCAAGGCTAAACTGTGGCCTTCTCTGCTGCTCTAAGGCCTCGAACATCTGTAACCAAACCAGCACGACCCAGTGGGAGCCCAGCTCCATTTCTCTGGAATGAGAGTTTCTCATTCCTTTGTTCTTTCTATTTCCTGGCAACGTGTCCACAAGCACATGCTATTAACAGATGGTGCAAGGCATAATTGGGATTTTTATCATAACCTCTTCCCCAGGCGTTCCTCCTGCCCCAAAGAAGCAGAGATGCCTGGGCTCCCTCATTTCATCATAGCAGGATTGAAAACAGTCACTTGCACTCTCTGGAGGTTTGGAGGCTCTTGTTGGGGCCCGATCACTCGGTTAGATGTGGTTTTCTGTCTGAACGACGGACCCCACTTCAGCAGACGTGTTCAGATTCGATTCCTTTGGTTCTTAGGAGGAAGTTTATTGGGTGTACATCTGTGCCGCAGAGCCAAGGCCTATGGGATTGGCAGGGTGCCCCAAACTTTATACAGACAGCGTTGTCTCAAAATTTGCAGAGAAAAAGGTCCCTTTGGTTTAGTTCTGTTGTGAAGTTATGAACCCCATGGTAGGAGGTTGGGGGTGGGGAGCTAAAATAGAAGCAAGTCTGGAAAAGAAGTTTTACAAAAAAGCTAAACTTTTCTTTGACTTTTAATTTTTTTTTTTTTTTTTTTTTTGGTTTTTGGTTTTTGGGCTACACCCAGCGATGCTCAGGGGTTACTCCTGGCTGTCTGCTCAGAAATAGCTCCTGGCAGGCACCGGGGACCATATGGAACACCGGGATTGGAACCAACCACCTTAGGTCCTGGATTGGCTCCTTGCAAGGCAAATGCCGCTGTGCTATTTCTCCGGGCCTGACTTTTAAATTTTTATTGGAAAAAATGTATTTCTGGCATCATGATTCATAATATATAGTTCGTGATGGCGTTTCTTGCATCCACCACTCCAACACTGAACCTCCATGAGGTATTTGCTTCCTTCTACCATTGTCTCAGTGTTTCTTTTACTCAACCTTCCATCCCATTTCCCTGTTTCCTATCTACCGCTCCAGCCATGGTCCATTGGACTTTTGATTAATGATATTCAAATCCAGTCTGTGAATCCTGCGTTCAAAATCGAGATTACCAGGGTTCAGGGCTGGAGGATACCACAGTGGATAGGGAGTTTGCCTTGCACTGGCCGACCCAGGTCAGATCCCCGAGGTCTCCCAGTCTGCCAGGAGCAATTTCTGAGTGCAGAGCTTGGAGTATAACCCCTGAGTGCTGCTGGGTGTGGCCCCCAAACAAAACAAAACGAAACAACACAAACAAAAGATTATCAGCAAATGCTCTTTTGTTTTCTTTTTTTTTTTGGGGGGGGGGGCACACCCTGTGACGCTGGTTTACTCCAGGCTAAGTGATCAGAAATTGCTCCTGGCTCTGGGGACCATATGGGACGCAGAGGATCAAACCAAGTTCTGTCCTGGATCAGCTGCGTGCAAGGCAGAAGCCCTTACAGCTGTGCTATCACTCTGGCCCCTACATCTACTTTTTTTTTTTTAATTTCCTTTGCTTCTTTGAGAAATTGAATGCCTTTGTGATTTCAGACCGCTAAAGAGGTACAAAGGTTCCTAAGACACCTGTACATTTACACTACTTGCATCACCAAATAATTTTTTAAAACTTTTTTGGGGGGGTCACACCCGGCAGCACTCAGGAGTTACTCCTGGCTTGATGCTCAGAAATCGCTCCCAGCAGGTTCAGGGGATTATATGGGATGCCGGGATTCGAACCACTGTCCTTCTGCATGCAAGGCAAACTCCTTACCACCATGCTATCTCTCCGGCCCCAGCCATATATTTTTTAAATTTATTTATATAGTTGTTTTGCCATTCAATGTTCCAACATCAATTCCACCACCAGTGTAGTGGAAACCTCTCCAGTTTCACACCTATCCCTAGCCTTCTCCCTTGGTAGGCACAAAATAATTCACTAGATATTGCTTGTTACAACTAAATGATCATGGAATTATCAAAAACATCAGTGACAGAAATTTGATGAAAGTTTATCTCATTTAGGAATAATGTTTCTCACTATGTTATTATTCACAGAAGAACTATGAATAATGTTTCTCGCATTAAATCATTAGCTGAATGTTTCCTAAGCATTTGAGCATTCCGTGTTGTTGCTTTTGTTTGCTGAGCTTCTGTGCTACTTTCACCTCTAATTTGGTGTGTTCCTACTGGGGTCCCAATATTGAGAAATTTGAAGAGTTCACATGGTCATGTATGTAGCTGAGTTCCAGGAATTCTAGGATCTGTGGAGCTGAGTTGATGAGCTGACATGACCACCACATGGGAAATGGGAGTGGGTGCAAGGGATTCTGAAAGTGTGTGTGTGTGTGGGGGGCAGGGACAAGGCTATTCATCCCCACTCTGAGAAGACCCCAGAGTTTTCAGTCCCCAAACTGAAATTCCTGAAGTTTATGCCCATTAGGTATCTCTACAGAGATTAGTGGTGAAGCAATGAAGTTGGGCCATTGAGCCTGGCCATTGATGTGATGTGGCTGCTGTGACTTTAGCATGGTGGGTACTTGGTCTGGACCGCCTCCCCAGGGTGCCCCAAAGTTTTCAGTCATGTGACCAGGGTATCCATTTGGCTAAAGAATTTTATTCTGGTGGCAGTATGAGAATAAAGGACAAACTAGGGGAAATATCCATACACCTAGATTTTAACTACGTTATTTTCTAGGTATAATTTTGTGTTTCACATTTAAGCCAATGATATATTTTGAGTTAATTTTAAAATATTAAGAGGTTATATTTATTTATTTTGGGCATGGGGCTGTCCAGATGGCTCAGTAAATTTTATTGAAAATGCTATTCTTGGGGCCGGGGCGGTGGCGCTAGAGGTAAGGTGTCTGCCTTGTCAGCGCTAGCCTAGGATGGAACATGGTTCGATCCCCCGGTGTCCCATATGGTCCCCCAAGCCAGGGGTGACTTCTGAGTGCATAGCCAGGAGTAACCCCTGAGCGTCACCTGGTCTGGCCCAAAAACCAAAAAAGAAAAAGAAAATGCTATTCTTTAGTGAATTAATTGCTTTGTCAAAGATCAGTTTGCCATATTTCTGGGCTCCATATTTTGTGCTATGAGTCTATCTGTCTGCTCTTTGGCTGATAACATATCATCTCAATAATGTAGGGATTGCTCCTGGTAGTTCTTATGGAGTGCTGAGGATCAAAACAGGGTATCCATATGCAAGGCAAGTGTACTTATCTTTCCAGTCTTTGGGATCACTTTGGTTCTTCTAGATCTTGAGTGATGAACCCCTTTTTTCTGGATAGATATAACATCATTTGTGGACATATAATACAGGCAGATGGGCTATAGGTAATGAATGAAAGGCATACATGTTTGTTCCCTCATGAACCAGACTAGACCTCAGTATTTGGGAGACACTTAATTTGACCTCTGTCCTTGTTATAGATAAAGGTGGGAAGAACTAACAATTTACATTGAGCTCTCTGTTTAATATTATTCAGTCCTCTTATCCATGGACATATCCTTGGACATAAATTTTATTCCCATTTATTTAAATGTAGTTTTATTCCTTACATTAGAGTTTTATAGTTTTCTTCATATGATCTTGTTGGCTTTGGGGGCCACATGGGGCAGTGCTCAGGGCTTATTTCTGGCTTTGCATTCAGAAATCACTCCTGTTAGGCTTGGAGAACCATATGGAATGCCCAGGATTGAATCTGGATATGCTGTGTGTAGGACAAGTTTACTATATACTGTATTATCTCTCCAATTCCTATATCTTATACATGATTAGATTTTAAGCTAAGTATTAAGTTTTAATTTAATATTATTCTAAGAAAACAAAATGGGAATTCTGTTGTAAATTTTTACCATGTATTTTCTATTGTGCAATCTTGGTTTTAAATACAAATATAAAAACATTTAACTCATGGGTGGAATGACAAAAATCATCCGGCTTCTGCGGCCAGAGAGATAGCATGGAGGTAAGGCATTTGCCTTGGCTGCAGAAGGTCGGTGGTTTAAATCCCGGCATCCCGTATGGTCCCCCGAGCCTGCCAGGAGCGATTTCTGAGCGTAGAGCCAGGAAGAACCCCTGAGTGCTGCCGGGTGTGACCCCAACCCCCCCACAAAAAAATCACCCAGCTTCTATGTCAAAGGTTTTAAAGCAAATGTGTTTTGTACTTGCTAGAACAGTGGAAAAGAAGTAAAATGTCTGTCTGATCGTTTTCATTTCACTTATTAATACTCATTCATCTTACCAATTCTGTCTTTCTATTAACAGTGAAGTAAGGAATCATAGAAAGAAAAAGGCTGTGGGTTGCTCTGGCACTCCAGTTCCTTCTACATTATCATTTTCAGCATAAGTAGTTGACTTATGAGAGAAATAAATGAGAACCAAGACTATGTTAGCATTCCTTGTTCATTTCTTGGAATTGCCTTCTTTCTGTGGATGCAGCAAGTTCTGGTTTGAATAGAAAGCTTAGCTTTTCAGAGCTGTCACCACCCCTTCATAGACATAATACACTTACTTTGTTCTTGCTTGGGGTCTCACTGAGCTCCTCTGTGTTGGTCCTTTGCTGGGATTCTATACCAGTGAACATTCCAAATACTATGCAAACAGAGTAAGTAAGAAACTGTAATAGTTAAAATATCTGTGGCATCTATTGCTTCTGCTATGTGCATTATCCTGTTTACCCTTGAATTTGCTTGTAACACAAGTTCAAAGATAGCAGTATTGAGATTCCAAGATGATAACAGCATGGCATGAAACCAAAAGCAGGACTCTCAGATTGCGTGATTCTGCAAGTGCACAGAACACATGCACACACATGACAGGGAGTAGAGAGCTGAGAAGCAGTGGAGGTATAGGCAGTGCAGTTGATCACAGAGGGATAATAAATAACTGGAGAATGAAGAAGGCCTCAACTACAAAAGACATCAAGCTTATCGCTGATTAAAGGAACTAGGACCACAATGATCAGGGTCACATAAGAAATGGAAGGCAGGTCAGGACACTTCCATCCAAAAGAGCATTATTGCCCGGAGCGATAGCACAGAGGCAAGGCATTTGCCTTGCAAGCAGCTGCAGCCAACCCAGGATGAACAGGGTATAGTTCCCAGCATCCCATATGGTCCCCTGAGCCTGCCAGGAGCGATTTCTGAGTGCAGAGCCAGGAGTAACCCCTGAGTGCCACTGGGTGTGGTCCAAAAAAGAAAGAAAGAAAAAAAAAACTGCACAAAAAAACCCCAAAAAACCTACAAAAAAAACCCCAAAAGAGCATTGTTGAAATTCACAATGTGATATTATTTTAAGCTTCTTATTCACTATATTCTATCTTTTGGAGCCCAAAAGTTTATTGAGCTTGACTTGATGCCATTGGAGCCCTCCAGCTTAATACACTGAACCCCAGTTAAAAGCACAGCAATTTCTTTTTGTTTTGTTTTGTTTTGGTTTTGGTTTTTAGGTCACACCCGGCAGCGCTCAATGGTTACTCCTGGCTCTACGCTCAGAAATTGCCCCCTATAGGCTCAGGGGAACCATATGGGATGCAGAGATTTGAACCACCAGTTTTGACTGTCACAGATGTAGACATATTTTTTTGGTTATCAAGATTTGTTGTAGGAATAACTAAATTAGGACTAATTGTAGTGGCAGTTTTTTTTAAGTATTATTCAGTGATTTTCTGAAATATGAAAAAGATGACATCATTCTTCACGGGGGAGAAACTTGACTGGTCTGTGTGTGTTCTTGGAAACAGTTTTTGCCACTGTGCCAAGCTCAAGAGGAACCTTAGAGACAAACTCATCCTCTAGCATTGACTTTGCTCTGTGGAATCAAAGATACCACAGACATGTTTCAGGGGATCCAACAATATTTGACTGAATTTATATTTTTTTAACTTAAAAAAATAAAGTGAGAAGATGTGTGCAACTCAAAACTGTGCCATGAATCAAAGTTTGATCACAGCTGGAATCTTTTCAATTGTCTCATGAATAAATGACACATATAATAAGACATAAATAATGTAAGTGTACAGTTTTTATCTATTCTATGTGTTGGGGTGCCAGTGAGGTTTTATATGATAAAAGAGTTCTCTTGAATAAAAGTAAAGTTTGGAAACACTGGCTTATTCATCCTTTTTGCCTGGAAACCACTAAGAACAGTGGCTGGATTCATAACAAATTCTCAAAAATATCAGCTATGATTATTTGGTATAGGGACATCGAAGGCCATGTTGCCAAGTGATTTGTGCCCCACATTCAGATATTTAGCAGCAAGACCAGAATGTTTGCCTGTGCTCTGCCTCCTAGGCCATTTCTCTTTTGCAGTTGCCCCTGATCTCATTCCCAACAAAGAAGCTAACAGTTTAAGACTGGCAGGCATGAAATATCTTTATTGTCTCTTTGATCTTACCCTCTTCTTAGTTTTGGACTAAGATTGATTGAGAGAGAAACAAAAGAAGAGGATGAGAAGCAGGAGGAGGAGGAAGAGGGGGAAGAAGAGTAGGGACAGGGAAGAGGAGTTTGTGGACATGAGAAGGAAAAAAGGATGGGAGGAGGAAGAAGAGGAAAGAAGGAAAAAAAAGGACTTTTCTCAAAGCTAGAGTGTTAGATTTCAGTTAAAAAGATTGTTCGATTTCAGTAAAAATTCCAGCAAGTTGTTTTGTATCGACAAACTAATTTTATAGTTTACATGACAGGTTAAAGACTTGTAATCGCCAATACAATATTGAAAGAAAGTTAGAGGACTGATACTGCTCAATTTCAAGAACACTACCCATTAAGAAAATAATTGTACATAACATTAAAATAGAAAACTTCTCAGGGTTATAGAATTAAATAATACAGTGGGTGAGTGCTTTCCATGTGGCTGATCTAGATTTAATCCATGTGGTTCTCCAAGTCCCTCCAGGAGTGACCTCTGAATCCATGCCAAGAATAAGCCTTGAGCACTGCCAGTGTCACTTCTCAACAAACAACAACAGCAACAGCAAAATAAAATAAATACTTCTCTGTAAAACAAATACAGAGAATAGAAATATGAGACATAGACATGGAGAAAATGTTTGCAAAAGACATGTATGAGGAGAACTATTACTTAAAATGTACAAAAGCCCTTAAAACATAAGACAAGAAAACAAACAGCACATTATAAAATAGGCCAAATACTTAACAGATACCTTACCAAAGAATACACACAGATGGCAAATAAGCATATGAAAAGATGCTTCACATCAGATGTATCAAAGAAATGCAAATTAAAGCAACTGCAAGATACCATTATACACCCATTAAAATAGTCATATGTTGGCAAGAATGTACAACACACTCTGATATGTCACTGGTGGGAATGGTGTGGAAGATTGCTGTGTGATCTCTTACAAACTTAAGCACTGGATCTTCTCATGAGATACAGCATTCATGTTGTTAGCTTTTTTCCCAAAAACAATAGAAAACTTAGGACCACACAAAAATCCACACAAAGATATTTATAGCCGCTTTGTTCATAATTACCAACACTGGGAAGCAAATAAGGTATATTTTTACCAGGTAAGTGGGTAAATAAACGGTGGTTTTTATTCAAACAATGAAATCTTATATAGTACTAAAAATAAATAAGCAATTTACTAGGAATAGACATGAAAGATGCTTAAATCTAGTCTTAGTAATATTATAAAGTGAATAAAGTAAATCTATGATTCCAATGCTATGAATTCTTGAAAAGACAAAGCTATGGAGAAAATAAAAAGATGAGAGGCTTCTGGGGTGAGAGGTGACAATGAAGATGAGCAGACAAAACCAGAGAACTTTTAGGTCAAAGAAATTACTGTTTGGTGTCATAAAAAATGAGATATTTCCCAGACATTTTTCAAATGTATAACAGCAAGAGTAAACCCTACTGTAAAAAAATGATTGTGAAAGGGTCATGTTTGTTTTTTAAAAAATTCTGGTGAATGCTGTAGTATGTTTTGCAAATGGGAGAGACAATACACTTGTGAGGACCAGTAGTATATGAGAAATCTCTGTACCTTCTTTTTAATTTGGTTGTAAATTCATAACTGTTGTTTAAAATGTACCTAAGAAAAGATTAATTGCTAGATTCATTCACTAATTTACTTCTTCTTCTTCTTCCTTCTTCTTCTTTTCTTCTTTCTTCTCTTTTCTTCTTCTTTTTCTTTTTCTTCTCTTTTCTTCTTCTTTCTTCTCTTTTCTTCTTCTCTTCTTCTTCTTCTTCTTCTTCTTCTTCTTCTTCTTCTTCTTCTTCTTCTTCTTCTTCTTCTTCTTCTTCTTCTTCTTCTTCTTCTTTCTTTCTTTCTTTTTTTTGGGGGGGGGGGTCACACCTGGCATTGCTCAGGGTTACTCCTAGCTCTAAGCTCAGAAATCGCTCCTGGTTGTCTCAGGAGACCATATGGGATGCTGGGATTCAAACCACCGTCCTGCATGCAAGGCAAAAACACCCTACCTCCATGTTATCTCTACAGCCCCTGGGGAATTGTATCCTTGTTGCACAGATGGAAAAACAAAAAGAACAAACTTAGGAGGCAAGTCAATAAAAATGAAATTAAAAGTCACTCACAAAAGAAGGAAACACTGCTTCTTCTCAATACCAATAGCTTCTCAAATCTAATAATGTCACATGCCAAATGGAAGAAACATATTGCCCATCTCTCAGTTCCTAAAGAGACTATGTGAGGAGAATAGTCACTGATATCAGGTCCTCAGACATGAGGCAGGTCTGGGTTAGCATGTCAAGCTGCCATTAGGTTGATGGTGAGAAAGTTACCTAACATTTGTGTGCCTAGACATTCTTAGCTATGCACCAGGAAATGATGTATCAACTGCAGAGATGCTGTGAAAAGTTAACGAAAGACTATTTGAAGAAAGCCTGACACCCACTGAGGTCTTGCTTGGTTCATTTCCCTAATGATTGTTTTCTCTAGTCCCCTTTATAAAATGTCATAATTCAAGGCAACAGAAGTTCCTAGAACATAAGAAGGTTTCTCTTAGACTCTCAAGTTGCCCTTGTTTTATTGTTCAGTGTGGTCATTTCTATTTTGACTTTTAGGCAACATTGATGAACCAGGAAGAAGTAATATTGTTTCCCAGATAGACCAAGATCCGTCCAAGAAATCAACTAGGTGCATAACTGAATTTGAACTTTGGAGATGAGAACTTATGAGCTTAAGGGGAGAAAAAAGGTGGAGAGATGATTATAGTCTTTCTTGAACAGCAAAGAAATCATTGAGAACATCAGACTGTTGGACTTCAGGGAAATGAGATAGCTGACAGATTCTGAGAGAAAGGTTAAATTTTTGTCATCACTCAACTTTGACTGACTGAGTGGCTGCCATTTTGGATACAGATGACCTCTCTGCCCAAGAGAACATACTCTGAAGATTCAGAATGGTAATGAAATGCTCTCTTTTATTTCTGGTTCTCTGACTTGTTAGAATTGTTCACAGGGTCAAAAAACAAGCCAAAAGGACTGAGAAAATGCCATCTGACCATCTGTTAGAGTTTAAAATACCCAGTGAATCATTCCTCTAGTAAAACCTTGTGAAATATAAATATTTGTCTACTTGGGATAGATAAAAGAAAAACAAACAAACATTCTAGATTTTCCAGAAACCAGAGTGTTTTACACATTCTTCACAATCTATTTGCCATGTGAGATGCATTGACAGAGAGAATTTCCTGAGATCCGTAAGTGGCATTATAGGGATTGTGTTGAAACTAGGCTACAGGTAACCAGATATTGATTTGCAATCTGCTGTTTATCATGTTAACCTTTAGGCCTAGGGACATCCTGGTATATGAGGAATGATTTTTCCAAAGCTTAGGAAGCCCATGTAATTTTGCAGTTTGTAGCAATCATATCTAAATTTTCCATGACAATATTAATTTATTTTACATATTTAAGAGAGATATTTATTTTTTTCAAGATTCTGGCATAAGTCATTTAATCTGCAACGTTGATTAATTTTATGAGTTTTCTTTTTCTTTTAATTTTTTGAGTCTTCTAAACATTTATTTTAAATTCTGGTAATTCCAAAAGAACACTTAAGACATGTTTTATTTAAACACCATGGTGACAAGATTGTTCATAATATTTTTTCGCAGATAAAGTTGTTCATGATTGAGTTATAGTTATTCATATACAACAATCCTCACAAGTGCACATTTCCTGCCACTAATGTCCTTAGCTTCCCATCTCACCTTCGCCAATGCCGTTTTCTTCTTCTCCTCCTCCTCTTCCTCCTCCACTTCCTCCTCATCTTCTTCCTCTTCTTCCTTCTTCTCATCTTCCTTCTCTTCTTCCTCTTCCTTCTCCTCCTCCTCCTCCTCTTGCTTTGCTTTTTTTCCCTTTAATTTGCAGTACAGTGCACATTTCCCACCCCCAAGGTTCCTGGTTACTTCCCATTCACTCTCTCCCGCCTGCCTATATGCAGCCATTTACTTTTCTCTTTCTTTCTCTCTTTTTGGACAATACTAATGTTATTAGTATTAGTTAACTAATTTTATTAACTGGTTTTATTAACTAATAAAATACTAATTTTTATTAGTATTAGTTAAGTCCTCTCCCCCTTTTATGGGTGGTGGTGGTGGTGGTGGGAGGATGTGTCCAGAGGTCACTGCTATCAGGGCTTATACCACATGCAATGTTGGGGATCAAACCAAAATCAATTGTGTGCAAGGCAAGAGCTATATGCAATATATGAAAATATATTGTACCATATTTCCAGCACCTTCGTTATCTTTGAATCCAGAAGATTGTTAGCTGAAGAGTTTAGGTGAGTGAATGAATAAATGAGCTTCTGACACCAACATCAGAATTTACATACAAGCACATTAAAAATACTCAGGAATCGGGCCCGGAGAGATAGCACAGCAGCATTTGCCTTGCAAGCAGCCGATCCAGGACCAAAGGTGGTTGGTTCGAATCCCGGTGTCCCATATGGTCCCCCGTGCCTGCCAGGAGCTATTTCTGAGTAGACAGCCAGGAGTAACCCTTGAGCACTGCCGGGTGTGACCCAAAAAAACCCAAAAAACCAAAAAAAAAAATACTCAGGAATCTTTTTATAATAACTCACAATCATAGGTGACCTATTTTTAAAGAGTTCACTAACAATTCTTTAATTTCCTTTCTTTTATCAAAACTTAATCTGACAGTGGCCAGAACAGTGTGCAAGTGGTAGGGCATATGCCTTGCATGCACTAACCTAGGACAGACTTCGGTTTGATCCCCCGGCGTCCCATATGGTCTCCCAAGCCAGGAGCGATTTCTGAGTGTATAGCCAGGGTAACACCTGAGCATCACAGGCTCAAAAACAAAAACAAAACAAAACAAAACAAAACAAACAAAAAACCAAACTCAGTCTGACACCAAGGACGTGATGCAGTGGTAAAGTTCATGTTGGACATGCAGGAGGCCTGGTTTCAACCCTTAGCTCTGCAACCAAGCAACGAAAACCTTAGTCTACTGGTGTTTTTTTAATCACCCAGGCTTAGTATTCTGTACATTGATTCAATCCTTTCTGTAACATAATTTCAATTTTCAAGATAAAACTGGAGTTATTTTATGTCTTTCAAGATTGTGAATACCTAGGGCTGGAGAAAAGGCACTTCAGTGAGGAAGGCACTTGTTTTGCAATTGACTAACTATGGCCATCCTAAGGGGACCTCTGGCAGGAATGATTCCTGAGTGCAGAGCCAGGTGTAAACCCTGAGAAATTCCTGATGTGTTCCCCAAACTAACAAAAACAGATTGTGAATGCCTTCAAAGTAGGACCTGCATTAATCAATGAGAGAAAAAAAAATCCAATTCCCCTTAAAAAAAAAAAAAGTTTCAATGTAAATGGACTAAACCAAAACAAATTAATAATTCCCAGATAGGAAAGGAGAAGGAAAGTTGATAAACCAGGTAAAAGGGTAAAAAATTGTCATTTTAAGAGGACATAGGATCATAATGGAGAGAACATTGTGAAGCTACTTATTTTTTAAAATACGCACCAGAACTGTAGTGATGTTCTAGTGCAAGTTACTTAAAAATATTTCAAGAAAAGATTGCTAGAGCTAACTTATATTAGTTAATAACTTACATCTCAAATCTTAGAAATGTGACTCATGCTTAAATCAATGAGTGTTTTACATATTATTTTCTGAACACATTTTTTTTTCTACAGACATGTCAAAATAGTTGCTGAAAAGCAGACAGACTGAAAAGAAAAAAAAATGACAACTTGGCAAGCAGCATTGCCTTTTAATGGCCTTTGCTTTTGACTCCTCGCCCCCTCCATTGCCACCATTTTTTTTTTTTTGGTTTTGGGGGTCACACCTGGCAGTACTCAGGGGTTATTCCTGGCTCTGCGCTCAGAAATCACTCCTGGCAGACTCGAGGAACCATATGGGATGCCGGGATTTGAACCACTGTCCTTCTGCATGCAAGGCAAACACCCTACCTCCATGCTATCTCTCATGCCCCCATCCCCACCATTTTTTTAAGAAGTGTTTTTATTTTAGTTTAATTTTTTTCATTCTAATTTTTTTATTTAAACACCGTGATTACAAACATGATTACAGTTGTATGATTACAGTCATGTAAAGAACATCCCCCTTCACCAGTGCAACATTTTCACCACCAATTTCCCAGATCTCCCTCCTCCCCACCCTCCACACCTGTACTCAGACAGGCTTTCTACTTCCCTCATTCATTCACATTGTTATGATAGTTTTCAGTGTAGTCATCTCTCCAACTGCACTCATCACTCTATGTGATGAGCTTCATGTCATGAGCTGTACCTATCAGCCCTCATCTCTCTTGTCTCTGAGATACTGTTAAAAATGTCTTTCATTTTTTCTTAAAGCCTATAGATGAGTGAAACCATTATGTGTCTTTCTTTCTCCCTCTGACTTACTTTACTCAGCATAATAGATTCCATGTACATCCATGTATAGGAAAATTTCATGACTTCATCTCTCCTGACAGCTGCATAATATTCCATTGATCTTGGAAGAGTCATTTGCCCTTCCAGCCATCTCCAGGTGCTCCCCCTGGTGGCCAGGCATTTCTAAAGTGTTTCCTTGGTGCATTTTGCTCCTTAACTACTGTGCTCTCACCTAGAAACAGAGCATCCGTGCGCAGACCAAAGACAAAACTCCAAATCCAAATATGTTGATAGAACAGTCATGTCATGTCAAGGCAGGAAGACTTAGGAACTAGAACTACTGCCTCGTCTTCTGTTCTGTCTTCTACTTACTTGGTCCCAAAGGGCTACTTGGTCTTCTAGAAACAACTCAAGATCTCAAACCACCCAGAAACCTCTTCCTGCTCTCTGAGTGCTAAGATCTTCATCTTGTGGGATCCTTTGCCAATCTCTGCTCTCCAAGGGATCACCCCAATTGGCTCATGTACCCCTGGTGGGGAGGCGTCTGAAGGCTCCTGCTTCTTCTCTTCAGTCTCCAAAATCTTTAGAGCCAACTATCGAATAACTATGATCAGTAGCTAGTGAAATAAAACAAGTGGATCTATTCGTTTCTTCAAACTTTAGACCACTAGCTTAATCTTTGTGATTAAGCAAATATATTTATCGTGTTCTATTTCATTTTATTTTAGGAAAGCCTTAGGCTAGCTTGCAAAGATAAATTTTTTAGAGTATGAAGAACCAGGTCTTGAAACGGTGAGCCTACACATTTTTTTCTTTTCTTTTTTCAGGGAAGAGTGCGAACGCAGTCCCCCACTACCACAAATTATGCAGTCGAGTTTCCCACATTTGGGGAAATCGCAGGGGTCAGCACATCTGGAGTGCAATGGATAAGCCTCACCCTGGGAAAACCACCTTCGTGATCATGGTATCTCCCCTGCCAGGTAAGTATGAGCCTGCACATTTTAACCCTGGTAGAAAACTTTCCATGAACATGTAAATCTTTGTGGATAAGATTCAGTTGGCTTTCTGCAGGGTTCACGGGAAAGAGTTATCCCATTAAAGTAATCAGGGGCTTATCCTCTGAGAGTATTGTATTTATGTTAGATTAAAAATCTGCAAAATTAACACTACCAGATATCCAGGCCTGGCCGGGAATGAGCTAAGATATTTTCATCTTTGGAATTTGCACTTAAGTTAAAATTGTGTAGTTTGTGAACTGTGATAAATAATAAAAACATCAATTTTGACCATAGGTGTTTTTTTTTTTTTTTTTTTTTGAGTTAGGTTTAGGTATTTCCATTTTGGGGATCTGTTGTGAGGGAAAAAAAATCACTATATTATTATTTCAGAGCCACTGATCTTCTTATTTGCCTCTTCTTCTATTTATATTTTTTGATGTGTGTGTTTGGGGGTCATATCTGACTGTACTTAGGACTTACTCCTTTTCTGTGCTCAGGGATCACTCTTAGAGGGAATCAGGGAACCATATGTAGTGCTGGAGATTGAATGCAATGTGGTCTTTTGCAAGGCAATGCCCTACCCACTGCACTATCTCTCTAGACAAACATTGTTCTTTTTGGTTTTGTTTTGTTTTGTTTTTTTTGGGTCACACCTGGCAGCACTCAGGGGTTACTCCTGGCTCTAGGCTCAGAAATCGCTCCTGGCAGGCTCAGGGGACCATATGGGATGCCCAGATTTGAACTATCATCCTTCTGCATGCAAGGCAAACATCTTACCTTCATGCTATCTCTCCAGCCCCCAAACATTGTTCTTTTGAAAGGTTCTGATCTGGCTGAAGCTGACAGATGAGATACTGAGTAATGTATATTGATTCACACTTAACAATCAGAGGAATTTCAGAAATATAATAAAAATTCTTCTTGTGCTATAAAAAGCTTTTATAATTTGTTCCATTCACTGTAATAACTTTAGCAAAGCATTTCATCCTTTGTCCTCATTTGGATTTTCTGATCTCTGAAAAGTACAAGTTGTTTTGTGTGTGTGTGTAAAAGATTATTTTAAAGCACCCCCCCAAAATATCTCTAATTTCTGATTGGAACCTCCAAACCCTTTTCCCTTGCCTTGTCTTATGCTTTGATTCCACCTGCATATAATTCAGGCCCTTTCTGAATTATATCCTTTTATAATAAATAAATAACCCTGATGGGTGTATATGGTGGAGAGAAACTAAATCAACTGTAGTTGACAATTGTTGAAGAAAAGAGATTGAGAGGTACATGTGGGCTCATTGTCCAACTCTATTTTTACATGCATGTAAAGTTCATGTGTTCTTTTTAAAGATGGAGTAGGATCTGGGGCCATAGAGTCTTTCTACTTTCCCCAAGAGTTTATCCTCTGAGTACATTTTTTTTTCAAACAATATAGGGCAGAGGATTAGTATCTTCAGTATCTAAGGTTTTATCTAAGGTCTGTCTCCTTATCACAAGGACTCCTGAACAGAAAGGACTCCTGATTTCTGGAAGTATCCCCAGGACTTAAGAGTTGAATTATTTTCCTCAGTTTCTATAAACTTTTCTGGAAGGATGGGAAATGTTATTTAGCCTCAGCAATCCTGGGGTCATGGTAGGAATTGAGGCCCACCATTGAGGATAAGATAATGGCAGAGCAAGAAATAACAAGTTTTTTTTTTTTTTGCCTCCAGGTGTGCTTTGAACAACTCCAGTCAGCTGGTACTGACTGACTGGGCTAGATTTTCATGAATTATTTTGGAAATTATGTTTGCAACATCTCCTTTCTTTGCAATCTTTAAGCAAAGTAAATATATCTAACTTGATATCATTTCTCAAGAAAAAATGTGAGTTTTAGTATCTTGTCTATATTATACCAACAAAGGTTATGTCTATTGATGTGAAGATTCCTATACCAGTCATTAAAATGGTGAATCTTTTTAAATAGTTTTATTGGTCATTTGTCTCAATAAGAGATAAGAATTTCCCAGGTTATCTTTGCCTTTGTCTTGTGACTTTCTCAGGTACTCCATGTTTTTTTGTTTTGTTTTGTTTTTGCATGTTTTTTGCTTCTATAATAATTGAACCAAAGTAAATTCTAATCATTTTCTTCCACTAAAAATGCTCACATTTGCCTAATATTCAATGAAATTTAATGTTTTTTAAGAATTCCACTCTAGGGACCAGAAAGTTCTTAATAGGGGTTACATATTTGCTTGGCTCATAGACAACCCTGATTCAACAACTGGCACCACATATGGTCCCCTGAGCACCACCAGAAATGATGTGACCCATATCTCCTCCCCAATTTCTAAGTAAATTAAAAACTTAAAAAAAAATCAGTCTATTCTAGGCAGCTTGAAAGGAAGTGAATACGCTGGAAACTTTGCAAGAATATAAAAATTGATTTTGTTTGACCTTCCCAAATCTAATATTGGTTAGTAGAGTCAAAGTATTGTTTGAGCTAAGAAGATATTTTAAGCCTTTGGAGGTAATTCTAGCTCACTTTACACAATGAAAATTACTGGGGGAGGGCAAAAAAAAAAAAAAAAAAAAAAAAAAAAAAGAAAGAAAATTACTGAGATCATCCCATAAGCAAAGAGACTTATTGGCTATCTTCTGCCTCTGTATTGAAAACTCAATTTGCTTTTGATTTTTAGAGAATAAAATGCTGTGGCTCAGGGCTGATATAAAGATGTATGAGCACATTCAAGGTCTACAAGTTAGTGAATCTAAAAACTTCAGCAGAACAAGGCAGTTGCTTTCATTCTCTGCTACAGTTCATGCAAAACATACACCCAAGAGACTTAAGCCTTCGAATTATGTGATAGACAGTGTCAGTTTCTATTACAGAAAAAAAAAGAGAGAAAAGTCAGCTATGGAATGATCCAGTTCAAGAATTCAGTTAATATGCATTTGGGAAATCAAAATATCCTTCTCAAATTCAAAGAAAATAATTACTGTTAAGCCCATTTTGTAGAAGTCTGCTTTCAATAATACTTTCTTTAGAGAATGATAACTTAAAAAACTTGGGGGGGGGAATAGATTCTGCCTCAAGTCAAATATTCTCTATGCACTGGACTGATTAGATAGAACTGGAGAAAAGGGGGGGACTTTGTTTTTATTTTTAAAAAAACTAGTAAATGAGGACTAGATGATAGGTGAAATGCACCTAACAGTTTAGTTCTGTTGAAAGAATAAAATATTTATAAGCATAACTTTCTTCTTTGTGTAAATTATCCTCGTTATGAAAATCAGCTAACATATAGAAAAGAATCATATAAAACTGTTTTCATGTGCTTTCTCTCTTTAAATTTTGACATGCCCTAACCCTTGCTCTCAAACATAGAATCTTTTCCATCTTAAAGGAGAGACAGAGACCACTTTGAAGGCTGAGAGTGGTTTTAAACCCTTATCTTGTGGTTTGAGGAAAGTCAGGGGGAAAAGGTAAGGGGTGTCTAAGAGAAGAAAGAATTCCTTTCTAACAACCTTTAAAAAGTCAAATTCTTAGAAATATTTAACCTTTGTAAACTTGGCCCCACGTATTTGCCAAGTGCTCAAGGAAAGAATAAGGGAGACTTGTACTGAGTGGTTTTACAGATGGCAAGAAGAAAGCTCAGATTGCTCCAGGAAAGGAACAAAGCATTGCTCAGAGGCTGGCGGGGAAGCAGGTCCTCACTGTGGAGACCTGAAGCTGCAGAGCCCTTGACCTTCAGTTTAGCTGTGGGAAACGTAAAATCAATGACATCCTACACTTCTCACTTTAATTCCAGTTGGCTCAAGTGAGTGAACTCGGAGTACTGGGTCATCTGTACTCTTATTGCTGATGAGAAATTTTGAACAGAGTAACTTCAATATAAAAGCCTGCTTATCTATTAAAGGGATTGCCTGAGAAAATGAAAAAGTCCAGAGATCTTTGAAATAGTAAGTTACTACGGACATTATTTTTCAGAGCTTTGAGGAGTAGGTAAATTGGTACACAAACTTTCTGGTACATGATGCACAATTGGAAATATTGTTGATATCATGGTGCATGTATACATAAACATGGAAACAGAAGTTACTGAAGCATTGGTTTCAGGAAAACATATTTTTCTTACTAGGAAGGATGCATTCTCACATTTCCCTTTCCACTCATATTCTATTATTAATTTTTTATTTTTATTTTATTTTATTTTATTTTTTGTTTTTGGGTCACAACTGGTAGCACTGCTTAGGGGTTACTTCTGGCTCTAAGCTCAGAAATCGCTCCTGGCAGGCTCGGGGGACTATATGGGATGCCGAGATTCAAACCACCATCATTCTGCATGCAAGACAAACACCCTACCTCCATGCTATCTCTCCGGCCCCTATTACTAATATTTTTTAAATTCTGGCAAATAGCCTATTCAAGTAATCTTACCACCAATGAAAGAACTGAAGATTCAGAGTGTAAAATATTAAATAATAACAAACTAGTTTAGCTATTGCTTGAATCTGAAAAAATATATAACTTTTAAAACTTTGCTTAAAGCCAAAAAGTTTAATAGAATTCAGAAGTTACAAATGTATAATTTATTTGACTTAATATAAAACTTCACATTTTGGGGAACATTTCTTGATAATCAGCATTTGTTTCATACTGGTGCAAGAAAACTTGGCATTAAAATCTTAAAAAAGCTTCCTTTGCATTAAAATAAATTAGAGCAATATTTTTTTTTGGGGGGGGTCATACCCGGCGTTGCTCAGGGGTTACTCCTGGCTGTCTGCTCAGAAATAGCTCCTGGCAGGCATGGGGACTATATGGGACACCGGGATTCGAACCAACCACCTTTGGTCCTGGATTGGCTGCTTGCAAGGCAAATACCGCTTTGCTATCTCTCCGGGCCCAAGAGCAATATTTAATATTGCTTATATTCCTTTATAATTTGAGATATTTTGCAGTAGAAAGGGTGATATCCAGAAGGTCCAAAACTACAGTTGAGGCCTGAAATAAAAGAAGAGACAAAGTGGAATATTACAAGAAGGAATTGGCAATAGTCCAGAGAGTGTAAAACATTCTTAAAAAACTTGCAAAACTCTCGCCATGACAATGTACCCTCACCACTGACTTTTCTTTCCTCAGGACAATGAACCCTTCTGGGAATGTCAGAATTTGGGGTTCTAAAACCTTTTCTAGTCAATAACCCATTCAAGGATGGCAAGGATTCTTTCTGAGTTATTTCATCTATTATAAGTATATTTGTTGAATGTTCACACCATGTCAGGAAGTCTAAAAACAAACTGATGGAGAAACATCCCATCCTCAGCCTGACTCTGCTTCCCTTTTGGAGAGAGAAGATGGTTAAAGACACAAACACAAGGAGACCATCCTTCCAAGTGGTTAGTGCAGTCTTCCTTGGTTTCCCCATTATGGGCGATTCAGTTCCCCAAAGGTCAGTTAGTATTTTTTAATCACACAGCTCCCTTTATCTTTCTCTTCAATTCTCTCTCTCTATTTCTTTTTTTTTTTTTTTTTGGCTTTTGGGTCACACCCGGCAGTGCTCCGGGGGTTACTCCTGGCTCTATGCTCAGAAATCGCTCCTGGTAGGCTCAGGGACTATCTGGGATGCCGGGATTCGAACCACCGACCTTCTGCATGCAAGACAAACACCTTACCTCCATGCTATCTCTCCAACCCCATTTTCTCTTTAATTCTTTTCTCAGTGATATCACCCATCTTATTTCTTGTCATCACTTATCAGGCAGTTTTTATTTATTTATTTTTTGCTTGTTTTTAGTCATCATGATTTACAAAGATTTTACTAACAGTTTTGGGTATTCAAAGTTCCAACTTCAAACCCACCATCAATGTTACTCCATCCATGATGCTATAGTTTCTCTCCTTTCTCACCCTATCTTCTTAGTAAATGAATTAAATTTCTTCTTGTTTTACTTATTGGGGTTGGGGTGATTGGAGAGATAGCACAGGTGGTATGGTGCTTACTTTATAAGTGGTTGATCCCAGCTAGACCACTGGAATTGCATGATTCTCCAGCTGTGGTTATTAGTGATCCCTGGTCACAGAGCCAGAGGTAGGCCTGGAGTACAAATGGGTATGGCCTCACAAAATTTTTTTAAAATTAATTATAGTTTGGTCACATGTTTATGTAGTATTGACTTATGGTTTTGATGTACATAGGCCCCTCACCTCTCTGTCCCTGAAACTTCCAAGATCCTGAACCAGAAACTTTATATTTTCATTAATTCATCTTACTCCTTCTTTCTTCATCCTTCACTCCTTTCCTTCCTTAGCAACCTCATTTCTATACTCCAGAGTCTGGGATTTGCTATCATTTAATGTCTTCTATTCCTTTGCTTATGTCTCCATAGACCACAGATAAATGAGAACATTCAATATTTGTCATTTTCCGCTAACCTACTTTATTTAACAGAAAACCCTCCAATTTTATCCAGGTTTCCTGATACTGTCTTTTCTTATGGCTGCAGAGAATCCCATTGTGTATAAGTCACAGTTGTCAGGCTGTTTAAAAAAAGAAAAGATTAATAGTGGATTGAACTTTTCCTGACTGACCCACAGAAAGAAAACACATTTTGAAGACAACAAGGAAAATTACAAGGTGCCACTTACTGCACCTCCTGAATTGAACCCTAAAATAAAATCAGAACCAAAGACTGATAAGTGACAGAAGCCTAGCAAAAGCTTCCTACCTCACTTCTAAAATTCTTTGAGTTAGAAAGTGACTTTGTTACCTAACCCACTGGAATATTTTCTATGTTTTCTATATGTTTCTAAGGAAACATGGTCCTGATTTTTACTAAGGTTATCAGGAGGAAAATAAGATTCATTTTAGGAATGTTTCCTTAAGTTAGCTTTACTTCAATAGGATCACATACCCCCCACTTCACCCCTACCCAAAGGCTAACATCTGATATAGTTTAGTCCCTAAAAGAAACTTCAACACAAAGTTCTTTGCTTTATGAGGCATTTGTGTAAGTAACGGCCCCAATTACTTAACAGGAGTTCAAACAAATTTAGTGCCAATCTTTTTAGCCTAAGTATTATTCTGTAGACACAAGTCTACAAACCTGCTTGTTTGAAACTTAATCTTTGAAGAAAACACATCAATCCTTTATTTCACAAAAGGAACAAAATATTTGCATTCATAGTAAATTGGAAACGGAAAGGGATGTCATGATTTTCGAACTGAACTTCTTTTTTGACCAAACTCGGGGCATGATAGGGTTTATTAATGTAGTCGAGAAGAGCTTGAGTCAAGTAAGAACTCAGGAATGAGATGTTTTAGCAATTTCTTGCCCAAGATTTATTAAAAGCCTATGGTAGTTATTTTGATATATGTGTGTGGTAGGGATGGAGTTTGCCTCTCAAGTAGTGTTCTAGTGGCTCTGTATTCCCAAGATTGTCTGCCAATCAGACCTATAGTTCAGTGTAATGGTCTAAGGATGTGATGCTGTCTGGGCTCTGCAGTACCTAGGGTACCTGGACTACCCCAGGCAATGCTCTGGAACCATCTATTGCCAAGAGTTGAATGCAGATGCAAGCTAGGCATGTGCCTTGACTGCTGTCTTATCTCCTTGCTCTACTTTGAAAGCTGAATTATCCTCCAAACACTTGTAAATAGAAGCAGTCTCTATGTAATATTACTGAAATTTCCCCCTCAGTTATAACTTGGATGTTCTCTCATGTTGACAGTTCTGTGTGATCGTGTTGCTATTTTATTTGCTTGTTTGTTTGTAGGCCTCACACAGTGGTGCTCCATAGTAATGAAATAATTAAATTTTAATAGTTCACCCCCATGTACCCATACCCATAACACTGTAGTCAGTGTTAGCCCTGATTTGTTCATATAGACTAGTAAGTATTGTTTTAAAATTATTCCTAATATTTCTCTTTATTTCAGGAATAGGGCAGATGACTTTTAAAGGGCTTCCATCTCATTTCTCAACCATCCTCAAACAGAAAAAGGCAGGGAATGGGAAAAGAGTGTTTTACCAAGTGAAGCAGACACTCTGATATGGGAGAGTAAGATGAGATCTTCCTCTAGGTTCATAGGTCAACACTTGAAGTTGGTATCTGATGACAATTGGTAACTTTTGGTCTTTGATTTTCAACCAGAATTTAAACTGTTGTGATTTCTGTGTACACTTAAGCCATTTCAGTCCTCTGATCTAATTAAATAAATCACAAGCCTTCATGATCATCTTGAGTAGTACAATAATATTTCTTCCTTTCAATCATCTATATAATTGCAAACTTGAGCCCAAGTCAAAGCAGACATTGGAGCAGAGTACTCTTTTGATAGAACCCTTGAACTCTGAAAAATCAGTAATGATGACATCTGAATTTGTCACTTGATTTTCCTCTTGAGTCAGGAGATATTTTATAATTTCATTCTTATTTTTTTCCCCAAGTATAGTTTTGGTAAAACTCAGAATATAAAGTGAATTTGTTCAAGCTTCTTAACTTCAAAAGTTATTTTTCCTTCCCTGGTGATTTCTTTTTTTTCTTTTCTTTTTTTTTTTTTTTTTGGTTTTTGGGTCACACCCAGCAGTGCTCAGGGGTTATTCCTGGCTCCAGGCTCAGAAATTGCTCCTGGCAGGCACGAGGGACCATATGGGGCGCCGGGATTCGAACCGATGACCTCCTGCATGAAAGGCAAACGCCTTACCTCCATGCTATCTCTCCAGCCCCCCTGGTGATTTCTTATTAATGATCTCCTAATATTTAGTTTCAATTGATAATGTGGGTGCTTTACAGAAAAACAAACAACTGTAATGTTTTAAATTTGATTTGTATGATTTTTGATTCAAAAATCTATCAAGATGAGAGTCATACAGCATTGCTGTGAATGTTTTGGGATTGGGACACATAGTGAAACAGAATCTGTTATTTTGCAATCAAAGAGAAACCATAATTGATATGAGTTTCTTTCCTTCTTATTAACTATCCCTCTCCAAGTAATAATAACAACATAAGAATGATGATGGGACCAGAGCGGTGGGCATTTGCCTTGTACTCAGCTGACCTAGGACAGACTGCGGTTTGATCTCCCGGCATCTCATATGGTTCTCCAAGCCAGGAGTAACTACTGAGTGCTACTGGGTGTGGCCCCAAAACATAAAAGCAAAAAACCAAACAACCAAACAAACAAAAAAAATGAATGATGAATATTAAAAGGTGACTACTCAGACTGGTAGAGCAATGATGGTGGGTGGTGGTGATGGCTAATAGGGCAGGTACTCATTCCAGAAAATGTGTTTTCCCATATCTTCCAAAAATGGAATTTTTATTTAGTTTCCACTAACATGTTTGCTCCTAGCATAATACCTGCTATGATCATATGGATATCATAGCTAAAAATATACAAATTTGCCTTAATAACTCCAATTTATTCTTATAATTTTCTAAAAAAAAAAACCTAGAGAAGCAGAACTATATTCTGAGGCCTGAAAAGTCCCATTTTTATTTTACATTATCACATGCTAAAGGCAGATTATAAATCAGCATTAAGCAAAGAAATTGGTATACCTAGCAGTTAGCAAACATGTCCAATTCTGCATTAATTATGGGACCAGCTCAGCTCTGAATACTTACTAATTTTAACTTCAATAAGCAAGACCAGTACATTATTTGCTTTGAGTGTTCTTATTGAGGAGATTTTTTATGGAGTCAGTATTGTTTTCGATTTCCTCAAATCCCACTCACATCTTTTACCTATTATAGACAAAAACAATTGAATTATAGAATTTCATATTATTTCCACAGAGAAGGTTAGTTCTTTGATTCTTCCCTCATTTTTTTTATCCCAACAAACATATTTTGATAACATCTATGTGCTTTTATGTTTCTTTCTTTATCTAAGGAAACAATCTCCTGTTAGATAAAAGTTAATACTTCTGAGAGGGTGATCTGTAAACACTGCATGGGTCAACAACTCCATGGGCATAGATAGTTAAAGTCAGCTAAGAGACATTAATTATAGGGTCTCTGATCGCCTGTGCCAAACTCAGGGACAGTAAAACCAGGGCCTCATGAAGTATTTGCCCTTTGTCATCATTTCATTGGGCAACTTTAGACAAGTTGGTTCAATTTGGCTTCATCTGCAAATGGGAAGGTTTGAATTAGATAAATCAACCTCTGGAGATTTTCACTTTGCCCTTCTGGGCATGGAAAAGGATTCTTACCAGAACAGGTTCTTGATGATCTTGTTTATATATTGAAACTTCTCCCTGCCCTCAACTTCCCTTTTGGAGAACTTTTCAGTTCAGTTATTTAAAAAAAGAGTGTTTCTAAAAATAACCCTACTAGATGAGTTACAGGATTCTAAAAACTATAACTGCCCATGACTTTCAATATTCTGTCATTGATCTTATTTTCTCTAGTTGTACTGGATATTCTCCCAAGAGGACATTTTCACAGAGTGGAGAGATGAAAGGAAAGTGTAGGACATAGGACAGTTACCAGTGCACTTCTGGACATTGGTCAGAGGAGGACTCAAAGTATTTGGTATGTGCCTGGACCTGTGTGGCTTTGCAAGAGGTTGCCGAAATGTCCAGCTTTGCCAGTAACCCGGTTTTGCCAAAGGCAAGCACTGGGTTTCACTCAAGAGAGGATTTTGTGGTTGACTCCTCTGAGCAAAAACTATATTTCCCCTGAGATGCTTTTCACAAATAGCTCTATTTAGAAATTCCCTCTAGAAAATGCTCTCTGTAAGAAAGAAGTTTGGGATTCAATAAGTCTATTGGCTACATCTCAGTAAATGAAATGTGATTTCAAAAAATGAGCCCAAGAAAAAGAAATTTTCTGTAAAATCATTTTATCAGATACAAAGTAATTTTAAATACAAAAAATATTATGCCTTTAGTTATTTTTGTTGAACTCCTATTTGGAATCTTCTGAACTTATTCCTGAACAGCTGTTTTCACAATGTCCAAGAAATTGTAAAACACCGAAAAAGTCCTCGAAAATTCAGGAAGTGCAAAATCGCCCAATAACTGATGGAACCTGATCCAAACACAGAGGGTTGTTGACAGAATTTTTGTGATAATGGGGTAAAATTACATCATGGATTAGGAATAAAAATGGAAAAGATTGGCTGCTCTGGAAGACTACTGACTACTTTTCCATTGAGGTTTACCTTCCTCTTCACCACCCAATAAACTTTAGGAACTTGTGATCAGAAGATAGTCAATTGGGTCTCAGAACAGTTATCATAAAAGTAAAGATGAGGGGCCGGCGAGGTGGCGCTAGAGGCAAGGTGTCTGCCTTGTAAGCGCTAGCCAAGGAAAGGACCACGGTTCGATCCCCCGGTGTCCCATATGGTCCGCCCAAGCCAGGGGCAATTTCTGAGCGTGTAGCCAGAAATAACCCCTGAGCATCAAACGGGTGTGACCCGAAAAACCAAAAAAAAAAAAAAAAAAAAAAAAAGTAAAGATGAAAGGAGGCAGTTAGAATCAACTAACCTAGAGTCATTCCTCCCTGTGATGGTGCATGTGAGGAAGCCAATGGGATATCCAGAGGTTAAAGGGAAGTAGACAAACATGCAAAAGGAAACCATAAAGGCTAAATTGCAGGAGAGACTGAGATGCTTACAGACATGCCTCAGTGATCTTGGAAATGCCCTTGTGTAGTGAGTAGCTTCTGGCCAAGAACAAATCTGGATTTCAGATATCTGGGAGGTTGGAGGCCTTGTGTAGTTTTTTTTTTTTTTTCTCCATTTCTAGGGAGAGATCTCTTTGATCTATGTGCTACAGGGAAGTGTGTTGTCTAATTTACATGCGTTTTGGACTTTCCCCTGTTATCTTTAGGACATTGGCTTCTCATTTCACTGGGGTCTGAATGACGATGCCATATGAGTTCTGTTCTGATCTTTTATTTATTTAAAGAAAATGCATCACACTTTGACATAGTTGACCATAATACATTTATTTCCAGATAAGTGAAAGTGAAAATTATTTTAAAAATGTAAAGAAACAAGAAAAAATAAAATGGGAGAGAAAAAGAACAGAAAGAAAAAAAGTACAGTAGCAACATCTTTGTGAAAATTATTGTATCACTAATGAAGTTATTGATACAGTGGCAGAAGGTTTAATAAGCTCTTGTTGTTATATGTCTAGTCTGTTAAATTTGAGTTTCCTTTAGAGGTGATAGCATCAAACAAATGAAGTTGTCAAGAAATTCAAAACTATAATACTACAAACTTTAGGGGCATAAACTGAGCTGCAGGGCCTCCTAGAAGACCTTCTTCAAACATGGACTGCATTTGTGGGTCTGGTTACACCTGCTAAACTTTTCTGAAAGTGTGGCTTTGTTTTATAAATATGATTTCTATTAATTCTCGTCTTTTTGAAAATTCTCTAGGGGGGCTCGGCCACCCTCCAAGTTCTGTGATTTCAAAACTATTAAGCTATAGTCTGTGGGATTTGGCTGGGTGATGGTCCCATCTTAGCTGGAAAAGATTGTGCCTTATTCTTTGGATGGAGCTGCCATCTTAGAGATGTCAATGTGCTCAATGAGTGTCAGTATGAACCCATGCTAATTTCTGTCCATTTCTGACAGAGGGCTGCTTAGTCTGAGCCTGAGTCAATCGATCTTTGACTGACAGCTATATCTGTTATTGCCTCAAGCAACTCAGGGCTCTGCAGCTGGGCACATACACATTGAAGATTGTCATATCTTCTTGGAGACTTGATCTCTATTATATATATATTACACAGAGCATTACCAGGTAAAGTCTTGGAGGTACACAAGCATTGCCAAAGAAGCACCATATCTTTGAGCCCTTGTATTGAATTACTGGCCTTATTGGCCAATACTCTCCAGGAGGATTCCGTGGCCTCCCAAGCATTGCTTGAGAAACTATCATCCACATAAAATGTAAATGGGTGAATAGAAACATGTCATGCTAACATTAATCAAATGAAGATAGGAGATAGGAATAGCTTTATTAATTTTTATAACATATTATAGTATATATTGATATAATATATAATATATAATATATAAATATATATATATATATATATATATATTTCTTGCCAAAATGTTTGGGTAGGCTATGCCTGGGAATGCACAGGTATTATTTTGTCTCTGTGCTCAGGGATCAAGCCTGATGGGGCTTAGGATGTGTATGTATATGGTGCTAAAAATTGAATTAGAGTTGACAGCATGCAAGGAGGGTACATTACCCTGTAGTATCTCTTTAGCCACTGCTTTATTTAAAATTAATAAAGCTACTCCTATCTTCATTTGCTTAATATTAGCATGATGTGTTTCTATTCACCCATTTACATTTTATGTGGATGATGGTCTTTCTAGAAATGCTTGGGAGCCCAAGGGACCCTCCTGGAGAATATTGGCCACTAAGGCCAATAATTCAATGCAAGGGCTCAAAGATATAGTGCTTCTTTGGCAATGCTTGAGCACGTCCAAGATATTACCTGGTAATGCTCTGAGTACTATACAATGCCTGGATTCAAACAAGGGTCAGTAGGATGCAAAGCAAATGCCTTAACATCTGTACTATCTTCTGACCTTTTTGTGCTTGTGGAGTGTGTGTGTGTGTGAGAGAGAGTGGGGGGGAGTGAGAGAGAGGAGAGAGAGGGGGGGGTAAGAAAGAGAGAGAGAGAAAGAGAGAGAGAGGGAGGGAGAGAGAGAAAGAGAAAGAGAGAGAGAGAGAGAGAGAGAGAGAGAGAGAGAGAGAGAGAGAGAGAGAACCCCTTCCTTGGAGATTTCTGTCAATACAGTTTCAAGCTTAGAGATTCTTGCCTCATACATGTCTAGTCTATGAATAAGCCCATCAAAGCCATTCTTCACTTCTCTCATTGTATTGCTTGTCTGTTAAATTTCCCTCTTTATTTTTAAGGATTCCTTCTCTCTGGTTACTTGTTTCATGCTGTACTCTTATCTATTCATTCTACTTGTTTTATTTTGGGACACATCCAGAAGTGCTCAGGACTTACTCTTGACTTTGTGTTCAGAAATCATTCCTAGAAGACTCAGGGGAACTGGGGGTGCTGGGATGCCAGAATGTCAGGGATCAAACCTGGGTTGGCTACATGCATGGCAAATGACCAAACTGCTGTACTATTATCTCTCTGGTCTACCAATTAGACCTTGTTCTGCAACAAAAACACTTGGTAATTAAATAATTAGTGATTAGTAATCACTGTTGTTTTAAATTTTTGTTTTGAGGATCCAGGCCTGATGCCTGCTTGTTTCATTTCTTCAACTCATGTCTTCCCTCACCCCCACCCACTTTTTTTTTGTATGTTTTATAGTTGCTGTGAGGCAGAGATCATGTATCTAGTGAAAGAGAGGGCTGAAAATCAGCCTTTGGAGGCTTGATGGTACACTGTGCTAGAGGGGAAGATTATTAGAGCCATGGTTAGGACTTGGCCTCTTAGTGTCCCTAAGATGCCAGACAGCAAACTTTCCTAATGTTCTTAGCATATTTTCCTTCCTAGGGAGGGAACGTTGTCACAAATGAACAGACATTGGTCATTTCTGTTCTCCCGATCAATTTGGTTTTGACAACACCAAAACTACAGTGGAGGCTTTGGTTAATTGGTTTTCTCTGAGGGAAAGCCTTGTAGAGAATAGAGCATTCCAGAATATTCTGCAATGGTCCCTTTTCCCTTTCTGCTCTGAGAAGTTCAAAAGGGATTTTTCCCTTGCTACTTTGGGAACAGGATCAAGCTTCTGTCCATCAATCTCTGAATAGTGTGGATGTCCCTGTAGGATTAGGTCCCCCAGAGTTTTTGGCGCTTAAGTTGGCTGCTCTGAGTCTCCAGCATTTCACCCATTGCATTTCAAACCTTTTCAGGATAGACTTTTTTTTAGAGAGATTGTTTATTATTTTTTTTAAATAATAACAATTTTAATTTTGATCAGAGTGGATTACATATCTTTCACAGTAATATTTTAGGTATATATTTACATTGAATCAAGGGAATTCCCACCACCAAAGTTGTCCTCCCTCCACCCCCATTCCCAGTATGCATCCCATATCCTCTTCCCTTGTTCCTGCAGCTGATCTTCATGTCTGCCTCTCTACTTAGGGAAGTTAGCACTACCCTGTGTTTGTCCTCCTCTCTCTCTGAATATTAACAGTTGCTGATTTTTTTCAGTCCCTGGATTTTTTTTTTACTTTGTTAGAGTTAATAGGACAATCTCCCAGTTCTTGATTTGCAGAATCTGCTGCAGAGATTATTAAATGTCAAGGTCTTAGGCAAAGCTTAATTCAAGGTAGAGGGGTTTCAAATATATTTAGGGACTGGAGGTAATACAGGGGTCAAGTAATGTGATTACCTTGTCCAATGCTGATCCTGATTCAATTCCCAGAATGGCATATGTCCCTTAAGTACCACAAGGAGTAATTTCTGAGTACCACTGAGAATGGCATCCAAACCCAAACAAATAAAATAAAATGTATCCAGAGAATTCAGATACTCTGTGAGCCTTAATAAAAAACACTTTTCTGGGACCGGAGAGATAGCATGGAAGTTAGGCTTTTGTCTTTCATGCAGGACAGTGGTTTGAATCCCGGCATTCCATATGGTCCCTGTGCCTGCCAGGGGTGATTTCTGAGAATAGAGACAGGAGTAACCCCTGAGTGCTGCCGGGTGTGACCCCAAAACCAAACCAAACCAAACCAAACCAAACCAAACCAAACCAAAACAAACAAACAAAAACACTTTGCTCCAAGAGGATCAGAGCAATGTGAAGGATGGATATGCTAGAGACTGAAAAAACAGTCTTGTCTTGATCTTAGGTCACCCAGAAAAAGTTCTAACCTTTCTTTAACCTCTGATATCTTCCTTGAAAAGGAACAATGAGGGACCTAACTTGCTCAGGCTTTCTTCTCCAGGAGGCTGTAGATAAAAAAAAAAAAATGTGAGAACTGCTAGAAAATAATGTTGCGCAGAACATTGTCTCTGTGTAACATGCCATCCCTCCCCCTTATAAATTCTATGTGTAATCAAGTTCTATAAATTATTACTCTCTTATATTTTTGTATACAAAGAAGAGTGTATTTCTTATATTATTGAGAAATCCTAAGAAAACAGACTATTCTATTCTAGGTAACAGATCAAACCACAAAATCTTTACATTTTCAAGAAAAAAAAAAGGAAGGAAGGATAGAATACTGGGCATTAAATTGACACTGCTGTGTATGACATCACAAAGCCATTTTTATCCCCTGCAAAGGCCTCTGAGGGGATCTGTAGCCCCCATTTGAAGAGTATGTTCTACCAGACACGGAAGTGGCTGATAACACTACCTGTGCATTCAACTGCAAGAGTGGCGCCTTCTGATTCTGTCATATCACCTGATAGTGGAGCCACAAGGGGAGATCATTTGGAACATTTTATACTAATTTGGGAGGCTAGATAAGAGAGAGAAACAAAACTTGAAAAGACGATCTGACTGAATCAAAACCTGGGCACTGGGCACCATTTGGAACTCTGAAGGAAATAAGTGAGGTGAGAAGGGAGTGTAGATTAACATCCACCCCTCATCTGTCCAACCACCCTATGAGTACTGTAGGAGTTTCTGCTTACTGGAAACAGGGTGTCTCTCCAAGGTAAAGATCACCCATGTGACTAGGGATTTGCCCAGAACAGGGAGTGGACTCTGATCTCTGCGAGGGTTTTGCCCTCTCAGGAAGCCTTCCCACATCCTATGTGTACACTGGGTGACTAATATTTATTATAGCACCATGTGAGGGAACAGAGAACAAAGGTTGCCCGTGGTCACCTTGGGATGGTCACCATGGTCACTCCTCTCTGGACTGGGATGGTTTTCTGGCCTTCCTCTGCAGGTTTGGACCCTCAAACAAGAGCTATTATCTAAGGAAAGCTCAGCTCTTCAGTTCAGTGTGAAAATGAGTGCGTCAGACTGCCAGCTCATGCCCGTCTCAGTGCCAGGAAGAATCCTCCTCACGCTGCTTCCTTTGCCACCAGGCACTGTGATTTGATTGGTTATAGATGATGTCATGGCACTGTTGACTTTTTGCTGGCAGGCTAGATCTGAGCAGGACCTGCTGGTCCACGTGGCTTGGGGAACAAGAGACTTGCTGGAGCAGAGCTGTCCTTATTTACTATGAGGCCATGATGTGGCAACTCAATGAAATCCTTGACTGGGTGCTCTTCATTATTGACAACTTTCCAAAGGTTCTGTTTGCTTTCTGTCCTCTTGAACTCTCTTACTGTTTGGGCCCCACTGTTAACAAACTGCAACTTTTCACAAGCATCAGGCAAACTAATAGGTACAACTTGAAAAAGAGACACACAGGTAGAATTTTGTCCTGACAACATTCATGAAACAAGGAAGGTTTGCTTGTCACAAAGAGTTGAATTCCTGAACAGTATGGCTCATTTCCACAAGCAAAAAAAAAAAAAAAAAAAAAAAAAAAAGTCTGGAAAAGAGGCATTTGATAAGGTAATTTAGAACACAATGACTAGATCTCAGGAGCCTAGAGATTAGACCAGGCTAGGGTATTTCTAGAAAGGGAGGAACATACTGATTGTGGAGACTGCATTTAATTCTAAATTATAACAGATAAAGTTGGAGCCATTCAATTTTAGCTACTTGGCATGGAATAATAGATCTAAAGTGTCCAGGAGAGGAAAAAATGTCTATCAGAGTGTGCTCAAAGTTTTATTTATTGCTACTGACTTTAAAATATGATTTTATCTTCTACTCAAAATATATTTCAGGTATGCTGATTGTATAGTCAAATTAAGAATAATATTTTTACTTTTATTATATATAAACTATAAACTCATGTAGAGTTATATATTAACAATGACTTTTCTTATAACTTACAGGTAGCATATTCATTGAAAATTATAGATTCCAATTAAATAAAAATTGCTTGTTGTGATAAAAAAAAGGCGTGTACATTTATATCATGTGTGTAGTCCTTGGCCTCACTCCATGTGGCCTCTCTCTTCCAACATCATCAGGGATCAATTCTGAGTGTGGTTCTCATGGTCCCCTAGACTGCTGTCTTAGTAGGGAGAGCACCTAAAGCACTAAGGGAAAAATTTTAAGGCAAGCTCAGCATTTGGACATTTTGGATGTTGAATGCATTCTCATTATTCCACTCACATGAGCACCTAGCAAATATTTATGGTTGTTGATGAATTATTTCACATAATATTAGCATAATCATTAGAGGACAAGGTCAATTCATGTTTCATTAACAACTTTTGCTGGCTTCATGGAATTCCAGAAGTGTCTTTTCTAGAAGTTGTTTTCAAGGATGCTTTTCTTGACAAAATTCAAAATGTGTTGGTTTTGGTATACTGCTTTCCTATTCTAAAAGGCAAATTTAAACTTCACACTCATTGGAGTATGCATCTAGAACCCATTCAGCTTCTTGAACTATTTATAAGTAGTCACCAGAAATTCCCTAAAATCTTTAAGGATCACAATCACCATAAAATATATTTAAAGCTACAAAGTTATAGCAGGGATTATAAACTGCTCGTATGCATAGTGCTTTGCAGCACATCTTTGACAGAACCCCAAAGATCTTTTGTCTTTTTTCTTTGATTTATTTATTTATTGGTTTTTTGGGCCACACCCATTTGATGCTCAGGAGTTACTCCTGGCTAAGCACTCAGAAATCGCCCCTGGCTTGGGGGGACCATATGGGACGCCGGGGGATTGAACCAGGGTCCTTCCTTGGCTTGTGCTTGCAAGGCAGACACCTTATCTCTAGCACCACCTCTCCTGTCCCTTTTTCTTTTATTTTTTAAATCAAAACTATTCTCCAGGTGAAGATGAAAAGAAATAAATTCAATGAACAGTTAATGCCCAATAAGTGGATAGGGTCTGAGAGAGAAACTACGGTGGTGTAGTTAGGTGATAGATCTGTACAATATCATTGTAAACACATTACCTTAACTATAATAAATTTTAAATTAAAAAGAGATTATTTCCCTAAACATATCTTGGGCCCACACTATAGAATATGTAACCAATGAAAAGAAAATCAAAGAATATCATAGAATTTTCAATATATATACTTACTACAAAATCACAGATTATAAAGTAACATGCAGAAAAGTCTTATTTTGAAATAATAACAATTTGTAAAATATTAGAGATAATGTTATTAGTAATGATGCCTCAGTAACAGTATTATAAGCATTTTTATTTTTTTATATTTTGCATTTTTATTTTTAACTTTCTACAGAAGAGATTTTTTTTGATAATGAAAAGTTATATAAGTTATGGGCAAAAGCAATTCTACAGTGGGTAGGGCACTTGCTTGCCTTGTACATGGCCAATCTGGTTTCAATTCCCAGTGCTCACATGATCACTGAACCTCACCAGGAGTGATCTCTCAGTGCAGAGCCAACATTAAGACCTAAGCACCATCAAATGCGGCCCCAAAACAAGCCCAAAATGTTTTATGTAAGTTATTGGTAAGTATAACCTTTTCCCTGTCACATTTGCTCATTCCTTCTTTATTTGTTTTGGGGGTCACAACCAGTGATGCTCAAGAGTCACTCCTGACTCTGCACTCAAGAATCACCAGTGGTGCTCAGTGCACCACGTGGGATGTCAGAGACCGAACCCAAATCAGCTGCTTACAAGACAAATGCATTGCCTGCTATACTATTACTCTGCCCCATCACATAGTTATTCTATAACCCTCTTTTTTTGTTTGTTTGTTTTTGGGGTCACACCCGACAGCGCTCAGGGGTTACTCCTGGCTCTACACTCAGAAATCGCTCCTGGCAGGCTTGGGGGACCATATGGAATGTCAGGATTTGAACCACCATCCTTCTGCATGCAAGGCAAACGCCCTACCTACATGCTATCTCTCCAGTTCCTCTTAAATCTCAAATTCCTTTTACATCAATGAAATAAAGATAAGGTCTCTACCCTAGAATTGTAGTCTACAGTTCAGACTTTCAAACTCAAAGGAGTTTGGTGTTGGAATGGTGTATACATGAAACCTTATCAAATAGTACTATAAAACACAGTGTCTCAAATAAAGAAAAATAAATAGCTCAGACTGGCTTAAAAACAAAAGAGCATTCTTTTTATATGTTGTAGAAAATACTAATTTATCATTTTTTCCATTCAATTACATAGAGCTATTTCTTTTTTATATTTATATTTTAAGTTTGTAAATGAGAATTTATTTTTATACATCTTAAAATATTACAATTTTTACAACACTAAAAGTTTGTTCTTGGGGCCAGAGAGATAGCATGGAGGTAAGGCATTTGCCTTGCATGCAGAAGGATGGTGGTTTGAATCCCAGCATCCCGTATGGTCCCCTGAGCCTGCCAGGAGCAATTTCTGAGCATAGAGCCAGGAGTAACCCCTGAGCGCTGCCGGGTGTGACACACACACACACACACACAAAAAAAAAGAAGAAAAAGTTTGTTCTTATAAAGTATAAGCATCTTTTTGGTTTAAGAACACATATGTGTTATTTTTGACTTAAAAACTTATGGGCTAGATAAATAGCTCAAAGGACTGGAGATCTATTGCTATGGCATGGCATGGTCCCCAGCACTGTGAGGTATAATTATAGCCCTTCGCACCACAGGTCAACCATCACCAAATCTCAGGCCCATATAGTCTGGTTAAGGCTCCTAACTCCAATCCCCTCTCTGCAAAAGTAAAAAAGTAAATCAAGAACTATGACATACTATACTAAACAAATTATTCTTTGCCCATCAATATGTCCCACCTGTGGAATTTTAGATAAAGCCCTTCTGTTTTTCTTATATCCTGTAGATGAGTGATACTATTTTGTTTGTTGTTTTGGGGCCACACCCGGTGACGCTCAGGGGTTACTTCTGACTATGCACTCAGAAATCCCTCCTGGCTTGGGGGACCATATGGGATGCTGGGGGATCGAACCGGGGTCCGTCCCAGGCTAGTGCAGGCAAGGCAGGCGCCTTATTGCTTGCGCCACCACTCAGGCCACTGTTTTTAATTTCATCTACTGAGTTTTTCATTTTTGTCATTTCAGTTTGGAGTTTTCTGATTTCTATATTTGTGTTCTCTTCAGCTTGATCTATTCTTTCTTTGAGTTCTATGAGCATCCTCCATGTTACTACTCTAAACTCCTTGTCTGAGAGGTTAACTATGTGGTTGGTACTTTCTGGACCATCAGAGCTGCCATCTTCATTCTCTATGCTTGCTGTTGTCCTGCCTTGTTTCCCCATTGACACATTTGTAGCATGGCTTTTACTGTGTGTCGTGGTGAGGTTCATGGGCTAGGAGATTCACAGTGGCGCTTCTCCCTGCTTCTCTGTTTCCTGAACCTTGATGGGATTAAGTTCGCTGGGGTCTTCCTCAACAGTCTCCTTAAGGGATCAGGAAGCCCAAAAAGATCTTTTCTCAACACTTACTATGATGGTGAGGAACACTTTCTGTAGTGTAGATCAACACTTCCTCTGAGTTACCTTCCATGGTAACTCTTGAATATTCTGTAGCTTTCAGAGAAAATTTGTTTTCTCAACAGTCTAAATCTCTCTAGGTCTCAGTTTTCTTCACCTGGAAAGATCTTTAACTTGGCTTGTACTCTTTTCATGGCTCAGATAACTTCAAGAGCCATTTCTAAGTGGGGAAACCAAAGCATGATATGATAAATTGGGGGAATAAAATTGAAAAAGATTCAGGGACATAAACACTTATGAAGACACACAATGAGCAAGATTATCAAATACAAGAAATTCTGAGAACACTACTACTACTTGCTGCTAAGCTTCTTACTTTAGCTTAAGGGTTCTTATAGAAATTAGTCCACGACTATAGTCTGAGTCAGCAATATCTTTTGGATGAATCCAAATCTCCTGACTGCCACAGCAATAAAGGTAATACACACCTCAACTATTTTGTTCATCCTTTTATCAGCATCATGACTCCTGAATCTGATGTTTGAAAACCTCCAACAAATATTTGCTAAATGTAAATGAGAAGAGATGAAAGGGTGCAAGTGGGTGATGCCGAGAACAGTAGGATGACAGTGGCCTGCATGGCTGGCCAGGTAGAGGGAACTGGGTATTGTAGTTTTGTATCTTTCATCAGAAGGAAGCCTCCGAGGCCAACTCTGCATTGTTTTGACCATGCTGTGCTAATGTGTGCATTAGATGGCATGACTGAGTTCAGCTGGGGATCTTCTGGGATAGACATCCTTCACACTGAGATTTAAGAAGCTGTGCTTCTCTCCTCTTGACCTGAAAGGACTCCTACTTTAGGTCACTAGTAGGTTCAGGAGTGGGCCTGTGGTTTCCTGGAAAGAGGCAAGGAGATATAAAAGGCTCATAGGAGAGGTGTGAGAAGGCAGAATTTCTCTGCCAATGGATTTGTGTGAGAAAAGCTCCACTCCCATTACAACTCCCTGCAGTCACAAAAATGGCCAGTTGCAACTTGAGCCAATTGTGAGTGTAGAGTAGAGAGTCTACGTTTTAATGACTCTTCGGGCCTCAACATCAGCCACTGGAGACCCCTTACTCTGACTCTGAACTGTGTCTCCAGGAATCATTTCTGCATATTTTATCATCATTTGGTTGAAGATATTATTCATGTTTGTTGAAAGCATCCTATGTAAAATAACTGGTAGTTCATTGGATGATCACAAGGCAATTGGTGATGGTTAAAGCCACCGGGGATGTTGAGATTTACAGCAAAGAGTTAAATTCTAAAAAACTCATCTTCAGGCCTACATCCAGTTCTGAATATAGCCTGTGTCTCAGATCTTGTTTCTTGTTTTTTGTCCGACTCCTTTACTGGATTCTCCCCCTTTGACAATTTGACCCTAAACCTTCTGAAAATCACTTGAAAATGTATATATCCATGATCTCAGTAGTGAACAGTATGCATTTCAATGTGTTTACTGGGAAAGGATAGACTCAGGTACTGTAGGACTCAGAACAGCAACAATGCCAAGGAGTTCTTCCACTTCTAGTTATTATATGGAACAGGAGAAAGAACAAAATGTGCTTAGCACATACAGTACCTGTTCAGGAAAGGTTACAAAGGCCATAATTCTTAATATAAATTTAGATGCTATAGAAACATCAGTCTGTGCTTCTTTTTTGAGTTTGTACTTGGTTCTAATCATTCTGTTCTGAGCAGAGGTTCATCTCCAATCCACCTCTCACCTCCTCAGGCCTAGTGGGCTGAATGATTTGGTGAGTGCTTTTGAAAGTCCACAAAGTATGTCTTTTTTTTTCTTTCTAAAATCAGAATAAAGAAAATAAAAAAAAAACTTTTAGGTAGAAGAATATAAAAGTGAAAAGTATAGACATACATATTTTTCTTTATTTCTATAATTGTATTTATTATTTTATGTTGTTTTAATTGTCTTTGGGGACACATAATAAATAATTTTTATTTATAACTAATTTAGTATTTATATGTAATATATACATTTTTATTTAATAATTTTAAATATTTTCATATGGCTTTGGGAGCTATTCCAGGCCTTGTACTTAGGAGTCATTTTCCAGAACTGCTAAGGAGACAGAAGGGGGTCAGGGGTCAAATCTGGGTTAACTGCATATAAAGCCAATTCCTTAACTCCTGTACTATTGCAATGCAGCAATAAAATCTGACTCTTAAAAAAATTTTTTTTTTATTTTTGGGCCACACCCAGTGGCACTTAGGGATTACCCCTGGCTCTGTACTCAGAAATTACTCCTGGCAGGCTTTGGGAACCATATAGGATGCTGGGGATTGAACCCAGGTTGGCTGTGTGCAAGGAAAACCCTTGTGCTATCACGGGCTGTCCTACTCACTGAGCTTCAATCTGGCCCCTCTTCAGATTTTCTGAGGGAGGCAAAGACACAAGGCTCAGTGCCTAAAAGGCAGTCAAGCCCACTTTGTCCTCTCCTTTGAGTTGCTTATTGCTCTTTCTGTTATTCTCCCCATACCCCATCTCCTCTTCCTGTGTTCCCTGCTCTTTTCCTTGTCCTCCTCCTCTTCTCCAACCTGTAATCTTTGCTCTGGCCATTGGACTCTTGTATGGACAGTGGAAGTGAGTCTTTTCCATAAGACCTACGTTCCTTCCTTCCTTCCTTCCTTCCTTCCTTCCTTCCTTCCTTCCTTCCTTCCTTCCTTCCTTCCTTCCTTCCTTCCTTCCTTCCTTCCTTCCTTCCTTCCTTCCTTCCTTCCTTCCTTCCAACTTCTCTCTCTCCCTTCTTCCCTACCTCCCTTGCTTTTTCTTTCTTCTTTCTTTCCTTCCTTCCCTCTCTCCCTTGCTTTTTCTTTCTTCCTATCTTCCGTCTTTCTTTTTCTTTCTTTCTTTCTTTTTCTTTCTTTCTTTCTTTCTTTCTTTCTTTCTTTCTTTCTTTCTTTCTCTCTCTCTTTCTTTCTCTCTCTCTTTCTCTCTCTCTTTCTCTCTTTCTTCTTTCTTTCTTTCTTTCTTTCTTTTCTTTCTTTTCTTTCTTTCTTTCTTTCTTTCTTTCTTTCTTTCTTTCTTCTTTCTTTCTTTCTTTCTTTTCTTTCTTTCTTTCTTTCTTTCTTCTCTTTCTTCTTTCTCTCTTCTTTCTTTCCTTCCTTCCTTCCTTCTCTCTCTCTCTTCTTTCTTTCCTTCCTTCCTTCCTTCCTTCCTTCCTTCCTTCCTCCTTCCTTCTTTCTTTCTTTCTTTCTTTCTTTCTTTCTTTCTTTCTTTTCTTTCTTTCTTTCTTTCTTTTCTTTCTTTCTTTCTTTCTTTCTTTCTTTCTTTCTTTCTTCTTCTTTCTTTCTTCTTTCTTTCTTTCTTTCTTTCTTCTTTCTTTCTTTCCTTCTTTCTTTATTTCTTTCTTTCCTTCTTTCTTCTTTCTTTCTTCTTTCTTTCTTTCTTTCTTTCTTTCTTCTTTCTTTCTTTCCTTCTTTCTTTATTTCTTTCTTTCCTTCTTTCTTCTTTCTTTCTTTCTTCTTCTTTCTTTCTTTCTTTCTTTCTTTCTTTCTTTCTTTCTTTCTTCTTCTTTCTTTCTTTCTTCTTTCTTCCTTTTCTTCCTTCTCCTTCCTTCTTCCTTCCTTCCTTCTTTCTTTCTTTCTTTCTTCTTCTTTCTTTCTTTCTTTCTTTCTTTCTTTCTTTCTTTCTTTCTTTCTTTCTTCCTTCCTTCCTTCCTTCCTTCCTTCCTTTCTTTCTTTCTTCTTCTTTCTTTCTTTCTTTCTTCTTTCTTTCTTTCTTTCTTTTCTTTCTTTCTTTCTTTCTTTTTCTTTTCCTTTCTTCTTTCTTTCTCTTTCTTTCTCTTTCTTTCTTTCTTTCTTTCTTTCTTTCTTTCATTCTTTCTTTCTCTTTCTTGCTTTCTTCCTTCCTTCCTTTCTTTCTTTCTTTCTTTCTTTCTTTCTTTCTTTCTTTCTTTCTTTCTTTCTTTCTTCTTTCTCTTTCTTCTTTCTTTTTCTTCCTTTCTTTCTTCCTTTCTTTCTTTCTTTCGTCTTTCTTTCCTTCTTTCTTTCTTTCTTTCTTTCTTTCTTCTTTTCTTTCTTTTCTTTCCTTCTTTCTTTCTTTTCTTTCTTTCTTTCTTTTTCTGTCTTTCTTTCTTTCTTTCTTTCTTTCTTTCTTTCTTTCTTTCTTTCTTTCTTTCTTTCTTTCTTTCTTTTCTTTCTTGGTTTTTGGGCCACACCCGGTAACGCTCAGGGGTTACTCCTGGCTATGTGCTCAGAAGTTGCTCCTGGCTTGGGGGACCATATGGGACACCGGGGGATCGAACCGCGGTCCGTCCAAGGCTAGCGCAGGCAAGGCAGGCACCTTACCTTCAGCGCCACTGCCCGGCCCCTCTTTCTTTCTTTCTTTCTTTCTTTCTTTTTTCTTTCTTTCTTCTTTCTTCTTTCTTTTCTTTCTTTCTTTCTTTCTTTCTTTTTCTTTCTTTCTTTCTTTCTTTCTTTCTTTCTTTCTTTCTTTTTCTTTCTTTCTTTCTTTCTTTCTTTCTTTCTTTCTTTCTTTCTTTCTTTCTTTTCTTTCTTTCCTTTCTTTCTTTCTTTCTTTCTTTCTTTCTTTCTTTCTTTCTTTCTTTCTTTTCTTTCTTTCTTTCTTTCTTTCTTTCTTTCTTTTTCTTTCTTTTCTTTTCTTTTTTTCTTTTCTCTTACCTGTTTTTTTTTTCCTTTCCTTCTTTCTTACCTGTTGTGTCCCTTTCAGCTCTCAATGGAAAGAAACTTTATGGCCTCCAACGGGAGATCTGGGGACCCTTTTCCTGAAATCATAGCCTCTTAGGAGCCTATGACTCTCTCTCCCTCATGTACTGTATGTAAAGAAGGAACGTTAATGACGATCACAGCACTGTGGAGATTAGCCCATGAACAGCCCTCCACAAAGGAAATCTTGGGTGCGAGGGGGGCTATAATTGTGAGTGTCATGTAGGTATGAACTGTTGGGCTCCAGCCAAGGTACATTGGGGGACAGATGCCATCTATAATTTCAGCCTTGTAGTTTTGGGGTGTAGGCTATTATTTGACAATCCTCCAACGTAGATTTGACTAATAATTTCAGATGATCGTATTTCCTATTGTCAACCTTCCATCAGAAGCAAATTCTGCCATGTTATCATTCAGCGTTCAGGCATTTGGAAGAGCTGAAAGCTGGAAGCATTCTTTCCTTCCGAGGGATTTCATGGCTGGGTAATTTTCAAGTTGCATTGTTTGCCAGCTTACTTGCCTCTCTTAGGATCCCCACTGCTTCTTAAATTTCACAAATAATGATTTAAAGGAGAGAAAGAAAGCATACCCAAGACTTGGCTCCCTCTTCCCACCATCCTCTGTCCTTCAGGAGACCTATAGAAAGTTAAGACATAAATGCATTAAATGGCAAGTTTCCTGTTTCATGAATGCCTTGTATTCTAATTATTAAAGATAGCCTTAAAACAAAAACATAATGAATAATGTACAGATCATTATGAATAAAATATCAATTTCTAGAAGAGACTAACTATAAGTTCTCACTGGATTTCTTCCAGATGTTTATTTTCTGTGTATAATTAAATTTCGCTGAAAATTATAACTTGGTCAGCTGTTTAAAGATGTAATAACTCAACAGAAACATGAAAGCTTTTACTGTGATATTCCCCCTCACCCCCGGGAGGATTCTTAGCATAGAAATTATCCATCCCCTCCACATTTCTGGTTTTCTTTAAATTTGTTCCTAATGTGAACCAGAGAAGAGAAAGTTGCCTGGATGAAGAGGATAGATTGGATTGATTATTTCAAATCAGTCACTTGAGAGAAAATTGCAACAGAATTTGCCTAACAGAAAAGAACACTGGTACATAGAAATGACGGAGTCTGGCTCACAAAGTTAAAAAGGAAGAGGAATATATGACAATGGTCAGTAGAGCTAAATCTTTGGAGGAGAATTAAAGTATCATGGAAAAACAGGATGCAACATGATTTCTTTCCTTTCTCTATTTCTTTTTTCTTTCTTTTCCTATTATTTAAACACCACGGTTACAAAGTTGTCCATGATTTGGTTTCAGTCTTACACTATACACCATCCTTCAGTACACATTTCTCATCACTGATGTCTTGATTCTCTCTTTTTCTTTCTTTCTTTCTTTCTTTCTTTCTTTCTTTCTTTCTTTCTTTCTTTCTTTCTTTCTTTCTTTCTTTCTTTCTTTCTTTCTTTCTTTCTTTCTTTCTTTCTTTCTTTCTTTCTTTCTTTCTTTCTCTTTCTTCTCTTTCTTTCTTTCTTCTTTCTTTCTTTCTTTCTTTCTTCTTTCTTTCTTTCTTTCTTTCTTTCTTTCTTTCTTTCTTTTCTTTCTTTCTTTCTTTCTTTCTTTCTTTCTTTCTTTCTTTCTTTTCTTTCTTCTCTTTCTTTTCTTTCTTTCTTTCTTTCTTCTTTTTTTTCTTTCTTTTCTTTCTTTCTCTTTCTTTCTTTCTTTCTTTCTTTCTTTCTTTCTTTCTTTCTTCTTTCTTTCTTTCTTTCTTTTCTTTCTTTCTTTCTTTTCTTTCTTTCTTTCTTTCTTTTCTTTTCTTTCTTCTTTCTTTCTTTCTTTCTCTTTCTTTCTTTCTTTCTTTCTTTCTTTCTTTCTTTTCTTTCTTCTTCTTCCTTCCTTCCTTCCTTCCTTCCTTCCTTCCTTCCTTCCTTCCTTCCTTCCTTTCCTTTCTTTCTTTCTTTTCTTTCTTTCTTTCTTTCTTTCTTTCTTTCTTTCTTTTTCTTTCTTTCTTTCTTCTTTCTTTCTTTCTTTCTTTCTTTCTTTCTCTTTCTTTCTTCTCCCTCCTCCCTCCTTTCCTTTCTTTCATTTTTCTTCCTTCCTTTCTTCCTTCCAACCTTTCTTTCTTCCTTCCTTCCTTCCTTCTCTTTCTTTCTCTTTTTTCTTCCTTCCTTCTCTTTCTTTCTCTTTCTGTTTCCTTCCTTCCCTCCTTCCCTCCTTCTCCTTCCCTCCCTCCTTCCCTCCTTCTCCTTCCCTCCCTCCTTCTCTCCTTCCTTCCCTCCTTCTCCTTTTCTCCCTCCTTCTCTCCTTCCTTCCCTCCTTCTCCTTTCCTCTTTCCCTCCTTCCCTCCGTCCTTCCTTCCCTCCTTCCCTCCCTCCTGCCTTCCCTTCCCTCCCTCCTTCCCTCCATCCCTCCTTCCTTCCTTCCTTCCTTCCTTCCTTCCTTCCTTCCTTCCTTCCTTCCCTTCCTTCCTTCCTTCCTTCCTTCTTCCTTCCTTCCTTCATCCTTCCTCCTTCCTTCCTTCTTCCTTCCTTCCTTCCTTCCTTCCTTCCTTCCTTCCTTCCTTCCTTCCTCTTTCTCTTTCCTTAAGACTTACTTCTGCTGTGATAAGGGACTACTCCTAGTGGTGCTCAAAGGGCCATTTTTGTGCAAGACAAGCACCTTAAACCCTGCATTCTTTCCCAAGCCATGGGAACATTATCTTTTTATATGTTGAAAATTGATGTTGTAAGTTTGAGAAACTGCAAGGGATCAATGAAAACATAACAGTTAAAGGAATAGTTATGAAGAAAAGATGGAAGCACTGTGAAAAACAACAATAACAAACCCAAGAGCACAGCAGGCAAAACACTTGCCTTGCATGAGGTTGATCCACTTTTATTTTTATTTATTTATTTATTTATTTTTGGTTTTTGGGTCACACCTGGTGGTGCTCAGGGGTTACTCCTGGCTGTCTGCTCAGAAATAGCTCCTGGCAGGCACGGGGGACCATATGGGGCACCGGGATTCGAACCAACCACCTTTGGTCCTGGATCGGCTGCTTGCAAGGCAAACGCCGCTGTGCTATCTCTTCGGGCCCGGTTGATCCACTTTTAGTTCTTACACCATGTGTGGTCTCCTGAGCACTTTGAATAGTTACTCCTGAATAAAGAGCCAGGAATAACTTCTGAGCACTGCTGAGTGTAATCAATACCCCCATCCAAAAATCAATACCCCCACCCCAAATCTCCTTAGGGACTCAAAGTCATATATAAAAGGAATGAGTTCCAGGGCCAGAGAGATAGCATGGAAGTAAGGCATTTGCCTTTCATACAGAAGGTCATTGGTTCGAATCCCGGGATCCCATAGGGTCCCCCGAGCCTGCCAGGAGCAATTTCTGAGCATGGAGCCAGGAGTAACCCCTGAGCGCTGCTGAGTGTGACCCCCCCAAAAAAAGAAAAACAAACATAAAAATAAAAATAAAAAAATAAAAGGAATGAGTTCCAAGTCACTTGCTGTAGAAATCATTGAAATAAATCAGCATGGAGATGGTACGCTAATCAAACACTAGGTAACAAAGCAGAGGGGGCAGCCTGTGAGAAAGGAGGCCAACTAATTTGAAGCACAGAAAATGATGAAGATGCAAAAAAAGAGCATTCTTGAGGAGAAGGTTCTGCCATGACTCATAAAATGACTCTCATAAAAAATGCATCATCCAGGAAGGAAATGATTCCACTTCCCTTCATACTACTTTGATTTTTGTGTCTACACCACTTTGAGCCCATTGGGAGGCAGTCAGTGGGTTTGTAGCCTTCAAAATGATCCAGCAGAGCTTCCCAGACATCAAATGCCACATAAATAATTGAATACCATTACACATTCTCCACTCCCAGTGACTGAGTGAGCACTGGAGAAAGTAGCCATCTGGTGTGCCAGAAGTCTGGGGTACTTTGACAGAAGAGCAGAAACCAAAGTTAACCCTACTGGTGACCCCAGGAAACGGGTTTCAGACAAGGGTGGTTCCAAAGGAATTGCTCAACTCTGGGGGGATTAATAGGCTGCACACTTTATCAAAACCTCTGACTTGCATCCACGAAATGCAACATTCCTATGTACTAACACAAGTTTGCACCAGGAGGTCTAGAGAGCTACAAATCCACCCTCAGTTTAAAATCCTACTGTTGTGCATTAAGTATGTGCAAATTCAACCTTAAACTTACTGCTTTGCTACAGCTGCAAACTTACAAATGACTGGAATGACCGAATTTAGATAAAGACAAAAGCAGAGAATTTCCTCTGTGAAATCTTTGTTAAGACAGGTCTGCATGGGGCTTCCCAGTAATGCTCAGGGCCTCTTTTAGAAATGCTGGGTCAACCAGGCTTTGTTTCAATGCACAGGCCCAAGGATGTTGTACTGCCTGAGTCCTGCAGTATCAGAGATGACCACCTTGATAGTTTCTGGGGCCCTTCAGAGTCATACCCAACAATAATCAGGGAACCATGTGGTGTAGGTCACAGCATGGAAGGCATCCGCCTTATGCTTTATTATTATGCCTTATGCTCTCTCTCCAGCTTTTCATTTTTATTTGTTTTGTTTGGGGCCAGACCTCATGATGCTCAGAATGCTATTCCCAGGCTACGCTTCAGGGTTGCTGCCTATGGTGCTTGGGAAACCATGTGGTTCTGATGGTACAACCCAAGTCCTCTGCATGAAAAGCACAGTTTGAGTTTTTGATTTATGTAGTATGCTTGACTGGGCTTTAGATACAATTTTAACTTCTAAAATGCATCTAGTACAAAGTTGTAAAATAAATGCTTGGAAGAATTGGAGAAAAAGGATAACAAGGTAAAAAGAACACAAAATCTCTCAAAAATATATACATACATATATAATTGTGTTATGGTAAATATTAATCACAGTTTTGAGGCCCATTGGTGGCCTAAGTTAAGACAGAGTAACAGTAAGGGCAAGGATTATAACAATTCAGAAACTAAAAACCAATCTGGTTGTTGGGTTATTGGTTAGGGGATCAGGGCTGCAAAGTAACATAACACCCAACAATTATAATGGTTCCCATGACTTTGCTCTTGTAAGAGGAAGTACACAGCAGGTCAATTTTTCAGTTATCTGATCAGAGACTGAAAGAAAAAAAAACTGACTTCTTTACCCTTAAGAGTTTTTCACCTCTTTTGCCACCTTATTGCTTCAAGCGAGTTGCTACAAAACTGGTGATCACATCTGAAACTAAGGGAAACGAGGTAAAAATAGCCTAGATCTCCTTCTACATATGCTTTCACATGGATCGGGAAAGTAGTTGCCAAACCAGAAGAGCCTGTACAGTCTTTTCTCTACATTTCATGGCCAGAACATCATCAAATGAATACCTCCAGCCATAAAAGTTGCTGGATCAAGAAACATCTGTCATTTGTCTTTCTAGAGAAAGAAAGCAATTAAAAGTCTTAGAAATGGTTATGTTTATTGTCCTCTACACTGAACATGCATAAGTTTTCCTTACAATGAGCCCCTTGATTCCAAGCCTCCTCAGACTCAGAAATATCCCGCGACTATGCTTTAAGATAACCCCTCTATCCTGAAACTCCATATTAAGTCCAACAACACTTTCCTCTATAGGCTAATGACTGAGACATTGGGAAAGGCAGGGTTCTAAGGGATCAAGACAATATAGTCAAATTGAGAGCCCTGCTATGATCTTATTTGATCCAAGTGTAACATTTAGCCCAACTAGGATAATGTATATAGACAACCTTGCCCTGGAGCCTATTCTTGACAAAAATTAATGTTCACACTGGACTTTGTTTAGGAATGGTACCTTGGAGTGTTCAAAGCTGTAATCTCTAGCACAAACCTATCTGGGGCACCAAAGCCTACTTTGCTAATAGGAGCAAATAGGGATGCTTTAAAAGGCAACTAATAAGAGAGGTATCTCAGGTGATCTTTTCACACATTCAGAAGCATAAGCAAGATGTGGACTTGATGGGTTAAGCCAAATCCTGAGAAGGAAATGATTCTTGCTGCTCTATTCCCCAAGTTTTATTTCTGGCACCTACTCCCCATGTATCTGAAGGCGATCACAAGAATCAATAGCAATGAATGTAAGTTTGAATGGGGCTGGAAATATAGTACAGCAGCTAAACCTCTCACACTGCTCACCTTGGCTAGATCCCCGGCATCCTATATGTTCCCTAGAATACTGCAAGGAGTTATTTCTGAGTGCTGAGCCAGGACCCCTGAGCATTGCCAGATGTGACACCAAAACAACAACAAATATTAAATTTTATGATTGGGGCTAGAGAGATAGTATAGAGAATAAGATGCTTACCTTGCACACAGCCAACCTGGGTTTGATACTTGGCACTCCATATGGTCCCCTAAGCACCACCAAGAGTGATCCCTAAATAGTCAGAAATAAGCCCTGAGTATGGTTTGTCCACCTCCCCTCTACACAAAAGAAAAATCAAAATTGGTGGAAGTATTGATTTTCAGCTACCTAAATATAATTAGACGCTTGATTTCTATGTCCTGGTCTCCAATAATCTAGCATCCATCACCACTAAACAATTGACCTACATTTCCTTTTAGCTATAGAAAGAATACACAAGGAAACCATAGAAGAAAGTGCTGAGAGTGATGGATGTGTTTGAAAACAACAACAACAACAACAACAACAACAAAGGAACAAGTATGGGCTTGCTGTAGATGAGCTGTTGGTCTCAATATTCATACCCACCCTTTATGCTCTCTAGTGTGGAGGGCACTGCAAAATTTAAGGCTACATTTCTCAGACACCCTTGCTGGCAAGAAATTAGAGAGTGTTCAGGAGCTGAGGTACCCTACCCATGGCCTTTGGATTGTGAAAGGCAAGTGGAGGCCATTTTTATTATTTCCATAGTGTATCTTAAGTCAGTGAGTTTCTGCTGTGGACAGACTTCCAACCTGCTATCTAGGAAGTAACTTTACAAATGTAGGCAACTGTAAAGTTGGCCTCAGTCCTTCAAACTCTGGATACTAACAGTGCTTTTTGAACTCTGATTCACTGCAGCTGAGCATGTCCTTCATTCTCAGCCACAGGCATGTATTTCTAACTCTCTACCCACCCCTTGTCTCTCTGTTAAACCCTTTACCATAGTTTCAAAATATGCTTCCAATACCCTGTATTTTAATTTCTTTCTATTCAAGAGACATGAAACATTTTCTGTTTCCTGAATGGAATGGTGACAGGACCAGAAGACCAAGCAGACTGCTGAGCTGAAGGAACAAGTTATTCAGGACAAGTCATAATAGGGGTGTGGAAGGAAAATAATTCAAGGAAGAAGTTGTTCCACATCACCAGGACATCCATATGCCTTCCAGGCTGCTGAGGGAAGACTCTCACCACCTGCAAACCAATGTCAGAAACACAAACCACTCTGAGAAATGTCTCTAACACTAAGCCAAAAGTTACAGCTATGGACTGTCCAAAACAATAAATACATAGTGTTATTTAAAAAACAAAAGGAAAAAGTGCACCAGTAAGTTGACCCACCTGAGAGAACAAACTTCTGGAATTCATGTGGATCAGGTACTGAAAGTTCACAATATGGCGGAAGCTTGCTTGAGGCTGACTTGTTTCTCTCTCCCCCATGTGTCTATCAGTCTATCAGGTAGGTTCTGGGGCATCATACCCCTACTCTCTGAGGTCTACTACTTTGGATGTATTCGTTGTCCTAAAGGACTGCCTCAGCTCACCAAACACTTCTGTATTCCAATTGGTGGATGGCAAAGTCAGAACTTAACCCTCTCTTGAATCAATTTCCTGTAACCTACGACTTCGGTTTCTTTGTTTCTAGGAGTCACTTATATTTGTCACTTAAGGAGAAAACTTCCACCTTGATTCTGTAGGCTCAGCTGAGTTGGGGGACTCCATCTTGAGGACTGGGAAGCATGAAAGGCATGTGTCCTCTCAGATACTTCCTGTCACCATCCAATCACCCTCATAGGAATCTTGCAAGTTTCCTGATTTGACCTTGAAGGGTTAAAAGTCACACCCAGCCAATGTGACCAACTACTGTGACATCATTTGGGAGTCATGTGGATTTTTGTTCCTTGCTTGGAGTGTGAAGCACTTCTTGGCAGCTTAAACTTGTAAAATTCTTAACCTAACAGTCCAGCCATTCCTTTGTTTCCCCTTTCCAGCTTGTAGGTCTTTCAGGAAATGGGACACTACAGTGGACTCCTTGGAAAGGCTCCTACAGAAGCCTTTGTTAGATATCCCTGGAGCTTATTTCTGGCTCTGGTCCATGAGAATTCCATTGCCATTCTCTTGACCCACTGTCTTGTGTTTCTTCTAAAAGTCAAATTGTTCTCAAAACCAACTTCTTCCTTGAAGTTTTTTTCCACACTCACTATCCCCCTATCCCCACCCCAACCACACTTGTGTATGTGTTCCTCAAATCATCCCTTCTTCCAGGCAGGACTGGGGTTACATGCTCTTTGTTCTTTGCATGTTACACAACATCTGATTTGCAGCCAAAATACTTCCAGGGTTCTTTGGAGTCTGTGAATTTTCTCCAGTCTGATTTGACCATTCCCATCATTTCTATTCTCTAATCAAACTAACTCAGGATTTAGTGTCCTATGACAATAAAAAGATTAAAAATCAGCTCTGAAACCACTCATTTTGTGGATGAATCCCTCACTCTCTCAATCCCCTAGAGTTAAAGTAAGACCAAAGGAGCATCATCCAGCAACTTCTGGGACCCACCTGGGCCCCTACTATTTACAGCCCCTTGGGTTTCCCAAAATGTCAAACTTTGAGTATGGTCTTAGGCTATGTCCCTCCCCCACTTTCTTGAGTATCTCTACAGCCTAAAGAAGGTGGGAGGGCACCTTCCCAGGAAGTGAAGAGCTTGCCTATCACAGTTTGAAACCAACACAACCAACTTTCCCATATGGCCTCATGCTCCAAATGGGTTGATTTCTGGCTCAAGCTACTAGTCTCTGGTAAGTGGCCAAGAGAACCTTCTAGCTGTCTCCAGCTTTCATCTTAGAAATGGCTAGTACCCCTTTCAGTGTGGGACAGAGGTACCAATCTAAGTTTCCTACCAGGAAGATACCAAGATCACTTCTTTTTCTCCCTACTAAGGTCCTCATAGTCCTCTCCAACCATTAGACCAGAACATGCCCTCGCCAACCATCAGACCAGAACATGCCCTCACCTAGTATGGAAAGTGTAGACTGCAGGATATGTGCAGACATAGACTGATCTGGGGTTCTGGGGAGAGTATGTGTCAAGCATGTGCTGATAGACATGTGCCATTTTGTCACTTGACATCTACTGTGTTCAGGCAGGTGTGATAAGCCACATTTTTTAACCTCTGTGTGTTTCCATCAAAGGAAAACCCTTTTTCACACTGTGCTCTGAATCAAATAGTTTCTACTTCAATAAAAAATCATTTTAGACCTGGAGAGGGGGGCTCAGTAGTAAGGCACTAACCTTGTGTGCAAGAGGTCCTTGGTTGGATATGGGCACCAAAGTAAAGGGTAAGGAAGAAGGAATAAAGTGATTTTTGAGAACCTAGTGTCAACTTCAAGTCCAGTCTCAGCTTCTCTGCAGACAAGCCTGGATCTAAGGCTCTCTAACCTCTTCTTCCCAGTCCATCTCCTCTCTTCTCTGCTCATCTACAAGCCTAGATGCAGTATGCAAGCCTCATTGTTTTGGGGAATGGTAGCAATCTACAAGGGCACCTCAGTGTTGAACGAGAACTGAGTTCAGGCTGCCAAGGACAAACACAGAGATATACAAAGCAATGGCAAGCAAGACTTACATCAAAAGGAGTCCTTCCTTGGCTTGCCAAAAGCAGACAGCCTTTGCATCTTTCCCTTTAGTCTTGGGAGTATCTTCAAGAGGGCCCTGGTGCTCCTTTCAGAACCTTCATTCGCTGAGCACCCCAACTTGCTTAAATACCTGCAGTTTAGGCCCCCCCCCCTTAATTCTGGCCTTGAGCACTTGTTCTTTTTTTTTTTTTTTTTTTTTTTGGTTTTTGGGCCACACCCGGTGGTGCTCAGGGGTTACTCCTGGCTGTCTGTCTGCTCAGAAATAGCTCCTGGCAGGCATGGGGGACCATATGGGACAGCGGGATTAGAACCAACCTCCTTGGGCCTGGAGAGATAGCACAGTGGCATTTGCCTTGCAAGCAGCTGATCCAGGACCAAAGGTGGTTGGTTCGAATCCCGGTGTCCCATATGGTCCCCCGGGCCTGCCAGGAGCTATTTCTGAGCAGACAGTCAGGAGTAACCCCTGAGCACCACCGGGTGTGGCCCCCCCCCAAAAAAAGAACCAACCACCTTTGGTCCTGGATCGGCTGCTTGGAAGGCAAATGCCGCTGTGAGCACTTGTTCTGAGGTAAGTGCCAAAATGCTTGAAAATGAATGATTTAGGTAGGAAAATTCCTGAGAACTAGACCCTGTGAGCAGAAAAGAAGAATACTTTTCTTCCTTGGCTCAAAGCACCTGCACCTGGAATGGTCCAACCTCCCTGCTACCTCTGGGAAAGATCAGAAATAGGAAAACTTCAATCCAAGAGGAAGGGCTGTTTCTGAGTAGACCTATGTTTGGGGGTGAGTGAAATCATCCCCAGAGATGATCTTTCCCATGACTCAGGCTTCATGAGGAGCTATAGGTGTGCCGAAAAACTCTAAGTTCAGCTTTAGAACCACCTTGAGATTTCAAGTGTGTAATTTTAGGGTAAAAAGGGATTATATGAGAGGAAAAATTCCAGAAAAACTGAAACAGTACAAAAGAACAGAAAAAGGATTTAATGTGTGATTGCAGGAGTCTCATTTTCCAGTGTCTCATTTCCACATGATTTAAGTGAAAAGCTGGGACTTATGAGCTTCTGGGGATTTTTAGAGTCACCTCCACTTATTTGCAAAGTGGGGGTCAGAATACAGGTAAAGTGGAACTAAGCTAGGCATGACCCTTGCTCAGGATACAAGTTGGCAGCTTCATCAACGACAGTATTTTTTAACACAATGGTTTCAGATCTTTGACTAAGCTCTCCCACTGTGGCCAACCATTCCACTCTATTCCAAACATTTACCAGAATGGTAGTAATGAGAAGACAGAGAGACATGTATGTGTGTGAAAGAGAGACAGAGACACCGAGACAGAGAGAATAACATTTCTAGACGTGGCAGAAGGAAGCAGCAAAAATTCACTGTTCCCTACTCAAAGAAATCTTGAGCGTATGATCCTACACTCCAGGACCCTAAAGATCCCAGGATGGGGGGGAAAAAGGACATGTTTGACCAACCTATCCCCAACATCCCTACCTCACACCCAACAGTCAACTTCAGCAGTGTCTGCAATGCTCTCACTTTACCACCAGGGGCGCTAATGCAATATTTCCTATTAAGTTTAACTTCGTAAATAGCTTCCAGGAAGCCATTGATGTTTATTTCTCCCTTAGTAACAACGGTATCTGTTAGGACAGCCCCTGGGTTTTGCTATTTCGCTCATTAAAAGATGAAAGCCAGGGATGGAGGGGTTCATAGGTCTTTGTCAAGATTCTGAAAAAATTTTTTTCCAAATAATTGGATTCCTTTATCATTCAATGCATTTGATTTCATGCAGAAGAAGCAAGCTATGATCTCCTCCCATTGACAAAGGAGTACTAGGCAAAAAAATGGGGTACTCCCTGATATGTGGGGGATGAAAGAAGGCCCATTTTCTGAGGACCTCCAACGTCCCTGTGAATGTCTCATCCTGTGATGAGTTGGGCTCAGTTGTCATTCTTGAATGGAGAATTGCTGAGTCTCTTGCCTCCGACCCTATTTATCATTCCAAGGTACTGAAATCAGAAGATGCTGGGATAGTTCTACTATAGAAAGTGACAGTAAAGACTCCAGTATGATGAAATAGAAGGTGACAATTTTCATGTGCGCTGGAACCTAACCTCAGGTGGTTGGCATGTCCAAAACTATATCTATAGAAATCAGGTTTTCTGTTTTACTTTCTCTCCCCACCCCAACCCCCACTGATGGAAAAATATGGTTTAGTATGACAAATAAATGTTCAAGAAGAAAATTAAAACTTAAAATATCAAGGTACCATTTTCTTCTACCTCTCAGTCAGGCCAAAAGTTTCAGAAATATCCATTTTCCAAAATGACTGTTTTCATAAACTGCCACAAGACCACGCACTGGCATCACTTTCTGGAGGGCAGTTAGGATTTGGTGTTTAAGAGCTTTTCACCCAGTAATTTCACTTCTAGGAATTTATCCAATACACAGCATCACAAAGAGATTCTTTCAAGGATAGTTGTCAAAATATTCTTTGTGACAGTGAAAAATTGGAAGCCACAGAAATGCCAACCAGAGGAGGTTGGTTAAAGTCTGTTACATCTTCAGAACAATTTTTTGCATATATATTTTTCTTTCTAAAGATGACCCTTCTGAGAATATGTAAAGTCTAATTAAATTAACATAAACCTACTTAATGCATAATTTGAATGTGTAGCTTCAAAGACAAGACATAGCTAAAACTGCATTGTGAAATCATTCAAGGTGGGGATTGAAAAAAATATTTCTTATATTTCTGTTCAACTTTTACTCTCTCAAGAAAGTCTGTGGAACATGTATGTGAGTTTTTTGTTTGTTTATTTTGACCTCTGGGCCACTACCAATGACACTTGGGAACTACTCTGTGCTCAAGGATTGCTTCCAGCAGTGCTCAAGGAATCTTATGCAGTGTCAGGAACTAAACTGGGGTCAGTTTCATGCAAGGAAAACGTTTTATCTCCTGAGCTCTCTCTCTGGCCTCAGGTATGTGTTATTTAAAAATAGTCATAAGGAGAAGTGGTGTCCTGGCATTAGTATTGATAGTTATTTTAATTGTTTTCTTTTTCTATTTTATTTTTGTTTGTAACACAAAATAACATACTTGGTGGTATCTAGGGCTTACTCCTGACTCTGTGCTCAGGAGTCATTCCTGGTGGGAGTTAGAGGACTATATGGAATAATAGAGATCAAACCCCAGTAAGCCATATATGCAAGGCACTTGTGCTACATACTATACTATCTCTCCATTCCTTTTCAATATTTTTAAATTTCTTTCTTTATACTGTCTATTTTTACATTTGATAAAACAGAGGATATGGTTAGTGTCAACATGAGCTGGGTTCTGTCTGTTGAGCCTTCTTGTTGCTGCAGAGAAAAGTTTGTTTTGCTGGTTGCTACTGACTGTTATTTCTCTCCTAACCTCTGCTCTCATTCCCCACCATTGGCGTCCAGATGTGAGGCTGAACCAAGCCTGGGGCACAATCCACATGTTCACGTCCCCTTGAGTTTGCACAGAAGAAACAGAAAGTGCCTACAACAGCCAAATTGGCTTGTCTGCACTGCCCTTTGGATCTGCCCAAACCTCTTGGCTCAACGATAAAGGACTCCTTGTGGAATTTTAAGCCTCTGTAAATAAAATAGAGGGATGAACTTAAAATACTGGGAGAAGTTTGAGGTACCTCTGACACTTCTTTCTTCACCTCTTTCTGTTTCCATGACTGGTGCATGTTGAGGGTTAGGAGGGAGATAAAAATAAAAAGGAATTATTGGGGAGTCACCTGGCCTTTTGCTTTAAAAGGTATATATTTTCAACTCGAAGTAATTTTTTTCCTAGACTGCAGTGAATAAATTGGCAGGAAAAATGTCTACTGGGAAAGACAAAGCTGTCTTCTCTATTAATTTTACCTGGAGAGAGAGAGCTCAGAAGGCCGTTTGCTACATGGGATGTTTGTTGGATGCTTCTATTATTTATGATGCCACTTATAATGTTGAAAACATTTGCCTTTATCTTCTGTCCTCCTTTCCTTTTGAAACTAGGATAGATTTTTCTCCTGGGTGAAGTTTAAAATAATAGACCTAGAGAAACCCTTCACTCTTGGCCTTCTGTTGCATAGCACTAAAAACAAACAAGCCCCTTTCTTTCCCTTGTTAAAAAATTTTCAATTAATGCATTATTAAGATTGAGTTTTAAGAAAGATAATTTCAAGTCTCCTGTTTTTCCAAAATTCTGAGAGAGATAGGGAAGGCCAAGATCACAGGCAAAAAAATTTTAATGACTTTTTTAGTAAAGCTACTGCAGAGATTTTAAACTTTCCTGTTTGTGGTGAGACCAGAGGGGCTGAGCCAGACCCATAAAGAGTGGGGCCAACCAGAGCAGGGAAAACAATAACAATAGTAATAGCAACAAGTGTTGGGCATCATCCATGTGCTGGATATCACACCTTATTGCTCTTCTGGTCCCTTAACTAGCCTCTTGAAGAAACATCCAACTCCAGGTCTTTCAGCTCCTTCCTGCTGTCTGCCCAAGAATGATGAGCCATTGCAGAGGGAGCATGGAAACATTGGATCTTCTTCTTCTTCTTCTTCTTCTTCTTCTTCTTCTTCTTCTTCTTCTTCTTCTTCTTCTTCTTCTTCTTCTTCTTCTTCTTCTTCTTCTTCTTCTTCTTCTTCTTCTTCTTCTTCTTCTTCTTCTTCTTCTTCTTCTTCTTCTTCTTCTTCTTCTTCTTCTTCTTCTTCTTCTTCTTCTTCTTCTTCTTCTTCTTTTTGTCCCCCAATTCACAATACAGACCAGGCAAAGGGTCTGAGTTGAGTTGTATATGGGGTGCATTTACAGTACTTCCTCATTCTATACAGTTAGTGTAAAGAACATAGCCTGTGGTAAGAATTGAGAGGCCTTATCTTTTCTTTCTTTCTTTTTTTTTAATATATATATATATATATATATATATATATATATATATATATATATCCTTCAGCAGTGCAACAATCCCATCTGATCTGCTTTCTGCCTACTTCCCTCCAACCATATAGTCTCTGCAACTGTCAATCAATCAACCTTCTCATCCTTCCCACTCCGGGAATTACCAACCCGAGTATGTCCAAGGTTCCCGGTAGTGAGAGCGCCCCCCAGTGTCTAGCCCAGCTACGTTGGCAGAGTTTCTGTTAATTCTCCTGTGTCCTGCCTTTCTGTGACCCTCACTACCACCCCAATTGGAATTTTCTACTCCCTTCCCCCCCCCTTTTTTTTTCTGGGAACTCATAAATGATACTCACTTAGATTTTAGGTTGGAGGATCAGTGCAAGGCCTCGCTGGTGCAGAGTATACCCTTGTCTATCTATGGTGCTAGCGATCCTCCAGGGCTGAAGATGATAATTTAAAATCTTCTTTAGATTCGTTTTGTTTTCTGAAAGTACATTGTATGTGAAGTTTCAGAAGTACCTGATTAAAAAACATCAAGTGGAAATATTAGAACACATGTATGTATTACCATCAAACATAGTTCATGCTAAATCCAATTTTAGATAGTTCTTTCCAAAAGAAATGCAGGCACCCCTCACTGACTCTTATTTTACAGCATATTTTAAATACTCTTGCACAATCTTCCAAAAGCCTACTCATGGTAGATCGCTTGAATTCAAAGTTAGAAAGGCTTAACAATTCTCGTTTAAGCTTTCAGATCACTTGGGTAGTCTCAAGTTTGCAAATTTGGGTTCTTTTGGGGAAAAAAATTATGTCTCATAACCCATTCTCTGAGTGAACTTACCTTGTAAACTAGAAGTTTAAGAAATTAAGATAATAGGAAAAATTAGCTCAGCCGATCCAGCACAGATGGTGATTCGAATCCTGGCATCCCATATGGTCTCCCGTGCCTGCCAGGAGCAACTTCTGAGCTCAGAGCAGGAGTAACCCCTGAGCACCGCCGGGTGTAAACCCCCCCCCCAAATTAGGAAAAATTATATAAATTAGAAAACATACATAACTATATAAGAGAAGGTTTTTCTGTCACTTCTAATGCTATATGGTTGCATCAACTTTTTTTCCTACCATCATTTATTTTGTAACTCATAAATTTAACAAAAGTACTTGTTTTTCTTTTTCTTTCTTTCTTTCTTTCTTTCTTTCTTTTCTTTTTCTTTCTTTTTTCTTTTTTCTTTCTTTCTTCTTTCTTTCTTTTTCTTTCTTTCTTTCTTTCTTTCTTCTTTCTTTCTTTCTTTCTTTCTTTCTTTCTTTCTTTCTTTCTTCTTTTCTTTCTTTCTTCTTTCTTTCTTTCTTCTTTCCTTTCTTTCTTTCTTTCTTTCTTCTTCTTTCTTTCTTTCTTTCTTTCTTCTTCTTTCTTTCTTTCTTTCTTTCTTTCTTTCTTTCTTTCTTTCTTTCTTTCTTCTTTCTCTCTTTTCTTTCCTTTATTTTTTGTTGTTGTTGTTGCTTTTGGGCCACACCAGGTAGCGCACAAGGTTACTACTGGCTCTGCAGTCAGAAATTGCTTCTGGCAGGCTTGAGGGGACCATATGGGATGCTGGGAATTGAACCCCAGTCCCTCCAGGATCTGCCACATGCAAGGCAAATGCCCTAATGTTGTGCTATATTGCTCTGGCCCTGAAAGTATTTCTTAACAAAATGCTGCTTTTATTTGTTTCGAACATGAATGATGAGTCAAAGAGTAAATGAATAAGATACTGACAAGACAAAGAAATCCTGCCTGTAGAAAACATTCAAACCTGCCATATTTAGCTTATCTTGCTACTTTAAGCCTTCTCAAGTGCTTAGCTTGGGCCAACCGATCTAATTTTGAACTTTTTTTTTCTCAGTTTCCTTTTCTCATGCCTTTTCTCCTTGTCTACAGAGCTCCCTCAGTCATTCAGGGTTTGTTATTCTCTTTCAACATTATATTCATCCCCTCAAAATTCTGTCATCTCCACTTTTCCAGGTAACCTTCCTTCCCAATGGTCTATTGGGAATGTCATCCAACCCAACTTATTGGGAAATCAATCAGCCTTGACCTTGCCAGGCATACTTGTGTCTTCACAATATTATTTAAACTCTCAATTATTTGGCTTTTCAAAATTATGGGCTTTGGCCCAAGGAATTTTGGTCTTGAAGGTAAGCTTTGAGTCATTAACCTAACTGTGTCTGTTTCTACTCAGAGATGAAAGGGTTACATATTAATAGTGAGGGTTGCTAACATATAATATTCTCTGTATGGGGTATGGCAAATAAATACTGTAATAGAAATTTTTCTCTTTCCTCTAATAAGAAAGTCAACTAGCTAACATTTATTGAGTTCTTATTATCCATCACTGGCTAGTTCAGTGGTCCTCAAACTATGGCCCAGGGGCCACATATTGTATTTGTATCTGTTTTGTTTCTTCATTGCAAAATAAGATATATGCAGTGTGCATAAGAATTCGTTCATAAGTTTTGTTTTTACTATAGTCAGACCCTCCAATGGTCTGAGGGACAGTGAACTGGCCCCCTGTTTAAAAAGTTTGAGGACCCCTGGTAGTTTAAGTGTTTGCATACATTAAGTTATTTACAGTATAATGTGATCATGCTAGTGAAATATGACAAAGGGAGAAGAATAAATACCTGATGATTTCACTCATCTGTTCCATATAGAGATACAAAACAAGGGACTAGGCAATATAGAACAATGACAACCCTTGGCCTTCAATTACAAAATTGGTTTACAAACTGAACAAAAAGTGGAGAAGAAGGATACAGTCATCAGATCACATGTAATGCAAGGATATTGATGGGGAATCTTGAGCACTTTGGTGTTGGGGAGTACAATAACTTTGCACATCAGTATTAAAAATGAACACTACTGTGGCCATATTACTTAAACTATTCTCATATTTTACAGAAGGAAAAATGGAGGTACAAAGACCCTTGCTCAAGGTTTGCCTGTCCACAAACTTTGATTCCCAAAGAGATGGCTAACTTTTTGAACACAGATCTGCTGCCCATTCTTTCTTGTCTTGTGCGGTTGGGTGAGGCTTTGCTGCACATCTCACACACAGTGTGCTGATTTTCTTCCAAAGGCAGAGGCGACTAGCTAGTATTGCCACAGGCAGGGGTGGAAAATGCACTATGTCAAAGCAGCAGCTGTTTCCACCAAGGGAGGAATAAGGCTTGCAGCTAACAAAGAGAGTAAGCCGGGTCCTGACTGCTGAGGAATGTGAAAAGACAGAACAGCCAGAGCTGTTGAGTGGGTATGGCCAGAAAAGAGGAATCCAGTAAGAAGTCCAAAGACAGTAAATCTCCAGATCTCCAGCATCACACCTGAGATATTTAGAAGCAATTGAAACTCCCCTCCTGCTGCCTTTCTTGCCCGAGCCAGCCACTTTAGAGTGTTCTGGAATCATCATTAAAACACACTCAATCGATCCCCCGGCGTCCCATATGGTCCCCCAAGCCAGGAGCGACTTCTGAATGCATAGCCAGGAGTAACCCCTGAGCATCACCGGGTGTGGCCCAAAAACAAAAAAAAAAAAAAACAAAAAAAAAACCACTCAAAAATCCAGGATTTGGTCACCAACATAACTGTCACTTGTTGCAGCCTGGGACATATGCCTGAGTATCTGCAAGCAGGCAGACGAGGCATGCATGATGTAGCCTTTCATTCTAACGCATGTGTCAACAGACCTAATTTTCTAAGTAGACCTGGCTTTTTACACTGCATAGCAAAACATACAGGAAGACCAATACCCTGCAGCACCAGAAAACTGGTTAAAGGGGAGAAAGCTTGTGCCGGAGACAGTTAAGTGACATTTCCTTAAATATCCTTTGACTATCTTGGCTGGCGCAGACATGCCAATGGCATGACATAACCTACACATCAATGCCCCAGCTGTTTTGGTTTTTTAATAAAACTGCATGTGAACTCCTTTAAATTGTTCTCTTCTGCCCCCTAGTTTCCTATAGCTCTTTCAGGTTGGGCTGAGATGAGCAGTTCCTTTGAGTGGGTAGGAAGCAGGATGAGTTGCAATTAGACTTCAAACATTGGCTGGATGGCTGTGGTCATCCCTCCTTCCTATTCCTCCATTACTCTTCTGTCTCCCAAATTGTCCATCTGCAAGATTCCAGCACAACCCATTTGCTGTATTCAAAATCACAATGGATGTAGCAAAATATAGAGGAAAAAAATCTAAAGGCTTTTGCTGCTTCAGACTGTGTAGTTTTCTCCATCTGGGATCAGTCCAAGTGATTTATGCTTCATTTTATTAGATTCGCCCCGCACCCCCAGGGGGAGGAAATTCTTTGGGTCTGGTTAGCAACATCATGGAGATGGAACAGAGCTGCATGCATATGACTTTTGCCCCTTGAAAAAATAAAGAGGAGCATGTGCAAGAACCATTTTCCACAAGGCCCATCTTGATCCCCAAGGGAGCAAGAGGCAACTGAAACTGTTGTTGCTAATAGAGGGAAGAAGGAGTCCTGTTAAATAAGAGGTCCCAGGAGGATGAGAAATTCAACGGAAGTGCCTTTAAATTGAGGTTTTATAATGATATTAGTTGACTGCTACTTATGCAGGCCAGCATGTCAACCTGCCATCAGTGATTCAGCTGCTGGGAGGCCCTATCCAAGACACAGTGAGAATCAGCAGCTCTGCCATCCAGAAAGTCTCTTCTGTACCCACTCTTCAGGCTTTGCTTTCCTAGGATCAGTGCAAAGTGCTTCTCCTGTTCTGTGCCCAGTGTTTTGGCTGAGTTTTATGAATGTGAGCCTAACAGTGGGTTCTTGCTGGGCTTGCAGAAGCACATGCCCAAATAAGACAAGGGGAAGTTGCTGAGGCTTCATCTGTGCTCTCCAACCCGAAAGGTTTCCCCTGTCCTGGACCTATTTCTCACTTTGAAAAGCCCCAGAAACCAGCTTTGAAAACTATAGGGTTTTCCTCCATTCTTTATTTTTCTGGCCATAGGCAAAAATCCTGTCTTCTGGGTTCTCTTAAAGTTATTTGTTCCTTAATTTACAATCTCTCCACGTAAAATAAAATGTACACAAGTTGGTGAGACAGCCCCACACACCATGTTTCTAAACCCTTAGCCAGATGGGTCTGATGAAGCAGGGTAGCAGCAGAGAAATAATACAAAGTAGTCAAGAGAGAGATTTATTTGAGTCAGCCTGCTTTTTGCTTCATAGCCTCTTTGCCATGTACTCTCTCTGCGCCTCCCCAAAAGTCTTTATTTAAACCAACTCCCAATACCCAGAGAGGGAAGGTTGAGACAGATACAAAATCAACTATCCAGTGGGCTTTTACATATCAAAGGAAGAGGTTACTGGGAAGAGGAAGTTGGGGGAACACCTTTGTTTAGGGCTTTACCTAGGTTCATCTCACATCTCCACGTGGAAATCGAAAATCACTAATTACATCTATCTTGTCTGGATCTGCTTTGGAAATGCCCCCTTTTCTCTCTCTCGCTGAATGAAGACCCCAAAAAGCTGGTACTGGCTAGAGAAGTGGAATCTGTTGGTTATTGTCTTCATCTTCACAGAGTTCAGATGTGAAAGGGAAAAGACACAAAAGAGTAGTTTTAGCCTGAGCCCATATTTGAGCATCATCCAATGGGTGTGTTTGATCATTGGAATTCAAGGTCATTAATGTATTTTATTTAAGGCTGTCTCAGAAAATTGACATTGTGAAATCTCTCTGGACCAAAGCCAAATGCTAATCTACCTGAATGATGAGATCCTCTCACAGTTGGGAGGGGTCTGTTGTTGGTAACAAAGGGGTTACCTGGGGGAGGGAAGGGGCAGACACAGCTAGAGCAGAGATAAGACACAGGATGGTGGCAGAGGAAGCAGAGAAGCTGCTTAGCTTAGAGGCTATGCGAAAAATATACACATGGTGGTTAGGGCTTTGTAATAAAGTTGGATTTCTCCTGAAACTTTATCTGACTGCCTGTGGATCATTCTTTGCTGTTATCCTGAACCCACAGACCTGCTGGCCAAAGGGGCTGCAGGCTCCAGGCCAGGCTGAGAAAGCCTCACCATTCACTATCCACACCACTAGGACTCAATAATTAATATTTAATTCAACATATTGGCTCCCAGACATGGACTTGAACCCTGGACCCAAGAAGACCTCAGTGATGATGGTGAGTGGAGCCCTGGTCTTTTGTTTAATCTTGGCTCTATTTAGCTGGAGTGAGAATGGAATGTCCATGGGTGTTGGACCTTGTTGAATGCTTTCTCTGCATCTATTGATATGATCATATGATTTTTGGTTTTCTTTTGTTGATATAGTGTAGTATGTTCATTGATTTACGGATGTTAAACCATCCTTGCATTCCTGGGATAAAACCTACTTGATCGTGGTAGATGACATTCTTGATGATGCATTGAATGCTATTTGCCAGAATTTTGTTGAGGATCTTTGCATCTGTGTTTAGCAGGGATATTGGTCTGTAATTTTCTTTTTTGGCAGCATCTCTGTCTGGTTTTGGTATCAAGGTGATGTTAACTTCATCAAAACTATTCAGAAGTGTTCTGTTTCTTCGATTTTATGAAAGAGCCTTAAAAGGATTGGTAGAAGTTCTCTTGAAAAGTTTAAAAGAATTCATTAGTGAACCCATCTGGGCCTAGGCTTTTGTTTTGGGGAAGATTTTTAATCACCATTTTAATTTCCTCAATAGTGAAGGGAACACTATTCACTAAGATATGCTACCTCAAACTTATTTAACCATGAAAGGTTATAAGAGCCCAAGAATTTATCCATTTCTGCCAGGTTCTCATGTTTCATGGCAGAGTTTCTCAAAGCAGTCTCTGATTAACCTTTGAATATCTGTAGTGATCTCCCCCTTTTCGTTTCTCATCCAGTTTATCAAGTTTCTCTCTCCCTTTATTTGTGAGTTTTGCCAGTGGTTTATCAATCTTGTTTATTTTTTCAAAGAATCAACTTTTGTTTTCACTGATCTTTCAGATTGTTTTCTAGATTTCCACTTCATTGATTTCTGCTCTAAGCTTTAATTTCCTTCTGCCTATTTATTTTGGGTTCCATTTGTTGATCACTTTTAATTTTATAAGCTGTGTCAGTAAGCTATTCATGTATGTTCTTTCTTCCTTCCTGATGTGTGCTTGCAAAGCTATAAATTTTCCTCTCAGTAATGCTTTAGCATTACTGTCCCATAAATTCTGATAATTTGTGTCTTTATTGTTATTTGTTTCTAAGAATGTTTTGATTTCCTCATTGATTTCATCTCTTACCCACTGGTTGTTTAGTAGTAAGCTGTTTAATTTCCAGGTGTTAAGGTTTTTCTTCTGTGTCCCTTTGTAGTTCACATCTAATTTCAGTGCCTTATGATCAGAGAAGGTAGTCTGCATGATTTCTATCCTCTTGATTTTATGGAGATATGTTTTATGGGTCTATCCTGGAGAATGACCCATGTGCATTGGAGAAGAATGTGTATTCAGGTTTCTGAGGATGGAGTGCCCTATATATCTCTATATATCTATCTACATCTCTCTCTCTCTCTATATATATATATGTATATATATATATCTACACATATATATCTATTAGCCCACTCTCTTCTATTTTTCTTTTCAGAGTTAGTATATTTTTGTTTGGTTTCAATCTGGTTGACCTAACAAGGAGTGACAGGGCAGTGTTGAGGTCTCCCACAATTATTGTGTTGTTATTGATATCTTTTTTCAGATTTATCAACAATTGTATTAAATACTTTGCTGGTCCCTCATTGGGTGCATATATGTTTAGGAGTGTGATTTCTTCCTGTTGTATATATCTCTTGATTAGTACAAAATGTCCATCTTTGTCCCTTACAACTTTTCTGAGTCTAAAGTTTGTGTCATCTGATATTAGTATGGCCACTACAGCTTTTTTAAGGGTGTTATTTGCTTGGATGATTTTCCTTTAGCCTTTGATTTTTTTTAATATGGAACACTTCATGAATTTGTGTGTCATCCTTGCGCAGAGGCCTTTCTAATCTTCTCTGTATCCTTCCAATTTTAGTATATGTGCTGCCAAAGTGAGCACCAGCCTTTGATTTTGAGTCTATGTTTGTTCTGACTATTCATGTGTGTTTCTTGTAGGCAGCAGAAGGTTGGATTGAGTTTTTTGATCCATTTAACCACCCTGTGTCTCTTAACTGGTGCATTTAGTCCATTGACATTGAGAGAGAGAATTGTCATGGGATTTAGTGCCATCTTTGGATCACGTGGTGCCTGATCTATTCATGGCAGAGACCCCTTCAGGCAGCAGAGTGGGCAGTGAAGCGGGGAACTAAAAGCTTGGAGCATCCCCCTCAGAGGCCTATGACTGTGACCTTTATCCTACAAAAAGTGCATCTTCTGAGGACCTCGGACTCCCAATTTGCAAAAACTTATAGAGGCCACCGATTGGAAAATTACTAAAACAAAAAAAAAGGCGCTTCGTTGATGGTGGACTGACAGGAAGATGACCTACAGCCTCTGGCATGGATTTTGGCTTTGGACTTTCAGAATTTCAAGCTCAAACTACCTTAATTTCTTTAAACTCTCGGATGTGCAGCCCTGGCAGCAGCGAAGAGCTATGCTTTCTGCAGACCAGCATCTCACTCCAATACAAGCTGCTGCAGTAAAAGCGGTGTGGGAGCGCTCAAGCAGTGGAACCACACAAGGCTCTAGCCCAGGACTGCCTATAGAGCCCAGGACTTTTCAGAGCTAAAGCAACACGGCCAGCCCACACACCCTGAGGAGTCACCCACAGTTTATCAGGTCTGGACATCATGATGATTAAGAAAAATAGGATTAAATAAAATGAAGGCCACAAACCCAGCGAAACCCAACTGTAAAACTAATTTTTAAAACTTCTGCATCTGAACTCTTTCAGGTTCATCTCTTAATCCTAGTTGTATCAGTTATTGTCTTGCTAGTTAAAATGGGGTTTATAGTTTTTCCTAATTAATATTTTCTAATTGCTATAATGTCTTATTGTGTATCTTAACATAGTAGCCCTTTTCAAACTATTTTTGAAGCTATTTTTAGTCCTGATGCTTGTAGACAGTCAATAGCAAAAGAATACAAATTCTGTAAATCTGTCTCATTGTTTATTGTCAACAATATGTCATCAGTATAATTAATAATTATTACTTGAGGGAACTTTTCACAAGCAGGGCTCAAGATCTTATCTAAAAAATGTGACACATTGTTTGGGGGTTTGTAATACCCTGGGGCAAGACCTTCCACTGAAAATGTCTACCTGGTTCAGTATTATTAAGAGAAGGAACCAAAAATGAGAAACATTTTCTATCATCTGGGTGAATAGGAATATGATAAAAGCAGTCTTTTAGATCAATTATCAATGGCCAGTCCTTTGGAATTACTATAGGTGAAGGTAGACCAGTCTGCAGTTTGCCCATGGGGATCATGGATAAATTCACAGCTCTAAGATCCATCCAGAGTTTCCATTTCCCAGGTTTTTTTTTTTTTTTTTGAATAGTAAATATGGGAGAATTACACTGAGAAAAAAAGTTTCAATATGTCCCAATTTCAGCTGTTCATCCACCTTTAAATTTAAAGGTGCTGAGCTTTAAGGGGTCACTGACCTGTTCATATTGGTTCATCAGACTTACAATTTATTTTTATCGGTGCTGGATTTTTAATGGCAGTGGCCCCTAATAAAATTTTTAAGTTTTTGAATCAGAGGATGATTCAGGTGCTTCTGGAACTAGTGGGATATGAAATTCTTCTTTCCACTGATTTTGTATGTCATGACCCCACAAAGATGGTGAAAATGGGCCCATGTGTGGTCTAATTATAGCTTTCTGATTTTCTGGGCCTTTGTACATCATAACTTTTGTACTCAGCACACAGGAGTTTAATCCTCCTACTTCCTCCAAAAAATAAAGGATTTCCTAGAGAGAAAAAATTTTGGCCAGTCTTTTGGAGAGATTATGATAACCTGTGCCCCAGAATCCAGAAGCCCTTCAAAAGTTTGTCTTTGCAATTGAAGTTTTAACATTGAATTTTCACCCTTCATTGTAGCATCCATAGCAAGAGCTGGGTAAACCCTTCGCCTTTCTTAAAAATCCAAGTAACCAGTATATTAATAATCATAATTATCTCTCCCATTGAGTCTGAATCTATGATGCCATTCATGACTGAAAGCCCCTTGATACTGAAGCTGCTCCTGCCCAAAATCAAACTGACTGTATTAAGGGGTCTTGGGCCTATAATACCTGTTTTCAACATATAAGGACATTGTCCTGGGTAAATGGTAATGTTTTCTGGGCATATTGAGAGGTGGCAGCAGTGGTGAGGGAGCGCTCAAGCAGGCAAGTGGAATCATGCAGGCTCCAGCCCCGGACCATCTGAGGAGCCCAGGGTTTTGTTTTTGTTTGTTTGTTTGTTTTTTTGGGCCACACCAGTTGACACTCAAGGGTTACTCCTGGCTATGCACTCAGAAATCGCTCCTGGCTTGGGAGACCATATGGGATGCTGGGGGATCGAACTGAGGTCCGTCCTAGGCTAGTGTGTGCAAGGCAGATGCCTTACCACTTGCGCCATCACTCTGGCTCCCGGAGCTCAGGGTTTTTCGAAGATAAAGTCTCGTGGCCAGCCCACACATTCTGAGGAGTTGCCCACAGTTTATCGACATCTCTCCCTCCCTTCCTCCCTTTTGAGCCACACTCTAAGGCTGGGGGTTTACTCTTGGTGGACCATATTGGATGCTGGGTATGGAACTGGAGTCATCTGTATGCAAGGCAAGTGCCTTCCCCTACTGTGCTATTCCTCTGGTCCCCACCTTTCATTTCATCTGCAACCAGAGACCAGCAGAAAAATGCCAGCCTAGAACAATTTTCTTCTCTTTCTGTTTGTCCTTTGGTTTCTGGACAACACCCAGTGTTGCTTGGGGCAGTTCCTTGCTCCTTTTTTAGAAATTGCTGCTGACGGAGCTGAGGAGACAATTTGGTGCCGGGATAGAACATGGGCCTACAGTGTGTAACTCATGTGCTCTAGCCTATTGTGCTCTCTGACCCAGTATTATTTTTTCATTCCATGGGTCTTTAAGATGTCTTGATCCCATTTTGCAGATGGGAAGACAGAAAGGAGGAGTTAAAAGTTCCTGACTCAAACATCAGAACTGAAAAACTTGCAAGGCCTTGAACCCTTGTTTCTGACAACTGGCCTCTTGGGCCAGGTGGATGCATGGTTGCTGCCTTCCTAGTCTTGTCATCTCCTCTATATCCCCCACTCCACTTGTCTCAGTAGTGCCTATCAAGATCCCAGAATGACTTGCCTCGGACCCCAGGTCTAGAGACCGTTTCCAACCCCATTTTCTAGACATTCAGTTCAAGCTGCATCTGTCACTAATCTGGTCTTTCTAGATTTTCCTGAGCACTCTCAGCACCTTGGTAAATCCACCACGAGTCTCTTTTGTCTATCATGTGCTTCGGCTGTTCCAGTCTGGCAAAGCAGAGGCTCTATCTGTGACTGGATTATGGCAGGGTGGAGGTGGAGAGCATTAGAACTCATGTGGCTTAGGTTTCCCAGTCCATCTGCCCAATTCATCATAATCACTAATTTCATTATGATCCCTTCCTACTAGATCCAGGAAAAGGATGTTTGGATCCAGGCATTTGGATCCATTTAGGATTCAAGACAAGAATGTTTGAGCTGAACTTAGACATACCAATGCTCTCCCCATCTTCTGGAATGCTCTTCAGGTGCTATGGAATAGAAGAAATGCTAGATCACTCTCTGGAGATAGAACTCAAAGCTTATGCTCTACCACTGAACTACTTTTCTAGCTGTTTTTTTCACCTGGAGGGGGGACATACACTTATAGAAGCAAGCCTAAGAACTTGTTTCACTTGTGTCTATCTGAGACGTCAAAGAACACTTAGAGAAGTGAGCCCAAGACTCCATGAAAAAGGACAGACACTAAAAGCAGGTGTGAGCAGGGATCACTCAAGGAATGCTTAAAATCTGAACTCTTGGTAACAGCTCCTGCCTTGTGATTGCTACTTCCTAGCATATCTATCCTACCCTTTCCCCTTTTCTTCTCCACAGTCACTCATTCCCATTAGTGGCCTCTTATCTTTTACGCAAGTTCCTCTCCTTTCCTTTCTTTCCATCACTTACTCTCCCTTAAGGTTTGAACTTAACTGTCTCATCTTGTAGGATTTTTTTTTTGTGAGCCCCAAAGAATAGATTCTTAATCGTGCACTTTGTAGAATTCTTTTTTATTTCTTGGGCCACACATGGCAGTGCTTAGGGCGTATCCTTCAATATGTGCTCAGGGATTACTCCTGACAGATGTCAGGGATTGAATGTTGGTCTGCTCTTTGTAAAGCACTTGTCTCCATCTCTGTAATATCAAGGTGAATTTTGCCCCAGAATTTTTTTTAATTTTAGTTAGAAAAAAAAAAAAAGAAAACCTTTAATTCATCTTTCTCAATGGAGTTCTCAGTTACTTGAGGATAACTAGTATAGAGTTGATGTACAAAAGAAAGTCTGAGATTTAAATAAACAATGAAATTAATGCCTCTAGTTCTGCAGGAATCCCAGACTATGGTGTATGGTGTGAGTAAAGGGAGATCCAGAAACTGGGCCAGTAGTTGGGACAAAATGTGGGCCAGTGATCTCAAGCACAGGTATAACAAAACATGCTAGCAATCAAAAATTACTTAGTAAACTACCACTTTCAATCCATTTTATTTAAGGTAATCCACAAACCTACTCATCTTTCTTTTTGAAATCACCATAGCTTAGTTCTTATATGTCAGAGAAACAGCCTATCATTTTTAAAAACAAACAAAACAAAACTAATAGTCTGATGAATTTATTAGAATACTGGCTTGAGAGTCCATGAATTGAAACTGATTTGTGGAAGGACAAAGTGCAAATGGTGAGACAAATTCTTTAAATTCTGCTTAAACAGGAGGGAAGATAAGAACACCAGGAATGTCACCTTCATTCTGGCCAATGTGGAAATCATTGCTAAGTGGGTGAAAGTATATTTTGCACTCACCAAGGTATATTGGCTTTTGCTCTTCTTTAAAGACTTGTTTTCATTAAGTGAAACTGATAGAGGCAAGCAGAATGCCAGGAGGCATTGCCAAGTGGATGAAAGATCAGTGAACCGGGGCTGGTGAGGTGGCGCTACAGGTAAGATGTCTGCCTTGCAAGCGCTAGCCAAGGAAAGACCGTGGTTCGATCCCCCGGCGTCCCATATGGTCCCCCCAAGCCAGGGGAGATTTCTGAGCGCTTAGCCAGGAGTAACAGAAGTAACCCCTGAGCATCAAATGGGTGTGGCCCAAAAAAAACAAACAAAAAAAATCAGTGAAGCAGCAATGAATTCTGGGTAAGTCACCTGATCTCATGGAGTCTTTATTTCTTTCTCTCAAAAATGGGAGGAATGATCACTACAGAGCCTCTCCTTTATGCTATGCTGAGAGATGCCACAGCAGAGAATGCTTGAGAACCAGCTTTATAAAACCATGCACTCTGAATTCACCTTTCTTCTGGTGAATATACAGGAATATACAGGAAACCGAGAAAGGAGGAGCAAGTCAGTAGGCATCAGACATAAGCAAGATTCCAAAGCATCACTCAGGAACTCAGAAGATAGCACACAACAAGGAAACACAAGAAACTTGCTTTCTTTTATTTAATCATTTTGAGTAAATTCTTTCCCTGGGAGTTTTGTTCCTTACAGCATTGTTGGGTATTCCAGAGGTTTTATATAACCCTTTTAGGACCTGAGAAATTGTTTTTCTCTTTAGCCCAGAGAGGGGCAGGATGGAATGTTCAGGGACAGAAATGTCCAGGAAGGTGATTCTCTCTGGATCTTCAGTTAAGTTGGTACCAGTTAGAACAAGGGTCAGTTGATCAAGGGCCAGAGTATAACTACAGCCCTTGGCCACTGCAGACATCTCCAATTGATCACAGAACCGTTCCTACAGCAAGCCTGAGGGTATTGTCAGAGCCCTCTGGATAGTGCTGGTAACTTGATCAGAGGAAGCTGTGATTCATTTATCACGTCTGTTCTATGCTCTGAGGCTTTCTAATCAGACTCTTCTGTAACAGTTAAGGAATTCCCTCTTCATCTTATTAATAAGCAAACCTAAACCAATAATTTCCAGATTTTGTGACTTGTCCTTAAGTTTTCCAAACTCCTATGGATCACATAGAGTTCTTAGCTGAGCCAGCATGGGAGCAGTTAAACCAACAATCCAACTTGTAATTCCAAAGATGCCCCTCTCTCTCTCTTCCTCAGCCCCACAGGATACACCATCCTTCTCGTGCCATTAGCTGTTGGCGTCCAACAACTGTGAAGATGAGAAGGAAACCTGACCCTGTAGCCGGATGATGTTTATACAGATGCAATGGCTTCCTTAGCATGTTTGGTTAGGAGGAGCTGAGAGCTGGAGACGAATCTCAGGAATGTGTAAATAAAGTGACATTGACAGAGACCTTTAGGAACATGTGTGAGCCCCATACAAACCGTAGTTAGAGAAGAGATACTTGATCTTTACTGGACCCCTTTGACAATCTGGTAAAGTTTATGGCCTATCTCAAGATATTGCTTTTAAGACAGTAGAAGAAAAACACAAGGGGCTACAAAAGTACAAAAGATTGTACTAAACAACTAAAATGTTGTTGGAAGGTTTCTAAAAACAAAAAAAATCCACAAACTAGTAAAAATCCACAAACTAGTAGGGGCTTCTTTATCAAGCATAATTGCAACTCTAATTACCATAATTTTGCAGGCATGGTTAAGGCAAAGATTTTGAAATATTTGCCAATATTACTATTGGTGACAAAGTCTTAAGTACCAGCTTATAATACTCCTGGATTTTGTAGATACATCTAAAATAGAATGGTTGCTAAATTTTCTAAAGTTATGAGTAAGAAAAATAAGTGGATTCCCATTCTCATCTCCTGCTCTACATCAAAATAATTCATAAACTCACTGATTTATGTCCAGGAAGCCCAGATATCAAACTCACATTTAGACATGAAAATGCCTGGATGAGCAGGAGCTCACAGCTATCTCTAGAGCACAGATTCCCAACTTTTCAGGAAAATATTTATACAGTACCCTTTAAAAACTTCTGGTGGGTGGGGGGGAAAGAGGGCATCAGAAGGGGAGAGGGAAATTGTTGACATTGGTAGCAGGAAATATGTACTAGTGAAGGATATTGTATACAGTATTGTATGATTGTAACTCAATCATGAACAACTTTATCTGTGAATAAAACTATAGTATGAATAACCTTGTAGTCATGGTGTTTAAGTAAAAAAGTTAAAAAAAAAAAAAAGGAAACAAGTAAAGCTCCCTTATTGAGACAGAGAGTATTCCCATCCACACTCCCAATTATTTCAGAAAATCTTCCACAAAGTCCCTTCCCCCAACACACTCTGGAACTATCTTACCCATTTTGGGAAAGATGGTTCTAGACCTTCACTTAGATTATGCAGAAGAAATTAGTCCATTATAAAAGGTTTGGCTTTCTTGTGGGACCCTCTAGTCTCCTCTTGCAAAAAAATCTTTTCAACATTCCAAGCTTTCCTTGAAGGTTAAATTCAGCTTAAACACACTCTCTAGTACAGGGCCTGTAGATTAAGCATCTGAATTATGGGTGTACAGTGGTGTATAAATCCTTCTCAACCTGCAGCCATCTCATGCTCATAGGGCTGAGATTCATAGTGATTTGAACCCTGGCCAGCAGAAGAATGAGGAGGAATTGACATTTTCCCTATATCTGACTTGAACCAGAGTTCCTCGGAAGGATTCATCTCAGCACACAAGGGCCACTAACTGGAACAGGAATAGAATGAACACAGCTTCTTGCATTCCTCAGGCTTCCTCTCAAGGGACAAAGAAGCCAAGGGAAAAAAAGACAACCCTACACCATGCAGTGTCCTGAAAACTGCTTTATATTATCCTTGCTACTGTATTGTTACTGGTTTATGTTAGATCAGCAGAAAGTGTGGCTGTGGGGATAGTATAGAGGCTGGGGAAAGGAGTTGGGTATGAGGGAAGTACCTTATACTTGGGGATAAATTTTAGGAAACTGGATTGTGGTGATCTGTGGTACATTATAATTTCTATTCACATTTTAATGTGTGAATGGAATGATATTCTTTTTTTGTGAGAAAGAGGTTTGGACCAAACATTCAATGCACAGGGCTAACCCCTGGTTCTTTGCTCAGCAGCCATGCCTGAAGGGGATTAGGGGACTATATGTGGCAGCTGGGATCAAATTGTGATGTGCTACATACAAGGAAAATATCTTAACCCCTGGATCATCTCACTGGCCCTAAATGTTCTTTCTGATAGTATTAAAAGGTGAGTGATTGCATTTTCATGGCATTTTCCCTTATTTATTAATACATATCACAAAGAGAGTCCCTGAAATTCATACTAGAAAAATAGCTCCTGAAAGCAAATCAAAATGCCTTTTTTAAAACAATATTTTAGTCAGCACCGGAGTTCACAGTGTATAGTACTTGGATGCATTTTGATTCCTTCTTGGGTTTATTCTTGATGATGGTGACAGACTTGAACTCCTGGGCCATCCAGTTTGTCCTGGATCTAGGTGACTTTCTGGAATGTGGCACTAGAGGAAATCAACAGTGAGAATCATTGGTGCAGATTCACACTGAGAATAGCTAAGCCCATATGAGTTGTATACTCACAGACCCACACCCTTCCTCACCCTTGCTATTGAATTTGGCAGCAGCTCTAGAAGAGAAGCAGTGGGCCCTGTTGTCCAGGTTTAAATTTAAAATTTAAATTAAATTTTATTTGGTTTAAATTTAAATTTTAAATTTAATTTAATTTAAATTTAAATTTATTTAAATTTCATGAAAGGCTTTTTCTTGGGGTTTGCCCCATATCTATCTGACTGGTCTCTGATTCAGCCAGTTCAGTGATGGACTCTCTGGCCAGCACTCTGCCATAGTTTTGTGGGTCCGAAAGATTTTTCCAACACCTGTGCTCCCCCTGTATCTGAATGAAAAGGCCCCCAGTGTGGAGATCATATGGTTGGTATTGGAGTTAAAAATTGGCTGGGGCACAAAAACTCCAGCTCATTCTTCTTGTGCCAGATCGCTGCTCCTAATTCAACTGATATAAATATGCTAGTCCTCCACTTATTGGCAATAGTATCCTGGCTGAAACAGCTGACCCCCTCAGCCTTGCCTTGCCTCAGGGGTCCCACCTATGGGGACAAGGAGAGACATAGGGGGAAGGTGCACAAAGCATTTGGCATAAGGGATCATCTTTACTCAGCAGACCAGCATACACATGCCCAGAAAGGGGTTTTCTGGTGGTGCCCTGGGACCCCTCAGGTCTCCCCCTTCAGGTGGGCCTGGGAGCTGAGGGTAGAGCATCTTGAGATGAGCTGGACCAGAAGAGCCACTTTGTCAGCTGGCCAATCTTTCCTGAGTGTTGCTTTGACTTGTACCTTAACTTTGGTTTTTTTTTCCCAGTGATACAGGAGAGGGCCATCTCAAATGAGAAAGATATTTGGCAGGGAGGGACTTGGGGCCACACCAGTGATGCTCTGACCTTACTCCTGGATTTCTGCTATAGGATCCCTCCTGGTTGGAGTTGTTGGGGGTGGGGTGAGATGATGGCGTGACCCATGTAATACCAAGAATCAAAGTTGGGTCTGCTGATTGCATTACAAGAGCCTTAATTCTTGTGTTATTTTCAAGCCCTGGAAGAGATTTTATGTTGTCTTTCTGTATAGCAAATTGAGCAAAGGATGATGTGTGCTTTATAAGTTGTAGGGAAGAGAAAGTTGTGTCCATGTGTATATGCTTGAATGTGCAGATGTGTATGCATATGAACATGCTAAAGTTTCTAATACTCTAGGAGAAGAGATGCTAAAGAAAAAGGGATGCTTGTGTATGCTTGTGCATGTGTAAGGTGTAAAATACACATAAGAGAAGGCTTCTAGCACTGCAGAAGAGAGACCAGAGAGAAGAGGAATATATGTGCATGTGTGTGTTTGTTGTATTCATATGCATTCATTTGTGTGCATGTGTGTACATGCACATGCTAAGGTTTCCAATACTGAAGTATAAAAAGAGATGTCAGATGCTCAGGACAATCAGCTGTCAGAAACATCTCTTTGAGAAATCCCATAGTTACTGCTCCTGATCAGAATGACCTCATGACACCATCATTCACACTTAGGGCTGGATTCATGGGGATTCAGATTCCACTGAGCCAGAGCAGTCCCTGTGGGATGAGTTCTCTTATAGGCAGGCAGATGAGTTCTGGGAATGTGCGGGCTTCCAGGAAAATGAGGTGCAATAGAAGTGGGAGAGAGTCACTTCCGGGTCACCGTGTCTAACTTCCTGCTCTGGTTGCTCACCAGACACTAGTTAAGAGGTGCCCCCTTTACAGGTGCATTGCTGAGTTCTCATAGCCAGATATTTCCAAACCCTGACAACTACATTTCTTCACATATACACACCCCACAGCTATTCTAGATTCTTCCTAAGCTTTGTCATGGATTCACTGTCCTACTCCAAAACTGTGGAGGCAGTGTGGAACATGCAGTCAAACTCTGTTTGGCTCCCCTTTCTCTCCTCATGCTCTGTGAGAATGAACAAAAGGAGGGAATATGTCAAGCATCCATCTACTGCCCACCCAGCTCCTTGGGGAAAGGGCTAAGGCAAGGCCCACATTCTCCAGTTTACTCAGAATATTTAATAAGACCAATAACAGACTTTCCCTCCTTCACAGAATTTGATTACAGAGGCTCTCAAAGGCATTCTCTGAAATAGAATTTTATAAAAGTCAACACAGAGAAAAGCATTGCAATATTTCTATCATGATGGACCCCAGACTCTGACCTACTAAGCCTACGGGTAGGGGCTGTGGGTCCACGGGGACCCACCGACTTCTTCCTTCTCTGGAAAAACTCCAAATTCAGGCACTAATGGAAAACACAAGAGCTAGTTTGACTACTGCAATTTAATAAGGCGTGACATTTCTACACTAATCCTCATAGATATTCCATTAGAGCAAATTTTTCAAGACAGACTACTAAGACAGGCCCTGTGATGGCCACAGAGGATGGAGAGACTTCTCTCTGGAAAATAGAGCAGTTGCAAATAATCCTTACTAACTTCTGGAATAATTAGCCATGGCTGTCTCTTTCTGAAAAAATGTTCCCTTTAGGTCATCTGCTAGGCACTGGTTAAATCCTAAACTGGACTGGTTTGAGTCAGGAAGTCTGATGCAAGAGAAAACCTTTGAGGAATGGCTATATAAAATGTAGTGAGAGAAACTGAGATTTGGAAATCCTACCCATTGTAAAGAGATTCAATCTGCCTGGATGTGGACAGAATCCAGTTTTTGTGGGGGGTGGGTGGGGGTTTCATCTGGGGTGAGTGAGTTCTCAAAAATTGTCTATTGATTCTGGTAGTAACTCAATTGACCCTCCCTCTCTCCCTCCCTCATACCCTCCCTCATACCCTCCCTCTCTCCTTCCTTCCTTCCTTCCTTCCTTCCTTCCTTCCTTCCTTCCTTCCTTCCTTCCTTCCTTCCTTCCTTCCTTCCTTCCTTCCTTCCTTCCTTCCTTCCTTCCTTCCTTCCTTCCTTCTACTTCCTTTATCTTCCTTCCTCTTTCTTCCTTCCTTCCTTTCTTGCCGAACCCAGGGTCTTTATTTGGGATTGAATCCAGGGTCTCTCACACACAAAGAAAACATTACCACAGAGCAACATACCCAGCTATATATTTAAAACAGAAATAATATAGAGACTGCAGAGAAAGAACAGGAGTTGAGGCATTTGCCTTATATGGGGCCTAACCTTTTTCAATCCCCGGCAGCATATATAACCCTACTGGGAGTGGTCACTGAGCAGAGAACCAAGAGCAATGCCAGATGTGACCCAGAAATCAAACCAAAACAAATAAACGAAGAGCAAAATCAAAAGTTGAAATAGTACATTTTCATAATGCTACAAAGATTTAGGGTACAGACTTGTTCACCTGCATATGTGTAAATTATATTTGCTGCCATAATTCTGATTTTCATCCATCACTACTCACTCAATCCTTTTGCTGATTTGCCTATCTCCTCCTGTCCCTTTTAATAACTACTTTAATAACTAATACGTGGTCTTAGAATCTAAGGTTGTTCAGAACAGATATTCAATCTACAACAAGCAGTACAAGTGGGGACCAGTTACACTAGCATTCTGGCAGGTGGGGGAAGGAGATATGGGATGCCTGCTGGGAAGAGGAGTGGAGGGAGGACAACAGTGGTGGTGGAACTACCCCTCATTTATTGTCATTATGTACCTTAGATATCACTGTGGAAAAATTGTAATTTACTTTGTCCACAATAAAAATTAAAAAAAAAAAAAGAGTGAGACAAAAGTACCTATCCAAGGGACAAAAAGAAAAAAAATCTAAGGTTGTTGTTTTTCATCTGACTTCACATCTCTGCCTCTGAGTACTTCACTAAATATATACCTTCAGTCCTATCCAGGTGCTAGCAGATGGCATTGTTCATCTTATCTCATTGAAGGTTCCACTGAGTAGTACATTTTAATTTTATCCTGTTCTCTGCAATGGATTGTTTCCCCCTCTTGGCTATTGTGAATAATGCTGTGAGGCAGTGTTTTCAGTGTTGGGATTCAATGCCCAGAAGAGGGAAAATTGTATCATATAGACTTTCTAGTTTAGGGCCCGGAGAGATAGCACAGCGGCGTTTGCCTTGCAAGCAGCCGATCCAGGACCAAAGGTGGTTGGTTCGAATCCCGGTGTCCCATATGGTCCCCCGTGCCTGCCAGGAGCTATTTCTGAGCAGACAGCCAGGAGTAACCCCTGAGCATCACTGGGTGTGACCCAAAAACCAAAAAAAAAAAAAAAAGAATTTCTAGTTTGACTTTTTTTTTGAGGAACCTCCCTCTGGGTTGCACCAATTTGCATTCCCACCAACAAAACTTGCCTTCTCTCTGCATCTTGCCCACAGGAATTTCTTTCTAGGGAAAGTAAGAGTTTTATTTCCTAGAGGACTAGTACTTGTGTGTGCTTCTGGATCTTATTGGGACTGGACAGAAGGTGGAAGAACTATTGCTCATAGCTGCTGAGAGAAGCCCCTACCCACCCCATTACTCTGGAGATGCTCTTGCTGAGATCTGAAACATGTTATTGCTGCCAAATCCAGGAACTGCCCATACTAAATAAAATAAGTTACATAGGCACTAGAGAAAATCCTTACAGAAAAATCAAAAAAGCAAAATGTACCACTATATGAAGTCATAGTGTAAGGCAGGAATTTTCAAAGCTTTGGTTTCAAAGGGGTCCCAACTGTATGTCTACAAAAGTGTTATTAACGACTGGAACATGTGATTCATGTATGTCTCACTCTTCCTTCGATACATCTGGGAGTGCTATACTTCATCAGTTTCCAGTCTTTATCTGCAAGTGCATAAAGGGTCAGTATGTCTGGATTTCACCAGGTCTTAATGACTGCTTTTTGTTTAATGTCTCCAATGATGGAAGTTTTATTTTCTTCCAAGATGTTGCTATTTTGAAAAACTGCTGTAATTGATTATTATTCTTGACTCCAGAAATAATACAAGAATCTGGTCATTTAGTTAAGAGAGCCAGAAGCAGAACTTTTGGGTTTACAGTATTGTACATTTTACATTTCAGAATATGTTTTGACACATTTTCCATGAATACAGTAGTACCTATGGGAATATCCATTTCCCTGTGTTTTTGATGCTCTTTCACTGAGGTTTGAATATCTGCTATTTCTCTATAACAGTTTAGGTTGAGTATTTCACATAGATTTTTTTTATTTCTTATTTAAACCCTTTGCTCATTTTTCAGTAGATTGACATACTTTTCTCAATCTGTATGAGTGCTATTTCTTTTCTCATGAGCAGTTGTGCTCATTATTACTAAGTCAAAAGTCTTCTTAATCCAATTCAGTTCCAATCCCACCCTATCCAATGATTATTTTAAACTAAATTTATAATACAACACTATTCCATATGTTAACAGTTTAAGTAGAGGGGCCAGAGAGATAGCATGGAGGCAAGGCATTTGCCTTGCATGCAGAAGGTCAGTGGTTCAAATCTGGGCATCCCATATGGTCCCCCGAGCCTGCCAGGAGCAATTTCTGAGCATAGAGCCAGGAGTAACCCCTGAGCACTGCTGAGTGTGATCCCCCCAAAAAACAAAAAAACAAAACAAAAAACCCCCACAACATTTTAAGTAGAGCTGGAAAGATAAGTCAATGGAGCAAGTACAGGAGCTACTTAATTCCTGGCACCACATGGTCTCTTAGGCATTGCTGAGAGCACAAGTCAGAAGAACTACCAGCACCACCTGGTACTACCCCACAACAAATGCTTTACAATATCCATAATGTCGGGGCCGGAGAGATAGCATGGAGGTAAAGCGTTCGCCTTGCATGCAGAAGGTCATTGGTTCGAATCCCGGCATCCTATATGATCCCCTGAGCCTGCCAGGAGCGATTTCTGAGCGTGGAGCCAGGAGTACCCCCTGAGTGCTGCAGGGTGTGACCCAAAAACCAAAATATATATGATGTCACATCTCAAAATAATTCCCTTAATATCATCAACCCTCTAATATTTATTCCTCCTTATCCCTTACATTAAAATATAATAATTACTTCAAAGCCATTAAATGTTCAGCATTTCCGCCAGTGTCTTCTTATAAAAGATTTAAATTTTTTTGTTGGAATTCAAACCCAAAGGGTATCTCTAAATCTCATCAGTTTAAAAATATGCTTTTCAAGTTAAAAAATATATATATAGTTCATTCTCTAATTTGTTGGAGAAGTCTGATGGTTTTTCCTATGGAGTTGTTTCCTGCCTTTTGCTGACTGCATCTGTTTTTTAAACAATTTCACCCCCACCCCACCCCCTTTCCTTCCTTCTTGTTGCAACGACCCAGCCCACAAGCATGCAATAGCTGTGAGGCTCCCACTAGGTTTGCATACTCAGTCAAGGGGAATCCGTGCAGTGCTGGCTAGGGGGTTCTCCTTGGGGTGATGCTTGCAATTTTTGGGTTGCATTGCTATCAGGAGGTGACACCTTTTCCCTGTGGGGCCTTCATACATAGCAGGATATGACTCTGGGGCTTGCCAGGCTTAAAATCAGCTGCCAGGATAACTTAGTTCCCTGGAGGCTCGCAAGCCCTGGGTCAAGTTGAAGGTGCCTGAGATGTCAGAGTTGTGAACCTCAGAGTTCTCCCTGTGGTCCAGTCAGATTTCACCTGAGGCTCTTGACGTTTGTTGTCAAATCAAACTTGATGGACACGAATTCTCAAGAATGTTAGATGCCAGAAGAGTAACGGTGTGTTAGACTAAGCATCCTGGCTCTCTGAGAAGTTTGCCACCATTCTTCGCAGGGTTCACTTGAGTCCACCTGGCAACAGCGACTTATTTACACAAGTGAATAAGGGACATGCAACCGGGTGGGAGAATTAATGACTCTGTTATGCAGAGATCGTGCAGAGGTGCCCGACCTCCTAGCTATGAATGATTTTCCTGACAGGGTTTCTGATTGAGCTGGACCAAAGTGTGCTCCTGAGTTCACCAGGCTGCCCCTAGGCCTGTGAGAAGCCCTGGTGAAGGCCACAGAAGCTGGTGGGTGCTCCTCTAAGCAGAGACGTGGGGTATAGCTTTCACAGTAAGGGACTACTGAGTCCCCAACACAGCCTGGAGACCTGGAAAAGAGTGCTCAAGAGGTGTGGACATTCCCTACTGGAATGCTCCTGCACACTGTCCACCTGGTCCCTGTACCCAGGGTGGACTCTGACATCCCGGAGGAACCGTGTCTCCTGCGCAGATGTTCAGAGCGGAGATGCCCAGCCGACTGACCGGAAAACTCCAGCAAGGAAAGCACCAGAAACTCCAGCTTCTTTCCTCGGCCGTGTACCTCCAACGCCCTCTATTGATGAAGCACGGCGCCCGAAGTTGGAAAGGCTGAGATCAGGCCTTGTGGTGGGGCTGGAATGAAGCAAGGGATGGTAACAGGCAAGTACAGATCAGAGAATGGACTTAGGTTTTCATGAAGATCTGCAAAAACGGTGATCTCATTCTGTCTGCAAAGAGTACTCTGCAAAGAGTACCTGGACGCTCCGTCCACACCTCTGAATTGGTTGCTTCCTTCTGCACCCAGTTGAGGTCCACAGAAAGGATCAGAGTATCTAATGCACTCCCCAGATCTGATCTGAGCCTCTCTACTTCGGGCTTTTTCCCCACTGGAAATTCCACTAATTTTCTTACCACTTCTTCAATCTGTGCTCTTGTCTTGTAAATTCCTTCCAATGGAATATCTGAGGTGTGTGTGTGTGTGTGTGTGGGGTGTGTGTGTGTGTGTGTGTGTGTGTGTGTCCAAAAGTAATTCATTCTACACCAGCGTGAGTAATGGATATCACTACTCAACCTTACATATGGTGAGCTTGGAGTTGGAGTGGTAGTTCAGTAGGTAGGGCACTTGTTTTGTATATGGCAGACTAGATTCTATCCCCTGCATTGCATAAGGTCCCCCAAGGCTGCCAGGAGTGATTCCTGAGTACAGAACCATTAGTCAGTTCTGAGCACTGTTGAGTGTGACCCTCAAACAAAATAAAATTAAAAATGGGGAACCTAAAATTTGGAAGAAAGTCTCTAAAGTCAGGCATTTTTATGGGTGGTGAACAGGGCTAAGATTAGCACTCTAAGTTGATAGATTCAGAATTTTGGGTGCTGAGGGACCCCCAGTCTCTTGCTTATCTGTCTCCAGGTAACTCCAAACTCAATGTCCTGCTGGCTGTTCATAAAGTCATGGTGATCTAAATTTCTGGTTATGGAAAATGTTCTCCAACATCATCCTGAAAGATTACTTTTAGACTCCTACAGCCAACCCCAGTCAGTTCAAGGTCTGGTCCCTAGAACCTAATATCAGTAACTTGTATTCAATGTCAGTTATTTTCTCTGGACCCAGCAGGATGGAGCAAATACTAAAATTCTCTCCTCTTCTGAAGACATTATTCTCCCCTTCCCCATCATCCTGACCCTCCATCACCCAGGCAGAGGGAAGGACAGAAGTGAGACCCTCCTTCCTAGAGCAGTCTGCTCTGTATTGATCAGAAGGGTCCAGTCCCCATCAATAAGAACTGAGATTCCATGGGATTCTTTCCTTGGAGACCTAGCACCACACCCCTAGTATGCATGAGATGCTGAGTTCGATCGCAGGCACTCCTGGCTGGGGTTGTCCTGAATGCTTCACACTCTGAAAAAGCCTGAAAACCATAGAATAAAGCAAAGGAAATGGATTTTCTCTGCCTTGTCAGGAAGCCACGAGCCAGCCCCTTCCAGCTGTGCAGACTGCAGAAGACTCATTGCCATTCTCTTTGCCCTCTTCCTCCTCGGGCATCCTTCCACCTGCCCCTGTGCTTGTCTCTGGCCACACTTCCCATCTGCCTCTTGCTTCTCTTTACCCGCTCCTTCCGATCTGGCCACATCTTCCTCTCAAACTTCCTCCCATCCAAACTGATGGCAAAGTTAAACAAACTAACAAAGGAAGGCAGGGGGAGTGGGGAGGGGGCAAGTGACCAGCTGCTGCCTTGCCTGAAAAGCCCTTTCTGAGCCTGCCTTAATATAGAGTCTCTGGGTATCTCAGAGCTTGGCTCTCATTCAAGGCCAAAGCCGGAGGTGTGGAGTTGCTGTGCGGAAGATGAAGGTGAATCCAGGACATTTCTATTTTCAGTGGCAATTGTGTTTCTGGAAAAGGCAGCACATCACATAATAGGAAATCCTAAGAGTGTGAAGACCACTTCCTGCCCATTGAAGCATTATTGTCTTTGGTTGTCGGTTGTTTCAACTGTAGTAGAACCTGGTGATGGGGGGAGGGTGGCAAAGCTGGGGTAAGGATACTCTGAGAAAGCAGGGATGGCCAAGGGAAGGGATTTTAATTGCAAGCGAAAACAAGTCCATTTAGAAAATTTCAGAACAAGGAAATTCTGATGACTTTGTGGTAATGGTGTCTATTCAGGCAAGGCTCTGTCTTGTGGCTGGAGAAATAAGCTATCATTGGGATTCTTATTGGAACTCAAGCCCAAGACCAGCAGCCCACTGGGGCAGCTAGAAGGCTTGAAGCCCTTCTCAGCTTCTAAAGTGTTGATGAGTCCCCCAGGGTTCGTTAAAAATGTAAATTCTAATGGAACATACTGGAAGGAAACAATGATTCTACCCAAGCTCTGCCAGCTCATCCTCGTCTCCATCCTGATTCTACCTGCAAGAATTGGGAATGGATGTTGATGTAGGCGAGTTAGGATTGGGAGTCAGAAAACTGAATTACACTTCCTCATCTGGAGGTGTTCTCTCTTGCAACTCAGAAGGACCAACGGAGTAAGGAGCCTGTTGGTTGTGAGGCATTCAATCATCCTGAGAAACTAAAAAACTGGTTGGTCCTGCGGTCAAGACTGAGGGGGAATTTTGCATCAGAGTCTGCTCTGAGTGTCTGGGTACCACAGTCTGGGAAAGGAGAGACCAAAAGAAGGAGCAGAGTACACAGAAGTGAGATGAATGTGACTGCCATTGTAGGAACCAAGGAGAAAGACCAGAGCTGGCTGGGTGTAGTGACCAGCTAATGCGACCCTCAGGGGATATGCCAGTGACCACCAGAGCATGCCTCGGGGTGTGAACAGGAGTTGCTCTGGAACCACAAAAGTCAAGAACAAATGGGGTCAGCTTCCTCAGGAAACATAGGGGCTAGAACACACAGTTTTCCTCTAGCTATTAATTCATTTTCAGATCTGGAGCTCATGGTTTGAAGGCTGGTTTCTCTGAAGAATAATCCCAAACACACAGCTAAGACATTAGGCGGTTCCTCACAAATCCTTACCCCAAGGTCCCCATAGAATTTACCCAGTAAATCCACACTGTCCTGGAAGGGCATTGCCATTTGTCAAAGATTATTATTAGGAAGAGGGTCTGTGCTGGTATTGACAACACGCTCTCAGAACGCAGCCAGGACTCATAGAGTGGGGAGCGAGCAATCAACAGAAATTGCACAGCATGGTACATTTAAGCTGAATGTCCCTGCACACCACAGTACAATCAACCCCACTTCTAGCAGAATACAGGTAGACTAGATGGCCACACAGAAGCTGGCAGAGAAGGGCAGAGTATGAAGAAAAGAAATAAACCTGGGCTAGAGTGGTGGCGCTAGAGGTAAGGCGTCTGCCTTGCTAGCGCTAGCCTAGGATGGACCGTGGTTTGATCTCCTGGCATCCCATATGGTCCCCCCCCAAGTCAGGAGTGATTTCTGAGCGCATAGCCAGGATTAACTCCTGAGCATTAATGGGTGTGGTCCAAAAACAAAACAAACAAACAAACAAACAGAAAAAGAAATAAACCTGATCAGGGTACATTGTGCTGGCTGTTTTGATGTCTTATGTATTTTCACCAGGGCCAGTTCCAAGGCTCCCTGCCCCTCACCAAGTCACTGAGCACAAAGCTAGGCAAAGACACGTCAGTACAGAGCTAGGCTGGTATGTGGGCAACTGCTGTAGCCTTGGATCATGGTGCTGAGCTAAGCCCTTCCCACCAGGATGGCAGCAACAATGCTCCCCAAAGTCCATGGTAGAAGAGTGAGGCGAGTTAGTGAAAACTTGGGGGGAAAGAGTTACAGCCCAATTTGTAGGTGGATTCACAGCCCCTGGTAGATTTAATGGTCTGAAGTCTCACTTCTGGTTGAAAGGCTTAGATGTCTCCCATCATGGGGGTTTCTGCCTGGGCTGTCAGGAGATGTAGGCTGAGGAGGACTGAACCCCAGTGACTCCGAACTTCACAGACAATTAGGCCTTGCCCTGGAGATAAGGGCCTTCCTGGGGTGGGACCAATAGATTTTAGAGTGCTTTTGGCAGGGCCCCTCAAACCATATTGAAAATGCAGATAGCAGGGTCTGTGGTGTTTAAAGGGCTCTGTCTCTGACATCACATCCTCACACATTAGCCATATGCCTCTCTCTCTCTCTCTCTCTTTCTCTCTCACACACACACATTCACTTCTCACCTTCTCACACCTCTCAGTCACACTCACAGTCATGCACACACAACTCACACACATCTCTCCACTCACATCCCTCTCAAATAGCGTTACACACACTTCACTCCCACGCACCTCTTGCATGCAGTCTCACACTCTGAGACACACGCCTAACACAATCTCACACACATCCTCTCAGACTAGTCTCTTTCACATACATTCTTCCACTCACCCCTCACACTGTCGCAATATTCCTCTCACACTCACCGTTGCAAACTCACCTCTCATATTAGCACACTTCAACCCTGTTGGCCCCCTTTTTTTCCTCTGTCAGCTTTTCTAGATTCAAATGATATATAAAATAAGGCATTTAAATTTCACATGGTGGTGGCCTGAAATGTGAACAGACCCTGCCATACTACCCCAGTAAATTTACACCCTCATCACTTCACTCTTTTATTTCTTTTTCTTTTTTCTTTCTTTTATTTATTTATTTATTTATTTATTTATTTATTTATTTATTTATTTATTTATTTATTTATTTATTGGTTTTTGGGTCACACCCGGCAGTGCTCAGGGGTTACTCCTGGCTCTATGCTCAGAAATCACTCCTAGCAGGCTCAGGGGACCATATGGGATGCCGGGATTCGAACCACCAATCTTCTGCATGCAAGGCAAATGACTTTCCTGCATGCTATCTCTCCGGCCCCTCTTCACTGTTTTTCTATGTGTGTGTGTGTGTGTGAACATTGCAATTTCACTCAAAATACCCTATTAAGGAGGGATATGGGGGGCCCGGAGAGATAGCACAGTGGTGTTTGCCTTGCAATCAGCGGTTCCAGGACCTAAGACGGTTGGTTCAAATCCCGGTGTCCCATATGGTCCCCAGTGCCTGTCAGGAGCTATTTCTGAGCAGACATCCAGGAGTAACCCCTGAGTACCGCCGGGTGTGGCCCAAAAAACAAACAAACAAAAAAAAAAAACAAAAAAAAAAAGGAGGAATATGGGGTGAATTGGTGGTGGGAATGTTGCACTGGTGAAGGGAAGTATTCTTTTTATAACCAAAATCCAACTACAGTCATGTTTGTAATCATAGTGTTTAAATACAGATTTTAAAAATGGCCTTAAAAAATAAGACACAATTTTCTGGAAGTTTCTGAGCACTCTTATGCATGGGACAACCTGAGCATTCTTAGATCTCTGTTTTCTTTGTTGTCTTACAGGTGGAAGGTCTGCATTCTGGACCTTGCTTAGAAAAGTCTGGTCCTATAGGTAGGTAGGATCTGGCGGCCTTAAAGGGACCACCAGTATATACTGACCAGATTCAGCCACAAGAGGGCGCAAGGGGAGCCAGGAGCCCAGTTTACAAGCCTCAGAGCACTAGGGATCTGGAGAAAAGAGGAGACCTGAGGTAATAGGCGAGAATGTGAGAAAATAAACCAGTAGACTAAAATGGGAGAAAGAAAGGGAATGTTAAAAATGACAATCGTATACTCTATAAAATTATGAATGATAAATTTTGCACAATTCTAGTTGTGTGTGTGTTTTTGCAACAAGCATACATTGCTTTTCATAATCAAGAGAAAATAAACATTCATTTAAAAACAAATTGCAAAGAAGCAAAATAGAGTGGTGAACACAGGCATTCCTGTATTGCTCTAGAATATGAGGGGAAAGTAACGGTTATTGATAATTTTTTAATTTTGTCTATGAGGCCACATGCAGAGACTCTGGTCTCTTCAAAACCCAAGTTGCCCCAGATAGCATTATCATTTTCCTTAAAAATACAGGAATTGCTGGCAGAGCATGCCAAGATTTTGCAATGATTCTCTTGTGTTTGCTTTTGGGCCACATTTGGTGATAGTCAAGGGTTACTCCTGGCTCTGCATTCAGGAATTATTCCTGGCCATATGGGATGCTGCATATCAGACCCAGGTTGGCCACGTGCAAGTCAAACCCCTTACCTCTGTGGTATCATTCCATCCCTGCAAATGACTCAACTGAAATTGCTCTCATCTCTGCTCTTTGGTGAAAAACCACTCCCAATGGTCACAGCCATTTGTGATGTAGAAATTAAATAAGATTAAAATGTCATTAGAAGGCATTGTACAACCATGTTACTGTCCCTATTCAGAGAATTTAGTTTGTGGGTCCTAAGAGGCCCCCTGATTTAATGCAATGAGAATGATTTTTAATTAAGCATTATAGACCTCTGTTGTCTAATTGACACTTCTGCAAACCAGGGCAACCAACATAATTATTACAAGCATTAAGCACTTGACTTAGGAAACTGCCTTCTGAGTCCATTTAGAAAAAAAAATAAAAATAATTTTTTTTGATTGATGTTCTGCTTCTTTGGGACTTTGTATGTCATTTGCCATCTTAAAATGAGTTTTACGCATTTAAATGGAGCCACAGATGATTCAAAGCTTTCCTGGAAATTAATCCACACTGAGAAAATAAAGACAACCACTTCCATTAAAGTACATGGGCAGGGAGTTGGAGCTGTGGTGTGTGCGCAGCGGTGGGCACCCTCTACTCACATGCAAGCTTGGCATAGATCCTGGGGAAGCCCCTGACTATGGTCCCATTGCTTCCTGATTATTTGCTGATGACATACAGTTGACCTTGAATAACAAGGCGGAGATGCAAGAACCCTTGATTGTTGTACATTCAAAATTACTGTAAATACATTCCTTCACATCATTTTCTAAATAATTCCGACCTTTCTCTAGCTTTTCTCTTTTCTCTAGATTACTTTGGTATATCATTACATAGGACAACCAAAAAAGCCATTCAGTAGCTATATTGTTGGTAAGACATCTGCCCAATAGCAGGGCAGAAGTAGTTAAGTTTGGGTGGAGTCAAAATTACAAGCTTGGAGGAGGGATATTGTGCAAAGCGCTGGACTATATATATGCCTGATACATGAGGAGCTTCAGGTATAATTCCACATAGTTTCCTTGGCACTACTGAGTGTAGACCCAATGGCCCAGCTTCTCTGGGAAGTCACCGCCTCCACTAAATCAGCACCAGACACACATACCAAACACATACATACAGAAAAGTTACAGGTAAATTTTCAGTTGTATTGGCAGCATTAACCCTTGTTTTATTTGAGAGTACTGTTACCTTAAAAATAGCTATTCCTGGGGCCGGTGAGGTGGCACTAGAGGTAAGGTGTCTGCCTTGCAAGCACTAGCCAAGGAAGGACTGTGGTACGATCCCCCGGCATCCCATATGGTCCCCCCAAGCCAGGGGCAATTTCTGAGCACAGAAGTAACCCCTGAGCATCAAACGGTGTAGCCAAAAAAACCAAAAAAGAAAAAAATAGCTATTCCTTTTTTTAAAAAATACAGAGAAAAAGAAAAAGATAACACCAGAAGGAATGTGGAGACATGAATGAATCATGAACAATCCATCGATTCATGGATCATGAAGTTTATCATATTTTCCTTATATTATATAATGGCCAACATCAAATTTGTGTGGCACTTTTAAATAAAGTCTAAAGAGAAAGACTAATACAAGATTTCTTCACTCATATGTGGAATAGAAAGAAACAAAGCAAAGGAATATATGAAGCCAAATAAAATCAAACTGTTAGAGCTAAGGAGAGTAGGATGTTTGCTTTGCATTCATCGACCCAGATTAGATCCCTGGCTATTTTGCATGGTCCCCTGAGCCTGCCAGGTGTAATTTCTGAGCACAGAGCCAGGAGCGCCTGAGTGCCTCCAGGAGTGGTCCAACCTCCTTCCCCCAAGAAAATAAACTCTTAGACTCTGACCACAAAACCAAGGTTACCAAGTGGGCATGAGGTGGGAAGAGGTTGAAAAAATGTCAGGGAGTGGGCAGTGAATTGTGGTGGTGGAATATTAGCAGTTATGTGTTATAAAGAGGTATGAACTTGTACCCCTAAAACAATACAGTCTAGTAAACCAACATTACATCAAATTAAAAATATCTGATAGGATAAGAGAATAGCACAGTGCTTAAGGAACTTGCCTACATATAGTCAATCTTGGTTCCATCCTTGGCACCACATGGTCCCTGGAGCTCTGCAGGGAGTAACCCCCACATTCAAAACTGAGTAGCCCCTGAGCACTGCTAGTTGTGCCCTCAACAATGGATGTATACATATAAAATAACAATAAAACCAGGTTTATCATTAAAATGGCTCCTTGCAGCAGTTTCTCCAGACTTCCTGAGCTGGTCTGGGTTCAGTCATGAGTGATAAAAGTTTTGATAAGAGAAGGTATAACATTGTTAGGATCTATTTTCTCACTGCTCAAAATGCCCCTCACTGGAAATGAGAACAACAGCAACTCAACTGCTGTTTTCTTTTATTGGCAAAGGGAACTAGGCATTTCCTAGTATGCAGAGAATAAATGTTAAGATCAATGTCATGTTTGCAATTGAGGTATTTTAAAGGATCAAACACAGGGCGTACACCTGCATAGACCACATGTGTTATCAGTGTTTCCTGTACTCCAAAGAGCCTGAGTATCCCAGAGAATCAAAGAGAGATCAGGATACCCAGCATCCTGTTTCCAAGTCCTGCTAGCCATACCTGGGACTTCAGTCTTGTTTCTGGGATCCCCCCAAATCAAAGCTTCTGTCAGCTGCAAAGCTGGGCCTGCTATAGATGCTATTGCTTTCTGGCTGGGAATGGGTAGTCTTCAACATCCTCAGCTCACCCTAGCCATCTAGAGCTGTTACCCCCTCCTCCGACTTCCTGTCTAATCTTACCTGATGGTAAGACCAGCCTATTTTTCCGAGGGGTCTATGGAAGGTAACAAAGAGGTTGCCTCAGGAGTGTAAAGGGGGATTCAGAGAGATTCAGCGGGAGATCAGAAGAAGATTCAGCAAGAAGCCTCAGCAGAAGTAGGCAACATGAAGAGAGGAGAGTCAGGGTTAAATGGGAGGCTGCTTAAAAGGTTAGTTTAGAAGCCACACATAGTGTCTAGGGCCTTTAGTAAAGTTTCATGTTTCCTGACTTCTACTGACTGCTTGTGGATCATTTCCTCGCTGTGATCCTGAACCCTCAGACCCCGGCTGGAAGAAGATACAGGCGCCTGGCCTGGCCGAGAAAGGCCTTGCCATCCATCCACCATCATCCAGCCCCATCCAGGACTCTTATTAATTTAATCATTATTTCACAGAGAATCTCAATAGAAGCCACTAAATTGTACTCAAGAGCTCTTCAGGCATTGCTCTGTACTGCTCTGCTGAGTTTGCATCAATACTAAACTGTCTCATGTGAGCACAGAAACAGGAAGGTGATAGTTAGAGTTCCTGCTTGTAGGGTCCCTGATAGTGTTAAGACTGACCCAGAAGGGCTCTGCTGTTCACAGTGACCTTAATGAGTTTGGAACAATGATGCTTTTGAGCTACAAAGACACCCGGGGCTGAAGCAGTGGTGCAAGTGGTAGGGCATTTGCCTTGCGCGTGCTAACATGGTTCGATCCCCCATCATCCCATATGGCCCCCCAAGCCAGGAGAGATTTCTGAGTGCATAGTCAGGAGTAACCCTTGCTTGTCACTGGGTGTGGCCCAAAAAGCAAAAAAAAAAAAAAAATCTAAAAAAAAAGACACTCACCCACTGAGACCACTTTAAAGACTTTGCACTCGTTTGGATATTAAGCTTCTCATTTAGGATTAACCTACCTCTCTTTGTTCTTAAATACAGCTTTTTTTGACCATAGATCAAGGATCACACTGCATTTCTGACTCTCTCATTAACTCAAGTGACTGAATAGGGAATTAGTCTTATGAGTGGGATTCTAATTATAATCAGTTGTAGCTTTGCATATCTCATTAAATGCTACTTAACCCTTCTCTAGGTGAAGATGTCCCCAAACTTAAAATAACACCCAATTGTTATTTTTTCCATTGTTTCTGAGGGTCAGGAATTAGTCTGGGTACTTCAGCTAAATCACTCAAGAGTTATCAGCAGACTATGGTTATGGGCTTTGGTTTCATCACAAGCCTTCTTCTGAAGAGTGGAAAGAGGAGGGTTCAGAGCTCACTCACATGGCTGTGAAGGAAAATAAGAAAACTTGTATAGGTAATCTCATAGTTTTATTAGATTTAGCCATGTTGTTAGCTTCAATTTCTAAATTCACTGCCCTGCAGTTCCTAAGTTCCCAGGTCCCTCTGCCCCTTATGACCCCACAAGCTAGGCAGTAAAACAATTCACTGATGCCAATGAGCTACAGACTGGCCCAAAAAGATAAGAGACAGCTGTATGTGCTTGTGAAATATAAGAAATAGTCAGGTAAAGATTGATGTTGCTTTTAGCTCTGTCATTGTTTGCTGACTCAAGGCTATAAAATAGCTTTGAGACCCTGACAGGCCAAACTTCTCCCTAAGACCCTCATCCTGGTGAGTTAAGACATTCTCAAGGAGAAACAAACAGACCACTGGAATGTGAGCTGAGAAAAGTGGCGCCAGGGAAGGGGATTGTATGGTGTGAGCTAAAATTTATGTAGACCTGTGGAATGTTTGAAATATCACCTTTTGTAGTTTTGTGTAACTGGCATAAGATGTAATGGAATGCTCTGAAAAGTATAAAAACCTGCTCTCCCCTTAGCTTGGGGTTCGAGACAGCTTTTTGTGCTCAAACCCAGGCTTGTTTGAATAAAACAACCTCCAAAAATTCACTGATGGACTCGCCTCGATTTTTTGTAGTTTCTAACAGCTGAAGGAAGGATTTAGTTCCTGTTGGACTCTGCACACCTTCTTTCTTGTCTGGCTATGGGCTAAAATCTTTACTCTGTTTCTTGTCCCATACATTTTCCTATGAGGTTGTCACACCACACATGCGCGTGTGGGCACACACACATATACACGGAATCCACTAGATTTGCAACCTAGTCTTAATAACCCATCACCACAGCCATGGTCAATTGGAAGATTCCAGCTTCAAAGTTCATGGGGAGATTACACAGGCAAGGCATGGAGAATGAAGCTCATCGTAGAAGTCCCACCACCATTACCCAAACATCCATTCTTATTCCTTCCTCTGAGGCAGGTGGGATTATGGGTTTCCTGCCCTTTTATGGATAAGAGCATTGGTTAGTTAATGTTAGCATATCATTCACCCATTCATTCATTCACAAAATTAGATATTGAGGCTGCTACAAGCCTGATGCCATATTTGGCTCTTGGGAAGAAGGAACACTGGAAAAAGACACCCCCTATACACCATTTCTTTTATTCTGACCTTATACCTAGAATCCTATTTTCCAACCTTTTGTGGTGTTCTCAGACTGCTGGTATCTGGATGATCCACCTGAGTCCATCTGCACAGAGACACTGCAAGAGTTATACTACATTTCGGAGTAGTGATGAGCTCTCAGGCAGCTATTGTCTGTTCTGGGCCCACTGCTCTCCTCTAGCTTGTTCATTATCTCCTTCTCCAGAGCCAGGCGTTGCTTCTTTATTCTGAGCTGCCCCGATCAGCTCATTCTTTTTTATTCTGAGAAAAGAAATGACTGTGCTTCAGATGCAGAAGATAATTCTCCCAACTCTCTGGGTTCTTCCCAGGCTTGACTATCAAATTGATACCAGACAGATTAGTAAGAAAAAAGAACATTTGCTCTTAATTACATGTATATGTAGAAGTCACATAGACATAGAGTATAAGGTCTTCTATTGGGTTGGGCTGGGTATGGGTTAGGTAAGGTTAGAATTAGGAGAGATAAAAAATTAAGGAGGCTGTCTTGTTCATGGCCAACTCCTGTTAGATCCTAGGCACCCCATAGAATATCCTGAATACCACCTTTCTTGAGCACAGAACCAAGACTTGCATTGACATCTTCAAGTGTGATACACCACTGGCCAAGCAATTGGAAACAAAAATAAACAATTTGAACTACATTAAACCCAGAAGCTTCTGCACCTCAGAGGAAATAGTGAGTAGGATGCAAAGACTGCCCACAGAATGGGAGAAACTAATCATCCAATACCCATCTGATAAAATGTTAATGTGCAAGATATAGAAGGTACTGGTAGAACTTAACACACACACACACACACACACACACACACACACACACACACACACACACACACCTAACCCCATTCAAAAATGGGGAAAATAAATAAATAGATTTTTAAGGAAGAAATTCAGTTGGCTAAAAGACACATGAAAAAATGAAAAAATGAAATATCATCTAACACCACATTGGCACACATCACAAAGAACAAGAACTACCAGTGCTAGCATAAGTGCAGGTAGAAAGGGACTTTATTCACTGCTAGTGGGAATGTTGATTGGTTCAGCCTTTCTGGAAAACAATATGGTTATTCCTCAAAAAACTAGATATTGAGTTTCCATATGACCCAAAATTCCACTCCTAAGAATATACCCTAAGAGCCTCCTCCCCCAAATGCAGTAAAGTCCTCTGCACTTCGATGTACTCAGCACTATTCAGAATAGCCAAGATCTGGAAACAATCTAAGTGCCCAAGAACAGATGAGCGGGTAAAGAAGCAGTGATACAGTTACACAATAAAAAACTATGTACCTGTTAGGGAAAATGAAGTCCTGTAATTTACTAATACATAGATGGTTATGGGGAGCATTATTTTGAGTGAAATGAGTCAAAGGGAGGTAGATATACATAGAATGGTTGCATTCATTTGTAGGCTATTAAAAATAAAAATACTATTGTAATAATATCCATAAACAATAGAAACAAGTGCCAGTAGGACCAATCCATGATCAAAGCTTCTCACAAATAGAAGGATGCTGTTAGGACAGATAAGGGACAGCATGACAATAGTTAAATGTCTCTCGGGCCAGAGAGATAACATGGAGGTAAGATGGTGTTTGCCTTGCATGCAAAAAGTCAATGGTCCAAATCCTGGCACCCCTTATGGTCCCCCGAGCCTGCCAAGAGCGATTTCTGAGCATAGAGCCAGGAGGAATCCCTGAGTGCTGCCGGGTGTGACCCAAAAACCAAAAAGATAAAAAGAAAAGAAAAGAAATGTCACTCTGAAATAGAGATGAAGGACCAGCCATGATATGAAGCTTACCACACAGAGTGGTGAGTGCAGTTAGAGAAATTCACTACACTTATATGACAACTATCATGACAATGGTAGTGAGTGAGAGAAATAGAAAACCTGTCTCAAAGACAGGCAGAGGGTAGGGGAGGAGGGAGATGGATAGTATTAGTAGCCAGAAGGTTGCAATGGTGAAGGTTACACTGGATTTACTTTTTATGACTGAAACCTAACCACAAACATGTTTATAATCATGGTGCTTAAATAAAGATATTACTTTAAAAAAAAGAAATTTCACTCTGGACAAAAATTGGGAGCTAAAAGGAGATAATGTGATAGGCATGATACCTCTCAATAATAAAGTTGCAAACCATAGTGTCAAAAAGGGGAAGGGAGAAAGGAAGAAAGACAGAAAAGAAAACTGCCCCATAGGCAAGCAGGAAGGAGGGCAGGAGTGAAACTGGGAACATTGGTGGTGGGAAATGTACACTGGTAAAGGGTGTTGTACATTACATGACTGAAGCTCAGTTATGACTTTTTTTTGGGGTGGGAGATCAGGGGTCACACCAGCAGTGCTTAGGGGTTACTCCTGGCTCTATGCTCAGAAATTGCTCCTGGCAGGCTCAGGGGACCATCTGGGATGTCGGGATTCGAACCACTGTCCTTCTGCATGTAAGACAAACTCCCTAACTCCTCTTCGGCCCATGACTTTTTATCTGTGGGGGGAAATACTGTGTTATGACCAACCTTGTATCCATTGTGTTTAAATAAAATAATTAAATTTTAAAATGACATACTTGAGGACCAATGGGAATAGCTCAAAACAAGCAAAACAAATAAGATCAATAGGACAAAAACAAGGTGTCTCTTCTGAATGGGAAAAGGGTCTGGAACTTTCAGGATAGGGAGGCTTCGTGTGATGAAGTCATAAATCAAACACCAGCTGCCTGTAATTAGAAGGCTGTCCCACTGCCATACATGTGGGATCTCCTATTACAAAGATTATTATTAGAAACACCCTCCCCAATTCTAGATACCTCCAATTTTCATTCTTCTAGATCAGGGGTCCTCAAACTTTTTAAACAGGGGGCCAGTTCACTGTCCTTCAGACTGTTGGAGGGCCAGATTATAGTAAAAACAAAAATGATGAACAAATTTCTATGCACACTGCATATATCTTATTTAGAAGTGAAGAAACAAAATGGGAATAAATACAATATGTGGCCCGCGGGCCGTAGTTTGAAGACCCCTGTTTTATTCTTGAGGAAGAGACAGAAGTTTTTATAAGCTTTCAGGACCTCAATTGGCCTCAGCTGGAAATAGCCTACATGCCAAGGAGGATAGCTTGACTACAGCCTGGAAGACAGTTCGCCTCATGTAACACAGCGGGTGGGATGGATGTGAAGGGTTTTTGGTTTCTCCAGTGCAATGGTTTGCTATGTTAAGTGTTGAAAACTATCCTTCCCACTTTTGTCCTTCATTTGCAATGTCTGTGCAACCACAGACCTCGTCCCATTGACACAAATTGTTACCCCCTAAAGCAGTTGTATGAATGTCTGTGAGCTCGTTGTGTCTGTTTCTTCCGGTTTGATCATTACTCTGAAGCTCTTTCCCTAAAATCACATTTGACATCATTACAGAAGCCGAGCTCCATGCTCTCTCCCCATCCTCGTGATTTCTTTCTCTCATCTGGCTGTTTGCAAAAGGTTGCAGTGACGCTATGACTGATTGTGTTAGGTATCTGGATCTTCCTCCTGCAAGGGGTGGTGGCTTTTTGGAATGAAGAGACTCACCCCACCCCTGTGGAGCAACCAGAACCCTCCCCCACACTCCTGGGTATGAGAGAAGATGGAGCAGACAGCAAAACTGACATCGACTCTTCTTCGGCTGAGTTGCTTCTCTGTGCAAAGAAGGTAGATCTGATGACACTTGCCTACTTCTGTATCACAGCAGACCCAGCCGTGTCCCTGGTTTTAGGACTCGCACTGGGTGGCCTGTTCATTTCTATCGAAGAAACAGTGTTCATTGATCTCTCTCAGCCTCCAAATGACAAAATTAGGAAGTTGGGAGCTCACTGTTTTCTGCAGCCAGGACTGCCAGCAGTCCAGAAGACCAGGGAAACCATGAGGGAAATTCAGTTTAAAACTGAAGCAGAGAGGGTTCGTGTCACCTTGATACGGTTATGTCCTCAGTGAGGCCCCTGATAGGGTCTTTTACTTAATCAAAACAACATATAAAAAAATAGGTCTTCAGATTGCTTGTTATTTTGGGTTCAAAATTATTACTAAACAATTTTTCTCTCTCAGATGTTGAACATTATTGGAGAATTTGCTGCTTCTTTTTTTTCCTATTGTGACTGCTCTTCTTATTCTCGTCTAGCCTGCTCATGGTCATTTCTTCCATCTTGGGTCTCCTCTGTGCAGGGAGCAATAGGAACAACCTGGTCTTTGGCCAACAAAGAAACAGAGATCTCTGTCTTACAACCATAGGGAGCCAATTATTGCCAAAAGCACAATGAGCCTGGGACAAATTGTCCAGTTGAGTCTCCCCTTTAGGAGAGCCATGTCCTCCTTGGATTTCTTACAGCTAACGCTCTTCCCAAGGATACTACAGAGACTAAATCTAGGTAGCCTAAGCCACAATATGTGTAAGTATTTGTAAATAGCAAAAGAAAGCAATTCCCTAGCATCTTCCTTCTAGATGCTATTTCCTTCTGCATTCTGAAATAAAATTCATGGATAATATTCACTTTCACACACAATTTTAAAATGTCAATGCCATGTCTTTTTGTTTGTTTGCTTTGGTTTTGGTTTTGGGTCACACCCAGCGATGCTTAGGGGTTACTCGTGGCTCTGTGCTCAGAAATCACTTCTGGCAGGCTCGGGGAACCATATAGGATGCAAGATATCGAATCTAGGTCCCTCCTGGGTCAGCCACGTGCACGGCAAATGCCCTACTGCTGTGCTATCATTCTGGCAATGTCATGTCTTAATTAAGCTGTAGATCAGAAGTACCCACATTTTGGGAGTAACAGAAATGAAGAGTCCTCCCTTATAAGCTATTTTTCAGAGCCAGAGCACCTGTAATGATAACATATGCATGTCCTGAGAACTGCTGACTAAACAAGTAGTTGTAGATATAACTCCAATAGAATCTTTTTTGTTTTGTTTTGGGATCACACCTGCAGTGCTCAAGGCTTACTCCTGGCTTTGTGCTTAGGAATCATTCTGAGAGGACTCAGTAGACCATATGCAGTGCTGGAGACTGAATGTGGGTCAACTATATGCAAAGTAAGTGTCTTAACTATCTCAGAGAGACAGTATAGCTATATCTCTGACCCCAAGTATAGCTTTTGTTTTGTTTTACTTTGGCTTCTGAGCCAGACCTGGTGGTGGTCAAAACTTACTCCTGACTCTGCTTAAGGATCTGACAGTAGTGCTCAGAGAATCATATGGGATGCCAAGATACCAAGATTAAATCTGGGTAGGTGGTGTGCAAAGCAAGTGCCCTATCCACTTTGACCCCCCCCCAGTAGAGTATTTTGAGGCAAGAGCAATATTCCATAACAGGTAAGATCTGATTCATTGTATGCTACTGATTCAAACTCTGCCAACTATTCATTTCCAAAACCCCTTTTCTCATATTTGCCTGAACTCCTAACCTTAATAAATTCCCAGCACCAAAGCTAGAGAGACAGATTATATGCTTGCCTCCTGTCTCCCAGCTATAATAGTTTCTTTCTTTTCTCAAAATTTGGTGCCACCATATTTTGTTTCTGCATAACCTTTGTTTATGTATGTTTATGCTTTGTTCCAGTAACACTCACTACAAGGAGAGGTAAAAATTGTCCAGCCGCAGTCAGATCACAAAGCATCTGAAAAGATGTTTGCATCAAAAAAAAAAAAAAAAAAAGAAAAGAAAAAGAAAATACAAGATAAACATCATTAAACTAAAAAGTTTCAAAAAAAAAAAAAAGAAAAAAGAAAACAAACAAAGGCTGTACTACTTATGAGCTACACAACTATGGTCAGCTATTGATCATCAGAGTCCTAGCTATGTATCTTATATGACAGGTAAGAAACGCTTCACCATTTGAAATTCTTAAAAATTTTGATGCTTAATATCCATGAGCATTCACTCCAGGATTTGTACTATATGATTGATTTTACAGACTTGACTTTATATAAATTTACTCGCAACCCTATGTCATTTATATTATTATAACAAAAATTTAGAAAAAAACATTTGAAAAACCACAGCCTAATCATCTTGAACTAGATCAAACTAAAATATAGTAAAAAAGGAGATCAGAACTCAGACCTACCTGGCTTCATGATTATTGAATATTAACTACAGTTTTCTACAAGTTTAGAAACTCAAATATGTAAATCTGAGGAAAACATAAGAACTTAAAGAAATAGGGTCGAAATATAATACAGCAGGTAGGTCTCTTGCTTTGCACATAGATAGACAAGAACTGATCCCCAGTATCCTATATGGTCCCCCAAGCATTTCCAGAAGTAATTCCTGAGTGCAGAGGTAAGAGTAACCTCTGAACACTGCAGAGTGTATCCCAAAATACAGAAATGCTAAAAAGAAAAAGAAAAACTATAAAATGTGTTATTACATTTTCACTGAGAACTGTGATTATGTTTGTTTTACGTTATTCTTGCTGTCTATAAATAAAAATATTTATATTAAAAAAAAGATGTTTGCATCAATATGCAAAACTACCTGAAGGTTATACATGGGACTGGTATCTGCAATGGTGGATTTTCCAAACAGTGACCACCCCCTTGGAAAATACCTCCAGGGATCTGCGGGTGCTGCAGTGTGACATGAAGATGCTACCACAATATCTACTGCCTCCCAATCCAGCCCCCAGGATTCCTGTGAAATTATTTTTCAGACTTATCACATGGAGAAGACACCCTGTTAAATATTTTACATGCTTTAATACAGGTTTCTTTTTATTCTCTTTTTTGGGGGGGTCATCCCTGGTGGTGCTGAGGATACTGTGAGGGTGAATTGCTCCTAAGTGTAAAGTATATATTCTAGCCTTTGAATTACCTTCCCAGCTACCCTCCCCCACTCCTTTTATCTTGTTAGACAAGATGACTGTGTTGGAATTTAAAAACCAAAAACAAAGACCAAATTCTGGGTTCAGAGATATAGTCGAGGCACACACCTAGCATGTGGCTACAACTACGAGCATAGTTTGAATCCCAGCACCACATATAGTCTCCAGAACAAGCCCAGACATGGCCCCTGTGCACAGATCGTCTGTCTCCTCTTCAAAAAAGTAAAACATAGATGCAAAGTGTCTCCAGTGTGAGCTCTGCCTTGTGAGCAACTGACACCATAGATGTCCCAGCTCTGGGAGTGCCAGCGAGCAAATGCATTAGCGTATGAGGGATTTTTGTTTTGTTTTCCACTGCCAGCTCAGTGCTCTGGGGACTATGCAATACTGAGGATTAAACTAGTGGCTCCTGTATGCAAAGCATTCTTTCCCCTCCCTTGAGCTATCTCCCTAGTCCTGCCCCTTCCTAGGGGTTTCCAAGGCCAGGAGTTTGCCTGGGGATGGTGACATCACTGTGGCTGGCTGCCAGAATGCCAGGCTCTCCGGTGCTAGTTTCTGCTGTCCCCTAGAGATGGAACGGTGAAGTGCAGCGTGGTTCAGTCTCCAAAGCAAAGGGCTCTCACAGACAGGGGAACATATTGCACCCCCTCCCCAAGCCCTCTATCTAAGTGAGGCCTGGGTTTGGGTATTGCTGGAGACAAAAAAGCAGAAAAGGTCACCTGGGCTCTTTTAGTCCTGAGATGGTTATTACCTTCATGTCAGAAGATACACGTATCTCTGTATCCCCTAGCCCCCACTGCTTTCTCTTCAGCCTTTTGGACAAAGTCTTCATCTGGAGCCTGGATTTCAGTGTGAGGCTGCCTAAGAGGTTAGGGGTGGAATGAAGAGAGATGTATCCTTAAAAGTCAGTTTGGGGGCTCAGGGGGAGGGCCCAAAGGGCCGAGGCGGCCTTGCCCAAGTTTGACCCCTGGCACATCATACTTCCCTGAACACCATAGGTGTTAGTTATACTTGAGCCCCCCATTTCCCCTACTACTAGAGTATAAATTTAGGTGACCCCAGCACTGCTGTGTATGCACCTTTGGAAAAAACACCATCATTTCTCTGTCCTGAGCATTCAAGATTAGCATGGTTTACAGGTCGTTCAAGGGATTGGTTGTGGGTTCCCCAGAGCATTGCTAGGATACACACACACACACACACACACACACACACACACACACACACACACACACACACGTCTGTGCTAGCCGTAGATTGTGTTACAAAGCCTATGGCATATGCAGGTCTTTTCTGGTTCCCACTCATCATGCCCTCTGCTCCCCCAGTCCCCCACTATAATTTCAGTCTGTTCTTTCGAAACTGTTTTAAAAAGGACTGTTTCCACTTGCAGTTGGGATGAGTGAGCATCACCGCCTGAGTGTCTGGGGCCAGACTCAGATCTCGTAGCATCACTTTGCTCAGCCAGCAAAAGGAGGGCTTTTCTGAAGTGTCATGAGGGCTCTCGTAGACTGCTAAGCAGCAGTCTTGCCTCGCAGATGGTCATAATAAAGTGATCAGGGATTCTGATGGCTCCTTGGAGGGAAGAGGAATATCAGTGCTGAGACATGGACTAGACCACGGAAGAAGGCTGCAGCTTCAGCTCCAAGGTCAGTTCAAAGGCTGAGAACATCAAGTTTTATCTCCCTCCTAGAGCCAGACCTTATGCCCAGGGCACTTGTGGGCCTCATTCCAAAGTACATGCTTCTTAGCAACTTTGATGTTGGTTTATGTGTTGGACATCTCTGACCATAAAAACATTGGGCAGAAAAAGACCCCAGGAGAAACACCCCAAGACACATTCTAGTCACAATGATGAATCCCACAGATAGAGATAGAATACTGCAAGCAGCAAGATCAAAAAGGGAAATTACATTCCAGGGAGCATCCTTAAAATTTAAAGCAGACCTGTCACCAGAAACACTCAAGGACAGAAGGCAGTGGTGGGATATAGTGACAAAACTCAATGAAATAAATGTTTTGCCAAGAATACTGCACCCAGCAGAACTCACTTTCAGGTTTGAAGGAAGTATACATGGCTTCACAGATAAACAACAGCTCAAAAACTTTACAGACTCAAAACCAGCCTTTCAGAAAAACTGAAAGATCTATTCTAAAGACAAGACAGAACAAAAAACACACCAAACTTCTACGCAAAGATGGCAATAAATCTCTTGACAATTATTTCTCTCAATGTCAATGGACTAAATGCACTTGTTAAGAGGCACAGAGTGGGGCCCGGAGAGATAGCACAGCGGTGTTTGCCTTGCAAGCAGCCGATCCAGGACCAAAGGTAGTTGGTTCGAATCCCGGTGTCCCACATGGTCCCCTGTGCCTGCCAGGAGCTATTTCTGAGCAGACAGCCAGGAGTCACCCCTGTGACCCAAAAACCAAAAAAAAAAAAAAAAAAAAAAAAAAGAGTCACAGAGTGGCGAAATGCATCAAAAACTGAAGCCAACCTTCTGCTGCCTACAAGAAACACACCTGAATAGTCAGAATAAACATAGACTCAAAATCAAAGGCTGGAGGAAAATCATTCAAGCAAACAACATCCTTAAAAAAGCGGGGGTGGCCATACTAATATCAGATGATGCAAACTTTATAGTCAGAAAAGTTGTAAGGGACAAAGATGAATATTATGTACTAATCAAGGGATATGTACAGCAGGAAGAAATCACTATCCTAAACATATACGTACCCAATGAGGGACCAGCAAAGTATTTAATACAATTGATGACAAATCTGAAAAAGGATATCAATAATAACACAATAATTGTGGGAGACCTCAACACAGGCTTGTCAACACTTGATAGGTCAACCAAATTGAAACCCAACAAAAATATACTAGACCTGAAAAGAGAAATGGAAGAAAGAGGCCTAGTAGATATATATAGGACACTCCATCCCCAGAAACCTAGATACACATTCTTTTCCAACGTACATGGGTGATTCTCCAGGATAGACCACACGCTGGCACATAAAACATACCTCCATAAAATCAAGAAGATAGAAATTTTGCAGGCTAACTTTGCTGACCACAAGGCTCTGAAGTTAGATGTGAACTACAAAGGGACACAGAAGAAAAAATTTAACACCTGGAAATTAAACAGTCTACTACTGAACAACCAGTGGGTCCGAGGTGAAATCAAAGAAGAAATCAAAAATTTCCTGGAAACAAACGACAATGAAAACACAAACTATCAGAACCTATGAGATACAGCAAAAGTGATACTGAGAGAAAAATGTATAGCTTTGCAAGCACACATCAGGAAGGAAGAAGGAGCATACATGAATAGCTTAATGACACAGCTTATAGAATTAGAAAATGATCAACAAAAGAAACTAAAAATAGGGAGACAGAAGGAAATAGGGAGACAGAAGGAAATAACAAAGCTGGGAGCAGAAATCAATGAAATGGAAACAAAAAACAATCCGAAAGATCAATGAAAGCAGAAGTTGGTTCTTTGAAAAAATAAACAAGATTGATAGACCATTGGCAAAACTCACAAAGCAAAAGAGAGAGAGAAACATGATTATGCATATTAGAAATGAAAAGGGGGAGATCACTACAGATACTACAGAGTCAAAGGGTATTCAGAGAATACTTTGAGAAACTCTACGCCACTAAATATGAGAACTTGGACAAAATGGATAAATTTCTGAACTCATATAACCTTCCACGGTTGAATAAAGAAGATGTAGCATATCTAAACACCCCCATCACTATTGAGGAAATTAAAACCGTAATCAAAAATTTGCCCAAAAACAAAAGCCCAGGCCCTGATGGATTCACGAATGAATTCTTTCAAACCTTTCAAGAGGAACTACTACCAATCTAGCCAGGCTCTTTTTATGAAATTGAAAAAACAGGAACACTTCCAAATAGCTTTAATGAAGCCAACATCATCTTAATACCAAAACCAGATAGAGATGCTGCCAAAAAAGAAAATTACAGACCAATATCCCTGATGAACATAGATGCAAAGATCCTCAACAAAATCCTGGCGAACAGGATCCAGTGCCTCGTCAAGAAGATCATTCACTTTGATCAAGTAGGTTTCATCCCAGGAATGCAAGGATGGTTTAACATCCATAAATCTATCAACATAATACACAACATAAACAACAAGAAAAATAAAAATCACATACATGGTCATATCAGTAGACACAGAAAAAGCATTTGATAAGGTTCAACACCCATTCTTGATGAAAACTCTCAGCAAGATAGGAATAAAATGAACCTTTCTCAATATAGTTAAGGCCATCTACCACAAGCCAGTAGCAAATATTATCCTCAATGGAGAAAAACTAAAATCCTTTCCTCTAAATTATGGTACAAAACAAGGCTATCCTCTCTCACCACTTCTATTCAATATAGTACTGGAAGTACTTGCTATAGCGATTAGGCAAGAAAAAGATATCAAGGGAATCCAGATAGGAAAGGAAGAAGTTAAGCTCTCACTGTTTGCAGATGACATGATACTTTACTTAGAAAACCCTAAAGACGGGCCCGGAGAGATAGCACGGAGGTGTTTGCCTTGCAAGCAGCTGATCCAGGACCAAAGGTGGTTGGTTCGAATCCCGGTGTCCCATATGGTCTCCCGTGCCTGCCAGGAGCTATTTCTGAGCAGACAGCCAGGAGTAACCCCTGAGCACAGCCGAGTGTGGCCCAAAAACCAAAAAAAAAAAAAAGAAAAAGAAAAAAAAAAGAAAAAAGAAAAGAAAAGAAAACCCTAAAGACTTTACCAAAAATCTTCTAGAAATAATAGATTCATATAGCAAAGTGGCAGGCTACAAAATTAACACACAAAAATTAATGACCTTTTTATACACTAATAATGATAGGGAAGAAATGGACATTAAGAGAACAATCCCATTCACATTAGTGCCACATAAACTCAAATATCTTGGAGTCAACCTGACTAAAGATGTGAAGGATCTATACAAAGAAAACTATAAAACACTGCTCCAAGAAATAAGAGAGGACACGTGGAAATGGAAACACATACCCTGCTCATGGATTGGCAGGATCAACATCATTAAAATGGTAATACTTCCAGAAACATTGTACAGATTTAACGCGATTCCTCTAAAGATACCCATGACATTCTTCAAAGAAGTGGATCAAACACTTCTGAAATTCATTTGGAACAATAAACAACCTTGAATAGCTAAAGCACTCCTTGGGAAAAGGAATATGGGAGGCATTACTTTCCCCAACTTTAAGCTGTATTGCAAAACAATAGTTATAAAAACAGCATGGTATTGGAATAAAGACAAACCCTCAGATCAGTGGAATAGGCTTGATTACTCATAGAATGTTCCTCAGACATATAACCACCTAGTGTTTGATAAAGGAGCAAGAAATCCTAAATGGAGCAAGGAAAGCCTATTCAACAAGTGGTGTTGGCACAACTGGTTAGCCACTTGCAAAAAAGCAAACTCAGACCCCCAGCTAACAAAGGTAAAATCCAAATGGATTAAAGACTTTGATATCCGATCTGAAACTATAAGGTATATAGAACAACATGTAGGTGAAACACTCCAGGACATTGAAACTAACGGCATCTTTAAGGAGGAGACAGCACTCTCCAAACAAGTGGAAGAAGAGATAAACAGATGGGACTATATTAAGCGAGAAGCTTCTGCATCTCAAAGGAGATAGTGCCCAGAATACAAAGGCCACCCATTGAGTGGGAGAAATTATTCACCCAATACTCATCAGATAAAGGACTAATATCCAAAATGTACAAGGTACTGACAGAACTATACAAGAAAAAAACAACTAACCCCATCAAAAAATGGGGAGAAGAAATGAACAGACACTTTGAAAAAGAAGAAAGGCAAATGGCCAAAAGGCACATGAAAAGATGCTCAACATCACCAATCGTCAGGGAGATACAAATCAAAACTACTATGAGGTACTACCTCACGCCACTGAGATTGGCACACATCACAAAAAAGAAAAACAAGCAGTGCTGGCAGGGATGTGGAGAGAAAGGAACTCATATTCACTGCTGGTGGGAATGCCGTCTAGTGCAACATTTATGGAAAGCGATATGGAGATTCCTTCACAAACTGGAAATTGAGCTTCCATAGGATCCAGCTATACCACTCCTAGGAATATACCCGAGGAACACAAAAATACAATACATAAATCCCTTCCTTACACCTATATTCATTGCAGCGTTATTTACAATAGCCAGACTCTGGAAACAACCAAGATGCCCTTCAACAGATGAGTGGCTAAAGAAACTGTAGTATGTATACACAATGGAATACTATGCAGCCGTCAGGAGAGATGAAGTCATGAAATTTTCCTATACATGGATGTACATGGAATCTATTATGCTGAGTGAAGTAAGTCAGAGGGAGAGAGAAAGACGCAGAATGGTTTTACTCATCTATGGGTTTTAAGAAAAATGAAAGACATTTTTAACAGTATTTCAGAGACAAGAGAGATGAGGGCTGGTAGGTGCAGCTCATGACATGAAGCTCATCACATAGAGTAATGAGTGCAGTTGGAGAGATGACTATACTGACACCTATCATAACAATGTGAATGAATGAGGGAAGTAGGAAGCCTGTCTCGAGTACAGGTGTGGGTGGGGTGGGTAGGAGAGAGATCTGGGAAATTGGTGGTGGGAATGTTGCACTGGTGAAGGGGGGTGTTCTTTACATGACTATAATCATACAACAATAATCATGTTTGTAATCACGGTGTTTAAATAAAGATAATTATAAAAAAACATTGGGCAGGAAGACAGAGGGATAATAGAGTGGGTAAAGAGCTCACATGACAAACCAGATTCCATCCTCACATCCCATGCGGTCCCCCAAATCTACCAAGACTGTTCCTATATGCAGAGTCCTGAGCATCACCAAAAAGAATATTAGGCAAAATCTTGCACAGGACATTAGAAAATGGTGTATTTTATAATGAATAGATTCATGAGGTCTCCGAACTAGATAGTATTCAGGTAGGCCTGGATCTTGACCCTCCTGAAATACAAGTCATAGCAAACGGGACCATGGAGAAAGCTCAGGTTTCACCTGTTGATGGAATTATCAAGTTAAAACAAAAGAAATACTGAAATATTGTCGAGTATGGCTCAGGTTACTAGAACAAAATAGCAAGGACCACTAGAGGGAGAGGTGAGGGGTCAAACAACACACATTTTTTTTTTTTAGTACTCTTATAAAAGCTGCAAAGTGCAATATCAAAGCACCAGAAGATTTGGCCCTTAGTAAGAGTTTTTTTTTCCAGGTTTGCAGGCAGCCACCTTCTTCCTTTGTGTGTGTGTGTGTGTGTGTGTGTGTGTGTGTGTGTGTGTGTGTGTGTATGTGTATGTGAGAGAAAGAGAGACAGAGACACAGAGAGAATGACAAACAGACAGGAAGGAGAAAGGAGTTGTTGGAGAGAGGTCTTCTAAATGCAGAATGTCATCATGAAGACTTTACCCTTCTCTGGACCTAGTTATCTTTCCACTCTAGTCTGTTCCAGCTGTCTTGATAAAACTAAGTGGCATCGAAAGAACAGAAATTTCTTACTCACTTCCTCATCTCTGTCCACTCAGCATGAAGAACAGTAGCCAGGATATAGAAATAATCCAACTATCCTACAACCGAGGAATGGATAAGGAATCTTTAGTATAAAAATACAATGCACTACTATGCTGTTGTAATAAACAATGAAATCTTTGCTACAACTTGGATGGAACTGAAGAGCATCATAATAAGCAAAGGAGGACAAGAATCAGATGACCTCTCCTACCTGTAGTTTAGAGAGCAACAATAAAAGGGAGCAGACAGCATCTAATGATGATGGTAGGCCCTGAGAAAACTGAAAATAAGCTCCAAGCAAGGCAAGAAGAAATGAAGAGAATGAGGAGGTTAACTTGTTGGAGGCTGTTAGAGCTAGAGAGCAAAATGGAGTCTCTGATGCCTGAGAAACCAAAGGCCTGTGTACCTGACAGGCGGCCACTGTGGCATTTACCCCCTGGACCTAAAAGAAATGTTAACCAAACAAGTCAGATGTCCCAGTAAATCGCCTGAGTTGCTAAGATAAGATCACATCCTGTTAAGCTACCATTGTGAAAGAATGTCTGTGCGATATAAGTCTATGCAATATAAGGGTATGTTGTAAAACTGGAAAGTCCATCCTGTATGACCCCCCTACTTTTCTATACCATGGAAAAGTACTGAAAGCTACTTCCTTATGCTGTAGAACTATATAAGCTTGTCTTGCTTTAATAAATTCAGCTCTTGATCAGCCAGCTTGACTTGAGCTCATTTCTTTCTCAGCCTCTTTCCTCCCTTTCAGGTCGGATCCTGCTCATGACTCACGAATTACTACGTGATCCTCAGTCCACCCTGCGGGCAGGGTCCTAGGGGGTTACATTAACTGAATGGAACATAAGGCCATTGATAGAGGGTCTTGTGCATTTTGGTGGTAAAGAGGTGTGGTAACTTGCTTCTCCAACCACAAATAGAAACAAGTTGTAAAGTTGGAAAAATATGAGGGTATCCAATAGACCTGGCCATTTCATTGTGATTCTCTATGGTGAACATGGCAATGGGTGTATTTGGGCCCCTTAAGAGGTCACGAATCCCTTATGTCATAGCTAGAGCACTCATGGCCCACAAATGTCCACCTGCTAACTCCATCACCACTGCCTCCAACCCCTTTTCCTGTTCCTCTTGGGAGGGGGGAGCTGTTAGCATTTTGACACATGAATGGGGAGGGTTGTGTTATGTTAGAGGATAACACCGACCAAAGTCTACCTCTTCAAATAGCATTACATCAGGCATTAGGTTTCAATATTGGAGGTGAGGCTGCTAATGTTCAGCTCCTAGTAGTCACACTGCTAGTGAGACAGTGTGACCATTTGGGGGACACTGTGTCACGGTGTCATAAATGACATAGACTTTCTATGTATATCATTTCTGGTTAAATGTGGGACGCTCAATTTAATAAAACGTCACCATGGTGGATGTATCCCTTAGGTGGAAAGCCATTCTCATGGCATGAAATCAATTGTATAGACTGGAGTCAAGCAAAGGAAGTTTCAGCTGGCTTTAATGAAATGGGAACTTAGAAGATGAGGATAGAGGGGATAAGCATCTCTGTACATAAAAAGTTCAATTCCACATTGAGTTTGTTATGATACTAGAGTGTGCTGGAGTCATGAAAATGGGGGGAAAAAGCATTGCCTTTTAGAAAGAGTCTCTATCTTGAAATGCCACAGATCTATCAGACTCTGAACACAAGTTAAATTTCTCTGAATAAGTTCTATTAATAAACAGATTTTCTCAACACTATTTACTCAACACACTTTTGATGGTTTGAGACAGATAGCTCTTCATTGGGGTGGAAATGAGCAGTTGGACCTTCCATAGTTTCCCCCAAGTAACTCTAGCTACAGTCATGACCACCAGGGAGCTAATAACATCCCAGCTAAGAACACTAGATCTAACAGAAATTGTGTGAAGGGGGTTGGGAATAATGCAGTGAAAGGCAACGACAACATAAGACAGTTTTGAACAAGAACAGCATACAACAGCCTCTGCTGACCGGAAGCAAACTTCTTGGCCAGTCCCAAGTCCACTGAATCTTCTGCTTTCTATATGAGATTCCTTAATAACCCTCAATTATTTGAAGAGCTCTTGATTGAAAATGGACAAAACCATGACCATTGAGGTCAAGGAGAGGTAGATTCCAGGACACAAGGGAAGCTTCTGCTTTAGAGACTCTTAAAAAAAAAAAAAAAGCAGGAGTTGGAGTAAAACAACAAGAATATTTAAGTGTAAATAGAAGACACAGCTTTGTTGTTTTGTCCAAATTGTCCAAGTTGGAGTAAAACAACAAGAATATTTAAGTGTAAATGGAAGACACAGCTTTGTTGTTTTGTCCAAATTCACTCCCTAAAGTTTACCCCAAAGAAAACTTAGTGGAAGGTTCCCTAGACCTACTTCCAGGAAAATGGGGGAATAAAATAGAGGTTCCCTCCCTAACGCTGCATTAAAAAGCCAAGTGCCCCAACTCCCACCCTTCCTGCTTCTCTTTCTTCTGTTTGGAGAGTCTTTGCTGCGCTGCTCCATGTCTCCATTTTTGATTGACAAAGCTTTCCAATCTCCATCAAAGACAGAACAAAACAGGGGCCAGAGAGATAGTATGGAGGTAAGGTGTTTGCCTTGCATGCAGAAGGTCATCGGTTTGAATCCTGGCACCCATATGGTCCCCCGAGCCTGCCAGGAGTGATTTCTGAGCATAGAGCCAGGATTAACCCCTGAGTGCTGTAGGGTGTGACCCCCCCCAATGACAGAACAAAACAAAAAGAGAACAGAAAGGCACTTTGTGGTCTTTCAGATTTCCATCCCCCAGCTTAACAATTACCAAGACATAGACATGTTTGTTCATTTGTCCTATCCCCATATTTTATTTTATACCCCACGTAAGAAAAGCCAAAACTTCTTGCTTGGGGTATTTTAAAACACAACTTCATGTTCTTTCACGCCTCCACCTATCAAATTGTCTCTCAAATACATCTACATCATTCCCAGCCTTTGACACCATCAAGTCAGGATGGACAGTGAAGGAGAAGCTGGAAACAAATTGGAGGATGAGGGATACAGGAAAGTGGGAGGAGATTTGGGGAGAAGCAGTAAAGGAAGGGAAGGATGTGTCAAAATCTGCACAATCCAGAGCTTCTAAATTGCCATGTGGGGGAGCAAAATTAGCCACCCCAAAATATGTCTCTGTGGCATAAGGATTATTTTGGGGCTGATTATTTTTAAGCTACAGCAGATTCCAGACATTTTATGTTAACCTCTTCCTTAATTGTCTAAAAGAATTTAGAAAGGGGAATGTTTCAGAAGGGGACCAACAAGGAACAACATGAAAGAATTTGATCTAGGTTAAGTGGATGTGGAGAAATTTCCAGGACCTGTTTGTTCAAATACCCCTCTATCTCTGTCTCTGGCATAGCAAATGTTTGTTTAGCTTGCATTTGTATTTTCTTTTTTCCAGTAAACTTTCTTCACTTTGGAATCCTGGGCCCTGAGCCCCTTCTTCCAAGCTCAGGATGTTTGCTCTCTGGGAGCTGCTGGGCTTGGCAGCAACACTGTGGATAGGTTTTTGCAAAGTATAAGACTTTTTTTCTAGGGCCCAGAGTGGTAGCATAGCAATAGGGTGTTTGCCTTGCATGCAGTTGACCCAGGCCTGGGTTTAATCCCTGGCATCCCATATGGTCCTCTGAGCCTGCCAGCAGGTTACTCAGGGAGTAACCTCTGAGTGCTGCTGGGTGTGGTCTCCCCCCAAAAATGTTTGTTTTCATGTACTTAACACATAACCCAAATAGAAAACACCTTTGGTTCACAGAAATTTTTTCCTTTAGTTTCTTCTGCTTTTCTGTACCACCACTCAACACTTCTATTATCCAGATGGTGGCCATGTGATTGCAAGTGGCTGTTGAGATGCCAGCAGTCACATCTGCTATCCATGCCCTGAGAAGAAAAAGAAAAAGGAAAAAGGGTATGCTTCCTGAGTTTATCCTTGTAGGACTTGAAGGTCCTACTCAGTGACTTCCAATTACTTCTCACTGATGACCCCATTTATAAGACATTTTGAATAAACTGGTTTACGTCTGTGAGGGGAAAAGGAAGACTGGAAGAGCAATTGACAACCTCTTCAACCACTCAAACCTGCTTATATCAAGACAGGAAAGATGTGAGCCCCCAAAACCAAGGCAGGAGTTGTGGGTAGGTCTTAAAGGAGAGAAGAAGCAGCAGCTATCAACTATTGGGAGCTCAGGTGTCAACTATGGAGGTTTCTCTCTGGGGATTATTGTTTCTAATCTGTCACTCAGCATAATTGCCTCCTAGTTTTTCTTTCTTTCCAGTCTGGCTCTGTGTCTTTGTTATTCTTTAGAAGATGGTCCCTTCAGTTGTTCAAGAGACTGACTGGGAGAGATGTAGGGGATCTGAGAATCCTCATTCACACTTCTCAGGAAAAGAAGCTGATTATCTCTCTTTGCTGTAGGCAATATCACTGGCTAGGTTATTCTTGATCCCTGTTTCAGTGATATGTGATCAAAGGGCAACTTAGTACGAATATGTCTGCTAGGTATAAGTTGAATGTGTGCGTGTGTGCGTGTGCGCGCGCACACACACACAAAAGTGCATGCATAAAGGAATCAATTCTCAGATTACGCCTCAACCAGAATAGACCTCTGTTTAAATAACCAAAATACAGTGAAATAAACTATGGCTTATGCAAAATACACCATATCAGGAAGTTCAAGTGGAGAAATGAACAAAATGAAATTGGCATTATGAAGTCTCATGTGACAATATGAAACCATCAAGGCCCTGCAAAGACTGTTCACATGAATCAGCCCATCAAGAGAAGGGTTGATGACATCCTACATCATTTTTTGGATTTGTTGCTGTAACTTTCTGAGTCTGTACAAAATTTTGTCATTTCTTGCTGAGCTGGATGGGAATGTCTCGCTAACCAGAATCTCCCATTGGCTGACTAACAGAGAAAGCAAGGGTTAACTGTTTTCCCTGGAGTCTGGCCGGCAGTCCCAGGGACTCCACATTTCCATGAGTTTTAAGATGCTAAATGCCCGCCAGCTCCACCCCACCAAGTGTAATTGTTGACAGCTGTGTCTTGGAAAGGGTTTCCTTTGTTGCTTATCCTGCTGAGTGAGCTGAATTGCTTCATTAACATTTAGGCCGTGTTACCCGCTCAAGTGCTTGTGTGGTATTTGGATTTCAGATGAGGTCTTTCCTTTTTTCCCCCTTTTTTCCCCTCCAACTTTTTTTTCCAAACATGACAAACCTTTATTTTTATGAATTTGTGTGTATATGGATGCTATTGAAAGTGAATTTGCACCTTTGTTCATTTGTTATGCAAAGATGTGTCAAAAGCATCATTATGGATTGACCTGTTATTAGGGTCTTTTATATTTATGAGGAACAAATTTCAAATCATTCCTTAAAAGAATTATGGGCGTTGGTGATTCAGCACCCATGAATACATTATGACAGTGAATCTTGATAAGGAGGTGGCGGGTTGAGTAGAGGTGGGCCCTACAGAAATCATAAACTAAGACTTCTCAAACACGTATCACAGTTTAAGCAGAAGCAAAATGTGGAGAAAAGACCAATACAAGCCGGCTTCATGTGAAAGTTGAATTTCAAAAGAAGTCATATCTTCTGTGCTAAAGAGATTTACACTCTAAACCATATTTTTTTCTGGGAGAATTCAAAGGCACTTTATTCTCATTTTGAAGCATCTCAGGAAAATCTCTGGTGCCATACACAACTGCTTAGGCAAATTCATTGTCCCTCATTAACACTGTTCCTTTTTTGGGGGAGTGGGGGGGTGGGCTTTTTGCTTAGTGGTTACTCCTGCTCTGTGCTCAGAAACCGCTTCTGGCAGTATTGGGACTATATGGGATGCCAGGGTCAGTTTTGGGGTCAGCCACATGCAAAACAAACGCTCTACCACTGTGCTATCGCTCCAGCCACTTGTTAACATTGTTCCTCTATCACAGTGGGGCCCACTATATGCTTCTCCTTGCTTTCCCAAATCTCTTGCAGCTACTGGAGGTCTGTATATGCCAAACCTTGCCAATGAAATGAAAGATCACTGAATGAAACCTCTAAGAAACATCTAGAAGCAGCAGAGTTGCCTATTTTACCAATTTGCTTACTGCTGCAGAATCATACTGTGTCATGAAGCTGGAAGCCTGAGGATACCTGAGTTCTCTATGGCAGCCTGGAGATGCTGTAGCTTTTTTTTTTTTTTTTTGGTTTTGGTCCACACCTGGTGACGCTCCTAGCTATGTGCTCAGAAATTGCCCTTGTCTTGGGGAACCATATGGGAAGCCAAGGGGATCGAACCATGATCCATCCTAGGCTAGTGCGTGCAAGGCTGATGCCTTATGCCCTGCGCCACTGCTCAGGCCCCAGAGATGCTATAACTTTTAACATTCCCAACTCTGAACTCCTGAGGTCTGTTTGAATCATCAACTAGGGTTTTCTGTCTTTGCACCAAATTACCCTAAATATTATCCATGCCCTGGTAGCTGAAACCACACCTTGCAAACACAGTCATCATATCTGCATTCAGCCAGCTCCATAGACTCACTTTATTCTCAAAAAAGATGTAAAAAAATGCCATGAATAACCAGTCATACAGCTGAAAACAACAGTCTTAGGAGGAGAGGGTGAGCCAAGTTCCTGCCATGCCAGCTGCACCTACCAACCACAATAGTCACTTAGCCAAATGGCCCACCTTCACCATTCAACCAGGAAGCTCTGCAGAAATGCCAAACTGACCAAAACTTTAGGTCTGCCAATATTTGGGGTGCCACCTCCAGGACTTCTTTGGAGTGAGTGCGGTACCTTTCTTTTCTCCCACCACCTTCTTATATTTGAGGAAGTCCTGGAAGCCAAAACTATGCCCCACAAAAACTGCAATATCAGCCATAGAACTTGGGATTCCTGGACCTTTTTACTTAATCTACCAAAGCTCAAATGATAATTTTCTTTGAAATCTTATAGACACACCAGAAAAATATTTTACCAGCCTTCTCCAAGACCAGGGAAATACATATAAAATCAAACTTCAATGTCAACATTGGTTTTCAAGTATGACTTAGAAATAATCTCCTCCTGTGTATTCAATGAGATGCCAACAAGAAAGCCTGATTGGCTAGTTCCTTTTGTCCAAACACCTAGTAGACAATTTGTAACCCTACCCACCAGATATCATAAAGAATAAATATTAGTAAATACTGAGAGGTTTATCTGTGTATTATTGGGCACAGATCAAACTTGATTGAAGTACTCTTAGAGTTCATGGATTAAAGATGACCATAAATTCTTTGACTAGGACTACAATGTAGACTTAAGTTTCCTTGTTCCAGAAACTAGCTAAGTTCTATAAAGTGCTTGGACCAGAGTAATAAAGTAGAGGGGGTATAGTGTCTAGTCCAGATTCAGGCTTGAGAAATAGAAAACCATCTTTCTGGAACTCTTGCTAGTTCTCCTGATTTACTATGGAATATCAGCCCAACATGAGACCAAAGTGCTGGACCACTAAAGCAATGAGCCTGAGACACCCGACTGAGCCCCACATGACAGGCTTTACTGCTGAGGCCCAAGTAGGGGAGAAAGTGTCATCAAACCTCCTTCCATTTGTTTAGCAGCTCTGCATCAGCGCATCAATAGCAGATGGAGGGGCCAGAATGGTGGCGCAGCAATAGGACATTTGCCTTGCATGTGGCTGACCTAGGACAGATGACAGTTCCCCGGTGTCCAATAGGTCCCCCAAGCCAGGAGTGATTTCTGAGTGCAGAGCCAGGAGTAACCCCTGGGTAATCACTGGGTGTGGCTCCCCCACAAAAAACAGATGAAGCAAAACATTGGCCTGCATACACTGCCCAAATTCTGACTCCCAGAGTCAAGAGATATTAAAATTCTTGTTTGACAAAATCATGATTGTCTGGTAATAGATAATCAGAACAGACTCTAGCCAAGATATAATAAAACCTCCTACACTTTTATTGATGATCTCAATTAAGACATTTTTTTTTATTTCTTTTTTTTTTTTTTTTTTTTTTGGTTTTTGGGCCACACCCGGTAACGCTCAGGGGTTACTCCTGGCTATGCGCTCAGAAGTCGCTCCTGGCTTGGGGGACCATATGGGACGCCAGGGGATCGAACCGCGGTCCGTCCTAGGCTAGCGCAGGCAAGGCAGGCACCTTACCTTTAGCGCCACCGCCCGGCCCCAAGACATTTATTTTTTATAATTAATTTATTTAATATTATCTAGTACATAGTTACTCATAATACATCTAGTCCAACACCAATCCCACGACCAGTGTAAAATTCTTTCCACCACTGTACATGGATTTTCATCCACTCCCAAGCCTCTCTTGAAATACTGTATTTTTGTATTGCTTGTTTACAAGTAAGTGGAAATGAAATAATTTTCTAAAGTACAGTAGTAAGAAAATTTGCAAAAATTAATGTATCTTGCAATGAGGTCATTAAGTCATTGTCAAAGAATTTGCTAAGCAATTTGTTACTAGTTAATTTTCTGTTATTTGTTTTGTTTCTGAATATAAGGTGACTTTGAATCCATGTTGATATCTAAATTGGTGTGTCCCTATAGGGATGACAATATTGAAAAAAAAATTGGAGTTGTCAAGCATCTATATCAGGGGTCTCAAACTCAATTTACCTGGGGACCACAGAAGGCAAAGTCGGGGTGATCCTTGAGTGCAAAGTCAGTAGTAAGCCTTAAACATTGGGGGTGTGTGACCCAAACAACTAAAACAAAACAAAACAAAAAAATATTCCTCTAGGGCAGGGCCACAAAATGTATGGAGGGCTGTTTGTGGGCCACCGAGTTTGAGACCCCTGGTCTATATAGTAAAACTTATCACCTTCCTTGAGGTGAATTGGTACCACAGAGAGCCAGAAAAGGAACAAAATGAATGGAAGAAAGATAAAAGAAGGACAGTGTGACTTTTACTGCTTTACTGGGACAGCTAACTTCATTTGCCCGTAAGCCTAGGTTTCCCAAATTTTCAGACCTTCATGATAGGATCTGGATCAATAGCACAGAGGGTAGGTCATTTGCCTTGAATGCAGCTGACTCAAATTTAATTCCACTCCCATACAGTATCCCAAGCCTAGCAGGTATAATTTCTGAGCACAGAGCTAGAAATAACCCTTGAGTGATAGGTGTACCCCTCCCCCCCCCAAAAAAAAACCAACGAACCAAACAAAAATCAACTTCTCTCCAGACCTCCATTGCTGCCAACTTGCAGGTAGTTGATTATGGAATGCCTTGGCTTCCATGATAAGCAACACCTTCTACTCAATTTCTTTTGACCTATCTCTATAGATTCCATTAGTTACAAGTTTCCACGGATACAAGTTTCTTCCTTCACCTCAGTGCAAAAGAGTTGTGGGGCCAGGTACAAGTTAATTAAGAATTGGGCTTTGATCTTATCACCAGTAAGTTAAAGGGCTAGATTTTTTTTTCCCCCCGGCCACACCAGGTGACACTCAGGGGTTACTCCTGGCCATGAGCTCAGAAATCGTTCCTGGCTTGGGGGACCATTTGGGATGTCTGGTGATCTAATCTCAGTCTGTCTGAGGCTAGCACGAGCAAGGCAGACGCCTTAGGTCCTATGCCCTGGGCCACCTTTCGGGCCCCAAGGGGCTGGCTTTTTGAAAATTAATTTCTGAGGTTTCTTCCATCGTTAAGTTTTATGGATCTAGGAAATCACTATTTATAATTATGAAAAGAACTGGGGTCAGGATTTGTCTCCTTAATACATGAAAATAACATGCTGTTGTTAAGTTCCTTTGCTCTTTCTCCCAGCTCTTTCTCAGAGAGAAATTGACGTAAAAGCAATATTTTTGTGAAAATTAAATCTTCCTAGCTAATTTAATTTCCCTGGCTTTCTCTGAGAACTGTGTTTTCCCAAACTTTCCCTGCTGTTCTCTCTATGCCTTTCTATTTTCATGATAATATAAAATGCTTCTTTCCATCATTATTGAAGCATGACTAAAAGCTCAATTGGGCCCAATATTCTAGGGTATAGTAGGTTTCTGGCCTAGAAGGGAATCTGAGAATCAAAATCACTAAGTAAATGAATAAGGGCCTCTAAAAGCGTAATGTGGAATTCAGTTAGGATGGGGTCCCCTACATGACAGGAAGATGAATTCCAAAAAGTATCACATCTAGCTGATTAAAGAACCACTACTAGGCACCTCCCAGAAACATGGTAAATCCTTTCATTTTCCCCATCTCAAAGGTTTATAGTAACTAGGTTGTTTAATTAAATAAAAATAAAAAGATGTGGGGTTATCTTGTGACTTGGTGGCCCACCCAAGAGACTTGGGTTTGAACAAGATGGGTGTGTCTACTAGGAAGTTACGAAAGTCAAATGCAAACGAAGTTGGACAGTAGTAGTAGTAAAGCACTAAAGGCATCTTACCCAGGACTCTTGCAGTGAAGGAGCAGAATTCTTAGGACCTACCTAGATTGCACTGTGAATGTAAAAGGGAGGGATTTATAGCCAGGGAATGGGGATGGAGTGGTGGTGGTGGTGGTGGTGGTGATGGTAGAAAATGAGCTAGAAACATATCAGGGGTGATGATGATTCTTGAAAGAAGGACAAGGGCATCAGTCTAAACCTGTCAGAAAAACAAAACCTAATATTTATAGTCATTTCCATTATGCATTCATATGACATACAAGAGAATTTGCTTGGGGAAAATTAGGACTATTGGGTGTCTCTGAACTCTGTCCTTGAGACCCATTCCAGGAGACAATCTCATGAAGTCATGCTGCTTTGCACACTAGCTTTTGTGATTCATTAATAACTCATCTCCTTTAGATTGGTCCGCAAAAGATTGAAGATGCACACTTTAGGGGCCGGAGAGATAGCACAGCAGTGTTTGCCTTGCAAGCAGCCAACCCAGGACCTAAGGTGATTGGTTTGAATCCCAGCGTCCCATATGGTAACCCCCGTGCCTGCCAGGAGCTATTTCTGAGCAGATAGCCAGGAGTAACCCCTGAGCACTGCCAGGTGTGGCCCCAAAACAAAAACCAAACCAAAGCAAAAAAAAGATGCACACTTTATTACTAACACCGGTAAGCAGATCCACCAATAATAACAACACAATAATCAGGATATTTATCACTGACTGCAGCTGACACTGTGCTAGGAACTTCTTTATATATTATTTCCAATAGCCCCAACTTCTCACTGAATAGGTGAAGTTTCTAGGAGACAAATCTTGAAACTATTGAGTTTGAGGCTGAAAATCTAATCCAGTTTTGACTTTGCCCAAACCCAAGTTTTCCCCCACTTCTGCCTTTCTCCCTAATTATCCCTTTGGGGGTAATGCAAATATTGTTAGAACACCAGAGAACAATTACAAACAAACTATTTGTGTTTCCATTCACTCGGTAACAAAAGACAAGATAATCAGGCAGCAATTACATTATGGAAACGGGATATTTACCCTTTAAGATTTATATGGTAAATACCCACTGTCAGAGATTTCTGGAGACTGCACAGCTCTTTTCCCCCTCAACAAAAGCAGTTCAGCAGTTACTGGAAACTGAAACGGAATTTCTTATGGCTGTCTTGTTGCTGAGAAGATAAAACTGATAATGGGAGCAAGCAGAGACTCTGAATTCTTGTATCTGATTTAACAGCCTTCTCCCTTCACCTTTCTGGAAGAAAAGTTTTCCTTCTTTTCTTGTTACCCTCCCTTTTCTTCGTTGTCACCAGCAGGGATTGGTAGACTTTCCCCCTCTCCAAGCCTAACTTGCCTTCACTTCTGACCCTCCAAGTTCATTAACAAACAAACAAAATAAAAATAACACTTTCAGGCATGATTGTCCAAACTGCTTTCCTGTCTTGAGTCCAATTCTTTTTACTTTTATTAAGAGGATGTTTGCAGCTATTTCAACTCTGGGCTCTGTCAAAACTTCTGAGAATAAATACTATGAACACAAATCACTCTTTTGGTCATCTGTTGAAGATTTGGAGACAGATGTAAAGTCAGTGGCAAAAATCTAGTTCCAAGAACAAAATTTTTTGGCATTTTGAAGTCCTAATGGGTTCAGAGGAAGTTGCAACCATAGAAAGTGGTCCCAAGCATAAAGTTTATATAGCAACACAATTGGAAGATGAGGAGTTGACATTGGCAAAACCCCCAAACCTTGCTCAGATTTCACCAGCTTTACATGCATCGCATGCGAGTGAACATTCTTGCAATTTGATCAGTTTGATTAATGTGATATGTCTCTACAACCATGATCAAGATACCAAATGATTCCATTAACATAAAGATTCATTGTGGTGCTCTGTATCAACACACCCATTCTTCCCCATCAGCCTTCAATTCTTTTTTTGTTTTGTTTTGGGGTCACACCCGGCAGCACTCAGGGGTTCCTCCTGGCTCTACGTTCAGAAATCGCTCTTGGCAGACACAGGGGACCATATGGGATGCCGGGATTCGAACCACTGACCTTCTGCATGCAAGTCAAACACTTTACCTCCATGCTATCTCTCTGGCCCCAGCCTTCAATTCTTAATCAGACTTGAGGAGCTTTATAAGCTCCTTAATGTACTCTTTTGGAGGCAGCTGCACAAACAAAATTGTACAGTGTTTTTTTTTGTTTGTTTGTTTATTTGTTTTTATGTTTTTTGTGCCATACCTGAGGATGCTCAGGGGCTACTCCTGGCTCTGCACTCAGGAATTACATCCTATATGGAGAACTGTACTGGATTCTGGGAACAGAACCCAAGTTGGCTGCATGCAAATAAACACACTAACTGCTGTACTATCACTCCAATGCCTATGTAGTTTTGTTTTGTTTTGTTTTGTTTTTTTGAGATTGACTTCACTTTCTTTCAGCATCATTCCAATATGGTCTTTGGTCTTTTCTTGGTGATATTTTTTTGACCTGTTTTCAAATTGAAAAATTTTTTATTTTTGTTTTTGTTTTGTTTGTTTTTTGGGCCACACTTGATGATGTTCAGGGATTACACCTGGCTATGCCTCAGAAATTGGCCCTAGTTTGGGGGGGACCATATAGGACGCCGGGGATTGAACCGAGGGAGGTCCGTCCTAGGTCAGCCATGTGCAGGGCAAATGCCCTACTGCTGTGCTATCGCTTCAGTCCCATCAAATTGAATTTTTAAATATATTTTTTTTACTCTTGCATTAACTAAATCTATAACCACCTCTATATATCTATATCAACATGATTTATGTGTATATGTATTCTAGATATGTCTTATGCCCATATATGTTATTTGCAGTTATTTTTTAATCCCAATCTGTATTTTACCTGGGCCTTCAGAGGTCAATTATTCGTTTTAATTAAGTCCAGTTCAGCAATTTTCAGGTTGGAGAGACAGTACAGTAGACAAGGTGCTTACCTTGCACATGGCTGACCCAGGTTTGATCCCTGGCACTGCATACAGCTTCCTGAACCCTGCCAGGAGTGATCCCTGGACACAGCGCTGGATGTAAGCCAGGAATAATCACTGAGAACAACCAGGTTGTTTTAAGGGTAACAAATCCTTATCCACCAAAAATAAAAATTCAGTTAAGCAGTTTTTCCCCTCTAATAGATGATACTTCATTTTTCCTTTTGCCTTAGATCCTGAATGTGCTCTCTTTAATTTTATTCTAAACATTTTATATTTAAATGTATGATTTATTTTGAGACAACTATGATACAAATAACATGGTTTAGATTAATGTTCATGATTTTGCCCTATATTTGTTAGATTATTCTAGAAACATTTCTTGAAAAAGCTAGCCTTTTCTCCTTTGAATTGCTTTTGCAATGCTGCGTCCGGGATCTATTTCTTAACTAATTGTTCTGTTCCTGTGACTTACATATCTATCCTTTTGACAGTTTAGTGTTTTCAAAGCTGTGTCTATATACAAAATTAAAAATCAGATTGTGGGATGAAATCCACTTATTATTTTCCACATTTTTTAGTTATTTCAGTTCCTTTAGCCGCCTCATAGAAACATTATAAGATTCATATTTTCATCTGTATCATAAATTTCTTTTTAGGATTTTGGGAGGAATTGGATTCAAAATATACTGATGTTTAGGGAGATTTAGCATATTTGCAATGTTGAGTCTCTAACCCCTGAACTTAGCTGTCAGGGACTCAATAGATAAAGAAGCTGGACAGGATGAGCAGATTATGGGAACTTCCAGCTCAGAATGCTGGCGCCAGAGCTGGAATGCAGCCCCGGTGGGGGTCCTGTAACTACTCTATCTCTGCTCCCTTTCCCAGAAAAATCTCCCTTTGAGAAAGCACATTACAAAGATATTTGTCCCAATAGACTAAGGCCCTCTGATGTGTAAAAGTCTAGCCCAAATAAATTAATGTGGTTAGGCATTTGCCCAAAGCATGTTGTTCTTCTGAAGATTATTGGTCTAAGCAATATATAACATATGTGGGGGACAATTGGGGTTCTTAGAGTATGAGTCTATGAGCCCCTTAACCCCATGCTTTTTCTCTCATATATATGCCACTTTTCACGCCTGTTTGCAAATATTTCTTTCTTCATTACCATTTACATTTTCAGCAGTGCAAATACAGTGCATGATTTGTGACATTTGTAACTAAGTCTTTTATCCTTTTCAGGAATCATTAACGGCCTTGTGTTTTTAAATTTGATTTCCACACAGCCATTATAGTATATTAAATTACAACAGACTTTCTCAGTTCACCTAGAAGTTGTTTTGTATATTCCAAATCACAGATTTTTATATACTCTAAACTTAAATTTGTATTTCCCCTCCCCCATTCCATAGTTATTTAATATGGATTAAATCAAGTGCTAGAGACATCACTCTAGAGACTGAGTACAGGCTTTAAGTGCCACAATCCTGGATTTGATCCCTGATATCACTTGGTCCCACAAAATTGCAAGGTATATTCTCAAAGACATTCAGCTCCCCCAAGTCCAGGCAAAACTCTAAATGGTGACATAGTCCCTGATGTTGCCAGGCATGCAGTTTTCTTTTTAAAAATTTTAGTTTGGGGGTCTTGAGCAATAGTTCAATGCATAGGGTGCTTGCCTTGTGCCTTGCATGTAGTCAACCAGACATTCAAAATAGTCCCTTGACCCCACTAGTAGTGAACCCTGAGCATAGAGCCATGAGTAACAGTAACAGGTGTGGCTGCAAAGCAAAACAAACAAAAAATATATTAGCTTGTAGATACAAAATTCTGTGTTTACCACTGGGCATACATAAAACTTGCCTTTTACCACAATATATTTAAAAAGAATTTGGCATTGCCCCAGATATGTAGACTTAAATCCAGCTATTTCTAATTTGTAGTTTTCCTCCTAACAGTAGGTGTTGAAGACCCTCAGAATAAAAGGGCTGGGTGGGGTGACTCAGCAACAGTTTGCATGCAGGCAGATCGCTCCGCATTTAATGATATGCTGAAACTAGAGGATGCTCCACATCAGCCTGACATCGATGAAAGAAATGCACAGAATCCAGAGTCTTTAAATACAAGAGTCTGATACCAACAATAGCTAAAGTGTGAAAAAGTTTCATCGGGATCTTGAGAATGACTGGAGTTGGATAGACTGGTATGCCTGGAACCCAGAGTCTGTCTTATGCCAATAAACTTCTGGGGTGAGGCCTTTTTGTAATCAGGTCAAGGATTTTTTTCCATTTTCTCCATTTTTCCGGACCTATGCAAACATTGGCAATTGCCACTATCACACCTTTACTATATTTTTTTTTACTCTTATCCTTTAAGGAAAAAAAATACAACTTACTGAACTTAAAAAGAAATTACTGTAGTAGAATGCCTGTCTCGAATACAGGCAGGGGATGGGAAGGGGGCAGGGGGTAATGTTGCACTGGTGAAGGGGGGTGTTCTGGTTATGACTGTAACCCAACTATGATCATGTTACTTAAATAAAAAATATATATTTAAAAAAATAAAATAAAAAAATAAAAGGGCTGGGTGGATGAGCACGTAAAGGTGTAGAGTCCTCTTTGTGTCATTCTTCAGTCAAGGTGCAGCTATGTCAGCTCTATGTCTCAACTATGGATGCTTCCAAATCATAGCTTGACAGGAGGCAGTTTATGCGCCCTTACCTTTGCCCGGTTCTTGATTTTATCTATTTGAGGGTGTGTATTGGGTGTGGGTGTGGGTTGGCCACACTCAATATAGCTCAAGGTTCTGTGCTTGTGTGTGTGTGTGTGGGGGTGGGTGGGTGGGTGGGGGAATATAGGGTGATGAGGATCTAACTGGAGTGAACCCTTAGTATAGCGAACTCCTGAACCCTTTCCAGCTTCGCAGATCTTTTTATTTTCTTTCTGAGCTGTACTCAGGGATGACTCAGGCTCAGCACTCAGGAATCACTCCTGATTCGGGAACTACATGAATATACTGGGTATTAAACCCATTCATGCGAGCAAGCAAGAGCCCTACTTGCTGGAATATTGCTCCAGCCCAGATCTCAATTTTTATAGCGATGAAGGAGCCTGCGAATTTCATCTTCTTTGTTGCCTGACCCTCCTTGTGCCTTGACCTCCCACCTGCAGAGATCTCTGGCTTTTGGTCAATCCTTCAGGAGGCCTCTGGTCACTAGAGGGAGCTCCTCGTCTCCTTCCCGCTCCTCTGCTGGGCTCAGCAATTTCTCCGGACCCAGAGCGGGTGCCCTTGTGGGCTGCCCGCAAGGACATCTCGGCCACCGCCCAAGCAGCGGTGGGAGTCACCCCGCTTTCCCTGCTCTGGGGCCGCCCTGAGCGAGGGCATCTTTCCCTGGAGTCCACCTCCAGCCCTGGTCTACTAAGCAGTTTTCTTCCTCTGCACGAGGCCAGCGTGACATCAGATCATTCCACTCCAGCAATCCACAGCCTTTCCCCCTGGGGACCTCGAGTCCAGAGCTGTGCCTTCATCCTTCAGCGACAGTTTTGCTGCTCTCCTTGTGAAGGATACGTGTGCCGGCTTAGCACACTCAGAGGAACTGGTGCTTCCCACTTTCTATCCAGGAAACCATCACACCACTGCTGAGAAGACAAGAAATTATAGACACATGCCTTTCCTTGCTGAAATGTTTGCAAAAACATATGCAAAGTCTCAGTTTCTCTTCTGCTTCCACCAGACCACCGTCCTTTGTCAAGTCCATCATGCTACCTATCTCCTCCCCGCAAAGGTCCTTTACATGGGTTTTCTTTTGCTCCTTCACTCCAGTTGTCATCTTGTCGGCTAAGCCCCTGTCTCTATCCCTGACTCTTTCTCCATGCCTGAAAGAGTACTGGGCCCTCAAAGGGTACTCAGCTATCTTGCCCAGCTAGGGGATTACACCTCCGACCCCCATAATGTCCGAAAGGGCCAAGTAACCAGCCAACTCTCATTAAGAGGATGTGAGTGATAGTTTTGCCCAGCATTTACCGAATGCTGGAAGAGAGGGTAAGGGACTGGGAGCATGGCGCATGCATGGTGTCCCAGCCATGCAGCCGAGAGCATAGCCCCATGATTGACAGCCATGTCAGACAGCAGAATGTTGACCTTGGACATGGCCCTGACTCCTTTCAACACCCTGACCACTGTCCCCATCTTCTTAGATCTTTATTCAGGCTGAAGGGCTGAGACATTGCAAGAAATGTTTTCATTCAAGTAAAGACTTAAAATGAGAGAAAACATCGGCATCCCAGGGAAAGAGGTCTATTAGCTGGAATTAGAATCACAGAGACAGACAGGGAGGGAGAGAGCTTATGGTACCTACTCACATTAGCTCTTTTGATTACCCACAGTGATTAATAGCTACTATCGATAGACATTGATCATGTCTTGTGCTGGGTATCAGACATGATTTCATTGAAAGTGATGCAGATGGTAGGAATGTCTGTCTTTGCCAGTCCTCGTGTATCTGAACTGGGCACCATTCCTAAGAAGTCAGGCAAGTTGTTTACCTTTTCTTCCCTTATTGGGTTTCAAACATCTCTTACAGTCCCCAGCATCATTGATCCATTCTCGTCTCTCTAGACACCCTCTGCAAAAAAATGAGGCCTGGGAACTTGTTTGCTTCTCACCTACTTGCCTACCTATTTTACCCTTGTTCTACTGGATTTGAAGCACTGTTATCTTACATTAAAAAAAACAAAAACTAGCCCTCCCAGAATTTAGTTATATTCAGTAGCCATATGTTTTAAAATATGTGGGTTTAATATATGTAGATTTTAGTTTTGAAGTCTTGCATTTTACCATTTTCTGAACTTCTTGAATATAACTGCATATGAGAATCCAATTGGACTTTTTGCTAACTCTATCAAAGTTTTTGAGACTTACTTTCAAAGATTTCTTTTTTTTTTTCCCCACTCCCCAAAGATTTCTATTTTTAACAAATTCCCTCAAATGATTCTGAAGCCAGTTGGCAGGCAGGCACTTGAAACCCCAAGAAGCACTCTGTGTTGTTTCATACCAGAAGCTGACTGTATCTCCTTTTCTTCTGTGCTATCTAAACCTTCTCTTGGTATTCAAACCCAACCATCAGATTGGTCCATTTTGAAATTCTCCTCTTGAGACAAAGATAAAACTTACACTCTTGAAGATTTTATAGGCCCAAGTAGATGTCAATATTTTGCCTTTTCACATAAGTAAATGAGCACTAATATCACCCAAATTTAAAAACCACCCAGGATCTCATTTCTTGAGTCTAATTTATTGGTGTTGCATGTGATGTATTGATTGACAGAACCTCAGGAGCTTCTATTCTGCCTTTCCACTGTCTGCTCTGCTTTGAGATTCTTTACTTTCAGCTGACCTGATTCCACAGGTGTTCCTTCTGAACCTGCCTCTATCAGCCTTTTTGTGGGAGGTTTTGCAAAGAGGCTGTCAATGTAGCACACACAGGCTCAAGAAAGCCACCATCTGGTTTCCACACTGCAGATGCCCACATGAGCCTTAAAAAAAAAGATAGCAGGGAGGAGGTGGAAGATCCCATGGGCCAGCTGACAGAGCAAAAAGTGAAAAAGGCCCTTTTTCTCTTGGCCTTCCTACCACTGAGCCTCTTCGTGCTTTGAGAGAGAGGAAATGAGGTTCTTAGCTTTCTCTGATAATGGATCTGGAAGGAAACGGGCTGATTTTGTCATCTGTATTCTAGAGATATGGGTGTGATTGTCTTGGTAGCAAAAGAGGAGAAAGGTTTTATTTTTTAGTGGGGAGAGATAGGGCGTGTTAGGCCTTATCTGATTGTGCTCTGGGTTTTCTCCTGGATCTGTGCTCAGGGAGCATATGTATGGCGGAGGATTGAATGGGGTCAGTCACATGCAAGTACCTTTTCCCCTGTATGTTCTCCCTGGCTCCCAAATGAAGATTTTATTATTAGTTTTTTTTTTGGGGGGGGGAAGGGGTCACACCCAGAGGTGCTCAGGGCTTACAACTGAATATATGTGCACACGGATATGATTACATGTCAGTATATGTTGCACATCTCCCCATTTTATATGAAATTTCCACTTGAGGAGGTGAGAAACATCTCATTCCTCCACCCCCATAGAGTTGTCAATCCTCTGCGTCTCTAGTGAACAGTGGAAATAGAGGCCTTGAAGATGGTGGTTGGTCTCTGGGTCTGAATAAGATGGTCTAATCCTGTGATGTCACATTCAGATAACTGTGCCTGATGGAGAGACAGCCTGATGGAGTGAGAAAAGAATGCCTGATGGAGAGAGAAAAGAGTGTGAGAAGAAAGCTACAAAGCAGCCCAAGTCCCTGAAGGACACCCCAGAGTAGAGTTGCCCACAGCCATGTGCTTATGTCCTTCACACATCAAAAGACACAAGGCACCTCTTCAGAGTTATCCTTTTCTGCCTGCCTCTGCCCTTGTTTTTGAACATGCAGTTGTGGGTGCTGCTGACTCTGTACTGAGAAGATTCTGTTCCCTCTGCCCAGTTTTGTTTCCTACCTACCCATCCCCTCACCCCCTGACCTAACTCAGACAAGTTTGCTCATGAGTCTTTGGGATTGATGGCCACCCTGGATCATATTTTCTTTCTGTTTCATAGGGAGATGACTTAGTGATATAAACTTGAATAACCTCCAAGTCCTCAATTGAAAAAGAGATGATGGGGCCCATCTCCTAGAGTGAGGACAGAATGAGAACAGGGAATGAGTGATCTAGACCAAGGCCCTAGTCTTAGCACATGGTTTGGTCCAGAAAGAAAAGCTCATCCTCTCTGAAAATGTCCTGATCCAGCAACTACCCATGAATTCCCTCCTCCCTCAGTCACAAAGCAATTTCCCCATCTTCCCTTCCTGCTGAAAAGGACTTCATTCATAATGCTGTCCCTATTTTTTTTTAATTCAGAAGAAATGATGAGCTATATGATAAATAGGAAAATAAATTTAGACGTTTCAGTAGGGTCAAATGTATCCCAGAATTAATTTGACGTGTTTAAGAAAAGCTATATCAATTATCAGGCACAGGTAAAGTCGAAGTTGACAGGGAAAAGAGAATTCTAAAGCAATTCGCCACTTTGTGAATCACTTGTTTTCATTTCTCCCCTGCTCCTTCTATTTATAGACACAGACATTAATGCTGGCAGTGTGTATTGTCACAGGGACATTTAAAGCCTTTTCATTTTAAGCCATTTCTCTCTGAAAATTTCTCACCACTACCTTCCTCTGTCTGCTTCCTCTTAAGAATGAAAATATCAGAGGGTTAAGGGAACAAATAATAGAACAAAACACAGGTGTGTGTTTGTTAAACAGAGAACATTACTGGGTTAAAAAATTAGGCTATTGCCTTCAGATAAGACATTTTTATAACTCTACAGGCCTAAAATTTCTTCTCAATGAGAATAATCAGGATAGGAAGATAGAAGAGGAAAATATTGAGAAACAAATGTAAAAGAGACTATTTAAGGTTACACCTGGCAGAATTCAAGCTACTATCAATTCTGTGCTTAGGTCAATACTGGCAGTGTTTAGGAAGCCATATGCTGGGAATCAAACAAGCCTGCCCACATTAGGGCAAGTACCTTAACCTTGTTCTTGCCTTTCTGGCCCCTAACATGATATTTTTGGGGGATAAAATGATTATAAAACTGAAAGTTGATAAACGTAGATTGAAGGATTTCCCTATGCTACCAACCTTATAAAATGTAACTTAATAACAAGACATTTTATTTGGGAAATTTTATTACAGTCTATGTTGCTGAATTTAATAATATCATTTTGAATCAAATCCTATCCTCATGGTTTCCAATAAAACTCTAAAATACAGTCATTTTTTATTTTGGGGGCCACACCTGGCTGTATTTAGGCTATTTATTCTAGAGTGTATTTAGTCTGGGCTATATGCTCAGGGATCATATTATTGGCAGGCTCAGAGGACCATATTGGATGCTGAGGATTGAACTAGGTAGGTTATATGAAAGCTCAGTTACTCACTGAACTATCTATCATTCATGCCCCAAGAAATACAAACTTGGGCCATATTTTTTAAGTCAGTTATTATTCTATTTTATTAGTTTATTTTTTAATTTTTGTTAAGGCACAGTACTGTAATTTACAAAGTTATTTATAATAGAGTTTTGGACATACACTGTTCCAAGACTTATCTTACCACCAGTGTGTCCTTCCTTCCAACAGTGTCCCCAAGGTCCCTCTCGTTCCCCAGCCTGCCTCTTTAATAGGTGCTTTGGTTTTGTTTTGCTTTTGGTCACAGGAGTACTCAGGACTCACTCCTGACTCTGCATGCAGGGATCTCTCCTGGCAGGGCTCAGAAGAGTATATATGGTGGCAAGATTTGAACCTTAGTTGGATACGTACTACACAAATGCTTTATCCACTGTACTATTGCTGTGGCCCAAAGGCTTCTATTGCTATGACTCAAAGGCACATTTTTTTTTCAAAAGTTTAATTTATTGAGAGAAAATGCATCACCTAGTTGGCATAGTTAATCATAATACATTTTTTCAGATGTGTGAAATAATTAAAATAAAATAGAAAGAAAAAAAAAGTACAATAGCAAGCAAATTTGTGAAAATTATTGTATCTCCAATGAAGTTGTTAATACAAGGGCAGAAGGTTTAGTAAATTAGCTGTCTGTTCTGTTAAATTGTCTGTTCTGTTAAATTTAATCAACAAATTGAGTTGTCCAGAAATTCAAAACACTATTACTGATACTACAGCTTTTAGAGGTATGTACTCAGTTGCCAGGCCTCTTGGAGAAGGAAGATATGGGGGTAAGATACTCACACTCAATCCAAAAAACCCTGGCGTTATCAGCTCAAAAAGCAGCATACCTGAAATATGGTCAGATTGGTGTCCCTAAAGGGAATCACAGAGGGTCATGATGAGGCAGGGCCATCAAAGAAATGGTGATTCTGGATGATGGAGTCAGCAAACATGGCTTCCGCAAGGCAAGGGTTTAGCCCACACTCTTCCTCCTGTGATGGTTCAATTTCTGCTGCGTGGATAATCTTTCACAGCTTGGTTTACATCTCGTTTGAGACAGGAATGAGTCTATGGAACGGGCCCAGTTTGAACATCATGACTGGGTTTGTGGATGTGGTTACAGCTGCCAGACTTAAAGGATAACTAGGTATCCCACCTTTGATAGCTTGCATCCCCTTGTCCATTTATTCTATTTATTTATTTATTTATTTATTTATAGACAAGGAACTATGTTGGTACTGTTCTAAGTAATTGCACACATTATTCTTGTACCTTTGCAATCATCTGAGAGCTGACAATTTGTTTTACAACTGTGCTACACTTTGCATTTCATAGCTGAAGAAACTGAGGTACAGATGCTTCTTATCTGGGATAACTCTGTCTCTGTCAATATGGGTTACAAGAATTTGATCCTTACCTTTTCAGACTATTGATTTTCATCTGTCAAATGGGGACTTGCTAGTGTACTACTCCAATGCCTGTCCCAAGAATTGAGACCACATCCCTGGCTTCAGAAGGCCAACAGAACCTTAGTGGGTAATAAAGCCATTGGGGTGACTGTCAGATGTAACTTCCAAGTTAATGAATCAAACCATTTTGGTTTTTATATGTTTCACATAATTAAAAAAAAATATATATATACTAAAAAAGATGGTCTTTTTTACATACACACAGCACACACACCTATTTCAGAGCACAGAAGCAGTTTTGAAAAGTCATTTGTTTCACATAATCTACTTCCCTCAGTGTTTTTCACCTTAGCATCTCACCTGGAAATGGAGGTGCTGTGTGGGAGGAACAAGAAACTGTCCCAAGACCAATTCCTCTCTAGAATTACTTGATGTTGTGTTCCTAATTTTGTTCCTTAAACACAAGATTTTAGAATTCCTAAAATGTTTTAAGTGTCAGGGATTCAACCCAGAGCCTTCCACTTCTAAAACATGACTTTTACCAAGTCAAATCCTCAGCTCTTTTGTTCTTATTTACTTCTTTAATAAAATTTTTATACTGGAAAAATAGCATAGGAGGTCAGGTACTTGCTTTGCATGTCTAATTCCAGTTCTATGGTGATCCCATAATTACATTATAATCCTTTAAGCCAGGGATACTCAAAATTTTTAAATAGGGGGCCAGTTCACTGTCCCTCAGAACGTTGGAGGGCCAGACTATACTAAAAACAAAAATTAGGAGCAAATTCCTATGCACATTGCATATATCTTATTTTGAAGTGAAGAAAAAATACAGTATTTAAAATGAAGTAAAATTAAATCAACAAATTTACTAGTATTTTAATGGGAACTATGGGCCTGCTTTTGGCTAATGAGATGTTCAACATCCGGTTCCATATTTGTCACTGCTAGTCGTAACAGATGATACAAGTGTGCATCCAGTAGTCTTGATCTGGTGGGTGATTTCAAATGTTTCATTCTAGAAAAAGTCTTTTTATAGACATAAGTGCTGCCAAAGATGGTTGCCATTTTGAGTGCATTGTTCCTGAGATGAGGATATGTCTCAGAGGGGAGAGATGCATAAAAATTAAGAAGACTGCTTGACTTGAATGTGTCTTTTAGAGTCACAATTCTGCAGTTCAGCCAGTTCCATTTGGTAAATAGTATCCACATTTTCAGTGTCAATACAATAATGGGTTATGGTGTCCTATTTGTGGAGATGAAGCTTTTTAAATCGAATTTGGAGGGGCTGGAGCAATGGTGCAAGTGGTTGCCTGTGCTAGCCTAGGACAGACTGCGGTTTAATCCCCCAGTGTCCTATATGGTCCCCCAAGCCAGGAGCAATTTCTAAGCACATAGCCAGGAGTAACCCTTGAGCATCACTGAATGTGTCCCAAAAAACAAACAAAAAAAATCTAATTTGGAACTCCTTTTGTAATATTTCTAGTAAATTCACACATGTTTTGTTTGGAAATGCAACTAATGATTTTTCTGCTAAGAGATTTTCAGTTGTGGGGAGATGGCAGAAGTTTTCCTCCTTCACTTGTTTGATGAGAAGGCCTAATTTTACTTCAAATGCTTGACATGTAATTGCATTTCACAGATGAGCTTCCCCTTTCCTTGAAGTTGCACATTGAAAGGTTGAGTAGCTCTGTTACATCTATCAGAAAGGCAAGGTGCTATTTCCATTCTGCATCACTGAGCTCTGGTACTTCTTTGTTTTTTGAAACAGAAAAGTTATAATCTGTGGAAGAAACTCATAGAAACGTTTCAAAAAACTCTCCCTTGACTCAGCTAACGAACTTCTGTGTTATACAGAACATCTTCATAGTCAACATTTAGCTCAGACAAAAAATTCCTGACATTATCTGTGGTTTAGTGCATAGCTCTAATGAAGTCAACACAAGATACCACAATTTTCATAACAGAGTCCCACTTCAGTGATTTACAACATAGCACTTGTTGATGGAGTTGATGAGGCATAGTGTATGGCTATTGGATAAGAATGATTAATTTGTCCATCTCTGAAATAATGCAAGCAGTTACTGAAGTGTTATGTTTTCTCACAGACTGGTTGATGCTGGATCCCCAAAGAGATTCCAGAACGAGAGAGAGAATCCCATTCCCCTATATCCTAGGGCAGGGAAGCGATCATGGTAATATTTATCCAAGGCAAATATCCACACAGACAGGAAGATAAAAAGGTAAGAAGGTTGGACACAGAATTCTTTGTCAGCCTGCTAGCAGTTCCAAAAGGCTAGAGCCCACCAGCTAACTGCCCAAAAGACCCTGACCTCCTACCTCAACACCTATTTATTAGGATCTGAACAGCACCCCCACCTGGAAAGTTGTAGGTGGAAAAGCAGGCAGAGAAACGGATATTGAAGAGAAATATTATAAAGGCCTCCATATATTTAAAAATTACTCTTTTATTAGACCCCACCATGCTAGGAGCACAATCAGTTGTCATACTGACTAGTTTAGCCCAGTCCAGCTCCAAATCATTCACAGTTTGGCAAACCTTTTCATAGATATCCTCACCTATAGTTGTTCCTTTGATACTTTGCAGTGCAGCAAGCTCTTCTGTGATTTTGAAATAATCATTCATCCCACGAATAAAAATTAGAAGTTGTGCAGAATCACAAACATCATTGCTTCCATCGACTGCCAAGAAAAAATATGAAAGTTTTTTGGTGGAGTTTTACAAATGTAGATGCAAATGGTCTCCCATTTCTTCAATCCTCAGTGTAATTGTAGGTTCTGAAAGACTCACTGTACTAACTAAATCGGCTTTCTCTGGATACATCTCTTTGGCAACAGAAAGAAGGCATTATTTAACAAATTTTCCCTCCACAAATGGTCTACTAGTGTGTGCTATTAGCTTGACAACTTGAAGACTTGCTCACCATGATAAAATATTTAGTGCTTCTGCTTCACAAAAGTATTTTGCTGAATTGTCAATGTAGTTTTCAGTTTAAATATTTTCTTTTTTCTCACTTCTTTGACCAAACAATCATATTTATCTTTATGTTGAGTTTCATAGTGTTGACACAATTGTATTCTTTGAAAACAGACACTATTTTCTGGCATATCAGACACACAGCTCTTTCCTTGTACTGCATGAAAAAGTAATCAAAAGTCCACTGTCCTTTGAATATCCTACACTCTGAGTCAATTTTTCTCTTTCTTGATATAATTGTTTCCTAGGAATTCCAAATTACTATTAGTAAAATACATACACACATATTTATGTATGTATATATAATACACTACAAAAAACAATATACCAGCAATAACTTTGCCCACACAGAGACATACAGACTGCAATGAAGAGTTTCACCAATCAGACTGGGTGAAACTCCACTTTTACCTCAGGTTTACACTGATGCAGGTGTCATTGACCACTTGATATCTGCAGTGTTCCGCCTCCTTAAGGACTAGGCCCCTCTAAGAAATTTTGCATTCTGTGATTTTAAGGAATTATTGTGCAGACATACGACATAGTATGAGTGATTATGTCAATGCACCACATTAGGGCTTTCATTTAAGACTATTTGATCTCTTCTGTGAGTTCTATTTTTTTAAATAATGAAAAAGTATAGTAAATGTTAATTTTTTTTTTATTTAAACACCTTGATTACATACATGATTGTGTTTGGGTTTCAGTCATAAAAGGAACACCACCCATCACCAGTGCAACATTCCCATCACCCAAGTCCCAAATCTCCCTCCTCCCCCCCCCAACCCCCGCCTGTACCCTAAACAGGCTCTACATTTCCCTCATACATTCTCAATATTAGGACAGTTCAAAATGTAGTTATTTCTCTAACTAAACTCATCACTCTTTGTGGTGAGCTTCCTGAGGTGAGCTGGAACTTCCAGCTCTTTTCTCTTTTGTGTCTGAAAATTATTATTACAAGGGTGTCTTTCATTTTTCTTAAAACCCATAGATGAGTGAGACCATTCTGCGTTTTTCTCTCTCTCTCTGACTTATTTCACTCAGCATAATAGATTCCATGTACATCCATGTATAGGAAAATTTCATGACTTCATCTCTCCTGACAGCTGCATAATATTCCATTGTGTATATGTACCACAGTTTCTTTAGCCATTCGTCTGTTGAAGGGCATCTTGGTTGTTTCCAGAGTCTTGCTATGGTAAATAGAGCTGCAATGAATATAGGTGTAAGGAAGGGGTTTTTGTATTGTATTTTTGTGTTCCTAGGGTATATTCCTAGGAGTGGTATAGCTGGATCGTATGGGAGCTCGAGCTCCAATTTTTGGAGGAATCTCCATATCGCTTTCCATAAAGGTTGAACTAGACAGCATTCCCACCAGCAGTGGATAAGAGTTCCTTTCTCTCCACATCCCCGCCAACACTGTTTATTCTCATTCTTTGTGATGTGTGCCATTCTCTGTGGTGTGAGGTGGTATCTCATCGTTGTTTTGATTTGCATCTCCCTGATGATTAGTGATGTGGAACATTTTTTCATGTGTCTTTTGGCCATGCGTATTTCTTCTTTGTCAAAGTGTCTGTTCATTTCTTCTCCCCATTTTTTGATGGGGTTAGATGTTTTTTTCTTGTAAAGTTCTGTCAGTGCCTTGTATATTTTGGAGATTAGCCCCTTATCTGATGGGTATTGGGTGAATAGTTTCTCCCACTCAGTGGGTGGCTCTTGTATCCTGGGCACTATTTCCTTTGAGGTGCAGAAGCTTCTCAGCTTAATATATTCCCATCTGTTAATCTCTGCTTTCACTTGCTTGGAGAGTGCAGTTTCCTCCTTGAAGATGCCTGTAATGTCCTGGAGTGTTTTGCCTATGTGCTGTTCTATATATCTTATGGTTTTGGGGCTGATATCGAGGTCTTTAATCCATTTGGATTTTACCTTTGTACATGATGTTAGCTGGGGGTCTAAGTTTAATTTTTTGCAAGTGGCTATCCAATTGTGCCAACACCACTTGTTGAAGAGGCTTTCCCTGCTCCATTTAGGATTTCCTGCTCCTTTATCAAAAATTAGATGGTTGTATCTCTGGGGAACATTTTCTGAGTATTCAAGCCTATTCCACTGATCTGAGGACCTATCCTTATTCCAATACCATGCTGTTTTGATAATTGTTGCTTTGTAGTACAGTTTAAAGTTGGGAAAAGTAATTCCTCCCATATTCTTTTTCCCAATGATTGCTTTACCTATTCGAGGGTGTTTATTGTTCCAAATGAATTTCAAAAGTGTTTGATCCACTTCTTTGAAGAATGTCATGGGTATCTTTAGAGGGATGGCATTAAATCTGTATAATGCCTTGGGGAGTATTGACATTTTGATGATGTTAATCCTGCCAATCCATGAGCAGGGTATGTGTTTCCATTTCCGTGTGTCCTCTCTTATTTCTTGGAGCAGAGTTTTATAGTTTTCTTTGTATAGGTCCTTCACATATTTAGTCAAGTTGATTCCAAGATATTTGAGTTTGTGTGGCACTATTGTGAATGGGGTTGTTTTCTTAATGTCCATTTCATCCTTATTACTATTGGTATATAGAAAGGCCATTGATTTTTGTGTGTTAATTTTGTAGCCTGCCACCTTGCTATATGAGTCTATTGTTTCTAGAAGCTTTTTGATAGAGTCTTTAGGGTTTTCTAAGTAGAGTATCATGTCATCTGCAAACAGCAAGAGCTTGACTTCTTCCTTTCCTATCTGGATTCCCTTGATATCCTTTTCTTGCCTAATCGCTATAGCAAGTACTTCCAGTGCTATGTTGAATAGGAGTGGTGAGAGAGGACAGCCTTGTCTTGTGCCAGAATTTAGAGGGAAGGCTTTCAGTTTTTCTCCATTGAGGATAATATTTGCCACTGGCTTGTGGTAGATGGCCTTCACTATATTGAGAAAGGTTCCCTCCATTCCCATCTTGCTGAGAGTTTTGATCAAGAATGGGTGTTGGACCTTATCAAATGCTTTCTCTGCATCTATTAATATGATCATGTGGTTTTTATTTTTCTTGTTATTGATGTTGTGTATTATGTTGATAGATTTACGGATGTTAAACCAGCCTTGCATTCCTGGGATGAAACCTACTTGATCGTAGTGGATGATCTTCTTAACGAGGCATTGAATCCTATTTGCCAGGATTTTGTTGAGGATCTTTGCATCTGCATTCATCAGTGATATTGGTCTGTAATTTTCTTTTTTGGTAGCGTCTCTGTCTGGTTTAGGTATCAAGGTGATGTTGGCTTCATAAAAGCTATTTGGAAGTGTTTCTGTTTGTTCAATTTCATGAAAGAGTCTTGCCAAGATTGGCAGTAGTTCCTCTTGGAAAGTTTGATAGAATTCATTAGTGAATCCATCTGGACCTGGGCTTTTGTTTTTCGGCAGACATTTGATTACTGTTTTAATTTCATCAATGGTGATGGGGGTGTTTAGATATGCTACACCCTCTTCCTTCAACCGTGGAAGATTATAAGAGTCCAAGAATTTATCCATTTCTTCCAGGTTCTCATTTTTAGTGGCGTAGAGTTTTTCAAAGTAGTTTCTGATTACCCTTTGAATCTCTGTCATATCAGTAGTGATCTCTCCTTTTTCATTCCTGATACGAGTTATCAAATTTCTCTCTCTCTCTTTCTTTGTTAGGTTTGCCAGTGGTCTATCAATCTTGTTTATTTTTTCAAAGAACCAACTTCTGCTTTCGTTGATCTTTCGGATTGTTTTTTGAGTTTCCACTTCGTTGATTTCTGCTCTCAGCTTTGTTATTTCCTTCTGTCTTCCTATTCTTGGGTCCTTTTGTTGAGCATTTTCTAGTTCTATTAGCTGTGTCATTAAGCTACTCAGGTAAGCTCCTTCTTCCTTCCTGATGTGTGCTTGCAAAGCTATAAATTTTCCTCTCAGTACTGCTTTTGCTGTGTCCCATAAGTTCTGAGAGTTTGTGTCTTTATTGTCATTTGTTTCCAGGAACCTTTTGATTTCCTCCTTGATTTCATCTCGGACCCACTGGTTATTGAGCATGAGGCTGTTTAACTTCCAGGTGTTAAAGTGTTTCTTCTGAGTCCCTTTGGAGTTCACAAATAATTTCAGAGCCTTGTGGTCAGCGAAGGTAGTCTGCAAAATTTCTATCCTCTTGATCTTATGGAGGTATGTTTTATGTGCCAGCATGTAGTCTATCCTGGAGAATGTCCCATGTACATTGGAGAAGAATGTGTATCCAGGTTTCTGGGGATGGAGAGTCCTATATATATCCACTAGGCCTCTTTCTTCCATTTCTCTCCTCAGGTCTAGTATATTCTTGTTGGGTTTCAGTCTGGTTGACCTGTCCAGTGTTGACAAAGCCGTGTTAAGGTCCCCCACAATTATTGTGTTGTTGTTGATATTATTTTTCAGATTTGTCAACAGTTGTATTAAATATTTTGCTGGCCCCTCATTCGGTGCATATATGTTTAGGAGAGTGAATTCTTCCTGCTCTACGTACCCCTTGATTAATATAAAATGTCCGTCTTTGTCCCTTACAACCTTCCTGAGTATAAAGTTTGCATTATCTGATATTAGTATGGCCACTCCAGCTTTTTTATGGGTGTTGTTTGCTTGGATAACTTTTCTCCAGCCTTTTATTTTGAGTCTATGTTTGTTCTGACTATTCAGGTGCGTTTCTTGTAGGCAGCAGAAGGTTGGATTGAGTTTTTTGATCCATTTAGCCACTCTGTGTCTCTTAACTGGTGCATTTAGTCCATTGACGTTGAGAGAAAGAATTGTCCTGGGATTTAACGCCATCTTTATTTCAAAATTTGGTGTGTCTTTTGGGTAGTCTTGTCTTAGATTAGGTCTTTCAGTTTTTCTCTTAAGACTGGTTTTGTGTCTGTGAAGTTTCTGAGCTGTTTTTTGTCTGTGAAACCATGTATTCTTCCATCAAACCGGAAAGTGAGTTTTGCTGGGTATAGTATTCTGGGTGAAGCATTCATTTCATTCAGTCTTGTCACAATATCCCACCACTGCTTTCTGGCATTGAGCGTTTCTGGTGACAGGTCTGCTGTAAATCTCAGGGAAGCTTGCTTGAACATGATTTCCCCTTTTGATCTTGCTGTTTTCAGAATTCTGTCTCTATCTGTGGGATTTGTCATTGTGACTAGGATGTGTCTTGGGGTGGTTTTTCTGGGGTCTCTTTTGGTTGGTACTCTTCGGGCATGCAGGATTTGATCACATATATTCTTTAGCTCTGGAAGTTTCTCTTTAATGATGTTCTTGACCATTGATTCTTCCTGGAAATTTTCTTCCTGGGTCTTTGGGACTCCAATGATTCTTAAGTTGTTTCTGTTGATCTTATCATAGACTTCTATTTTCGTCTGTTCCCATTCTTTGACTAATTTTTCCATTGTCTGCTCATTTGCTTTAAGTTTTTTGTCCAATCTCTCCTGCTGTATGGAATTGTTATGTATCTCATCTTCCACAGCACCAAGTCTATTCTCAGCTTCTGATACCCTGTCCCAGAGCTTATCCATTTTGTCATTCACTTCTTTTACTGACTTTTTCAGTCCTGTTAGTTGACATGTTATTTCAGTTTGGAGTTTTGTGATTTCTGCCTTCATATTTTCTTGGTTCTTATTAGTGTTCTGTTCAACTCGATCCATGGTTTCTTGGAGTCTGTTGAGCACCTTCCATATTGCTAGTCTAAAGTCCTTATCTGAGAGGTTGATTAGTTGTTCAGTCATTATCTGGTCCTCAGAATTGTCATCTTCATTCTCTATGTCTGATGCTGGCCTGCGTTGTTTCCCCATTGTCACACTTGTATTGTGGGTTTTTCTACGTGTTGTGGTGGTATTCATTGTCTATATGATGTAGGCAGCACACTCCTCTGGCTCCGCCCTTTCTGGATGGGCTGACTTGCCTCTAAGGGAGGGGAGTCCTCCGTGGATGAAGCCTCACACTGGGACAAATCTTAGGCCCGAGCATGCAACAGAGAAGACAGTCCAGAGAGAAATGTTTGCTTCTGTGATATAGCGCCGTTCTTAGTGTGATTTTTCCTTCTTGTTGCAATGGAGTTCTTTGCTTAGAAAGAGTGCACGGCCGCTCCGCTTCGCTACGCGGCCGTGCTCCTCTGAGCCTCTTTTTGCCCCACTCGCAAGAGTTTCAAGCAATAGGACAGTAGACAGACATAGACAGGTCACACTCACAGTCTTTCACAGCTGAGCCCCACTGGGCCGGTGTACTTTTGCGGATTTTCCCCGCCTGGTGTCACACACAGGGAGCCAGCTTTTGCAAAGGTTAGCCGGTTTTTATGCTCTGAAGTCCCTCCCTGAAAATGGCGTCTGGGCAAGCGAAGTTTCTGGAGGCTCTTTTTGCCCCACTCGCAAGAGTTTCACGCAAGAGGACAGTAGACAGACATAGACAGGTCACACTCACAGTCTTTCACAGCTGAGCCCCACTGGGCCGGTGTACTTTTGCGGATTTTCCCCGCCTGGTGTCACACACAGGGAGCCAGCTTTTGCAAAGGTTAGCCGGTTTTTATGCTCTGAAGTCCCTCCCTGAAAATGGCGTCTGGGCAAGCGAGGTTTCTGGAGGCTCTTTTTGCCCCACTCGCAAGAGTTTCACGCAAGAGGACAGTAGACAGACATAGACAGGTCACACTCACAGTCTTTCACAGCTGAGCCTCACTGGGCCGGTGTACTTTCGCGGATTTTCCCCGCCTGGTGTCACACACAGGGAGCCAGCTTTTGCAAAGGTTAGCCGGTTTTTATGCTCTGAAGTCCCTCCCTCGTAAATGTTAATTTTTATTATCATTTTTACAATACGGCGGTCCCTAAGCAGTGAAAAAGTTATATTACACTTGCAGTTTTGTTCATAGATCACAACAGTATAAACCAGGGTTTATACAACATACAACATATAACATAATACAACTGAATATAAATGCACTCATTGTATTTTAAATTGGGTTTTGCTACTCCTCTCTTCAGCTGTTTGTCACTGACCAGCAGGGAAGAACAGTAGGCAGCCAACCCAGAGATCACTTTGTTACCACCCATCTGTTACCCACCCATCTTTCCTTCTCTTCTCCTTTCTACCTTTTCTCCTTTCCTGCTTTCCCCCCCTTTCCTTCTGTTACACCTTACTTCTTTCCTTATTCACACCATACATACTTCTTTCCTCCTTTCTACATTTCCTTCTGTCCATCTTTCTATGTTTCCTTCTTTTCACCCTTAACTACATTTCTTCTTCTTATCCACAATTTTTTCTATTCCTTCTGGTAGTGACCATGGGACTCGCCTCTTAATAACGCTGCCAACTTCCTCCAAGCTGCCTCTGTGCTGCATATCTGTCTCCTGTGCTCCCTCCCGCTCTCCAACCTTTACTTTCGACAGGCAGCCTTCCCAAATAATTCCTCCGAATCCTGGGCAGTTGTAGTCCAGCTGCGACGTTCAGATCCTCTCATCACCTGAAGACTGGACATCAACTCCCATAATTCCCTGTCCCCTCTCCCACCGATGACTATCCTTCTGTTAAAAGAAAAATGGCTGCAGCTGGCCCACTGGATAAATGTCCTCAGCCATGTGGCCCTTGGGCCATAGTTTGAGGACCCCTGCTCTTTAGGAATTATTCCTAAACACAGAGTCAGAAATAGCCCCTGAGCACTGACTGTCAGGTATGGCTCAACCACCCCTCCCTTAAAATACAATTTTTTTTCTTTTTTTCTTTTTTTTTGATTTTTGGGCCACACCCGGTAATGCTCAGGGGTTACTCCTGGCTATGTGCTCAGAAGTTGCTCCTGGCTTGGGGGACCATATGGGACACCCGAGATTCGAACCGCGGTTCGTCCAAGGCTAGCGCAGGCAAGGCAGGCACCTTACCTTTAGCGCCACCGCCCGGCCCCTAAAATACAATTTTTTAAATTTGGTGATACCTGGTCATGTTCAGGACCTATTGAAGTGCTGTGGGGACCATGCAGTACCAGAGATAAACCCCCAGCTTGCAAAGTTATGCACTAGCTTTATTTTATTTTATTTTATTTTTTTGTCACACCCGGCAGTGCTCAGGGGTTACTTCTGGCTCTATGTTCAAAAATTTATCCTGGCAGGCTCGGGGGACCATATGGGATACCGGGATTCGAACCACCATCCTTCAGCATGCAAGGCAAATACCTTACCTCCATGCTATCTCTCCGGCCCCAATATGCACTAGCTTTTTAAGCTATCTCTCCAAGCCCCTCTTTTTCAAAATTGTCTTTTACATTCATTCATGCCTTTATTATTTTACAATGCTAAAGGCTGAACCCAGGGAATTTCCTGTCCACAACAAAAATAAACGAGACTATAATGTTGCAAATCTCAGCCTTGGTGTGAAGGTAGAGAAGAAGTTTCTGCAGAACTTGTGGGAGTGAGAGTGACGAATCTGTAACTCAGGTAAGAGAAAAGATATTGTGGTGGTGGTTCGGGGGTGGTCACCATTTGAATTGGAAAGAACCTGGGAAAGCCCTGGAGAGAGTAAGCTTGTATGAGACTTCAAAGCTAGGTAAGTGAGGGTAACTGAAGCCCACAACATATTTTTCCTTCTAGAAGACCATCTGCTAAAATTCTGAGTGTGAGAACAAGATGAATTTGAAGGACCTGAAATAAATGAAGTGGAATAAATGCTGAGAAATCTTCTGACTAAGCAATTTCCTCTCCCAATGGGAAGGAAAGCCATGGGAGCATGCCCTTCTGGTTCAATTTCAGTGTGGAGACACTTGGGGGAACAGCTTGGAGATAGGTTGTACCCCAGGGACTCCAGATGAAAGGCTCTGCTTCATGGTTCACAGCAGAAAGATCTCAGTCCAGGATTGGGGTGGGGTGGGGGGAGAGGGCAGAACTTGCTCAGAGCTTGCAGTGGGAGTCAACAGTGAATATTATATTATACAGAGAGAAGAAGTAACTTTTTTTTAAGTTTCTTTTAAATTTTATTAAAGAACCGTGGTTTACTAAACCATAGTTTATTGATAGTTGAGTTTTAGGCATATAATATTTCAATACTAATCCTCCCATCGCCAGAGTTCCCATACTCTGTCGTTCTCCAACATTTCAATAAAGGAATTCAGATGTTAGGACACTCTTGGGAACTTAACACACAACACACACTGCATTTGCTTTCCTCACAGGATACAAAACTCGAGAAGTGAAGTCAAAGGGTTTGACTCTTGGAATACATGCATGAGGTATAAAAACAGCATGATTTAGAGACAAAATTAATTAAACAATAATTTATATTTTAAAATATCAAACCCCATACAAATTTGTACTCAAAAATTGGGAATAACAACAAGAAAAGACAGTTTTCCCCTTAAGTTCTTACATGATAATCCTTGGGCATTTTGACAACCTGCGTCAACATCTATAGCACTAATTTATCAAGTTTTCTAACAGAATGAGTATATTTTATTTACTCCCCTCACTGAGTAGTTTTTAATGTAAGAAATTAAAAGTCAGTTGAATTAAGAAGCTATCTATTTTTTCATAATGTCCAATTTAAGGAAACTAGAAGATGTTTAAAAGGACAAGATCCTTGATAAACACAGATGCAAATATTCTCAACAAAATCCTCCATATTTTTAGTTTTTCTTTCTATTTTTTATGGTTTTTTTAATTTTTTATTTTTAATTATGAGAACAAAGATGTAAAGAAAGAGGACAAGGTAAAGTTACAGTGAAAGGACAATCACCCATAACATAATTCTCAGAAGAAGTCCCCTTACTGATATCTTAACTTTGAACTTTCAGCCAAAGAACATTAAGGTAAATAAAACAGAATCCATGTACAATTACTTTGTCCCTTAAGTCCCCAGATTGTAACACATTATAATATTTCTTAACAGCTCACAAGGCAATCTAAAGCCATAAAACTTACGTAACTCCTTAAACATTAGAGGCATAGTACTTTTTACATTTTCATGAACATGCATATTAGCTTAAGTTAACCTCAAATTTTAAGTGTTTTTTTTTAAAGGATTAGAGTCAAAGGGGCACAGTAAAAACGGTATTAGAGTGGCAATTGTTGTTTGCATAGGCCCACCAAAACATGAGGGGAATGGAAAGGAATAACCTTGGCCTAAATACAAAGAGACCTGACCCCTGAAGTTTCCTGGCATAAGACCAACTCTAGGCTCCAGGCAAGCTAGATTGTCCAATCCAAGACATTGTCTGTAGTGCCAACACACTTTTATTTTTCACACAGTCTCTGTTGTTGGTATCATGGTTCTGTATTAAATATTCTGGAATCTGCATATCCTACATTGAAGTCAGGATGTGGGGTGTTTTCTCGTTTCACCTCACCATTAAAGGGCAATGCAGAGAGCCCTGTCCTGTAAGCAGGTCGTTGTTGTTGTTAAGTCTTCTCAGTGTTAAGGGAAGTCTCTGTTGAGCAGGTCGATGTCTGAGCAGTGGTAGGGTCTTCCGTGGTAGAGGATTGCTTCCAGGTGATATTATAGACAAAAAAGGATGTTTTGTGGATGTCTTCCCTGGTTCAGGGGTGAATGGAAAATGCCCTTTCTTCTGAGGCCTGTGCCAGGTCATTATGTTAATGTTCAGGGTGTAAGGTCCCTTTGCACTACAAGATTTGTGTATTCCAATTTCTATTAGATAGGATCTTATTTGTATGTATAGTATTTTTTCATTTTAATGTGCCTATGCAAAAAAGGAGCAATGCCACGTGGTGTTATTGGCGCACATGGGGGCCATAAGAACAAGTCCAATAATCCCCCTGACATGGTTCAATCATAAGTATTAAACTGGGGGACTCTTTCACCAAAATTCCTTGTTGAACAGCTCATAAAGAGAAGATAAAAAGTGGTTAGAATCGTCACTGTATAAGAAAATATTTAGTAAGACAGCTGTCAGAGAAAAAACACAAAATATTCTAAAGAAATACGTGTCCATTTTATGTCTTTTGAAACAGTTTGGGGTTGTCACACACAATGCACAGCTTTGATCTGTGATAAGGATTGTGCAGTACTGAAGTTAAAGAGTAATGTTGGTTAGTGATGTTTGGGGGGGGGTGAGAGAGTTAAGTAGTAAAAATGAGCTTTGTAGGGGTGTGGGAAAGGCAGAATACAAAATGGACATTCTGGATATGCAAAACATAACATAGAGATAAGGAATACTCAATACATACAGTGTGCGGCGCAGGCACTAGACCCCGCGTGGTTTTCCATATGTGGACTAGTCAGAAATTGCCCGTGACAAACTTAGCGCAACCGAGCAAATCTCAGCAAACCCCAAGTTAAGACCCACCATTTCTGGCCGCCTACGCTGCCACCCCAGAAGGCCTGGAGGCCGGGAGCCGAAGAGGGGAAGGCAGGGGGCCTATCAAGCTCCCAGCGCACCCAAGTTAGGGAGAAGGCCTTCTACATGGGGTCTCCCCAAGCCCCATGCGGCTAGAGCTAACCTCCAGCTCAAGAGAGGATGGATAGAGAGCCGGAAGCCAGGATCTGCCCGCCCTCCACCCTGTGCCCTTCCCACCCTAGAGCTGGGAGAAGAGCGGGGAAAGCTTGGGACCCCATCCAGGAGGGCCCCCCTGACAACCACCTTGTCTGGCCGCCTGGGCTGCCACCCTAGAAGGCCTAGAGGCCAGGGGCAGAAGAGGGGAAGGCTGGGGGCCTATCAAGGCTCCCAGTGCACCCAAGTTAGGGAGCTATTTTTTATGTTTTTTAATAACTTTACTTTCTGTCATCTTGAAACTACTGTATTATGATCACTATGTCAACTATGTGATGCATTTTCTTTAAATAAATTTTAAAAAATCCCATTCATATTAGTGTCAGAGAAACTCAAATACCTTGGAGTCAAGTTAACTAAAGAGGTGAAGGGCTTATACAAAGAAAACTACAAAACACTGCTTCAAGAAATAAAAGAAATGGAAACACATACCCTGTTCATGTATTGTGAGGATAAATATAATTAAAATGGCAACACTCCCCAAAGCATTGTGCAGATTTACAGCAATTCCTCTAAGGATATCACAGCAGTCTTCGAAGAAGTGGAATAAACACTCCTGAAATTCATTTGGAATAATAAAGACCCAGAATAGCTAAAGCAATCCTTAGGGAAAAGAAGATGGGAGGCATCACTTTTTTTTTAATCTTTAAATTGTATTACAAAGCAATAGTCATTAAAACATAATATTGGAATAAAGACAGACTCTCAGATCAATGGAATAGACTGGAGTATTCAGAGACTGTTTTCCAGACATACAATCAATTAATATTTGATGAAGGGGCAAGAAATGCAAAATGGAGCAAGAAAACCCTCTTCAACAAGTGGTGTTGGGACAACTGATCAGCCACATACAAAACAGTGAACTCGGACCTCCATTTAACACCATGCACACAGGTCAAATCCAAATGGATTAAAGACCTTGATGTCAGACCCAGAACCATAAGGTATAGAGAAGAACACGAAGGTAAAACACTCCATGACATTGAGACTAAATGCATCTTCAAGGAAGAGACACCACAGTCCAAACAAATGGAAGCAGAGATAAGCAAATGGAACTATATTAAGTTGAGAAGCTTCTGCACTTCAAAGGAAATAGTGACTAGGATACAAAGGCCACTCACAGAATGGGAGAAACTATTCACCCAATATCCATCAGATAACGGGGTCATATTTAAGATATACAAGGTACTAACAGAATTTAATAAGAAGAAAACATCTAAACCCGTCAAAAGATGGAGAGAATGAGCAGAAACTTCCTTAGAGAATAAATACGATGGCCAAAAGGCACATGAAAAAATGCTCCACATCACTGATCATCAGGAGATGCAAATCAAAACAATACTGAAGAACCACTTAGGCCACAGAGACTGCCACACAGCACAAAGTATAAGAACAATCAGTGCTGGAGTGAATGTGGGGAGAAAGAAACTCTCATTCTCTGCTAGTGAATGCCATCTAGTCAAGACTTTCTGGAAAACAATATGGAGATTCCTTTAAAAATTGGAAATTAAGCTCCCATGTGATCCAGCAATACTACTCCTAGGATGGACATAGAAACTGTTATGCTGAGTGAAATAAGTTAGAGTGAGAGAGACACAGAATAATATCACTCATCTGTGGGATTTAAGAAAAATAAAAATAGCATAGTAATAATACCCAGAGATAATAGAGATGAGGCTGAAGGACCAGCCCATAATATGAAGCTTACCACAAATAGTGGTGAGTGCAGTTAGAGAAATAACTACACTTACAACTATCATGACAATGCTTGTGAGTGAGAGAAATAGAATGCCTGTCTTGAAGACAGGCAGTGGATCATGGAAGAGGGAGTTGGGAACATTGATGACGGGCGGGGTGTAATTTTTATGACTAAAACCCAACAACAAACATGTTTGTAAGCATGGTGCTTAAATAAAGATATTATAAAATAGGGGCTGGACAGATAGCACAGCGGAGTTTGCCTGGCAAGCAGCCGATCCAGGACCTAAGGTGATTGGTTCGAATACCGGCATCCCATATGGTCCCCGGTGCCTGCCAGGAACTATTTCTGAGCAGACAGCCAGGAGTAACCCTGAGCACTGCTGGGTGTGGCCCAAAAACCAAACAAAAATATTATAAAATAATAAAGGGCCAGAATGAAAGTTATTGAAATTATCTTTAAGAAAGGACAACATAACAATAAAACAGAATCCAAATGCCCCCTGAATACAAGCCACAGAAATATAAAGACTTGGGAGACTAAAGAAAGAGAGTTGAAAATCTCTGGCAGCCATTTTTAACAGTTGTAATTGTTTGGAGGTCACACCCTGCAATACTCAGTGCTTCTGTTCAGGGATCACTCCAGGTGGGGCTTTGAGAACCATATGGGGTGCTTGAGATTGAAGCAGTGTTGGGTGCATAGAAGGCAAGCACTCTGTGCTGAATTCTCACTCTGGCTTCAGCAGTTGTAACTGAAACAAAGTATTGAAAAATAAAGGAAAAGAAAAAGTATATATTGAAAGTAAACAGGAGTATTTCAAATTAGAAATTCAGATTTCTTGGTGAGGACAGAAAATGGTGGTCCAGAGTGCTCCTTGATGTCTAGAACCTTTTAGTTTAATTGCCAAACCTAAGAGCTTGCTCTCATTTTCCTGTGGAACTAAAATCTAGTTCTCTCCATGTTGCAGCAAATTAAATCATTTTAATTTTATATTTCTTATACCTATAAACAATAGCAAATATGGTATTCCATTGTGTATATATACCACAATAAGAGGATATCATGAGGAATGAAGTCAATCAGAAAAAAATGGGACAGATATAGATAATTTTCTCATATGTTGGACTTAAAAATGTTACTTAAAAAGGTAACAACGAAGGACCAAAGGCATCGAGATGAGAGAACTGATCCCCACAAACCCCAGCACCCTCCTCAAGTTGGAGGTCTAGGGTATTGAGGAGGGTGCTGGGGTTTGGGGTGGCAGGATGTTGGTGATAGAATTATGTGCATAAGAAACCATTATTTATCGCTTCTCGGCCTTTTGGCTAAGATCAAGTGTAGAAACCATTATTTACAGTATGTAAACCACAAACTCTCAATTCCCTCCAAAAAATTCTCAAGACTGGAGAGTAACATTTTTGGCAGTATGTTTTGGTGTGTGAGAAACTGAGGTTCTCAGAAGTGAGCCATTCCTTGGTTCTCTTAGAACCAGGCTACAGTCCATTCTGTTGTCTTGAAGCCCAACCCTCTTCTCCTTCCATTTCCACCTGAAATCTCAGCATCACTAACACTGATTGGCCCTGGGTTTTTCTACGAGTTGGTTGCTTTCTCCAAGTTTGGATTTCAAGTTCTTCCTGAGAGAAGGATGAACTCTCACACTTAAGGAGACCGGGAATAAAGGGCTTTGCTGCAAAGCAAATTACTTTACTTTAATAACAGATACTACTGGGCTAGAGAGAAAGCACAGTGGTAGGGCATTTGCTTTGCACACAGCTGACCCAAGACAGACCTGAGTTTGATTCCCAGCATTCCATATGATCCCCTGAGCCTGTCAGGGGTTATTTCTGAGCAAAGAGCCAGGAGTAACCCCTGACAGCCACTGGGTGTGGCCCAAAAACCACCCCCCCAAAAAAAAATCCCAGATACTGCTCTGTCAATTAGTCTGTCATTTAGTGGTTAGTCTTTGTTCCCACGGAGACAGTGAGACAACTTATGATGAACATACAGTTTTATCTCAACTGGGTCCATAGGATATGGAACCACCCACTATCAGAAAGGGGGCCATACCTGGTGGCTAAGAGAACTGGAATGTGACTCATAGGCAAACACTGAGTTTAGTAGTGGGGCTTCATTTGAAGACCATTAGTTTTGGGTCCACATCCTTTCCTAAGAGCCCCAAACTGACCATCATTTTGTCCATGCCCACCATAGTCCACCCCCACCTCCTGACACTCAAGTCCTTTTCCTTCTGAGCCCAGGTTCCAGATACCCCAAAGAACAGCCTTGAGTTCCCACTTCTTAGAGCTCTCGAGGATTTCTGAGAAACTTTGGGAATCCACACTGGTGTGAAGGATTAAGAATTAAGAGAGAACATTTTTAGAAATTTTGTATCCCATCCATGAATGTCTTCATCCTTACTATCTTGTCTGTCTTTCCTTCACCACAATGGCTCCTCTGGATTGATGAGGATTCTAGGGGCTAAATCCCTCCTTTCCTTACCACCTAATAACCCTTCTCATCTACAGTGCTGACAGGGACCTTCCTAAGCTCAGGGCTCTTGTTTGCCTGGATCCTTCTTCATTTTCTGCGAGGGAAATTCAGAATCTGACTGTTCCTGTCCTGGCCTGGTATCACCTCCCTCTGCACCCTTCTTGCTTCACCTCATAGGGCCCAGCCAGTGTCACCACCCATGGAAAACCATTTCTGGTTCCTTCCATTTGGTGTTGAATTCCCACAATCCCTTTCTTTCCTCCTTCATTGACTATGACTATGCTCACACCTGTCTCCCTCTGTCAAAGGTAAATTTCTAGAAGCTACTGCTCTGCCTTCTTGTGTTCCCAGAGCCTTGGCACTGAGTAGAGCTCCATACATGTCCAGGACATGAATGAAGGGTGTCTGTCCTTGACCCCAACTTCTGAAGGGGAAGGTCTACCAGTGACAGCCACCATGATGCCTTCATTTTCCTTTCTTTATTGAGGCTTTCACTTCCCCAACCCCAGTAGGCAGCCTTTGTTCCTTCTCCAGCTGATGTAGCTGGGATAAAGCCCAGCAGCTGTGTTTGGGTGAAAGGGGAAGAGGGCAGAAGGATTGGGCTCTGTTTGCAGACAACCAAGAGGCCACAGCCCTGGTACAAGGCTCACTCTGAGGAGACCTGTCTGGAACCACGGGGTGGTGGGCACATGCCCAGATGGGCCACTGTGCTGGCATTCAAGGCTCAGACACTGGCTGGTGTGATTTAGAAGCTGTGGAGAGAGAATTCTTTCTGCTTAAGTCCCTTGTGTTTCTGGTGGTGGCTTTTTAGCGCTTCCATCTAAACAAAGCCTTTCCTATATGAAAACGTTCTTAATGACTGTCATTTAAAAATTGGTTTAACACAAGCAAGCTTCATTAAATTTCAATTTCTTTTTCTGCAAGTTTTGGCAACTGCTGAATTATTCATCCAACCAGTATAGATGGTGGGAAGGGGGAGTGAACAAAGGCAGCAGTAGGAAGGAGGATTTCTTGGCTTAAAATACTGAGAGACAGAACATGATGCAGGACTTCATTGTTGGTGATGAGGACAGCAGTGCCATGGCTGAATCTTGAGAGCAAGTGAGCTCAAGATGTTCTTCAGGAGCTGGAGAGATACAACAGGGGTAAGGTGCTTCTCTTGTACACAACCCAACCCAGCTCAATCCCTGGCCCTGCTTCTAAGAAATAAATCCCACCTCAAGAATTCCTCAATTAAAGACTAAAAGGAGGATCCTTGGGGTCATCTATTGATCTCTTCTCTCTTGATCCCCTTATCAGTCAGTTCCAAAAAGCCAGATTCAGGTCATGTCTTGTGTGTAGCTCACCAAGATGGGTAGTCTTGCCATTTGTGACAATATGGACAAACCTGGAGGTTATTGAGCTAATTGAAATAAATTAAGTACAGGAAGACAAAAAAGAGAAAGAAAAAAAAAGCAATTTGAAGGATGGAATGTTCTGGTGCTCTCATGAAGCACAGGTACAAGCTCACCATCATCCCTGCAAATTGATTACTATGTATTTCCCCCCTCCATACTCTTTCCTTTCATTATTGGTATTATCATGACTGGAGTGGGGTCAGCCACTTGGTTGAGGTGTTCACACATTTTTTTTGGGGGGGGTCACACCCGGCGGTGCTCAGGGGTTACGCCTGGCTGTTTGCTCAGAAATAGCTCCTGGCAGGCACGGGGGACCATATGGGACATCGGGATTCGAACCAACCACCTTTGGTCCTGGATCGGCTGCTTGCAAGGCAAACGCCGATGTGCTATCTCTCCGGGCCCAGGTGTTCACACATTTAGTTGTGGTGCATGCACACCTGGTTAGGAAGCTTCCGAGGGAATCATACACATTAGTTGTGAGGTTCACACTTCTTTCAGTTGCAGTGCAAGAGAGCTTTCATATTTTGTGTGGCAATAGAGAACCCCATGTCAATGTGACTGTATTGCACTTGGTATGCAAGATGATGCCAGAGATCAAACTTGTAACTTCCTACTCACAGACAGGCTCCTACCACTGATTAATCCAGAGAGCCAAAAAAGATCAACTTTAACAAAAAAGGAATTTGCTTTTCCTAAGGATCAGGCAGGAGACCTCTGTGAGGAACTGAAATTGTTTTTTTCTCACCTTATATGTCTCCAAACAGAGTCTCACTTTCTAAGTGGAGGGATCCTTCTAAGGCCCTAAATCAGTGGTTGGCAACCACTTTTTTCAACTCTTGCCAAAACCATGATTAAAATTTATTTTGAGAACCACATATTTTTTTGGTTTTGGGGTTTTGTTTTTGTTTTTTGTTTTTGTTTTGTTTTGGCAGCACTCAGGGCTTACTCCTGGCTCTATGCTCAGAAATTGCTCCTGGCTGGCTCAGGGGACCATATGAGATGCCGGAATTCGAATCACCGACCTTCTGCATGAGAGGCAAACGCCTTACCGTCATGCTATCTCTCCGGCCCCGAGAGCCAGTATTTTAAAACCGTAAATACATAGGATCATACACTGCTTTTAGTTTCAATAAGCTTTTATTGAGAATATTCTGCATGCAAGTATTCACATAGGTCGGGAGGATACAAATAACACAATTAATAAAACAAAACACAACTAATAAAACAAAAACTTTAGAATGATATTATTTATCAATAACATTAAATTCCATAAAATTTGCCTTACAATCCTGACAATGACTGACAAAGTCACAAACACTAATGTAAACATTGGCCTTGCATTTCCTTGAATAGTTTGAGTAAGTCATATTTGTATATTGTTGTTTTTAATTTTAGGCACGATTCCAGGTTCTCATCGATGAGACGATTTCTCAGTTAACTCTTGATAAGGTTCATGCTTGAAAATGATTGTTCACATAAGATGTAGACCCGAAAAAAGGAAAGAACAGCAAATGCTAGCTTTTTAGTTGATTCTATGAGTCAGGAATACTATTCCAGGTGTTTAAAACCAACATATCTTCCTTCTCCAGGTCTTTCAAAGCAGACCACTTGTGCTGTGAACTAAGTTCACATTTGTGTTTCTCCAATATTTCTAAATTAGCACAAAGATGTTAAAATTTCGAGCTCCACAGTTCTTTTTTTTTTAAATCCAGAAATTGCATTTCAAAGTTGCCAATATTGATATTAAAGGGAGAAAATTTTAATTCCGTTACAGTGGCATCCAGAGGTTTTCTTAACAAAGGCCAATGTCGCTTTGTTGTTTCTGAAATCCTGACACCTCTTGAGAAAAGCGTCCCTTATATTTAAAAGTGCTGTTTTAAATAGCTAATGTCAATATCAGAATTATTTTCTTGGTTTATTTTCAACAGGCTTAGAAGTTGAATCAAAGTTTCTCTGTCAAAATCTTGAACAAAAACAGAAAATTTGTTTTCAAACGAAATAACTTCTCACATCGAAAAAATTGTGTTTCCTTTCCCCTGTAGTTTATGATTAAGTTGATTTAGATGTGAAGTAACATCCATCATGAAATACTTTTTTAATCCACTGATCGTTTGTTAATTCTGGATAGTGAACACCCTTCTCGAGGAAAAATGCTTTGATTTCTGATTAATAAGGTAGCAAAATGTTTCAAAACGTTTCCTCCTGATAACCAAAATGTGCTGAAAATTTGAAACCCTACAATATAGAGATGAAACAGGTAAAAGAGAAGAACTTTTTAACAATCTTTAAAAGCAAGGACAGTTTTCCAGAGAAAAGTAGTGATTTCACTGAAAGGAAAAAAATCTATTGACTCTTTAGTGTGTGCTGCAAGAAACCAAACTAAAATACACACAAAAACAAAAATGGCACTTCGTTAAAGGCATATGATATCATATCATAAAGGAATTATAATAGAGTGCCTGAAACATTTTAAAAATAATTTTTATTTAAGCATATTTGTTACAAAATTATTCATACTTGAGTTTCAATCATAGAATGTACACTACCCTTCACCAGTGCACTTTCCCCACCACCAATGTCCATTGTTTCCTTCCGCTTCACCCTCCTCTGCCTATGTCAGGGGCAGGCATTTTGCTTTTTTCTCTCTATCTCTTTTCCTTTATGACACTGAGGTTTGCAAGATTTCCTTTATGACACCGTGGTTTGCAATATTGTTAATTAAAGAGTACCATGCATGTCACTTATCTATTTTCAGCATCCAGTTCTTGTCCAGAGTGATATATTCCAACTATCAATGTCATAATGTACCTTTTTCTATTCTAACTGACCTCACCACTTTTTATGGAAAGCTTCCTATCATGGACTATTCCTCCTGTCCCTCATTCCTATTTTCTCTAGATATTATTACCATATTGCCATTTATTATTCTTATATGCCACAAATGATTATTCTGTGTCTACACCTCTCCTTCTGACTCATTTTACTCAGAATAATAATCTGATGTGTTAATGTATGTACAGATGATGCACTGTGCATGGCTCAGTGTTTTTGTATAGTCACAAGAAATAGAAGTTGCACACCCGTACATTGTATCCACTCATTGTATGATAGACTGGATTAAAAAAAACTCCCTGCTGAACTAAAATCTGTGACAGATAACACAGTAAAGATAATTTGTGAAATTCACAATTGTGATCAAATCTAGGCTATTCACCACCATGGGTGAGAGTATGGATGCCCACTACTAGCATCTTCTCCATGAAGAAGTGAAATGGCTGTACAGGGGAAGGGTGCTCCCTTGCCTTGTTGGCAAGAGGGAAGAAGTAGTGCAGTTCCTGTGAGAGCAGAACTCTGACTTTGTATAGCCCCAGTTGGACAAGGAATGGGTAGCTAAGCCTGCGTATTTGGCAGACATTGTTCATTTTCTCTATGAATTTAATATTTTTCTTCAGGGAAGTTTCACAAGTAGTTTTTACAGTGAGACATAAGATGGATGTGTTCAAAAAATATCTGATTCTGGGATAGCTGTATCTGAGAAGGGGATATTGAAATGTTTCCACTCTTGCAAAAAATTTCTGATTGGCACTTATATTATGCAGAAAGTCATAATCAATATGAAAAAGAGCATTTAAGGGCATTAGCTCACAACTTTAATTATGCATACTCTGAACATGAGAATCCATGAAAAAGAAAACTCTGGGTTGAGAATCCCTTCATGGAAGATGCCCACTTTTGTGCAAAATAAAATGTGTGTTTTAAGATCACTCCAGGCACTGTATTTCTAAACCCCACCCAACCTGGTCTGAAGAAGCAGGGTAGCAGGAAAGAAATAATAAACCAAGCTAGCCAGGAAAGGATGATCATGGAGTCCATTGCCTTTTACCTTGTACACTCTGCCTAGAGCCCCAAAAGCTAGAACACTACTTTCTTTATTAAAAACAACTTCCAATACCAGGAGGCTTCAGGTCAAGAGAGAGAGAGACAAAAGTACATATTCAGTTGAATTTTACATATCAAAGGAAGAGGTTTAAGAAAGGATGACGTTGGGGGAACACCTTTGTTTAGGGTTGATACTGGGTATCATCTTACACTCTTGGAATGGGTCGCCGGGGATGCACACAGGGCGCGCACTGACAGAGGCTAGGAGCAGAGTCCTGACTCCTGGAGGGAAGGCCTGGCACACAGAAGAGCCAAATTAAAAGCCGCAGGTTGCCGAACACTGCTCTAAATATTCCAAAAATCAACGACTCTTTAACCCCCAGAACAAAGCAAAGGATGGCTGGAGAGACTTCTGGCTTTCATTCTTGTCATTGGCTATGATGTCCTCTCACCAATCGTTCTTGTGTGCTTTAACATAGGTACAATATGACCATTAGCAACAAGTGATGATTAAGGTAAGTTTTTTTTAAATAACAGTAATTAGACAAATGAATTTTTCAATCCCTGAAGTTATACTAGAGACATTTCAAGTGTTCATCAGCTTTGAATTAATAGCTACTGCACTGGCCAATACCATATTAGATAGGTGTTTCCACCAAAAAAATATTCTAGCATATTGCCAACATCACAGAAAGTTCTTTTGGATAGGGTTGCTTATGACAATTTAACTTGGCAATTCACCTCAGCATCAAGTCAGGCCCATTTAATTTTATGGCTCAATTGGCCCATTGTTTGAATTTATGAATCAGTTCAGTTGCGCTAACTGTGTGCTCAGAGAGCTATTAAGGAAATGGCAGGAGTGATTTGTTCTATAAAGTGGCAATGCAGTAGGAATGTGAGTACCCCAGTATTAGCTGTTGCTGTGGAGCACTTTGGATCTGGATGCTGAGCTCAGCACTTCACTGAGTTATCTCCACAAATGACCCTCTTGGTCTCTTGATTTCACAAGAGAGCAAATTAGTAGTATGGGTGGACAAGTCTTGCACATTCATCTTACTAACTCTCTAGGTGAACAGAGCTCCAACTGGGTTCAACTGAATGGCCTTGGCTGTGTAATCCTCTTTGTGCCTCAGTCTTCTCATATGTAAAATCTGTTAAATGGCAGCCTCTTGAGCCAGAGTCAAGAGTAAACCCTGAGCTTCACCAGGTGTACTCCCACAAAAAAAAAAAAAAAAAAAAAGGAAGTCTTTTGTATGAATTCAGCATTGGAAATTCACCAAATACTAATGCCCCAGAAAGCGTTAATTACTTTATTTATTACAGATAAACAAAGTCAAGGTGATCCATGACATTCATGTTCAGGTCCACACAAGTGTGTGGATTCTTCCCATTGTCCCAGTAAAGCTGTCTGGCAGAGAAATTGTTATCTTCCATCCACATTACCACATGCTTTGCTTTCTACTAACCTGAACCCCCCCCCCCCAAAAAAAAAGAAACAGCAATCTAGTAGCCAACAACTACTATCATAAGTGACACACTCACCTACAGGAAAACCATGCTGGGTGTGTGTCATGAAAACGGCCCGTTTCCAAATCTTTCTGACTTGGTAACATTGATAAAATCTCATTGGTAGATTCTCTCCTTGTTTCATGGAACTCCCAGTGTTCTTGGATGATTTAAGCTAAGAAAACAAAAACAGATTTCCCAGTTCACTACAAGAGAATAATTTACAAAGCCCAGTTTGGATCTAAGGAGAAATGCCTGATGACTTTCTGAAGTAGGAGAGTAGGAGAAGTAGAATAAAAGAGAAAGAGAGAAGCAAAAACAGAGTATTGTAGATAGGTCCAAAATGGCCTCCCAAGATGGCCACCTACAGGGTACATTATCTGTGGTCCAAGCCTTTTAGGCCTGAGTGGCTATAGTGGGCATCTATCAGAGTGGACCATCCCAAGATTGTCTCAGGACTCGTGTCTGTCTGTTCTTACCTAGACCAGGGGCTAAAGAAGAAACTACTCTTACATGTCAGAAAGGAGGACTAGGTAGTTTTGAATTAGTCGATTGGTAGAACTCGTGGACACTGAACATACAACTCATAGTCTGATCATCCTTTTCATTGACTGCTAGAAAGTTTAGGTGCCAAGTTTGTAACCTGTATTTGCAGTCTATTCACTGTGGCATAGGTCTGGTAAACAAACCCCACTATGAGGGGCCTTTTCCTCCACATTTTTTCACTCTGGCTCCAAACATATCAACACAATGTAAGATTAAAGACATAAATAATAAATATTTTATCTGAAGTTACATCAGGATCCAAAAAACAGTCTGTGTGCAACTTGGTTATCCAGTTTTCTCCAAGAGGCTTAGGTATATGAACCATGAGGACTATTGATGCCATTGTTCCAGTGCTGTGAGATTTTGTGATCACTTCATAGAGCACTTTGTGTTATGGATGGGGAGGGCCTGTAGGGAGAGAGAAAGAGAACCATCACTGATAATAAACAGAGAAAAGAACACTGGAGTAATAGCACAGTGGTAGGGCATTTGCCTTGCATGTGGCAAACCCAGAAAGACCTGGTTTGGGTTCGATCCCTAGCACCCCATATGGTTGGTCCCCCAAGCCTTCCAGGAGTGATTTCTGAGTGCAGAGCCCGGAGTAACTCCTAAGTGCTGTCGGGTGTGCCTCCAACACCTATCCACAAATAGAGAAAAGAGAAGAATACTAAGTATAAGAAGAAAGGGTTGTGGGTTTTAGGTGGTGGATGTGACTCCACCTGGATTTAGGTGTATCTACCCGAGACCCGCGTCCATCTTAAGGGCTGTAACTCAACAGTGTTGTTGGGTTAGGGATATGATAGATTTTTTTTGTTTGTTTGTTTCTTTTCTGGGCTACACCCGTTTGATGCTCAGGGGTTACTCCTGGTTAAGCACTCAGAAATTGCCCCTGGCTTGGGGGGACCATATGGGACACCGGGGGATCAAACCATGGTCTTTCCTTGGCTAGCGCTTGCAAGGCAGACACCTTGCCTGTAGCGCCACCTCGCCGGCCCCTAATCTTGTTCTTTTTTTTTTTTTTTTTTGGTTTTTGGGCCACACCCGGCCTTGCTCAGGGGTTACTCCTGGCTGTCTGCTCAGAAATAGCTCCTGGCAGGCACGGGGGACCATATGGGACACAGGGATTCGAACCAACCACCTTTGGTCCTGGATCAGCTGCTTGCAAGGCAAACGCTGCTGTGCTATCTCTCCAGGCCCAAGAGATAGATTTTCTTGTTCTGTTGCTTGATCCTGACCCAATCTCTGGTTCTAGCCAGTTGTACCCTCTAGCACAAGTGTGTGGGATAGCCTTCTGCAATTCAGCTTTATAGTATATTTAAAGTAATTCTCAAGCTACACCATGCAGGTGAATCCCAGGGATTCACCTAAAGGGAAGAGTGTTCAATTGAGTGTGTGTGTGAAGGTCTGTATTTGAGCCCAACTTCCTCCTAGGAGAGGTGGATGCTGCTAGCCTGAGGTTCATATATTGGACAGCAAGAATCTCTTGTCCCTCATGGCATCAGTCAGCAGGTGAGGAGATTAGGGCTTAGAATCTTCTGTGTCAATGCTATTTTCCAATCTTGCTGCTGTAAATCTCTGAGGTGTAAACTCAGCTCTTTTGCAAGTATTTGCAGACTCCAAAAAATGCTTCTTGAGAACAAGCGTAGCCCATACAAGCCCACTGAGACAGGTAAGTAGGAAGGCCAGGTAAATTGTGTCTCCATTTTCTGAGACTTCACAGATCCTTCTTCCCCTACCTTGCAATTACAAATTAGTAAGCAGAGACTATCATCTTTGGGTGGGTAAGGCGGAAAAATCTTGCACTCAAAAAAATGTTAAGAATATAAATTTCTGTCAGGAGCAAGCCCTCAGCACAGAGCACAGGCATACGCTGAGTTACTAGGTGCCGCCTTTCTCCCACCATAAAACTAGTAAGATCCCCAAACAGCAAAAACAAAACAGCAAAAAATATAAAGTGAAAAAGCATGTTTTCAAAGCCACTAGAAAAATATGTTAGCATGAATATGGAAACATTGTAAGCCTCATTCATTGATATTGTTCCTGTTAAACAGGGCAACCACTCTGAAAAGACATTCTGGCTCTTCCCTGGAGTGTTGAGCATGTTACTATGTAATCTAGTAATTCTGTTCTGTGGCATACATCGTAAGAAAATGGGCAGGCTCAGAGATAAATCTGGATACCAAAGTGTAGCGAGGCACCTTCATGTAAGGAGGATGGATAAGAAGGTGGACTCTAGATAAGGGAGTTTTAGTTTTGTCTTAGTCTATTCAGACTTCTATAACTGAAGACCATAGACTCTTGGTTTAACCAACAAACACTGACTTCTCACTATTCTAAAAGTTCAGCATTCCAAGATGATAACAAAGTCTCTTTCTGATAGGGTGAGTCTCCTAGTCACTGGTTGCTTGGAGCCCACCTGGTAGAAAGGTTAGCTCTCTGGGTTTTTATCCAACAAGGGAGACAATGAACTGTATGAGGATTCTATCCTCAGAACCTCCCAGTTGGTCTATCTTTTAACATCTTCACACTGATTTTAGAATGCTAACAGGGACTGGAGGGAGGGGGACATAATATCATTTATGTTCTATATATCGCAAATAGGCAGCTCCATGGAGATAGAGATGAGAGTGGTTGTTACCAGAAGTCAGGGAAAGGAAAAAAAGGAAGTCACTGCTAATGGGTGCAGGGTTCTTGTAGGTTAGTGAAAATGTTTTAAGATTAGATTGTAGTGCTAGTTAGACCACTCAGTGAATATACTGAAAAAGAATTGCATCAAATACTTGAAAGCAGCTTGCAAGTTCCATCTCCATCAAGTTGCTAAGAATCTTACAGGGGAGTAGTAGGAAGTGTTTGGAGAAAGTCCTCCCCATTCCCACTCCACTGAGGCTACTGTGCTCTGTCCCTATAAGGGCTTTATACTTCATTATCTCCAATTTGGGAAACTCTCCACTTCCCTAAGTACTTCCTTCTGAAAGCGCTTTTCTCTCCAAATTTGAACTATACAGATATTTTGGGTGACTTTCAAAAGTTGTGAAATATTTTAAAAACTATTGAGACCATATCATGGTTTGTGGATGCAGTGTGTGTTATTGTAATAGCAGTGTCAAGAGTGGGCTGTCAAAGAGCCTGTTAAGAGCAAATATGTAGGCCTTGGGCTGTTCTTTCCCTTTTGGCTCAAGGATAATTCCATTCATTCAGATCCCTGAGACAGTTCTGAGACCAAACCTGTGACGGTATTCCACACACACAATCTTCCCTTTCCCAGGGCATGCCTTTGCTCCCCTTGAGTCACCCAGAGTTAGAGTGCCTGCTTCTCTGTGTTTGTTCTCAGAGATGACCTGCTATTACTTATTGTAATAAAAGGTTTGGAAATCTGCACTGGGTCTAGATGATTATCAAAAACTTTGACTCTAGGATGAATTGTCAGCCACAAACATTCCGATGTCAAAACTTGGTGCCTGCTATTATCATTCTACCATTGTAGGACCAACCCTAGCTGATGAATCAGGGGCCATAAAGTAGGCATTACTGTGCTTGGAGAAGCTGATGCATGAGAATGGGTTAATTGCAACTTTGGTTTCTCCACAACTTTGCAGCAACTTTCATCAGATCCTCTTTAGGCTCTCTATGAACTCTGTGCAGCACTCTGCAAAAAAACGGGAAAGCCAGGAGCAAAGGAAGGGTATCAGAGAGCCTCGCTGACCTCCCAACCTCACTAGGCAAGATCACAAAGAAAACATGAACATTCTGTTTTTGTTTTAAGCCTCATTAACATGTACAGAAAGGGGGGGGTGCTTTTTTTCTTCCAATGAGAATGATTGTCCATTCTGAAAAGCCTGATGATAAAATGAGAACACTGTAATCAACTTTAAATATTGGCTCAAACTGTGTGTTCTATACCTGGAGAGACACACAAAAAGAGAGATATTATCTAAAATCCAAGTATTTTTGTTTCCCTTAAGGGGCTTAAAGTTTCAGTATCAAAGAAAGAAGAGATTTCAGAATTCTATAGTCTGGAACAGAAACTTTTTGGTAGATAAATGCATAGTGTAGAGCTATGTTTCCCAAATTTAGTGCTTAAGTTATCCTCCATATTGCTTGTCATTGCTTCCTCATTTACTATTTTTCTTTAAATTGACTTTGTATTCAATGTCATATGAATATTTTTAAAAGAAACCTGAAATCACTCCCATAAAAGCCATCAATTCTTCTACACAGAAAGTAACTCCAACACTTACTGCAAACCTCTTTGGTTATTAACTTCTTTCTAGCTGAGCACTGTTGTTTAGAGAGAACTCTGAGCCTGGATCTAAAGAAAATGAGGAAGGGGCTGGAGCAGTGATGCAAGTGGTAAGACATCTGCCACGCCTGAGCTAGCCTAGGATAGACCGAGGTTCAATTCCCTGGCGTCCTATATGGTCCCCCAAGCCAGGAGTATCATAGTCCCTGAGCATTACCGGGTATGTCCTAAAACCAAAAAAGAAAATGAGGAAGATGGGAAAATATCCTAGAGTTGTTAAAACTTTCAAATGGAAACTTTCCTTCTGATTTCATCAGAACGATTGGAGGATAACTAAAAAGGACCTGAATTTTTAAGGGTATGATTCAATGCTTTAGAATATTGAGTCCTTGGTCTATTTTATATTCTATCTTGGGATACCTCCTACACTAGGAAGAGTATTTACCAGCATACAGAACAATCTTGGCAACATATCCTGTGATCTTCCACATTCTACTTTCCTTTTGGAATGAACTCAAGGACTATTTGACTCTTGATCTTTTCCATTGCCAGAATACCTTTTCTTACAAGTCCCCATTCCTTCAGACTCTTAATAATTATGTTTGGTCCCGGACATGGCCTAAGCTTGCTATTCTCCCACTGTTTTCACCCTTTTCTGACTCACCTCTTTGATTTTCTGCTGGGAATAATCATCAGTGTCCAGCTTGATTCAAGTTATAAAGAAACAACAGCAGAAGATGGCAGGATGAAAGGAGAGTAACTTGCCCTTCTGATTTAGTTAAGTTAACTCTGGTCAAGTAACTCATAAGTGTGCCCTTCATAACCCATTATAACTGCTCAAGAACTACCTCATGGATGGAACTTTCACCAGCAGTGCAAGTCACCAGTGTCAGGAATAAAATAAAGAACTTTATAAAGGATACTTAAAATTCACCCTATCTTCTAAGTTTTGGAGTTTCATTTCTCTTCTTTAGCTTCTTGAGATAAAAGTTTAGATCACTGATTTTCAGTCTTTCTTTTTTCAAAGCAAAAACCTTCCCACCAAGCAGTAACATGTTTGTATCCCTCAAAATTTGACATAGCTGAATCTCATAAATTCCTTGCTATAAACAAATTCCTTAATCTGACACAAGAAAAAGTATTCTTCTTATTGCTGTTAGAGAAGACTGATTTCTAAACCCAATTTATGAGGCCTGTACTCTTTTTAATGGGAAGAATCTGATTCCTATGCAGGGAGTCTGGTTTCTGTCCCCATTATTTTGCTCATTACCACTCTGTGGGAACTGTATGCCTGTTGTTGCTTTTGTGTACACATCTGTATCATCTTGTTATGTGTAACTCTGCCTGCCACCCTCCTCAACACAAGTGTGAATTATTTCCCAGCTAGGAGATGAGTCCTGTATAAATGTAGTCTGAACCTTGAGCTGCTCATTCAGCCTTTAAAAAAGGCTAAACCCACAAAGACTAAACTGGTGCTGGTTAAATTCTTCTTTCCTTCTTGTTCTTCCATGTGTGTGTCTTTGTCTCTTCCCCTTGCTAGAAATTCCTCAACAATACTGATAAAAAGAATTTGAATATGGGCCCAGAGAGATAGCACAGCGGTGTTTGCCTTGCAAGCAGCCGATCCAGGACCTAAGGTGGTTGGTTTGAATCCCGGTGTCCCATATAGTCCCCCGTGCCTGCCAGGAGCTATTTCTGAGCAGACAGCCAGGAGTAACCCCTGAGCACTGCTGGGTGTGGCCCAAAAACCAAAAAAAAAAAAAAAAAAAAAAAAGAATTTGAATATATAATTTAAACTCTCTTTTCCCTAACCAAAGAATAACCCCTAAAAGGCCAGATAACTTTGCTAATAATATTTTCTAAACATTCATTCAAAGAGAATTGATACAATTAGAGAGAAGGAATAAATAATTCAGCAAATAGTATGAAGTTAGCATAACCTTGAATCCAAAATTTACTGGACCTTGTATGAGAGGATTATAGGGGCCAAAGCGATAGCACAGTGGTAGGGTGTTTGTCTTGCATATGACTGATCTAGAATGGACCTTGGTTGGATTCCCAGCCTCCCATATGGTTCCCCAAATCAGGAGCGAATTCTGAGCACATAGCTAGGAGTACCCCCTGAGCCTCACAGGGTGTGAACCAAAAAAGGCCAAAAAAAAAAAAAAAAAAAAAAAGAGAGAAAGGATTATAAGCTTTAATTCCTAAAGAGTATAGATACTAAAATTCCAAGCAAAACTAGTGTCAGTAAATTAAATCTAGCGATAATTAAGAAATGCTATACATTAAATGGTGTTTTATAATTTGTGAAATAGATTTCAGAAATCAATGAGATTCACAAAATAAGAGAAGCAGAATCATAGACTCACCTTAATACACAAAGAAAAACATTTAACAAAATGTATTGGTTCGGGCTGGAGTGGTGGTGCAAGTGGTAGGGCATCTTGCCTTGCATGTGCTAACCTAGGACAGACTGTGGTTTGATCCCTTGGTGTCCCATATGGTCCCCCAAGCCAGAAGTGATTTCTAAGCACATAGCCCAGAGTAACCCCTGAGCATCAACAGGTGTGGCCCCCAAGCCCCCCAAAAATATTGGTTCATGATAAAATATATTCAAAACCAAGATTAAAGGGTAAACTCTCTAATATGATCAACAGTGCCTAAAATTATGCACAGCTAAAATTAAACGAATGGGGGAAAGTCCCAAATTCTTTAGCCCCATGTCATAAAAAAAGACATAATTTATTTCTTGTAAACATTATATTGAAGGGATTAGCCAGATACTAAGATAAGGAGAAAAGTTTGGAAATAAACACATGACACTGATAATATGATCATGTACAGAGTTATTTATTATTGTTGCTAAATTGTTTTAGGCTCTTCAATATTATCAAGCTATTATTGTCAAATTGAGCTACAGAGTCAATCAATGTAATACCAATAAAAGTCCAGTAGATTTTTGTAAACATTTATATGGAAATGCAAATGCCCTAGAATATCCAAGACAATGTAGAAGAAATGCAAAAAAAATTAAAGCGCTTGCATTACTAAATACCATGATTTACTATAAATCTGCAGTGACTGAGGCATGTAATATTGATTTTATATAGCAAATATATCAATTAATTAAACTGTAGAGACCACATATAGTCAACTGATTACATTAATAACCAAGCAATAGAAAGAGGGTAATCATGTCAATAATGTTATAACAAATAAATAGCAATATAAAAATGAATATAATCTGTCACCTAACATCCAATGTTTGAAATAATTAATTTAATAGAGATAGTAGACTAACATGTGAAAGGTCAAATAAATCTTCTAGAAGATACATAACATAATGTCTTCAAAACTTGATTATTTTATCTAAGTTTCACAAAGCACTAACCATAAAATAAATAATTATTTTAAAAGAGCTAAAACCAAGAATTTTTGCTAATAGAAAATTATCTCTAAGGTAGCAAAAAGGCAAGTCAAAGCTTCAGAGAAAATGTCTGAGGAGCACAAACCCAATAAAACTGTTTCCAAATATGTGAAGGACTCCTAGAAATTAATAAGTAAAAGGCAACTCACAAAGGAGTATATCTAGATAGCTAATAAATATGTGAAAAGGTTCAGAACAGTCATTACCCCTCAGAAAATGCAAATTAAACCACAGTGAGATAATTCTCAGAATGATTAAATTTAAAACCTAATGGTGCAAATTATTGATTTCAAGTCAAGCCACTGGGAGTCTCATACATTGGCATATATTAGGGTAAAAATATGTACAATTTCGAGATCTGGTGGGCATGATGTGCTAAAGAAATAATTAGTTGCAAACTGTACAATAGAGGAACCCTAATATGTGTGTTGGGATAAAAAACACAGTCTAGAACTTAAATCACCAGAGAGGCAAGAAGGCCTTTGAGGTTCAGAACCCATCTGAAAACCAAGAAGATACAGAATTCCAGGGCTGGAGATGGCTAGACGTCTGGGCGTGCAAAGAATGTCAAATATGACCACCCACATCTACCTCTCCCCAGTTGGTAGCTACTTTGTGGCAACGTTTGGGGAAATTATAAATTGATATGGCAGAGGCAAGAGTGTCCATTTACCTACACCCATCTTGAGTTAGAGAGTCTTGAAGGGCACATTGTGCTCAGTTTTAACACAGAATAATCTGTGCACAGCAGCAACACTGCCATCTCCTTGAGCGAAGTGAAATGGAAACTTGCAAAAGCCTTAACAGCATATGCTGGTTTGCATGTTCTCATTGTAAGTGTTGAGTATGTTGATGGAATCTTCTCCATCTTCTTGGTACCTCTGGATTTCCCTGAATTTTGGCAGATGGGTCTGACTGGTGGCATTAGGCTTCCCAGGGGTGGTGGGACCACCTTCATAGGAGGTGACTGAAACCAGGACATAGACAACAACCAGGAAAAGTCAAAGAGAAATAATTTCCCAATAGTGGTGGGGCCCCTTTCATAGGAAATGATAGAAACTTTCATAGGCAAGACTCAAAAAGAATAAAAAAGAAATGATTTCCTTCATATGTTTTTTGAAAGTCAATACTGGATATGAAATCCATAGGTGTTCACAATAGAAAAGCTTTCATGAGTCAATAGTGGAACAAAAAATGGTTGCCCTCTCACCACAGAAATAAAAGCTACTAAAATAGGAGTATATTCTTTTACAAAACTAAGATTTTTCCCCTTACAGAGCATTTTAGAAGCTTTAAAAAACAAGCAAACAAATAACAAATTCTAAAGATAACAGTTGATCATAGGGAATTCTTGCACATCTTCATTTTTCATAACTACACAGTGCTGAGACTTACAGATTGAACTCAAATTTTTTTTTCAATAACTTTATCAACTGCTGGCAACCAACACTCTAATTCACATTCTATGCGAAATCCTTGGTCACATCCCTGACTATTTCCTTCCTGGCCTGGGTTTTTCTGCTTCATTGAGCTCTCTATGTTAAAACTGGGCATCCATAGCTGAGAATACCAAACTGGTAATACTAGCTACTTCATGAGTCATAAGGTTAAAACTAGTGCAACAGGTTGGTTTATTGCTACAAATACCATCCAAATTTGCCTTTGACTCTTAACATTATTCCAATTATTTCTTCTCTGGCAGGCATAGCAAAAAACCCTCATATTCTTCAGAGGCTATACTGCCATCATTGTCTGAATCAAGAGGAACCCCGGGGCATGGACTTTGTTTCTATTTATAAAGCATACTTTATACTCTGTTTGAAGGTTCCAAGTGTACTATGTCTATCAGAGTCACTTGCATGATGAAAATAAGATTAAAATATAAAAATGATTTTGAGGATTTTTACCTTGGTTCATTGAATGTCTTATATTAGATAAGAATCTATTGATTAACCTTCAAATGGAATGGTTTGACATTTCATTTTAAAAAGAGGTCTCTTAAAAATGATTCCTTTCCTATTGGATGATTAAGGCACTTGTTAGCACCCTGGCTCAATCCCTGACATTGTATATGGCTTCCCACACTAGCACCTCCAGAGATCACTCCTGAGCACAGAACCAAGATCCGACCTTGAAAATTGCCATTGTGGCCCAATCCTCCCCACCCTCATTCTTTTTTATTTTTATTTTTTTGGTTTTTGGGCCACACCCAGTAACACTCAAGGGTTACTCCTGGCTATGCGCTCAGAAGTTGCTCCTGGCTTGGGGGACCATATGGGATGCCAGGGGATCGAACTGTGGTCCGTCCAAGGCTAGCACAGGCAAGGCAGGCACCTTATCTCTTGCGCCACCGCCCGGCCCCTCCCACCCTCATTCTTAGGGTTAGGGTTCCCTTACCAGGGAGGTAGTGGAATTGACTCAAATCTGGATTCCCTTCTGGGTTACAGCAATTGTAATTGTACTACCCCCAAACTATCTCTGATGAGAGGAAATCTGAACTTTCTTTCATCGCCTTTCATCTCTTGTAGGCTAAAGCCAAAAGTAAACTAAACTTCAGGAAAGCAATGGGTAAGAGCAGACAGCAAAGCTGAAAAGGGTGCAAGGAGATAGAAGAGCATGAAGGGTTTGCAAAGATGAAGAGCCCATTGCAAGCATGAAGAATAAACCCCAAATTCCGTAGGAGGGCCTTAGCCCTCTATTCTCCAACCATTTCCAATATGCCTTGAGTATTAAGAAGTTTTCTGCACAGTTAGGGGTGGTGTGGCACTGGGATGAAGAGGGTAGAGAGCTATGAGAGCCCCTCTACCTCCACATACCTGCTTCCTCTGTCTTTTTTTTTTTTTTTTTTTTTGTGGTTTTTGGGTCACACCCGGCAGTGCTCAGGGGTTATTCCTGGCTCCAGGCTCAGAAATTGTTCCTGGCAGGCATCGGAGACCATATGGGATGCTGGGATTCAAACCGATGACCTCCTGATGACAGGCAAACGCCTTACCTCCATGCTATCTCTCCAGCCCCGCTTCCTCTGTCTTGTCCAAGGAGATGGTCACTGGAGAGATGTAGAATCAGGCACTTAATGTTGGCAGGAAGCCTCTGGCATTGCTCCTCCTTTAACCAAGACTGGAGGACAGAGTGCATCTGTTGTCCAAGCCTAAAAGCCAGTTGCTGATCAGCTCAGTTAACTGTCCCAGCCTTCTATTTTGGGATCCTGAAAATGACACTTTGCCCTCCTGCTGCTGAGAGAATTAATGACTAATACCAGGACATGCCATGGCTGAAGCTGTGGCCAGTGTTGAGCTCTTATGTGCTACAGAGGAGGAGGCAGGCAGAATGTGCTCCCTACCCACCGAGTGCTGCAGAAGTTTCTCTCCCCCACCCACATCATTTCATGGGCCAGAGGGTGACATTACTCACTTTGGGAAATTGATACCTAATACTAGCACTCCACACTTCTATTGCTATCAGCATGATCAAAGAAACTCAGGCAAGTAAAAAGGGTGATAGCTGAATCTGATTCCTTTGCCTTGCTAAAGCAATATGTGTGTATAGTATATACACATGGCCAACACAGGACAGACCCTGATTTGAATTCCACCATCCCATATGGTCCCCTGAGCCTGCCAGGAACGACTTCTGAGTGTAGAGGCAGGAGTAACTCCTGAGCACCACTGGGTGTGACCCCCTAAACGCACACGCACGCGCGCGCGCGCGCACACACACACACACACACACACACAAAAGATTTCTCTCTAAATAGGACGATTTTACAAAAAGAGATTTTATACAGAGATGGCAAAAGTAGGAAACCCATTATGCAAAAGACTTCTTTTTTATTTTCAGGGCATTATGCAAAACCACATCCTTGGAACTTTGCATTAAATGGCTGGCAGATAATCTCTGGGAAGAACATGTCAATGCCCTGAGTACTGCTAAGAGACCCTCTCCCCACAAAATCTCAATTTCAAAGAATGACTCAGCACTAAGGTGGTAGCAAAATATATTATCACTGAGACAATAATTCTGAAGCCAGAGCTTTACCTGTAAAATATGTACAGCCTAATCCCTCAAGGTTATGTATGATGTGGCCTGTTTAGTCAAAAATTTGTTTACAATGATTAAATAAAATTAAGCCTGGATTTCTTGGACTAGAAATAGTAGCTTAGAAGAAATTGCTGTAGGACTGTGGGATTTGTTCAAATATGCACCTTTCTATAGGCCGGGGTTCGTATGGAACCTGGAAACCCCGGTGGAGGGAGCGATACCGGAACATTGTATGTCTAAAACTCAACTATGAATAACTAAAAATCATAGTGGGGTTTTATTTGACATTTTTTGACAACCTAATTTTATATCAGTAGAAAGATGCAATGAAGGAAGCATAGGAAAGCATTTTGACTTCTGAACAACCGCTGTCTGTACTCGATTTAAGGCTTTCTCGATTTTAGTCTTTCTCCATATTACCACTATTCCAATATTATTCTGTTGCCACTTGTTGTCCTCGCAGTATTCCTTGGACATGTCTGCCATCACTCAATTTTAATGATAACTTTTGGTTCATAATTTTTTTTCAACTCTAGAAGGTGAGCTTTGTTCGTGATGGCTACTTGGGAGGCTCAAGAACACATCAAGTTGAAGCCCACTGAAAATCATGGTGTTTTAATAAAATATTTTAAATTAAAAGTTATGTACCTCTCTAATTGTTTGATTATTTTATGGTTAGAGGGAGCTAACTAAACTCTCTTCCATAACCAACTTATATTTTTATAAATGACATCCTAGAGATCCAAATGCTTTTATAGCATTTAAAGGCTCTACCCACCTCCACCACAGTTTTGAAGCTTTGGCTTCCAAGATTTCCTTTTAGGTTTTTGTCTTACAACATATCTATATAGGTTGTATTCCCCTCCTTATTACAAGAGCAAACACACAACAATACACTCTGGAGATTGTAATATCTTTTCTGAAACCTCAAATCTGGAGCAGTATGGAAAAAAGAATTTTACCTAGAGGATAGAATAGCACTTTTCTTTCAAAAGAGGTAAGATTATGAATTGAAAATATTTTTAAGACAAAAGAACTGAGGCAGTGAGGAAAAGCTCTGGATGTCTGTATACATAGCCTGCCCATGTCTATGCAGATAACCAGTCACTGCAATCGTGGCAGTGTCCCCTTCTCTTTATATAAATTGATTGATTACTCAGATTCCTCCCATATTTTAGTTTGCAGATCCCTGGTTTGCAAACTCTCTTTTTTAGTGCACAGTAAATGCTGACTGATGAAAACAAGGGTGATTCATTGATTTCGCTTCTGTTATTAATAAAATGTCACATGATTCATCTGAAAAGGGTTTAGAATGAGGGGTTTCCTTATCTTTCTCTTTCTTTTTGCACTTTGGCATGGTTTGATTTCGGGACCAAGACATTGTGTGGTGCTTGTCTTTATTGCTGTAGTGCTCACTGGATATTTATTTTTGTTATTTCTTTCTGTATTGTTGTGGTGTTTCAATTACCTTTTTTATGTCCTCTCTCAAACTGAGGTTGAAAGCCTCTAGAAGGACTCCGCCCATTTTCAGCTTACTTGATTTTTCATTTATTTTTTTAATTTTTTGTTTGTTTGTTTTTGGGTCACACCCGGCGGTGCTCAGGGGTTAGTCCTGGCTGTCTGCTCAGAAATAGCTCCTGGCAGGCACGGGGGACCATATGAAACGCCGGGATTCGAACCAACCACCTTTAGGCCTGGATTGGTTGCTTGCAAGGCAAACGCCGCTGTGTTATTTCTCCAGGCCCGTATTTATTTTTTATTTTTTAATTTATTGTTTTCTACCCCATTCTTTTACTTTTCTTTCCTTCAAACAAAACCACATAACTTGAATTATCTAGCTCCGCCTCTCAAATAAAGGGGGAAACAAGAGAGGGTACCAGGACCAAACAGATATATGATCACTAATAGTAAGCTAGACAAAGAGGGGCCCACCTACTCTAGCAGCCCCGGGTGTGATGGTGGGGGATATGGGTTTCAGGAAGGGAACGTGGATGGGGGGGATGACAAATTTGGTGATGGGTATTCCTCTGATTCAATGTTATTATGTACCTAAAATACTACTGTGAAAGATATGTAAGCCAATATGATCAAAATAAAAATTAAAACAAAATGAGGGGTTTCTTCTAGATTATTCCCATGCCACCACTAGGGTTTAAAAAGCAGGAAATGCCTTTCTTAGCTCCACTCAGAGAGACTCGAAGACAGAAAAATACCCACCAGGTGAATTCTACCCACTCCCCCCCTTTTTTTTTTTTTATTAAATAAGTAAACTACTTAATTGAATTTCGGTGAAATACATAGTTACAAATTGTTCATGATTGAGTTTCATTTATACTATGTCCAAAACCTTATCTTCACCAGTGTACATTTCCCACCACCAATGTCTCCATTTTTCCTCCTGCCCTCCACTTGCCTGCCTCTATTTGTCTGTCTATCTCTCTCTCTAGCTATCATCTATCTATCTACCTATCTATCTACCTACCTACCTACCTACCTACCTACCTACCTACCTACCTACCTACCTACCTACCTACCTACCTACCTATCTATCTATCTATCTATCTATCTATCTATCTATCTATCTATCTATCTATCTATCTATCTATCTATCTATCTATATCTCTCCCTTTTTTTTCTTTCAGACATTAAACCCACTCCTTCCTGCCAGCTTTAAAAGGAAAATGAATGAGACCAGGACCAAAAGAAGGAAGGTGTTTACAATAGCTAAAGAAAGAAAGGAAATGGATTCTTTCTATCAAATCATTCAGTTCTGCCCCAAACGAGACTCCTAGCGCATGAAATTCTCACAGGTGGTAAGATAAATTGGGAGTCAGGGGTAGGATGTTGGGGTGAATTCCCAAGAAATACTCAGAGATACTCTATCAACTGCTAAATCATTCAGTGTTAGGATCTGGCCAACCACTGTGACTCATGGCTATAGGGGGCAGAAGTCTCAGGAGTTTCCAGTCTTACACTAAGTAGTGCTGAAGAACCCAGTTTACAGTCTTGCACCTGCAGCATGCAAAGCAAGCATCCCAGATCCCAAAGCTAGCTTCTGGGCCCTTGAGTTAAAGTAAAACAATGCGTCTGTGATGGTTCCACTGGGAATCATACACCAATATATGTGTGTGCACTCACTGTTAGAGACTTACAGGAGTAACCTATAGATGGTGTTGGAAGCTCTGCATATATGAACAAGAGTTCATTTGGATTGAGGGTGTAGCAGAAGGCTTTGGACTACTGTAATTCATGCAGAAAGGAGAATCTGCCCCCTACCATGATAATCCCACAGAGGTTTCAGCCAAAACAAGATTATCTGGGAAGTCAGTGGCCATTATTTTCTTTTGGAACTAGGTGGAGGAGCAACTCCAGGACTAGGACCATTTTTCTGCAGGGAAGATGGCAGCAGTGGGAGGAGCTGCTTGAGATCCTTATTTTAATTCTTTTAATTTCAGATATATATATCTATAAATAGTATGTGGTTCAAAATACATTTTAATATAAAAGATTTTAGTTCATGTACAATACATTTCACTGCCGAGGTGGGTCTTTTGGGAACTCCAGCACTTCCCAGCCTTGGGCTTCAGACCACCAACCCCGTCTGACAGTCTCCGGGATGCCTGGTCCAATCCCCAGTGGTACCAACGTGGGCTCCTCGGGACGCTCTCCTAGCAAAGCCATGGCCACATGCATGGGGAAATCCACGGTTTGACAGAGGAAAAAATTCCAGCTGTGGAACAAGAAATGCAGGCCGGACCACCTACCTCAACGGGCACTGGAGAGACGTGGCGATTCTACACCGAGGACTCTCCAGATCTCAAAGTTGCCTGTTCCAGTACTGGTTATGTGTCTCCTGTTCATTGCTTCTGTATTTATGTTGTACATTTGGGGCAAATACACATGTTCATAGATTCGGCTACATCCATCTGTGTCATCTGAAGAAGGAAAAAAAAATCAACATATCCTGGACCAAAAGCATGATTTTTCTGTTCATGGGAAAGAAATTTTCTGTAAGCTGATTGTTTTACAGGCAATATGAAATCAGTTTTTTTCTCTCTGGGTAATAAAGTTTATAATTTATTTTATAAAAAAATAATAAAATATTCTCACATAGATTTGGTTCTTTATTCATTATATTTATCCATTTATATTAAATGCTATTTTATTTATTTCTTAGAGATGACTTGGTTTTATAATTATTGTATTCATCACATATTTTTTCTACTCAAACTTTATAGTACCTGGCACTTTTAGGTTCTAAATTGTTTATTGCTTAGCTTACACCTTGATGCTGATTATATTTATAAACAGAAATGTTGGAGCTGGAGCTAAAGCACAGCTATTGCATAGCAGGTAGGGCATTTGCCTTGCACATGGCCAACCCGGGTTAGATCCCCAGCATCCCGAATGGTCCCTCAAGCCTGCCAGGAGTAATTTCTGAGTGCAGAACCAGGAGCATCCACCAAGTTCCATCAGGTGTGGCCCAATTCAGCCCAACAAAAGAAATGTTGGTTAAGTTCAAATTCCAAGATAACAAAAAGTCAAATATTCTTTAAAAAATCTATAGATACTTTGACTTATTCCTAGAGAATAATTATTTTATTTAAGACAATACATAGACTTTAAGAATTGCAGCAGTGACGGGCCCGGAGAGATAGCACAGCGGTGTTTGCCTTGCAAGCAGCCGATCCAGGACCAAAGGTGGTTGGTTTGAATCCCAGTGTCCCATATGGTCCCTCGTGCCTGCCAGGAGCTATTTCTGAGCAGACAGCCAGAAGTAACCCCTGAGCACCGCAGGGTGTGGCCCAAAAACAAACAAACAAACAAACAAACAGAAAAGAATTGCAGCAGTGTTAATAGTAGAATTCAAAATTAATAAATGTTTCTATTGTTCTTTGATTATAAAGAAATAAATCAGGTGCTAACTAAAAAACAGGGGGTATCTTTGTGCTTAATGAATCTTAATAATTACATTTTGCAAATATAGAAGCTATAAAAGTCTATTATGAAAGTATGATCTTACTCAATGGTGCCTCATTATTAGGATTTTATTAAAAATTTTTAATCATAGTCAGTCTTGCATCTAAGTAGAGCTTTCTTTTTTCCCCCATTAATCAGAATATCTCAAAATGTGGTTCACTGAAGACTGATTAAATGTTTGATTAAAAGACGGATTCTGGGGCTTCTCCTTCAGCCCATAATTTAGAATGTCTGAACCTGGGGCTCTGAAACCTGCATTGTGAACACACGGAAATGTGCCCCCAAACTTCAGCTCAACTCTCTACAAGTCAGAATGAACTAAAGCAGAAAATTAGTGGGAGAGAGAAGTACCCCCTGCCCATGTGATTATTAAGTTGGGCTCTGATAGATCAGTGGGAGAAAAGAGCACATTTCATTCATTTGCAGTAGGGGTGTAATTAGGGCTTCAAACCTTAAATAATAAATTTAAATAAAACATTAAAATTTATTGATTTTATTAATAAATTTAAATAATAATTAATAAGAACTAGGGCTTCAAGAAAGGGGAAGAGGGTCACATGACAGAGAGGAGGGGAGTCATTGGACAGAAGACCAGATGCTTTGCAATTAGATGTTTACTTTGTTATAAAGATAGGTTTTCCTGATTAAAATACAAGATTTCTTCTGGTGAACAAAAAGTCTTGTATAATAGCCCCAATTTTTATTTTTTGAAGAAAAACTTGGTTTCAAACCTATAGGATCTCATTTGGTCTCAGCTAGAGCCTTAGCTGGGCCTATTTCGATAGTAACTCTCTTCTAAAAACCTCAGCAACCTGAAAATAAGGGTTTGGTGGCCTGAAGTTCCTGTTGTGGCCTGCTCCAGGAATGCTGTGATTCCATTCTGCTTCATTCTACACCCACTTACTTAGCAGTACACAAGTTTAATTCTATATTTAATAGACTATGCATTTGGAAGAAATAAACTAAAATAGTGTGTTTTAGTTTTTTACTTTTTACAACCATGACCCCCCCCCTTTGACTTTGTTTTCTTCCTGTGGTGCCTAGGTGCTACAAGTTGACCCCCCTAGTCTCATGATGCCCCCTCATTTATAAGATATTCACCTCTGTCACCCCTGGATCAAAGTAGCGGGTGTGATTAGAGGGCCATTTGAATCTTGACTGAGAAACTGATCTAAAAAATCCCCTAAGGCACTGGATAATATTTGGAGATGTTAAGGTTCCTTTAAGTTCTTCATTCTAAGCAATCCCTATTGTAGAAAATAAAACACTGTATTTTGAAAATATTTTCCACAAGGCTGTGTTGATTTTACCTAAAGAAAACAGAAACTCCTTTTAATCATAACACTAAGCTAGGTAATGTTACAACAGGGGAAGATGAAGTAAAGATATGTATATATTTTACAGATACATATGTATATGTTTTTAGGGCCCAGGATAGATGACTACAAATCAACACTTAGAAGGTCAAAAGTTGTCAGCTACTGGGCAATGTTTTCCACAAATAGCTTTATGTTGGGGCCAGAGAGATAGCATGGAGGTAGGGCATTTACCTTGCATGCAGGAGGATGGTGGTTCAAATCCTGGCATCCCATGTGGTCCCCCGAGCCTACCAGGAGCGATTTTTGAATGTAGAGTCAGGAGTAACCCTGAGGGCTGCTGAGTATGACCCAAAAACAAACAACAACAAAAATAGCTTTGTGTTTTTGGAATCAGGAGGGGAGTCTTGATGAATAATTTATTGCCCAGGGTAATTCTATCATTTTCTTTTTTTTTGGGGGGGTCACACCCTGCAGCGCAGGGTATACTCCTGGCTCTAAACTCAGAAATCTCTCCTGGCAGGCTCAGGGCACCATATGGGATGCCAGGATTCGAACCACCGTCCTTCTGCATTCAAGGCAAATCTCTATCTCTATGATATCTCTCAGGCCCCCAATTCTAACATTTTCTTCCTCCTTAGTCTTACTTTTCAGGAGTAGTTCCCAAGCAAGTAGGTAAAAATTTTAATTTGAGTTTATATTGCTGCACAAATAAAGAAAAAATATGTTCAGTCCTGTGTTATTAAAGGAAAAAATACATTTGCATTGAAGTGCCAATTATCCCTGAAAATCCCTTTTCCAGAATTTTAGGCTTTCACTGCAGTAGAAATCATTAACTGTTGCCTTTTATTTTACCATTTACCTAATGTGAACATTGTGCCTTTTGATACAATAATTCTAGAGGAAGTTAAGCCCAAGTACTTAATATTTAATAGTCATAGACATGGAAAAGAAAATTCAGGCCAGTTATGTAATTTTCCCTAAAAATAAAGGACTGTGGCTAGAAATTGAACCCTGGATGTATATATATATATATATATATATATATATATATATATATATATATAAAACAACAAACAAATTGAACCCTGAGTGTGTGTGTATATATATATATATATAACAACAAACAAGTTTTATTGAATTACTCAGGAGGCTTTTATTTTATAAAAGGGGAATCTCTAATGGTGCTGAGGAACCTCAGGGCCACTCCTGGTGATATTTGACCTGGCAGTGCAGGTCTGAGTTCTGTACTCAAGTCCATGGTGCAATGCATTTTGGAAGCCACCCAGATTATATATATATATATCTCACAGGTGATATTGAGGACTGAATTCCCGTCCTAGTATACATGTGCTCTAGTTCTTTGAGTCATCCTGAGTCCTTCATAGGAGACTTAAAAAGTAAGTCTTGTTCTTCCAACCTTGAACATCATTTATCTTTTTTTTTTGTCTCTAGTGTTTTCTCTTTCAAGTTCCTGTTCTCTCTAGAACACCATTTTTCTTCTTCTCCCCTACCACATCTTTCTAAGTAAGTTTCATTCAATAAAAAATATCTTTCTTCACACAAAAAAATAGGAAAATAAAAATTAATAAAATAAAGGGAAGACTCTGGGGGAGAACCCTTAAAGAATAGGATAGGAATAGTGGAAGGGACTATTTTAATGTGGCCACAATCCCAAACATCAGAATGATGATCCCTAGTGAAAAAACTCTCAGTGGTCAGCATAAGAAAGGTGATTAGCTCAAATGGGACATTGCTCAAGTAGTAATGTGCATGCCTTATGTGGTGATGCTCCACATCATATGACTCCCTGAATATTTCTCCTTCTGGAAACCCTTCTTTCTCCCCAAATCCCTGCACCAAACAATGAAAAACTAAAAAAACAAGCAATGGCTTTCTGAGAACAAAAACTACCGTATCACCCCACTGTCCTGATTGCTCCTGGATGAGGGAATCTAGATGTGAGTTCTCTGTTCTGAATTCAAAGCTCTTAAAGCGTGAAATGTGTTTTTCAAATACTCAAAGCTGACCCCAGCCCCCAAATGCCTGATCAGGAAGCTATAAACCTTTTCAAGTGGAAACATGCCCATGAGGTTTAATGAACCATAGCCCATCCATTAATTAAATGGAATATACCACATTCCCTAGTGTCCATCCATCAAGGAGCACAGTTTGTCTTAATGGGTCCTTTCCAATGAATAATGCCACAATTTCCTCCAGAGTAGATGAGTACTGTGTGATGGCCTAGGATGGGCACACTTGGGATCCATAAAGTTAAGGGAAGAACTAGAGCTCAGATATCCTCAGCCTATCATTGAAAATAATCTATAGCTAGGAAACAGAATGTCCAAACAGGTTAGGTAAATAAACACCTAGTTCTGTTTGAAGAATGAAAGAAATCAATCATCCCAGTGTGTTTCCCAAGAGAGGGTAGGGTGGTGGGCCTTTAAGTCACAGATTCTTAGCTCCCATTAGACTTGACCATCACTGAAGGGAGCTTAGAAAATTCCTGATGATCAAACTTAGCTTTAAATCATGTGGGTTTAAAATTTCTTCAAATGATGCTAAAATATAGACAGTGCCTTTGATCAGAGATTTGCAAAGTATGATTATCATTATTGGGGTCCTCAACATTAATAATAATATAATAATAATCATACTCATGTTCTTCATCATCATTATTATCTTTACCTTTATAATTATCCATGCATTTGGTATAGGAGCAAAATATCCAGCCCCGTTGTATACTCCAAATCTCCAGACACTATGTATTAAAATCTTTTGGAGAAGAACCCAGTCTTCCCAGGGATATTCAAACACTATTGAGAAAAATTGTCCATCCCTACACTTGGCTGAAGGAACACAAACTTGGCCTGCAGTTCCAGTTTCACCTGCTGGAGATGTGGCTTTTGTCTAAGAACAGAGCCACTTTTGACACAACACTGAGATTGCTGATTTGGGGTAAGTAGCAAAGCATCACAGAATACAAACATGGGCCTTAAGGTACATGAACCACTGTTCACGGCACATGGTCAACAGTTGGAATTTGCTTCCCAACAACAAAAATCTCTTCTCCTGATTTTTGACTGACATTTTTGTTGAGGGATATGCCTGTCCCCAACTTTTCTGACCCATTAGGTGACAGATTACCCAAAGACTATCCTCCGAGTAATATGAACAGTATCCTGAGGATCATCTGACCCACATCCTTTCTAATGACTTTTCCTCAAACCAGCTTCACCTACCCTTGTCTATGGATCTTGAAATGCACTCATTCATGATTCCATAGACAACTTACTCTCCCTTCAGTGTCTTTGCTCTAAGAACTCCTGTTTCAAGAATTTTTGTTTTTGTTTGTTTGTTTTTGGGCCACACCTGGTGATGCTCAAGGATTACTCCTGGTTATGAGCTCAGAAATTGCTTCTGGCTTGAGGGACAATATGGGACACTGGGGGATTGAACCACAGTCCTAGGCTAGTGCAGGCAAGGCAGATGCCTTACTGCTTGTGCCACCGATCCAGCCCCACATTTTTTTTTGTTTGTTTTTTGGGCCACACCCGGCATTGCTCAGGGGTTACTCCTGGCTGTCTGCTCAGAAATAGCTCCTGGCAGGCTTGGGGTACCATATGGGACACCGGGATTCGAACCAACCACCTTTGGTCCTGGATAGCCCCACATTTTTGAGTCACATTTTATCTCAAACTTTTCTCCCACTGTCACTTCTCCTTTAAGTGAGTAAGCATTAGGGATGTCATCTTGCTCCTCATGCATACATGTCTTTCTTCCTTTCTTTCTTTCTTTCTTTCTTTCTTTCTTTCTTTCTTTCTTTCTTTCTTTCTTTCTTTCTTTCTTTCTTTCTTTCTTTCTTTCTTTCTTTCTTTCTTCTTTCTTCTTTCTTTCTTTCTTTCTTTCTTTCTTTCTCTTCTTCTTTCTTCTTTCTCTCTTCCTTCCTTCCTTCCTTTCTTTCTCTTTCTTTCTTCTTCTTCCTCCTTCCTTCCTTCCTTCCTTCCTTCCTCCTTCCTTCCTTCCTTCCTTTCTTTCTTCCTTTCTTCCTCTTTCTTCCTTCCTTTCTTTCTTCCTTTCTTTTTCTTTCTTCTTTCTTTTTTTTTCTTTCTTTCTTCTTTCTTTTTTCTTTCTTTCTTTCTTTCTTTCTTTCTTTCTTTCTTTTTCTTTCTTTTTTCTTTCTTTCTTTCTTTCTTTCTTTCTTTCTTTCTTTCTTCTTTTTTCTTCTTTCTTTCTTTCTTTCTTTTCTTCTTCTTCTTTCTTTTTTCTCTTCCTTCTTTCTTTCCTTCCTTCTTCTTCTTCCTTTCTTTCTTTCTTTCTTTCTTTCTCTTTTCTTCTTTCTTTCTTTCTTTCTTTCTTTTTCTTCTTTCTTTCTTTCTTTTTCTTTCTTTCTTTCTTTCTTTCTTCTTTCTTTCTTTCTTTCTTTCTTCTTCTTTCTTTCTTCTTTCTTTCTTCTTCTTCTTTTTCTTTCTTTTTCTTTCCTTTCTTTCTTTCTTTCTTTCTTCTTTCTTTCTTTCTTTTTCTTTCTTTCTTTCTTTCTCTTTCTTTCTTTCTTTCTTTCTTTCTTTCTTTCTTCTTTCTTTTTTCTTTCTTTCTTTCTTTCTTTTCTTTCTTCCTTCCTTCTTTCATCACACCTGGCAGCGCTCAGGGGTTACTCCTGGCTCTATGCTCAGGAATAGCTCCTGGCAGGCATAGGGGACCATATGGGATGCTGGGATTCGAACCACTGACCTTCTGGATGAGAGACCTTCTGGATGAGAGGCAAACGCCTTACCTCCATGCTATCTCTCCAGCCCCATACATACATTTCTAATAAGATCTCTTAACCCTTCTCACCCTGGTCTTTTCCCTAATCTCTCAATTTTACAAGATGTTCTCATGATGTGTATGTTTGATGTTGAACAAGGTTCATTTATGAATGGATAAGATGAGAAGAGAAAAAACAACAGGCCCTTTGAAAATAATTCTGAAACTTGTCATTACTATGACCAAGGACTCCTTTTCTGAAAGGACTTCAATGGAATCACTGGAGTGATTGTGCAGACCGGAACTAACACAATACTCCCAGGATTCAGCCTGAAATTCTCTTGAGATTGAAATCTCTGCTCTATTACTTTCTCAACCAACCCTATATCAACCCCTGGAGCCAATCTGAGAGTGAGATGTATTTTGAGGGACAAGAATCTGCCATCCTTTCAGTACAACCCCCAAGTAATATCTTTTCTCACATCAACCCTTGAGGTTTGAGTAACTGGCTTCAAGTGATGAGGACCAAGCTTGGGTTAAGTCAATGGCAGGATATAAACAAAGCAAGTCTCATGCAGTGTTCCTGTCCCTGTGGGGTCACCTGCCTCTTTCTCTAATCTGGGCCACCTGCATCAGGTAGAGAAGACTCTTTCTCCACTCAAAAGCACATCCTCTCTCCAAATGTGTCTTCCTCTCCAACCCTCTTCTCAGAAGCCTTACGCTCCTTGTTATCTGCTCTTCTTTCTCAGTTTTGTTCTGGCAAAAAGAATCCTAACTAGTGTGTGCTAAGCACATTCCAAAGTATTCATAATGAAAGTTTAGCCTATGCAAAGGTGCTACTCTTATTTCTAGTATCCTTGCTTCTTTCCACATCTCCCTTTCAATCAATGGGTCCTCTATTTCAAATTCTTTCTCCAAAGCACAGGTGTCACTTGTGAACTTCATACCCTTAGATCTGGTGATCTGGTTGGTGGTATTCAATCTTCATCATCACTAGCATCTCAAAAATGTTCAATATCTTACCACCCCCTTTACCCACCTCCTTCTCCCCACTGTTAATCCCAAGGAGGATTCACTTCATGAAAACAAAGACTATACCAATGTCTATTGATTCGGAACTATCTGGCACGTAGTAAGTGCTTATTAACTATTGATTCACTGAACAAATAAATCCACCAATGACATAGATACTCCGTGCATTTTAGGTCTGCTGGAAATTTTCACATGGAAAACTTGTCCTGGCTTTAACCACATTTACTTTCTCTTTCCCTTTTATATTTTACATCCCATCTCACTTGGGCCTGCTTTTTAATTGTAACCCATTAATCAATTGATGAGTAACATATGTTTACCATACTAAAGACTGTTTAATGTTCATCTGTAATAGATATAATATCAATTTCTTGGTATAGTCTCCCCAAACAGAATTCATTACCATGTCACTTGGTTATTTTGAATTAAAATCCAATATTGCTCTTAAGAATGCTACACACACACCTAAGCTATTCCTTTCACCAATCTAGTTTACCTTTACCAAGCATGACCAGTCTAAAAGGGGAAAAGGGGTGAGGGGACCTTTTACAGCATATTTACCAGCTATACTTTATTTTCTTTTTTCTTTTTTTCTTCCATTTTTTTCCCTTCTTCTCTTCAAGTATTCTGTCTCATATCACCTAGGAAAGATTTTCAAATGTAGTCCGTGAACCTGGCTGCCGATGTAGGCATGCCATATTATTGTCAGTCTAATTTCATTCTGAAATAGATACAATATCTACATTGTATAATGTCGTCCTGTCCATCATAGATAACCCTTCCCCCCTCTTTTTTTTTCTTAACACCTTACAAACCCTCCTCAAGCCCTGCATGTTAATCCTCCATATTTAACCTATTTTTTACTCATTTCTTAACTCCTCAGGAAGCAAAATATTCTCCCCAGCCAGATGTCAACCAGCCCCCAAAGTGAAAAGATAGACTCTCAGCATGAGAATTAACCGACAGTCTGCTGCTATTGATTTGCTCTTGGTGACCCTTCTGCCTTTACTTCCCGGCACCATGGACTTTTGCTTGCTACCAAAGTTGGTTCCTGAGAAATGCCCTGCTTGAGGATATTTCTTGTTATGGTACTGTTGGCAGCCATTTTACCTAGTCTGCATAGCTTGAAGCAGAGCACTGGATCTTATCCCTACTCTGTCTATTTCCAAAGAGATAAAGAGAAGATATACATTTCTTTTGAATTTTTCGTTTAGATACATCCCTTTAATAGGCATAACTGTTATTTAACATCTTCTCATATAGCAGCAATTTACCCTATCCTCAGGTTCCATTCAATATACTAGTAATATACTGGTATACTATTTGCTACACTATATATATATATATATATATACTAATGTACTATTTATACTATAGATATACTAGTGTTCTAGAAATACTAGTATACTCCAGTATACTAGTAGACAAATCTCTGTTCAGAGTTCATGTAAACAAAATGCTCTGGGGTCTGTCAGTCTTGACACCTTGGCCCCCCCATATGCACTAGTAATTCCCTCTGACACTATCCCTTTTTGTATAGGCAATCAAAAAATGAAGAGAAGAAATGAACAGACAATTTCCCAAAGAAGAAATACAAATAGCCAAAGGCACATGAACAAATGCTCCACATCATTAATCATAAGGGAGATGCAAATCAAAATAGCAATGAGTTACTATCTCATGCCACAGAAAATGGCATATATCACAAAGAACAAGAATAATCAATGCTGGTGGGGATGTGGAGAGAAATGACCTTTCATTCACTGCTATTGGGAATGTTGTCTAGTTCAGCCTTTATGGAAAACAATATGGAGATTCCTCAAAAAACTGGAAATTGAGCTCCCAATGATCCACTGTACCACTCATAGGGATAAACCCTAGGAACACAAAAATGCAATACAAAAAAATGCCTTCCTCACACCTATATTCATTGCAGCACTTTTTACAATAGTCATAATCTGCAAACTTCCAAGATGTCCTTCAAAAGATGAATGGCTATAGAAACTATGGTAAATATACACAATAGAATATTATGCAGCCATCAGGAGAGATGTAGTCATTAAATTTTCCTATACATGGATGGACATGGAAACTGTTTTGCTGAGTGAAATAAGTCAGAGGGAGAGAGACACACACAGAATATTCTCACTCACCTATGGGTTTTAACAAAATTAAGAGACATTATTGTAACACAGCCCAGAGACAATAGAGATGAGAGCTGGAATGACTGGCTCACCATATGAGGCTCACCACAAAGAGTGGTGAATGCAGTTAGATAAATACCTACATTTGACAACTATCATGACAATGTCAATGAGTGAGAGAAGTAGAATGCCTGGAGGGGACAAAGTTTGGGGACATTGGTGGTGGGAATGTTGCACCGGTGAAGGAGGGGTGTTCTTTTTATGACTGAAACCCAACTACAATTGTGTTTGTAATCATGGTGCTTAAATAAAGATATTATTTTTTAAGAAAATGACATTTTCATTGTAAAATACGTCCCGTGTTGTGAAATCACCACACATGCATATTTCCACCCCTAGTAGGATGGGTCTGTTGAAGGATTAATAACCCAAACCAGGCAGGAAAGAGTCATGGAGTCAGTGACTTCTCATTTCACCTTGTGGTCCCCCTGCATGCCAGAGCAGTCTCACCTTTATGAACCCAGTACAAAATTACCTGGGCAGGGGAAGGTTGAGTGATCCAGGTGGGCTTTTACATATCAAGGGATAGGTTTAAAGGAAAGAAGAAGATGAGGTAATGCCTTTGTTTTGGGTTAATAGCTGGGTGTCATGTTATACTATATCTACCTTTCTTCACATATATTCCCTTTCCAGGGAACCACCTCTATGTCTTAGTGTTGATATTCTTATATTCTTTCTTTTTCTCTCTTTCTTTCTCTCTTTCTTTCTTTCTTTCTCTCTTTCTTTCTTTCTCCTTCCTTCCTTCCTTCCTTCCTCCTTTCTTCCTTCCTTTTTCTTTCTTTCTTTCTTCTTTCTTTCTTTTTTCTTTTTTCTTTCTTCTTTTCTTTCTTTTTCTTTCTTTCTTTCTTCTTTCTTCTTTCTCTCTTTCTTTCTTCTCTTTCTCTTTTCTTTCTCTTTCTTTCGTTCATTCTCTTTCTTTCTTCTCTTTCTTTCTTGTTTTCTTTTTCTTTCTTTCTTTCTTTCTTTCTTTCTTTCTTTCTTTCTTTCTTTCTTTCTTTCTTTCTTCTTTCTTTCTTTCTTTCTTTCTTTTTTTCTTTCTCTTTCTTTCTTTCTTCTTTCTTCTTTCTTTCTTTCTTTCTTTTCTTTCTTCCTTCTTTCTTCTTTCTTTCTTTCTTTCTTTCTTCTTTCTTTCTTTCTTTCTTTCTTTCTTTCTTTCTTTCTTTCTTTCTTTCTTTCTTTCTTTCTTTCTTTTCTTTCATGGTTTTTGGGTCACACTCAGCATGGCTCAGCGGATACTCCTGGCTCCATGCTCAGAAATTGCTCCTGGCAGGCACCGGGGACCGTATGGGACACCGGGATTCGAACTGATGACCTTCTGCATGAAAGGCAAACGCCTTACCTCCATGCTATCTCTCCGGCCCCTCCTGTATTCTTTCTTTCTTTCTTTCTTTCTTTTGATGCAGTATATTTATTATTTTCTTAGGCATTTAAAATGAGAACTACAGATAGGAATATAGTCTGATTGGATATATACAGAATAGTAAATACTTAACTTGTCAAAATAAAAAGAGGTAATGTAGTTAGGATTTATTTTGGATGATAACCATCTGGGTCATTGTCCTATCTTTGAACTGAAAACACACCTGCTTTCTTTTGCATCCTTTGCCAGAATATATCTAACACTTTGAACTGGGATTTAAAGGACAATCAGTACAGATTAGTATAGAATCTCATTTATATGACACCATGGGTGTTCTGGGAAGAACCTGAGAAACCTATGCAATAGATTGCAGACCTATAGGACTTCCATATTAGGTCTGTTCTTGGCTCTAGGAATGATATGGGACCCTATTCTTAATCCCTCTTGATGGAGATGTACCTCTTGCAACAAAAGTCAAATGCATTATTTTGGCTATTCAGTCTTTCCAGCTGCCACATGTCTTATTTTATGTCAGGCAAGCAGCTGGTTACAGCTGCCTAGTGATGGTTTTATCCTTTGGTGCTTCATGAAACTTAGATCATGGGTGATAGGTGTGCCCATAATGATGCTGATGAGAGACCGCGAACTGCCTTGAAACTCTGAAAGCACTGTGCTTCTTTTAGGTTCCAGTCCTGATCTCAAGTATTGTGGTTGGTACACTAATTATTCATCTTCTTCTGAGCTTTTCTTCTTCTTTCATCAATCTTAAACATTCTTAAACTCCTCATGCATCATGGTTTCAGTTTTGTTCTTTGTGAAAAGAGCAGAATCTGGTCCTCCTCACTGAATGAGACTTTATCAATGCTCTATTGAATCAGGAGTATAGTTTTCTTCTTCCTTCTTCAGGTTGGTGAAAGATTTGCGGCAGGGAGGTCTTGGGAAGAGTTCTTGTACTGGGACTACTTTTGGAGCTAAGTCTGGTTTCAAGTAACAGTCCTCCTTAGGGGGAGATGGTAGGGAGGGCTGTGCAGCATGGGTCTGCAATGAGGGGGTATTTGGATTTTCAAAGGGGGGAAAGGGGAAGGTATATGGTAGGGGTAGGAAGGGAGAAACGAGAAAATGCATTGGAAAGAAAGGGAAAAGAGGAAAGAAAAAAAGTAGAGAGAAGAGTGGAGAAGAAATGATAAAAAGAGAAAGTAGTGAGAAGAGAGGAGAGAATAGCAAGGGAATGTTAGTTTGCTTGAGTGTGTTCGATGAGTATAGTCTGTAGTTTAAGTCCGTATGTCACGGGTACTGCTTCGGTGGTCTGACTGGCCACGTGCTTCGATTCCTAAAAGAAGGTATAACCTTGAAAAAAAAAGTGTATGTTAAAGAGTTTTCTCGGGACCATCTTGTAGTGCCAGCTAGGAATGGTATCTCGTGTGGTATCCCAAGCTGCCATCTTGGTTTATCCACCCTTTGTATCCAAGGATGTCTGTGGACAGAAAAGCTGAGAAGTTATTTTAAATATAGTAAGATAAGGCATTAAAACATGATGTTATGGGATGATTCCATTGGAGTCAGTGATTTCCACTGGTATTCTTTACCTGTGATCCTGTGGCGCTGCACTCGAGTATATGTTGGCTATTACAGTGTTTAGAGTTCCTACCCTATTAAACCCTATTATTTGATTGTTGAGTGTTAGTTGTGTATAAGATGTATGATCTGGGTGCTTCAGAATAGTGCTATCATTCTGTGTTTATCTTTGGTCTTCTGACTTACTTCGTTTAACATAACATGATCTAGATCCATCCATGTTGCTGCAAAGTCTGTGATTGTATCATTTCTGACTGCCATGTAATATTCCATTGTGTATAGATACCACATCTTAATGATCCATTCATCTGTTATATATTCTTTCTATATAAATGTTCTGGGTCTAATTCTTTCTTCAGAGCTTCAGACCCATAAATCCACTCCAGTTCAACTTAACATAAACCTGTTCAATCTCTCTGACTGCAAGTCGCACAGACACTTCAAATGTAGCTTGAGATAACATCTGACAAGCTCATCCGAATATGTTTCCCATATTTGCATCTGTTGTTACCAAGCTTCATCATGAGATCTTCAAAGTTTAATCTGATCTCAGCTTCCAAACCCACCAATCCTATATGGGAACTGGAATTTGCTTCCTGAATTTTTACTTGACTATGCAAGATCACCAAGGACTTTTAGAGTCCTCAGAGGTGATTATATGCAGCTACCAAATAATAGTGAGAGAAGAAGGGACAATTTATCCCAATAGTTCCAATGCTAGTCATTTGCATATTATTAGAAGGAAGGATTCTAATGATGAAGATAACAAAGGACAGCTGCAGAAAGGAGAAGTCTACTTTCAATCACAATAGTGACTGATAAGAAAAGACCATCAAAATTTCCTCATGGCAAATTATATGTCAGTTTTTCAAGAGCCTCCACCACTATCCTTTTCTTTCACACCCTCACCCTCCAATGTTTAGTAATCTCAGTTTTTAAACAAAGGGCACGGGTTTATTATTATTAGATACCCTCTAATACCTTGTTTTGCTTCTCTATATATCAGAGAAGAGTAAAATTATCCAGTATTATTCCACATTATGTGATACCCACCAGTTCTAATCCATGTTGCATTACAAGAGTTTATTCTTTCATATAACTGCATAGTATTCCCTGTGTGTGTAGACTATTATTTTTTTCTCCACTCACCTGTCCTTGGACAGTGGTTTGTCTTCATAGTCTGCTTATTTTACTCAGCATTGCAATGAACACAGATGTGTATTCATCTTTTAGAATTTATGCTTTTATATTTAGGGGTAAATACCAAGAAGTGGAATCACTGGGTCATAATTTAATTTAAATTCATTTAAATTTAAATTTTTAATTTTTTAATTTTTTGAGAATTTTTTGTACTATTATTTATAGTGACTGAACCAGACACGGAATGACTGTGTGATAGAAATTTTGGAAGTTGGTTTTTCTTAATTGCGGATATCCCCTCTTCAGAAAGAGATGGCATAGAGAAGCTGGGCATGCTCTTCCCCTGATTGAAAGCCTGGTTGCTATTCCTCTTTTCCTTTTTCCACTGGGCTTTTTAAAAGTCTGACAGTAATGCAGCCTCTCTGTTATAGGCATCCTGACAATCAGATGATTTATTTGAGTCAGGCCTGCACTCATAGGATTTGTACAAGTTCTGCTTTATGAGCATTGTTGAGATGCTTGAAGATAGAAAAAAAAATTGAAAAGCTATCAGTGAGGATAATGTCCTATTTTAATTGAAATCATCTTCTCTGAACCTGTCCTGCTAGTTTCTTTACAGCAAAACTACTGGGAAGTATCTATTCATGTAAACATGTATGAGATTTTGAAAGGTATGCCTAATTGTAGCAGCAACAACAAAAGCTCATTGTCTCACCAAAAGACACCAGAAATCAGTCACACAAAGAGGTATTAAGGAATTCAGGGGAAAAAAAGTCAGAGAAAATGTTCACACTTGAATCCAGGTCATTAATACAGCTGCCTGTTAAAAATCACACAAGTATAATTTTCAATTCTCCAGGATCTCCATTGCAATGGATGTGAAAGAGTGGGTGAGAAGAATTTTAATTATTTGCTAATATGTTGGTTTGGGGTCTCCTAAGTAGTGGTTAGGGGACCAAGACTAGTCCTAATGATACTTGGCAATCTAGAGGGACAGTTCAATGCTCAGGCCATATGATGCTGAGGATCACTAGACATTCAGGGACCATCTAATGAGATTAGAGATTGAACTAATGGCCTTGCATATTCAATGCACATGGTCCAACAAACCCTTGGAACTCTCTTCCTAGTCCTAAGATTGATTTTAATTTTTATGTAGTGTTTATTTACTGATAGTATTTATTTACTAATTTATTTACAGAATTTCTTACTGATTTATTTATTACTGATGGTTTTTAGACCATACCCATCAGTACTCAGGTTTACTTCATACCCTGTGCTCAGGGATCACTCCTGGCTCAGAGATTAATTTTTAAAATTCACTGGAATTCAGTATATTCAAAGCACTATTTTATAAAACATGTGGTTATAAAGCTTTCTACCATGGACTTGTCCTCTTGCTCTCCTATCTCTTTTGTCTTTGGGCATAATTAACTTGTAGATGTGTCCCACATCTGTGAAATATAGCATGGTTTGTATTCCATCCAGCCCATGTCAACTGGGATTCACTACATTTCAAATGCTTAATGAGGCTTCTGCATTGAACAGCACAGTTCACAAACCATTCATTACCAAAGAGTAGCAAAGGGCTGTGACTATAATCTGCAAACAGCAGGTCAAGAATAGATGCATCTGAACCATTCAAATGCAAAGCAGGTTTGTTTGCCAACAAGAATTGCACCCTTGAGCTAAGAAAACTTGGAGGTCTGTTGGACATAGGCCTGGGCAGCCATTGAATGACAAAAAGCTGCCAAAACTAGCTATGGAATCCCTCCCAAACTGTACTGTATTTTCCTTATTTTACAAATAAAAATGTACATTTCTCCAGTAGGCAACTTGTCCTATACAACTAATATAGCAGTTAAGCTATATTTAATGAGCTTTGTAGGAGTCTCTAGAAGATGTGTGAAAATCCATTGATGGTGTTATGATGAGTGAAGCTGAGCAGGCTGCTCTCTGGCCTGGAAGGCTCTGAACCCGATTAAAGCTACTTTCTGCACCCATTGAACAAGCACGAATTCAGATGAGTTCCTTTGCTTCTCAATACTTGAGTTTCTTGGGATTCCAAGTGCTTACTGAGGTGACCTAATTCTCTCACTCTGCAGACTAGTGGTTTGGGTTGATAATTACCTCTATTTGATGGGTGTTTTCTTCATTCAGTGAGCCAGGGCTCTCTGCTGCTAAAGCAAAATCTCAAGATGGCCAGAATAAGCCTTTTCCAAGATGGGTCAGCTTGGCATGTGGATTATTTCAAACAGAGGTCAATTGAGGCCTGGGAAGCTCAAGAACAATGATCACCACTTCTTTACAACTTGGAAGGATAAAAATTGGGGTCTTGTGCAAAGTTCAGGTTAGAAGAAATACAATCCATGCTGTTTTTCACCTTCCTACTTCTCTAGCAGGGCAAACATCCGGGGTTTGTTTCTAGGTGTTTCTAGTTAGAAAACATCTGGGTTTTGTCATATAAGTTATATTTTCTCCTCATCATGTGGGCTTTCTTCCTTTTTTCTTGTCATCCCAGGTTCCTATCCTATTTCCTATTCTATCCTATTTTCTAGTTTCTATCCTATTCTATTTCCTAGTTCAGAATTTAGACTAATTTTTCCCAGAGTGGGTAATACCAGGTGCTGGAATAATCCAGAGGGTAGATAGTGGGTTGCCTCGGGTACAATTGGATGGTCATTCTCTGTTTGTTTGAAGTAGGTGCATTTCTGGGTTTGGAAGGGGTTAGAAGAGGTGCACTGAGTAATATTTTCCTGAAAAGGAGGTAGTAGTCCAGATGCATTTGAGAACCTCTAACTTAGATCTTCATTTCCTCCTCTGCAGACAAAATCCTCAAAATCTACAGAGGTCAACCCTTTCTACATCATTGAGCTTTTCCTCCTTCTAATACATCGGATGCTGCTTTGATTGCTCAGTCAGCTTAAGAAGAATCTGGAGGTGAAGGGGAGCTTTTCTCTCCACCCCTCCACTTCTCAGAGCGACCAGTGTAGTGGGTATGTGTGAGAAGGAGAGGGCTCAGGAATCATTCCCACTTTAAACCAGCTGGCTTCTCCTGTTCTCAGATCGTCTCTGCAACCTAGGCTGTAACCTCTCTCCTGCTGCTCAGAGACAGTCCTTAGAAGAGATGCACATGGAAAACCTAAGGTTTGACCTTGAGGGATCATCAACATCATTTTTTTGCTTGCATAAAAATATATTCCAAACCCACCCGTGAATGGTTGGCTCATTGTCAAATTTCCTGCTCAGGTTGAGGCTACTAAAACACGTGGCCTACCTAACACCAGTAGCGCATCCCAACAAGCCACTCACACTTCTGAAAAGGTGACATTTTAGCAATCTGTTTATAAAACTGCCAAAGGAACACTTATCATAAGGTGTAAGCCAAAGAACCACTAGGGAGAAATGCTTCACATCAGCTTCTACAAACTCCTGAAACCTCTCTCCCCAAACCTCTGGCACACTCTGACCCACCTGTGCAGCCCCTCACAGTCCTGCGAATATTAAGAACACAACCCAGCAGATCAATCACCCCTAAGGCAGACATTCAAAGTGAGAATAGGGACTGGAGAAGGGAGGCATAGATAGGCTATGCTCAGGGGCTATTCAAGAATATACCTAAAGGGACATTTTTCAGATGATAGTCAGGCACAAGACTGAAAAGCCCTTCTTCACTTCCTTCAACAAAATGTCAATAAATCCACCCAAACAGCACTCTCAGGCACACTCTGAGTGTCACACACTTTCACATAGTGTTTGATACAGGTTTATATATACAGGTATAGTGTTTGATACAGCCACCTTGTTTGGACCTATCTGGAGAAATACCAGAAGCAGAAGTTCAAGTCCTGAGTAAATGCTACTGGCAGCACATGATTCTTTAGCTGAGAAAGCCTGATCATAATGAGAAAGACAGGGCTGTCTTCACTAAATTCAAACCAATATGGCGCCTCTCTTGGTCCTTCCACCTACAGGACTCAGGCCTAGGGTCACTACCACACTTGGGATATAGAGGAATCTCAATGGTTAGTGTGGCTCAGTTTATAATAGCTGGGAGTTAGAAATATCCAAGTTCCTATTAATTAGTGAGCAGATCAAGATGAAGTACATTTGTATACTGGCATACCATTCAGTTATTTAAGACAAGCACACACATGATTTTCTTCCATTCATAAAAAAATAGAACTTGAGGGGATTGTTATTAAGTTAGAAGGTGAAATAAAGATTTATTTTGTGTATGTATGTTGTAAAATTGGGAAATAAACAGATTAATGGTAAAAAAAAATTATAAAGAAAAACAAAGCCAGGGGACAGACAACAAAACTGAGTTACCAGAAGGAAGAAGGGTGGAAATACGAAGTAAAGGTGGGGTGGGATTAATAGATGGTGGTAGGAGGTAAAATGTTCTTTTTAAGAAAACCAGGGAAATAACTTCAGTGGACCATGCAATAGTGTTACCCACTCCAGGTTCAGAAAGGAAGAGATGAAAGGTGTTCTGAGCACCACAAGGAGCACCCCAAACTCACTGTGGCTCATGTGCATGGATGGCAAGAAGCAGATCTGATCCACCTTGTCTTGGCTTCTCAGGTACAGTTGAACTGATGCCATTCAACCTAGATCCTTCCCTATCCTACCATCTCTCCTTTCCTTTTTAAGTTTTCACTCTGTTTTTGCTCTTTTTTTTTCTCAACCTAAAAATACAAAGAGAGGCTTAGAAAAGTAGGTGTGGAGAGATAAATTTCATCATGAGATAGTGGAGGGGTACAGATATCATGCCCTTGGGTTCTCACCCTGACAAACTGCTCCAAGAAGCACCTTGTGGAGGGAATAGGAGATATACCAGGCAGAAGATAAGCCTCCCCCGACATTGATTTATGTCACCCTCTGCCCTGGCTTTAGCTTTAAGATCTATTGCCCTTAGCTCAAAGGTCTTTCTTTAAAATATTGAGTAAAGTTTTTCTACTTATGAAAGAAATCCAAGGTCATTTATTAACAAATTGGAAACTGACAAGATTATAAATGTCCATTTTTCAAATCTGTATTTGGGATGTAACAAGTGCTCAATAAAATAGTGTGCATTGGAGAGGGAGGAAGGACAGAAAGATGGGTGTGATCTCAATCTCACCATTAAGATGCACATAGCAATAGCCACGTGGGGTCTATGAGTCACAGGTGCAAAGCTGCAGAGCTGAGTCGGGGGATGGGGGGAAGTGGTGAGGGTTGTGCTCCACCTGCCCTTGATCACAACATCATATGTAGAGGTATAAGGTGGATTCTCCAGGGAAACAGAAACTAGGGTAATGTGAAATGAAGAAAGAAGTCTAAGGAATGACTGGTCCATTTAGATCCACCCAGGCACAGCTCCTCCTCCCCGTGAACTTTGTGCTCAGCCCTCAACCATCTTCCCAGGATCCCTCAGCAATGAACCACGACTCACTCCGCTTCCACCACAACCATTTTTTTTAAATCATTAATCCAGTTTCAATTTCTCTGTGCCCAGTTGAGAATCTGGACTTTGGCATCCTCTTCCCTAATTCCCCAGAAGGGTATCAGTTTCCCTTCTGTATGTGACTTTGGGCACCCTCTTACCTCATCCCTGCTGGTGGAGCAAAGGCAGACATTTCCTATAACCTCACACTGAATCTGGGAACCACTGGCCCTATTCCACAAATGCAGAAAATCATACTCTAAATTCCTGAGGTACCAAGGACATTATTCCTGAAGAGCAAATGCAAAATGAAGCACAGAGACCTCCGCTTGCAGGTGAGTGAAAATCTGACACAGATCCACAGAGCTGACAGCAATAGTTTTGTGCCACCAACACATACATCTCTAGACCTCATAGAACTAAAATTCCTGTTGAGTTTTCTCTACACTAAGTTTACTTTGCCTGGTGACTACATATATAATCAAATGACCTGACTCATGAGAGACTTCCTTTCCAGTTCTCTTTCAATCCTCCTGGTTCTGTCATATATTATGGCTTAGAGGGGTGTGATTGGAAGCAATTGGTTGCTGACCTCTGAAACATTAAGATTCCTTGAAGACCTCTATAGAGAGGAAGATAGCTTAGAAGAGCTGATAGTGGACCCGAGATATTTTCTCATCAAGTTGTCAGTCCTGATGATCTTATGGTTAGGTTTGTGCAGAATAAAAAAAAAAAAAAGGAGTTGGGTTTGAGTAATAATATCATGGATTGGACATTAGCCTTGTTTGTAGTCAACTCAGGTTGGATCCTTAAGATTTCATATATCCCATAGGCTAGCCAAGAATAATTCCTAAGTGAAGAGCCAGGAGTAAAAGTAAACCCTGAGCATCACAGGGTATGACCCAAAAACCTTAAAAAAAAAAAAAAAAGAAAAGAAAAAAAAAGAAAAGAAAAGAAAGGAAATTAAACCTGCTAGGCCTTTAATGAGTTAATTGGTGATTCAATGATTTTCAAAAATATACTTGTTACTGAACCTTTTTTCTCTTCCATCTCGTTAGTTTTTTAAATTTTTTAAAAATAACTTTGTCTTTGTTCTTTCTGAAACAAATATATTATGATTACTTGTGTCAACTATGTGATATATTTTCTTTAAATAAATTTAAAAAAAGAAAAAAAAGGAAAACCAGTTCTTATCTGTTTAGTTGTTTATCTTTTGCTTTTTAATTTGTTCAGAGATAATAGCTCTGAACAACTGGGTTTTCCCCCCACCCTTTTCTACTTAAAAGCATTCTCTCCTAATTGACATTTAATGCTTACACTGACCGCAGGGGATACATTGCATTTGCCTCCACACAAGCTGTTCTCATTGAAAGTGGTTAGTCTTACAGTCCTGGAGGGTAATTGGTTTATTTCATTGCTTTTGGTCAGATTGGTTTGTGGGCACTTCAGAGGACTGTTGGTCACTCAGTTCATCAACTATTTGCAGAAAGGTAGATGAAATAAATTGGTACCTTTCATAAAATCCTTTCAATTACAGTGTAAATCATTTTGTTTAGGCTGGTCAGTGTTGCCTCTTACATCTTTTCACTTCATGCAGTGTATACCTCTTCTCTGTCATATCCCTAAATGGTATCCATCCCAGAGATGATGGCCAGCAGTCTGAGGAAACTGAGATTTCCACAGAGGACTCATCTTCAGTTCCTTTCTGATAAAATTATCTGGACTGTCCACAAATAGTTCAACTCTCACCCTACAAAATCCCATCAGATATGAAGTTTCCTAACTCAAGTGCTGGTACCCCATGAGAAATGGCATATGTCAATTCCAGACAAGAGAAACAGTGGGTTCTTGCCACAGTATGTTCTCATGACTAGTCAAGATTCAGAGAATCATTTCTTCATCTGGATCTCAGTGAGAGTCTATAAATACAAAGAGGTAGAACCCAGCTCCTATAGACATTTGGTAAACACGTAGCATTCGGATCAGCCTGAACTATTTCAAATGATTGGAAGTTGGGGTTGTATATCATTGTAGCAGAATCTATACTCATTGGAGCCATCTGTTGTTTTAAATGTTCAGGAGAAACTATCTTTTCTGTGGCCCCTGAAAAGGAATTTTTAGATTGATACGCCCAGAAAGGGGGAAGCCGCTGAACTCTGCTGGAACTCTGCTGGAACTCAGATGCCAGCACTTATCTCTGACTGTCTCCTGTGCTGTGCTGCATTCTTGGCTTGATTTCATCCTGTGTGTGGCTTCATCCACACATGGGAAGCCTTCCTTGGAGGTGAGTTGATACACCCAGAGAGGGAGGAGCCAATGAATTAGCCAATGAATACAACCACAACACGTAGAAAAACCCACAATACAATGGGGAAACAACGCAAGCCTGCGCCAGACATACAGAAAGAAGACGGCCACACAGATGACCAGAACATGGCCAACCAACAAGTCAGACTCTCAGACAAGGAGTTTAGAGTCGAAATATGGAAGATGTTCAAAGAACTCAAAGAAAGTATAGAAGAGAATACTAATAAGGATCAAGAGAATATGAAAATAAAAATAAAAAAACTCCAAACTGAAATTTCAGGGCAAGTAACAGGTCTGAAAAACTCAGTAGATGAATTGAAGAAAAACATGGATGAGCTTTCCCACGGGTTAACAGCAGCTGAGGATAGAATTAGTACACTGGAAAATGAGATGAATAACAACTCCATACAGCAGAAGAGATTGGAAAAAAAGCCTTAAAGCAAATGATCAAACAATGAAAAAATTACTCAAAGAATGGGAACAGATGAAAATAGAAGTCTATGATAAGCTCAACAGAAACATCTTAAGAATCATTAAAGTCCAGAGACCCAGGAAGAAAATCTCCAGGAAGAATCAATGGTCAAGAACATCATAAAAGAGAAACTTCCAGAGCTAAAGAATACATAGGATCAAATCCTGCATGTCTGAAGAGTACCAACTAAAAGACACCCACAAAAACACTCCGAGACACATCCTAGTCACAATGACAAATTCCACAGATAGAGACAGAATTCTGAAAGCACCAAGATCGAAAAGAGAAATTACATTCAAGGGAATATCCTTGAGACTTACTGCAGACCTGTCACCTGAAATACTCAAGGCCAGAAAGCAGTGGTGGGACATAGTGACAAAACTCAATGAAATAAATGCTTTGCCTAGAATACTGCACCCAGCAAAACTCACTTTCAGGTTTGAAGAAACAATACATGGTTTCACAGACAAAAAACAACTCAGAAACTTTACAGACTCAAAACCAGTCTTAAAAGAAAAACCGAAAGACCTACTTTAAGACAAGACTGACCAAAAGACACACCAAACTTTGATATAAAGATGGCACTAACTCCCAGGACAATTCTTTCTCTCAATGTCAATGGGCTAAATGCATCAGTTAAGAGACACAGAGTGGCTAAATGGATCAAAAAACTCAATCCAACTTTCTGCTGCCTACAAGAAATGCACCTGAATAGTCAGAGCAAACATAGACTCAAAATAAAAGGCTGGAAGAAAATCATCCAAACAAAAAACACACATAAAAAAGCTGGAGTGGCCATACTAATATCAGATGATGCAAACTTTGTAAGGGACAAAGATGGACATTTTGTATTAATCAAGGGATATGTAGAGCAGGAAGAAATCACTCTCCTAAACATAAATGCACTGAATGAGGGGCCAGCAAAATATTTGATACAATTGTTGACGAATCTGAAAAATAATATCAATAACAACACAATAATTGTGGGAGACCTCAAAAACGGCATTGTCAACACTTGATAGGTGAGCCAGACTGAAACCCAACAAGAATAAACTAGACCTGAAAAGAGAAATGGAAGAAAGAGGGCCTAGTAGATATAATATAGGACACTCCATACCAGAAACCTGGATACACATTCTTCTCTAATATACATGGGACATTCTTCCAGGAGTAGACTACATGCTAGCACATAAAACATACCTCCATAATATCAAGAGGATAGAAATTTTGCATGCTACCTTCGCTGACCACAAGGCCCTGAAATTATATGTGAACTACAAAGGGACACAAAAGAAAAACTTTAATACCTGAAAGTTAAACAGCCTAATAGTGAATAACCAGTGGGTCCGAGATGAAAACAAAGAGGAAATCAAAACCTTCCTAGAAACAAATGAAAATAAAGACATAACTATCAGAACCTATGGGACAAAGCAAAAGCGGTCCTGAGAGGAAAATTTATAGCTTTGCAAGCACACATCAGGAAAGAAGAAGGGACATACTGAACAGCTTAATGACGCAGCTCATAGAATTAGAAAGTGCTCAACAAAAGGAACCAAAAATAGGGGAGACAGAAAGAAAATAATAAAGTTGAGAGGCAGAAATCAATGAAGTGGAAACTTGAAAAACAATCCAAAAGATCAAAGAAAGCAGAAGTTGGTTCTTTTGAAAAAATAAACAAGATTGGATAGATCACTGGCAAAACTAACAAGAGAAAGAGAGAGAAACTTGATAAACTGTATTAGGAATGAAAAAGGAGAGATCATTACTGATATGACAGAGATTCAAAGGTAATCAGAAACTACTTTGAGAACCTCTATGCCCTAAAAAATGGAAAATCTGGAAGAAATGGATAAATTCTTGGACTCTTATAATCTTTCACGGTTGATAGGAAGAGGATTGTAGCATATCTAAACACCCCCATTCACTATTGAGGAAATTAGACAGTAATCAAATGTCTGCTCAAAAACAAAAAGCCCCTGGCCCAGATGGATTCACTAATGAATTCTTTCAAAACCTTTCAAGAGGAACTATTACCAATCCTGGCAAGACTGTTTCATGAAATCGAAAAAACAGGAACACTTCAAATAGCTTTTATGAAGCCAACACACCTTGATACCTAAACCAGACAGAGATGGCTACAAAAAAGAAAATTACAGACCAATATCGTTGATGAACACAGATGCAAAGATCCTCAACATAATCCTGGCAAATAGGATTCAATGCCTCCTTAAGAAGATCGTCCAGGGGGGGCCCAGAGGAGATGGCACAGTGGTGTTTGCCTTGCAAGCAGCCGATCCAGAACCTAAGGTGGTTGGTTCGAATCCCAGTGTCCAATATGGTCCCCCGTACCTGCCAGGAGTTATTTCTGAGAAGACAGCCAGGAGTAACCCCTGAGCACTGCCGGGTGTGACCCAAAAACCAAATACCAAAAAAAAAAAAAAAAAAAGAAGATCGTCCAATACGATCAAGTAGGTTTCTCAAGGCTGGTTTAACATCCATAAATCTATCAACATAATACACAACATCAACAACAAGAAAAATAAAAATCGATATGGTCCCCCGTTCCTGCCAGGAGCTATTTCTGAGCAGACGGCCAGGAGTAACACCTGAGCACTGCTGGTTGTGGCCCAAAAACCAAAAAAAAAAAAAAAAGAATGATCTCTCAGTAGAGAGCCAGGAGTAATTACACCCTGAGCACAGCCAGGTGTGACCCATAAAGAAGCAAAGGAAAACAACAACATAAAAAGTGTTGAGTAGGCAAAAGCCAGCTCCCTGTGTGTGACATCAGGTGGGGAAAATCCACGAAAGTACGCCTGCCCAGTGGGGCCCAACTGTGAAAAACTGTGAGTGTGACCTGTATATGTCTGTCTACTGCCCTCTTGCGTGAAACTCTTGCGAGTGGGGCAAAAAGAGGCTCCAGAAAACTCGCTCGCCCAGAGGCCATTTTCAGAGAGGGACTCCAGAGCATGAAAACCGGCAAGCCTTTGCAAAAGCCGGCTCCATGTGTGTGACATCAGGCGGGGAAAATCCACAAAAGTACGCCTGCCCAGTGGAGCCCAACTGTGAAAAACTGTGAGTGTGACCTGTATATGTCTGTCTACTGTCCTCTTGCATGAAACTCTTGCAAGTGGGGCAAAAAGAGGCTCCAGCGGAGCATGGCCGCGTAGCAAAGCTACGCGGCCGTGCACTCTTTCTAAGCAAAGAACACCATCGCAACAAGAAGGAAAAATCAAACTAAGAACGGCGCTATATCACAGAAGCAAACATTTCTCTCCGGACTGTCTTCTCTGTTGCATGCTCGGGCTAAGATTTGACCCAGTGTGAGGATTCATCCACAGAGGACTCCCCTCCCTTAGAGGCAAGTCAGCCCATCCAGAAAGGGCGGAGCCAGAGGAGTGTGCTGCCTGCATCATACCAATGAATACCACCACAACACGTAGAAAAACCCACAATACAAGTGTGACAATGGGGAAACAACGCAGGCCAGCATCAGACATAGAGAATGAAGATGACAATTCTGAGGACCAGATAATGACCAACCAACTAATCAACCTCTCAGATAAGGACTTTAGACTAGCAATATGGAAGATGCTCAAAGACCTCAAAGAAACCATGGATCGAGTTGAACAGAACACTAATAAGAACCAAGAAAATATGAAAACAGAAATCACAAAACTCCAAACTGAAATAACATGTCAACTAACAGGACTGAAAAAGTCAGTAAACGAAGTGAATGACAAAATGGATAAGCTCTGGGACAGGGTATCAGAAGTTGAGAAAAGACATGGTGCAGTGGAAGATGAGATACATAACAATTCCATACAACAAGAGAGATCGGGGCCGGGCCGTGGCACTGGAGGTAAGGTGCCTGCCTTGCCTGCACTAGCTTAGGACGGACCGCGGTTCGATCCCCCGGTGTCCCATATGGTCCCCCAAGAAGCCAGGAGCAACTTCTGAGCGCATAGCTAGGAGTAACCCCTGAGCGTCAAAGGGTGTGGCCCAAAAACCAAAAAAAAAAAAAAAAAAGAGAGAGATTGGACAATAAACTTAAAGCAAATGAGCAGACAATGGAAAAATTAGTCAAAGAATGGGAACAGATGAAAATAGAAGTCTATGATAAGATCAACAGAAACAACTTAAGAATCATTGGAGTCCCAGAGACCCAGGAAGAAAATTTCCAGGAAGAATCAACGGTCAAGAACATCATTAAAGAGAAACTTCCAGAGCTAAAGAATATATGTGATCAAATCCTGCATGCCCGAAGAGTACCAACCAAAAGAGACCCCAGAAAAACCAACCCAAGACACATCCTAATCACAATGACAAATCCCACAGATAGAGACAGAATTCTGAAAACAGCAAGATCAAAAGGGGAAATCACGTTCAAGCAAGCATCCTTGAGATTTACAGCAGACCTGTCACCAGAAACACTCAATGCCAGAAAGCAGTGGTGGGATATTGTGACAAGACTGAATGAAATGAATGTTTCACCCAGAATACTATACCCAGCAAAACTCACTTTCCGGTTTGACGGAAGAATACATGGTTTCACAGACAAAAAAACAGCTCAGAAACTTCACAGACACAAAACCAGTCTTAAGAGAAAAACTGAAAGACCTAATCTAAGACAAGACTACCCAAAAGACACACCAAACTTCGAAATAAAGATGGCGTTAAATCCCAGGACAATTCTTTCTCTCAACGTCAATGGACTAAATGCACCAGTCAAGAGACACAGAGTGGCTAAATGGATCAAAAAACTCAATCCAACCTTCTGCTGCCTACAAGAAACGCACCTGAATAGTCAGAACAAACATAGACTCAAAATAAAAGGCTGGAGAAAAAGTATCCAAGCAAACAACACCCATAAAAAAGCTGGAGTGGCCATACTGATATCAGATAATGCAAACTTTATACTCAGGAAGGTTGTAAGGGACAAAGATGGATATTTTATATTTATCAAGGGGTACGTAGAGCAGGAAGAATTCACTCTCCTAAACATATATGCACCGAATGAGGGGCCAGCAAAATATTTAATACAACTGTTGACAAATCTGAAAAATAATATCAATAACAACACAATAATTGTGGGGGACCTCAACACGGCTTTGTCAACACTGGATAGGTCAACCAGACTGAAACCCAACAAGAATATACTAGACCTGAGGAGAGAAATGGAAGAAAGAGGCCTAGTGGATATATATATAGGACACTCCATCCCCAGAAACCTGGATACACATTCTTCTCCAATGTACATGGGACATTCTCCAGGATAGACTACATGCTGGCACATAAAACATACCTCCATAAGTTCAAGAGGATAGAAATTTTACAGAGTACCTTTGCTGACCACAAGGCTCTGAAATTATTTGTGAACTCCAAAGGGACTCAGAAGAAACACTTTAACACCTGGAAGTTAAACAGCCTCATGCTCAATAACCAGTGGGTCCGAGATGAAATCAAGGAGGAAATCAAAAGGTTCCTGGAAACAAATGACAATAAAGACACAAACTCTCAGAACTTATGGGACACAGCAAAAAGCAGTACTGAGAGGAAAATTTATAGCTTTGCAAGCACACATCAGGAAGGAAGAAGGAGCTTACCTGAGTAGCTTAATGACACAGCTAATAGAACTAGAAAATGCTCAACAAAAGGACCCAAGAATAGGAAGACAGAAGGAAATAACAAAGCTGAGAGCAGAAATCAACGAAGTGGAAACTCAAAAAACAATCCAAAAGATCAACGAAAGCAGAAGTTGGTTCTTTGAAAAAATAAACAAGATTGATAGATCCCTGGCAAGCCAAACAAAGAAAGAGAGAGAGAGAAACTTGATAACTCGTATCAGGAATGAAAAAGGAGAGATCACTACTGATATGAGAGAGATTCAAAGGGTAATCAGAAACTACTTTGAAAAACTCTACGCCACTAAAAATGAGAACCTGGAAGAAATGGATAAATTCTTGGACTCTTATAATCTTCCATGGTTGAAGGAAGAGGATGTAGCATATCTAAACACCCCCATCACCATTGATGAAATTAAAACAGTAATCAAATGTCTGCCGAAAAACAAAAGCCCAGGTCCAGATGGATTCACTAATGAATTCTATCAAACTTTCCAAGAGGAACTACTGCCAATCTTGGCAAGACTCTTTCATGAAATTGAACAAACAGAAACACTTCCAAATAGCTTTTATGAAGCCAACATCACCTTGATACCTAAACCAGACAGAGATGCTACAAAAAAAGAAAATTACAGACCAATATCGCTGATGAATGTAGATGCAAAGATCCTCAACAAAATCCTGGCAAATAGGATTCAATACCTCGTTAAGAAGATCATCCACTACGATCAAGTAGGTTTCATCCCAGGAATGCAAGGCTGGTTTAACATCCGTAAATCTATCAACATAATACAAAACATCAATAACAAGAAAAATAAAAACCACATGATCATATCAATAGATGCAGAGAAAGCATTTGATAAGGTCCAACACCCATTCTTGATCAAAACTCTCAGCAAGATGGAAATGGAGGGAACCTTTCTCAATATAGTGAAGGCCATCTACCAGAAGCAAGTGGCAAATATTATCCTCAATGGAGAAAAACTAAAAGCCTTCCCTCTAAATTCTGGCACAAGACAAGGCTGTCCTCTCTCACCACTCCTATTCAACATAGCACTGGAAGTACTTGCTATAGCGATTAGGCAAGAAAAAGATATCAAGGGAATCCAGATAGGAAAGGAAGAAGTCAAGCTCTCACTGTTTGCAGATGACATGATACTCTACTTAGAAAACCCTAAAGACTCTACCAAAAAGCTTATAGAAACACTAGATTCATATAGCAAGGTGGCAGGCTACAAAATTAACACACAAAAATCAATGGCCTTTCTATACATCAATAGTAATAAGGATGAAATGGTCATTAAGAAAACAACCCCATTCACAATGGTGCCACACAAACTCAAATATTTTGGAATCAACTTGACTAAAAATGTGAAGGACCTATACAAAGAAAATTATAAAACTCTGCTCCAAGAAATAAGAGAGGACACGTGGAAATGGAAACGCATACCCTGCTCGTGGATAGGCAGGATTAACATCATCAAAATGGCAATACTCCCCAAGGCATTATACATATTTAATGCCAACCCTCTAAAGATACCCATGACATTCTTCAAAGAAGTGGATTAGGCACTTTTGAAATTCATTTGGAACAATAAACACCCTCGAATAGCTAAAGCAATCATTGGGAAAAAAGAATATGGGAAGAATTACTTTCCCCAACTTTAAACTGTACTACAAAGCAATAGTTATCAAAACAGCATGGTACTGGAATAAGGACAGGTCCTCAGATCAGTGGAATAGGCTTGAATACTCAGAAAATATTCCCCAGACATACAATCACCTAATTTTTGATAAGGGAGCAGGAAATCCTAAATGGAGCAGGGAAAGCCTCTTCAACAAGTGGTGTTGGCACAATTGGATAGCCACTTGCAAAAAATTGAACTTAGACCCCCAGCTAACATCATGTACGAAGGTAAAATCCAAATGGATTAAAGACCTCGATATCAGACCCAAAACCATAAGATATATAGAACAGCACATAGGCAAAACACTCCAGGACATTACAGGCATCTTTAAGGAGGAAACTGCACTCTCCAAGCAAGTGAAAGCAGAGATTAACAGATGGGAATATATTAAGCTGAGAAGCTTCTGCACCTCAAAGGAAGTAGTCCCCAGGATACAAGAGCCACCCACTGAGTGGGAGAAACTATTCACCCAATAGCCACCAGATAAGCGGCTAATCTCCAAAATATACAAGGCACTGACAGAACTTTACAAGAAAAAAACATCTAACCCCATCAAAAAAATGGGGAGAAGAAATGAACAGACACTTTGACAAAGAAGAAATACACATGGCCAAAAGACACATGAAAAAATGCTCCACATCACTAATCATCAGGGAGATGCAAATCAAAACAACTATGAGGTACCACCTCACACCCCAGAGAATGGCACACATCACAAAGAATGAGAATAAACAGTGTTGGCGGGGATGTGGAAAGGAACTCTTATGCACTGCTGGTGGGAATGCCGTCTAGTTCAACCTTTATGGAATGCGATATGGAGATTCCTCCAAAAACTGGAAATCGAGCTCCCATAAGATCCAGCTATACCACTCCTAGGAATATACCCTAGGAACACAAAAATACAATACAAAAACCCCTTCCTTACACCTATATTCATTGCAGCACTATTTACCATAGCAAGACTCTGGAAACAACTAAGATGCCCTTCAACAGACGAATGGCTAAAGAAACTGTGGTACATATACACAATGGAATATTATGCAGCTGTCAGGAGAGATGAAGTCATGAAAATTTCCTATACATGGATGTACACGGAATCTATTATGCTGAGTGAAATAAGTCAGAGAGAGAGAGAAAAACACAGAATGGTCTCACTCATCTATGGGTTTTAAGAAAAATGAAAGACACTCTTGTAATAATTCTCAGACACAAAAGAGAAAAGAGCCGGAAGTTCCAGCTCACCTCAGGAAGCTCACCACAAAGAGTGATGAGTTTAGTTAGAGAAATAACTACATTTTGAACTGTCCTAATAATGAGACTGTATGAGGAAAATGGAGAGCCTGTCTAGAGTACAGGCGGGGGTCGGGTGGGGAGGAGGGAGACTTGTGACACTGGTGATGGGAATGTTGCACTGGTGATGGGTGGTGTTCTTTACATGACTGAAACCCAAACACAATCATGTATGTAATCAAGGTGTTTAAATAAATAAAAAAAAAGAAAAAGAAAAATCACATGAAAATATCAATAGATGCAGAGAAAACATTTGATAAGGTCCAACACCCATTTTTGACACTTTTTAAAATATTTTTCTTTATTTAAACATCTTGTTTACAAATATGATTGTGATTAGGTTTCAGTCATGTAAAGAACACCCCCCATCTCTAGTGCATCATCCCCACCACCAATGTCCCAAATCTCCCTCCATCCCACCCCCCCACCTGTAATCTAGACAGATTTTCCAGTTCCCTCATTCATTTTTTTAAATATATTTTTTAAGTAACATGATCATATTTGGGTTACAGTCATAACCAGAACACCTCCCTTCACCAGTGTAACATTACCCCCTCACCCTTCCCATCCTCTGCCTGTATTCAAGACAGGCATTCTACTACAATTGTTTTTAAGTTCAGTAAGTTGTATTTTATTTCCTTAAAGGATAAAAGTAAAAAAAAAATTAAAGGTGTGATAGTAGCAATCGCCATTGTTTGCATAGGTCCAGAAAAATGAGGAAAATGGAAAAAAATATTTGACCTGATTACTAAAAAGGCCTCACCTCAGTTTATTGGCATAAGACAGACTCTGGGTTCCAGGCAAACCAGTCCATCCAACTCCAGTAATTCTCAAGGTCCCAGTGAAACTTTTTCACAGTTTAGCTGTTGTTGGTATCAGATTGTTATATTTAATAACTCTGGATTCTGTACATTTCTTTCATCGATGTCAGGCTGATGTGGAGCATCCTCTAGTTTCAGTATACCATTAAATGCGGAGCGATCTGCCCTGCATGCAGACTCCAACACCCATTCTTGATCAAAACTCTCAGCAATATGGGAATGAAAGGAACCTTTCTCAGTATACTTAAGGCCATCTACCACAAGCCAGTGGCAAATATTATCCTCAATGGAGAAAAACTAAAAGCCTTCCCTCTAAATTATGGCAAAAGACAAGGATGTCCTCTCTCACCACTCCTATTCAACATAGCACTGGATGTACTCACTATAGCGATTAGGCGAGAAAAAGATATCAAGGTAATCCAGATAGGAAAGGAAGAAGTCAAGCTCTTGCTGTTTGCAGATGACATGATACTCTACTTAGAAAGCCCTAAAGACTCTATCAAAAAGCTAGAAATAATAAACTCATATAGCAATGTGGCAGGTCACAAAATTAACACACAAAAATCAATGGCCTTTCTATACACCAATAATAATAGGAAAGAAATGGACGTTAAGAAAACAACCCCATTCACAATAGTGCCACACAAACTCAAATATTTTGGAATCAACTTGACTAAAAATGTGAAGGACCTATACATTAAAACTATAAAACTCTGCTACAAGAAATAAGAGAGGAACGTGGAAATGGAAGTTCATACCCTGCTCATAAATTCGCAGGATTAACATCATCAGAATGGCAATACTCCCCAAAGCATTGTACAGATTTAATGCGATCCCTCTAAAGATACCCATGACATTCTTCAAAGAAGTGGATCGGGCGCTTTTGAAATTCGTTTGGAACAATAAACACCCTAGAATTGCTAAACAAATTATTGGGAAAAAGAACATGGGAGGAATTACTTTTCCCAACTTTAAACTTTATTACAAAGCGATAGTTATCAAAACAACATGGTATTGGAATAGAGACAGGCCCTCAGATCAGTGGAATAGACTTGGATACTCAGAAAATGTTCTCCAGACATACAATCACCTAATTTTTGATTAAGGAGCAAGAAATCCTAAATGGAGCAAAGAAAGCTTCTTCAACAAGTGGTGTTTTTCACAACTGGCTAGCCACTTGCAAAAACTTGAACTTATGCCCCCAGTTAACATCATGTATGAAGGTAAAATCCAAATGGATTAAACACCTCGATATTAGACCCAAAACCATAAGATATATAGAACAACAGATAGGCAAAACTCTCCAGGACATTGAGACTACAGGCATCTTCAAGGAGAAAACTGCACTCTCCAAGCAAGTGAAAGCAGAGATTAACAGATGGGAATATATTAAGCTGAGAAGCTTCTGCACCTCAAAGGAAATAGTGCCCAGGATACAAGAGCCACTGAGTGGGAGAAATTATTTACCCAATACCCATCAGATAAGGGCTAATCTCCAAAATATACAAAGCACTGACAGAACTTTGTAAGAAAAAAAAACATCTAATCCCATCAAAAAATGGGGAGAAGAAATGGACAGACACTTTGACAAAGAAGAAGTACAAATGGCCAAAAAACACATGAAAAAATGCTCCACATCACTAATCATCAGGGAGATGCAAATCAAACAACTATGAGGTACCACCTCGCATCACAGAGATTGGCACACATCACAAAGAATGAGAACAAGCAGTGTTGGTGGGGATGTGGAGAGAAAGGAACTCTTATCCACTGCTGGTGGGAATGCCGTCTAGTTCAACCTTTATGGAAAACGATATGGAGATTCCTCCAAAGACTAGAAATCGAGCTCCCATATGATCCAGCTATACCACTCCCAGGAATATACCCTAGGAACACAAAAATACGATACAAAAATCCCTTTCTTACACCTATATTCATTGCAGCACTATTTACCATAGCAAGACTCTGGAAACAACAAGATGCCCTTCAATAGACGAATGGCTAATGAAACTGTGGTACATATACACAATGGAATATTATGCAGCTGTCAGGAGAGGTGAAGTCATGAAATTTTCCTATACATGGATGTACATGGAATCTATTTGCTGAGTGAAATAAGTCAGAGAGAGAGAGAAAGATGCAGAATGGTCTCACTCATTTATGGGTTTTAAGAAAAATGAAAGACATTCTTGCAATAATAATTTTCAGACACAAAAGAGAGGAGAGCTGGAGGTTACAGCCCACCTCATGAAGCTCAGCACAAACAAGGATGAGTTTATTTAGAGAAATAGCTACATTGTGAACTATCCTAACAATGAGAATGTATGAGGGAAATAGAAAGCCTATCTAGAGTACAGGCAGAGGTAGGGTGGGGAGGAGGGAGATTTGAGACATTGGTGATGGGAATGTTGTACTGGTGATGGGTGGTGTTCTTTACATTGCTGAAGCCTAAACACAATTATGTATGTAATCAAGTTGTTTAAATAAAATATATATTTAAAAAAAGAAAGGAAGGAAGGAAGAAAGAGAGAGAGAGAGAAAGAAAGAAAGAAAGAAAGAAAGAAAGAAAGAAAGAAAGAAAGAAAGAAAGAAAGAAAGAAAGAAAGAAAGAAAGAAAGAAAGAAAGAAAGAAAGAAAGAAAGAAAGAAAGAAAGAAGAAAGAAAGAAAGAAAGAAAGAAAGAAAGAGAGAAAGAGAGAAAGAAAGAAAGAAAGAGAGAAAGAAGAAAGAAAGAAAGAAAGAAAGAAAGAAAGAAAGAAAGAAAGAAAGAAAGAAAGAAAGAAAGAAAGAAAAAAGAAAGAAAGAAGAAAGAAATTTGCTCAACCTTCCTTCATTTTATCTTTCCCTCCCTTCCTTCCTCCCTCCTCTTCCTTCCTTCCTTCCTTTCTTCTTTCCTTCCTTCTTTCCTATCCTAGAAGAAAAAATAAAAGAAAAAAATGTGTAAAAATAAGAAATTTATTCAACAAAAGTTGTTTTAGAATAAATGTTTTTCTCTAAAAAAATGGAAAAGGAATTTTATTGAAGAATCATAACAAAATGATAGTTCTAACTCTGATCTAAATTGAGTTCATTAAAGTTCTGTGTTATAAGAATAGAGAGATAGTTACATAGAATAAAGCACTTGCTTTGCATACAGCTGATCCAGGTTTGATATTAGAAACTTCATATACCCCTCACCCCAGCACATTCAGGATGAGCCCTGAGCACTGAGGATGTTCCTCTAAATATAAAAAATAAGAAATTTCTGTGTTAGAGACCATAGAAGAGGTATAGGACTTAAGGTGCTTGCCTGCATTGCAACAACCCTGATTTGATGTCCAGCATCACATATGGTTCCCAAGAACAGCGGTGTAGGCCCTTGTTAATGAAATTAGGGTCTGTGTTATATAATTAATTCAACCAGTTTCTTTTCCTTCCCATAACTATTTCCACTTTTAAAAAAGGAAAACCACGATTTCTTCAGATGAGCTGTATATGGCCATTGTTACTTTCATCAGCAGGATTTTTTTTTATGCAAACTTTGCTACTAAAGAGCCATAAATTCTGTAGATCTCACTTTTCCTACTTTGGAGAAAGGAGAAATTAGAAAAAAATTCATTAAACTCTCCCACATGGTCTAGTGTACCATGTAGTAACATCCTGTACTTAATACTGTATTCACAGAAATCAACAGGAAACTTAAGAACTCAGTGCTCAAATCATTGATTTCTTTTAGTTTCTGAAAAGCCATTCTAGTATTTAAAGCAATTTGGTTATGAGACTCTATTCTCTACTTAGAAAGAGACTTAAAACCAGAAAGGGTATTTTCAAAGAAGTTAAAATGATGGGAAAATTTCCCTGGTCTTATTATAATTTTTGGTAAATGTTTGATTGAAGCATAATCCACATATGAAAAATAAACCAATTGTAAGGAAGGAAAGTTGTTTTTTTCACAATGTGAATGCCAGTCTCCTGACACCCCACACCCACCCTCTAGTTAAACACTGATTATACATTGTCCAGAGGAAGTCTGATTTCTAAAGGCTGTGGTGAAGAGCTTTGCTACTTTTAAATTTCCCCTAAACAATCAGATGTACTTTATGGAGTCTTCCCTCTTGAGGAAGATAGTAGATTCATCCTCACTTAAGTGTAAAGTGGTATTTAGGTCATTTACATGGGAAAACCGTTTTCCACTAAGTTTAGCACAATTCACCAGTTCCTCCATGATAGACAGCAACAAGCTCTCAAGTTTGGGCAATTAAGTCTGTGCATCATAAGGCATGACTTTTTTTTTTTTAAATATGAAATGCTTCACGAATTTGCGTGTCATCCTTGTGCAGGGGCCATGCTAATCTTCTCTGTATCGTTCCAATTTTAGTATATGTGCTGCCGAAGAGAGCACAGGCATGACTTTTGATAATATTATTTAATTGTATATTTTTGACTTAGGGTCCAGGATGTAGATGGACTTAAGCCAAAACATTAGAGGCCTAGATTTTGTGCTCTAGAAGGGATACTGTTATCCGTTCCTTTTGATTCTTTGGTCTTCTAAGCTGTGACAATATGCTATATTTTTTTAAGAAACATATAAGATCCAGAGTTGTATAGTCTGAGAATGAAGTCAGGAAAAATAATAGAGACTTAGAAGAAAAATATTTATTCTTAAACTTGCTCTTCAGAATGAAATGAATATTGTAAACAAACACCTGTGCCAAATTCTAAATTAAAATCTCACCCCAGGGGCATTAGAGATAGTACAGGGGTAAAGATACTTGCCTTCAATGGCCCAACATAGTTAGATTCCGAGGCATGGACAAGAGTGATCCCTGAACACAGAGTCAAGAGTTGGCAAAACCTGAGCACTGTTGGCCCACTGCTCCCCCTTTCCAACAACACACCAATTTACAAAGGCAGAATAAGATTAGAATAAATTGCCCTTTCATTACTTTCATATTTGATAGATTCCAGGCCTCTAATTTAGGGTATTTAATCATGTGAGTGCACTTATTATTTATTGCAGACTACTACAACTGGAACAGTTTTTCCTCATCCTCCCTGGATAGGAGATATGGGATTTCCATTTCACTTTTAGGAACTGTGGAACAACCAAACCCTAACCCAACATCTAGGCAACCAAACCCTTCAGATACCCAAGACATTCTTTAAAGAAGTAGATAAAGCACTCCTGAAATTCATTTGGAATAATGATGATCCAGAATAGGGGGCAGGGAGATAGCAAAGTGGTGGGGTGTTTGCCTTGCATGCGGCCAACCCGAGATAGACCCTATTTGATTCCTGGCATCCCTTTTGGTCTCTCGAGCCTGCCAGGAGCGATTTCTGAGCATAGAGCCAGGAGTAATCCTGAGCACTGCCGGATGTGACCCAAAAACTAAATAAATAAATAAATAAATAAATAAATAAATAAATAAATAAATAAATAAATAGAAAAATAATTTCAAAACTATCATGACAATGGTAGTGAGTGAGAGAAATAAAATGTATGTCTTGAAGACAGGCATGAAATGTGGGAGGAGGGATATGGGAGGCATCGGCGATGGGAAGGTTGCACTGGTGAAGGGGGATGTACTTTTTATGACTGAATCCCAACTAGAAACATGTTTGTAACCATGGTATCTAAATAAAGATAATAAAAATAATTTTTATAAAAAATAAAAATTAAAATAATTTGAAAATCCCTGCACTTTGAGAAAATAAAAGGCAGCTTGCAATACACTATTTAAATATATTTTATTTAAACACATTGATTACATACATGATTGTGTTTGGATTTCAGCAATGTAAAGAACACCACACATCACCAGTGCAACATTCCCATCACCAATGTCCCATATCTCCCTCCTCCCCACCCAACCCCCGCCTGTACTCTAGACAGGCTTTTTATTTCCCTCATACATTCCCATTATTAGGATAGTTCAAAATGTAGTTATTTCTCTAACTAAACTCATCCCTGTTTATGGTGAGATTTATAAGGTGAGCTGTAACCTACAGCCCTTCTCTCTTTTGTTTCTGAATATTATTATTGCAAGAAAGTCTTTCATTTTTCTTAAAACCCATAGATGACTGAGAACATTCTGCATTTTTCTCTCTCTCTGACTTATTTCACTCAGCATAATAGATTCCATGTACATCCATGTATAGGAAAATTTCATGACTTATTTCTCCTGACAGCTGCATAATATTCCATTGTGTATATGTACCACAGTTTCCTTAACCATTTGTCTGTTGAAGGGCATCTTGGATGTTTCCAGAGTCTTGCTATGGTAAATAGTGCTGCAATAAATATAGGTGTAAGGAAGGGAGTTTTGTATTGTATTTTTGTATTCCTAGGGTATTTTCCTAGGAGTGGTATAGCTGGATCGTATGGGAGCTCGATTTCCAGTCTTTGGAGGAATCTCCATATCGCTTTCCATAAAGGTTGAACTAGATGGCATTCCCACCAGCAGTGGATAAGAGTTCCTTTCTCCCCACATCCCCGCCAACACTGCTTGTTCTCATTCTTTGTGATGTGTGCCAATCTCTGTGGTGTGAGGTGGTACTTCATAGTTGTTTTGATTTGCCTCTCCCTGATGATTAGTGATGTGGAACATTTTTTCATGTGTCTTTTGGCCATTTGTATTTCTTCTTTTTCAAAGTGTCTGTCCATTTTTTCTCCACATTTTTTGATGGGATTACATTTTTGTTTGTTTTTTTCTTGTAAAGTTCTGTCAGTGCCTTGTATATTTTGGAGATTATCCCCTTATCTGATGGGTATTGAGTGAATAATTTCTCCCACTCAGTGGCTCTTGTATCCTGGGCGGTATTTCCTTTGAGGTGCAGAAGCTTCTCAGCTTAATATATTTCCATCTGTTAATCTCTGCTTTTACTTGCTTGGAGAGTGCAGTTTTCTCCTTGAAGATGCCTGTAGTCTCAATGTCCTGGAGTGTTTTGCATACGTGTTGTTCCATATACCTTATGGTATCGGGTCTGATATCAAACTCTTAAATCCATTTGAATTTTACCTTCGTACATGATGTTAACTTGGGGTCTAAGTTCAATTTTTTTGCAAGTGGCTAACCAGTTGTGCCAACACCACTTGTTGAAGTGGCTTTCTTTGCTCCATTTAGGATTTCTTGCTCCTTAATCAAAAATTAGGTGATTGTATGTCTGGAGAACATTCTCTGAGTATTCAAGTCTATTCCACTGATCTGAGGGCCTGTCTCTATTCCAATACCATGTTGTTTTGATAACTATTGCTTTGTAGTAAAGTTTAAAGTTGTGGAAAGTAATTTCTCCCATATTCTTTTACCCAATGATTGCTTTAGCTATTCTAAGGTGTTTATTATTCCAAATGAATTTCAAAAGTGCCTGATCCACTTCTTTGAAGAATGTCATGGGTATCTTTAGAGGAATCACATTAAATTTGTACAATGCTTTGGGGAATATTGCCATTTTGATGATGTTAATCCTACCAATCCATGAGCAGGGTATGTGTTTTCATTTCTGCATGTCCTCTCTTATTTCTTGGAGCAGTGTTTTATAGTTTTCTTTGTATAGGTCCTTCACATTTTTAGTCAAGTTGATTCCAAGATATTTGAGTTTGTGTGGCACTATTGTGAATGGGGTTGTTTTCTTAATGTCCATTTCTACCTTATTACTATTGGTGTATAGAAAGGCCATTAATTTTTGTGTGTTAATTTTGTAGCCTGCCACCTTGCTATATGAGTCTGTTGTTTCTAGAAGCTTTTTGGTAGAGTCTTTAGGGTTTTCTAAGTAGAGTATCATGTCATCTGCAAACAGCAAGAGCTTGACTTCTTCCTTTCCTATCTGGATTACCTTGATATCTTTTTCTTGCCTAATCGCTATAGCAAGTACATCCAGTGCTATGTTGAATAGGAGTGGTGAGAGAGGACATCCTTGTCTTTTGCCATAATTTAGAGGGAAGGCTTTTAGTTTTTCTCCATTGAGGATAATATTTGCCACTGGCTTGTGGTAGATGGCCTTAAGTATACTGAGAAAGGTTCCTTTCATTCCCATCTTGCTGAGAGTTTTGATCAAGAATGGGTGTTGGACCTTATCAAATGCTTTCTCTGTATCTATTGATATGATCATGTGATTTTTATTTTTCTTGTTGTTGATGTTGTGTATTATGTTGATAGATTTATGAATGTTAAACCATCCTTGCATTTCTGGGATAAAACCTACTTGATTGTAGTGGATGATCTTAATGAGGCATTGAATCCTATTTGCCATGATTTTGTTGAGGATCTTTGCATCTGCATTCATCAGCGATATTGGTCTGTAATTTTCTTTTTTTGTTACATCTCTGTCTGGTTTAGGTATCAAGGTGATGTTGGCTTCATAAAAGCTATTTGGAAGTGTTCCTGTTTTTTTGATTTCATGAAAGAGTCTTGCCAGGATTGATAGTACTTCCTCTTGGAAATTTTGAAAGAATTCATTAGTGAATCCATCTGGGCCTGGGCTTTTGTTTTGGGGCAGATATTTGATTACCGTTTTAATTTCACCAATAATGATGGGGGTATTTAGATATAATACATCTTCATTCAACCGTGGTAGACTATAAAAGTCCAAGAATTTATCCATTTTTCCAGGTTCTCATTTTTAGTGGCATAGAGTTTTTCAAAGTAGTTTCTGATTACCCTTTGAATCTCTGCCATATCAGTAGTGATCTCTCCTTTTTCATTCCTAATACGAATTATCAAGTTTCTCTCTCTCTCTTTCTTTGTCAGTTTTGCCAGTGGTCTATCAATCTTGTACATTTTTTCAAAGAACCAACTTCTGGTGTCGTTGATATTTTGGATTGTTTTTTAGTTTCCACTTATTCGTTTTTGCTCTCAGCGTTGTTATTTTCTTCTGTCTCCCTATTTTTGGGTCTTTTGTTGAGTACTTTCTAATTCTATGAGCTGTGTCATTAAGCTATTCAGGTAGGCCCCTTCTTCCTTCCTGATGTGTGCTTGCAAAGCTACAATTTTTCCTCTCAGTACTGCTTTTGCTGTGTCGCATAAGTTCTGATAGTTTGTGTCTTTATTATCATTTGTTTCCAGGAAAGTCTTGATTTCCTCTTTGATTTCATCTTGGACCTACTGGTTATTCAGTATGAGGCTGTTTAACTTCCAGGTGTTTAAGTTTTTCTCTGTGTCCCTTTGAAATTCACATATAATTTCAGAGCCTTGTAATCAGCGAAAGTAGCCTGCAAAATTTCTATCTTCTTGATATTATGGAGGTATGTTTTATGTGCTAGCATGTAGTCTATCCTGGAGAATGTCCCATGTGCATTGGATAAAAATGTGTATCCCGATTTCTGGGAATGGAGTGTTCTATATATATCTACTAGGCCTCTTTCTTCCATTTCTCTTCTCAGGTCTAGTATATTCTTGTTGGGTTTCAGTCTGGTTGACCTATCCAGTGTTGACAAAGCCGTGTTGAGGTCTCCCACAATTATTGTGTTGTTATTGATATTATTTTTCAGATTTGTCAACAATTGTATTAAATATTTTGCTGGCCCCTCATTCAGTGCATATATGTTTAGGAGAGTGATTTCTTCCTGCTGTACATATCCCTTGATTAATACAAAATGTCCATCTTTGTCCCTTATAACTTTCCTGAGTATAAAGTTTGCATCATCTGATATTAGTATGGCCACTCCAGCCTTTTTATGGGTGTTGTTTGCTTGGATAATTTTCCTCCAGCCTTTTATTTTGAGTCTATGTTTGTTCTGACTATTCGGGTGTGTTTCTTGTAGGCAGCAGAAGGTTGGATTGAGTTTTTTGATTTATTTAGCCACTCTGTGTCTCTTAACTGGTGCATTTAGTCCATTGACCTTGAGAGAAAGAATTGTCCTGGGATTTAGTGCCATCTTTATATCGAAATTTGGTATGTCTTTTGGTCCGTGTTGTCTTAAATTAGGTCTTTCAGTTTTTCTCTTAAGACTTGTTTTGAGTCTGTAAAGTTTCTGAGCTGTTGTTTGTCTGTGAAACCATATATTTTTCTGTCAAACCTGAAAGTGTTTTGCTGGGTACAGTATTCTAGGCAAAACATTTATTTCATTGAGTTTTGTCACTATGTCCCACCACTGTTTTCTGGCCTTGAGTGTTTCTGGTGACAGTTCTGCTGTAAATCTCAAGGATGTTCCCTTTAATGTAATTTCTCTTTTCAATCTTGCTGCTTTCAGAATTCTGTCTCTATCTGTGGGATTCGTCATTGTGACTAGGGTGTGTCTTGGGATATGTTTTTCTGGGGTCTCTTTTGGTTGGTATTCTTTGGGCATGCAGGATTTGATTGCATATATTCTTTAGCTCTGGAAGTTTCTCTTTAATGATGTGCTTGACCGTTGATTCTTCCTGGAAATTTTCTTCCTGGGTCTCTGGGACTCCAATGATTCTTAAGTTGTTTCTGTTGAGCTTATCATAGACTTCTATTTTCATCTGTTCCCATTCTTTGACTAATTTTTCCATTGTCTGTTCATTTACTTTAATTTTTTTCCAATCTATCCCACTGTATGGAGTTGTTATTTATCTCGTCTTCCATAGAATCAATTCTATTCTCAGCTTCTGTTAGCCTGTTGGTGAGTGTATCCATTTTGTAATTCAATTCATTTACTGAGTTTTTCAGGCCTGTTATTTGACCTGTTATTTCAATTTGGAGTTTTGTGATTTTTTTTCTTCATATTTTATTGGTTCTTGTTAGTGTTCTTTTCAACTCAATCCATGGTTTCTTTGAGTTCTTTGAGCATCTTCCATATTTCTTTTCTAAACTCCTTATCTGAGAGAGTGATTAGTTGGTTGGCCTTTTTCTGGTCATTAGAGTTGTCATCTTCATTCTCTATGTCTGATGCTGGCCTGTGTTGTTTCCCCATTGTCACACTTGTATTGTGGGTTTTTCTATGTGTTGTGGTGTTATTCATTGGCTAAATGATGTGCATGGCCATGCTCCTCTGGCTCTGCCCTTTCTGAGTGGGTCAATTTGCCTTCAAGGAAGGGGAGCCCTCTGTGGATGAAGCCTGACACAGGATCAAATCTTAGGCCTGAGCACGCAGCAGAGAAGACAGTCTGGGGAGAAATGCTGGGCATCAGTGATCCAGCTCAGTTCTGAGTATGATTTTTTCTTCTTGTTGCAGTGACATTCTTTCCTTAGAAAAAGTGCACGGTATGCGGCCATGCTCTTCTGGAGCCTCTGGGAGAGCAAATTTTCTGGGGCCTTTTCGGCCCACTCCAATGAGGTTTAGGAGACAGGACAGGAGACAAACACACACAGGCAGCACTCACAGTTTCTCACAGTCAGGCCCCACTGAGCCGGTGTAGATTTTCCCAGCCTCGCCAATACACTTGTTAATTCAAATGTTATTCTTGTTTTCATTCCTGAAATTTAGTGTTTGCTGGGGATGCGAGTGCTTCTAAAATACCAATGCCTTTTTGGGGGTTAAATCTATACAACTTCACCTTGAATTTTCATTTCTTCAGTTTTTACTTTTGCAGTTTTAGTAAGTCCATTAAAGAGTGGCTAAAAGAAAGTGTTCAGGCAGCAAAATAAACAGACACTTATGAACTTTCACCTTGCTGACACTTATGTACTTATCTCTAATTATTCGAAAGGATTATGAGCACTCTTATCTGCTTTGCAGATTGAAAAAAAAACTGATGTTCTGGGAAGGTAAGATCTGTGACTACAAAGGTGCAAAGTCCATAATGAGACATAACCCTACTTTTGTCTACCTTTTTTCCACCCAGGGCTGGGTTGGGCTGACATATAGTCTCAACCCAGGGCTACAGACATAACAGTGCTGGCACCCTTAGACCATTGGTGTAAGGCTGTTTTACCCCCTTGACACATTTCATGATATCTGAAGCAAGAAACACAGACACTACACAGAATTAGTAGTACAGGTCAATGATGTGCTAAGCATCTTCTTATGCACAGGACAGCACTCAAGAAAATCTCATCCAGTTCAATTTTTTTTTTTTGTTTTTGTGTCACACCGGCAGCACTCAGGGGCTACTCCTGGCTCTATGCTTAGAAATCGCCCCTGGCAGGCACAGAGGACCTTATGGGATGCCAGGATTCAAACCATCGTCCTTCTGCATGAAAGGCAAAGGCCTTATCTCCATGCTATCTCTCCGGCCCCAAGTTCAAATTTTCTTAGTGTTGAGGTCTAGAAATCTTCCCTACAGAAAGTTTGCGCACATAACAGTATCCATAATATAATAATAATGAAATTATTAAAAGAATATGTTATATATTAATTTAATATCATACAATTATTATTTTGCTAAAGATGTACAGCTTTATTTTTTGTTTGTTTGTTTTGGGCCCACCCTCAAAGGCACTCAGGCTTCCTGGCTCTGTGCTCAGAAATTGCTCCTCACAGACTACGAGTACCATATGGGATGCTGAGGATCTAACCTGGGTTGGCCAGGTGCAAGGCAAATGCCCTACACACTGTGCTATTGCTCTGACCCAACTTTATTTTTTAATTTTCATACCTTATATGTGTATAATTGTCACAGGTTCCATAACCCAAATAATGGCTTTCTCTGTCTGTTCTCCTTCCCCTACTTCCCCTCTGGGAACCACTTCAATTTTCACTGAATCTAGAAGTTATTTTTGTTGTTGTTTGTTTGTTTCCAGCTTGTTTGCATTAGTTATTCCTAGTCTACATATGAGTGTACCATTTGATAATAGTCATTTACTTTATGACTTATTTCTCTTAGCATCATCTCCTTAGGTTCCATCCATATTGTCCCATAAGATCTGAATTTATTCTTTTTAACAGCGGAGTAGAATTTCATGGAGTATAGAGATAACAGCCTTTTTGTTCAGTCAGTGAGCATTTATGTGACTCCAAATTTTGGATCTGCTAAATCATGTTGTTATCAACATAAGGTGAAAATCTTCTTTTTGAATAAATTTTTCCATATTATTAGGTTTCTTTATATTTCCATATGCCTAAGTGTGGTGTTGCTCAATTAATGGCAAATTGCATTTGAAGGGAAGAGAGTTGAAAATTATACTAAATTGGGGGAAAAATCTGTGTTCCTTTCCAGGCTTCTTGGGAACTTCCTTCATAGCTATATGAAAATCAGCTCCAAAGCTCAATTATCCTGTGAATAAATGGGGATACACATTTGCTTTATCAGCTTGTTGAATAATCATATTTTTCCCTTGTTTCTCAGTCTGAGCCAGGCCTTGAGTAAACCACTAAGAGCACTATTGGTATCATACCCTGAACAACTTAAAGAGAAGCAGATTAAATCAGAAGAATAGGAAGTATCTAGTCCCCTAGAGAAGATACACCTAATTTGTCCTCGGCACTCAAAGAAGAACATCTATGATGGGGCCAGAGCAGTGGCGCAGCGGAAGGGTGTTTGCCTTGCACATGGCTGATCTAGGACAGACCTTGGTTCGATAACCCAGAGTCCATATGGTCCCCCAAGATGAGTGATTTCTGAGACCAAAGCCAGGAGTACCTATATACTTGAGTATGTGCAAAAAAACCCGAACTCGGCTTATACTCGGGTCATAAAGGTTATTTGATTCACGTAGTCTCCAGTGGTCTTCTGCTGTCTGCTGGAGGGGGCAGTGCTTCAGCTCAGTCCAGAAGTTGCAGCTGAGCTGAAGAGGTAGGTGGCTGAACTGAACTGGATGCCACTGAACTATTTAACCCACAATATTCAATGGCACATTTAATTAAATGAAAACGCCATTTAAGGCAGTAAAACCGTGTAAATAAATGTTTACAAATATTGAATACTTATAATCAGGGGTTTTGGAGTGTAAGAATTCAGGATTTTATTTATTTTTATTTATTTATTTATTTTATTTATTTACCATGCTTTACTGTCTTAAATGGTTTATTCACTTTATTAAAGTTGCCATTGAATACTACGGGTTAATGTGCTATGTTAATGGTATACAGTATATCAAACAATCATGTATTGTAAATGTAATCATGTATTTATGTACTTGTTTATTTATTTACTGATTCCTCAATTATTGTAATTGTTTTGAGTATATATTTTTATTTTTGAGATTTACCAGTGGCTGCTGCATTTTCCATCTCAGCTTATACTAGAGTCACTAAGCTTTCCCAGTCTTTAGGGTAAAATTTGGTGGGGTCGGCTTATACTCGAATATAGATGGGAACCCCTGAGTGTCACCGATTGTGGCCCAAAAAAACAACAAAAAAAGAACATCTATGTGATTGACTGGTGGTGTACAAAATAAGAAGCAAAAAATGAGAAGATTAAAAATAAAAGGGGAGAAAGGACACATAATCTGGCAGGGCTGAGTACATTCTGGGTTACTGGGGTGAGCAATGAGAGAGTAAATAGAGCCCGGTTAGCTCCTAAGGGCTTACATGGGGATGGAGAACAAAGGGTGCATTGTACCTGTAACTGAGAGGTTGATAAGATGTCTACAGGAGACAGGCCTGCCACTGGTGGAAGGGTCTAAAATCTGGGTATTACTACAGACACCTCAACAAACCTAAAGCTGAGCAGGCCTAGGGATTGTCTCTCTAAGGAAGATCCTTATGTTGTCTATCTTGCTGGACTCAGGGTCACTTGACTACATTCACTTGCAAAGGAAGTAAGTATCTTGCTTTGACCTGAAGCACCATAGATGTAGGAAGGATGTTTAAAAGGACAAGTTCCCCTATTAGACTTGTGGAGAGCTGTTAGAAAACACACTTGAAAATGACATTTTAATGAAAAATAGTCTCCCTCTAAAAAAAACCCTTACATTTCAGAATCGTTTTATAGAAGTAAAATTCCCCACACATTGGAACATATAGGCATAGCAACATTACACTTTGAGGCAAAAAATTTGGTGGCAAAAGGAAGATTTTTCAACTGAGCTAGACATCCCTTTTGTGTATTAGCTCCAAATGCCCCAATAATTTTATATAATTAAATATGAAGTCATTAAAAAAAATAACAGAGTTCAAATCATTTGGAACAGGCAGACTGCATCACCTCTTACTGTCTTCCATATTTAGCACAAATCTTGAATTCCACTATCTGCCAGGGTGTGAGCTAGTTTCACTGACATGCTTCTCCTTCATAAATAGTCCTTTGCAGATCGAAACAAGTATGTATTTTGCCTGTAACTGCTGCTTCATTCAGGGATGAATTAACCACTGAAGTTCCCACCCTTTGATTTCACTAACTTCCAATCAAAAATCTGATTCCAGTTTCTGCATCTACCCCACCTCCCCTTGACCAACCAGGCTCCATGATTGTATCCCATAAATGATACTCAAATCTGACCTAAAGCTGTTCTGCCTGACTCCTTGGATTATGGCATGGTTATTACAATGTAGTGGTCTCTTATCCTTCTTGGGCTGAAAATTGGCTGACTTCAACAACAGAAAGTAATTTTCTCACCCTTCTAGGGTTGTAGTGTACCCAAGACCCACCCATTTCTGGGAGGGGTCTTGGGAACGGATAGTAGGTGTAACACTACTTGCAAGACCCGGCCCATTCCTGGGAGGGGTCTTGGAAAGAATAGATAAACCTCTGAGCCAGGGGATTCGGCCCTTTTGCCGTTCCTCTTTTTGCCCGGCTGGGCTCCCTGGCTTTTGGCCCTTGGCCCTTTGGCTCTTTGGGCCACATGGAGCCCAAAGGGAAGATGGCTGAAAAGAGGATAAGATGCAGGGCAAGCCTAGAATGGCTGGATGCTTGAAAGGTTATGAGATAGGCCACACACATGTGGTGAATAGGGCATGAATAAAGTTGTTGCTTCCTGACGCCTGCGTGTGAGTGAATGATTTCACCTGGGCCTGGGACTCACCAGCTGAATGGGGTTGTGAAGCCACGTGGCCTGGAACGGCATCCATCACCATCCAGCCCCATCCAGCTCCATCCTTAATTATGTAATGCAAGATAGGGTGAGAGGTCCAGAAACAAAAACCCATAGTCATTCATAGTAGGGGCTCTCTCCTCCAGTGTTCAGATGGTCACCTAATCATCTTGTGCTCTCATGACAATTTATTTTCTCTTTTCACAGGAGTAGTAGTTCCTTCATGGGAGCTCCATGCTCAAGGCTTAATCTGAAACTAATTACTAATTACCTCCCAAAGGTTCATCTCCCACCTTCAACTACCCTCAAATTTCAAGTTGAGGCATTAACATAAATTGGGAGGTCAGGGAGGAGAGCACACACATACATTCCAGAGCACTGTCTCTGAGACATCACTATGTGGTTATCCAGGACAGAAACTCTAGTTCTGCCACTTAGGAAACATTGGAAAATGCCTTGAATTTTCTGTACTCATGTATCCTATCTATAAAAATGGGTTAGCCAATTGGTTCTCACAGAAAATAGGACCAGTAGCTTTGGAAATAGAAGAGCTTAATAAATATGATTCTCATCATCCTTTTCTGCATCCCCTCTGGATCATGTCTTCAATTCCTTTAAATGTAGTCAAAATAATCCTCTCCATCTCAGCCTTTAGTCGAACCTTTGTTTAAAACCCAAACAAAGCTGTATTTATTATATAAACAGACTTATAGGATTCCTGAAGGACATGGCTGAAATTCCTGGGGGTGGAGGAGGGAGGGAAGAATTTCAGTTCTCTGCCACCATCCCAGTTGGAGGATGGTTTGGAGGGTGCCCTACCCCTTTTGTACTGTACTTGCAATGTTGCTATTTTCCATTTTTCAAAAGCTCCACTTAACCATTGTAATTTGTGGCTTTCTCCAAAGCTAAGTATAGAGCAAAACTTAATAATGCAAACCAGTTCATGCTGAGTCAAAATGAGTAGTGTTCTCTCACTGAATTCTCCTGCGAGCTTTAATAACATCTCTAATTTCTCTGTGATTTTCCAATATTGTGTACCTGTTCCTGAAGTGTGCATTTTATCTTTTCCTAAACTGACTTTTCCCTGCTGGAAAAATAGCCAACACATTCATCTTTGATTCTCTTGCCCCACCTTGTCCTCTGAGTGTTCAGCTCCCATTCTAGGTTCACCACCAATTTAGCAGTTGTTGAGCTGGGCCAAAGGTTCACATTAAGTCAGTTCTGATGGTGGAATGATTTGTCAGAACATTTCATAAGAGGTAGTCTGCATCTAGGACACTATGAAGAGAATGAGCAGAAAGTTACTAACATGAACTTTATCTTAGAACATAGAAAGGACTCCACATAGAATGAGTTATATTCATTTTCATTGACCACTGCACACTGTCTCTTTGGTTGCTTGATTGTTGTACTTTTAAGATTAGCCTCTCATGGAAGGCAGAAAGTTTTAGTTGGGTTTAAGACACAGATACTATTCAGATTATTTTTTATCAGAAAGCAAAGTATTACTGTTCAGTATGTTCTGAAAATTTCTATGACATGAATTAAAGTCTACATGCATAAAAATGTGGCCAGGATTGTAAAGGTCATCAGGCTAGGTAGTGTTTCTCATATGGCTACCTCTGCATATGATGTGTCTCCTTGACCAGGCCTAAATTAGAATCTTACCACAGATAAAGGGAGAATAGATGTTTCAAAGTTCCCATATAAGAAAAGTGCATAGCATAAGCTGAAGCTTGAGCTGAAAGGACAAAAGAGACCTGCCTTCTGGTTGGGATGTGAGGTACATTGAGGTAAATTTCAGAAAAGTTTCAGATGCTCTTTTATCCTCACCCCTATACAAAGGTTCCTTGACCATGCTATGCTCTTTGGTGTCTAGAAGCCTTTGTTTTCTCTACCCCAAGGATCTCATTCTACAAGTAGCTCATTGTGACCCCATTCACATGCTACCAAGTCTCCTTTAAGCTAGAAAGATCTCCTCGTTCTCCTCTTCCTCCTCCTCTTCTTCATCCTCTTTCTTCTCCTCCTCCTCCTCTTCCTTCTCTTCCTCTTCTTCCTCCACCACTACCCAGCATTTCCGTGGTTTACAGACCTCACTCCTCTGCCTATGAGTTTTCTAAAATCAGACACTCAGGAATGGCTTTGGAGTGGGGATGGGTCTAAGAGGTTATTTGGAAAGGGGTCCCAGGAAGTTTGAAAAAGTAGAAGAGATACAGGAAAAGGAGAAAGATCTTTCATCCTTTCATCCGAGAAAGGATGCTTTAGTGAACAGGGTAGGACTATGGGAAGCAGAGTCAAGCTGATAGCTTCAGAGTATCCTACTTATAAAATACAAAAAAAAAGCACCACCTTAGTTTGGTTGTTGTGTGCTGTCCTGGACAAACCAGATCGCTGTCTTTTGTGCTCTGTGTCTGGACTAAAATGAACTAAGGCTGAAGGTATAACCTTGGACATAGAAGGGAAAGGAGATTGGGGAATATGGGCTCAGCAAGATGAGCCTTCTGCTATGACTGATAGTGGGAACACTTCTTGAAAGTAGTGAAAGAACTTACGTACCTCAAATACCCAATATGTGGCATTGAACCTAGTTGGTATTTCATCATTTAAGAAGTCATGTGGATTAACTTGTAATATATTTGAGATGCATACTGATGTACTTCACGAATACACGTTGAAATACTGTGTTAACGAGTGACTAGATAGTCCTACTCCTTGCCTTGGGTTCTAAGTGTCTCACAGAAGACAGACACTAAGCAAATTATTACAGTTGAGGGTGATAAATATATTAATTAACTACAAACAAGCAGTCATCAATGACCCATTGGTACCAACACTATCTGCTGTTAGCACAAAATTTTCTTTTTTTTATTTGTATTGTTTTGGAAGAAATTATTTCTCCTGTAGAGAGTAAAAAGCAGATAGTAACTTGAATAAAAACGTCGGAGTGTAATTTTATATTCTGGAATCATGGACATAGATTTGAAATAGTAAGAAAAATTGATGGCTGAAAATGTAAAATGACAATCTGCTGACTTGGTTTTTACTTGAATCAAGTGACCTAAAATAGATAAATTCTTGATTCAAAAAAAATTGGAGGGTTTATTTTTCTTCACTTGTTTGATAAAAAATATTCAACAAATACTAAAAATCTCAGCGAAGGGAAGAAAAATTCCATAATATAAGCTTGTCTTACACTGATTTCAGGTCTAAATGAAGAGATTAAACAGTAGAGCCAACAGAATTTTGACCAGATTCTTTGGTTTTCTAGAAAGTAAAACAGCTATCTGAGAACTTCTGGCTTCCACTTTTAACATAAATGGTGCTTAATATTTATTCTAAAGAACTTAAATCCTAAATTCAGATGTTTATACTTTTTATTTATTACCTGCTCTGACCTGAAAGCACCTATGGTGTCTCTCAGCAAAGAAATAGATAATGACATAAACTATTAAGTATGGAAACAATAGAGAGGAAACTTCCCTGCAGATCACTGAGTGGAAGAAGCCAATCTGTAAAGACTGTATAATGTATGATGCCAACCATAGATATTCCCCACAAAAGGCAAAACAATGTTGCTGTTTCTAAGAAACAGTGATTATTGCCAGGGATTCAGGAAGGGGAGGGAGGAAGAAGAGACACACAGAGCTAATGTAGGGCAGTGAAACTATTCTGCATGATCTTGCAGTGGTATATCCGGGTATTCAATACACATTCGTCCAAACCATGGAAGGTAAAAGATCAAAGATGTTGTCTTTGAGCAGACATGGATTTTGGCTTCTTATAATTTCAGTTCACTGGTTAACTGATACAACTAAAAGTCCTAAAATGTTGCAGGAGGTGGGAGGTGGGGACAGGCAATAGATGGGAACAAAGTTTCTTCTGCTTTGTTTTTCTGTGAATCTTAGCAGTTTCCCCATTACCCCAGTTAAAAAAAATAATTAGCAACATGATTGAATTGTTAGAAGTTTAAACTTGTATTTTTCCCAATTAAAAGGGATTCTTTTTTTTTTTTTTTTTTTTTTTTTGATTCATGGCACCACTAATTAACTTGGGGGTGACATAATTTGACATGAGAATTCATGGTGCCTTTTACATTTCTATTTAAATTAAATATAATTCAATAAAGTACTTATTATGAATTCCACTGCCACTCACTTTGACAAGCACTATTGAGAAATATTAATCTTAAAATACGTGGTTGAGAAATGCTAGATCATCTTTATTCATAAAATTACGCTCCCAGAGACAGTCTCCATTCCATTTACTCCATTTGTGCCTCCCTGTATTTTATTCCTACATTTGTATTCTCAGCCTTCCTTTCTAAGCATGCCATGGACTTCTCATCACGGACAACTGATTTGGAACACAGAGAATGTCCATCCCAAATGACTTTGCATTTTAAGCTCAATGTACATATTGGTGGGTAATGGTTAAAATGTAGATTTTTGTAAATCCAGATAATAACTGTTTTACCTATAGAATCTGTCAACAAAAGAAATTTTATCCGTATGGAGTTTAGGCTACTTAAGTCTGACTCTAAGAAGACAGACAGAGGAGCCAATTTGAGGTCTGATTCTTGCCTAACTTCTACAGAGATTCCGTGACGGTTTCAACACTGAAATTGTCTCCTGCAATGTCGCTGACTCACACACTACTCCTCATTTATTTTAAAGTAGGATCCACGAAGGCTTTTTATTGTTTTTATTTCTTCCTTTTTTTTCTTCTTCTGCCTTTCCCCCTATTTTCCCTCCCCCTTGGCTGAGCAAGCATTCTAGACACAATCATTTAAAAAACACAAAAGAACTTTTAAAAAGGGAAGGATGTTTGCTTGCGGACTTACTTGCAGCCTTGTTTGTTTGTAAAGTGTTGTGTCCACTTAGGAATTCTGAGCCACTTTTGCTCTCAGATCCTATTTGGCAGCCTACGGAAGCGATGGATCCTTTCCCAGAAGTGAATGCGAGCTGCAAGAAACTGGCTGATTTGCATAAAATGTAAGCCTGGGCTTACCCGGGGAAGAAAGCTAGAACAATGAATAAATGAATGAATGAATGAACGAACGAACGAATGAACGAATGAATGGATACCCAGTGGTCAGAAAACTAAGATTTTGATGAAGATCCTGAAAGGCTTTTAACGTGATCCTTGCTGCTATGCTACAACAAATGCCCTTTTTGGAGGCCTTTTTATTTGCATCATATACCCTTCCAATCAGGACATTGTGTGTTTTAAATACAAAATGAAGAGGTGTCATCTTGACAGATGACATTACTACTGTGAATCCCCACCCTTTCTATCTCCCCATTTCTCACCTCTTCTGACCCCCACCCTCTCCCCACATCCAGACCAAAATGGACACCAGCAGAGGCCTCAGAGTGATTTGAGCTTCTCTTTGGAGGAACTCGGGGCACTTAAGAGGCAGGATGGGAATTCACACGATGAAAGTGACTTGTGGGCCTGCTGCGTTCCTTTGGATGAAACTGCTTGAACGATTTTATAGCAACCTCCAGGGGACTTGTCATCAGGCAGCAGCTTTGAAGGACAGCAGAAACTGCACATCGCTGGACTGACTGCTCAGTCATCAAAAAGCAGGAACTCTGACCTACTCCAAAGGTTCCCTCAGTCCTGACCAAACCCAGCTCAGAGAACTCAGAAAAGGCTACTTCAGGCCAAAAGCATCCCCATGGTATATAGATTTTGCTTTACATCATTAAAAAACAGGGGAGTTTTTCCTGGTTTTTCCAGGAGACTGGTATCAGGGCCTAATATGCCCCTAAACGTGATCATCTCCAGTCCTGTGACCCAAACTGCTGCTCTAAGGACCCCAGCCCTCATCTTTACTGGAGACAATCATCCCCCCTCCAAAAGTTTTTATCTGATTTGAAGGTGCCACCAAGTCTGTACCCCAAGTGCAATACCTCTTTATTCATGAAGTTCTGATTCATGATAATGCAACTTCTTTTTGTTTTGTTTTGGTTTGGGGTCACAACCGGCAGCGCTCAGAGGTTCCTCCTGGCTCTACATTCAGAAATTGTTCCTGGCAGGCTCGGGGGACCATATGGGATGCCGGGATTCGAACCACCGTCCTTCTGCATGCAAGGCAAACACCTTCCCTCGATGCTATATCTCTAGTCCCATGCAGCTTCTTTTTATTCAGTAAGTTCTTTATTATTCAAAAGGGGGGGGGTTAAGCACTCCACTTACAATCCCTCTTTATTCATAAAGTTATGTTCCCAGACATTTTATCCAGAATATGTGTGTGAAGGATGAATGCATGTGTGAGTGTGTACATGGATACAGGAGATGAGCTTGCAGGTAAGTATATATGTGTGTGTGTGTGTGTGTGTGTGTGTGTGTGTGTGTGTGTCTATGCTCATGTGTAGTCTGTGTGCATGTGTGGGGCAGGTATTCATACATATGTATGTACAAATATGTATCCATCCATCTATGCCTAGTCTATACATGTATATAAGCCAACATTTAAAAACTGAAAAATTTGACTTAAAAATGTCATATTTTCTGGGGCTACAGGCATAGTACAAGTGCTTGCCTTGCATGTGGCCAACCCTGGTTTTATCCTCAGTACTGAATATGGTTCTCTAACCCTATCAGGAATGATCCCTGAGCACCACCAGGTGTTTGTGGAAATAAAGAAGTAGAAAAGAAAAAATTAGAATAGAAACAAAGATTAAATAAGAAATTATTTAATGAAAAATTAAAAATTAAGTAAAGAGATTATTTAATAAAAAATAAAAAAGAAAGAAAGAAAAGGAAATAGGGAAAAAAGAAAGGAGGGAAGGAAGATGGGAGGGAGGGAAGAAAGGAAAGAAGATGATGCTGTGAAGTGTCTAAGTGACCCATTCCTCTTCCCACCCCTCCCAACTCAGGCTTGGTTTAAGTGGCACAAAGTCCCTTGTGAAATGTTATGAGGTAGCCAATTTTCTGTATCACTGATAGAAAGGTCTTTATTTTCATTTGTCTGAGAAATTCAGAAGCCAGGGTATTCCAGACGTGGTGTGGTTTGACACCCTATGCCAGAAGACATTAGAAAAAAGCACTTTTCCGGGGCCAGAGAGATAGCACAGAGGTAAGGCGTTTGCCTTGTATGAAGAAGGACATTGGTTTGAATCCTGGCATCCCATATGGTCCCCGAGCCTGCCGGGGGTGATTTCTGAGCGTAGAGCCAGGAGTAGCCCCTGAGTGCTGCTGGGTGTGACCCAAAAACAAAAACAAAAAAAACAAAAACAACAACAACAACAACAACAACAACAAAGCACTTTTTCTTATTCTCTTTTGTTTGATTTTTTTAATGCTCAAATTAGACTTGGTGCTCAATTCTGAGTGCTGAATTCTCTCCACCCTCTAAGAAATCCTGATCCTGACCCTATAGTTAGTCTGAGACCCCATCTGTACTCATACATCTATCCAGTGCCAGAGACATTCAAAAAAGAGGTAGAATCTCAGGCTTCAGTTTCTTTAATCTCAGGAAGAAACAGCAAAGCCATAAATTTCACCCCACAGATGTTGGCTGGGAATGATTTCCACAGGTAATGATGAATGGAGAAGCAAGAAACAACCACTCATAATTATTTACTACTAAAATATTCTTATGTCAAGATATCACGTTTCTTTTGATTACATAAAACACATTTATTCCCCACCCCACATCCCCAAAATGACAGAACTTGGCAACTAAAAATAAACTTTAGAAAAATTATCGCCTGGCTTATCCATTGCTTTATTTAGAGGCTAATTCTCACTTTTTTTCCTTTCTTCCACCTACCAAAAGGAACATGCATAATAAATGCATCTAAGCTTGGAAAGAAAATCTGTCAATAAGGTTAATTTAAAGTGGAGGCAGGATAGCAAATCTCCATGTGGAGATCAATTTCCATGGGGAGATTGGTATTTAGAAGCCCATTAGTTTCCAGACCTCCAGATATGTTTCCTCAAAGAACAGCTAGAAAATTAACCTTGTAAATTCAGTCTTCACATCCCCATCTTGGTAATGTTTTGTGGGGATTCCTTTTGAGGATCCTTTGCAATGAATGAGCAAAATCAAGGCTAGATAGGGAGTGATGCTAATAAACAGATCTCCAAGATCTTAGTGACCTGGTTTCCAACTGATCTATGACTCATAAGTTGTACAAATTTGAATAAGACACAAAAATTCCCTGTTCTATTTTCTATTTGCAAAATAATGACCCCATGGTGCTGCCACAATGGATTACAAAGCATGTACAAAAAATGTATGGCAAATATGTGGTTTATTCACTCAGCACCTATGCAGTCCAGATGAATAGAAGAAATAACTAGTGAAAATGCTTAGCATTGTATCTGGCAGTATTATACTTAGGAAATATTTCAGATCACTTGATCTCTCTAGTGCCAGCAGTTGGTGAGGTGTAAAGGAGAGGGAGAAGATTCTCCTCTGAAAGATGTAAGGTTTTTCAAGAGCAGTTCCTCCAAGATGATCAGGAAATAAGACAGAGCCTTAAAAAAATGAGAGAAATGCTTATTTTTCTAGTAAGCTATCATGTGGTTTTCCGCACAGCATTACTGCTTTCTTAGTTTTATTTACCCACCACTTACTGCACCAGGATGAATTTTGTAAACATGTTGGAAAGAAAAGAAATTTTCAGTTGCTTTCATGGGATTAAAGGATCATTTTTTAATGTGCATAACAGGAAAACAGGAGTGGGAGGTAGCTCAAAGAATTGCAGACCTGTTTTGGCATGCAGAGACCAAGTTTGATCTCCAGGATGTATGGTACTCCCTTTTTTTTTTTTTTTTTTTTTTATCTCCAGCACTGCTGAATGTAATGGGTCAGAGCTTGAACCAGCTGCCATGAGTGGTCCCCCAGTTCATTGAATAGTACTTGGGAGCTCCCCCATAAACTTCCTCCTCTTCGGAAAAAAAATAAAAAAACAGAGATAGTGGTAGATGGAGGCTTTAAGTGTCTTTAGAAGTAAGGAACTAAAATGTGTTTTTCTAGTAGCTGTTGAAACTATATGTTGCCATGGAATTTCAATCATCACAAAGCAAATGAGGCCTGAAGATGTTAATTGAGTCTAGGACTCTCCTTTCAGTAAATAGCATCATGCAGGTCATATGAAGGACTTGAGTTCATTTGGAGTGGACTGCGACAAGTCGCATATTCCTGAGTATGCCATCAAAGCATCTTCTGATGTTCTATTTAATAGAAAGACAAAATAAGATTGCAGGTGTATATGTATATAAGTTTTTTTCTAAGCATAGAAAGTAAGTCTCAAAAATTAGTAATTTTCTATGGAGTCTCATCAAATTAAATGTGACTTTATCCCTGGAAATGGGCTGCTTTAGATATAGCAAGCACTGTGCAATGGGAAGGAAGAAAGGAGGAAAGGAAGGAAAGAGAAGGATGGAGGGAAGGAATGAAGGAAGCAGGCAATGAAGAGAAGGAAGAAAGGGAGGGAGGCAAGCAGGAAGGAGAGAAGAAAGAAAAGGAAAGGAAGAGATCACTTAGTTGGGTTTTTTACTTTTTAATTTCTTCTCAAGTTCTCTTTTAACACTAAAAATTTAAATATGTATAAAACACAAGACCCAAAAAACATTATTTTTTATATATTATATACATAGATATGTATATAATATATACATATATATTCCAAGTTTCCCCACAGAAATAGATAAATCCATCTACAGTTCATATGAGATATTGAGGGGGTCCAAATTGTCTAAACAAGCTTGGGAAGGATGAAGTATGCATGCTTCTTTATTTTAAAACACACACACATATATAAATATGAAACTACAATAATCAAAACAGTCTGATATTGGCAAAAAAAAATAGATTAATAGCATTGACTGGGAAACTCAGAAATAAACCCTTACATCTGTGGGTTGTTTGTTGTTGTTGCTCTTTTTGTTGTTGTTGTTGTGTTCTGGGTTTTGGGCCAAACCCAGTGATGCTTAGGGCTTACTCCTGGCTTTGCACTCAGGAATCACTTCTTGCTCAGTGAACCATGTGGAATTCAGGGTTGAACCTGGGTTAGACATATGGAAGGCAAGGACCCTACCCATTGTGCTTACTCTGGCCCTGCATCTGTGGTTTTAAAAGAACTGTTGACAAGGTTTCTTGCCTCTTAAAATAGATATTAAGTTATTAAGTAAATTTTACATTCACATATGAATAAAGTTAAAGCCTTAAAGTATACTATGTACAAAAATAACTCAAGATAAATTAAAATTCCCCAAAGTCATTTGAGACTTACTCTTTCAAGTCCATGTTTTCTTTTGAACACATGTCTTACAACTAATGTCTCTTCGCTTGTGGACTGGCTTACTTTTTAAAGCCTGTATTCCCCCTAAACATGTGTCTCCCTTGCTTGCTAGTCTCTATGCCCCTTTCCTTGCTTTTCCAAACTGTAGTAACCAAGTTATTCCTTAATCACATACAAGTCTTTTCCTTTTTCCTCACATCTTTCTAAGTAAGTTTTGTTCATTAAAAATTATCTTGCATCACTAAAATTTGATGAAAAGAAAAGAATTGAAATCCCAAATGGAAAACCAAAACTAAAAACCTTCAAGAAGAATTTCAGGATCATGGTTATTATGTGGTGCTTGTCTTTATTGCTGTAGTGTTCATTGGATTTTTTTGTTTGATATTTCTTTTTTGTAGTGATGTGGTGTTTCTCTTCCTTTTTCCCTTTCTTCTCTCAAACTGATATTGAGAGCCTCTAGAATGTCTCTGCCCAGCTTCGGCTTATTTGATTTTTGCCCCATTTTATTGCTTTTTTTTTCTTCAAACAGAACCACATAACTTAAACCAATAATGGAGGGTACCACTTATACTAGCAACCCGGGGGTAAGGGTGAGGGATATGGGATGCAAGGTGGGAATGGGGTGGAGGGAGGACAACTTTGGTGATGAAAAGTCCCCTGGTTCAATGTAAATATGTGCATAAAATATTACTGTGAAAGATACGTAAAAAAAAAGCTTCAAGAATAAAGGAGTGAAGGATATGTGATCTTTACTTTCTCTGCTCTATTCCCTTGATGAATGGGACCCACGGTCTCCATCACCTGCTTCCCTTGATGGTTGATTTCCTCTTGGGTTTGGCCCATTAGAGGCACCAGCATGCAATCCAAGGGTGAAAGGGGATTCTGAAGCCATTCTTCAGGATCCCTCACTCTGGGGAACAGTGTTTGGGACAAGAAGGCTCTGAGCACTGGTCCCATTTTGTACCCTCTATTCTGTGCCACCTGCTAGAAGGGGGTACCTCCCCAGAGTAAGTTTGGGTTTCTGCCATAATCCCCACCAAGAAAGGGAGCACATTTCCTACTGACAGTCTGTCTTTTGCCATAAACCTATTATTTCACATACTGAGAGTCATGTAATGGGGAGATTTGGGGACCAAGATAAACCAAGGACCCTAAAGTCACCTGCTATGAAAGCTTCCAATCTTAGCTGTGGTCACCTATATGAAGGACAGGGTTATGGACATCTACGTGGACCTTATTTCAAGTCTATAGATATATAGGCATCCAACTGCATTAACACCTTGACACTAGTGCATACCACACTGAAAGGTGGTTTAAGTAATATAAATTGCAGTGCTGGTTTCAATGTATTAAAGAGGAGCTTATTAGGACCTGCTGGAGCCAAGGGAAAGCGTCAGTGTGTAAAGGAACTGGGTGAGTATCAAGTCTCAGAACTGTGGAACAAGCAGATACAGAGGCTGCTCATGCACAAGTGTGCAACTTCATGGTTATATTTAGTGGCTTTTGCGTCACACTCTCAGCTGAACATATTCAAATACAGTGTCTGCGTCCAAAAGAACTAAATATACAGAATAGTCACAGGTGATGAGTCAGGAGAAAGACAATAGGCCAGTCCTCTTTTCAGGATCCTCTTTTCAGCTGCCTTGCACGGACAGCTGATCACATAAATCAATGCCCACTGCTCTTTGTTACTGGGACAAAGACATGGCCTCAAAGGCCAGAGGCTGTGCATCTCTGTGCACATGGGCTTATGAGATGCCTGTAGCCTGGATGTTAGTCTCGACCTCTGCCTAGATCTCTGATTATTTCTCCAAGTTTTGTGCACATCCAAATCCTCCAGAGAACAGGTCATACATAATTTCTGGGCATCTTTCCAGATTTCTCACTCATTTGCAATCTAACAAGTTCCCAGGTATAGCTGTGACTGCCTATCTGGGACCCCACTTGTAGACATCTGGTCCCAAAGAATCAGGTAGCCTCATAGATGCAGAAGGAGCCCACACCCAAACCATACTAGCTGGTTAGGAGAGCAGGAAAAGAGATAAGGAGCTCCTGTGTCTGAACAAATAATGTACAATACACCCCTCTCCCCCCCACACACACACACTCACACCTGGCTCCTGCATGGACAATTTCTAGAGAGTTATAAAGAGAATTTTGATCAAGGTCAGGTAGGGGTTTTGTAGGATTTGGTCCCTCTACAATTCCATCCATCCAGATCTCTTTACTTTCTCTGCTCTATTCCCTTGATGAATGGGACCCACAGTCTCCATCACCTGCTTCCCTTGATGGTTGATTTCCTCTTGGGTTTGGCACATTAGAGGCACCAGCATGCAGTCCAAGGGTGAAAGGGGATACTGAAACCATTCTTCAGGATTCCTCACTCTGGGGTAAACTTCTTGCTATAAACCTGTCATAGCTTTTTCAAAAGTGGAAGTAATTAAAAGGAAAGTGATAAGATGAGCATTGAATCTGGGATATTCTAGAATGGTGAATGTTCAAGAGAATGCCTCAGGAATTGGGGTGACATTGGCACTAAGCAGTCCCTCCTCTCATTTGGTTTAGACCTGAGGTGTGCAGGAAGTTGTGTTCTATCTTCTGAGGTAGCAGCTCTATTCCTTCAGTTAAGCAGAAGATTCTTGGTCTGGCCTTCCCTTCTACCAGTCTCTGTTTAGTGTGTTACATCTTCCTCTCTTGATATTCCCAGCCAAGTGTCCTTACAGACGATGAGATCAGACCTCAGAAAGGCAAGGCTTGCTCTGGTGTCTTGTGACCTGCCTGTCAACACTAAGGTCAGATACTCAGGTGACACTTGTCCTTTGGGTTGTGACACCAGGCAGAGAGTTGCAAGGTCAAGATGGAAAAGTGGGAATAAACCGATCTTTGGTTTTCCAGAGAGTCATAGGCCCACTCTGATATGGAAAAAGGGTCCACAGTTAAGAAAGTAGATCTGACCCTATAGTCAGGTCGGTGGGTGGTACTGAAGATGCCCATTTGGTTCCCTGAATGCTACTTACTTGAAGGAATTGAGTATTCAGGTTTTTCCAACAAACATGACAAAGTCATCTTGAGTCAACCACATCTCCTCTTGCCTTATCCTATGCTGGGCCCTGAGAGCCTAGAGGAGGCGTCTTGACACCTGGGAGAACAGTAGGAGATGTTCTTCTCCAAATTATTTTATAATTCCTGATACGGTTCACAGATGGCCATTGTTCACAGTGCTCACCATCTGGGGGCCTCCCACTTCAAGCCATCACTCTCATTAAATATATGCAAAGCCTTCAAAATTGTTATTTACAGCTCTCAGGGCCTCTTATCTTTAGTGCCTTGGTTTCAACCTCTGCCCATGTTTGACCTCCAGCTATTCCTTTTCCTGCCTGAAAAGAGGTACAGCTGGGGTTCAAGGTTGGCACACAGGTTGAAAAGACAGCAATCAATTGTCTAATGATTTGATTCTTAGGTTCAAGAAACAATGAAAACTGGGACCAGAGCAGTAGTGCAACATATAGGACACTTGCCTTGCACATATCTGGGTACCCTGTCATTCTATATGATCCCCACATTCACCAGAATTTATTTTTGAGAAAAAAGCAAGGAGTAACTCTTTCTTTTTTTTCATTATTCATCAAATTTATTTCATATTAGTCATTTTGAGCTAAAAAAACATTTTTTGGTTTAACAAAAAATAGTAATTTACATAAAAGTTTATATAAAATCAGAATTATCTTTTTTTAATATTTTATTTAAACACCTTGATTACAAATATGATTGTGGTTAGGTTTCAGTCATGTAAAGAGCACCCCCCCCCATCACTCGAGAATCACCAGGTATAGACAAAAACAAAATAACAAGAAATGAAAACTGTTATGACTGGTCAGATGAGTGACCGTGTCACTTAGCAAAGATCTTCAGTGGCCTGAAGTCCTCTTAAGGGACAGGGAAGGATTACAGATGGGTGGAAGGAAAGCAGGCAAGTGACAGATATGATTTAAATTCAGTGTATATGTGACTCTAAAGCTTTGAAAACTTTCTGCCATAGTTTACCTCATAGCCCAGTCACCCTATGCCAAGAAGCATGGGGCCAGACCACCTCCCACAGATGTCCTAATCTCTCTAATACCCAAATCCTCCCCCCAAAAAAGTTTTTCCATGGCTTTTAATTAAATCCCCACAAAGTCCTCACTTGGGAAGTTTTTTTGCTGTCCATGTCCCTCACCCATAGCATCCTTGAGGGGGTCACAGCCACTGAGCACAGGTCACCGGAATGTCTCAGCTCAGCTGAAGAAGTGAGAAGTTTAGTGATTCTGACTACCTGTGCTCTCAACCCTCTCAGGACCTCACCCTCACTTTGGTTTCCCATATTCTGAAATGGAATCCATCTCTCTGTGCCTGTTTGGATATTCTACCTAGAATTCAAATGACTAGCTAAGAGTGAGAACCAGGGCCTTAGGTGAACTAGGACGATTGGCTCTTGGCAGACCTTGAGTCCCAGTGCCATCTCCAAAAATCTTCTGACTATGCTTTCTTCCTGGCAATGCCACCTCAGATGTCAAAGGTAATAGACCTCTGTTCCATTCTGATCCAGAGAATAATTCTCAAGCAAGTCAAAACTACTCACCAATGCCTGAATTCTGAATTTCTGGGCCAGAGTCAAGCTGAAATTCCAGTTGAGAACTTTCTCCCCAAGATGATTTTTGTTTATCCACGTTTTGCACATCTGCACAAAGGCAGGTCATTGCTAGTGTGGCCTTCTCTTTCCTGCCCCCAAATAAGTCAGATAGGAGAGTTAGCAAGTGAAGAAGATTGAGGATATTTTTATATACTGGGGTCTCAAATAACGATATGAGAACAGGAAAAAATGGAAGGAACAAGGGCAATGAATTAATAAGGCTACCGAGACACAATGATTTCTTGGTAAGTACATGTGTGTGAATCAAGGATGCATTGTTGGCATTTTGAATTTCATTGCCCTTGAGTATCACAGTGAATTGAATATCTCCTGGAAACTTGTAAAAATATTCTATCTCGAAGACCTTCTACTAACAAGACAGGAAAAACAGCTTTGAGGAATATTCTCATTCACGTCATTCTGGGTTTCTACAGTTTTAATTTCTGGTAAAATGAGATCATGAGACAAAACAAAAGGAAGAGAGAAAGAATCAACAATTACCAGAACTTTGAAACAGTCCAGATGCTTTTACATGTAATTTTTTGGCAACTTGATTAGTACAAGAAAGATAAATCATCATGACCAAACTTACCTCATATTAATAGAGTTGCTTCTAAATTATATTTCTCTAAGTTCTTCTTTAGTCATCAATGGTTTTAAATATTGCATCAGTTTATTCTTTTAACAACTGTTTTTAAAGGAGCCCTGCCAACCTGCTGAGACCCAAGAAAATCATTGTATTTATTATAAACAGTGAAGCCACTTACTAAGGATTTCTCTGCAATGTTCAGATAAACCAGACCCAAGAATCTAATAATTTCCTGCTATTTCTACCCAATATGTCTTTTCACAAGCAAAATATCTATTATTCATGAGTTGCTGTTAGTGAATGGACTCCCTTTTCTTAAATTTATCTTAGGCCATTATTTTTATTACTTTTTTTCATTTTCCTCCTATATAGAAGTTTACTTAGTGAATATAACTCATCTATCTAGAATGCTCATATATTTGAATTCCTTTTTCTATATTTAAAGAGACCCAGGGTCACTAACATGAAAAAAAATCCTCCAAAATAAAAGGTCATCTCCAAAAACAACCAAAGGAACTGCAATGAATGAGTGATAGATAATAAGAAAGAGCACAAAAAAACACTAAAACAATTATAATTTATATCTTCCAGGGGAAAAAAGAGGAGTTATTATCCAGTTGAAGGTTAATAGAAGTTTTCTGAGCTTATTTAAGGTAGGTTATGCTGAGGCTGGAGAGATAGTACAGTGCTTGCCTTACATACAGTTGACCTGTGTTTGATCCCTATATGGCTCTGAACATCGCAAGGAGTAATTCCTGAGTACACAGCCAGGAGTAACCACTGAGAACCACCCCTGTTTTTAGTGTGGCCTAAAAATAAAAAATTACAGTATTAATAATAGTGATTTGAATTGCTGGACAACTTTATTTGTTTGATGTTTTCATTCATATAGGAACACACCAATTTAACAGAATGGACAGCTAACATCATTGAAGATACAAACAAAAATAAGATAATAAGATAGGTTAGGCTAAGCTATGATGTTCAGTAGGCTGAGTGGAGTCAATGCATTTTCAACTTATGGGGTATTTGTTAGGTTTATCAGGATCTGTCCCCACCACAAGTCAAGAAAGTTCCATGCCAGCAAATACAACAGTAATGAAAAGATTTTCATTTATTTCTTCTTTGCTTCTCTAAATGAAAAAGATTTCTCGATAGCAAAGTTACTTCTAGAAAAAAAAGAGGGTCATCATAAGAAAATGATTGGTAAATAGTAAAGCAAAACAAAGAAAACCTTTTTAAATAATAAAAAATAAATAAATCTGGGGTTGGAGCGGTGGCACAATGGGTAAGGCATCTGCCTTGCCTGTGCTAGTCTAGGATGGTCAGCGATTCCATCTCCCGGTGTCCCATATGGTCCCCCAAGCCAGGAGCGATTTCTGAGCTCATAGCCAGGAGTAACCCCTGAGCATCACTGGGTGTGGCTCAAAAACAGAAAACTTAAATCACAAATGTAAAATAGATTAATGTGATTAACGTGGTTCCTTGCCACATCCCACACCAGTGATAGCAATATCAGAAAAATTATTGGTGAAGATGCAGCACACACTATTGGTGTGAGTGCTGTCTGGTTCGGCCTCAAAGGAAACCAGTACAGAGATTTCTCAAAGAAGTAAGAATAGAGAGGCCAGGCAGTCACCATGTTTGAACTGGACCATCTCCATAGACTCACATTTTTCTTTATGAGATGTAAAAGATCATGGGTATGCTGACCACACAGCAGAAAGATAATTATCTTAATTATCTAGACAGGAAAGGGCAGGAAAAGCCCCTGTCCTGCTAAAGCCACACCTGCTGCATTCATCACCTAGAATCATTGTGTTTTTTTTTTTTTGTTTTTTTTTTTTTTGATGGCCTCATCACCCCTCTACAATTCTCTTCGAGGACAAAAATCTGACCAAACTGCAGATACACTGATCTCATCGGGGCTTTTTAGGGCAATTGCAAGCATTTTCCCTCAAACCATATCTTTCTTTTTCCAGGAGGCCTGATAGCTGAGTACATGCCCCTAAAAATTACAGTATTAATAATAGTGATTTGAATTGCTGGACAACTTTATTTGTTTGATGTTTTCATTCATATAGGAACACACCAATTTAACAGAATGGACAGCTAACATCATTGAAGATACAATAATTTTTCACACATGTGCTTGCTACTGTACTTTTTCTTTTTTTGGTTTTTGGGCCCACCCGATGATGCTCAGGGGTTACTCCTGGTTATGTGCTTAGAAATCGCTCGGGAGACCAAATGGGATGCCGGGGATTGAACCCAGGTTCATCCTGGATCAACTGTGTACAAGGCAAAGGCCCTACCACTGTGCTATCGCTCCGGCCCCTCCATTTGCCATTTTTAACAAGCAATATAAAGTAAATGATTTTGTGCTTTCCAAATTGTAAGTATTGGAGGTAGATGGAAAACTGGGGACATTGGTGGAGAGAATGTCACTCTGGCTGTAAGATTGGTATAGAACATTGAAAGTTTGAAACAACTGTATTATGAACCACTTTGTAAACAATGGTATTTAAATAAATTTCAAATGGTTGAAATCAAAACTGAAGCTGATAGTTCATATAATTTGAGTATGTGTATAAGAGAGGAAGTGGGGAAGTTTGATCCATATTCAGTGGTGCTATTCCAAGCTCTGTGCTTCGGAATTACGCCTAGCAGTGCTCAGAGGACTTTATTCTCTTCCTAGCCCTCTAATATAATTTTTAAAGAAAGAAAGAGAGAGATAATTGCCTTCATGATTTGACTCTTGTTGGTTCTAACACATCCTGAGGTGGTTTTTATTTAGTTATTTTTTTGTTAATCAAGCCCTGTTAATCAAGTTTTGTTAATCAAGTTCATCAATCATAAAAATGTTTGAGAATCACTGATGAGTTGTTCTCTTTAGAAACAATTTTTCTAAACCAGGGAATACTGATGATTCTGATTTGGAAGACACCACACATTAGAAAACAAAGGTAAGATTTGTTGAGCAATACTTGAAGCTTCACTGACACAGAGAAACATTAGAAAATAGTGTCTTGAATCCAGAATCTAGTGAGAGAAGTCACTTCCCCCTCTCTGAATTTCAGCTTCCTCATCTGTAAAATGGAGAGGAAAAATTAGGCACGCCACTTAATAAATATGTACTATCATCCCATGAGATTCATTTTATTGTTTTCAGAGGGTCAAAAGTTAAGATGATGACTGCAAAGACCTACATCGCATGGCAATGAATGCAGGCATATGAAATATGAGTTAAGGTAGCTGTCAGCAACCCTGAGATAATGAGAAATGGGGACCTGAACCCAAGACACTGAGAACAGAGCACCTTCCTTGAATTTGTACCTTGTAAAATGATAGTCCTACAATAAAAATAAAGTACATGGCTCCTATAACACCCTGAACTCGGGGACAAAGCCAGAGATGTTCATCTTTATTAACTGTGGGAGACCTGATCCATTAGGCAACAAGTACTGTATTTCTCAGTGAGATGCAGTGCATGCCACAGACAGCTTCTTTGCAGAAACTGTTAGTCATCACAGCTATACCGTTTCCTACTAAGAGCTCCAAGCAAAATGGAAAAGGTGTCCAGGCAATCTATACACAAAACCTAACTTATGTATGGCTTTAAAAACTCTCTGGGAAAACTCTCTGTGCTCTGTTAGTTATTCACAGACATGCTTGAGATTTTATGGAAGTGCTGTGGTATCAATTGATCTCAACAAAGTAAAATTAGAAAGAAACAACAGAAAATGAGAGGATGGCATGGAAAAAGAGATGTGTGTGTGTGTGTGTGTGTGTGTGTGTGTGTTTTCTGGTCCAGCTGTCATGTGAGAAGAGACATGGATCTAACAGTCTGTACTTGAGGGAGCAAGTGGCTTTCTCTCCACCCCTCTGTTCTTCTAAAATAATATGGTAATTCTCTGCCCTACCCTGGATACTCAGCACATCTTGGAAGAGATATTCTGGACTTGGATGAATGAATACCATATGTCAAAAAATTCCCATTTACGCAAATGCTATGAGAACACCTCTCAAGATCTAATGAAGTGGCGTCACTAAAAAAAATATAAATATGCACAATGTTTTACAGTTGAATCTTGGTTTTGAAGGAAGAGGATTATATGGAACAGCCAAAATAGTTTCTCTCTCCTTAACTGGACAGATTCCAAAACCAAGATTTTGCTCCAAAATATTACCTGTCATCTCCCAAAAGCATATTCCCATATGATATCCTGTTTGATTTTCATAAGAAATGTGAAAGGTGGGGAGTCTCTAGCAGCACGGGGTTCGGCAGGCCTCCGCCATGCCAGAGGCCTTCTTAACCAGGCCTAGGTGGGGGTGCGGGACTTGGGTGACACCAGCACTCTTCTACTGCCTTGCTCCAGATCTCCAGGGCTTGCCCAGGCCACATGCCTGGGCAAGCCAGCGAGAGGCGTGTGGAGCTCTGAGGAACCAGCAATCCAAGAGACAAGTCAAAAAGAAAAACACATTCTTCAATGGAGAAAAATGAATTATGGCAAATTTAGAAGCAAGTTTATAAAAGAAAGACTGAGTGCTGGTGATCGGCCCATGATCTCCACGAGCCACGCAAAGGTTCTACAGCTGACCAGTATGCCAGGCCCCAAAGCAGGCATTTATTGGGGGTTGGGGGGGGAGTCACATCAGCCAGTGCTCAGGCCTTACTCTTGACTCTGTGCTCAGCGATGACACTTAGCAGTGCTCAAGTCCATTGTGATGCCTGTGATTGAAATAGCTGCAGACAGTTGAAATAGCTGCAGACAAGCAAGTCTTATCTCCTCCAAGGGCGGAGACCAACTTTATCACTCTCTACAGCTACCACTGTGGTACTGAATAAATAAATATGTAGTGACCCCATGCACACACTTCCCAAGGGTCATCTCGGCTTCTCTGCTCAAGGTCAAGTTCTTACTGTGCACCACACACAAGTTCATCCAAGGAAAAAGACTTTCTGTTGATCTCAAGAACGAAATTTCAAGGATTAAATCATTGTGTCGGACTCGATGTTGAACAGTTCAGTCATCAATGTTTTCTTCAGGGCTCTAACCATTCCTGCATTTCCTGCTTTCGCTTGAGGTGAGAAGAGAGGTTATGCATACTCCTACCTCAGTATTCAGGGATCACGACTAGCAGGTCTCCTGGATACTGAGCCTGTGTGACGATGTTCAAGGCCACACCTGATTCCTGTGCCCTCTCTCCAGCCATGTCCAAGCCTCTCTGAGCAACTGCTCTTGACATTGCTTGAATCCAGATTCGATTTCAGTGACCTGCTTGCTTGTTCCACAGAACCTTGGAGATCGGCCAGTCCCAGCCCAGAGAATACTAGGAGCTATGCCTGGAACTCTGCAGACCCGGTGGCATCCTGATTTGCTAAGAAAGAATTAAGTGACCCAGAGCCCACCAAGTTCACAGGAACTCGGGCCCAGAAGTCACGTGGCAAGGAGATGGCTGGCCAGCCCCAAGGGCACCTTCAGAAAGGGGCAGTGTTGATTTAAAGCTCTCTCCACTTTGTCAAAGAGCACAGTATTTAAAAGATCCTTCAGATGCTTTTTCCCCTTTTTTTTTTTTTTTTTTTTTTTTTTTAGTTTTTGGGTTACACCCGGCAGTGCTCAGGGGTTACTCCTGGCTGTCTGCTCAGAAATAGCTCCTGGCAGGCACGGGGGACCATATGGGACACCGGGATTCGAACCAACCACCTTTGGTCCTGTATCGGCTGCTTGCAAGGCAAACACTGCTGTGCTATCTCTCCGGGCCCAGATGCTTTTTCCTTTATTAAAAAAGGACAATTATGGGGGCTGGGAAGGTGGCGCTAGAGGTAAGGTGTCTGCCTTGCAAGCGCTAGCCAAGGAAGGACGGCGGTTCGATCCCCCGGTGTCCCATATGGTCCCCCCAAGCCAGGGGCAATTTCAGGAGTAACCCCTGAGCGTCAAATGGGTGTGGCCCAAAAAAAAAAGGACAATTATAAGACACTGACAGAAATTTACAAGAAAAAAACATATAATCCCATCAAAAAATGGGGAGAAGAAATGGACAGACACTTTGACAAAGAAGAAATACAAATGTCCAAAAGACACATGAGAAACTGCTCCACATCACTAATCATCAGGGAGATGCAAATCAAAACAACTATGAGGTACCACCTCACACAACAGAGATTGGCACACATCACAAAGAATGAGTACAAGCTCTCTCCTTCCTGGGAGCCGGGAGTCTAGCAGGAAGAGGTTTGGCAGGCCCACGCCATGCCGGAGGCCTGCTTGGCCAGGCCTAGGGGGGGGTGCGGGATTTGGGTAACCCCAGCACCCCTCTGCCGCCTTGCTCCAGATCTCCAGGGCTTCCCCGGGCCACACCCCTGGGCAAGCCGGTGAGTTGGGTCCCTTGGTGGAGTTTGAAGGTACCCTAGGCCTTCCCCCACTATCCATGCGGCTCCTTAGGGAGGGTCTGGGTAGGGCTCTGAACTTCTGTTCTCCCAGCTTCTTGAAGGATCTCTCCTTCCTGGGAGCCGGGAGTCTAGCAGGAAGAGGTTTGGCAGGCCCACGCCATGCCGGAGGCCTGCTTGGCCAGGCCTGGGGGGGGTGCGGGATTTGGGTAACCCCAGCACCCCTCTGCCGCCTTGCTCCAGATCTCCAGGGCTTCCCCGGGCCACACCCCTGGGCAAGCCGGTGAGTTGGGTCCCTGGTGGAGTTTGAAGGTACCCTAGGCCTTCCCCCACTATCCATGCGGCTCCTTAGGGAGGGTCTGGGTGGGGCTCTGAACTTCTGTTCTCCCAGCTTCTTGAAGGATCTCTCCTTCCTGGGAGCCGGGAGTCTAGCAGGAAGAGGTTTGGCAGGCCCACGCCATGCCTGAGGCCTGCTTGGCCAGGCCTAGGGGGGGGTGCGGGATTTGGGTAACCCCAGCACCCCTCTGCCGCCTTGCTCCAGATCTCCAGGGCTTCCCCGGGCCACACCCCTGGGCAAGCCGGTGAGTTGGGTCCCTTGGTGGAGTTTGAAGGTACCCTAGGCCTTCCCCCACTATCCATGCGGCTCCTTAGGGAGGGTCTGGGTGGGGCTCTGAACTTCTGTTCTCCCAGCTTCTTGAAGGATCTCTCCTTCCTGGGAGCCGGGAGTCTAGCAGGAAGAGGTTTGGCAGGCCCACGCCATGCCAGAGGCCTGCTTGGCCAGGCCTAGGGGGGGGTGCGGGATTTGGGTAACCCCAGCACCCCTCTGCCGCCTTGCTCCAGATCTCCAGGGCTTCCCCGGGCCACACCCCTGGGCAAGCCGGTGAGTTGGGTCCCTTGGTGGAGCTTGAAGGTACCCTAGGCCTTCCCCCACTATCCATGCGGCTCCTTAGGGAGGGTCTGGGTGGGGCCCTGAACTTCTGTTCTCCCAGCTTCTTGAAGGATCTCTCCTTCCTGGGTGCCGGGAGTCTAGCAGGAAGAGGTTTGGCAGGCCCACGCCATGCCGGAGGCCTGCTTGGCCAGGCCTGGGGGGGGGTGCAGTATTTGGGTAACCCCAGCACCCCTCTGCCGCCTTGCTCCAGATCTCCAGGGCTTCCCCGGGCCACACCCCTGGGCAAGCCGGTGAGTTGGGTCCCTTGGTGGAGTTTGAAGGTACCCTAAGCCTTCCCCCACTATCCATGTGGCTCCTTAGGGAGGGTCTGGGTGGGGCTCTGAACTTCTGTTCTCCCAGCTTCTTGAAGGATCTCTCCTTCCTGGGAGCCGGGAGTCTAGCAGGAAGAGGTTTGGCAGGCCCACGCCATGCCGGAGGCCTGCTTGGCCAGGCCTAGGGGGGGGGTGCAGTATTTGGGTAACCCCAGCACCCCTCTGCCGCCTTGCTCCAGATCTCCAGGGCTTCCCCGGGCCACACCCCTGGGCAAGCCGGTGAGTTGGGTCCCTTGGTGGAGTTTGAAGGTACCCTAAGCCTTCCCCCACTATCCATGCGGCTCCTTAGGGAGGGTCTGGGTGGGGCTCTGAACTTCTGTTCTCCCAGCTTCTTGAAGGATCTCTCCTTCCTGGGAGCCGGGAGTCTAGCAGGAAGAGGTTTGGCAGGCCCACGCCATGCCGGAGGCCTGCTTGGCCAGGCCTAGGGGGGGGTGCGGGATTTGGGTAACCCCAGCACCCCTCTGCTGCCTTGCTCCAGATCTCCAGGGCTTCCCCGGGCCACACCCCTGGGCAAGCCGGTGAGTTGGGTCCCTTGGTGGAGTTTGAAGGTACCCTAGGCCTTCCCCCACTATCCATGCGGCTCCTTAGGGAGGGTCTTGGTGGGGCTCTGAACTTCTGTTCTCCCAGCTTCTTGAAGGATCTCTCCTTCCTGGGAGCCGGGAGTCTAGCAGGAAGAGGTTTGGCAGGCCCACGCCATGCCGGAGGCCTGCTTGGCCAGGCCTAGTGGGGGGTGCGGGATTTGGGTAACCCCAGCACCCCTCTGCCGCCTTGCTCCAGATCTCCAGGGCTTCCCCGGGCCACACCCCTGGGCAAGCCGGTGAGTTGGGTCCCTTGGTGGAGCTTGAAGGTACCCTAGGCCTTCCCCCACTATCCATGTGGCTCCTTAGGGAGGGTCTGGGTGGGGCTCTGAACTTCTGTTCTCCCAGCTTCTTGAAGGATCTCTCCTTCCTGGGAGCCGGGAGTCTAGCAGGAAGAGGTTTGGCAGGCCCACGCCATGCCGGAAGCCTGCTTGGCCAGGCCTCGGGGGGGGGGGTGCGGGATTTGGGTAACCCCAGCACCCCTCTGCCGCCTTGTTCCAGATCTCCAGGGCTTCCCCGGGCCACACCCCTGGGCAAGCCGGTGAGTTGGGTCCCTTTGTGGAGCTTGAAGGTACCCTAGGCCTTCCCCCACTATCCATGCGGCTCCTTAGGGAGGGTCTGGGTGGGGCTCTGAACTTCTGTTCTCCCAGCTTCTTGAAGGATCTCTCCTTCCTGGGAGCCGGGAGTCTAGCAGGAAGAGGTTTGGCAGGCCCACGCCATGCCGGAGGCCTGCTTGGCCAGGCCTAGTGGGGGGTGCGGGATTTGGGTAACCCCAGCACCCCTCTGCCGCCTTGCTCCAGATCTCCAGGGCTTCCCCGGGCCACACACCTGGGCAAGCCGGTGAGTTGGGTCCCTGGTGGAGTTTGAAGTTACCCTAGGCCTTCCCCCACTATCCCTGCGGCTCCTTAGGGAGGGTCTGGGTGGGGCTCTGAACTTCTGTTCTCCCAGCTTCTTGAAGGATCTCTCCTTCCTGGGAGCCGGGAGTCTAGCAGGAAGAGGTTTGGCAGGCCCACGCCATGCCGGAGGCCTGCTTGGCCAGGCCTAGGGGGGGGTGCGGGATTTGGGTAACCCCAGCACCCCTCTGCTGCCTTGCTCCAGATCTCCAGGGCTTCCCCGGGCCACACCCCTGGGCAAGCCGGTGAGTTGGGTCCCTTGGTGGAGTTTGAAGGTACCCTAGGCCTTCCCCCACTATCCATGCGGCTCCTTAGGGAGGGTCTGGGTGGGGCTCTGAAGTTCTGTTCTCCCAGCTTCTTGAAGGATCTCTCCTTCCTGGGAGCCGGGAGTCTAGCAGGAAGAGGTTTGGCAGGCCCACGCCATGCCTGAGGCCTGCTTGGCCAGGCCTAGGGGGGGGTGCGGGATTTGGGTAACCCCAGCACCCCTCTGCCGCCTTGCTCCAGATCTCCAGGGCTTCCCCGGGCCACACCCCTGGGCAAGCCGGTGAGTTGGGTCCCTTGGTGGAGTTTGAAGGTACCCTAGGCCTTCCCCCACTATCCATGCGGCTCCTTAGGGAGGGTCTGGGTGGGGCTCTGAACTTCTGTTCTCCCAGCTTCTTGAAGGATCTCTCCTTCCTGGGAGCCGGGAGTCTAGCAGGAAGAGGTTTGGCAGGCCCACGCCATGCCAGAGGCCTGCTTGGCCAGGCCTGGGGGGGGTGCGGGATTTGGGTAACCCCAGCACCCCTCTGCCGCCTTGCTCCAGATCTCCAGGGCTTCCCCGGGCCACACCCCTGGGCAAGCCGGTGAGTTGGGTCCCTTGGTGGAGCTTGAAGGTACCCTAGGCCTTCCCCCACTATCCATGCGGCTCCTTAGGGAGGGTCTGGGTGGGGCCCTGAACTTCTGTTCTCCCAGCTTCTTGAAGGATCTCTCCTTCCTGGGTGCCGGGAGTCTAGCAGGAAGAGGTTTGGCAGGCCCACGCCATGCCGGAGGCCTGCTTGGCCAGGCCTGGGGGGGGGTGCAGTATTTGGGTAACCCCAGCACCCCTCTGCCGCCTTGCTCCAGATCTCCAGGGCTTCCCCGGGCCACACCCCTGGGCAAGCCGGTGAGTTGGGTCCCTTGGTGGAGTTTGAAGGTACCCTAAGCCTTCCCCCACTATCCATGTGGCTCCTTAGGGAGGGTCTGGGTGGGGCTCTGAACTTCTGTTCTCCCAGCTTCTTGAAGGATCTCTCCTTCCTGGGAGCCGGGAGTCTAGCAGGAAGAGGTTTGGCAGGCCCACGCCATGCCGGAGGCCTGCTTGGCCAGGCCTAGGGGGGGGGTGCAGTATTTGGGTAACCCCAGCACCCCTCTGCCGCCTTGCTCCAGATCTCCAGGGCTTCCCCGGGCCACACCCCTGGGCAAGCCGGTGAGTTGGGTCCCTTGGTGGAGTTTGAAGGTACCCTAAGCCTTCCCCCACTATCCATGCGGCTCCTTAGGGAGGGTCTGGGTGGGGCTCTGAACTTCTGTTCTCCCAGCTTCTTGAAGGATCTCTCCTTCCTGGGAGCCGGGAGTCTAGCAGGAAGAGGTTTGGCAGGCCCACGCCATGCCGGAGGCCTGCTTGGCCAGGCCTAGGGGGGGGTGCGGGATTTGGGTAACCCCAGCACCCCTCTGCTGCCTTGCTCCAGATCTCCAGGGCTTCCCCGGGCCACACCCCTGGGCAAGCCGGTGAGTTGGGTCCCTTGGTGGAGTTTGAAGGTACCCTAGGCCTTCCCCCACTATCCATGCGGCTCCTTAGGGAGGGTCTTGGTGGGGCTCTGAACTTCTGTTCTCCCAGCTTCTTGAAGGATCTCTCCTTCCTGGGAGCCGGGAGTCTAGCAGGAAGAGGTTTGGCAGGCCCACGCCATGCCGGAGGCCTGCTTGGCCAGGCCTAGTGGGGGGTGCGGGATTTGGGTAACCCCAGCACCCCTCTGCCGCCTTGCTCCAGATCTCCAGGGCTTCCCCGGGCCACACCCCTGGGCAAGCCGGTGAGTTGGGTCCCTTGGTGGAGCTTGAAGGTACCCTAGGCCTTCCCCCACTATCCATGTGGCTCCTTAGGGAGGGTCTGGGTGGGGCTCTGAACTTCTGTTCTCCCAGCTTCTTGAAGGATCTCTCCTTCCTGGGAGCCGGGAGTCTAGCAGGAAGAGGTTTGGCAGGCCCACGCCATGCCGGAAGCCTGCTTGGCCAGGCCTAGGGGGGGGGGGTGCGGGATTTGGGTAACCCCAGCACCCCTCTGCCGCCTTGTTCCAGATCTCCAGGGCTTCCCCGGGCCACACCCCTGGGCAAGCCGGTGAGTTGGGTCCCTTTGTGGAGCTTGAAGGTACCCTAGGCCTTCCCCCACTATCCATGCGGCTCCTTAGGGAGGGTCTGGGTGGGGCTCTGAACTTCTGTTCTCCCAGCTTCTTGAAGGATCTCTCCTTCCTGGGAGCCGGGAGTCTAGCAGGAAGAGGTTTGGCAGGCCCACGCCATGCCGGAGGCCTGCTTGGCCAGGCCTAGTGGGGGGTGCGGGATTTGGGTAACCCCAGCACCCCTCTGCCGCCTTGCTCCAGATCTCCAGGGCTTCCCCGGGCCACACACCTGGGCAAGCCGGTGAGTTGGGTCCCTGGTGGAGTTTGAAGTTACCCTAGGCCTTCCCCCACTATCCCTGCGGCTCCTTAGGGAGGGTCTGGGTGGGGCTCTGAACTTCTGTTCTCCCAGCTTCTTGAAGGATCTCTCCTTCCTGGGAGCCGGGAGTCTAGCAGGAAGAGGTTTGGCAGGCCCACGCCATGCCGGAGGCCTGCTTGGCCAGGCCTAGGGGGGGGTGCGGGATTTGGGTAACCCCAGCACCCCTCTGCTGCCTTGCTCCAGATCTCCAGGGCTTCCCCGGGCCACACCCCTGGGCAAGCCGGTGAGTTGGGTCCCTTGGTGGAGTTTGAAGGTACCCTAGGCCTTCCCCCACTATCCATGCGGCTCCTTAGGGAGGGTCTGGGTGGGGCTCTGAAGTTCTGTTCTCCCAGCTTCTTGAAGGATCTCTCCTTCCTGGGAGCCGGGAGTCTAGCAGGAAGAGGTTTGGCAGGCCCACGCCATGCCGGAGGCCTGCTTGGCCAGGCCTAGGGGGGGGGTGCGGGATTTGGGTAACCCCAGCATCCCTCTGCCGCCTTGCTCCAGATCTCCAGGGCTTCCCCGGGCCACACCCCTGTGCAAGCCGGTGAGTTGGGTCCCTTGGTGGAGTTTGAAGGTACCCTAGGCCTTCCCCCACTATCCATGCGGCTCCTTAGGGAGGGTCTGGGTGGGGCTCTGAACTTTTGTTCTCCCAGCTTCTTGAAGGATCTCTCCTTCCTGGGAGCCGGGAGTCTAGCAGGAGGAGGTTTGGGTGGCACTGGTAATCTCTGTCCAGTCTACATTTTCAAAATCGCGCGGGGGCTATCGCCCCCCGCGTGCACAAGAAACATTAATAGTACTCTCACAAGAAACATTAATAGTACTCACTATCATTGAATTATGTTTTTATGTATGCAGAATGTCCATTTTGTACTCTGCCCTTTTGCATACCCCTTCATAAGTTCATATTTCTCTTTAACTTCTTTAACTCCTATCATCATTACTCCTTTTTTACCCTTTCTAACTTAAGTACTGTTGAGTCCTAATTCACAGACCAAAGTGGTGCCCTAGAGTTAACACCCACCCAACTATTTTAAAAGGCATAAAAAGGACACATATCTTTTCAACATTTTATGGGTGTTTTCTTTGACGGCTATAACTTTTGCTAAATACTTTCTTATACAGTGATGATCCCCCCCCCATGTTTTTTATCTTCTCTTTATAAACTTCTCAATATGGAATTTGGTGTGAAAGAATCCCTCAGTTTAATACTTATGTTTGAACCAAGTCATGGGTCTTGTTGGAAATGTTCTTATGCCCCCATATATCTGATAGCACCATGTGGCTTTATATCTTGTTTGCGTAGGCACAATAACATAGGAAAATACTATACATACCAATAAGTTCTTATCTAATAGAAATGGGAACTCACAAATCTTGTAGTGCAATGAGACCTTACACCCTGAACATTGACATAAAGACCTGGCACAGGCCTCAGAAGAATGGGCATTCTCCATTTACCTCTTGATCTACAGAAGACATTTACAAAACATCCAAGGTTGTATATAACATCACCCGGAGGCATTCCTGTACCAGGGACGACCCTACAGCTGCTCAGACATCTATCTACTCAAAAGAGACATCCCTTAACACTGAGAAGACAACAAGAACAATGACCTGTTTACTGGACAGGGCTTGCTGTATTGCCCCTTTATGGTGAGGTTTGTCTATAACATCACCTGGAAGCAATCCTCTACCACGGAAGACCCTACCACTGCTCAGACATCGTCCTGCTCAAAAGAGACTTCCCTTAACACTGAGAAGATTTAACAACAACAACCTGCTTACAGGACAGGGCTTCCTGCATTCCCCTTTCATGGTGAGGTGAAACGAGAAGGCACTCCACATCATGACTTCAATGTAGGACATGCAGATTCCAGAATCTTTAATACAGAAACATGAGACCAACAACAGAGACTGTGTGATAAGTGTGTTGGCACTACGGACAATGTCTTGGAGCGAACGATAACTTTCCTGAGGCCTAGAGCTGGTCTTATGCCAGGAAACTTCAGGGGTAGGATCTCTTTGTATTTAGGCCAAGGCTATTCCTTTCCATGCCTCTCATATTTTGGTGGGCCTATGCAAACAACAATTGCCACTCTAACACCGTTTTTACTGTGCTCCTTTGACTCTAATCCTTAAAACACACCCACTTAAAATTTGAGGTTAACTTAAGCTAATATGCATGTACATGGAAATGTAAAAAATACTATGCCTCTAATGTTTAAGGAGTTACGTGAGTTTGATGGCTTTAGATTGCCTTGTGTGCTGTTAAGAAATATTATAATGTGCTACAATCTGGGGACTTGAGGGAAAAAGTAATTGCACATGGATTCTGTTTTATTTATCTTAACTTTCTTTGGTGAAAATTCAAAGTTAAGATATCAGCAACGGGACTTCTTCTGATAATTATGTTATGGGTGATTGTCCTTCCACTGTAACTTTACCTTATCCTCTTTCTTTGCATCTTTTGTTGTCATAATTCATAATAAAAAATTATAAAAAAAAAAAAAAAAAAAAAAAAAAAAGAATGAGTACAAGCAGTGTTGGCAGGGATGTGGAGAGAAAGGAACTCTTATCCACTGCTGGTGGGAATGCCGTCTAATTCAACCTTTATAAAAAGCAATATGGAGATTCCTCCAAAAACTGGAAATAGAGCTCCCATATGACCCAGCTATACCACTCCTAGGAATATACCCTAGGAACACAAAAATCCCTTCCTTACACCTATATTCATTGCAGCACTATTTACCATAGCAAGACTCTGGAAACAGCCAAGATATCCTTCAACAGATGAATGGCTAAGGAAACTGTGGTACATATACACAATGGAATATTATGCAGCCATCAGGAGAGATGAAGTCATGAAATTTTCCTATACATGGACGTACATGGAATCTATTATGCTGAGTGAAATAAGTCAGAGAGAGAGAGAGAAAGACACAGAATGGTCTCACTCATCTATGGATTTTAAGAAAATGAAAGACATTCTTGCAATAATAACTTTCAGACACAAAAGAGAAAAGAGCTGGAAGTTACAGCTCACCTCAGGAAGCTCACCACAAACAGGGATGAGTTAGAGAAATAACTATGTTTTGAACTATCCTAATAATGAGAATGTACAGGGGCCGGGTGGTGGCGCTAAAGGTAAGGTGCCTGCCTTGCCTGCGCTAGCCTTGGACGGACCGCGGTTTGATCCCCCGGTGTCCCATATGGCCCCCCAAGCCAGGAGCAACTTCTGAGCACATAGCCAGGAGTTACCCCTGAGTGTTACCGGGTGTGGCCCAAAAATCAAAATAAATAAATAAATAAAAAATAATGAGAATGTACGAGGAAAATAGAAAGCCTGTCTAGAGTACAGGCGGGGGTTGGGTGGGGAGGAGGGAGATTTGGGAGATTGGTGATTGGAATGTTGCACTGGTGATGGGTGGTATTCTTTACATGACTGAAACCCAAACACAATCATGTATATAATAAAGTTGTTTAAATAAAAAAAATAAAATAAAATAAAAAATAAAAAAGGACAATTGATAAGACAAGATTTAAAGGTTTCTCTGTTCTGGCAAAAAGCAACAGCATTAATGTTGCACTGGTGAAGGGGGGTGTTCTTCGTATGACTGAAACTAAACTACAATCATATTTGTACGCATGGTGTTTAAAAAAATAAATTAAAAAATTCTCAGGTAACTCTGAAAAAATAAAGCACAATATTAAAAAAAAAAAAAAAAGAAATGTGAAGGGTAAGCTGGGTGGAATTTTCATAACCCTGGGAGGTTGGTGCAGTGATCAGCCCCAGTTTTGCAAATAGGAAATTGAGACACAAAACTAGTACATAAACGGACCAGTATTTTGCACTTCATGTTTTCAACCATTTGCTCTTTTTTCATTCAAAAAGTTGTTTGAGGGGCTGGAGCAAAGTACAGAGTGGATAAAGTGTTTGCCTTACACGAAGCCAACTCGAGTTTCATCCCCAGCATCCCATATGGTTCACCAAGCCTTCCAGGAGTAATTTATTAGCACAGAGACAGGAGTAACCCCTGAGCGCTGCTTAGTGTGGCCTCCAAACAAAAACTGTTATGGGGTATTTCTGTGTCCACATCACAGCTCTTTAACTCCTGCTTGCTACTTTACCTTTCGAGGTAAGATTAATATCTGTGTGCCAGAGCAATAGTACAATGAAAAGGGTACTTGTGGGCCCGGAGATATAGCACAGCGGTTTTTGCCTTGCAAGCAGCCGATCCAGGACCTAAGGTGGTTGGTTCGAATCCCGGTGTCCCATATGGTCCCCCACGCCTGCCAGGAGCTATTTCTGAGCAGACAGCCAGGAGTGACCCCTGCGCACCGCTGGGTGTGGCCCAAAAAACAAAACAAACAAACAAAAAAAGGGTACTTGTTTTACATGAAGCCAATCCAGGTTTGATCCTCAGTATTACATTTGGTCCCCCTATCACTTCCAAGATCAAATAATTCCTAAATAATTCCACTGAGCATTGCAGGGTGCGGTCATGGCCCCCAAAACAAAAAAAGATTAATATCTTGCTGAGAACACTGGTCTTACTCAGAGTATGAGGTAGAGCCCCTCTCTTCTGGCTAGGTCCCAGCAGCCTCCATATTGAACTTCTACCATATAAATGAGTGCACATCACAGTTCCTGAAGCAGGTAGTTATATATGCAGCCACATGACAGACCTACTCAGCAAATCATATGCTGCTCACAGTTATACTTTCTGCATTCAGTAAAGACATGAAGAGAGGTAAAAGATCAACCCAAGTCTAATTCCTCAGCATCTTCCAGTGGTCTAACGACAAAGCTTCATCCTAGCACTTCCACGTGGACTAATAAAGACTGATCCCCAGCACATACAATGAACATATTAAGTTTTATGAGAGAAATCAACAGGAGAGGCACAAAAATCACCAAACAGCTCTGTAAATTCCTAGAAAATTATTTTAGTGTCATCACAGTAAGGATATTTAATGAGTTCAAAGAAATGGTGGCAAAATTAGTGAATGAAGCATGAGAGAGTATGAGAATTTAAATAAGAAACCCCAAGAAGAAATGAAGTATATGGTGGAGAATATAAAAATAAAAAGCTTAGGGCCGGGCGGTGGCGCTAAAGGTAAGGTGCCTGCCTTGCCTGCGCTAGCCTTGGACGGACCGCGGTTCGATCCCCCAGCGTCCCATATGGTCCCCCAAGCCAGGAGCAACTTCTGAGCACATAGCCAGGAGTAACCCCTGAGCGTTACCGGGTGTGGCCCAAAAACCAAAAAAAAAAATAAATAAATAAAAATAAATAAAAAATAAAAAGCTTAGGGAGCCGGAGAGATAGCATGGAGGTAAGGCATTTGCCTTTCATGCAAAAGGTCATTTCTTCGAATCCTGGCCTCCCATATGGTCCCCCATGCCTGCCAGGAGCGATATCTGAGTGTAGAGCCTGAGCGCTGCCAGGTGTGACCCCAAACCAAAAATAAATAAATAAATAAATAAATAAATAAATAAATAAATAAATAAATAAAAGCTCAGTGGAAGCTCTAAGAAGCATAATTACAGAAGCTCAGGAAAAGTTTGAGAAGCTTCAAGAGAAGAGGAAGCAATGGTTTAGAAACCAACTACAAATGGGGAAAAGTCTAAAAAAAAAAAAGTAAGTAGAACACTAAAATACTATGGGATATGTGTTTAAGAAGAACAATGTAAGAATCATAAGAGTTCCTAGGGCCAAAAAAAGTGAATTTGATGAAGAACTAAGAGTTGAAGAATTTATAGTTAAGAATTTCACAGAGTTGTGAAACACAGGAAACCTTTAAAGTTGTGTTGGAGCAAGTAATATGAAATCAATTTGTTATGTGCCTGCTAAAGGGAAAGGCCGGGGAGTAGTTGGAAATCTGGGAACATTTGTGGTGAGATTGGTGTTGGAACATTATATGTCTCAAACAACTCTATATGAACAACTTTGTAAATCATGGTATCTTTTTTTTTTTTGGGGGGGGGGTTTGGGCCACACCCAGTAACGCTCAGGGGTTACTCCTGGCTATGTGCTCAGAAGTTGCTCCTGGCTTGGGGGACCATATGGGACACCGGGGGATCGAACCTCGGTCCGTCCAAGGCTAGCGCAGGCAAGGCAGGCACCTTACCTTTAGCGCCACCGCCCTGCCCCAAATCATGGTATCTTAATACGAATAATTTTTTTTTAATGTTTGGGATCTTCCACAAAGAAGGCAGAGAGGCAAAGAAGGTTGCTTCCAAAAAGAGAAGCAAAGATGATAAAAGTTGGGGAAAACACGTAAATGTTATCAAATCTAGGAATAAATGCAGTGGAGGGCTCAATTCTAGAGAAAGGGGACTGAGAGAAGGCAGGAAAGGAGTACGCATGTGCGTAGGCCCATATTTTTTAAGCAGCTTAGCCTCAGAGCAGGACAGAGCAGAAACTGAACATCAGAGTTCTCTTGCTCCCCTTTCTTAGCAAGTCTGGTTTTCAAGACATTAAAACAGTTACTAGAGCTGGACTGGAGAGAGTCTAATGAGACTGAGCACATGCTTTGCATGCAGGAGGTTTGAGTTCTGTCCCCAGCATACCTGGTCTTCTGAGCACCAGGAGTGATGCCCCAGCACAGAGCTGGGAATGGCCCCTGAACAATGTTAAAACAAAAGGCAATGACAGTTACTAGAGCAGAATCTATCAATCTTCACTTGCGTTAAGAACATATGATGTGGGGCCGGTGAGGTGGCGCTAGAGGTAAGGTGTCTGCCTTGCAAGTGCTAGCCAAGGAAGGACCGTGGTTCCATCCCCCGGCGTCCCATATGGTCCCCCAAGCCAGGGGCTATTTCTGAGCGCTTAGCCAGTAGTAACCCCTGATCATCAAATGGGTGTGGCCCGAAAAACTAAAAAAAAAAAAAAAGAACATATGATGTGTGCTTGGCTTAATGCTTCATTCTATAAATATCCCCTCTGAATTCAGGTTCTGGACAGACACTCCTATCTGTGACAGGCCTATCTGTGCAGAGTGTATGGGATTGAGGATCAAAAGGATACCATTGATATGGCATCCAGCCCTACACCACAGACAAATGGAAAAATTAATACTCATTTTTTAATTTACATTTTTTATTTGAAAAAAATGTAGGTGTTTACAAAGCTGTCACTAGATTTTTCAGGCATACAATATTCCATATCCAATCTCACCACCGGTGTCAATGTCCCTTTATCAATATCCCTAGGTTATATCCTTCCCTCCTCTCCACCAGTGCAGCTCTTCAGCAGACACATTTTTTTAAAACTTGACCATTGTGATAAGGGGCCAATATTTATAGCTGTATTGGCTCAATTGGTTTGAATTTTGGTTATTTAAACTGTTATTTATTAACAACTTTAAAATTGTATGTTTATATTTCTCCTTTCAGTCCAGCTCTATTTTTCTTTATTCTGCTATTGCTTCTTTATTTTTCTCTTATTTTAATTTTTCTCCTCCCTGTCCTTGGATATTTGCCCACTATGTACACATTAGCTTCCACTTGCCTTTGTGTGTGTGTGTGTGTGTGTGTGTGTGTGTGTGTGTGTGTGTGTGTGTGTGTGTGTGTGTGTGTGTATGTAATAAATTCTTGGGGCCGGAGAGATAGCCTGAAGATAAGGCATTTGCCTTACATCCTGAAGGATGGTGGTTAGAATCCCGGCATCCCATAAGGTCCCCCGTGCCTGCCAGGAGTGATTTCTAAGTACAGAGCCAGGAGTAACCCCTGAGCACTGCTGGGTGTGACCCAAAAACCTAAATAAATAAATAAATAAAATTCTTTATTTAAGCACTATAAATTAATACTCTTGACAGCAGGGCTGAATATTACAAGGTCAATCCAAGGAGCTACTGAAAAGACACAATAACTATAACATCAAATACACTGGCCATTAAAAAAGAAATAAAATTAACCCAAAATTTTGAAGGGAGAGGATTAGGATTAGGTTATACCTAATAGGTTATACAGGTTATACTCCTGTATTTCTGCTCAGGAAGCCAATATGTGCTGTTGGGGATTGACCCTGGGTCAGTTGTATGTAAGATAAGCACCTTTTTGTTTTGTTTTGTTTTGTTTTATTTATGGGTCACACCCGGCAGCACTCAGGGGTTACTCCTGGCTCTACACTCAGAAATTGCTCCTGGCAGGCTTGGGGGACCATATGGGATGCCAGGATTTGAACCAATGACCTTCTGCATGAAAGGCAAACACCTTACCTCCATGCTATCTGTCTGGCCCGCAAGATAAGCACTTAACCCCTGTACTCTCTCTCTAGCCTTAAGACTGAAGGAGGGATGTCCTGGTGATTAAAGAAGTAAGTCATAGCAGACCCATACTCCCCAGAGGCTCATCAACTCCCTTTCTGAGCTTCATAGCTCCTGAGTGTTTGGAGCAGTTCAAATTCTGCCAGATAATGAGGGCAGCCAGTGTATGTGAAAAGTGCATGTGTCCGGTGGAATTCTAGAGTCCTCTGAGTTCAAACATTCCGATAATATTGGTTATTGGCGTAACAAATCATGCTTTGTGTGCTGATTCGTCACATAAGCTGGTAACTTTAAGTTGGCATAGCTCTCTGCTTTATGGCTCACAGGCAAACATTTTGTATTACATTGGTTTTTCTCCTTTATCTTCAAGAATTTATGAGATGATAAGTTGTGACTAGCTATGAAGAAGTTCAAAGTCAAATGAACTGGCGAGGAAGAGAGAGAACTTTATAATAGGTATTTTAATTGCTAATATTGTCTTCCTATTATCTTCCTTTTTAAAAAAATTTTATTGTGGTTATCTTCCTTTTTTCAATGCAAATACCCTCTCTATGCCCACTATTTTTCTTTTAAAAATATTGCTGCATTCTGTATATCTTTGAAAATGACTCCACATTCCTTTACAATGAAGTGAAGTTTAAGTCTGTGCCTTTATGAACCAGCCGGTCCTTGAAAGACTCCTTGGAGATTCTATGAAAATTAACTTGCTCCAATCAGAGGACCTGAAAATATCTGTATGGTTTCCATATGCCTTGGGATCAAGTCTATTCCAATCTATTCACTTTTCTCACTTTTTCACAACTATTTACTGACCACATACCATATCCTGGGCTTTATTATTACAGGCAAGAGCAACACAATAGTGGGGGTGAGTCGGGATGCAGGAGACAAGGTAACACTATCCTGAGGAAACTTCTCTCCTACTAAGGGCCAGATGTCTTCATACAAGACTTTGGACAGATCAAGAGGAGTGTTCTTAGTGCAGAGTTAGAAAGCATGTGATTGCCTGGAAGATGCTTGAAGAAGATGCTGAAGAGGTTTAGGGGCAGAGTGACTGTTCTGGTCTCTGAGGTGTTAGCTGGGCAGGCATAGGTCAGTGAGGTAGGCTCTTTCTTAAAGATATACATGAACCCTAATTTCAAGCTCACCCACCACCACCACCACCACCCCGCCATCTTAGCCTTCTCTCTGCTGCTTCTGCAAGATATCCCATTTCAATCAGGTTGAAAATTTTAGAATTTTACTAAAGATTTATGGTGGCAGAGGTAAGGGTTCACTTTAGGGAATATGTAGGCATGTTGATAGGCCATTTTGTCCTTGTGTGGGGGAACACTTCTCTCTGCAAACCCTCCAACGCATGTCCCCTCCCTGAAGGGAGGAAGTCCTTTCATCCTCTCAGAACCCTAAACTATAGAAAACCCCACTATTTTTCACCTGGGAGTTCAAGTTTGAGTGATTGATGTATGTATTATGGCTTGTAGGCATTAGAGGATATATTTATTTCAATTTGTTTTTATTTTCTTTTCATGGGTTTTCATCATTTCTGTGTCAGACTTCAAACTATGTGAAGATCCTTAGAAAAGCCCATCCATCCTGGTGTCCCTAAAAATTCAGGATCTAAGGCAGCACCTGCACAATCTGTGAGTCCTGGACTGACCAGCCCCTAAGACTGCACTTGTGCATTAATGACCAGCCATATGCATGACTCCCTCCTTCACTTTACTCCTCTGCACTCTAAGACCTACAATATACAGACACCCAGCCTTCAATCCCCAGTGTCACAACATGTATCACCCACCCCTTGTTCCCCTGCAAGTCCCACATATACCACAGCCACCCCTCATATCCTGTGGTCCCACATATAGCACATCTATCCCTCAATCCCTGTCACCCCACATGTATCAGACACATCCTAAGACCTCCACAATGTATGCGCACACCTATCAACCCTGGAAGCTCCCCACAATGTATATATTTCCACCCTGCACTCTACCATTATCATTACATTGTAGATGTACACCTTCCCGTCACATCCTTAAAACCTCTTACATACATCCCTTCACACACATCCTAAGACCTCCACAATGTATGCACACACCTTCTATCAACCCTGGAGACTCCCCACAATGTACATATATCCACCCCGCACTCTTCCATTACCTTTCATTATATATGTGTGTTGTGTATGTAAATATTTTAGAGATTAGTATGTTACTGACCCTAACCTGATTGGTGATTGTGCCCTACCCTAGGGTGTGACCTGGCAATCTGTCCCCACCCTAGGGTAGTACCTGATTCTGCTTCCACCATTGATTGGTATCTGATCCTACCATTGGGTGGTACATGATTCTGGGGGATAAAAACAAGGGTCTGTGGAAGGCAAGAGGTTTTTTGCTGGAACTGAGGCTGAGTCTTTGGACTTCAGTCTTGTTCACCGAATAAAGCTAATATTTCCACAAGCCTGACTGTCTGCGAGCTGTTTACCCGCCGTTTCACCTCAGAACCGTCAGCTAGACAAGGTGGCAGATGCATGCTCCGAGCTGGAAGAGAAAGGCCTCATCCTCCATCCCTCCATCAGTCAACCTCTTCAAGGGCTGACTTGCAACATATGTGCACCTTTCCTTCACACCCTGAAAACCCCTTTATTTACATACCTCCCTTCTTCACTCTCTTTGTATCAGAGTGTGAACAAAGCTTCCTAGAACTTGTATCTTTTGCTTGCAGGGTCTCTACTCTTCCTTTGGATGGTTCTAGAGGTTAGCCCAGTGGCCCATAGTACCACAAATTCTATCAGGGCTTCTACTTAGGAATTCATCACCAGAAAATGGAATTTGGCATGAGGTACAGGCCAAGTCAGAGTCCCCATCCCAGTTCCCAACCCCCAGCCCCATGAGCATTTGGGTTTTCTACCAACAGGATATTGGGAGGGGCAGAAAGGAGGTAAAGAAAGCAAGCCTTAGAAAAGACAGATAGACATTTCTGGAAGATGCTGCATCTGGCTGATCCTGACAAATAGCCTCTGAGTCATGACTGCTTGGGTGCCCTTTTATTGAAGGAGTCTCCTGGCAGTTGTCCCAAACTGTCCTCTCCAGTTTCCTTTCCCTTCTCTTAAGAGACTCATTGGGCTCTCTCCATGCAAAGGCTTATTTATGAAACTTAGTCAATCACCAGACTGGAGGTTCAACACTCTTAACTCTGGAGACAAACTATAGGGCTTCAATCCTGGCTTTGCTTTATCACCTTGGACCTTAGGCATATGTTGCCATAAGCCTGTGTCTCAGTTTCCCCAGTTGTAACATGAATTGCTAATACTTCCCACCTCTCTAAGTTGCTGGAAATTTTCCTTAAAAATGATAGGCATGTAATAAAATTTTCATAAATTTCATAAAATTTTATAAATGCCTTGTTCTGACCAAGAATGGTCCATAAAGATCTCAAAGCCATGTTTTATCTCCATGTGAAGGTAAACAAATTTTAATTTTAATTCAAAAGACACAGTGATATGGAATTGTTGTTCCCAAGAAATAAAAGGAGTTCCTTTTTTCTTTATTGAATTTGTAGCGTCTTAGAGGTATAAAGCTCCTACCACGGGACATGAAGTCCAAGTTGAATAAGAAGCATCTATGACTATACTTATAATGTCTTTAGGAAACAATGTTGAAAATCTACTAATTAGGGGCTGAAGCAATAGCACAGCGGTAGAGCATTTGCCTTTCACACAGCTGACCCAGGAAGGACCTGGGTTTGATCCCTAGCATCCCATTGGTCTCTGAAGCCAGGAGCAATTTCTGATAGCATAGCCAGGAGTAACCCCCAAGCATCACTGGTTGTGGCCCAAAAACAAACGAACAAAAATCTACTTATTAGATTCTCTGTGAATGCCTGTCTCTAGAGCCAGTATTTTTTCATGGTCCCTTATTGATACACACACCTACTTATCTTTTAAAGAATTTGAGTTGAATAAAAAAAATTTGAGTTGAGTGATGTGGGAGACTATTACCCCTCTCTAGTTTCATACCTAGAAGAATATGGTACCAAGCTTTCAGTTCTACAAGAGATGATTTATATATGTTTGCATGATACGTAGGTATATAGTATAAAATAGTACTTAAGATGCAAATGAGGAGAACAGAGGAATGAGAAACTCATCCTCTGCACAGTCAAATTCTATTTCATGGTTGATCCTAAATCAATAACAGCTGGATGGTTCCAGGCAAGTTGGAACTTTCCCAAGTATTGTTATCTAAAATGTGGATCAGAAGCTGCTCTGTGAACTGGAGAGATAGCTCACTGAACAGAACAAGAGGTCCACGTTTGATCCCTGGCACTGCATGGTTCCTGAGGGCTGCCAAAAGTGACCCTGAGAACAGAATGCTGAAACCTTTGAGCATTGCCAGGTGTGATCCAAAACTGAATTAAAAAAAAAAAAAGAAAAAGTTTTGTAGTTATTCAAGTATTCTCTACTTTTTTTTTTTTTTTTTTTTTTGGTTTTTGGGCCACACCCTGTGACGCTCAGGGGTTACTCCTGGCTATGCGCTCAGAAGTTGCTCCTGGCTTCTTGGGGGACCATATGGGACGCCGGGGGATCGAACCGCGGTCCGTCCTAGGCTAGCGCAGGCAAGGCAGGCACCTTTACCTCCAGCGCCACCGCCCGGCCCCGTATTCTCTACTTTTGTTTAAAATATTTACTCTGTGACCTGCTCTCTTTTTTATAATTACTTTATTTAAGCACCATAGTTACAAAATTGTTCATGATTGACTTTCTGTTATAGAATGTTTACCACCCTTCACTAGTGCACTTTTTCCCCCATCCCAGTATCCTCAGTTTTCCTTCCACCCCAACCCATCCCCACCTGCCTCTGGAGTGGGTATTTTACCTCTCTCTTTCTTTCACTCTCCCTCTCTCTCCTTTTGACACTGTGGTTTGCACTACTCTTAACAAAGGGTACCATCCATACCACATTATCCCTTTTCTACACCCAGTTCTTGTCCAGGGTGATCAGTTCCAACTATCATTGTCATAGTGGACCCTTCTCTATCCTAACTGCACTCACTGCTCTTCTTTGATCCACCCTCTTTAATTTTTTTTCCCTTTTTTTGGTTTTGTGCCACACCCAACAGTGCTCAGGACAAGATTTACTCTTTGAAAGTGTCATCCTTAACATTTTCATTCAAGATTATATCAGCTAGAAGCCTGAGAGGTGGTGCTAGAGGTAAGGCGTCTGCCTTGCAAGCGCTAGCCTACGACAGACCATGGTTTGATCCCCCAGCATCCCATATGGTCTCCCCAAGCTAGGGGCAATTTCTGAGTGCATAGCCAGAGTAACCCCTGAGCGTCAAAAGGGTGTGGCCCAAAAAACCAACCAAGCAAACAAACAAAAAAGATTATATCATCTTAGTCTTTTTTTTTTTTTTTTTTGGTTTTTTTGGGCCACACCCGGTGATGCTCAGGGGTTACTCCTGGCTATGTGCTCAGAAGTCGCTCCTGGCTTGGGGGACCATATGGGACACCGGGGGATCGAACCGCGGTCCATCCAAGGCTAGCGCAGGCAAGGCAGGCACTTTACCTCTAGCGCCACTGCCCGGCCCCATCATCTTAGTCTTAATGCTCTCTGTTTCTGTTTCTGTTTCTGTTTCACTCCATCATAACCTAGAACTACTTAGTGGGACAGTTCTAATGTATTAGAAAAGTAGATATAGAAAGTAATAAATTTGTGAAAAACACTATGAGTGTCTTAAATGATGATAGGCTGCAGGGGGGTTGGGAGGTGCAGAGAAATAGTACAGGGGTTAAGAAGCAAATGACTGTCTTTGATTCTTGGCACCACATAGAGTCCCCAGAGCATTGTCAAGAGTGACTCCTCAGTTTAAAGCCAGGAATAAACTCTGTGGACCTCTGAAGCTGTACCCCAAACCAATAAACTTTGCATGTGCAGGAGGCCCAACATAGATCTTGACATTCTGTGGTTTCTTGAGCACCATGGGTATGACCCCTCACAACAAAGAAATAAGAAACAAAAAGGGACAAAGAACTAAGGTTTCAGTTGAAAATCTGCTGGAATGGAGGCAAATTCTTCTCTCTCATTACTATGTATTTTTGTGCTTTTGGAGGAAGACCCAAAATGCTCCTGGTCCAGGACACCTCCTGACAAGTTTTGGCCTGCAAATCAGGCCAGCAGTTCCTTGCAAAGGGCACACAAAATAGGAGCCTTTGGGGCCACAATAGGCAGTGTTTGAGAGACTCAGGGCTGCACCCAGCATTGCTCAGGGGACCATGATGTTGTGTCAAAATCAAACTGGGAGCTGTGGCAAGCAAAGTATTCCCTTAACCGCTGTCCTCTCTCTGGTCCCTCACCTCTGTGTTTTAACTCAGTATATGCCTCTTTATGGTGCGTATGGCCAACTAGAACTTTCAACCAAACAACATACTTCATGGCTGCAAATGTGACCTTGCATAGAAGCATCCCATTATCACATAGGAGCCTTAAGGGAGCACATCAGTAGTACTGACCCTTGGCTTCCCCTACAAGCTCTAACATGTGGTGCATTCAAGTGCTCCCAGCAACCATTGCTAATAGAACTTTCCAAATGGAGGCCTGGCAGCTCTCCAAGGACCCAAGATGAAAACCTACCTAGGGGAAAGTGAACTGACTGACCTTTCAAAGGCCTTTTCATCCTAAGGAGTCTGTGGTTTTGAGGTAGCACAGAGTCTTTTACAACTTCCCATCAAGAAGAGACAGTGTGTCTATGAAAAATAAGGTCTGGTTCTGCACTAATTCCCTCATGCATTTTTAAAAGGTTAAGAAAGTGGATAAACATTGTAGTCATGCAATAAATAATCAGGCCAACTAAAGGAGAAATTTAACTGATTCCACTTGGCAAATTGAGTTTAAAATTTCTGGGTTGGGGAGATAGTACAAGGGTTGATGTACTTGCTTTGCATGCAGTCGATGCCAGTTTGATTTCCCAAGCCAGAAGTGGTCCCTAGTTAGCCCTGAGTCCCATTTTATTCCAAACTACCCCTTCTTACACAAACACACACAAACACACACACTCACAAAAGAGCTCAAAATACCTATAAAAGTGTACTTGGGGAAAATGGAATACACAGAAGAGACTAGAGCTCTAACTGGGAAACTATAATACCATGGAAAAAGCTATCTATCTATCAGAACTCAAAAGAAGAAATGTGAAGTCTTTCTTCCTCATAGCTATAAATTGCCTCCAAAAAGGCAGGCGGCAGCTGACAGCCAGACAAGGGAAACTGAAGGTTTGGAAAGTTCCACCAATCTGAGTTAGAATTTATGCTTCTGTTTTCTCAACCAAAGAAAATAATATTAATATTATTTTGCAGGAAGGGTTTCTGCGAGGTTTAAGAGAGCTCATAAAATGTTCTTGATGCATATACAGTATTTATATGCAAGCATGAGTATGCATAGTGAACCGGGTAGAACCAGCTCACCTGGATGAATGGATGGATGAGAAACACATTACAAAGGCACTTGATTTATTATATGGCTCTCTGGAGAATGGTTAGGACATTGAACTTGAACAACAGTAAATGCTATTATATCTTCCCATAGTTCAGAAGCATGGACCAGAACAGAGTGGGAGAAATTACTGTTCTGGGAGAGTTTTCCCTAGAAACCACAAAAAAAGGGGGGGGGCAATGTTGACCATTGAATCAATCACAGCTGATATCATCATAAAACAACCAAACTTGGCCAAGCTCTTCTATCTACAAAGCTGAGCCATTTCCAAAAATCCTTTAGACTGTCTCCCAGATTTGAAGAGTCATCTACTTAGCCATTTAGGATGATCTTTCTAATTCTGGTGACTTTCTAGTACCAAATTTATTTTTTACTCTAGTAAATTAATAGAAAAAAAGGAAATAAACATAAAACTTTTCCATCCTGAGTCCTTTCCAAACCTTCAGTTTCCCTTGTCTGGCTGTCAGCTGCCGCCTGCCTTTTTGGAGGCAATTTATAGCTATAAGGAAGAAAGACTTCACATTTCTTTTTTTTAAGTTCTGATAGATAGATAGCCTTTTCCATGATATTATAGTTTCCCTGTTCCTTTCATGAGTTATGGCCACTTTAAATTATAAACTCATATTATGGCAAAAGAATAAATCCTTCACTTTGGCTTTTTATCTCTAAACACTCCAGGAGTCAGACATTGGGAGGAGATGCTTGTGTGGCAGAAAGGGCTGCAGCCCTCAGATGTTAACAAGTCATGGGCAGGTCCCTCTGCTGGCTAGGAGGAAGGAGCAAGTGGGAATAAACACAGAACAGACCCTCTGCATCCTTCTAAGGTTTCATACCTCATAATTCATGTAGGATCTTCCATGAGGTATCGTTATCTCAGAGAGTGGAGGAGTGTTCCAGAATGCACACTGTTTCTTTTACTAAGCCCTTTACTTACTTAGGTTGTAGGTTCAAATTCCTGAGTAGAGCACCTAAATCTCTGACCTTAGTTCATTGGGAACCCAGTCTTCTACATGATCACCTTATCCTACACACACATGCCATGATTGTGGACAATACAATTGGGGGGAAGTTGTTGCTTTTTAGATACAAAATGGAGAATCTTGAATTTCATGAAACTGTGAACCACTAATCTTTGGGTTGAAGGTTTTATATGGATTTCATGTTTGGAGACACATCTTTGTCGGTGGAAGACATCTAACATCTAAGATTTCTAAACAAATGCATCTAAAGCATCCTTTCCCCAGTATAAGAATTTATCTATTAATTATAATATTTTAGTTTTGAAAGGAAAATGAAGCCGTTTTCTCATGCTCTTAATACAAGAAAATTCAAAAAATCTTTGTACCTGAAGGTCCTGAGGATGAGAAGTTGGAATATGAGAGTCAGTTGAGTGAGTGACAAGTCTAATTAAAACTGGAACTAATGTATTCACCTTTCAAGTTAGACCTCATGTATTCTCCTCTCCTTCAGTGACACTGCCCATACTCCAAACTCAGTGTTTTGGGAAGAAAATTATTATTTGAATGGAAGGTTTGTATCCCGAGCAGAAAAGAACCAGAAACTGAAACTTTGAAATTGTGAAAACCACACAAGAATGAGATCTTTGCCATGAGATCTTTGCCTCACTGGCAAAAAAGGAGCATGTTGCTGAAATAAATGAATCTCAGAGCACCCAGCAAAATGGAAGAGGCAGGACCCTAAATCTGTTTCTAGAACATCCTGAAAAAGCAGAAGTTCTGGGTCAAAAATCCACAACTACATCAGTTAATATTGGGAGTGGAACTGACTACCAAGGATCATGAGGGAATTGAGGGTGATGGAGTTGGCCTGAGTCATGAGTATAGAGTTATTAAAAGATTGTGTATTTGCAAAAGCATTTTTAAAAAAATCCAGTACCCACTTATGATAAAAAAAACTCTCAACAAAATGGGAATTGAAAGAACTTTCTACTTGTATTCCATTCCAAATGTAATCTTTCAATTTACCTTAAACATTATACTCAATGGGGAAAAATTAACCTTCCCTTTATGATCAGGCACTAAACAAGGTCCCCACTCTTGCCGCTTTTTTTTGGGGGGGGCACACATGGTGACACTCAGGAGTTACCCCTTGGCAGTGAAATCGCTCCTGGCTTGGGGGACCATATGAAACGCTGGGGGGTTGAATCGCGGTCCGTCCTAGGCTACCTCGGGCAAAGCAGATGCCTTACCTCTAGCACTACCGTTCCGGTCCCACTGTTGCCACTTCTATTCAATATAGTATTGAAAGTATTTATCATAGCAATTAGAAAGGATAAAGATATTAAAGGCATAGCAAAGGAAGAGCCTAAAATCCCACTATATGTATATGACATGATCTATATTTAGAAAATCCTAAAAAGTAAAAAGAACTCCTAAAAACAATTGATTTGTGTAGTAAAGTGGCAAGCTACAAAATTAATACAACAAAAATTCAGGGCTTTCTTATATGAAAATAATGAAAGAGAAAAGAGAGATATTTTCTTAAATCTCATTCAAAATTGTGTCTCAAAATATCAAGTATCTTGGAATAAACTTAACTAAAGAGGTGAAAGACCTATATAAAGAAAGCTACAAAAAAAATCTACTTTAAGGGATCAAAGCAATAGCACAGCAAGTAGGGGTTTGCCTTGCATAAACCTGACCTTAGTTTGATCCTAGCATCCCATATGGTCTCCTGAGCCTGCAAAAAGTAATTTCTGAGCACAGAGTCAGGAGTAACCCCCGAGTGCCTCCAGGTGTGTCCCCCAACCAAAATAAAAGACTACTTTAAGAAATAAAGGAGGACATAAGGATATGCAAATATATCCCCTGCTCATGGATTGGAAAGATTAATATAATCAAAATGGCAGTACTTCCAAAGCATTGTATATATTCAATACAGTCCCTAGAAAGATATCATGACATTTTCAAATAAATAGATCCAATACTCCTGAACTTCATATGGAAAAATATTAACCCTCACCCAATGCCATATGGTAATCTCACCTGGATGGCCAGACCCACCCACACCTGGGAGGAGCTGAGGTTTGAAATAGAAGAATATAGAGGCTGGCTGGGTGAGGGGAGAAAGAGAGCAGATGCAACCAGGATAGGTAGAAGGCAGCTGATGGAAGCTGCTTAATAAAGCTCAGCTTAGTAGCCATGTAGAGAAATACACATGGTGGTTAGGGCCGTGAAACAAAGTTGGATTTCTCCTGAAACTTCAACTGACTGCCCATGGATCATTTCTCCACCATTACCCTGCAAACTGTAGACCCAGGTGTCAGGCCACAGCAAGAAAGGCCTCATCCCACCAACACTAGGACTTTATATCTTATATTTAAACAACAGAATAATGACTCACACCTCTCAAATATTAAAGTGATTTTTGGAGAAAAGAAGATGGTATATACTTTAAAATATACTACAAAGTGGTAGTATGGTACCAGAATAAATACAGACCTTCAGATCAATGGAAGAAAGTAGAATATCTTTAAACAGACCCTCAGGTATATGATCAGTTAATCTTTGATAAAGAAGCAAAAGTATAAAGTGAAGCAAGGAAATCCTCTTCAACAACTAGTGTTGGGAAAACTGGTCAATCACATTCAAAAGAATGAACCCAGGCCTCATTCTGATGTTAAACACAAAAGTCAAATACAAATATATTAAAAATCTGGATAAAAATCAGGCCTAAATCCATTAGGTACATGGCGTAGAGCATAAGAAGAACTTTTCATGACATTGAAGTTACTGGTATCTTCAGGAATGAAACACCAGTGACCAAGCAAGTGGAAGAAAACAACAACAACAACAACAAAAAGAAACCAAATGGGACTACATTAAATTAAGAAGTTGGGTCCAGAGAAATAGCACAGCAATAGGGCATTTGCCATGCATGCAACTGACCCAGGAGGGACCCTGTTTGATTCCTGGCATCCCATATGGTACCCCAGCCTGCCAGAGGCAATTTCTTAGTGCAGAGTCATGAGTAGCCCTTGAGTAGCTTGGATGTAACTCAAAAACCAATCGATCAATAAATAAAGTTAAAAAAAATAAAGAAGCTTCTGCATCTCAAAGAAACTGATGACCAAGATACAAAGACAACCCAAGTAATGGGGAAAATTATCCATCAATCATATAATAAGGATTTAATATCAAAGATATATGAGGCACTGATAGATCTTTACAAGAAAAAGACATCAAATCCCTCCAAAATTGTCCAGCCCCACCAAAAATGGAGAGAAAATATAAACAGAATCTTCCTCAAAAAATAAATACAAATGACCAAAAGGCAGATGAAAAGTGCTCTGCATCACTAATCATCAGAGAGATGCAAATCAAAGCAACAATTTTATATAGATATCTATATATATACATGTATATATATGTATATATAATATCTCACACCACAGACACTGGCACACATTAAAAGAAGCAACAATAACCAGTGCTGGTATAGATATGGTGAGAAAGGGACTCTCATTCACTGTTGATGGGAATGGCAACTGGTCCAGTCTTTTTTGAAAAAACAATACGGATACTCCTAAAAAAAAAATCTAGGAATTGAGCTTCCATTTGGCCCAGCAACTTCACTTCTTGGAATTCAAGGGCTCAAAAGAAAAAATGGATACATTTGCACCCCTATGTTCCTTGTAGCACTATCTACAATAGCCAAAATCTAGAAGCAAACCCAGTGTCCAAGCATAGATAACTAAAGAAACTATGACACATAAAAACAATGAAATGTTATTCAGCCATAAGAAAAGAAATTTATTTTCTTTTCCACAAGAAAGTAATGAAATTTTCTGCTACGTGGAAGGACTTTGAAAGTATCGTGCTGAGTGAAGTTAGTCAGAGATAGACTGACACAGAATGATCCCTCTCATGTGTAGGATATAAAAAACATAGTGGTGTAACAACAAACACCCAAAAACTATAGAAACAAAGATCAAAAACTGTTATTCAGGGGCCTGGGCGGTGGCGCTAGAGGTAAGGTGTCTGCCTTGCCAGTGCTAGCCTAGGACGGACCTCGGTTCGATCCCCCGGCATCCCATATGGTCCCCTAAGCCAGGAGTGACTTCTGAGCGCATAGCCAGGAGTAACCCCTGAGCGTCACTGGGTGTGGCCCAAAAACCAAAAACCAAAAACAAAAAAAACCCACAAAACAACAACAACAACTGTTATTTAGTTGAAAACATGCCATTTGAGGATACTGGGGGATAGACAGAGAGGGGACTAACATCTATGGTGGAGGAAAGTGTTTAATCTAGAGGAGGAGGTGATGCTCAAAGATGGTAAAATGTTATGTGTGGAACCCTATCAGCAACAATATTGCAAACCAAGTGCAAATATATATAGACAGAGCACCTCTTGTAGAAGATGACTGTTAAATGAGAAACAAATGGATGTAGGGGCTTTGGTGGAAGGAGAGGACACTACTGAAAGGATCAGTATTGAAACATAGTTTTCCTAAAACTTAATCATAAATAACTTTGATGTTTCACATTGATATATTATTGTTTAAAAAATACTGTGTATTTGCAGAAGTAATCAACTTAGTAAAAAGTAAAAACGAAGGGGGAAGTTGAAGAGCCAAGAGGTCATTAACCTTAACGCAGGTCTTCTTCCTGGTTCACCAAAGAAAGCCAACATGACCAATTGTGTATATGAATAAGCAAAGAAAGGCAGTGTATATGAATAAGCAAAGAAAGGCAGAATAGTGACAGGTGCTGTTCTAGACAATGTGTGAACTCCAGGCCCTTTTTATATATAACAGAGATTTTCCTGGCTTTTTGAAACACGGCAGCACACAAGCAGTAGGTTTTCTGGAAGAGCCATAAAATGAATCTAGGATTCCTGTTGAGATAGCTCTAGATACCTTCTTAATTCAAGACCACTGCAATGGGAATTATGAATTCACTGTAGAACCCTAAGGACAGGTAAGGGGTTTTATTGATTCCCAAGGTCATGACCCTGACCTTAGAAGATAGAAACAAAGAATTCTCATAAGCAATTGGCAGGTCCATTCTCTGCCAGGGATGTTTTGTGAATTAGAATAAACCTCTGTGCACAGCACAGACATAGGAGCTTGCCTGGCATGGAGGTGTGCAGGATGGATAATAAGTGACAGAGTCTGATGGAATAAGCAGTAAAAACACACTGCTTCCAGGATCAACTGTAAGCAAAGAGTAATGTTGCTATAGTGATGGGTACAGACTAGAGTAGAAATAAATGAAGGTTCATCATCCCCCTGGAATCTGGAAAGTGTCAAGATTCCATCACATGGTGAAAACAGTCTTGCTTCCAACCACATTGTAGGTGTCCATGCATGGGAGGACCAAGTACCCAGAGATATGCTTCTTCTCTTGTTAGCCATGAGAGAACGATGTCACAGGGCTTTTGAACACAAAGGTTGATAGTCTTAGAAGACAATGACAACTATTATCAGAGTAGTCTTCTCTACTTTCCTCTGCTGCGCAGGAGAGATGGAAAGACAAGGAGGTTTTGAGCATGGAAGCAGGCAGCTTCATCACTGTTTGTGCCTGTTATTAGCATTGGATTCTCCCAGAAACACAAAAGCAATGTGCTTACCCTAACCTTTTCTGAGCCTGTGCTTACCTTGCACCTTTTATTCTCCAAGGCTCCTTCCTCTTGACTCTTTTTTGTCCCATTTATGAACTCATGCCACCACCTTTTCCAGTTGCTTTGTTTCTGCTGTGATACAAGGGGGGAAAAATGGGCAGAATGTGTAGAATTTCTGCTTCCCTGTAGGGAGACCATTGCCTATCACTGGCTAAAGTTCCCAACTCCCAAAGAATCAAAACCAGAAAGGATAGTTCCCTAGGGAGGATGACTTCCAGCTTCTAAAGCAGAAACTAGTTCTTTTTTGCCATAAACCAATCTGAAGTTTTAGATAATAAAAGACTAAGAAATGTGTCTTTTGTATTAACAGCATTTGACCAAGGGAACCTTTAGTTAGCCGCTATTTATGGTAGTGTGGCCCTTTCTCTATGCAGGATCTGTGCTAAGAAGAGGTGAAGATTGCTAAGACAAACAGATCTCCCCCTAAAGAGCTTACGATGGGGACTGAGTGAAGAACAGAGAAAAGGTGTTATGGGGAGAATAACAGTTGTTGATCCCCAAAGGCAAGGTGGTAGACTAGTTGACTGCAGATGCTCAGGGGAAGTATTATTTTGGAAAGTTTTTAATTTGCCTCTGCACATCCCCCTCCATCTTCCTTCTCATTAGGGGAACATCAGTGAGGTCTCCTACCCACTATTTAGTTAAACTTGTCTAGGAATAACCCCTGAGCACCTCTAGGTATGGCCCAAAACAACAACAAAAGAGGGATTCCTAAGCCCAGAGCTAGGAGGAAGCCCTGAGCACAGCTGGATATTGTTCCCAAACCCAAAGTATATAAATAAATCTCTTTAGAGACTGTTAGTGTTGTCCTTTTTGCTCATTTGCTTATCTTTTATTGTTTTATATATTTTACAATTAACACCAGAAAATTTGCCTATAAAACTCAGTATGATTTTCCAAACCACACTAACAAATTATAGTATCACACACCAAGCAATTTCTTTCAAGAAAATATAATGAGAGGCACAATAATTTCAAATGATTATCAACCTAAATAGCAAAAAGGACAACACTGACAGAATCAGTGTTCTGGAAGCCCAGAGCTCTAGGGCATCTGTGGAATACCTTCTTGTCTGAAGTTGAGTATGAACAAGTGGCAGGAAAAGCCTATGTTATGGATCAAGTGCAGAGGCCAGAGAAGGATGAAATTCCAGTGCAAGCGAAGGCCCCTTGATCAATCACCACAGGATGGCAGAATAGCCTTTGGGATCTCTTCAGGCCTCCATCTACAGGACAAGGCCCACCCCTTGGTATGGACAATAGCCTTTCTCAGGGCACCCCTTCAAAGGTTCAGCTCGTGGAGAAACATGGTGGAGGCAGCTAGAGTGATGTATAGCAAAATATCTAGGTAGCCCATGGTCTAGTTATACTTAGACTGTAAATGACCACATCCTTACCCTAAAAAAGCATTTGTTTTCAGGATCTTCCTCTCACTCTTTCCAAGGAGTAGATTCTGGGGAAACATGCTCAGAGACCAGCCAGACCCTTTTCCTCTCTGCAACAGCCATCCATGACCATGAAGATGTCCCTCCAGTCCCAGGTAGGTGTCACACTGGTGGTATTACCCTAGGCACAATTATAACTGTCCAGACAAATTGTAGAATGTTCTGAGAGCAAGTGGCTCTGCTGGCAATGGCTGCTGGCCCCATTTAAAGGAAGAGGACACTGAAGCCAGGAGGGTGAAAGTGACTTGCTGAAAAACTATGATACTTTGAGCTCCTACAGCTAAGAAGCAGCACAGCTGGGTTGAAAGAAACTCATAGGTACCAACCATGGATTGGCTGGACTCATTCCACTGGTAAATTGGCTGTGGCTTATCCTCAGGAAAATCCTAGATGCTTTTAGTAGCCCATTTTGCAGATGCAGAGACTGAAGCTTGCAGAAATGCAGCAGAAAAAAAGGAAACAGGAAAACAAGGTTGGAACTCCTGTCTGATACACAACAGCAGGTCACAAGGCCAGAATCATGAGCCTCCAAGACCAGAACAAATAAATGGAAATATTGATTTACTCGTTGATATATTACTCTTTGATAAACCATTGATATCAATATAAAGTCCCTTCTCTTGCAGTTAAAGCCTGTCTCTTGGCATTTTCACTTTTACTTCTTTTACCTGTGTCCAAAGACTAGTGCTACCTCAGCTGGGCTGAACTCATGTAGGATCAGAGAGGAATCTTGGATTCAAAAGGAACTCTGTGTTAGCAAAATACAAGTAGAAATCCCAAGTGCTGGAGTCTGTATTCTTAAGATATAGTCTGTTCCCTTCAGAACCCAACAATGCTCTTGGCATCTCTCTGACTATTTACCAGAATGTTCTTTGGAATACAGGGCGGAATGCATACACTTCCAGGGAAAAGTGTCATTGGCACTTTGGAATTTCTTGTTCTTTCCTTAGAGAATGGAAGATTTAAGGAGATCACTGGATGGCCAGATCTCCTGAGGGTGTTTAACTGCTAGAAGAGATGGGGGTATACACTGAGAGGTGTCTGATGGACCAGGTGGTGACAAGGAGCAAGTTCAGGTGCAAAGTATTCGCTGCAGTGCGTTGGGATCTCTCCCTGGCCCTTTAATGAGGTCTCAACCATCAAAGCAGATGAGACCAACTGAATCAGAAGCTCCTGGGGTCAGGTCTTACTCCATCAGCTACTTGCAGGAAAGGAGAAAAAAATGCAAATGAGTAGGATTGCCTGGATGCTACATATAGGATTATACTGAAAAGAGTCTTTTTGTTTCCTTGTGTTGTTTTGTTTCTAAAGGCATTCAGCTGTGCTCAGAACTTACTCTTGACTCCTGTTTAGGGATCACTTCTGGTGGGACTTCAAGACCATATGGGGTGCTACAGATCAAATCTGGGTCAGCTGCACGCATGACAAGTGCTTTACCCTCTGTATTATCTCTTCAGCCCAGAAAGGAGACTTTTATGTTGCCTCTCACAGATCTTTACTAGCTTCCTGCAGAGTCCTTTTCCAAGTAGCCGTCCAAATATATATATGTTTTATTTATGTAAACACCATGGTCACAAAGTTGTTCATGACTGAGTCAGTCTTACCTTTACCAGTATGCACTTCCCATCACAAATTTTAAGTCCCCATAAGGGCCAGTAAGATAGTTAACTGTGTGCAAGGCAAGTTGTTGCCTTAATCCTTGTACTATCTCTCCTGCCTGGTGGATAATGAGGTGTTGGATCAGTGGATGCATCACAGACTCTATCATGAGTAAACCATGGGGCCTCAAATTAAAAAATAAAATTAATTAAAAATAAAATTGAAGGGGCCAGAGAGATAGCATAGCTGTAAGGCGTTTGTCTTGCACACACCCAACCCAGGATGGATGGTGATTCGAATCCCAGCATCCCATAAGGTCACCTGAGCCAGCCAGGATAATTTCTGAGCACAGAGCCAGAAGTAACCCCTGAGCACCGCCAGGTGTGACCCAAAATCCAAAAATAAAATAAAATAGGAGAGAAAATGGTCTAGGAACTCTGTCCTCTCTCTTCCTCCCATGGATGAGTCCCTGAGGGTCAGGATCATGCCCTTTACTGGCCTGTCCCCCTCTGTCCTGCAGCCCCCCAAGAGTCTGGTTCCTGATCGGCACCCTTTGCAAAGCCCAAAGTCTAGAATCCCAGGACTATGGCAGGAGACAGCAAAGCACAGCTAAAACCCCAGATCAGGCTGCGTCTGCAGTCCAGGCGATAAGGTCTCCTGACATCTGATTTGGCCACAATAGCTCACGGACACAGCCCAGAGTGGTGTCAGGTGGTGGCATGGGAGAGGCGAGTCTAGCTTGTTGGCAGTCAATGAAGTGACCAAAGTGAAAGGGGAAAGGTTCCAAGGAAAAGTGAGTCTCCCCTACAGCACCCTGCCGCACCTTGGCACACTTCGGGCATAATCGGAGCAGTTTCAGCAGTGACTCAGAGTCCTGTCCCTTGGGTCTGGTCTCACTGTGCTGTGACTCTGACCTTCAGTCCTGGCTGGCTTGCAAAGGTCCAGGGATCTGGCTTGCCTTTGCTCAGGGATTTTCATATTAAACAGATTGTCTCTGCTACCATTTTAGAACCTGTCATAAGCAAGCAAGGAAGGAAGCACTTGTCATCGACAGTCTGCAGGAAAAGGATGCCTTTTTTGTCCTTTGGGTTCTCAAGAACGGCCCCATCTTCATGTTAATCTGTGTTGATGGTTAGGATGCCCAAGTAAAAGTACTCTTTGTTTTATATTTCAGCAAAAGTTGGGTTCATCTATCTGCATTGTAAAGAGAACCAGACTTGGGCATATAGTTCAGGGCTTGAGGACTTGCCTTGCAAATGGATGTCACTGGTTCAATCCATGGCACCTCTTATAGTTTCTCTTCCTCCAGTACTGCCAGGAGTGACCTTTGAGCATAGAGCCAAAAGTAAGCCCTGAGCAGTGCCAGGTGTGACCTAAAAAGAGTATAAGGCCTAGAGTCTGGGGCCAGGAATGTGACTCAATAGTAGAGAACAGCTGCAAGAGTGAGGCACTGGGCATCATCTGACAAACAAACAAGCAGAATTTAGTGAAATGTTCTGTGCTTAGAGCAACTCCAGAATTTCTCCACTAGAGGAATTTCAGAAGCCTGGATATTTGGAAATAGAAGAAAAGGGTGGAAATGGCATTAACACCCCCTTTCTTCGCAATATAGAGCTTACCTCAGTTTTCCATATCAAGAAGAGAATGAGCCAGTCACTAAATTCCATTATCTTGCTCCTGTACCCCCAATCCTGAGTCTTCACTGCCACATTCCATCCAGCCTGTCTTCACTGTTTTACTCCCCCAGGTCAGCTTGGTTGACTTTCCCTTACTCTTGTTTCAACCTCTGGTTGACAGGGGCAGACATTGTTGGCATTCTGGCTACTGTGGGTGCTTGAAGTAGTCTTGCAAGGTTAAAACAAGATGAAAACTGTTAGGGCAATAAAAAGAACTGGCCAAGAATTACAATTAAAAAAGCAATAGAAGTTATCCTTGGCTTCCCTCCTCCATGTCCCATAGTCACTTCCAAAAGTTCGCCATCAACCCCCTGCTGGACTATTGTCCAACCCTCCCACCTGCTTTGCACCATGCTTCCTTCTGTCTCAGGACCTCAGGATATGGGAACAAGTTACTCTAGTTTTCAAATAGCTCCTTGCTGTGTCCCTTCTGACTCCTCAGCATGCATCTCTTAGGAAAATACACTGTGCTTCTTGTATGGAAGCCTAACAATGTATAAAATCAAGGGAAGAGCCTAGGGATAGAGGTGGGGGGGGGGGGAACCCTGGGCATTTCAAGCTGCCACCTCTAGTTTCCTTCATTCTAGACATTGGGGTGCTTCTGTTTTGGGAACTTAGGTGCATTCAGTGTTTTGCCCCCTGGGAATTCAACCCTTGGAACACCTGCAGAAAGAATGATGTGGCGGACCGCATAGAGTGAAGTACAAATGAGAGTTGGAGATGTTTATTCACTTTTGGGGGTTCAGAGCTACCAAACACAGGCTGTTTCCAGCAGAAGTCAGAAAGCTGCTGAAGAATCCATGTATTTCTTTTTTGTTTGTTTGTTTGTTTGTTTGTTTTGGGGCCACACTTGGCGACGCTCAGGGGTTACTCCTGACTATGCACTCAGAAATTGCTCTTGGTTTGGGAGACCATATGGGATGCTGTGGGGTGGGGGGGAATCAAACCACGATTGGTCCTAGGTTAGCGCTTGCAAGGTAAAATGCCTTACCACTTGCACCACCGCCCTGGCCTCCAAAATCCATGTATTTCTGAAGGCAATAATTGAGCCTGCTTTGTTTATGCATTTTCTTTTTCAACTTATAAATGTTGTCACAGATGCCAAGGAGACTAGACTCATCTAATTGGAGCTGGAGCATAGTACAATAGCTAAGGCATTTGCCTTGCATGTGGTCTTGATCCCTGGCATCCTATATGGTCCCCTAAGCACCACCAGGAGAAATTCCTAAATGCAGAACCAGGAGTAACCCCTTAGCATTGAGGGGTGTGGCCCAAAACAGAAGAAAAAATAATGAGATGCACATCTAAAAACAAGGACTAGTTACAAGAGGACATCTAAATCCTTGTAAAAAAAAATGAAATGAGAAGTTAGTAGAATGAGTATCATAGAGGCTGAAGAGATAGTACAATAAAGCACTTGCCTTGCATATGACTTAAAAAGGGAAATCAGCCCCCCACCACCACCAACCTTGGAGGGTGTCCCGCCCCTTAAGAAAGTCGTCACTGCTTTGGCCTCGCCTTTAAGGAAGTCGTCACTGCCTCGGCCCACCTTTACCCGTACCTCACCAATGATTCGTGTTACCGTAGCGGAAGTCCAGCCCTCAAGAACTCTCCTTCCCCTCCCACTTCCCATCCTATATAAGGGGGTGACTAGGGCACCACGCGGTCTTTGGTTCTGGTCCTATTCTGGGAATCCATAGACCCTGGCCATTCCGAATGGTCAGTATTAAAGCACTTTTAAGCATTTGCTGGAACTCATCAGCCTCTTCATTTCTCTGCATCGGGCAGCTAGATTAGGACATCTGAATCTTTCAGACTGAACCTGGTTCAATCCTCATAACCACTTGGGGTGCCCTGTACCAGAGTATGGTCCGAAACAAGCAAAACAAATTAACAAAATTTTATGAAAAGGAGGAATCAGAGAAATATCACAAAGTGGTAGGAAATTGCTGTGCATGTGGCAGACCTGAGTTGGATTTCAGTACCGCATATGGTATCCTAAACACCTCCAAAAATCTTTAAGTCTGTCTTCTGAACACCTAGAAAAAAAAATCAATCCTCAGTTGATTTCATGTTATCAACATTGTATAGTATTGACTACTGTATAAGCCTTATTAATAAAAATGATAAATTCTAAACAGATGCAATCATACTAGACGTCGAGTTGAAAACATGTCACAGGGCATGCTTCTTGAAAGTTCTTTAAGGGTGTAGGTGAGCAAAAATGTTTAGCTGTTCCTCACAGGACTGACTTTCTCAATAGTCTTATTGTGCATCACCAAATTGGAGTTTGTTCTGGAACATTCCAACTTGTCAAGCTGATCTTAAATTGTCCTAGTGTCCTAGTCTCCTGCCACCCCAGTTTTACCTGTGCCTTCCTGCTCCCACTTCCTCCCCAGAGTTGCCCTTAGAAAGAATAAGACAAATGAGTCACCTTGAGAGGTAGCTGGTAGTGTCTACGGTGTTGATGATCAGGTCACTTAGCCTTTGCATTAGAAACCCAGAGATGATTCAAGCAATGGAGATGCCACCGCCCCCTGAGCAGTGTGCAGGGTTTTCTCTTGCTCCCCACAAGGACTACTTCACTCTTAAGCTTCCCTAAGAAGGCATCTTTACCCTGGTATGTGGGGGCTCCTAGCACCCCAACCTAGGTATTTTGGAAGAGCAGCTTGAGCATGTGAATGTGACTCCTAAGCAACCAGAGAGAGGCCAGGGGCTTTGAGAATGGGGAAGATCCAGGCACAGGAGCACATTCCTAGGGAAGGTATCACCCAGCAGGGCCTTCTAGTGGGAACATTTCTGCTGTGCCACCTTCAGGGATCACCCACACTCAGGCAGCTTGTGGCATTTGGGACTGTCTTAGTTCCCTTAGACATTAGTGAACAATCTGGTAGGGCCAAGTTGGTGAGCTTCCTCCAGTTTGGTTGAAGAGCTCAGTAGAAGACTGGGAAGATCAAAAAGACTCTTTATCCTCATCTTACCCATTTCAGAAGACCTGAAAAGCAAATCAAAAATAAGGGGGGAACCCTCTTCTCATGGGAACTGCATCCCTTGCTTCAAACTATTCTGATACTAAAAATGATTTTGAACCAATAACTAGCTGTTGGGCCTCCTCCATCCCTCCCAAGAATGGCCAGAAGGTCAGAGTCAGGTGCAAAATGACCCAAAAGAAGTCCTGAGGAGAGATAATATAGCAGGTAAGCTGTCTGCCTTGCACAAGGCTGACCTGAATTCAGTCTGGCATTCCATACGGTCCCTCAGACCCACCAGGAGTGATCCTTGTGAGCAGGTTCTGGAGTAAGCCCTGAGCGGAGCAGATGTGGTCCAAAAACAAAACAAAGAATAAAAGAAGTCCACGGTGAGAGAAGGGGGCACACAACTGTATTATGAACAACCTTGTAACCATAGTGTTTAAAGAAAGTAATTAAAAATTTTAAAAGGCCATGAAAGTTGAATCACCCCAAACAATGTTCAACCAACTCCCCCATCTGTTTGTTAGGAGCCATTTGTCAGGATCAGGGAGCTGGAGTTCCAGGGGTGATGGACCAAGGGAAAAGAGAATAAAAATAAGAAAGTTGCTCCTTCTTCCCAATTTTTAAAATACTGATTTTTAAGTGGCATGAGTAAGATGAACCCCATTTGGGGGGAACCCATTCAAAGCAGAACCCCCAAATTTCATATCAGCTCCCTCCAAGTGTTTCAGGCCAGATCCCACAGTTCTGTCTCATGGAACCCTCTTTCCTTTCTTCCCTTGAGAGCTGAGAGCCACCAACACAAACAGCAAATCAAAACCTAAACAGGAGAGCATGCCAACGCTCTGTGAACAGTCAAGCTCAATGCAACTATAAGCGACTTTGTACTTGCAACCACCTGTTTCATTATTGATGGGAAAATGAAACCCATTCTGAGCTCTCACTCTCTGCTCAGTGTTTGGTCATTGTATTTACTGCTCTGGCCTTGCTAGCAAATGCTGGGAAACAGTGGATGAAGAATCTTGCAAACTCTCACCTGGGTCAGAGCTAGGAAGGAAGTCTGAAGTTGTGCTTTTAGCTCCTTCCTTCTTAGTCACTGAAACCTCTCCCTAGGGCTGCTGTGTATCACACAGCCTCTTGTGGTTGTTGAAGAGATTCATGAAAAGAAACCAGAAGCATCTTATTTTTGGTTTCATGAAGTAGCAAATAAAGGCAATCATCTATGTCTTCCTCTGAGCAAAAAGATTGTCTGCCTCACTGACATAATGAGAAGGGAAATAGAATGTGAGTGACTTTGGTTCTCTCAGCCCACCCCAACCTCTGCTCATTTCTGTAAGTTCCAGACTCAGAAAATGGGCCTCTTGCATGGGCCCCAGCACATATAAATGTATTAAAGTCAAAAGCCTTCACACTCTAGGCATGATTTCTAATTTCTAAACCATGATCTCATGGTTTTAGATCATAGATTATAGCTTTGCGAGAAAATTCATAGTTGAATATTCTATCCACTTCATTAACTCATACGCAATTTTTGTTTTGTTTTTGTGCCACACAAAATTTTATTTATTTTCATTTGGGAGAAATAAAGATAAACAGATGATGAGACAGGTAATAAAATGAGAGAATGATAGAAGGTTGACAGATGGCAATAATCGGATGATGGAATGATTGGTAGAATTCCTCGTTACCAATTGTAGAAGCAAAAACTTCTGACTCATATTATGTCATAATCAATTTAGTGAGACATAATATGTCATTTAGTTTCATTAACATTTTATATTTATCATTAATAGGTTTCTTCAGTACTTAAACACGTGGTTAGTAGGAGACCACAAAATTCAAATAATGAAGTTTACTATATTTGAGGTTTACCATATTCATATATTTATGAATAAGACACTATAGAATTGGATTCTCAGCTAGGGGCAATATGGCCTCCCATATGTCCCCAAGATACTCCAAGGCACAGGTGAAAATGCCATAAAAAGGGACCAACTGGTAGGACAGGAGACAAAAGACTAGAAACAAGATATTGGCCTTAGAGCATCAATCAGGCACTAAAGGATTCCTAGTTCTGGCACCAGGTGGCACCAATCAGGACTTTTCTTGTGAGGGAAATTCTTTCAGGTTGGACTCCAACATCCCTGGGGAGAAAGGTCAGATCAAATAGCTATTTCTCTATGAACTGTATGTAAAAGTTGTTGGGGGAAAAAAAAAAAGGTAAATCGATCTTTCATGAAACTAGTCACCTCTTTAACTTCTATTTCCAGGCAAGAATTTTATTTTTGCTTTTCCCTCAACATGCATAGTGAAATGTTCCTCCCTTAGGCAAGGAGAAGTGATGTGTGCACTTTGATCACTGGTTTAGAGGTAGCAGCTGTTTAGAGAAAAGATCTTTTCTCTCATTTGAACCTTGAGGAGACAATTGTCCTCTTCCAGGTAATTGAACAGGTGCTGTTTTTATGCCTAGTATGTCACTATAAATCCTACGGGGCAATATTCAATAAGAATTTTTATTCTCAGGGACTAGTGTGGAGAAGCTAGAGGTAGAATACTGAGGAGTAAGTGGCTGCAAGGAAGGGCTGCCAAATTTCACAAGTAAAAATACAGAATTTCCAGTTACAATTCAATTTCAAGCAGTGTATAAGTGCATATATTGCCTGGGACAAGACTACCACAATGGAATCATAGGAAGGCAAGAAGTGCCCACTAGTAATATAGCTAGCTCATAGACCAAAAAGAGCAAACTGGCTTCTGAAACACTTGGTTTCAGGTTATTCCACCTTCAGGAAGTCCCATAGAGCCAAATTTCACCTAATTCTCTCTCCGGAGGCTATAAAAATGCAACCGGCAAACCAATGTAGATACTGATTATGAATCTATCTTGCCTGAGATAACCTCTAAGAGATGGAAGCAAAGTTGAGAAAGTAATAGGGATACTTTGTACCCACACTGATGGATCTATCATATCAATCTGTGGCTTCTCTTGAAGTTGTTTTAGGACATAAAACATGTGCTCAGGAAGCTCACCTGGTTCATATTTTCTCATTTTCCTTTTGCAGTCTTCTTGTGTTTTGTAACATGGAGGTCTTTAATCGCTCTCATTCATCCATCCTCTTTCTGGCAACCAGAGACCTTTATCTCTTCTTAAAAACAAATTCCTAGGCCAGAAAGAGTACAACAGATGGGACACTTATCCTGATTGCCATCATCCCTATCCCAAGTAATACTTTTGAGATTTTCTATCAGCCATTAACTCCTTTATATTGATCTTGCTTTCATTTTAGATGTCTATCTAAGCATTTTATATTTATTGTTAATATAAGTGTTCTTACTTCCATTCTCATTATTTATTAGAGTTTTTATTTATTTATTATTTGATTTATTTATTATGTTCTAATAAATATAGTACATTGTATCTTGCTAAGTTGCTCACTTTTATTTGAGTAGCTTTTTTGTAGATTATTTAACATATTTTATGTAATCATTATATATATATGAATGCAGATAACTTTTTCTCTTTCCAATATAAATGCATATTATTTTTCTTGCTTTATTATACTAGCTAGGACCTCTAACACAATATTGAAGACAAACAATGACACTGCTTTTCTTGCCTTTTTACTTATATCAGAAGATAGACAATCAAGGCATTCATATTAAGTATGCTGGTAGCTATAGATATATACTTATTATAATTAATATTTCTGTCTTCTGGACAAGAACATATATTCTGTTGCTATGTGAAATGAGATAGGAATGTTCATAATATCAAAATTTTCTCAAGTTGAGGACCCTTCTTTCTATTTCTAGTTTATGAGAACTTATATTAACAATGTAGGTTGATTTTTTTTTTTGTCAAATGGTTTTGCTGGATTCATTAAAGTGGGCTTGTACCATTTCTTCCCTAGTCTTTTGATAAGGTGAATGTTATTGACTGATTTAAAGTGTTGGACCAGTCTTGTGCTTACATGGTAAACTCCACTTGATCCCAATTCCATTTTGAGAGAATTTTGTTGAAGATGTTTGTGCCTAGGAAAATTGGTCTGTGGGAGTGCTGACTATATATTTTATTTTTTGTAACATCTTTGCCTGATTTTGGTACAGGATAATGCTTGACTTATAAAATGAGTTAGGAAGTATCTTTTTTATATTTTCCAGAACAATATTGTATAAAATTGGTTTTATTTTTTCCTTTAAAATTTTGTAGCATTCTGGGTCAGAGAGATGGCACTGCAGTATGGTATTTGCTTGCATGTGGCCAAGCCAGGACAGAACCAGCTTTGATCCCTTGCATCCCATATGGTTCCCCAAGCCTGCCAGGGGTATTTTCTGAGCACAGAGCTTGCAGGTGAGCACTGCCTCCCTGAGGTCTGAGCTCCCCTGAGCACCACCAGGTGTGGCTCCAAAACAAAAAAACAACAAACAAAAATTTGGTAGCATTCATTAAGTTAACCACCAGAGCTTGGGTATTCTGTTAAATATTTTGTAAGCATGCATTAAATTGAATAGCTCGAGAGCTATTCAAATTATCTGGCATTTCATTTGGATAGAGTTACAGTAGTTTATGTTCCTTAAGGAATTGGTCTAGTTAATGTAGTCAGTTTTATGCACGTAGAATCATTCATAACTATTTCTTTATTATCCTTTTAATGTCTGTGGTGTCTGTGGCAATATTTTCTACTTCATTCTTGGTATTAGTGATTTCTCTCTTCACCCTTTTCTCTTTGTTGGACTTTCTTGAGGTTTTTCAATTTTATTGATTTTTTTTTCAAAGAACAAGGGTTTTTTTTCCTTTATTTTATTGATTTCTCTATTGTCTTTTCTATTTTAAAATTCATTGATTTCTTCTCTTCTCATAAATATTTTCTTCTTTCTGCTTGCTCTAGGTTAGTTTTCTTCTTTCTCAATCAGAGCCTAGAATTTCTAGACTTACATACTTCCTTATTAGCACTGGTTTTTCTTTTTTTTTTTTTTTTTTTGTTTTTCGGGCCACACCCATTTGATGCTCAGGGGTTACCCCTGGCTAAGCGCTCAGGAATTGCCCCTGGCTTGGGGGGACCATATGGGATGCTGGGGGATCGAACCAAGGTCCTTCCTTGGCTAGCGCTTGCAAGGCAGGCACCTTACCTCTAGCACTACCTCGCCAGCCCCGATTTCATCTTCTTTCAATTAGAACTATTTTATTCTTGTAGTTTCTGCTTAGATTGATAGATTATCTAGTACTATGTTGTTTATTTCCAAATAGTTGGAAATTATTCTAGCTTTCTTTCTTTGTTGAGATATAGTTTAAGTCACATAGATATACTTTGACTATTTCAATAATTTGAATTTCTAAACACTGTTTACATCCCAAAATAACATTCATATTTGTTAATACACCAAATACATTCAAGAAGAAGATTATTCTGCTAGGTAATATATTGTTCTTCAATCATCTATTATGGAAAATTATTGATAGTGTCTTCAAGTCTTATGTATTCTTTTTCCAAGTTATTTTATTTTTAGTTGAATTTAAAAAAATTGTAATTGTAGAATATTTTAGAAGTTGTATAGTTATCACTATTATCTAATTCTAGGATCTTTTAGTCACCCCTCAAAGAAACTCTCTAATGGTGTCACTTCCCATTAAATAGTGCTGGATTTTATTCTGGCATACACAGAAGCTACTGGAATCATCTAGGTACTTTACTGTGTGTTCTGTTCAAGAGCAGAGCAGTCAATATAAGGCTAATTTATCTTCGCCACTAAAATAATAACCCTTCCAGGGATCATGCTCAAAGCTCCATGTATTGTTAAATCATAGTAATTTAGTAGTTGGAATATAAGCTATTCCAGAGCTAATTGTTACTTTGCCATTCTTTTCACAGGTCTTTTCCTTGCCTCTCATGTGTGAATAGATAGTCAAGGAGTTGAAGACATTCCTCTATACTGCCCTCCCCTTATATCACAGCCCCCCAATTTTTGCTGCTTTGACTTCCCTGCACACTCAGATCTCTGGCTCCTCAACTCAGCAGGATAGCCAGGTTCTGCTGAGTTCCTCTTACACACAAAGAACCTGCAGACAGAGCACAGGGCTATGTCAGGGCTCACCTCATTTCCCTGCAATTACTGCAATCCTCCATCATCTGTTGTATCTCTAAAAACTTATTTTCTATATTTTGCTTGACTTTCCACTTACAGAGGGTAAATTGTATCCTCCTATCTTGACTACAAGTGGAATTCAAAGGGCTCAGCTTGTTCTTTGAAGACAAATCTATTCCTATGGCCTCCCTACTGGAAACATTTGAATGACTTCCTTAGAAGTGGGTTTTGAAAATAGTGAACACAGGAAGAAAGAAAGAGAAGTGTGGGTGTCTCTAACTATGTGGAAAACAAAGATAAGTCCTCAGAGAACAAGAAGAGTAATGAAGTCTGAAAATTTCAAAATACTAATTCAGGAAGAGAAGGCCAGGAGCCTTCCAAAGACAGAATAGCAAACAGTGATCCAGTAAGAAGACAGACACTCCAAGGTGAAAATTTCAGATGGAACTACAAAGCTCATCCACACTGGTCATCCCCCACTTTCTGGGTCCATCTCCCAGCATTCATATATCCTTCAACCTCTAGAGACCGGACAACATGTAGACCTGGCAACTCTTCTTACTCTGCTGAGTTCTGTTACCAGAGTGAGGAAAAACTGAAAGAATTGGAGACCTAATGAGGACTATTTCCTTTTACTTTCAAGATTGGAAAGAAGATGATAAAACAGACCAGGAATGGTTGATGAAAATATTGTGATCTATTGTGAGAAAAAATGGAGTGGTGAATGAGGCCTCAAAATTCATAAGTTGAGAGGCTGGAGAAATAGGATAAGTAGAATGCTTACCTTGCATGCAGTTGATTTCATTCATTCATAACATATGGTCCTGAAAATCCTTCCATGAGTGATTGCTGCACGGAGCTGGGAGTAAGCCCTGAGTATTGTCATGTGTGATCTCAACCAAATTCATAAGTCGCAGTTCTAATCCATGTTTTGAAGATGAAGCTTTTTGGAGGTAATGAAGGTTAAATGAACATGGTGGGTACAAATTCAGCAGTAATGGTAGATTCTTGAAACCAAGTAGTCCCCTCTGGTTCTTTCTCTCTCTCTTCTCTCTCTCTATTTCTCCTGCATGATTGGACATATGTTCCTAATAGCCCTTGTCCATGGTTGGCCCTCAGATCCTAGATTACTAGCCTTCCATACTGTATTAAAGTCATTTATCTATGATGTCTGATTATTACAGCCAAATCCAACTAGAAAGACTCTGCTCAAGGCCCAGAAGGACTTAGAAAGAGAATCATTTGGGAGGAAGATAAATCAACCTCTGCTTCTGGGTAAGTCTTGGGGCTGAGAGAGTCTTGTCAGCACCAGAACAGAAAGAGGAAGACTCCTTGAGCTCTGCAACATCTGATTGTCTTTGCTAAATCTGTATTTGCCAGGTAAACATAATTTTGACATACTCCTTGAGCATGGGAGTAATCTGTGGATCACTATGAATAAACTAATTATGGTTGAGAAAAATACCAACATGATATTTGTAATATAGCTCTCTTTTTGGGGGGGGGCACACCCGGTGAAGCTCAGGGGTTACTCCTGGCTATGCACTTAGAAATTGCTCCTGGCTTGGGGGACCAAATCGAACGCCGGGGAATCGAACCGCAGTCTGTCCCAGGCTAGCACAAGCAAGGAAGACACCTTACAGTTTGTGCCACCCCTCCAGCCCCAATATTTGTAACATGGCTCTTATGTGAAATGATACCCTACCCCAGAGTACTTTATCTTATGTTTCCTTAGCAGCCCCTCATCCTACACATGAGGAAACTGAGGTTCAGAGAGGTTATATGCATGCCCTCAAGCAGGAGCTCTAGGCCACATAAAGAAAATGACTATTAAGTCCAATGAGAGTTCAAGTTCAAATTAAATACCTGTCCCCATTATATGCACACCGATACATACCATATACATATAGGTATGTCCATTTAACAAATTATCAGAACAATTATATTCTTTAAAGTATTTAACATACTGTCCTAGTATGATTTTCAAAAAAGGTCAAAAATAGAATTTATGTATAGATTTATATTATGAACACATGTCAGAGATGGTATTAAGATTGTAATGCAAAACTAGCAAGATGGGAAAGCTGGTACAAAAAGCATTGGAGCAGCTGGGTATTGAAATGAAAATAAAAGGCAATGAAAAATAGAATTATTGATTGCTAGATAAGATTAAAACTACTTAGAAAATCTTAGTCTTTGTAGTTTCCTTTTCCTCCCAGACAAATCATTTCAAAATCAAACTTAATGTGCAACTTCACAAAATCTAGGACCTTTTAAAATTTGTAGGAAAAGGGATCACACAATAGTACATGGATCAAATGCTCCCCTGACACCATCTGGAGTGGCACAGAGCTAGGAGGGAGTAGCCACTATAGCTACTCAACTGTCCCCCCAAAAATGACTAAAAAAATAGGTCAAGTGAAGATTCTGGAGATATAGTACAAAAGTTAAGGTGCTGCCTGGCATACAGCTATAACTGGCACTCTGGTTCAAATGCTGACACTATATATGGTTCACCAGCACTTCCAGGTGTGGCTCAGAGCAGAGAAGTCACAACAGAAGACCCTGAACACAGACCCAGGTATGAAACCTTCAGGTATGAGAGAGAGATATATCAATTAAATACATAATCTATCACCTACACCCCAAAATGAAATACTAATTGTTCAATTTTTTTTTTTTGGTTTTTGGGCCACACCTGACGATGCTCAGGGGTGACTCCTGGCTGTCTGCTCAGAAATAACTCCTGGCAGGCACGAGGGACCATATGGGACACCGGGATTCGAACCAACCACCTTTGGTCCTGGATCGGCTGCTTGCAAGGCAAATGCCGCTGCACTCTCTCTCCGGGCCCCATTGTTCAATTATTTTAAGCATCAACCCAATGTGAATTTGAAAGGATAAGTGGACTCCCCTGAACTTCTTCCTGAATAGTGGTTGATGATTTTTCTTAACAGTAAATACTAGGACAACTGTTGTAATAGCATCAACTCCTTTGACAGGGACCAATTCTACATTTTATAGGGCCAAAATGTACATAATTTGGGTCTCTCTAAAATGAAGGAGGGAGCAAGGAGAAGGTTCTGTGCCTAAAGCATCTCTCTCACAAACCTGAAGTAGCTATTTCAACCCCCAGAGCAGCCACAGAGGCCCAGTGCTATCCTGACAGCTCTGCTGCCTCTTACCCCTTGAGCTACAAGAGAATTTTGCCCACACTGCCAGGCCATAGTCAAGTTCTGCATGTCCATCATCTCCATGTGATTTGGGTTACAACTGCAAAGTCTCCCAATAATGCTCAGATTGAGCCTCCATTTCAGTTCAGATTCATAGAACACAGGCAGACATGGAAGGCAGCCCTTTTCTGTGACCCTCGCCAAGTCTATTTGTCCTGTGTAAGCCGACAGTGCTTTACTTTGGTCACCTGAGTGGTTGCTGTTAGCCCCTGACCTATCACACATGAGGGAAAATACCAATCTGACCACAGTCCCAGATAGTAAAAATTCCTTCCAGCAACAGTCATGGAGTTATTTTAGAACTGAGACCCCTGGTCTTCAACTCTCTCTCTCTTCAACTCTCTCACCAGGGTTGGGAACCCCTTTCCTGCATGCTGCGTCTCTCACTTTTAGCAAACACACTTTCCAATCCCTTGCCAAGATAATTTTAGACCAGGTAATGCCTCCTCTTTGATTTACCTACAACCTACAAGTCAGCGAGTAGACTGGCTGAAGGAAGGAGCCACATACGAATGCTCACACATGACAGGAGTCAGTGGAACTCAATTCTTCAGTAGCCTGGGCTAAAAAGCTGTTACTAAATCCTCTGAGAGTTCCGGTACCTAGAGCAGCTGCTATTACCTCTGCGCTGGCCAGGTTTTGTCTTTTTAATACTTTCTGCCCACAGGTAGTTTAATGTTTACTCTAAATTGTTTCTTGTCAAACAAAGAACTCCCTCTTTGCCCCCCTCTCATTCACACACACACACACACACACACACACACACACGCACATGCACACACGCACACACACACACACACACACACACACACAGCATTCTAAGCTCTACCCCGATACCCATTGAGCAAGATATGGGTTTTCCAGGGTTCTTCCATTAGTGGAAGAAGAAAAATCATTAGGGTTCCTTCATCATCTCTCACACATGCTTTGGGAAGAAGATTGATGGAGAGGCTCATCACAAACTTATTCTCCAAAAGGAAGTATTTGCATAGATAGATACATATGCCAGACAATGCATGTCTGGCATTAAAAATAAAATTATAAAAGCCGGATCTATAGTATAGCAAGTAGGGCATGTACCTTGAATGCAGCCAATCCAGGTTCAATCCCTGACACCTTATATGGTTCCCCTAAGCACTGCCAAAAGTGATCACTGAGCTTAGGGTCAGGTCTAAACCCTGATTACAGCTGGGTGTGACCCCAAAATAAAACAAATAAATTAAAATAATTTTTTTTTTTGTTCTTTCTCCTGGTGGCACATGAGTTTGCTATTTCCTTGCTGTTAAACAATTTTGTTTGTTTGGGTTTTTTTTGTTTTGTTTTTTTTGTTTTGTTTTTGTGTGTGTGTGTGTTTGGGCCACATCCAGTGACACTCAGGGATTACTCCTGGCCATGCACTCAGAAATTGCTCCTGGCTTGGGGGAACCATATAGGATGCTGGGAGATTGAACTGCAGTCTGTCCTAGGCTAGCGTGGGCAAAGCAGACACCTTACCGCTTGCACCACCACTCTGGCCCCTGTTAAACAATTTGTTATAAATTACTGTCTTCTCTCTGGCAAAGCCTTTCTTTGCAACCTTGCCTCTTCTCTTTTACCTAAAAATGTGGAAGGGCTCTTGGGGCAGGTAAAACCCAACCAGACTGGAGGCTTGCTTGAAAGATGTGACACCATCTACTTGGGACACACTCCCCCATTGTGTTCTCTTGGCTCTCATCAGGCCAATACAGAACCTTAAGAGTACTTTGCACTGATAAGGATCTCAGGGCCCTGTCTGTCCTGCTCTGACCAGTGAAAACTGCCACAGAACTCTTTTCTAGGGTCATTGTCACCCTAGATACACACACCCTGATGACATTTCTTCACTATTTTTTCACCGTTTTTTATAAATGCATTATATGTCCTTTCTATGTTCCTCAATTGCACGTGTGCACCATGATCCCTCATGAATATGTATGAGCTTCCTGGGAAAGTACCACAATCTGTATAAACTATGATGTCACTATCTCTGTTGGGCAAATAGCCAGATCCCAACTCTCTCTCTTTCTCTCTTTCCCTCTCTCTTTCTGTCTCTCCTCTTTCTCTCCTTTCTCTTCTCTTCTGTCTCTTTCTCTTTCTCTCTCTCTTTCTCAGAAGTTGTTCTCCAGCCATACCAGGGGATACTACCTAAAGTGTATTATGACCTCTAGTTAAGTGGTCCTGGGCATTGGATCTCTGTGAATTCCTCTCATTCTAACCCCAGAGTTCTCAGCATAACTGAGGCTGCCTTGACTTCTGTCAGGTAAGAGGAACATGCTTGTAGATCTGTTTGTTAGCACAAAGGTCCAAGATGTCAATGGGAAGAAAACCTGAAAGAGTTGTTCTTAGGAATGAAGAGATGATGCAGAAAGTAAGGTTCTTGCTTTGTACACAGCTGACCTGAGTTCAATCCCCAATCCACATATGGTCCTCTGAGTCCCCTCCAGGAGTGATCACTGGTGTAGAGCCAGGAATAAGCCCTGAGCACAGCTGGGTGCGCTGCTCTCCCCCCCACCAACTAAAGTGAAATGAAAGAATTATTGTGTGGGTAGAGGGGTAATTTTGAGCAGGTGTACGTTGCCCTCTGCAATCACCCCCTTAGCTTTCTCCTGCACTCCCTCTAGCCTCCATCTTGGGATAGAATTGGGAAGGTTGAAGTATAAAAATAAAGGTTGGGGTTTTTACCTGACATGCAGCTGACCTGGAATCCTGGAATCCCATATGGTGCCCGAGCCTGTCAGGAGCAATTTCTGAGCACAGAGCTAGGACCCCTGAAGATGCTGGGTGTGGCCCAAAAATCAAAACCAAACAAGCAAACAAATAAACAACAACAACAAAAAAGATTAAGTAAAGATGAGGCACATTTCTAGCTTTCCAGGAGGCTGATGAGCAGACAGACATAGACCTTCAGGGTCTGCAATCCGGAGCACAATCCGAAAGCTCCAGGAAGTAGTTTCGCATTTGTGGGGGACCATCTGAGAGCCTGCACTGACTTTCAGAACAAGAGTGAACCAACATCACACAGCCTAGCATCCACATTAGGGACAAGCTGAGGATAGTATCTCAGGAGACAATGAGATCATGCTTTGGAGGGCAGGCGTTACCCTGCTCTGTGGAGAAATAAATGGCTAAAAGGGATAAAAGGGCAGGTATGACTGAAGCTCCAATAAATCAGTGTATACTGTACAGTGTACAGCGATTTGAAGATGAGTCACTAAAAATCAATTTATTGCTATTTCTCTGACCTTTAGGAGTTGGAGGTGGCACATGAAAATAAGATTCACAGTATTAATGAACCATTTGTCCAACTATCTCTGCTTTAGACCCCATCAAATACATGTTGGACTCAGTTTTCTGTCTTTCTAGTTCTAAAATGAGCCACTGTAGGATCTGTCTGGTTTTGTGTAGTTCTAGTAATGTACACCCTTTCCCAGAGGTCCCCCAGGGGCGTTTGGAGAGCCAAGGTCGATGCAAAGATTATGATATTGATTACAAATAACAAAGACACTTGCACCGAGGGAAAGGAGAAAGGGCTGACTCTAGCCAAGCTTCTGCTGGGTGTCCCTCTTAGAAGACCACAATGTGGATGCCTGCAATTACTTGCCTTTTAGTTTCTAATTGCTCCTGCCATTTGGTGTAACCAGCCACTTTGGGGGTACAATTACCCCCTCGTGGGAGCAATTACATATGAAAACAGTTCTGCACGTGCAGCTAATTTCCACCAAACAAAAAGGGTCTGGGAAGACAATTTGGCACATCAAGTCATAAGGACAGGTTAAAATGAAACACCAGCTGTCAGCAGACAGAACCAGGCTTGGGCTCTGGCACCTCCTCTGTGTAGAGGGGCTGTGGGACCCACTGCTTCCTAGTGGACTTACACACTGAGACTATGGACGCAGCTCATTGGCAAGTAACAACTCATTGAGGCTCCTCGGCTCTTCGTTGGCTTTTTGCTAACGTGGCTCAAGATACCAAAGCAAGCCTCTCATTAAGCACAGTCTCCCAGAAAATGGCAGGTTTTTGTGAGATGCTGGTTTTTCACAAAGAAGACAGACACGTCCCTTGGCTGAATTACAGTGTGCATGCGGGGCCACGCCCCTCGTGTCTGCTAGACTTGCCAGCTTCATCCTCATGCCCTTGGGTTGGGCATGACAACGTGGAGCAGGCCCAAAGTCTGGCCACGAGGAGCCGCAGCCTTACTTGGCAGCAACCTACCCAGCACTCCGCAGCACTGACAAACATCAATCATGTAGCCTGATTTATGTTTCAGTTTCTTTTTTTGTTGTGATGATGCGAGATATCACACAGAGAGACGTGGAGTGATGTTTGAGAAGGAATTCAGGCCCTCATGATTGCTAGGCATGTGCTGTACCACTGAGGTACATCCCTGCCCCTGATTCAAATTTTACATGAGACATGTAAAATGAGAATTTATCTAAACTTACCATCAGTTTGTATCTCTACTTTCATCAAATTCACATACAATCGACACTACACAAATCACATACTACACACATACATGTTCCTTGAACACAATACACACATAAAGCACCACACATCTACATATATATATTTCACATAACACATACCTCATATAAATTTTTTCTTTTTCATTTCTTTTTGTTTTGTTTGGGGACCACACCTGACAGTACTCAGGCCTTGCTCCTGCCTCTGCACTCTGAGATACCTCCTGGCTGGTTTGGGGGACCATATGTGGTGCTAAAAAAAGTAAGCTAGTCACATACAAAGGATGCTCCCTACTTGCTGTTCTGTATCTCACCCCCTCCTGAACTAAACACATTGGATTTTCCTATGTTCCTTTGTTCCACTTTTACCAACCCACTGCTCCCTTCTTTAATGAAGGGAGTAAATTATTGACACAAGTTCACTGTAGCTTTTTCTCAATCATGTTTTTATTTTTAAAGAAAAAAAAGACAAAGTTGAGATCAGAGCAATAGTTTAGCAGGTAGAGGGCTGGCTTTGCACTCAACTAACATTCTCCATTCTCTGCACTACATATGGTTCTCTGAATCTCACAGAGCCAGAAGCAGCCCCTGAGTACTGCCAGGTGTGTCCCCCTCAAAAAAGGAACAAAAATATTTTTAAGCATTTTGAGCCAGCAGCCCTTGTGAGCTCTAGGTTATAGGCTTGGTCCATGTCTCTTCAACTTTTCTGTATCCAAGAAACTGGCACCAAGTCTGAAAAAAAGGCTGATGGGAGAAAAGGATGGTACAAACATCAGAGTGGATTGGTTAATCTCCTGCCCCTGCTCCCAATCATACCCAGAAATCCTATCTTTCAGAGCATCTATGAGTAAATAGGAATGTCTAGTTTGGGTGCAGACACCATGAGCAAACCGTGTACACAGGAACCTGAGCAGTTACAGAGGGTGAGGGAAGGGAGCAGGAGTGACCAAGGTCAGACACCCAATTAGTTAGGATGTCAATGCCCAACCCTTCCCTTAGTTTGGGGCTCCCTCTCCCATCTGCCCTATTACACACAGGCCTCACAAGGAAAGAGTCACTTCTGCTTATCCCCCAACCTCATTCCCTGAAGTCCACTGTATCCCCTTGTAAGTGACTCAAGTTCCCTGAGTTATTGGGTGCTATGGATAACTCAGAGGTAAAAGGATACATATGCACAAAAATGCTCCCAGATCAAGTTCAAAACTCTGTACCATACAATGTCACCCTCCGAACACCATCAGGTAGAGCTCTGGTGATCCCCAGAGCATTGCTGGTATGGTCTTGGTCATTCTTGGCATTGAACACTGGTCAGGTTGACTGAATATCATAAAAAGTGACCTCTGAGTCCTCTGAGCATTTCCTGTGAATCAACCACCTCCACCAAAAAAAAAAAAAAAAAGCTAGAGATTTTGTTGCCCAGCCCTGAGTCCTGGAGTACTCCATCTATATGTGTCTTCATGTATATATGCTTACTAAGCAGCAGACATCTATGTAAAAGATGAATGGATCAAGGACCATTCCTAGAATACTAGGAATTTCAGAATAATATAGAATATCTAACATCTCTATGAGATCCACCCCATCACAGCTCTTGAGAATTGTGAGCTTTTAGGGAATATCTGGTCTGGGTTCCTTCCAGAAAGGTGGCTGTCTATAGTCCAGGGCTGGACAAGAGCAGTTACAATAGTGCTATCTGTAGTAAAATGACAGTGGTTGGCTGCCCAAGTATGCATTGAGCTAAGGAGAAAGTTTTTGGTAACAGCCTCCTTCCATCATACCAGCAACACAGTCCTTCCAAGTGTCTCCAGCCTTCTCTGGAGAATCGCAGCTATTGCAAGCAAGTTATTTTCATTTTCTGAATTTGATTTCTAATAGGAAAGTGCAAAAGCTTGCATGGGAAGAGAAAGTATTAGATGCTGCTGAGGTCTGATGTAGGTGTCAGGGTGTGAAACTCAGCCTGGAATTGTGACTTCCTCAAGGACCAGAGGAATCATAGAGCCTTTGAGGCTGACCTTCATTAACTCCACAAGAGGAGAGCAATAGTAAGGAAATACAAACAGGGTTGGTGGTGTTTTCTTTTTTTTCTTTCTTTCTTTTTTTTTTTTTTTTTTTTTTTGGTCCACACCCGGTGGTGCTCAGGGGTTACTCCTGGCTGTCTGCTCAGAAATAGCTCCTGGCAGGCACGGGGAACCATATGGGACACCGGGATTCGAACCAACCACCTTTGGTCCTGGATTGGCTGCTTGCAAGGCAAATGCCGCTGTGCTATCTCTCCAAGGCCCGGTGGTGTTTTCTTGACTTTCATTTATAGATAACTTTTAACACTGAAAGAGTGGGCTAGCTCTTTAAATAAAGGCAATGACTTTGTGCCCTCCGTCCTTATCCCCTACAGTTTGGAAAGGATTGAGGGAGAATACTGCTTAGAAACTGAGGCTCATCTGAGATTCTGTTTATAAAGGGGATATTTTGGGGATACAGGTATCCTTATTCAGTGGGTTTCTATCAGAGATTAAGAAGGCAGATGTGGGGGCCAAAGAGATAGCATAGCCGTGGGGCATTTGCCTTGCATATGGCTGACTCAGGAGGGACCCGGTTCAATTCCTGGCATCCTATATGGTCCCCCAGCCTGCCTAGGGCGATTTCTGAGTGCAGAGCCAGGAGTGACCTCTGAGCACTGCTGGGTGTGGCCCAAGAACCAAGCAATGAATCAATCAATCAATAAAAATAAAGTTAAAAAATAAAATAAAAAGAAGGCAGATGTGGGACCAGAAAGATTGACCAGGAGAGGGCGTAGGAGGAGGAAGTGGGCACTTGCCTTGCATGTAGCCAACCCTAGTTTGATCCCTGACACCACATACAGTCCCCTGAATACCTCCAGGCACAGAGTCAAAAATAAACTCTGAGGAGTCAGAGCAAAAGCACAGTGGTAGAGTGTTTGTCTTGCAAGAATCCAATCTGGGACAGACCCCAGTTCGATCCCCCAACATCCCATATGGTCCCCCGAGCCTGCCACAAGCAAATTCTGAGCATAGAGCCAGAAGTAACCCCTGAGCACAGCTGGATGTGCCCCCCACAAAAAAAGTCCCAAAAATAAAAAAAAAAATAAAATAAAGAACAAATTCTGGACGTAAATGAGTATGGTCCCTGATTCTGCCACCCAATATTAAAAAGACATGGATAAAGTGGGGACATACTAAGAAATAAGATCTTACTCGATAGAAAATGTCATTACATGCCAGGAAAAATTATGCTAAGTACATTATCCACTCTAAAGATAAAGCCAGTGTAGAACGGGAACTGATCACTCAGCTTTTGATCTGGAAGAAGAACCCACCAGTGGAACCCAGAGGGCACTGGATTTCATATACATTTTCTTGCCTGGTGGTTTAGCAGACTAGATTTACAATATACACCTATCTCTCCCAGCATTAAAATATCAGCCTGAGCCTTGGAATTTAGGGAGTTTGTGAGTACAGGAATAAGCCAATGCACTTCATCCCTGGCATCACTACTCAGCCTCACAGGCAACTCCTGTGTTGCTCACATTCATTTACCTACATTTGTTCATTTTGTTTAAGCCACTTTGGAGCTTAAATGTCATAGCTGTGACTCTCACATTGCAAGTTCTTTAAAGATCCTACATCACATTGTGTTTCCACATTGTGCACTCTGGCTCAAGGAGAATTATTTCTGACCTCATTTGCAAAGACAGAAGGAAGGGAACAGAAGAATAGAACAGCTGAAATACAGATGACAAACACAATGAAGAGTAGGGTCAATCGTGGATTGGTCCCAGATGCCTGGACATGATCTATACTGTCTGATGGCTCCTCAATGGAACCCCAAGAAGTCACCCCCAACCTCTTTTTATATGTCTTTTGGGAAGGGTTTTTCCTGAGCTGATGGCTAAATCAGGAATCATGCCCAAAGAGGAATCTTCTGGAACTTTTTTCATGTTGAAGTCAGAAAGCAGAAGACATAGCTGTTGGCTGTAATCAGATGCTCCCAGAGGACCTAGAAGAATATCTCCAGGATAGTAGCACCCAAGAAAGAAGGATATTGGGCCTTGGATGAACCTAAAGCAACCCCACAAAGTAGGATCAGCCACACAGGTCACAGAGAACTGGAAAAGAATTGCCACACATTCACTTTTCTCACTCATTCATTCCTTCATCTATTCAACAGACAATTTTATAGCTTTGCTCTGTACCTGCCAGTTCTAAGGGCTTTACAAATATACGCTTGTTTACTCAACTAAACATCATTATGAAGTTTATGCTATTTGTTTCCCCTTTTTATAGATAAGTAAGCCCCACGAAGAAGCTGAAAGACTTCCCAGTGACATAAATATTGGATTATGGAACTGATGATATGAGGGTTTTGCTGTTGCTGTTAGAGCAATGAGATTACCCAAAGTAATCCAGTGTTCAATATGAAGATAATTTTATTAGATTTAAAGAACTATTTTTTTTTATCAAGAATGAGCTCAATGTTTTGGATCTCAAAAACATTAAAAATAAGGTTTAAAAGACATCTTAGGATGGGAGAAAGAGGATAGGGGTTAAGACTTTTGCCTAGTATTTAAATACAGTTATGGCAAATTGCAAGTGATCAGGGACCCTGATAATAAGTTTGGAGAAACTTATTAAAACTACTTACAATAGTAGCCATCTATATCCCACTGAGATACAGTACCTGAACTCTTTGGCGACAGAGAAACTGAGGCCTTACCCTGAGAAGAATTAACCACCCCCCCCACTCCCAAAAAAGAAGGTACAGGAAATTCTAAAGATACAGCATATAAGTCACTTGCTTTGCACACAGCTTACCTTGGCTTGACTCCCAGCACTCCAGATGACCCCCTGAGCACAGATCCAGGAATAGTTCCTGAGCACAGCTGCATGTGACCCCCTAAAAGAAAATGTGTAAGGAACATCATGAGTCTAAGACTTTCCCTGTGACAACACCAAGAAATATGCATGCAGAGAAACAATTTGAAGAATTATATATAACCTTTTCCCAAAAGCCATTCTCTGCTTTTTTCTACTCTGAAGAAACCCATGTTGTCTCTTAAACATGTATTTCTTTCTTTTTCTCTTCCCTCACATTTCTCTAAATACTTTATTTTACTAGGAACTATTTTTGCTTCACTGTTTTGTCTTCTGAAATTCTTCTCTGTGAGGGAAGTGACATTCCAGAAACATCTATGCTGAGGAGAGGATGGGCTTTTCTTTCCTGCAAAGAACAATTCCTCACACTAGCCTGAGTCCATGGTTCCCAAGTACAGAGGAAAGGGATCTGTCCCTTCTATGCAGAACAAGTGGACTTCAGGTGAAGCTTGATGTCTGCCTCATAGATCTGATGGGACACGAACAAATGTGCTGTATAGGAGCTTAGAGCAGACTTTAGCAGTCTGTACCCATAAAGGTCTTTCCCCAAGTGGCTCCCGTCAGGTGAGCAAAGACATAAAAGCACTGTTTACTCATGTATATCTCCCTCACTGGCCACTTTACCAGTCACCTACAAACGTTAAAATCATGTCACTGCGGGGGGCCGAAGAGATAGCATGGAGGTAAGGCGTTTGCCTTTCATGCAGGAGGTCATCGGTTCGAATCCCGGCGTCCCATATGGTCCCCCGTGCCTGCCAGGAACAATTTCTGAGCCTGGAGCCAGGAATAATCCCTGAGCACTGCCGGGTGTGACCCAAAAACCACAAAAAAAAAAAAAAAATCATGTCACTGCATAATATGGATGATGCCCTGAGCATTGCCAGATTTACCCCCCACATACAAACAAATGACATCAGATTGTGGAGAAAGGAGTTGAGGCCATAGCTGGCAGTGCTCAAGGGTCCTTCCTTGCTCTGTGTCCAGGAGTGACCCCTGCTGATGTTGGAGGACCATATGTAGTTCCAAGAAAGTCAAATGGGTTGGCTGGATGCATGGCAAGCACCATATCCTCTGCCTAGTTCTTGGGCCCCACACTTTTCACATTTGGGGAACACTCAGTTTAAAACTCATGACATCGATGAGTTTATGTGGTAGAGTCTATTTCTCAGAATGGTGCAGGAAGAAAACAATATAAGCTACTAATGATCTTTGGATGTCATCAATATTATGTTAGCCACACAAAAGAAAATCTTTTGAGAAACTCATGATCTTTTCAATCAATAAATAAGTTCAACATTTGGGTCCTGGTACCCATGAATTATCATCTGTTAAATGAAAGATGAAGTACCTTCCAGCATAAATGTAACATTTCCCAGGCTGGGACAATCTGTCTCAGCCTGGGAAATTTAACTTAAACTACAAGTAATTGCCTTTCATAAATAGTTGGCAAGCTCAAGACTGAATCAGAGCTCTGACTGCCATCAATGAGTCTGGAGGCAGTGATGTAAGGGGCAGATCTGTAAGAAAAACTAGCCATGACAGACGCCAGCTAAGAGAAATAGATGGTCAGTCTAGTTCCACTTGGCTATTGTTTATTTAAAATCACATTTGCTGTTGCATTCCACAGTAAATAAAGTGAGACATAAAATATTTTCCATGGATGCCAGCATGCAGCACTGTTCAGTCATGTTTCTAAAAGAAAACATGTCAGATCAAAAAAGAATTCAATTCCCTCTTCATCATTTCTTTTTGTTCTTGACTGTGAGTTCCTGCTTGTGAGCACCCCGAGTTTTCCTGTAACTTGCCTTTTCTTCTACAGGCTATGATGTTCTTCTATATTTTCTTTCTTCCAACTCTGCAAAGATAAAACTCTTATTTCTCGGTGGAGATGGAAACTCAGAGACGAAAGTCTTTCTTAGGAATTGGCTTCATTGACAAGGAAAATAGAAAATGAACCATTTAACTAACTCCAGCCCAATCCCAGTTTTAAATCTGGCATCACTACAGGCCTTTTTCTAGACTCAAATCTTCACTCTCGGTGCTGTTTCTGGAAGGTTTGGGGGGAAACTGTGATGTTTACAAAGAGAATCCATGAAGACAACCAGTATCACCACTAGCTTGAACCAGTCAAACTAGAACAATCTTCTATGTAACTAAATGTTAAAACTCAAGCAAAGCATTTCAAGTTCTGCTCCATGAACTAGAGCAGTAATAGCTATTGATTTTATCAAGTCTACACAGTAGCCTCTCAGAAACAAAAGATTGATTTTCCTTTGTTTGGGAGCGACATCTTGTGATGCTCAGGATTTACTCTTAGCCCTAAACTCGGGGATTACTTTTAGCAGGACTCAGGGGACCATATGGGATGCTAGGGATTAAACCTGGTATGCTGCCTGCAAGGCAAACACTGTACTACCTTTCCAGCTACCTTCAGTTAAGTGGTTTCTTATTTATGCTACAAGCAAGAACCAAAGCTCTCCTCCTCTCTCCACTCCTTAAATTGCTCCCTCCCTCCTATTTAAATCATTCCCTCTTCCTTCTTTTTTTTTAATGTGTGTTCACTTGTTTTGAGGTGATACTTTATTATACTCAGTAGCTACTCGAAGTTCAGTGCTCAGGGAATCACTCCCACTAGAGGTCCATGTGATACAGGGTTTGGAACTCAGTGCTCCAAGTCCCATGGATAAAGTAAATCCTTTCACGTATCTCCCATTTCTTCCAAAGAGTAACAATATTTTGATCCTCTCTTCTTTATTTTTTTTTGTTTTGTTTTTGGGCCACACCCAGTGACACTCAGGGGTTACTTTTGGCTATGCGCTCAGAAATCACTCATGACTTGGGGGACCATATGGGATGCCAGGGGATCGAACCGCAGTCTGTCCTAAGCTAGCACAGGCAAGGCAGATGCCTTACCACTTGTGCCACCACTCCAGTTCCCTTCTTCATTTTTTTTTCTTGAAGGTCATAACCAACCATTCTCAGCGGCTACACCGAGTCCTACGTTCAAGAGTCACTCCTGGTGATGCTTAGGGGACCATGTGGTTCTGGGAGCAAAATCCATGCTCCTGCCTGCAACACCTGTCCTCCAACCCTTTGAATGAGCTCCCTGGCTCTGGCCTGTCTTAAATAGATTTTCCAAGACATCAGTCCCTGCCAGCTCTGTGTGAACTTTTATGTCAGCCATTTTTCAAATGCCTCAGCATAATTGCCAGTTGGCAGACAGCTGGTGCTGACCCACCTCCCAGAACTTCCTGACACCCCATTTCTGGTACTTTTTGTGTGTGTGAGTTTTGAGATGAAGTCGCCCACCAACTTAGAGAGAAAAGGCTGGAATTCCTGCTTGGCAGAGCCTCTTAGGATGCATTTCTTTCAAAGCTGGTTTATATGCTTTACCTTTTTCCTCTGCCATACTTGCCCCAAACCTGTCTGATTAGCTAGCTGGCTGAGCTCTTTCATTCCCTTTATGGGGGAACCTCACAAAACTGCCATCTTCTCTCATCCCACACAATGCCTGTCCCTTATTCATTTGCTGCCTTATTCCAAGTTGTCTTAGAAAACCAGAGGCTTGGGGCTGGAGAAATAGCATGGAGGTAAGATGTTTGCCTTGCATGCAGAAGGATGGTGGTTCAAATTCTGGCATCCCATATGGTCCCCCGAGCCTGCCAGGAGCGATTTCTGAGCTTAGAGCCAGGAGTAACCTCTGAGCGCTGCCTGGTATGACCCCCACCCCCAAAAAGAAAAAAAACCAGAGGCTGGACTGGTAATACAACAGGTCAGTCACTTGCCAAATATGTAGCTGACCTGGGTTCAATCCCTGGCACCCATATGGTCCCCTGAGTCTGCCAGAAGTGATCCTTAAACACAGAGCCAGGAGCAAGCCCTAAAGACCACCAGATGTATATGGGGCCGGAGAGATAGCACAGTGGTAAGGTGTTTGCCTTGCATGCAGAAGGACAGTGTTTCAAATTCCGCCATCCCATATGGTCCCCTGAGCTAGCCAGGAGCAATTTATGAGTGTAGAGCCAGGAGTAACCCCTGAGTGCTGCTGGGTGTGACCCAAAAACCAAAAAAAAAAAAAAAAAAGACCACCAGATGTGGCCCCCAAACTAACAAGGTCAGGAACACATAGACTAGAATAATGGACATGCTTGTGATACACACACACACACACACACACACACACACACACACACACACACACACACACACACACGTGTCTGGTGCCCTGTCTGCCATGTTTGGTTCCTTCTTTGTGCATGGTAAGTGCAGCCCTGCTCTGTTCTCCCAGGTTCCTGACTCTAAGGCAGGGGTCTTCAAACTACGGCCCGTGGCCTGCGGGCCACATGCAGCCCGCAGAGGAGTCTGATCCGGCTGCCAGCAGTGAGCGCTGTTTGGTTGCCAAGATACCTGCCAGCATATACACTCAGTGTATATCCAAATATCAGGAACCATGCACTCAAAATGGTAACCATCTTTGGTAGCATTTATGCCTGTGAACAAACTTTTTCAAGAATGAAACATCTGAAATCTCCAACCAGATCAATATTAACTGATGCCCACTTGCATCACTTGTTACGGCTGGAAGTGACAAATATGCAACCGGACATTGACCATCTCTTTAGCCAAAAGCAGGCCCACAGTTCCCACTGAAATACTGGTGCATGATCTGTTTATTTATAAATGGTTTTCATTTTATTTATATAAGATATGTGCAGTGTGAGTAGGAATTAGTAGCTCATATAGTCTGGCCCTCCAGCTCTCTAAGGGACCGTAATCCGGCCCCCACTTTAAAAAGTTTGAAGACCCCTGCTCTAAGGCATCTCAGAGTCCAGTGTGGTCCCCTTTTTGTCCCGCCCAACCCCAGAGTATAGCACAAGGATGCAAAACTCACAGCTAAGTGGGTCATTGTCTATAAAGTTTATTTCTTCTAACTATTGTGACAAGTAAATAAAATATATGAAGATAAAAAAGTAAGTCTAGACAGGCTACATCTTACCTGCTTTATCAAGAGCCCTCTCAAATGGGATTTTGTCAGCCAGAATGATGATTTTAAAATAAAAACTTACAAATGCTCAATCTGCTCTTGAAAATAGATCATGTAGGAGGGGCTGGAGAGACAGTACAGCAAATAAGGCACTTGCCTTGAATGTGGTCAACCTGGGTTTGATCCCTAGCATTCCAAATGGTCTCCAAGTCTGACCAGCAGTGACCCCTGAGCACATCACCAGATATGGCCAAAAACCAAAATAAATGAAAAAAAAAATAGATCATCTATACAACTAAGTTGGAAGTCTTCCTTTGTGGAGGGTTGGGCCACACTGGGAGCACTCAGGGGTTATTCCTGTCATTTTATTCCTGGTTATTCTGCTTTCAGAAATTGCTCCTGGTAGGCTCAGGGGACTATATGGGATGCCAGGGATCAAACCCAGGTTGGTGTACCACTGTGCTATCACTTTGACCCAAAAGTCTTCCTATTTTGCTGTTGTTGTTGTTGTTGTTGTTTTGGGCCACACCCATTTGACACTCAGGGGTTACTCCTGGCTATGCACTCAGAGATCACCCCTGGCTTGGGGGGACCATATGAGATGCCTGGGAATCCAAATGCGGTCTGTCCTAGGCTAGTGCTGGCAAGGCAGATGCCTTATCTCTAGCGCCACCTCTCCAGCCCCAAGTCTTCCTATTTTTAACAAACCTGAGAAGATATTTGACCACTTGAGTGCTACCATTTCCTCACTCCTCAACCCAGGGTACAGACTGAAGTTTGGAGCGCCTAAAACTATTGTTTCTACTACTATCAGCTGATTATCTGTTTATTTGCTTTCTGTTCCCTTGTCTTTACAGGCATTTAAATATGTAAGAGCTAAACTTCAGATGGAGTCTAGTGTCTAAAATCACTCTCCATCTGAAGGGATAGTTCAGAGGCTAAGGTGCTTGCCCGGCATGCAGCCACAGTGGTAACCTCCCTGGTTCAAATTCTTGACATCATGTATGGTTCTTTGAGAACTTCGAGGTATCACTCCTGAGCACAGAGCCAGCAACAGCCCCTGAGCATTGCCGGGTGTGACACCCCCCCCAAAAAAAAACACAAAACAAAATCAATAGCCTAGGCAATGGTAGCAGCTGAAGACCCTTGGAGCTTGTCAGAAATGGCCCCAATTAGGTGCATGTTTGCATGTGTCCTGGATTTGATCCCCAGGTCTGCACCCTCCCCCCAAAAAAGAATAAGGAGAATGAGGAAGAGAAAGACTAAGAAAATAAAGAGGAGGGAGGAAAATAGACATGACAAGAATTAGAATTAACAAAAACTCTAGAAAAATCCTATTCAAATTAAAACTGGCGGAGCAGGGACCAGAGAATCAGTACAGGAGATAAGGCCCTTACCTTGCATGAAGCAGACACAGGTTTTTATCCTTATCACCTTATATGAACCCTTGAGCATAGTCGGGACCCAACCCTGAGCATTGAGCACCACTGAATGCAGCCCCCAAACCCACACACTCTGTTTTCTCATTGGGCTAGGAATTTCTCATTGGGCTTATTTTGAATATTGTATCAGTAACAGTGAGATTTGGGTAATACATTATTTTAGAGTGAAACATTTTTCTCTGAAGATGTGACTTGAAACATTGGCGACCTGTAAGACTTCCAATTAAAGACTGTTTCTATTTTTATGAGTAAACATAGCTGGTATTTCTCTATTTTGTTATGTGGAGGGCCACAGAGTTTTGGAAAACGACCTCTCAATCACTAGAGTTGGGCCTTTTATTGCTTCTCACACTTCACCCTAACCCAGCCAGAAGATGAGAAATGTAAGATGAAGCAGGTCGCTGACTCATGCTCCTTTTTTAATGAAGTTCTACTTGCTGACTTTTAGAATAGAATGTTTCTAAACCAAATATTTCATTTGGATGTACCTGACAAACTAAAATATTTCCATTGAACCTCTCAATGAGAAAACATCCTAGATTCAACACATCTGGTTTTTGGTCATTTCATTTAAAGACTAATATTTGCACAGGCCAAAGAGGCCTGTGGGAATATGATGTTGTTTGAAGTACAGTATTCCCATGATGGAATATTCCTGGAGGGCTGTGTAGGAGTAATCATCCCGTTTAGAGGGCTTGGAATGTCCTAATAAGTTTAGTAATGTGTACACTGTGTCTATCTCACGTGTTTGTGTATGACTGTATTGTACATTCTTGATGTATACAGCACTCTCTAACTCCTTTATTCTCTTTGGGAAGAAGTTCTAGTTGGGGTTAACACAGCCATAGAACACCAGGAGTAGTCAAGATCAAGATCAAAGTGCCTGAGAAGAGTTCGGGTGATTGTGAATATTGTGTTAATTAACACAACCAAGTTCTTGCCCTAATGCTGACTAACTGTTGGTCCCTTTGACATCTTTTTATTCTACACTGTGACTGTTCTGAAGCTCATCCCCTTCATAGGCATCACTTGTGTCAACAAATGGTCCCTTTTCTATGCTGAAATCACCATTTATGGTCATTGATTTCCATCTCCATGAAGTGGTATCATAAAAAATATCCTTTAATTGATTAGTCCTGGAGGTTACAAGGCTCCAGTCAATACATAGCTCCTTTTCCTCCTCCTCATTCCCAAACACAGGGAGTTGGAAGAAGGGTAGCTTTCATTATACACAGGGTGGGAATCATTTAAAAAATATTAAGTAGGAAGGGACAAGATGGTCTCTTCTTTCTTGGTTGAGCCTGAGCTTGTTCTGAGTGGCTAAGGGCAGTTAAAGGTAATGAAGTGAGATTCTGTGCGACCAGAACAGAGCTGAAATGCTAGGGGTTTCCTGCAGCCAAGCTTGACAGCAAGGAGGAAGGAGCTCTTGACCTTGATAATGATGAGTAGAAAGTGGAGGAGAGCAGCATTGAGGATGGAATTTTGACAACTATTTACTTGTGTCAGGCCCTTGTTTTATACACACAATGTCACTTAATAACTCTGAAAATTATCTTTTAAATGAAGTATTTTTAAAAATCTTTATGTGGATCAGAGAAATAGCACAGCCGTCAAAGGCATTTGCCTTGCATGTGGTTGACCCAGGTTTGATCCCCAACATCCCATATGGACCGCTGAGCCTGCCAGGGGTAATTTCTGAGTGCAGAACCAAGAGTACCTCTGTACCTGAAGCACTGTTTGGTATGTCCTCTCAAAATAAACTTTGTTGTACAACTCTAGAAACTGCACTTAGTGAGATTAAGCAGTCTCTAGCAGGTGGAATGGCAAAGATCATATTTAACTGCCAGAAGTGATTCATTTCCTCCTATAACTGTCATTAAAGTAAAAAGAATATAGTAAAGTCTGCTTTTTGGGGGTGACACACCCATTGTGCTCAGGGCATACTTCTGTTTCTGTACTCAGGTACTATTCCTGGTGATGGCGGAGGGTGCACAGCTAGGCTCAGCCATGTACAAAGTATCTTACCTCTGTACTATCTGTCTGGTCCCTATAAAGTCATAGCATATGTTCACTTTGATGAAATTTTGAAAAGTGAAAGATATGTTCAAATTACCATTAGGAGAATTTTGGAAATAGAATGGTACAAGGATCTCCAAAGCCTTTCTCATGTCTCCTCCTGATCACTAGCCCCACCTCTACAAAATTTAACCACTATCTGTCTCAAACACCAAGAGTTTTGTCTGTTAAATTTATACAAATCTAATGTTATACATTCAAGTCTGTGCACAAAATTTGACTTAGTATTATATTGCGAGCTTTTCCCAGTAGTATTTTCCTACTACAGTTTCCTACAGTCATTTTATTACCATTACCCTATAGTATTCATTATTTGGGTGTAACTATTTTTTTTATTATATTAGTGATGAGCACATAGGTTAAAACATGCTGCTATAAGATTCTTTAATAAATAACTTTTCTTGCAAAACCATGAACATGCTTTGGTTGAATGTATCTTTGTGAATGAAATACATAAGTTCTAGGGTACTAGTGAGTTCAACTTTAGAGTTTATCTGGTTCAGATGTAGTAGGAAGAACAGTACCTCCACACAACTGATTACTGGTAATATTATCCTTGCAAGTTCCATTTAGATGCCCATACTCAAGGGGAAGAAATGAGGCCCCACTTCCAAAAGGCAGGGATGCCATAGTGTTAGGCTTCATTAAACCCACAGGAATGAACACATTCATAGTTGGCCCTTGGATGGAGATACTCAGGGGTTCTACAAATGCCTTTTGCCTCAAACTTTGCCTCAAAGTCCCCCCCCCCCCACACACACACACACACAAGAATGCTCAACTGTGTCACTGCATGTGAGGGTACCCATTGTTTTGTTTGTGGTGAAGACTGGACCTTCCAGTGGTGGCCACACTAGAGAATGGACCAGGATCAGCTGATACAAAGCAAAGCTTTAACTCTACTTATTTGGACCTTTTTTTTTTTTTTTTTTTTTTTTTTTGGTTTTTGGGCCACACCCGTTTGACGCTCAGGGGTTACTCCTGGCTATGTGCTCAGAAATCGCCCCTGGCTTGGGGGGACCATATGGGACGCCGGGGGATCGAACCGCGGTCCTTCCTTGGCTAGCGCTTGCAAGGCAGACACCTTACCTCCAGCGCCACCTACCCGGCCCCTTATTTGGACCTTTTTATGGTAACTCTTTGTTCCCTCTGTCCTACAGTTAGTACTCACAATTCCCCTGTGATGAGGACTTGACTTCTTCCCCATTTATTTACCATCATGTGGAGATAAGAATAGATAAGAATAGAGTTATGATGCTATGATATATTCATGGCTAAATTTTGGCTCAAATTTCTCCAAATCTAATCACTGACTGCTCTTAATTACTTTCCATATTTGACAAACACTGCTTTAAAACAATTTTTTAAGTATTTTTCTATCTTTTTTTTTTTTTTTTTTTTTTAGTTTTTGGGCCACACCCAGTGGTACTCAAGGATTACTCCTGGTTCTGAACTCAGGAATCACTACTGATGGATTAGAGGGACCATATGGGATGCTGGGGATCAAACCCCAGTCAGTCACATGCAAGGCAAATGCCGTATCTGCTGTACTATCACTCTGGCCTCTGAATACTTTCCTTATACTAAAATAGCATTTTGAGGTATAATGCATATATCATATTTTATACATGCACTATAATTTTAGGAGATTATATGCTCATCTTTCTATCATGGGCTACATGATACCAATGATTTTTAATATATTTACAGAATTCTGTATACTCAGTAGGAAAATTCCATTGTTGAACATTTCCACCAACCTCTGTCCATTTCCAGTTCTTCCTACTACTCTCTGAATCTATCAGTGAATCTGGAGATGTGGGATTTTCTTCTCTGAAAAGTCTTGTACTTGGCACTGTAAGATGCCACAGCTTCCTACTGTGCTGTGTCTCAACCTACCACTGCACAACTCAAAACACTCAGTTCTCTAAGCTCCAGTATGTTATGGACCCAGAAAGAATTTTTCCTTCAAGTGAAATGTAAGCATTATTAAAGAAAAACAATTAATATAAAAGTCTCATTTTAGTACTTTTTGGAAAGGATGTCTACTTAATTACATTTAGTCGCTTATCTTTTTTGAACTATGATCAAGAAAAATCAGACTTGGTGTCTCTTGGGACATCTAGTCTGATGGAGGTTTTCTCTCAGACATCAGATAGCAAGATGACCTTTGTTTGAAGAGACTTTGGCCCCTTGGAATTCCACATCAAACTTTTCTCAAAGCCAAGTGCAGCTTTCTTGTAATGAAGTGCTCCAAATGTGATTCCAGAAGGTTCTATCTGCATGAAAAAAAAATGATTCTGTCTTAACTAGGAATTCTCCATCAGCAAATGTGGCATTTAGGAAGCTAATGTGAATTCTTGAAGTCTCTAGATACTATTTAAGGTATTACTGCAACAAAACCCATAGAGCCATTTATAGGGTATGACATGTTAGGGTTTTTTGTTTGTTTGTTTGTTTGAATTGATTGAGGCTCTGTGGTTTACAAACTGTTAATAATGGCTTCTTATGAACATAATTCCAAAGCACACTCATCACCAGTGTAACCCATCTCACTCTTCCTACGTCCCCAGCACCCTTCCTCTCAACCTCACTACAATTGTGTAGCTCAGTCATGCTTGCAGGAGAACAATCTATACCAAGCACTTTGTCAAATGCTTAACCAGTACAGAAACACAGCACAGGAGGGGGGAGAGAGAATGTTTAGGCACCTACATGAGGAAGGGAGATGTATGTTCTTGTTACCACAGGCATGGTTGCCCTCCACAAGCTGGCTGCTAAATGAGCTTCATCAAATGAGGAGCATAATATTCTCAACAGCACCAGAGTCAGGGGTAGACAATACAGGGCTAGTGAAATCACTTGAGCAAACAGCTCCCATCTCTCCTGCTCCACTCTCCTAGTACAGTCCCAAAGCGCCTGCCTCCACACTGCATTTAATACCATCCTGACAAAAAAAGAGAACAGGGTTAAGGGCCAAAGGCTTAACCCTTTGCTGGTTGAGCTGTACTTTCTAAAAAATATATATCTGGGGGCGGGGGGAGAAGCTGTCCATTGAGTATTTTCTGTTGGTTCTTCGGCAAGTAGATGAGATGATTAAAGAGCTGAAAGGAAATCTGGGGGCAGGGTGGAGGAGGCTGTTGGGACCACATCTAGCAGTGCTCAGGGTTTACTCCGGGCTCTGTGCTCAAGGATTATTCCTAGAGGTGCTTGGGGGGATTGTATATAATACTGGGAATTGAACTGGGATCAACCACATGCAAGACAAGGAGATTACATGCTTATCCTTCTATCATGGGCTACGTGATACCAATGATTTTTAATATATTTACATAATTCTGCAAAACCAATATGACAATTCCATTGTTGAACATTTCCACCAACCTCTGCCCAGTTCTAGTCCTTCCTACTACTCTCTGAGACCATCACTGAGTCTGGAGACATGGGTTTTTCTTCTCTGAAGAGTTATACTTGGTTATAAGATGCCGCTACTTCCTTCTGTGCTATGTCTCAACCTATCACTGAATAGGTTTGCCTGGCCTCTGCTGGACTCTCACTCACTCCTAAAAAGAAACTTCTGGAAGCATTTTAAAGTCAGAATATTTTGGTTTGAAAGCATTTAAATTGGACTTGCCACTTTAACCTCTTTGACCCCAAAATGAGTGCTTCTCTTAGCAAAAAGGAAGAGTAATTAGTGGGTAAGTTGAGTTGCCAAATTGTCCATGCCTATTAATTGGTCACACACTTTCTATTTTAATCCTTATTATACATTTTCTTAAAAATCTATCTATCTGGAGAGATAGTGTAGAGGTAAGGCATTTGCCTTGCATGCAGAAGGTCGGTGGTTCAAATCCCAGCATCCCATTTGGTCCCCGGAGCCTGCCAGGGGCAATTTCTGAGCATAGAGCCAGAAGTATCCCCTGAGCGCTGCAGGGTGTGACCCAAAAACAAAACAAAACAAAATTCTATCTATCCAGGAGCAATAGCACAGCGGTAAGGTGTTTGCCTTGCATATGGCTAACACAGGACAGACCCCAGTTTAAATTTTAGCATCCCATATGGTCTCCCGAGCCTGCTAGGAGTGACTGCTGAGCACAGAGCCGGGAGTAACTCCTGAGCACTGCCAGGTGTGAGCCAAAATAACAAAAAAATAACAACAACAAAACCTAAACAAACAAACAAAACCCCCAACTAACTATCCAGTTTTATGTCTTTAGAGTTCATCACCATATAAATTTTAAGTAAATTTCCTTTTGACTCTGGTATCTTGACTTATTAATGTTTTAATAAGAAAGACCAACTTCAAATACATCGATTTGAACAATTACATAGTCATCACAACAACAAATCGAAGACAAAAGGTTAAGATTATTGCATAAACCCTTTGCCAAACCATTGCCAACAAGTGTCCAAATAACTCACAAATGCATGGAAAAGATGTTCACCTTTAATGATCACTAGAAATATGCAAATATAACAATAATAAATGACAAATCAGAAAGAAAGGCAGGAAGAAAGAAGGAAAGAAAGGAGGAAAGAAGAAGAAAAGAAAGACTAGAAAGCCAGGGGCTGGAGCGACAGCACAGCGGTAGGGCATTTGCCTTGTGTGTAGCCAACCCCAAACAGATCCTGGTTCCATTCCAGGCATCCCATATGGTCCCCCGAGCATGCCAAGATCAATTTCTGGGCTCAGGAGTAACCCCTAAGCACCACTGGGTGTGACCCGAAAACCCAAAAAGTCAAAAACAAACTAGAAAGCCAGAGATAATACAGGACATAAAGCCTTTCACTTGCATGCAGTTGACCTCAGTTCCATTCCCAGCACCTCATAGGGTTCCCTGAGCACCACCAGGAATAATTCCTAAGCACAAAATCAGGAGTAAGTCCTTAACTTTGTGGGTATGTCCCCAAAACAAAAAAGTTTCTTTAACCATTTTGTAAATTTCTTGATTGATGTGATACTACTTTTATAATCAAAACAATTTTTATGATTTGTTTATTTACTTGGATAACTTTTGGTATTTTAAGGGGTCACATAGGCAGTCATGGGGGTTAGTTCCAGTTCTGTGTTTGAGGGGTGCTACTAGTGGTGTTTGGGTGGAACTTGCGATGTCAGGGATCAAATCTAGACTTCTTGCATGTAAAGCATGTGCTCTCTGGCCCTTAGAATGAAAACGTTTTGCTCAAAATAAAATATGAAAGTAAGCGCATTACATAATTGAGAGCCAGAATAGTCCCAATTAATTATTGCTTCTCCAGGGTTTTTATTGTCCATGCCATTGTTTATGAGACTGAATACATTTTAACAATTCCAATCTGTGTTTTGCCAAAATGCCTAACTTACTGATAAACTTAGTAGTGCAGGTAACTCAAGTCTAATATGTCTTTAAATCTGGCTGTTGGGCTGGAGCAAGAGTATACTTGCCTTGCACACAGCTGACCTGGGTTCAATCTCTGGTGGCCCAGACGGTGCTTTAGGACATTAGGAGTGAGCCGTGAGCACTGAACCAGGCATGAATCTTAAGCCCTGCTAGATGTGGCCCACAAACAGAATATAGAACCAAAAAATATAGTTATCCATATTTTTTTCCTAAATAATAAAGCAATCTTGGAAACAATGCATAAAATGTATTCCAAATGAAAGAAAATGAGATTACAGACTGTGACTAGCTCCATCTTCATAGATATTTGAATTAGCAAACAGCTAATTACTTTTGTTTTAATTTACACGAGGATGAATCCCAGCATTGCTGAGCCACACTCTCCTGCCCAGACTTACAAATTTTCTTTGCTTCTGTCCAGACACTGCAACTAAGGATTAGTTTCCTGGAGAAAAGCAAAAGATAAAAATTGCATTTTTATCTTTATTATTATTATTATTATTATTTTGCTGTTTTGTTTTTAGTTTATGGAGGCAATACCCAGCTGTGCTCAGGGCTTACTCTGGGCTCTGTGCTCAGGGATCATTCCTAATGATACTCAGGGGACCTTTGAGGTATCACAGATTGAATCATGGTCAGCACAAGTAAAAGAATTGCCCTACCCACTGTACTATTGCTCTGGCTCCAGATGGCAATTCTTTTTCTCATATTGATACTCCTTTGGAATTTATTCAAATTTCAATTCCTAAAACACAGTTCTGTTTATGCCTTTCAAAACATCTGCTTAGGATATTTGTTAATTAGAACAGATCATTGCAATAAATATAAAGTCAACCTCCTGTATTTATAGCTAGGAGGCTGATTCTCAAAGAAATAGACATAAGGAGGGCCGAGATAGCACAGTGGGTAAGCATTCACCTTTGGGCTAGTATAAGTAATCCCCATGGGTCCTATATGGTCCTCTGAACAACAGCGAGTGATTCCTTAGTGCAGGGGATGGGGTGTGTGTGTGGGGGAATAATAATAATAATAATAATAATAATAAAACCAAACCCAGATGTTGTATTTTTTCATCATACTGAAAAGAGGACCTGGAAAGATAGTACAGAAGTCAAGCTGCTAGCATCATCACATGTGACCAACCCTCCTGAGATCCCTGTCACTAAGTGTTTCCCTGCCTCCCCAAACAGAGCCAGATATGTCTCTTCCCGGCCAAAAAAAGGCACACAAAAATAGTGCTAAAAAGGAATCATAGACTTGCCTTGAATATACACCTAAAAGCCAAAACTATAAATCCAATCTGATATACAAAGTATATTTAGCATAATTTAAATTGTTTTTATATTTTGATAAGAGCACTTTTGTATGTGTGTGTTATGCAAGGGAAGGGTTCTATTGCTGAGCCATCTCCCCAACTAAAACGAACTGTCATTGCTGGAAACATTTGAGGAATTCTAAATTCCTGTTTTGCCTAGTAGATGTTTTTTAGAATCTTCTGAGATTTGAATGTCCAAAATATTTAGTTTGTTTAAAGACAACAATAAAACTAAGAATAGGTTAGTTATTTTCCATTTTGCTATTAAAGCAAGAAGAAAGTCTAGAGATAAAATATCTACAACGTCAAATAAATAATAAAACTCAATGTCAATACTTTGTTGGGAGGTGGGTATTCATTGCGATGCTCAGGCCTTATTCCTGGCTCTGCATTTAGGGATCACCCCTGGCAGGCTCAGGGATGATGAGTGGTATTAGGTAGGGATGAAAGTGGGGTCAGTGCAAGGCAGGCACCCTATCCACTGTACTATTTCTTCAGCTTTTCAGCTTTTTTAATACACTTTGAAGTATCATTTTATTACTTCTATTTTGGGAGGGGTCACACCCGGTGGCGCTCAGGGGTTACTCTTGGCTCTATGCTCAGAAATCGCTCCCGACAGGCTCGGGGGACCATATGGGATGCTGGGATTCGAACCACCATCCTTCTGCATGAAAGGCAAACGCCCTAACTCCATGCTATCTCTCCGGTCCCTTTATTACTTCTTTTTTTCTCATCACCTTTATTTACTGTTTAAATTCATTTAGTCCTAATATGCTAAGAGCACAACTCCCAAGTACACAGTTTGATGAAGTCTCACAGTTCAACTCTATGCATGTTACCTGAAGATGATAAGCCACTAAAATGGAAAAATCAAAGCCATCAACAATCATCGCTAAAAAAGCAGAGCTGTAAACAATGAGTAATTGTTACTAAAGTGGGAGGCACATATGCAAAAGCTGAACATTTCTGGCACACATTTTGCACCATCTAGGTATTATTCTTTATCATCAGAACACGGGGGGGGGGAATACATTGTTCTCAATCTGTTGGGTTCCCGACTTGAGGGGTTTCCCCCTTTCCATCCTCCTCTCCTGGCAAGCGCAGCTCATTACAAAACACACAGCAGAAAATGGCAAGGAACTTCAGAACCAATTAGATTACTTAGCAACGATTCCATCTTCCTTTCTGGGCAACCCCCATGGGACTCTCCAGTCACCAAGTTGAACCTTATGGGTAACCAAGAAGTTGGAAATCGAGTTTTCAGTCTCAGGGGCGCTTTGCCTTCCTTTCCTTTGACTGGCAGTGTGTGTGTGTGTGTGTGTGTGTGTGTGTGTGTGTGTGTGTTTCATTTAAAACTAAAATCACGGGGTGGGATGGTGTCAGGTAAGTGTGTGTTTTCATTTAAAACTGAAATCATGGGGTGCGATGGGGTATGATGGGGTCAGGTGTGTGTGTGTGTGTGTGTGTGTTTTCATTTAAAACTAAAATCATGGGTTGGGATGGGGTCAGGTAGGTGTGTGTGCGATGGTGTGTGTGTGTGTTTTCATTTAAAATTGAAATCATGGGTTGGGATGGGATCAGGTGTGTGTGTGTGTGTGTGTGTGTGTGTGTGTTGTGTGTTTCCATTTAAAACTGAAACCATGGGTTGGGATGGGTTGGGATGGGGTCAGGTGTGTGTGTGTGTGTGTGTGTGTGTGTGTGTGTTTCCATCTAAAACTGAAACCACGGGGTGGGGTGGGGTTCTCATCCGCCCATAGGCTAACTGGAGACGAGGCAGCTGAAACCTGCAGGCCGGGTCGCTCCAAATTCTGCAATTAACCCCCTGAAGAGCATAAAGATGCTCTTGATTCGTGCCGGCCACGACTCCTTTGATATTTCATTCCTGGCTACGTTCTGCATCTTGCATCTCCCGATGCAAGTCACTCTCCCCCAAAGAAGGACACCATCCCATCGCTTCCACGCATCCTTCATTTGGAGATTCACCCGGGGCTCCAGGGGATTCGAATATGTGCATTGGCAGGCGACGAGGCCACGGTGCAAGGCCATGCAGCGGGGTCCCACAAAACCCTCCCGGCCCTTCCCCAAAGGAGCCTGGCGCCTGGATCCCGCGGATGGCAGGGGCCAGAGAGTCACGAGGTGGTTGGTAGGAGTTTCCAGGCCGCGGTCCCGGGGACTCGGGGAGGGGGATCCCCGGGAGGACGGAGGGGAGGCTGCAGCACCGCCGCCGACAAAGAGCAGCGCGCGCGCCTTGCCTGGCATCGCCCGTGCAACGGACTCGGAGCGCGATCGGGGCGACGGGCCCGGGTCCGAGGCCCGCCGGGCACCCTCTCCGCCCTCCCTCCCTCCCTCCCGTGGCTCCGCGCCGCCCGTCCCGGGCAAGGGGGCGGTCGCTCGGTGCCTGCGCAGAGAGCAGCCGCGCGAGCCGCGCCGCCTCCATCCATCCACCCGCCCGCCTCCGCCCCGCGCCCGCGCGCGTCCCGCCTTCCCCCGCGCCGCCGCCGCCGCCGCTGCCGCCGCTGCCGCTGCCTCTCCTCCGTCCCCGTCCCCGTCCCGTCCCGTCCCGCTGCAGTGCGAAGCCGAAGATGGCCGGCTGGCAGAGCTACGTGGACAACCTGATGTGCGATGGCTGCTGCCAGGAGGCCGCCATCGTGGGCTACTGCGACGCCAAATACGTGTGGGCCGCCACGGCCGGGGGCGTCTTCCAGAGCATCACGGTGAGCCGGCCGGGCGGTGGGCGAGGCCGGGATGCCGGGTTGCATCTTCATCTGCATGCATTGCACCTCAACCCTGGCCGGCATGCATGCCTTGCTCCCAGGGCTGGCCGGCTCCAGGGCCTCCGGGCCTCCCAGTCCCCGGGTCGGCAACGCACTCGGTGCAAGGGCTTGCTTGCTCGCGCGTAACGGGGAGCCCTAGCCAGCCAGCCAGCCGCGATCGGGCTTTGGGATGGGCATGAGGAATGGGGGGACTGCTTCGTGTTCCCCAATTTTATTTTATTTTTTGAAATTTAATGCTCCAAGATGGCGAACTGCCATTGATTTCTCTCTCTCTTTACCCCCCCTCTGGATGCCGCCCCTGGAAGGCATCGATCCCCGTTATCCCCAATGACGCAACCTGGCGCGCGCCCCGCTCCTGGGCTGCTTTCCGCGCTGGTCCCCAATGGGGCCCTTCCCGGGGCGACCCTGCCGGTGCGTTTTGCGTTTGCTTTGCGGGCTGCCCTGCTCGGCTCTATGGCTGGCTGGCTGCCTGGTGCCCGGGGACCCCCTCCCCCTTTTTTTTTTTTTGCCACCTGGAGCCCGCGAGTGGGGTTGGGAAAGGGTGTCGCCGGTTGCCACGAGCCCACCCAGGCTCTGCTGTATTGTTTGGCCTTGGTCCCTAGACTGGCCTCTTGCAGGAATTGTGTGAAATGCAATGCCGGCCTTCTCTCTCTCTCTCTCTCTCTCTCTCTCTCTCTCTCTCTCTCTCTCTCTCTCTCTCTCTCTCTCTCTCTCCTCTCTCTCTCTCTCTCTCTCTCTCTCTCCCTCCTCTCTCTCTTCTCTCTTCTCTCTCTCTCTCTCTCCCTCCTCTCTTCTCTCTCCCTCCCTCCTCTCTCTCTTCTCTCTTTCTCTCTCTCCTCTCTCCTCTCTCTCTCTCCTCTCTCTCTTTCTCTCTCTCTCTCCCTCCCCTCTCCCTCTGCAGCCCCCCGCCCCGCTCGCCTCCCCATAGCAACGCCCGCAATTGGGGCCTCCCCGGGCGCTGCAAGCTCTGGGCTTCCTTTGATGACTTGAGCCAAGGCTTAAGTGTGCGGGGCCCGGGGTGCATGCAACCCACCCGGCCTTGAGCCCTGAGTTCGGCTTCCTAGGGCTGCGATTCCCCCCCCCCCCCAAAAAAAAAAAACAATGGGCATCTGGTGACAACTTTCCCCTCCCGCACCGCAACGCAACGCACCGCCCCGCAGTCCTTGCGCCTTTGTGTGCGAGTTCGCACCGCCTGGCCGGGCAGATTGCGGGAGTGAGGGCGCTGGGGGAAGGCTGGGCCTGCTATGACTCTGCAGTTCTGATGGGGGCGACGCCTTCCTCCTTATTCATGGAATATGTTCCGATGCACGTTTTCTTCTTTCCGGTGCGGCGCCCACCTCGGTGCGGTGCGTTGCGTTGCGTTTCCCTCCATCTTTTTCTCCCCCTGGCCCACAGTTGCCCTGTACCTCTTGAGGTCTGAGGTCCATGGAGGGAGAGGGCCTTAGGGACAGGGCAGAGGTGGAGTGTGGGGGGGGGGGGGTCCTGGCTGGAAAGCCTTGAAGAGAGAAATGGAATCTGGAGAGGCTTCGAGTCGTGGACATTCGAGGTCGAGCCTTGGAGGTGCCACCGTTATGCGCTCTGGTGTGCCAAGCTGGGAATAAGGAGACTTTGGTGTCACTTAAAATCTGCCGTGCCGTGACCTAGTGTGACCGACTAGGAGAGTCCCGCAGTTGTTGGAAGAGTTTGTAGGTAGAATCTTGAGCACCACCTGACTTGAGGCTGTTTATAAATAACTCTTGTTGCAGCTTGGGTCCTATCCACTACTATTTGGAGAGATTGTTGCCAGGGACTGTTTAGTTAGCTGGTTGAGTTTACTTAGATAACTAAGAAATCCTCTTAACCCACCCGAAATCTCCCCCCTGACTCTGCTGGAGTAGTAGTAGTAGTTAATGATATAGGAAAAAAAGGGCACTTGGCTTGACCTTAGTGAACTGGAGAGAGAGGTCTCCCAAGAGGTCATACGAAGTTGGCACCTAAGCGAGCTTAGCGCAAAAGGAATTAACTGTGACTTCCTGGTGGTTTCCCTCCCCCCCCCCCTTTTCTTTTATTTTGGTGCCACACAGCCCGTAGAAATAGATATGATTGTCGGGAAAGACCGGGAAGGCTTCTTTACCAACGGTTTGACTCTTGGGGCGAAGAAGTGCTCGGTGATCAGAGACAGTCTCTATGTGGACGGTGACTGCACAATGGACATCCGGACAAAGAGTCAAGGTGGGGAACCCACATACAACGTGGCCGTCGGCAGAGCTGGTAGAGGTAAGCCTGAGCTCTTTCAGCTCCCAGTTGCACGCTGGTGCGACTTCTGAAGCGGTATTTTTTTTAACAGTGCATAAAAGTGTTAGTCCATAATGGCTATTAAGGTGGTTTTTGTGAACTCCCCAGCACTGAAGGGAAGAGATTCGTGAACATCAGATTCTTGAAACTATAGCAGCTGGCTCCACTATAAACTAGCATATTCACATCAATGCCTCGTTTTCCGATTTCTTAAACTCAAAACTTGCCTCTTCAACTGCTTGGCAAGTCCATTGACCATTTACCGCCTGGTAAAATGGTTCTAATTGGCTGGAAAATTATTCTTCCAAGTCTTTGGACGCTGAAATTGTAATCATTAAGAAAAAAATTTAACATTTGCTCATTTTTAAATGTAGATACTTTGCCAGGGAAGAGAGAAATAATTAAAGATTTTGGAGTCAGTCTGTTTAAAAAGACATCATCTAAATTAGATTTTATTTACTTGGTCAGAAAGTCTGGTGTTTTCGTGTTATCAGTAATGCAGAAATTTTTACCAGACTGAAATCTTGGTTTTTCTAAAGAAACTTTCAAAACTATGTTCATTAATATATTCAATTGATTTTCAGGTTTATTTATTTTTGTTTTGTTGTGGGACCACACGTAGCTGTTCTAAGGGATCATTCCTGGCAGGGCGGGGGATCACATGTTCCAGGTGTCTAACCCAGGGCAAGGCAAGCATACTGTAACCCGCTGTGCTCCAGCCCCAATTTTCAGATAGACTTAAATATGCTAATCCATGTAAATGCAAGAGGCCTCCTTTAGCAGACACATCTAACTGGAAAGTGGATCTAGTAAGTGAAAGATCCTGAAGCTATTCCGTTGTATTTGGCTGTGACCCTACCAAAGCCCCTGAAATCTTGGGGTGTGGAAGGGCATCATTTCGATTGGGAAATCAGTAGAAAGAAGAGTAGACAGGAATCCCTCAGAACATAGTTGAGTGCAGGTTAAAGAGCATCAACTATGTGACATCCCACTAGGCCCTGCATTCCCTTCTGCACTACTGACATCTAGTGGCAGCGACGAGAAATTTGACAACCACAGAAAGACAAAGTAGACCAGGTAGGTAGACCTTTGAAGAAGCAATAACTCAGAAGCAAACCTAATACAGTGAGTTTATCAGTAAACACAGGCCTTAATTATTTTTTGTCTTTCAAACACAGGCCTTAAGTATTAACTCATCTTTTTCTGAATGGCACTGAAAGTGCTCTTTAAAATATGGTATTGAAAAAAAATCTGGTATTGGTTTTCTTCTGGAAGTAATAAACACATTTTACAGCTCATTGGTAAGACACAATGGTTTTCACTTAATCAAGCATGCCAGATTTAGGGATGTATTCTTAATACAAAACATTTTTCAAGTCTATATTTTAGGAACCAATCTGTGGTTGATTGTGTTGATTCTCTCCCCTTCCCCCTAAATTTGGTGTCAAGATGGTTTACAGGGTAGCTGCATTGATTGTCTATGCAGTTAATGGTTGTTTTCAGTACGTTACTACTTTGAAAATTCTTTTTGGAGACTTGGTTGAGTTCAGTGCTTGGCAGTTCACAGAAAACTAACTTAATGTTAACGTATTAATCGGGGTCTGTCTGCTAAAACTTATGTGACTTTCTTGATTAACCCTTCTTTTGAAACACTTTTCTTCTTTCTCTTTCAGTCTTGGTCTTTGTAATGGGAAAAGAAGGGGTCCATGGAGGCGGATTGAATAAGAAGGCATACTCAATGGCAAAATACTTGAGAGACTCTGGGTTCTAGCTGCTAGGCAGACTGTTAAGTATTAGGGGGAAAAAAATTGCTCTTAAACTTTCCTAGCTGTAAGCTTGAGTCTTAATTCTGGAAATTTTATCAGCAATGCAGGGTGATGGGGTCTGCCCCTGTGTCTCCTTTGTATCCGTCTGTTGGTGGGGAAAGGTGTCTTTCTTTCTGCCCCCTCCCCCTTTAAATAATTCTGTTCACTTTTGTTTTGTTTCCTTGTGTACTCCAGCATTGGTTATAGTCATGGGAAAGGAAGGTGTCCACGGAGGCACACTTAACAAGAAAGCATATGAACTCGCTTTATACCTGAGGAGGTCTGATGTGTAAAGCAGCCTCTCCCCATCTACCTAGCAACTGTCTTCATCACCGCCCCAATTCTGGCCACAGTGCTACCAGATAGAGATGGTAGATCATCTTTCTTTACCTATTTTCTAATGTCACCGCTCCCGTTCTGTGTGCCCAAATGGACCATTTGTATGTCAATCACTGTATGTAACCAACCCTTATCTGGCAACATAATTGCAGCACAATAATGATTTGCATGATTACCTTGAAATTTGGGGGGGGAGGGGGCATGCCAAGTTGGGCATCACTTTGTCTTAGCAATTAACGGGATATTGATTACTAAAATAAGTTCATCTTAAGCAAGGTGCCGGTTGTACAATCTCTAATTTGATCAGTGTCTTTGCAGCACTTAGCTCCCTGTCTTCCTTTGGTAGCACCTGGTGGGAGGAAATCCGTGCATGCATCTTTCCTTCACTTCTCTCCTCCCGCCCTCCTCAGCGCAGAAGCTGTGCCCTTTGCTTCCATCTTCCTCATGCAGCGCCTGGTTTATTAGCCAGTTCATTTCCCTCCTGTTGAGCTATTGAGAACGGCAGCAGTTTGCTTCTAGTATTGTCGTTGCACTTGAGACAAACTTTCTCAGAGTCTGGCGGAGTGAGTGCAACCACAAAACCAGAGCAAAAGGCACCCGCCCCCTCACCCCCTACCCCTGACAGTGACGCAGACCACCGATCTAAGTCCCGGGGACATTCCATCGTCGCAATAGCTCTTTTTATTTATTTTTTTTTTTTGTTCCTGTCCTTTCCTTTGCAAACCAGCTCTGTTCTTTAGTCAAATTGTAAAAGGCTGCCATTATGGATATTAGGTATCCCAACATAACCATCTGGAGTGTGTCCAATTTGTTCTTCATAGGACCAATTTTTATTTGCAGCTTGAGTTTTTATATGAAGTTGCATTATTGTGGACTTGGCTGTCTTGTGATCTTTTTCTCCATATGTATTCGGTGCCATAATATTGTTGAAATGAACTGTTGCTATTGTGAGAAGGATTTTAACTGACCTATTCAAGGTTTCTGTCAAATGGCACTTCTTTAGAGACATTCTAGTATTTGCTTCTATTGTTTGGGCCTTGTGGATAATGTACAGATTTAAAAACAAATCTTGTTGCTGATTTGTCCATTTCTTTCCCTGCACTTTGTTACATCTGGGATACAGTCTAACTCATCTGATTTAATATGCATTTAAAAAAATGCCATAACTATTAAACACCTTGTTTACAGACAGATGAAATAAATTTATTCCAACCAAATATTCTAGACTCCTGTTGTTTATGTGAACTGAACCACTGGTTACACTTTTGTTTTTGACACTGGGGATAGGCCCATGTCCACTACACCATTGTACTATGAAATCTCAGACTCCAGCTGACGACCTACTCCATTTCATATAGTATAGTCAATGAGTGCCTGGGGATTTCTTGGTAATGGGGTTAAATCTACTAAAAATGGCTTTTGGTCATGTCATCTTCATCTGCAGGCTTTTTGAGAAGACATTCAATTTATCCACTATAAAACCACTAATGTCCTTATTGCTGGGTGTAGATAGACAGTATCGTTGGAAGAAGGGCTTCTGCTATCACATCTGCAGGGTGGAATTGTGACTTCTGTACACCTCCTGGAGGCTGTGTGCAGACAAATCAGTCAGCAGGACTCTCATGCATACCTGCTTCCAGAGCGGGAAGATAATGGGAGGGTGCCATTGTAGTGCCTTGCTTTAAAGTGATATGTTTTCTGTGGTCTTAGCATGGTCAGATTTGGGTCAGGAATGTGGCTCGGGATGTCTGAGGTCCTGGGTTCAGTGCCCAGCATTTTTATCCCCAAGACCTCAAAATCCCTGAACTGTACTGACACTCAAATTTTGTTAAAAGGTGGATGGAGCTAAGTGAATTATATGGAACTGGTGGTAAACTGAGGCTCTGGATCTCCTCCCACCCTGGAATTAAAGATTTCATAAGCCCAGGTGTCCCTTTAATAGCGGCCTGGTTAGTCAGAATTGTTTTAAAAGGCCTTTTGGTGACTTTTGAGATACATCACGTTAGGGCAGTGGTTTTCAGCTGGTCCCAGTCCAATCTAAGTCGGCTGGGTTAGTAAGTAAGAAATTTCTTACTCATAACAATTTTTTTCCTCTGCAAAAGAATCCTGAATTTGATCATCCTGGTATGTAAAAGAAAGGTAGAAAAGTTATACTTCAGCACTTGGAATACTTTGCCCAAAGTATTTACACACAATTGTTTAGTTGGGTATCATTTTATCTTAGCAATAGTAGAGAAAGGCACTGATTGTAAATAGAATTTTTTAAACTTTACTTATTGACCAATTGATTGTTTTGGGGTCACAAACTGCGGTGCTCAGGGGCTACTCCTGGCTCTGCATTCAGAAATTGCCCCTGGCAGGCTGGGGGACCATATGGGATGCCAGGAATCGAACTGGGTCCCTACAGGGTCAACCACATGCAAGGCAAATGCCCTATCGTTGTGCTATCTCTCTGGCCCGTCAATAGAATTTGAACTTGATCATATCACCCACAGTTGCGTTAGGATGCGTGAAATTCTATACAAGGTTTGTCTTTTAGAAATATAATCCAAAGAAACAGCTTATAAAAACCCATACACCAGAATGTCTGTCTCCTGCATTACTTTGTAATTGGTAAGCTTGAAAAACTACAAGATTTAACTTTAATGGTTAATGGATCGAATGATTCTATAGCTGAAGACTTGGGAGATTGTAGATGTTAAATAAACATGTATTTGTAGAGTCAACAGAAAATAAATTAATCTCTGGGATGTCTGAAGGCAACTGTTACTTTCCTAATTAGAAAATTGGCTGGACCAATAACAATCCTAATTATTTCGTAGAGTCACTTTGTAAAGGAAGTAAGTTACTTTATTTTGTTTTGTTATTTGACAGTAGTTTGGTATTTCAAAAAATTTTTTTTGCCTCAGGAAAACTCAAAAGGGCCAGAGAGATAGCATGGAGGTAGGACATTTTTGCCTTGCATATAGAAGGATGGTCCCATAGGGTCTCCTGAGCCTGCCAGGAGCAATTTTTGAGCGTAGAGCCAGGAGTAACCCCTGAGCGCTGCCGGGTGTGACCCAAACAAAACAAAACAAAACAAAACAAATTCAAAAGAACCAAGTCCTTGATATGAATTGTTGATTAGGAGTTTAGCACTCAGAGGCTATGTCTTTGTGACTAAACTTTTCCCATTTAAATATTGTATTAAGTATGATTTTTTAATTTGTATAAAAATGGTTACTTGTGCAGTTATATATATATATATATATATATATATGCCAAGTACTGAACTCTATTTCACCTTCGTAACCTATTTGTTAAATGAAATTATACAACTAAATAAACATTCTTGTGGTAACACTGGGGCCAGCAAGGATGTCAGATTTCCAAAGCTTTGCTTCATTATCACAGTAAATATTCTGTTTTTTAAGCTCTTATTTTATTTTCACAAAGGCACAAAGTGGAAAATACTATTTTTAAATTATTTCTGGAATTGTTCAGAAAGTGAAATTTCTTTGTTTTTGGTTTTTGTGCCACACCCATTGTCACTCGGTTTACTCCTGGCTCTGCACTCCTGGCAGGCTCAGAAGTACCACATGGGATACTGGGGATTGAATTGGGTCCGTCCTGGGTCAGTTGTATGCAAGGCAAATGCCCTACTGCTGTGCTACCATTCTGGCCCCAGAAAGTGAAATTTCATTAGCATTGAAATTTTTTTTCTCTATCAAAAAGCTCATCTAGTGTACTTAAATGCTAAAATATTTTTGCTCCTTTTTCATTTTACATGATTAATACAAATAACAAGTGACTCCATCCATTGATGGTTGTATGTAGCAGTTGACTCTAAGGATGTACCATTGCTTGAACAGGGTCCAAGTGTACATTGCTGGTAGAATGAGTCATTTTTTAGGGTCACCTGAGCACTGGTGAGCTGTTGGTGACTTCAGCTCACAAAATTCTAAGGTGATCATTTCAGTCTATACCTGTATTTTGTAGATACAGAGAAAGCGAAAATAAATGATTTTGCTGGTTCTTAAAGTGGAAAATTGTATTTATTAACATTCAAACTCCCTTCTTACGAGCCATATAAAAACTCTTAGCATTTTTGATTATACACTACATTTTCTACATAGTTACAATGATGTATAATATAATTTAGCTTTCCATAATACATGTTTAAATACATTAGTTCTGAAACATAGCACTTATTTTGAAATCCAATGTGTGAACAAATCTCCTTTGTACATAGTTTAGCAGGGCTAGTATGCATTAGATGCTCTTTATTAAGAGGTATATGATCTGAATATTAGCAGTTGCTGAAGTTTGGTATTTTCATACAGCAGTTGCTTTTGCTTTGATCACAACACAAAACCCTTAATACTGAAATTCATTAAGTCTAGAGATAATAACTGATGAATCAAATTCAGATAGAACACTAATATTAAAAAACATTAATAAAATAAAAAAAAAACCAACCTTGATATCTGCACTGGTACAGATCATTTCTATCAGGAGAAAAAGGCTGCTTACGAAGGTAAGGGAAGAAGGCAGCTCTGGGTTTGGCCTGACAGAAGAGAACACTTCCAGTTAGCTCGTGTGTCTCCTGGTGGCAGTGCAGACTCCACCCGGGCAACCCGCCTTGATGGGCATGATGGGAGTGGGCTCAGCTCATGCTCAGGGTGGCCACAGCGTTGACAGGCTGACTCACACAGGACACTTGCGTACTGTGCTCTCAGTCTTAAAAGCAAGCTATTCTGAGACGTTCCTTTTACAAAACGTTTTGGCTATTATTTCATTCCAAGAGAAGTTAAGAGTTGGTACTGGACCACCAGCACCCATTTATTATTAGTTGCTAGTGCAAAGAAGCACGACCCTAGCAGAGAAATGCCAGATTCAGAAAGGACTTCAGTAATCCGATTACACTGTAGAATGCTAACAGTTATTTCTATCGAAATCTCTGAAGGGAGTCAAAACAAAACAAAACAAAAGAAAATCAGAATATATATCTAGGTAAGCACACAACCGCTCTCGGAAGGTCACACGGTGTTAGCGACACTGTAGTCCCTGTCACAGTTAGGCTGCAGCTGGACCACAACGCTGTGTTCGTTCACTTCATTTTCGGCCTCGCTGCTGTCACTGTCTTCGTTGTCCTCATCCTCATAGTCCGAAGATTCTGTCATGTTGTGGTGTGAGTGGGATTCTGACAAAGCCCCAAATGACTGGGTACTGGCAGATGCCACAGGTCTTAGGAGAGGGGTATTTTCAGACACCTCATTTTCTTCCTGGCTGCTCTCTGTGTCTGAGTCGGAATCTCCCTGGGAAGGAACTACTTTCTGCTTGCAGACGGGACAGGTCTTTTTCGTTTTAGTTAGCCAAGGGTCTACACACTTGCAGTGGTATGCTGTCAAAACAAAATGTGTAGAAGTTAGTGGCCCGTGGCTGACGACATGATCCGTAATTCCTTTGCCACCTTATTATTCATGTTCTCTGATCTATAAGCATCTGGTGGGGGGGGGGGGGCAAGAGAAGAAAAAAACGATGCATCTATCTCCACCCTTTATTGGTAACACTGATTGGCAGAGGGCCTGTCTCAGGCCGTGCTAATAACTGTTTTCTCTTTCCCTCTTGAATACTGAGCTCTCAGTACAGATTATTCTAGATGTAAATACAAAGTACCATGCAATTATCCATACCATGGGAACAGGGAAGGATTCTCAGTTTGTCTCCATCCTCGTATTCATCCAAACAAATGGCACAGACATCATATTCATCTCCTATGACAAAAAAAAAAAATACCATAACAGTAGATAAAAAATTGAAAGATGAAGGGGAAAGTATTCAATTTGCAAATGCTTTAAGAACTTGGGTGTGTGTGTGGGGGGGTGTGCACGTGCACATGCATGCTCTGGGGTCACTTCTGGCTCTGCACTCAGGAATTACTACTGGTGGACTTGGGTGACCATACTCCTAGTGGTTTTCATGACCATACGGGATGCTGGGGATCAAACCCTCGTCTGCTGCATGGAAGGCAAGTGCCCTATCCACTGTTATTGCTCCATCCCCTTCCTCCTTTTTTTTTTTTTTTTGGTTTTTGGGTCATACTTGTCAGTGCTCAGGGGTTACTCCTGGCTCTATGCTCAGAAATCGCTCCCGGCAGGCACGGGGGACCATTTGGGATGCCGGCATTTGAACCAATGACCTTCTGCATGAAAGGCCTTACCTCCATGCTATCTCTCTGGCCCCTCCTTCCTCCATTTTTTAAAAATTGCTGGTTAAATATCCTTAAATGCTTTGACTTGTCAGATTAAGGAGCACTTTCAAATTTAGGATTTTTTTTTTCAAATTTAGTAATTGAATTTAGGAACCATATAATAACCTAAAATAAGAAAAATGGGTATGAATGTGTTTACCCTCTTGATTACCTTTGCAAAAGATTCTTTTTTAAGAAGAGTAATTCTGTTCATTTGTATGTAACTTCAACTAATAGTTTTTAAAAATTTATGCTGAAGATCAAAGTTTCACTTCATATTTCTTCAAGTCTCTAGTCCTAAAATAAACTGGAGGGCTGAGCCTAATGTAGGGAGCTTGCTTTTGCACATGGCAGATCTGGATTTGATCCCTAGAACCCTATATGGTCACGAGAATAACAGGAGTTATCCCTGAGCACAGAACGAAGAGGGGTCCCTGAGCATAGCTGGTATGGCCCCCAAACAAAAATATATCAAACGGAAAGATTCTATATATGATTAAAAATGCATTGGGTAAGGGTGGTAGGGTCAAGGAGGTGACTCAATCCTGGAGCACAGCTATGCATGCAGACACCCTTATTTGATCCTGGTATTAGGTTGTCTCCAAAGCACTGCTGGTATGGCCCCCAAGACAACAGAATGAACATTTGGAGACATCAGAGAGTACACATCAACACATTTGGAGACATAATGAGTTTCAGACCTTAGTTTGAGCTTTTACCAGTTCATTGCAACTGGTCAGTGACTTAGACTTTGCCATCCTGGTCTTTGATCTGGAAAAGATGCTATCTTCTTGTCTGGACTATGAGATGGAGAGAGTAAGCCCAGGGCCTGGCATGCCGTGTTGATTAGTAATGTCACTGCACTGCCCTCTTCATTTCTGATGACTGAACTAACCTTCCAGTCATTCGTGCTTTCACTCAGCATGGCATTAATACATTAACTTCACCATGGACCACTGGTGGCTCAAAATGGAATGCGACTTAACAAAAATTGCAACTTTGATGTCCACTGCTGTGTTTATACGTCAAGCCACTCAGTAGTGGCTTAGGACACCACTGTGATGAGTCTCAACATGGTGCTGACGCTAAACACATGTTAGGGGAAAAAAACTAGTTAGCACCTCCATGGGGCCGGGAGGCAGGTGAACGGACATGCCGATGGACCATCACAACATCCTAACACCCCCTTTCACATGTGGCAGCTATTTAAAACAGCGCATGCAGAAACACTCCTAAATAGAGGAGTTTTTTATGAAAAATGACTCATTTTTGTTCATTATGCTGAGTTTCATTAAAATACTACCACCTATCAAGTCAGTTCTGTAACAAATATAAGGTTCTGTGTGAAGAATTTGCTGAGACTAATTATATATGCATCTCAAACTATTAAAAGCATAAAGGACTAACATATCTATAATTATCCGTAATTACACAGTTGCTTCATTTGCATGGACTTTGAAGATAGTCTTAATAGATAAAGCAACTCAGTCACGATTGATTTCTCAGACATCTCAAAATTGGTGTCATGACATTGTGAAAGGTCCATTAGTAATAGGCTTCAAAAGGATTGGGACTTGGCTGGCTCTTGGCATCATTTTACCCAGACGGACAGATATAGACTGGTCATCCCCTCCATGTGAGGCTAAGCAACCAGCAAAGTCTTTCCCAATGCAAGAACATCAGCAGGAACCTTGGCTTCAAGTCACAAGACTGGTGGCTCTAGAAGCTGGAGAAGACTGGAAAAGGCTTCTCCCTTAGATATCCTTTTAGAAAAGAATGAAGCTCCACTGAGTACTCCTTCTCCCAGGAGGCCCCCATCAAATTTCTGAGGTGATATTTTCTTTTTTCTTGTTGTTGTTGTTGTTGTTGTTGTTGTTTTGGTTTTTGGGCCAAACTGGCAGCACTCAAGGATTACTCCTGGCTCTGTGCTCAGAAATCCTGGCAGGCTCAGGAAACCATATGGGATGCCAGGGAACTAACCGGGGTTGGCAGCATGCAAGGCAAATGCCCTACCAAGTGCTATCACTCTGGCCCGTAAATGTGTATTATTATTTTTTTTTAAATATGGAATGCTTCACGAATTTGCGTGTCATCCTTGCGCAGGGGCGATGCTAATCTTCTCTATAGCGCTCCAATTTTAGCATATGTGCTGCCGAAGCGAGCACAAATGTGTATTATTTTAAGCCACCAACTGCGTGCTTGTTTTAGCCATAGGCCTGAATGAATATGTGAACTGAGCTTTCTGCCAGTCTTTGGAGTCACTCTATAGTTTCTCCATATTTGAGTGGCCCTGTTTTTTTAGCCACAGAACTTAAGAAGTAAAGTCGTTTGTGGTGGTGAAGTAGTCTGGGCCTAGTAGCTGTGTTAAGTGCACGTCAGAATGGTGGCACCATCTTAGGCAGCCTTGTTCAAGACACTTCACACATCAGTCTCAGTTTCCTCAAAGAATGAATGTGGAGGAGTGACATAGTACGTATCGGGCACTTCTGATGCTCTCTAACCAGCCTCCACTTAGCCAAGTAGCCCACTGACCTGAGCTGCATGCAGAGTCATTCACTGACCATCAGGCCTGCTGTATGCTCGCAGAGTCAGCAATGGTCCCTGAACAGGAAGGTTGTACACATGGTGATTAAGTGATTGAATGAAATATTCAGCAGTCCTTGATCTGAGTGTAGACACCATCTGGTGGCTCTGAAAGCTAGGCCAACTAGGAACATTTAATACAATGCTGCTCCTTTCCCAGCCACACTGGGATGGAGGGCAGGTCAGGTGTGGGATTAAGAGATTGAACAAACTCAGAGAGTAGTAAAAAGCAGGTGGTGTGAGCTGGAAGCTGAAAATGGTAAGAAACACATCACTCACCACAACTGGGGCAGTCCACAGTCTTGCTGGAGACCGCTCCAATATCAGGCCGTTGGAGCAGGTTTTATATTAATCCTCAAATTCAAGATATATATGAGGAGAATGCCGGGGGCTCAGCCTTGGCTCCAGCTTCCCAGTACTATGCTCAGACAATGCCAGCAGCAGTGCTGAGTGCTGGGTGGTATGGGAACTGATGTGGAGATCAGTCTCGGGACCCTGTGCTCTGGCCCCCTCAGCAGTCTCAAGTCCCAAAATAATTATGTATTGTTTAGTAATTTGTACTCAAAAACTTTTTTTCCTCCAAAAGCCAGTTTATTCCCTGGCAGAAAAGGGATAATAAATGCCTCTAGCACATAGTTTAACTCTCAGAGGTACTGAGATGAGAGGGGAGGAATCAGGGCCCATAGGTGTGATGATGACCTCTCTGGGAGCCTTCATCTATCACTGAGCTGAGAAAGGCATCTAGACACAATGAACTAGGCCCCTGCCTGCCCTCCCTGGATGCCAGCAGCAACCTCTCAGCTCCCTTCTATTCCTTATCATGGAGTATTCCTCCCAAAGAGTCAGGGTGAAATCAATCAATCTCTCTCTCTCTCTCTCTCTCTCTCTCTCTCTCTCTCTCTCTCTCTCTCTCTCTCTCTCTCTCTCTCTCTCTCTCTCTCTCACACACACACACACACACACACACACACACACACACACACACACACACACACACACCCTTTTGTCCTCTCTGCCTTACGGTGTTCATAAAGACAAAATGTAGGTGAGGACCTGAATGCAGCCAAGAAATAAAATGTTGGACATAAACTGGGATACAGAAAGGGGTATTGTGGGAAGGAGAGTAAGTACAACAGTAAAGCCGTTGCCTTCCTGGCCCTGGCCCTTGTTTGAAACTCTGACACTATTTATAGTCCCCAAGTACTGCCAAGGATCTCTAGTGAGCACAGAGCTAGGAATGGCCTCCAAACATATAGCAGGGTGTGGCCTAATCGCCCACCAAAGAGGGAGCACTGTTTCTAGAGATGAGTCATCTATAATGCACATAGCTTAGTGGATTATGAAACTAGAACTGGTCACAGGGCCACCAAAATCAATCAGAATGTCTCATCAAAATAGAAAGTAAGAGGGAGGGAACATTCAGAGCTATATCAAACTTGTTGGAATTTACTGCATTTATGTGTGTGTTTGGGGGGGAGGTACAACCTACCCTGGAAGGGGTCACAAGCTTCAAAGTGAGAATTTCATGCACGAAATCCTCTAGTCCTCACTTTGCCAATATACAATGATCACTCTGCTCACTAGAAAATAAAACCAACCTGAATCTTAACTTTTATCCTCCCTTCCTCCATACCAGTTCCCAAGAAAATCTGAACCAAGAAAATACAGTGAAAACCCCAATTCTGGGATTTTTGTTGATAGTGTGGGGCCATAGTTGGCAGTGCTCAGATATCATTCCTGGCTTTTTGCTTAGGAATAACTCCTAGACAGGGCTAAGAGCCATATGCTGGGGATCAAACCCAAGTCTGTTTGCCCTCTCTTCGGCCATGAAAAAAAACTTTTATTTTTAACCACATTTGCTTGAGAATGCTTTCTGGGTCATTTCTTTCTGAGTGAAAGAAGTAACTTTGTTAAGTCTAAAACAAAGGCAAGTTAACTGATTTGTAAAACTTAAGTATTGCTTCATTTTTACATAAATGCTATTTTAAAATGCTATATACTGCTGCTTTCCAAAACTAAAATAAAAGTTTTTTCCTATGTAAATTATCTTGTAACAATAACAATGTGTGGGTTGTAAAAGAAAAATATCTGGGAACTGAAGAAAATGCAGGAGATACAGTGCTTGTCTTGCATGTGGCCAAAGTACCATTCCAGTTTCTCCAAAACAAGAATGTCTGATAATTTGAAATTGTAATGGCAGGGGCTGGAGAGATAGCACGGAGGTAGGACATTTGCCTTGCAAGCAGAAAGATAGTGGTTTGAATCCCGGCATCCCATAAGGTCCCCTGAGCCTGCCAGGAACAATTTGAGTATAGAGCCAGGAGTAACCCTGAGATCTGCTGGTGTGACCCAAACACCAAAATAAATAAATAAATAAATAAATAAATAAATAAATAAATAAATAAATAAATAAATGCAGGCTGGAAGTGCAGCTCAATGGTAAAACACAGGGCTTGCAGGCAAGACACCCTGGACTTAAACCCAGCACCATGAAATATTTTTTCCAAATCCAAGCCACATTTTTGGGATTAGCTGTATCTTAGGAGGTCTAAGTCCTTCACGAGGGGTGGAGGGACGGGCCTCCACAGAGATTACCTTGCAGCCTTAAGAGCCGGGCTGGTAAGTGCAAAGGTTTTTTAAATTTGCTGTGAAACTGCGATATCTGCCATTACAGACCAGAGAGACACATTCACTGAACATCGCTGGAACCTTGGAATACCGATCTCAAAAGAAGAGCTATTTTGAGGCCAATAACAAGTACTTAGGAAACATGAGTAAAATGAGCTTTAGAGACAAGAAAACGATGAGGAGGCAATTACTGCTTCCTATGTAGCAGAAATGGTAATGCCAGTGCTGAAAATGTTTTCTGTGTGGCGGGAGTTGAAGAACAGTAAGGCTAAATCCCCAGAGGAGGGGATGCATGATAAGTTACCTCCAATGACTACACCCCCCACATTCACACTTATCCCCTAGCACTAAGTATACCCAGGGCTTCATGACCTGCCTGGGGAAACCTAACCACTGCTAGGTGCTTTCTGGTTGCTGGCCAGGATTTTTAAGGTGCCACTGTGCCTCAAAACTCCAACCACACAGCCGCCCCAGTCTAGCCTGAAAGAGCTCACTGGCTCTACAGGTGCATTTTTTCTGCTCTTTGCTATTGAATTAATAAATCAACTTGTTCTGGAAAAAAAAAAAGAAAAGCAGTACTCAAAGCACTCATCTTCTCAGAGATGCACCAAAGAGAGAGAAGATGCAACAAAGCAGGAAGTTGAACATCTGTGCACTGTCAGACTGGAGGATGAGGGACATATACAATCAATGAGCCAAGGAGGGACACACACAACCAATGAACTGCTTTGACTCTTGATGCCAAATCCTAGGATAACTGATGCTTTCCCAGAAAAATAAAAACTTACAGTATTCACTTTACAAGTACCTTTATGTGACTTTATGATTTCATCATCTCCATCATAAAACCTATGCTTCAAGGCTACATTTCTAGCCGGTTCCATCCCTTGGCATTACATATGATGCTGAACATCAACAAGAATGATCCTGAGCTCAGAGTCAGGGGCTACAAGGTGTGGTCCCCAATTCCCACCCCCAAGTCAAAATCATCCTTCCCTGCATAAATACTGAAGAGCTCATTATTGGACACAGCAAATATGAGTGCTGGTCACATCCCACTCTTGGTTGTATAGAGATGCTTGCACCACTGATAATTACCATTTTTATTTTAGGGAGTAGTTTAGTAATAATTGCTACAACTTCTAGGTACTCTGTTCCTGACACTGTGAGAAGTAGTTTCACATATTGGTTAAACTTCTCCATCAACCTTTGAAGGAATTACTATTAGTCAAACTCAGAGATGAAGGATACATTGGGAGAGGGTAGAAGGACTCTGGTACAGGATTACAAAGGACTCAGTGGCAGCCCAGAAGCCCAGCCAGGCTTCATCAGAACCCGAGTACTTCTGGCCTGATCTTTATACCCATTATGCTCCAATCTCCTGCCTCAAATTTAGGGTTGCTGGTTACACCTCAGTGATCCCCTGGATTCACAGTGTAGAATTTAAGAAAATCAATGATCCCCTGAACTCACAGTGTAGAATTACTAGAAATTAAAATGCTGGCTTAAAGAAGAGAGTACATGGATAAGGCACTCCCTTACATGTGGCTGACCTGGATTCGAGCCCTGTCGGAAGCAAGGTCTGAGCACAGCAAGGTGTGGCCCAAATACCAAGAAAATGAAAATGCTTTCAATTCAAGAATGAGAACATTCTCTTTTAGACTGGCACATATGATTTTCCTTATTCCTGTATTCATGGTTTTTGATATTTTCACATGCCTTTCTAGGGTTGTAACAAATAGCATTTATGCTTTAGAAGACCTTTAAAGGTCTAAGGCTTCTGCCATTCTATGAGGAAAGACAGTGCAAGGGGAAGGCATTTGCCTGGTGCACAGCTCACCCCGGTTCCACCCCTTGGCACTACATATGGTGTTGAACATCAACAAGAGTGATCCTGACCTCAGAGTCAAACGCCACAAGGTGTGGTCCCCAATTCCCACCCCCAAGTCAAAATCATCCTTCCCTGCATAAAAACTGAAGAGTTCATTACTGGACGCAGCAAATATGAGTGCTGGTCACACCCCACTCTTGGTTGTATAGAGATGCTTGCTTTCTAGGGAGATAGACACCTACCATGTGCCTCCTCCATTGAAGAGTGATGATCACATGTGGTGGGTGACACACCGAAGATACTAAACAGCCACTTAGTTTTGTTTAGTAGTTTAGCTTAGGTTTAGTTTAGGTTTAGGTTTGGCTTGGTTTGGTTTAGTTTAGGTTAGGTTAGTTTACTAAGGCACTGTTCAAGGCAGAGGATGAGTGGTGAGAGAGGGAAGGAGGAACATTTGTTGAGGCAAAGAAGCTTTTGCTCCACTGACTGGCATTCAGAACTGCTGACTCAGGAGAGAAAAGCCTTCTAAATTCTCTGCAGGCCAAGCACCCCCTCTTCCTGTCACCAGCAGGGAGCATGTGAGTATAACATCTCCCTCATCTGTCCCCTTATTGACAGTGATGGAGACAAAGGGCCCTGTGTGCCCCAAGGAAATGACAGTGGTATGATTAGAGCAAGGTCTCCAGGAATTCGTACATAAACTATGGGTGATTATGAACAAAATAAAAACAGTTACCTTTCTTGAACTTATGTATAGGAAGCTTCTTAAGTTGATCTTTACGTAATCTGTTTCTTCTAGCTCTGTGTCTGTCCTGGACAAATTTTGTGATCTAAAAAAAAAAAAAAAGTCAGATATTAAACACAAATACAAAGTGGTCATTAAAATTATGTCTTTGAAGTTTCTGCAGAAAAGGTTTAAGTTAAAGCACACCTAAATGCAGTGGTGCTCATTAAAGCATTAAATTATATTGATGATTAAGTTATCCCTTAAGTGAGCCTTTGACTTTTTATTCATGGACCTAAGTTTTCTTCAACTGGCTCTCAGGAACATTCTAAATGATAGCTATCTATCTGCAAAACTACAAATGGCAGTTCACAGACCTGAGCCCACTTGGTCAAGAACAAGAGGGCAAGAATTCCTAGACACTAGTTTGACTTCATGCAGTTGGGAGATGTGTTCTGAGCTTCAGAAGCAAATGGACAGAATTGATACAGAATACCTGTATTTCAAAATGTGGGGGAAAAAAAATCTGAAAAAAATGCAACTATGATTATGACGTATGCAAGAATGAAAGAAGGCAGGTCAGGACAAAATGCTACTTTTGTCCACTAATTATAAAAAAACAACAACTGACTACTTCAAAGTTAAGGGCTTCAGTCCTCAGAAGACATAGAAAAAAACAAGTCATTGTCTTGGAAAAGCTTGCAAAATGCTTGCATAAGCAGTTAGTGAGGGGTCTGCATTGAAAACAGACAAAGAGGGGCCGGGCGGTGGCGCTAAAGGTAAGGTGCCTGCCTTGCCTGCGCTAGCCTTGGACGAACCGTGGTTCGATCCCCGGCGTCCCATATGGTCCCCCAAGCCAGGAGCAACTTCTGAGCACATAGCCAGGAGTAACCCCTGAGCGTTACTGGGTGTGGCCCAAAAACCAAAAAAAAAAAACAACAGACAAAGAACTCAAAACTGGGCATGAAGAAAACAAGTAACCCCACAGAAAAGGGGGGCAAGATATTTTAAAAAATACTTCATGGAGAGGTGAATATTCTTAGTCAATAAAAAATGAGAATTCAAACTACCTTAGGCCTATTTGAATAATGAAAACTAAAATGGATGATAGTAAATATAATGGCCTGACACTTGACACACTGCTGGTCAGATATTAAAATTGGTTTCTTACATTTTAAACATTTACCATAAAACCGAAATATTCCGCTCTTCTTCCTCTCTCCTCTCAACAACCAGAAGTTTATATAGATGTAAAAACTAACCTCAGTTGTCATACTGAATTTATGGGCAAGAGCCCCCAATAGGAAAAAAAACAGAATAGGGGCCGGAGAGAGAGCATGGAGGTAAGGCATTTGCCTTTCATGCAGAAGGTCATTGGTTCGAATCCTGGCATCCCATATGGTCCTCCGAGCTTGCCAGGAGCGATTTCTGAGCATGGAGCCAGGAGGAACCCCTGAGCACTGCCCGGTGTGACTCAAAAACAAACGAACATAAAAAAAGGAGGCCGGGTGGTGGCGCTAGAGGTAAGGTGCCTGCCTTGCCTGCACTACTAGCCTTGGACGGACCGCGGTTGGATCCCCCGTTGTCCCATATGGTCCCCCAAGCCAGGAGCGACCTCTGAGAGCATAGCCAGGAATAACCCCTGAGCATCACCAGGTATGGTCCAAAAACCAAAAAAAAAAAAAACAAAAAAAAAAAAAAACAGCATAACATCCAACAGGGAAACAGAGAAACGGAATTGGTATAACTGGGCAATCAAAAGTGAGTAGTTAGGGGCCGGAGAGATAGCATGGAGGTAAGGCGTTTGCCTTTCATGCAGAAGGTTTGAATCCCGGCATCCCATATGGTCTCCCGTGCCTGCCAGGAGCAATTTCTGAGCTTGGAGCCAGGGATAACCCCTGAGCACTGCCGGGTGTGACCCAAAAACCAAAAAAAAAAAAAAAAAAAAAAAAAAAGTGAGTAGTTAGTATTCCCAGTGATATATGAATTTGTTATTTCGGAAAAAAGTAGGTGGATGCTGAAAGGCATAACTTATGATTCCATTTACATAAAGTTGTAGAAAATGCAAAGTAACCTAGACTGCCCCAGAGTAGACCTATGGTTGTCTGGGAGAACAGGGGAGATGTGAGGAGAGTGGAAGGAAGAGTCAAAGGGAGGCATCATCACCAGCCAGGACGTGTGAGGCAGCCTCAGAGTTCACTGCTCTCTCTTTCTTCTGACTCGGGATGATGATGGCTCCAACACATGCATGTGTAAATACATGGATCAAGGTCTACACTTTACTCTTGCATACCTTATTGTGCATTATTATTAGGTGAATAATGGCCATTGGAAGAAAACAATATAACTTTTTTTTTAACAAAGGGAAAATAAGTAAAAACATAGTATTGTAAAAAAGCATAGAAGGCCAAAAAGCTAAACTCAAAATGCTAAACACATGATTTGCATGGCGGCCTGGGATCACTTCTAGGTGTCACATGGTCTCTAAGTACTACAGCTGGGTATGCTGTAGTACAGCAGTGTGGGGGGAAGTAATATGAAAGTAAAACAATAGAAATTAGTCCAAATTTATGTCTAACCTCAATAAATACAAATGGAGTAGATTTACCACCTTTTGAAAAAGTATCTGTTGGGACCAGAGAGACAGTAGAGCAGGCAGGGTGCTTTCTTGCACACAACTGACCTGTATTCAATAACTGGTACCCCATATGGTCCCTCAAGTCTGCCCAGAGTAATTCCTGAGTGCAGAGCCAGGAGTAACACTTGAGCATTTCCAAGTATAGCCCCAAACTTAAACCAAAACCAAAAAAGGAAAAAAAGCTAGCAGGACTGAAATATAAGAGTACAGTACAGCACAATATTTAATACTGGAGTATTAAATAGTACAGGGGCTACTATTGCATGCAGCTGACTCCAGTTTGATCTTTGGTACCACATACAGTCTCCTGAGCACAAAGTAGGGAGTATTGTTTCTCTGGTCCCTGATCACATAATTTTGACACAGATTTTATTTTGCTTTTTTCAGAATTAGTTATATAAATAGACTCATGATATATGTGCTCCTGTGAAAGTTTTTTCTCCCTCAATACAGTGCTTTTAAGAGTAATTCACATAAAAACAATACCACCACAAAAAAGAGTAATCCATAACACTCCAAAAAACTTTTTTTTTGTTTTTGGGCCACACCCGGCATTGCTCAGGGGTTCCTCCTGGCTGTCTGCTCAGAAATAGCTCCTGGCAGGCACGGGGGACCATATGGGACACCGGGATTCGAACCAACCATCTTTGGTGCTGGATCGGCTGCTTGCAAGGCAAACGCTGCTGTGCTATCTCTCCGGGCCCTGTAAAAAACTCTTTAAAGCTCTTTTACCTACCATGAAAATTACTATCAGGATGAGACAGATGCCAACTATGATAAGGAATGGGATCAGGTAGTATTCCAGTGGAAGACTGAATTCTGGAACTAGGATAATGTGGCCCCTGAAACGAAATAAAAATAAATTACCATAAGTAAAGAGTTGCCATGTCATGACATTATAAATATATTTTTAAAAGGCATTTGGCATTTCAAATCTCCATTTTGTTTAAAACAGACAACACCCTAAAATACATATTAAGACATACAGAATTCTTACAGATGAGGAAATGAAGTAAAGGAAAGTATTAATTAGTCTTAGAACCACACGAAGGTGAACGACAAATAATTTCACATAACAGCTTAAAGCCACAAGAGCCAAATTCCCTTCCCCAACTTTATGAAGATATTCTGTGCTTATCGCATGTAGGCTACAATTAAACATCAAAAATCTACCGAGAAAGGGCCAGGGTGATAACAGAGGGCAAGACGCTTACCTTGTAAGCGGCCGACCCAGGTTCAATACCTAGCATCTCATAAGGTCCCCTGAGCTCTGCCAGGAGTAATCACTGAGCACAGAGCTAGGAATAACCCTTGATAACTGCCTGGGTGTGGCCCCAAAACAAGCAAACAAAAACGTCTACAGGGAAAAAAAGGAGAAAGTGAACAGAAAATCTTTCCTTTCCAAGCACGTCCAGACCCACAGATTCTTGGATGAAACCCAGAACAGAGCTGGGCTGCATTAGAAAGTCAGTGGGAGGCATGCATCAAAGCCCTGGATTTTACTAGCTGCTAGAAAATGCTGACTCACTCTCTTAACTCTCAGTGTTCAGCCCCTTCCTGCCTTTTTTCTTTTTAGGGGATAGAAGGGAGGGGATTCCTGTACCGGGTAGGAGCAATGAAGTGCCAATCAATTATTATTATTATTATTATTATTATTATTATAAATTTTTATTTAAGCACCATGATTACAAGCTTGTTTGTAGTTGGATTTCAGTCATAAACAAAATACCCCCCTTCACCAGTGCAACATTCCCACCACAAATATCCCCTCCTCTCCACCCATTATTTTCTTCTTTTTAAACATGGAACGCTTCACGAATTTGCGTGTTATCCTTGGGCAGGGGCCATGCTAATATCATTCCAATTTTAGTATATGTGCAGCCGAATGAGCACTGTGCCTAAGTTTGCTTCATTCTATGTCCCACAGTGCTGAGATGAGAGAATTTTTATTACAAATCAAGTTTTTAAAAAATTGAAAGTAGGGGACCAGAGAAATAGCACAGTGGGTAGGGCATTTACCTTGCATGTGGCCAAACCAGATTGGGGCATCCCATATGGTCCCCCAAGTATGCCAGGATTGATTTCTGAGTGCAGAGCCAGAAATGACCTTTGAAAGCAGCTGGGTGTGGTCCCAAAACAAACAAACAAACAAACAAACAGAAAGGAAACATGTCCTCATTGTAAAAGTGTGTCACTAGGGCCAGGTGGATGGTTCAAAGCACTAGAACAGGTTCAGTTCCCAGCACCACACCACCAGAAGTGATCCCTGTCAACCTACTTGCTTAACATGTCATTTTAGGTGTTGTATTTCTCTCCTCAATTTTCAGCAATGTGAATGAATACCTTGATCTCTTGGACATGAATATTTCTTCAACACATGATCATATACAGAGGTAACAGTATAATACAGCACATTAAAATCAGAGTGACAGCAAGAAATGTTTTTTTTTTTCCTTTTGGTTTTTGGGCCACACCCGTTTGATGCTCAGGGGTTACTCCTGGCTATGCGCTCAGAAGTTGCTCCTGGCTTGGGGGACCATATGGGACGCTGGGGGATCGAACCACGGTCCATCTAAGGCTAGCGCAGGCAAGGCAGGCACCTTACCTCTAGCGCCACCGCCCGGCCCCAAGAAATGTTTTTGAGGCCAATGTTCATTCTAAACTTGATTTCAAGTAATGCTACATAATTCTGCTCTGTGAAAAAGGACGTTAAAACTAAGTTTTTAACATCCGTTGCTTACCCTTTTTCATATGAGAATTCCTCTTTCAGTGAATTTGCTGAAGATTCGCCAATAAAAACGGACGGAATGCTAATTTTCTTTAGCACATCAACTATATAATAAAATAAAATTAATAAAAATTATTCTTAAAAATCTCATCCTTAGTGTAGAAACAAGTTAACCTTCCCCATAACATCAAATGCAATCTGAACATATTCCAACAGCAGGTTTATCATTAGCCATTATAAAAACTAGTATTCTCTCTATAAATATGCATTGCCATATATACACCTATGACATAAACAGATAATTCTGATTTCTAACATCTCTATTTGATAAATTCTTTGTAAATATAATTAACTCTTAAGGAAAGAAAAAAGGAGGAAGAAAAAAATTTTTTCCTATTAATTCTTAAATGACAAAGTATATAAAAAAGCCTTTTTTACATACCCATTTCCAGGAGCAGTCAAAGAATGTAAGGAAAGACCAGTTTACAATGGCTTGAAGAATGACCCCCCCCACACCCACACACACATACACGTATCTATTTTTTATTTTATTAATTTAAAATAATTTCAAAATCATAAACATGCATGCAGTTAGGCCTCAGTCAAACAGCCCCCTTCACCTGTGCAACATTCCCACCACCAATGCCCCATCTCCCTCCTTCCCACAACACCTGTAGATGAGACAGATATTGTACTTCTCTTACTCATTACCATACTTATGATAGTTATTAGTATACTTATTTCTCTAACTGTACTCATCACCTTTGTGGTAAAGCTTCATATCATGAGCCAGTCCTTTCAGCCCTCATCTATACACCTATACAGGGAATAGGTAAGCTAGGTAAATTTCTACTTCCTCCTAAGCCTGCAGTTATGAGTGAAGTTCTGTGTTTTGGACTGGTCTTAAGAAATATGAGGGGCCAGCGAGGTGGCGCTAGAGGTAAAGGTGTATGCCTTACAAGCGCTAGCCAAGGAAAGGACCACGGTTCGATCCCCTGGCGTCCCATATGGTCCTCCCAAGCCAGGGGCAATTTCTGAGGCGTAGCCAGGAGTAACCCCTGAGCATCTAATGGGTGTGGCCCGAAAAACCAAAAAAAAAAAAAAAAAAAAAAGGAAATATGACTCTACATCCATATACAAAACCAAAACCAAACATGGGGTGGGGGAGGGAAATCTTTGTAAAAATTACTCATCCCTCATGAAGAAAAAGAACAAGGGACTGGAGAGATAGCATGGAGGTAAGGCATTTGTCTTGCATGCAAAGGACGGCGGTTCGAATCCCGGCATATGGTCCCCCGAGCCTGCCAGGAGTAATGCCTGAGCGCTGCCAGGTGTGACCCAAAACTCAAAAAAAGAAAAAGAACCAGTCTCTTAATGTTACTAAAATAATATTAATTTTAAAAATACTTTTTAAATGCTGAGTTCAATGAACAGGCCTGATTTTAGAAAAAAAAATCCATTGTAAAATTTTTTCAAGCATAGCAGAGAAGGAAAATCCATTGCAAAGGGAGAAAAGTAGGATTTTTAGAAATATTTAAGGCTGGGGGCCTGAGAGATAGCACAGCAGCGTTTGCCTTGCGATCCAGGACCTAAGGTGGTTGGTTCGAATCCCGGTGTCCCATATGGTCCCCGTGCCTGCCAGAAGCTATTTCTGAGCAGACAGCCAGGAGTAACCCCTGAGCACCACCGGGTATGGCCCAAATACCAAAAAGAAAAAAGAAAAAGAAATATTTAAGGCAGCTAAAAGAAAATGCACAAAGCTTTAGAAAAAGTCTCTAAAGTACTACTGAGAGGGGCCGAAGCAGAGGCGCAAGGGGTAAGGCATCTGCCTTGCCTGAGCTATCCTTGGACAGACCACGGTTTGATCCCCTGGTGTCCCATATGGTCCCCCAAGCCAGGAGTGATTTCTGAGCACATAGCCAGGACTAACCCCTGAGTGTCACCAGGTGTGGCCCAAAAACAAAAACAAACAAGTACTACTGAGAAAGTAGCTATTATTACATAAGGAGAAAGAATTTAGGCAAGACCAAACAGGATAAGGTTTGTTTTTTAAATTAATAAGCATTTTCATTAGAGCACTGTGAGATACAGTGACAAAGTTGTTCATGATTGAGTTTCGGTCCTACGACACCTAATGCCCATCTCTTCACCAGTGCACATCTCCCACCACTAATATCCCCAGTTTCTCTCTGGTCCTCCTCTATTGAAGCCTCATCCCCCACTCTTTCTCCCTAGGTAACTTGACCTTACCTGCAAGACCCCGCCCATTCCTGGGAGGGGTCTTGGAAAAGGTAGATAAGGTATGGACCAGAAGGGATTGGGGCTTTTGGCTGGCTCTCGCGCTTCTGGTCTTTGGCCAGCAAGGAGGTGAAAGGGAAGATGGCTGAAAGGAGTTAAGAGGCAGGGCTAGCTAAGAATGGCTGAATGCTTGAAAGGTCATGATATAGGCCACACACATGTGGTGAATAGAGCATGAATAAAGTTGATGCTTCCTGATGCCTGTCTCTGGATGAGTCTGATTCCACCGTTCACCTAAACCTGGGACTGGCCAGCTGAATGGGAGTTGCGGAGCCACGTGGCCTGGGATGGCAGAGAAAGATCCCTCCATCCATCGCCATCCAGCACTATCGCTAATTATTTAATTCTACACTCTCTGGTCCTCCTCTATTACCTCCCCCCATCTTCCTGTTAGGCACTGTGGTTTGCAGTACTGTTACTGAAGGGTACCATGCATATCACTTTACCTCCATTCAAGCGCCCAGTTCTTGTCCAGAGTCATCATTTCCAACTATTGTTGTTGTAGTGGTCCCTGGTCCCTTCTCTGCCTTATCTGCACTCCCCTGTGATTTGCGGTAAGCTTCCTACCATGGATTAGTACCCCTGGCTCTCATCTCTGCTGTCTTTGGTTATTATTATCATACTATCTATTTTTTTTAATATCCCACAAATGAGTGTGATCATTCTATGTCTATCCCTTTCCCTCCAAGAACAAGTTCTGAATTTGTGGGAATTCTGGGTAGGAATGACATCCCATAAGTCCAGGGAGCAAAGGCATTTGAGATTCACCACTGGAGGCTGACCACAGAGTTATTAAATAAAGGCGATACAACAACAAAAAGTGAATGACCAAAAGGGAAAAGTCAATTTGTCTTTATATATAATATATATTTATTGTTCATACAAGCAAAAAATGCCTGTCCTGCAAGAAAACAGAGCACAACCAAAATCTATCTCACCCAAAGATAAAGGCTTTATCTGCAGTGATAAACAGTTGGGTAAGTTTCAACAAATACATAAGATTATGTAACTACCACCACACTAAGATGAAGACTGTCAGGTTCCTAATTTCCTCATCCCCCTGCTCTGAGCTCAGCAGCCAATGGTGTGCTATTGTTTTCTTCTAATAAAGAGGTCAGAATCCATATGTCCCTGAGTAGATCACCTTCCCTTATTGCACAAATTGCTATGCTTTATGCAAATACAACCATAATCATTCATTCCACACATTCATTCTCTCTCCCTCTCTCTATATTACATGCACAAACACACACACACACACACACACACACACACACACACACACACACACACCCCAATCAAGAACCAAAATTCTGAGCAATGCTTGAAATACACTAACTCAGAGTAAAAGCAGGGATATGTGAATATAGGGTTACTTGCTACTTTTGCTATTTTGATTTTTTTCTGAAGAGCAGACATCACAAACAGGTCTTATAGCATTACAAAGACAGCCAGGTGTTTCAGGTTACAAAATTGTGCTTGCAGGTGGATGATTGCTCACAGGGCTGGCATGCACCTTGCATACTTCCACTTTGATTCTTTACCCCAAAGAAGCAGGGAGCTTCCTTGAAGCACTAATGAGCATGACCAAAACCAAAATTCTTCTTTTTTTTTGGGGGGGGGGGGGTTTGGGCCACACCCAGCGGTGCTCAGGGGTTACTCCTGGCTGTCTGCTCAGAAATAGCTCCTGGCAGGCATGGGGGACCATATGGGACACCGGGATTCGAACCAACCACCTTTGGTCCTGGATCGGCTGCTTGCAAGGCAAACACCGCTGTGCTATCTCTCCGGGCCCTCAAATATAGCTCTTGAGAAGGACTCAAGAGTTACAAAATCCTCGAGTTAACTGGGCTTAATATGTAGCAAATCCACTTAGAACTTTCTTAAAAGTATGCAGCAAATTCCAGGGGAGGATCAGTAAGATAGCATTGGAAAGGTGTTTGCCTTAAATGTGGCTGACCAGGGTTTGATGTCCTGGCACTACACATGGTCCCATGAGCCCTGCCAGGAATGATCCCTCAGCACAGGGCCAGGAATAAGCCCTAAGCACTGCTGGATTTCACGTTAGGACTTTTTTTACTTCTATAATACATGCTCTGTTTTCTAGGAGTGTATAGTCACAAATGTCACTGAACAAGAATGGATCATATGCAGTAAGAATTTGGGGCCGGTGAGGTGGCGCTAGCCAAGGAAGGGCCGAGGTTCAATCCCCTGGCGTCCCATATGGTCCCCCCAAGCCAGGGGCAATTTCTGAGCGCTTAGCAGGAGTAACCTCTGAGCATCAAACGGGTGTGCCCCCCCCATAAAAAAATTAAATTAACAAAGAAAAAGAATTACTATAAAGAGCATTGTTAAAGGCAAAGAAAAGTGTTTCACCAATAACTGTTACCTGGAGAGTAAAATCCCTTTCACTATCTTTCTAATTTGCACCAAAACAATGCTTGTTCAACTTTCTGAGAAAATGTATAACCCGTTAAAGGGCACAGAATATATTAAACAATAATGATTTACTCATAAAGATAAAAATAATACAAAATATAAAGAAATCAGGGGCCAGATAATACAGTGCGTAGGGCCTTTCCTTTGCATGCAGCCAACCCAGGTTCAGTCTCTGACATCCGATATGGTCAGTCCCTGAGCCTTCCAGGAGTGATCCCTGAGCACTGCCAGGTGTGGCCCAAAAAAAAAAAAAAAACAAAAAAAAAAAAAAAGAAATTAACTAAAAACTGTATTATTAATTTCTTTTCTTAATTTCCTGTGACTGTCTCAGATCACAGTATGGGTATAAAGGGAAAGAGCTGGCCATGGATGTGGCATGGTGATGGTGAACACTTGCCAGGTAGGTAGGTGTGAAGCCCAGGTTTGATCTGCAGCACAGGGCAGATTATTTCTGAATATATATTCTATTCAGACAAAACAAAAAGGCAAGTCTTATTTCTCCTGGCCATAAATCCAAAATAACTCTCATTGAGAATGTGTTACTACAAGTAGAAATGGGTAACTGCAAAAGCTTCCCATGTAATAGCTCTGTCCCTAGCTTTGTCTGTTCCAAACTCTTGCTTAAATGTATCTCTCAATGGACCTTAGGTACAAGGAGTATGGAGATGATTTACTAAAACAAACAAACGAAAACTTAATCAAAAACACTGATGCTGGGGTTGTGTTCAGCATAGGTTATCTACTTCGATGTAGCTGGTATCATAGATGGTACCCCACACACTAGGGATGTATCCTCTTAGCCCCTAGAAAAGTATTGTGAGGGGCCGGCGAGGTGGCGCTAGAGGTAAGGTGTCTGCCTTGCAAGCGCTAGCCAAGGAAGGACCGAGGTTCGATCCCCCGGCGTCCCATATGGTCCCCCTAAGTCAGGGGGGATTTCTGAGCACATAGCCAGGAGTAACCCCTGAGCGTCAAACGGGTGTGGCCCAAAAACCAAAACAAAAAAAAAAAAAAAAAGAAAAGTATTGTGAAAGTCTTAGTGCTCTGTCGGGGAGCTGGCACAGTATTAAAGCACTTGCCTTACTTACGTGAGGTCCTGGGTTCAAGGCCTAGCATTGCACAGTCTTCTAAGCACTGAGATGGGGGAGTACACCCAAACACCATCTCATGTGGCCCCCAAACAAAAAATAAATAAATAAATAAATAAAATTATCCTAGTGCCGTAGAGTATTGGCACTTAAGAGAATGCATGTAGCCTGAGTCATTATCTGATGAGGGCAGTTAATTCACTAAAATTGACTTCTCATTAAAATTCTCTCTACAGCTAAGACCAATAGTTGGGAGACATCCCCAGTCTGTATGAACTACAGCAGGTGAATACAGAGTAAAGGGCTAATGAACTATTACTGTCACAAAGCAAACATGGCTTTGAAACTCAAAGAAACACAGCAGTGACTTTGTGTAGTGATGCATCTATACCCACCACCAGTCCATAGAACAGCACTGGTCCATGGGTGTAGAAAGGTTAAAAAAAAAAAAACACTGGTTATCACTGCCTTGCTGTGACCAAGCAGTGTGTGTGGCAGGAAATATCTGTATAAAAAGGTTGAAGATGGGGCCGGCGAGGTGGCGCTAGAGATAAGGTGTCTGCCTTGCAAGCTCTAGCCATGGAAGGACTGTGGTTTGATCCCCTGGCGACCCATATGGTCCCCCCAAGCCAGGTGCAATTTCTGAGGCCTTAGCCAGGAGTAACCCCTGAGCACCAAATGGGTGTGGCCCCAAAAAAAAACAAAAAAAAAAAAGAAGGTTGAAGACACTAATTTAGTGGGTCCATTTATCCTAAAATTTAATGCTATGAATTGCCAAGTAAATCATATCCATGCGCACTCGCGCTCGAGCACACGCACACACACACACACACACACACACACACACACACACACACACACACACACACACTTATTCTACCCCATCTTAATTCCACATGTCTCCATTTAAAGTTCTGATTTTCCTTCATTGTTTGATCCCAAGATACTCCTGTCCCCAAGCAAACCTATGTTCTAAAAAGAAACACGTAAGTGCCATCAAGTCCACTTCTTCTACTGCAAATGAAGCTGCCCCAAAGGGGGTGGGGGAGGAGGGGCTGGAAAATACTGCAGCAGGGAAGAGATTTTGCAAATACTAAGCAAGAGGAGAAGTGTGTTAAGTGTCCGTTTTGAGTACTCTGTCAAACAGGAGAGAAGAAAAGTGATACCTGTACTTACTGTCGTTGGATCCCATGCTAATGAGGTCATCGGAGTCGACATTATGAACTATGGCCGCTCTGTACCCGGCCCGCTGGGCATTTAGGACCTTCAAGTCAGAAAGAGGCACAGGGTGAGCACAAACTCAGGAGCATGCAGTCGGTCCCATGAAGTGTTAACCACCAAGCCCAGTCATTCCCACATTCCCAGGACTGGATTTTGTGTGTACAGGAAGATCCCATGATGTCTTTTAAAGATGAAAAATGCTTTCAGATTTGTAACTAAGGACCTCTTTAAATAGTATCATGATTTCACTCACATAATTAAGAGAAACGAGCAGCAATGTGACAGCCCTCTCCAGCTCTGACAGGAGAAGAGGCCATAGGCCCTGAAGAACCAAATCCACCTTCTCTGCTCATTTATGGGTTCAGCTCAGACTCATGATTTTCCTCCACACCTTCAGTCTAACCATCACTAAAGCAGGAATAACAACGCGTTTAGACCTAAGAACCCAGGAAGTTCACCATCTTTTACACTGGTGGGAACAAAGAGAATACAGATGGGGATTAAGGCGCTTGCTCTACACACAGCTGATCCCAGTTGTACCCCAGTGCCCACACAGGATTCCTTGAGCACCATCAGGACCAAAATTCCTTTCTAAAGTTTGAGAATAACAAGAGGCCGATCAATCGCATGCTCTGCATGCGGTTGGACCAGGTTAGATCCTCAGCATCCAGGTGGTCTCCCGACCCCAGCCTGCCAGGAAAGTTTTCTGAGTGTAGAACCAAGAGTCCCCCTGAGCATCACTGGGTGTGGTCCAAAAACCAAAAACAACAACAAAAAGTAAAAGTTTAAAAAAAAATTGGAAATAACTAAAATTATCTCCAGCTAGGAGGACTCGGGCAACAGATAGGTGCTGGGGAGTGAACCCAGGTCAGCTGCATGGAAGAAAAGTGCCCTACCTTTTTTTTTTTTTTTTTTGGGGGGGGGTCCACACCCGGCAGTGCTCAGGGGTTACTCCTGGCTGTCTGCTCAGAAATAGCTCCTGGCAGGCACGGGGGACCATATGGGACACCGGGATTCGAACCAACCACCTTTGGTCCTGGATCGGCTGCTTGCAAGGCAAATGCCGCTGTGCTATCTCTCCAGGCCCGGGAAGAGAAGTGCCCTACCTACTATACTATTGCTTCAGCCCCCATCTACTGAATTGTCCTTAAAGCTAAAGTCCAAAATAGTAATCTTTGTACTTGAAAAAAAGAGCTGGACATAAGGCAGAATTTTCTTACGCCAAAAAGAAAAAACAAACAAACAAACAAAAAACCCACACATCTAAGCTACATCTATGACCTTTGGACAACTAGTAAGAATTGAGGGAGGGCCCGGAGAGAGAGCACAGCGGCGTTTGCCTTGTAAGCAGCCGATCCAGGACCAAAGGTGGTTGGTTCGAATCCTGGTGTCCCATATGGTCCCCCGTGCCTGCCAGGAGCTATTTCTGAGCAGACAGCCAGGAGTAACTCCTGAGCACCGCCGGGTGTGGCCCAAAAACCAAAAACAAAAACAAAAAACAAAAAAGAATTGAGGGTGATGTCTCTACTGGCATATTAGTTTAAATGAAAACCCAAATGGTTGAAAATTTTATATGCACACACAAAAAATGTTAGTTTTGAATACTTAAGTACTCTATGCTTTAAACAATTTCGATTTTTTTAACATTTAACATGTTTAAACATTTAAATATTAAAAGAGTAAGCAACTCTTGAAATCAGTCCCCTCTTTCAAAGTACTTAATACTTAACATTTTTAAATATCAGGGATATTAACTTTTCAAATAATTCAAAAACTAATTTCCTGGGGCCAGAGAGATAGCATGGAGGCAAGGTGTCTTGCATGCAGAAGGTCGGTGGTTCGAATCCCAGCATCCCATATGGTCCCCAAGCCTGCCAGGAGCGATTTCTGAGCATAGAGCCAGGAGTAACTCTTTTTTTTTTTTTTTTTTGGTTTTTGGGCCACACCCTGTGACGCTCAGGGGTTACTCCTGGCTATGCGCTCAGAAGTTGCTCCTGGCTTCTTGGGGGACCATATGGGACGCCGGGGGATCGAACCGCGGTCCGTCCTAGGCTAGCGCAGGCAAGGCAGGCACCTTACCTCCAGCGCCACCACCCAGCCCAGGAGTAACTCTTGAGCGCTGCCGGGTGCGACCCAAAAGCCAAAATAATAATAATAATAATAATAATAATAATAATAATAATAATAATAATTTCCTTGGGTAAAATACCAATCTTTGTTATCAGCATTATAATAAATCAAATCTTCACTGTAATGAAATAAAAATGAAAGCAGAGTCCTGTTCCTAAGAGAAAGAAAGCCCCTCCCAAAAGTTGAGTTCCCAAGAGTGAAATGTCCAAACATTTTGACAGAACAGACACAACAAATTTGCAGGTCAAAGAAATGAGACTCCGAAGCAATGGCACAGCAGTAGGGCATTTGCCTTGCATGCAGTTGACTCAGGACAAACCAACCGCAGTTTGAGCCCCGTTGTCCCATATGGTCCCGTAAGCCAGGAGCGATTTCTGAGAGCATAGTTAGGAGTAACCCCTGAGCGTCACCAGGTATGCCCCCCCAAAATTAAAAAAAATAAAAGAAATGTGAGGCCAAAGTGATAGATGGAGGTAAGGCATTTGCCTTTCATGCAGAAGGTCGGTGGTTTGAATCCTGGCATTCCATATGGTCGTGCCTGCCAGGGGTGATTTCTGAGTGCAGAGCCAGGAGTAACCCTGGAGCGCTGCCGGGTGTGACCCAAAAACAAACAAACGAACAAAAAGAAATAAAGAAAGAAATGAGACTCATTATTCAAACCCAAGCCACTTGGGTTTCTGAAAGACAAAAATTTTCCACTGTCACTGGGAAGCCAAGAACTTGAGTGCTTCAAAAACCTGAGCAATATTTCCCCAGAGTTCAATTCTGGCTGTCGTACATAGAAAGGAGTGGGGTGTGGGGTGGGCGATGTGGTTCTTTATGCAAGAAACTTCCAAGCAACAAATGTGCTTCAGATCTACAAATCTGCATATGCAGATACCTCAATATTTTACAATAGTATCATCTCAGTAATATTACAGGATGGGAAAGTTGCACCAAAATCTACCCATCTGAGTGAATATAAAGTTACTTAGAAGATTCAAATTGCTCCAACCACAGTCTAGTAAATCCTTTATCATGGACTTTAGTGACACCATAGAAAGAATAATTATTTCAAACTGTTCTCTGTTGACCTAAGTTTTGGTAATTCCACGTGCCTCTACGCTGTGACAAACAACATGAAGTAAAGTTGGTTTGCATGGGGCCAAAGAGATAGCACAAAGGTAGGGCATTTGCCTTGCAAGCGGCCAACCCAGGACCAATGGTGGTTCTAATCCTGGCATCCCATATGGTCCCCCCCACCCCACCCCACCCCTACCCCCATGCCTACCAGGAGTGATTTCTGAGCACATAGCCAGGAGTAACCCCTGAGTGCCACCGGGTGTGGCCCAAAAACAAAAAACAAACAAAACAAAACATGGAGGCAAGCTACAGTGGTGGATGGAAGATTGGGGAAACTGGTAAAGGGAAAGTCTCACGGGGAGTCGAATTAGTGCTTGAATATTTAATGCCTGAAATGACTGAATTATGAAAGATTTGGTAAGTCATAAAATAAAAATTATGACAAAAATAAATCAGAGCAATTTCTTCCTCTCATGGTCCCCCTATCACCTGGTGTGAAATGGCCTGATACTAATCAGGTTAACTAGAACCTCAAAGAGCGAATGGATGAGCTGCACACTGCAAGACGCACAGTACACCACACAGTTGAGAGCAAGGCAGCGAAGGTAAGAACCACCAAAAGCAGTGTCCACAGCTCAGCCATCAGCCCAACGCCCCAAGGCCAGGGACATGGCCAAAAATCCAACCAGCCTATAAAACTGGTTTAAGGGAAGAGGCTGAAAGACAAGACAGGTCAGGCCAGATCGCTGCTCAAGAAAGTTGGATCCATTTTTTACCCAGGTTCATTTTTAGGGGAATTTTGACCAACTAAAACAGAGAAAACTCTAGTTCCCACGACTTCTTCCCCAATTTTCACAAGTTCCCAAAATAAAAAAAAATTACAGCCTCTAAACCACATTTTTTTGTTTCTTCCTTCTATACCAGTATGTAATTTATTCATCCTATTACCCAGCAGCCCAGACCTCATTTAGTTTTTCTCTAATGTATAGCCAAATTGGCTGGGGTTTGGATACTATTTACCTGAATGTCAGCTCATGCAGAGCAATGGGAATGGCAGATTGCTTCTCTGCAACACATGTACAATCATGTACAATCAACACATGTACAATCATGGCACACACACAAAGACCCAACACTCGGGCTGCGGAGAAGGCCCATTTCAGAAGCCACAATGCAGACTACAAAGTGCAGCACTACACACACTCATTGGGTTCACATAAGGAGTCCGGCACTGCTGGTTGGGTACAACACAGTGCTCAGACGTGAATGAAGGGGCAAGGAGACAAAACTATGGGTTCTATTACCTCTACAACATGGTCCCCAAGATTGCTAAGTAAGACCTAAAAGGGACCTAAGCACAACCAGATATAGTTCTCGAGAACCCCTGAGGACCAATGGGGCAGCCGGAGTAATTCCAGGCACCACAAAACTCAAGCAATACTGCACCCTCAGGTCCTCTAATTGATCCACCAGACTGGCTGCACAAAAACTATGGATGGAGCCACCAGGCCTGTAGGAAAAAAAGGAGGGTTGGGGTGGGGAGATGGGAAGTGAGTGACTCAAGGGACCAGAGAGATAGTAGAAGGGTTAAGGAGCTTGTCTTGCACACAGTCGACTCTGGTTCAGTTCCAAGCACCACACATGGGACCCCGGCACCACCAGGTGGCCCAAACCATCCCCCTCCCAAAAAAGTGAATCAAAATAAACCTCATGTAAAAGTAAAGTTGAGCCTCTAGAAATCTAGACATGGATCTTTTTGGCTCTGTGCACGGTCATGTGCTTGCCTCTGCATAGAACTTGCTGTCTATCAAGCCTCCAAAGCCTATCCCTTCAGCTCACCCCCTCCATGATACCCGCCCTGCTTAATAAGCTGTCCCTCAGTTCCTGCACCAGCTGTTCCCCACATGGATGATTTCTGCCCACTGTCTTACATGGTTCTTAAACACTTTGCCTAGTGCCTTCTAGTCTTCTGTGGCACACACTGTTGGTTCATTGCTATTTCTGGAGGTGCTTAACTCTTCCACAGTGGTCTATCTGTAAGCCTGGTGAGAAGGGACAAAAGCATCAACTGCTTGAGAGGCTTTTCTGATGACACCATTGTTAATACCCACATTAGAAGTTAATGAGATTAAGGGCCAGATAGCACAGTGGAAGGCGTGTTTGTCTTGCACACAGATCTAGGGCAGATGGTGGTTTGAATCCCGGCATTCCATATGGTCCCCCAAGCCTGCCAGGAGGGATTTCTGAGCACAGAGCCAGGAGTAACCCCTGAGGGATGCCGGGTGTGACCCAAAAACAAAACAAACAAACAAAGTTAATGAGATTAAAACAATCTGCCTGTGTGACTGTTGAGTGGGGATACAACTAGCATGACAGAGCATACGCCTGGCATGTGGCAAGGCCTTAAGTTCATTCCTGCAACGGTAAGCAGCACAACTTTGGGTCCTGGAGAACAAGTAGCACACAGTGCTGGACCCAAGTACCAAATCATTAGGCACACAGCACCAGGCCACGAATCACCAGGAGTGGCACTGCACAACCAGTGCATCAAAGGATATGGTCCCTATTTTTCTAAGTGCAACCATTATAAAGACAATATAAAAAGATGTCAATATTGAAAACTGATTGTGGGACCCAGAGAAAGAGCACATTGAATTATGGTGCCTTTCTTATAAGTGTGTGGTCATGAATTCAAGACCTCAGGGTCCCCACATGTGCCTAGCATGGACCATCCACCTCTATTCTTTGAACCCCTAAAGCTGTTTCCAGCCATATCACAGCCAGGGGTGGATGTGTGACACAAAAAGGAGCGAACCACCCAACTGAAAAGAAGACTGCATCCCATAGGAAATAAGTGTGACCTCTCATGTGAACACAAGGGTGGGCTCCTTGGCAACTCTGCCCAAGATGTGCGAGCCTCAGATACAGTGCTCAGCCCAGAGACTGTGAGCTTCACAGTACCCCTGTCAGAAACATGTGTGACCCACAGGCATTGCAAAAACAAAAGTGTGGGGAGGGGTGTGATAGCAGTGGGGTGAGATTAAGGTAGAACAAAAGGCTGCTCTCCAAATCAGAAATTTTAAGAGATATTCACTAGGAAGGAAACCTTTGTGGGCATCAGTGTGTTTTGCAGAAGTCACAAATTGATGGGAAAGTTCCATAGAAATCTATCCAAGCTCAAGGAGCCTAGACAGTAACAGAGAAGACTAGCACCAACCACAGCCCAGTAAATCCTTAGACGCTGACTTCAGTAACACTAGAGACAATCATTTCAAATTGATCTGTGTTGATTTAAGCTTGATAATTCTAGTATCCTCTGTGTTGTAACTAACAAAATTAAGTAAATTTGGTTGGGGCCAGAGAGATGGCATGGAGGTAAGACAGTGGTTCGAATCCCGGCATCCCATATGATCCCCACCGAGCCTGCCAGGAGCAATTTCTGAGCATAGAACTAGGAGTAACCCCTGAGCTCTGCTGGGTGTGACCCCCCCCCAAAATTTTTTTTTTGGTTGTCTGCATGGAGGCAGGCAAGTATGGTGGGTAGGAGATTGAGAACACTGGAGGACCGGAGGAGAGAAGGTCACAATAGTGGTGTGATAGGTGTTTGAACACTTAATGCCTAAAATGACTGTACTATAAACAACTTGGTAAATCATGGTGTTGTAATCAAAATTAGGGGGGAAAAGTCACAAGTGTGAGTTTATCCACCTCCTCCACAAAACAAAACAAACAAACAAACAAAAAACACGTTAAGAACTTAATGAGATTGCCTCCCAAGGATTTTGTTTTTATTGACTTCTAAAAATAAAACAACAAATTTAAATCTAGAAACACGTTAACATATGGACCAATATCGGCAGATGAATACAAACAAGGAAGACACATCCATGTTTGTGAACTATGAAGCTCATGTGTCAGTCGAATAAAATTACGCTTTTAACTAAGCAACAGCTGTTCTTTGAAGACCATGCAGCAGAAATAAAATCATTCGGTCACCACTCAGTAAGCATGTGCAAATCTTCACATTCATAAAACACTTCTTCAAAGACATAGCTTCAGATGCGAGCACTAAACGGTAAGATTCGGGAGTTGAAGGCTCACTGGGTGAACCACTAAAATGCAAGACAGTGATCAAAGTGGAAAACTGTACAGAGAGACTTCAGAAGTGTATTGCAACCAGCAACTTACAGAGTTGGATAAGAGCTATTATGGCGGGGCCGGAGAGGGACCTATAGAGATAAGGAATCTGCCTTGCGAGCGCTAGCCTAGGATGGACCGAGGTTCAATCCCCCGGCATCCCATATGGTCCTCCAAGCCAGAGGCGATTTCTGAGTGCATAGCCTGAGCATCAACAGGTGTGGCCTCAAAAAAAAACAAAACAAAACAAAAAGCTATTATCACAAGCAGTAAATGCCAAGCATTTTGCATTTCCTTAACAAATTAGCTGCAACTAAACTCACCAGAACAGGTGGGATGTAACCCTGAAACTGAGAGAAATCTGGCATAAGTAGCTTGCCATCAAATGTAGGAGAAAGCTGATCCAAGGCTGAAGTCTAACTGACTTTCTGAGGTACTGAAATGCCACCAAATTAATTTTATTTCAGATAGAATAAATAAGCACTGCTGACACTAATAAAAACTGGCCTTACAAATTGATTGTGCTATCTAAGGCAATTAGTCTAAGAGATTTGTAAAGGAACACAGGCATGAAGGATGAAATGGAAAAGAATAGAATAAGAAGGCTACGAACCAAACTCAGGTGGTTAAAGAGGTTTCTTATGCGATGGCACTATACAGCTATTTTCTCTATGTCTAATGAATTCTCAATGTAGTTTTTTATTTGTTTCACTTTTCTTTTTTCGGGGGGTGGGGGTGGAAACACCCGGCGACACTGAGGGGAACTCCCAGCTCTCTGCTCAGAAATTGCTCCCAGCAGGCACGGGGGAACATATGGGATGCTGGGATTCAAACCACCATTGGTCCTGGGTCAGCTGCTTGCAAAGCAAATGCCCTACCGCTGTGCTGTTTCACTTTCTCTGGCTCTGTTTCACTTTTCTGCCTTGCTGTTTTGTACAGGCACCTATCAGGTCACACTCATGAGCTATTTATTCCCAGCTCTGTGCTTGGGGTTCAATCAGCAGTGCTCAAGGACCATGTTGTGTGGAGGGGACAATAGGGCCTCCTGCATGCAAAGCATAAGCACACCTTCTTAAATGGTCTCTCCAGCCCTTATTGGGGATATTATTTTATTTTAGAAATAAGAGAAAGAGGGGTTGGAGTGATAGGACAGCAGTTCCTATCACTTGCCTTGCTTGTAGCCAATCCAGGTTCAATCTCTGGCATACCATATGGTTCCCTGAGCCCACTAGGAGTAATTTCTGAGTGAAGAGCTAGGAGTAACTCCTGTGTATAGCTGGGTGTGATCCAAAAAAAACCCCAAACAAACAAAAATAGAAATAAGGAAAAGAGGGGCTGAAGAGATAAGTACAGTAAGTAAAGTGCTTGCCTTGCAATCAACCCGGGTTCAATCCTTGGTACCATTACAGTCCTTGAAGACCTACCAGGCAGGATCCCACAGCACAAAGCCAGGAATAAGCCCTCAGTACTGCTGGGTGTAGCCCAAAAACAAACAAACAAACAAACAAACAAAAAGAAATGAGGAACTGATAAATCAAAGCACTGTCTGAATAGCATATTCAAAAGCTCAAGCAGAGGTTTGAGCACAACTTTACCTGCTTAAAAAGACAGGCCTGAGGGGACGGAGAGACAGTACAGTGGTAGGACATTTGCCTAACATATGCAGCTGACCCAGGACAGTTGTGGGATGGATTCTTGGCATCCTGTATGGTCCCCTGAGCCTGCCAGGAGAGATTTCTGAGTGCAGAGCCAAGAGTGACCCCTGTGCACCTCCAGGTGTGGCCCAAAAATGAAAACAAAAACAGAGAGGCCTGGGATTTCCGAATGACTCAAAATAAAGATCTGGAAGAATAACTTCTAGGAAGAGGAACTGAACCGAGAAAGTGTCAAAACTAACAAAACTAATTTTTTTAAGTGCTTATCATGATTTTGTAATTTATTTTCTTTCTTTTTTAAAAACAATATCTTTATTTAGGCACCATAATTATAAACATGGTTGTAGTTGGGTTTCAGTTATAAAAAGGAATAATCCCTTTACCAGTGCAACATTCCCACCACTAATGTCCCCCCATCTCCCTCCTTCCCTATTCCCTGCCTTATTCAAGACAGGCATTCTATTTCTCTCACTCACTACCACTGTTATGACCATTGTCAGTGTAGTTATTTCCCTAACTGAACTTACCACTCTTTGTGGTATGCTTTATATTTATACCGTGGGTCGGTCCTTTCAGCCCTCATCTCCATTATATCTGGGTATTATTACAATACAGTCTTTTATTTTTCTTAAATACCACAGATAAGAAAGACTATTCTGTGTCATCTCTCCCTCTGACTTATTTCCCTCAGCATAATAGTCTCCATGTCCTTCCATGCATAGGAAGATCTCATGACTTCATTTTCCTGACAGCTGCATAGTATTCCATTGTGTACATGTACCACAGTTTCTTTAGCCACTCATCTGTTGTCAGGCATCTGGGTTGTTTCCAGATTCTGGCTATTGTAAATAGCACTGTAAAGAATATAAGTGTGCAGAAGACATTTTTGTATATCCCTAGAAGTGGTATAGCTGGATCATATGAGAACTCAATTTCCAGTTTTTTGAGGAATCTCCATATTGTTTTCCAGCAAGTCTGAACTAGACAGCATTCCCACCAGCAATGAATATGAGTTCCATTTTCCCCACATCCCCTACAGCACTGATTGTTCTGATAGGTTTTGTTTTGTTTTCATTCATGGAACAAAAAAAAAGATTTTGCAGGGAGATTATAGAATGTTCTTCAGTGAATGAAAACAAAACAAAACAAAACCTAACAGAACACATAGGAGCTAAGAGCTGGGGGGGGGGGGCCGCTGGGGACTCTGCTGCTCAAAGTCCCTGGTGTCCAACAAGCACCCCAAACAAAGGCTTGCAAGCTTCACCCCAAATAAGCAATTACATGTCTGAGCAACCAAGCAATACTCATGAATCATGCCATCAGAGTGTGAAAGTCTCACAACTGAAGAGATGTGACCCAGAACGTTATGTCTGAACAGCAACTACAGCATATAATCTTAGTGAGCTCCACAGCCAGCACATGAAGACCACAGATAGAGGTGCAATCCAGAGACCATCCCAAGTGTGCGTGTGACCTCTATTCCCATTTGTCATCACCACCAGAACGACAAAGAGAAGAGGAAATATATATTCTAAGGAAAAAATATGGAGTGCAGCAACAGTGCATTTAACAGCCAATATTCCTCAATCACACACACATACGTGCACATTAGTACATGCAAATACATGCAAAGAAAAAAAACAGTAACCAATGTATTACAGTAATCTGTAACTGATTACTTATCGTGTTCATCACTATACAATGTATACAAATATCACAATTTCCCATCATATAGACCTAAAGCTAAGCATCTCAATTTTAAAAACTGTGATTCTAAGGCTGGAGAAAACAGGCAGATTAAGGCACTTGTCCTGCATATAGGTGACCCTGGTTTGATCCTAACACCCCATATGGCCTCCCTAAACACCACCAGGAGTGATACCTGAGCTAAGTCAGGAATAAACCTGGATGGAGCACTAGTTGGCATAACCAAAAAAAAAAAAAAAATCATAATATGTTATTTCAGTAATCAATAATGCAAATTAAAATTAGTGGGAGGAGCCAGAGATAGCACGGAGATAGGGCATTTGCCTTGCATGCAGAAAGTTGGTGGTTCAAATCCCGGCATCCCATATGGTCCCGAGCCTGCCAGGAGTGATTTTTGAGTGTAGAACCAAGAGTAACCCCTGAGCGCGGCCAGGTGTGACCCAAAAACCAAAAAAATCAATTAATTAATTAATTAATTAATAAACTATCAGAGATAAAAGCTATGTAAGTATTTAATTTTCAAAAGGTGGATTTAACAAAGGTCTCTCCACAAACTATTCTCTGGCTATTTATATACATATTATATATATTAAATCAAATCAAGGAACCAAGGGTGGAAATATAGATCAACAGTACCTGTATGTACCGCAAAAAAAAAAGGGGGGGGGTGTCCTTGACTAATAAGTCATTTGGAAAGGTTACTAATAAAATTACCATTTCATGGCTTAACTATTTTTCTCCACTTCAACCCACCCATCATTGGAAGTTTCTTGGAAAAACTTTCTGTGTCACAAAGGTTAGCTCTCTGTCCTAGCCATCAGCCTATTAGCACATCCAAGTAATGACAGGGACTCACTGGGAAAATATTGGGGAGCAATTACACGTCCGAGTTTTCACCTCCTTTACCGCCTAAGCATTTCTGTATTCTAGGCAGGGTACCAAAAGCTCTAGAGAAAAGCCTGGAAAAAAAAAAAAAAAAGTTCTGTGTCCCAAAAGTCTGTTCAACAAGCCACATCCAGGAATGAGTATGTTACAATCAAGTGAGTGGGAAAGAAAAGAAAAATCAGGAGCAAACAGACTGTGTAAGTACAAAAGCTGGCTGGAGTGTGGCTGAACAGAAGAGCGCCTGCCGTGCCTGCAGATGTGAGAAACTGAGTTCAAACTCTGGCACTGCAGAAACATAAAATAAAGATGCTAAATTTATCAAGAAGTAGGGAATACATGAAGATGCGACCATTTTGTTCCAGCCTTTGCCAGGAATTATTCCCACTGCAAGTTTATTTTTTTTCCAAACAAGAGGCTAAAATGAGCAGCAGCTTTGATAAACAATCGCTTTATAATACATTTAACATCACTTGATTAAAACATTTTTCAAAAATCTGTCAACAGTAGAGCACCTGCCTTGCATATATGAGGTCCAGGGTTTTTGTGTTCTTTAGTTTTGCTGTTGCTTTGGGATCACACCCAGCTGTGCTCAATTTTTACTTCTGGTTCTGGACTCAGAGGTCACTCCTAGAGGAACTCAGATCACTGTGAAACTGGGAACAAACAAGGTTGGTCACATACAACGGCCTTCACCCCTGTACTATCTGGCCCCAAGATAGTTAAATCTCAAGCACTGTAATGCTGCTGCTGCTGCTGTTGATATTATTGACCTGCCAAACAGTAAATTTCCTGCTAAAGAATACATATAAAAGTTACTCTATTTTGAGCTGTAGATGGAGTAAGATCAATAGGTAAAGCACTTGCCTAAAAGCATATTTTAACAGAAAGACAATAGAGATGAGGGCCAAGAGAGCCAGTCCAAGGTAGAAAGCTTGACACAAATAGCAAGAGAGTGCAGTGAGGGCAGAGAAGAAACCACTATGACAATGTCAGTTGGAAATGATCACTCTGGACAAAAACTGGGCACTGAAAGGAAGTAAAGTGTTATGTATGATATCCCTTCAATAACATTATTGCAAACCACTGCCTAAAAGGAAAAAAGGGAACAAGGGTAGGAAGTGAGGGAGGGAGAAAAGTGCCATGGAAGCAGGCTGGGGGAGAGGGGAAACTGAGGACACTGGTAGTAGGAAATGAACACTGGTGAAGAGATGGGTGCTGGAACATTTTCTGACTGAAACTCAACCATTAACAGCTTCATAACTTCATATCTATGTTTCAACTTAAAAATGTATTGAAAACATTATTTTAGCATTTATCTGAGATCAATAACACCAGTAAGAATGGGACTTAACTATTCTGTTATACTGAATTGTGAGTACTGTCTATTCATTTCACTATTTAATTGAATACACACAAAACATGAAGATTTTATTGTGTTTGCAGTTTCAAAACCCAAGGTAAAAAGTTCAAGCAGAAAAAAATAGCCTAACACAGACACTGATGCTGGCAGTTCTCTTGACTTCCAACCTACACTTGGTGTCTGGGAGATCCTAGAGACACGAGACAAACAGAGCTTTGCCTCAAAGCCTCCCCATATTCTCCAGCCTCCACAGGCCTTCAGCAGAAAATGAGTCTAATTCAACTTCTGGATCTTTCTAAATACCAACTGAAAAAATTTTCTGGTAAAGGAATTTTCTTTTCAGAAGAGCCAATATAAGCCCACAGTAAGTCACATTGAACACAAACTACCCTTCCTCCTCGTTTAAGTCTAGAACAAGAAAAAAACACTTGTTCTCCCTTGGGAGAAGAGAAATGGCATTAATGGAGACTTAAGAGAATAGAGCCCAGAGTTAAGAGGACAAAGGGGGGGTGGGTTTGCCTAGCATGCAGCTGATAGGTTCCATCCCCAGAATCCTCCCAAGCCCACCAGGAATAATCCCTGAGCACAGACAGAAGTAGTTAAGTCCTGATCACTGCTTGGCATATTAAAAAAAAAAAAAAAAGAAAAGAAGTAGAACAATAACAATAAACAAAAAAGAAAACATAAGTGAGGGAATCGATATAATCTTTAATGTCCTTCAAATAGCTAAATATGCTATGTGCAGCTGCACATAGAAGACACAGGTCTTAGCCCCAGCACCAGCACCATAATTGTCCCCCAAGGAGTGACACCCAAGCACAAAGCCCACAGTGGACTCCTAGGAACTGTGAGATGTAACCCCAAAAGCAAAAATAACATTATGCTATAATGCCTTTGAGAGTGCCATCCAAGACTGATCTTCCCCAGGAAGCTATACTTTGGGGCAAGGGGGGTGGAAGGGCACCCTAGCAATGTTTTCAGGAGTTACTCCTGGCCCTGCACTCAGAAATTACTCCTGGTAGGCATGGGCAACCATATGGAATACTGGGAATCGAACCCAGGTCAGCCTCATGCAAGGCAAACGCCCTACCTGCTGTGTTACTGCTCCGGCCCCAGTGATACTTTTCTACTTGAAGGACTTACTATAGTTCTAATTTATTTACTGCAAAGACAATACCGTATTTTAACTTCAAACACAACCATTTACTGGAGAAAAGGTTGCATTGGTGGTGAGTTAGGGCTGGAACATTGGATACCCGAAACAACTGTGCTATGAACAACTCTGTAAATCAATGTTTAAATAAAGCTACCAAAAAAAAAAAACAACAACACTACCATTTCCAAACAATTCTACTTTGTCACAACCAGGAACAGCATTGTACAAAGAGAAACAAAAAGAATGCTGTCTTGTTTTATCTCTAAAAAGCTCCTTTTTTTTCTGAGGCCTAGGGTTTTTGCCTGTGTGAGTGAATGTAATTGTTTTCCCAATAAGCAGATGGCCTACAATCCTTAGTGGATTCTGGATACCCCACATATCCAAATTCGAAATCTGAGTCTGGGTTTGGCCATATCTCTTCCAGATAAGGATCAAATGTGATTCTTTCCATAGGAGATTTGAGAAGAAAAATAAAACACTGCTGCTGGCTTTAGCATAGTGTTGCAAACTGCAATTTTCTATCCTCCCAAAAGTGTTTCTAAGCACCTGAGTCAGTCTGTCTATATCCCATGCATCTATCTGTCTCTCACACTGGCAGCAAGGTCATAGCTATTATCATTAAGGATCACTTGCAAACAGAAAGAGCTGTTTCTTCATCTGATAACTTTTAGGTTGCCTAACCCTATGAAATAAGTAAGAGAAATCAGGGGCCTGAGCAGTAACACTAAGGTTAAAACTATGAGATTAAATCTAGGCATTTAGGGGCCCGAGAGATAGCACAGTGGCGTTTGCCTTGCAAGCAGCCGATCCAGGACGTAAGGTGGTTGGTTTGAGTCCCGGTGTCCCATATGGTCCCCCTGCCTGCCAGGAGCTATATTTGAGCAGATAGCCAGGAGTAATCCCTGAACACCTCCAGGTGTGGCCCAAAACAAACAAACAAACAAACAAAAAAAAAACCTAGGCATTTAACTATGTGAGGAATAACAAGGATTTTTTACCATGTTGCAAGAATCCTCAATTTAAACTGTTTTGGTTTTGGGGTTTTTTTGGGGGGGAGGGTTTGTTTTGTTTTTTGGGGGGCCACACCCAGGGATGACGCTCAGGGGTTACTCCTGGCTTGGGGGATCATATAGGACGCCAGGGGGATCAAACCATGGTCCATCCTATGCTAGCACCGACAAGGCAGACACCTTACTGCTCCACGCCTCCGCTCCGGCCCTTAAACTGTTTTGTTTTGAAATGTACTTTTTCACATCTTCATGCCTATAGAGAATCAGTTTACACATATGAAAAAAAATGAAACTAGAATCATACCTCACATCATTCACAGAAGAAAACTCAAGAATCCACATGAAACATCACAAATCTCTTCAGGAAACTAACCACAGTAAAAACGCCAGGAAACTTCAACGAGAGGACCACAATGGCAAAGACAACAAAATACACAAATGCAACTACATCAAATCTAAAAAGTTTCTGCACAGTGCAAGAAATCCAAGCTCTAATAACACAACTGAATGAGAAAAAATTTTGCACAAAATTTCTATTCAAGAGCTATGAAGCACTTATAAAACTCATACACAGAAAACCCAAGAACTCCATCCACAAATGGGACAAGAGACGAATACAGTCCCAAAGACATAAACATGGCCAATAAGTATACAAAAAAGTGCTCATTATCACTCATGATTTGGGAAATAAAAATCAAAACAACAGTAAGACATTATCTCATGCCAGTGAGAATATCGGAAATTTAGAAATGAGGGGCCTATGGTCCCCCCAAGCCAGGGGCAATTTCTGAGTGCTTAGTCAGGAGTAGCCCCTGAGCATCAAACGGGTGTGGCCCCCCCCCAAAAAAAAGAAAAAAATGAGGGGCCGAAGAGATAGCACAGCGGTAGGGCGTTCGCCTTGCACACAGGACAGACAGTGATTTGAACCCCTGCATCCCAGATGGTCCCCTGAGCCAGCCAGGTGAGATTTCTGAGTGCAGAGCCAGGAGTAACCCCTAAGCACCGCCAGGTGTGATCCAAAAACAAAGGAAGAAAAAAGAAAAATAAATAAATTTAGAAATGAGGGGCCAGATAGTACAGCAGGCAGGGAACTTGCCTTGCACATGGTCAACCCAGGTTCAATTCCCCGGTACCCCTTGTGGTCCCTAGAGCACTGCCAGGAGAGATCCCTGAATGCAGAGCCAGGAATAACCCCTGAGGACCACTAAGCGTGGCCCAGCAGTACACTGGGATGGAGTGAGAGGCAGAAACTAATCCCAGTTCAGGATGCCTGGAGCCACCTGGAAACCCTGGAAGCAAAAGCTATTACTCATCTTCTCCCTGGCCAGTGCTGAGTGCTCATGAACATGTGATTCCCCCCCCCCCCCACACACACACACACCTGGCCCACACCACCACCTCTACACCCCCTGCACTTGCACTCCTTTCATTTCAAAAAGTTCTTTTTTTAGGGGGTGGGAGGGATCACACCTGGTGGTACTCAGGGGCTACTCCTGGCTCTGCACTTAGAAATCGCTCCCAAAAGGATTGGGGGACCATATGGAATACCGGGAATCAAACTATCATTAGTCCTGGGTCGGCTGCTTGCAAGGCAAACGCTCTACCACTGTGCTATCTCTCCCCAGCCCCCTCATATCTAAAAGTTCATTTCTGCCAAACTTCTCCAATCCTCTCGGGAATAAAAGAGAACTATTGAAACAAAACCACCCCCAAAATGCAAAAAAAAAAAGCCAGACTTACCTTGACATCGAAGTTACAGTTGAGTCTTCGAATGAGTACAATGAAGGTACCAGAAGAGTTGTCTCGCACAGGTGGAGGCGCAATGGGCTCACAGGCATTCTCTGGCTTCGAATTAATCAGAAAACCCTGGAAAAATGGCAAGTTTGGTCTCTTTTCGCACTGTAGGTCAATTCCACTTATTCCACCTTCTGTATCGATCCACACGTTTCTGCATCAGGTTGTGTGAATTACCGGGCAATGACATTCTTTTTTGTTTGTTTGTTTGTTTTGTTTTGTTTTTGGGTCACACCCGGCATCGTTCAGGGGTTACTCCTGGGTCTACGCTCAGAAATTGCTCCTGGCAGGCTCAGGGGATCAAATGGGACACCGGGATTCGAACCACTGACCTTCTGCAGGAGAGGCAAAAACCTTACCTCCAGGCTATATCTTCCCAGTAACTACTGGCATGTTTCTGAGTTCTAAAAGTAGCATGGGTTTTAGAAGCGTTTAATGTTGTTGTGGATGCTGGTCAGTTGTGAAGAGGGTCCAGATCCCATAGTGCTCAGGGACTGACCTCTCCTGGTTCTGTGCTGGGAAGGATGGGGAGCAGTGCGTAGGGGACCCAGCAGCCCAGAGATCAAACCTGGGCCTTTGGAATGCACATGTTTATGTGCATATATGGAGTTTGCACTCCTATGGGCTATATGGAGTTGTCTCTCTGGCCCTAAAGAATTTAATTTTGGGCCCGGAGAGATAGCACATCAGCGTTTGCCTTGCAAGCAGCCGATCCAGGACCAAAGGTGGTTGGTTCGAATCCCGGTGTCCCATATGGTCCCCCGTGCCTGCCAGGAGCTATTTCTGAGCAGACAGCCAGGAGTAACCCCTGAGCATTGCTGGGTTTGGCCCAAAAAAAAAAAAAAAAAAGAATTTAATTTTAAAAGCAAATTCTGTCCTTTAACTCATAATTTTTTTTTAATTATACACTCATAAAAACCACCACCGTTAAGCACACTGGCATATTTTCCAACAATGACTGACATCTCTATTTTTGTTTTGTTTTGTTTGGGGAGGCACACTCAGTGATGCTTGGAGGTTATTCCTGGCTCTGCGCTCAGGGATCACTCCTGGAAGTTCAGGGGCCATATGGAATGCTGGGGATTAAATCCAGGTGTCAACCATAAGCAAGGCAAATGCCCTAACCACTGTACTATCACTGTCCCCAAAAACTGACATTTCTAAATCAAGTGTGTACTTTCTTTAAAGTTAGTTTCTACCCGTATTTTACCAAACATTTCTAGAAATTTATGACAAAGAAATACTATGCCAAATAGAGTAAAGGCATGTGCTGAAGAACATTTCCAAATGGAATGTTTTTAAAAACAAAAAAAGCAGCCAATACAACGATCATTTCAAAAATTATGATATACATATCAGTTCCAAAATGGTGGAGTCATTAAAAGAATGAGGGTAGGAGTCGGAGAAATAGCACTGTGGATAGGGCCTTGTATGCAACCAAGGCAGATTCAATCCCCAACATCTCACATTCTCCAAGCACTGCCAGTACTAACCCCTAAGCCAGGAATCAGCCCAGAGCACTGCGTTGTCCCAAAATAAAAACAGACAAACAAAAAAGAGGAGCGTCTACAGACACAGAATGGATAAGATGCTCTGAGATATTCATTAGCTAGCCAGAACATAACTCCTAAAACTGCAGAAGCTATATTAATATTAAGTAGAATACTCAGTGGTTAGGGAGAAGTCAAATGATTAAACTGGCGTAATAAACTTAGCAAATATATACATGGTGGTTAAGTTGCTTGAAGCTCTTTAGAGAAGAGCCACAAAGCTCTGAGCAGCTCTAGCCAGAGTCCTGCCAGTGGGCAAGCAGCCAAGTTCCAAGCCTCAGGCCACACTACCAGTCAACAGTACTCCAAGCACTGCTGAGGAATCCCCCAATCCCATCCTCAAACGAAAGCAACTGTCTTTTCTTACAATGAATCTGATGAAAAGCAAAGGAGGGAAGCAAGGCCAGGTGAAGTGCATTTCCATTTGAACATTGGAGTACAGCTGTCCCAATGAACATGCAGAGCAGAGGGCAGAACAGACTCCAGAATAAACCTTTGGAGGATGAGATCTGATGGCTCAGGGGGGACAGAGAGAGCAAGTGGGATTAAGGTGGTCTAGCACAAAGACGTTCATTGACAGGTTCCCTGAAGTTAGCTCAGGAGGTCTTAGAGAGAGGAAGTAACAATTATCTCCTCCTTGTTTGCTACTTCAAATTAATCTACATACAGAAAAAAATTTGCTAGACTCTGTATTGTGGTCTCTACTACCAGTCAGAAAAGAAAATGTAATGCATACACTGCACTAGTCACTCAAAGAGATGTTGGAAGATTTAATTACAGAGAAATCACATAAGATTTGGTGCATGCATTCCTTTTGCTTTTCCTTTATTACAATTACTTTTTAGGGGGCAGAGTGATAGCACAGAGGTAGGGCATTTGCCTTGCATGTGGATGACCCTGGATGAACTGGGGTTCGATCCTCAGCATACCATAGAGTCCCCCAAACCTGCCAGGAGCTATTTCTAAATGCAGAGCCAGGAGTAACCCCTGAGAACCACCAAATGTGCCCCCCACCCCCCAAAATAACAATTATTTTTTAAAAGCAACCACTTAGACTGAGACAGAGCTCCAAAGATAAGTACATGCATTTTGATGGAGAAAGTCCCTGGTTTGATCTCAGGCACTGCACGGTCACCCAAGCACACTGAGTGACCCCTTAGTATTGCAGGGACTGACCTAAAACAACAACAAAAAAGAACCTGGGGCCAGAGAGATAGCATGGAGGTAGGGCATTTGCCTTGCATGCAGAAAAAGGTGGCTCGAATCTTGGCATCCCATCTGGTCCCCCGAGCCTGCCAGGAGTGACTTCTGAGTGTAGAGCCAGGAGTAACCCCTGAGCGCTGGCCAGTGTGACCAAGAAACCAAAAAAAAGAACCCTGAGAAGTGGGGCTGGAAAGATAGCTCAAAAAAACAGCAATGTGAGGGGTTAAAGAGATAGCGTGGAGGTAGAGCGTTTGCCTTGCATACAGAAGGATGGTGGTTTGAATCCCAGCATCCCATATAGTCCCCCGAGTCTGCCAGAAGCTATTTCTTTTTTTTTTTTTTTTTGGTTTTTGGGCCACACCCTGTGACGCTCAGGGGTTCCTCCTGGCTATGCGCTCAGAAGTTGCTCCTGGCTTCTTGGGGGACCATATGGGACGCCGGGGGATCGAACCGCGGTCCGTCCTAGGCTAGCGCAGGCAAGGCAGGCACCTTACCTCCAGCGCCACCGTCCGGCCCCCAGAAGCTATTTCTGAGTGTAGAGCCAGGAGTAACTCCTGAGCGCTGTCAGGTGTGACCCCCCCAAAAAAAAAACATAAACAAACAAACAAAAACCCAGCACATGAGAGGTGTGGATTCAGTTTCAGGTACCCCAAACACTGACAGAAGCAACCTATAAGCAACAAGTCAATAGTCCCTGGGCCCCACTGGGTGTGACCCAAATGCAAACAGTAAAACAGTAACCCACTTTACAAAAATTGAAAGATTAAGAGCCTTAATACATAAATCATTTTCTGGTTGAAACTGAAATCTGGTGATGCCTAAGCTCAGTGAGTATGAGGCCACCAGCCCTGTGCTTTGCATTTAGTAGATATATCTAGACATTTTAGAAATCAAAGTGCCTGACCTCTGGAAGACAGTCCCTTCCCTTACTAAGTCATTCCCCTCTTCTGTCCTCATGTGTTGTCACTCCAACACTGACCCACAGGAGAGAACAATGAGAAGACAGTCCAGTGAACTTCCTAATATGACCTGCAACACCCAACAACATCATTTCCCTAAAAACAAAACAAATTCTCAGCACACTAAGTGTCCACTAAAATGATAGCTTCTCTAAGAATTGCCCCGTAATCAGTTCCCTGCCAGGAAGAAATAAATCCTTATACATGATTTATATGCATGGCAAATCTTCTAATACATGAAAACTTTAGGTATTATAGAATTCCTAAAATTTCTAGCCATGAAAGAATTCAGGGGAGAATGAAGTATACCTGCAAAATGTTAGAGGCAGCACATTTCTCCCTTTGTTTTTTTTTTTGTTTGTTTGTTTTTGTTTTTTTCCTATTAAGTGGTATACCAACTCAAAAGGATAAAAGAATTGTAAAGTCAAGATTCTGTTTTCTGGGGCCGGAGAGACAGCATGAAGGTAAGGCGTTTGCCTTTCATGCAGAAGGTCATTGGTTCGAATCCCAGCATCCCATATGGTCCCCCAAGCCTGCCAGGAGCTATTTCTGAGCATGGAGCCAGGAGTAATCCCTAAGTGTTGCTGGGTGTAACCCCCACCCCCCAAAAAAGATTCTGTTTTCTACAAAAGGAATAACCAGCCATCCCTCCAGTAACCCAGCCTCACCACCTGGTGTGTCACTGTCATCTGTCACTGTGGCAACTCAGTGGGCAGCTCAACTCCATGTGTTTTACTTGAAAGGGGTCAGAGCCCCAATGATGGGATCATGAAACTCATGGACAGAACAGCTCAGGGACAGAGAGAACACTGGAGGTAAGGTGCTTGCTCAGCATGTAGCCAAACCAGGCGTAGAACCTCACAAGATCCTTTAAGCACAGCTAGGGGTCATTTCTGAGCACTAACCCAGGAGTAAGCCCTGAAGACCACCGGGTGTCAGCCCCAAACCAAAAGAATAGACTCATATTTATTTCTGCATAGAAAGGAATAGTGCAGGAAAACAGATCAAAGGAGGAAAACACTGGCATCAATAATAAGAGGGCAAGTGCTGTATTACTTTTCCTGCTGATCTGAAAGGTGACAACCACTTTATCACTTCTTAAATGAACATGAAAATGGAAAATGAATCGTTTCCTTCTGGCAAATCATGCAGGAAGGGGAAGGGCTGGAGAGCAGAGGTTGCGTACAGGTTTTGCATGCAGGAACTGGGCTCCATTCTCAGCATCTCATGGCCTTTTGAGCACTTCCGTCCAATCTTCAAGCACATAGCCAAGAGAAGCTCCTGGCATCACCAGATGGGGCCCCAGAAAGAAGGGAAAAAAGATGGGGACATCAGGTATGATGCTCAGCAGCAGAGCACTACTATATCAAGTGTGAGGCATGGGTAGAGGGTCTCATGTTCTTAGCAGTAATATAGACTTGCTAAAGATTTAAACATCTGTGTGTATATATATCCATACATGTATAGGACCATGAGCCCAAGAGGAGTACTTCCTGAGTGCCTTGAGCAAAAAGTCAGAATACTATCCTAGATGATTCTCATTTTCTTCTTATTCCTTTTAAATGAACTCTACCAATTAGTACATCTGGGTCACCAAAGAACAAATCTAAGAAATGTTTTTACTTTTTAAACAAAGAACAGTAGCCATCTTATTAAATATCCTGTGCCTTTATTATCTACTATAACTTTCTTACCTTTAAGCCTTCAGCAGGAAGCCGATAGCCAAACCTGGCCGGGAGATCATCAAAGGTCTGAGATGCATTGTCAAAGTCAAACTAAATGTAAAATCAGAAACAATTACATTACAAACCATTTACACATAATAGTAAAACCAAAGTTTTACCCAGTGATTTAATGGCCCTGTCTACAATTTTGATTTACTTTTACAAAATTATTTCTAAATTCCCATCCACCTAGATGACAAGGAATATATTCTGATTGAGTGCTATTCTAATTTTTTTGGTTTGTTTTTGAGGCAAAACAATTTTTGTTGTTGTTGTTGTTGTTTTGGTTTTTGGGCCACACCCGGCGGTGCTCAGGGGCTACTCCTGGCTGTCTGCTCAGAAATAGTTCCTGGCAGGCACGGGGGACCATATGGGACACCGGGATTCGAACCAACCACCTTAGGTCCTGGATCGGCTGCTTGCAAGGCAAACACCGCTGTGCTATCTCTCCGGGCCCTTGTTGTTGTTTTTTAGGGTTATATTTTTTGTTTGTTTTTTGGGCCACACCCAGCAGTACTAAGGAATTAATCTCCTCTCTGCACGCAGAAATTGCTCCTGGAGGCAGGCTCTGGGAACCATATGGGATGCCGGGAATTGAACCCATGTCCCTCCTGCGTTGGCTGTGTGCAAGACAAATGCACTATCACTGTGCTATCACTCCAACCCCTGAAGCAAAAATTTTTAGTATGGAAATTTACTTAGAGAAGTGTGAAAGGGGATAAAAAAGAGGGTACCTGTGTTCAAAACAGAACACAGACTTCTCCAGAGAGGAAAAGGCTCAATTCTAAATCCTTATCATTCTCACTGAACAGAAACTGTAATTCTGTAAAATCACACGACCTACCGTTTACGCTTCTCATACATACAATTCCACAGCAAGAAATGTTCTGCAATAGGTTATTTTTTTCAGCACAAGTTCCATTTTATTATTATCTCTGTAAGGGTCTAATTGAATAGAAGAGCTTTACAAAATTTCTGGCTCATGAAAGATGTCCTTTCCCCTGGGGAAAAGGATCATCTTTAGATCATAGTTTTAAAGCATTGTCGTCTTTTTACATATCTGAGCATTCTTATCTAGGGTTGATGAAAGGACTATAGTCAATGAAGTATAGACATTAAAGAGCCGAAAGTATTAAAATGTAAACAACTTTCCCCTTTTTAACTGATTGAGTCCTAGTGAACAATTTCTACTAGTTCTCTACCAAAAAAAAAAAAAATAGAACCAAAGAAAGGGTCTCTTGATGCTCTTAAAATATAAAAATAGTAGTATTTTTTTATTTTATTTAATTGTGATATAATTTTGTAATATTAGAAATGTTCAATATTTAACAGAGAAAGAGCTACTTTGACAATAGTTGAAACTGACCACTTCTGGACAAGAACTAGGAATTGGAAGAAAATAAAGTGATATGCATGACAGCTCTTACTGAACACCACAATGTCTAAAAGACAAAAAGGAATGAAGGCGGGGGGGTGGGGGGGTGGGGGGGAGCACGTGGGGGGAGACTGTATATGCCATAGAGGCAACTTAGGGAGCAGGAGTGGAGTACAAGAGAGTAATTGAATAATTGGTGGTAGCCAGTATACACTGCATGATGGAAACTCAACTATCAACAACTTTTTAACTCTGTATATCATGATGATTTAATTAAAAAAAATTTTTGGGGCCCGGAGAGATAGCACAGCGGTGTTTGCCTTGCAAGCAGCCGATCCAGGACCAAAGGTGGTTGGTTCGAATCCCGGTGTCCCATATGGTCCCCTGTGCCTGCCAGGAGCTATTTCTGAGCAGACAGCCAGGAGTGACCCCTGAGTACTGCTGGGTGTGGCCCAAAAATCAAAAAAAAAAAAAAAAAAAAAAAAGATTTTTTTCCTTTTCAAGACTGTTCAATCTGGTGGGTTCCAGAGATAGTACAATGAGGGTGCCACCTGCGACCCCCGGGGACCCCGGCCCGCAGGGTGGATGAGGGTCACGAAGTTATTCGTAAGTCACGAAGAGTTGACCTGGAAAATAAAAGAAGGCTGGGAAAATTGATGGACTCAAGACAAAAATTCGATCAAGAGTCAAAGTTTATTAAAAGGGAGCTAGTTTTTATAGCAAGCATGAGCACGTTTTCAGACAAAAGAGGGGAAGGGGTGGTTCAGTACTTTTCTACTGTAACATTCCCATACATCAAATATGTCAGGGAGGGTTTTAGCGAGTTATACATTTACTATAAGTGGTCCTGGGGTGCTCTGTTCTGTTAACAATGCTACAGATCTAATCTTAACTTGTAGCCTTTACATAGCATGTTTGATCTTTATCCATTTACCTCTGGTAATGGCTCTTTTTATGGTCAGCTTTTTCTTTTTAGGTTCATGGGGGAAGTGCCACCAGTAACCTGTCACGTACACAGGCTTTTTGTCTTCTCAGGCATCAGAGACTCCATATTGCTCTCTAGTTAAAGGGCCTCCAACAAGGTTCAACCCCTGGTATCTCAGGATGATCACTGAGCACAAAGTCAGGAGTAAGCTCTGAGCACTGCCAGATGTGGCCCCCAAACCAAAATAAATGAAAATAAAATTAAAAAAAAAAAAGCCTGGGGCCGGGCGGTGGTGCTAGAAGTAAGGTGTCTTTCTTACAAGCGCTAGCAGAGGACAGACGGCGGTTTGATCCTCTGGCGTCCCATATGGTCCTCCCAAGCCAGGGGCGATTTCTGAGTGCATAGCCAGAAGTAACCCCTGAGCCTCAAACGGGTGTGGCCCAAAAACCAAAACCAAAACCAAAAAAAAAAAAAAAGCCTTCCTCTCCTAAGGCCCACACAGAAATGCTGGTCTGTGGTTAGGGACAGGGCATGACTTTGTCAGGGTGAAGTAGCTCAGTGTTAGAACTCTGCAGAAATAAATAGGGCACTCACTTCCTTCATGCAGAACCCCACAGACCCAGACTACCTTCAGCCCCCCAACTGACACACCAACCCTGGACTCTGAGAAGAACGAGCTCTGGTGAATGAGGGGAACCAGAGCAGATCCTCTGTCCTGGACCATTCCTACATTGCCACTCACAGCTCTGCTCTCAGAAGCCGCAGGCTGGGTCCTCAGACTGGGCTTAGTCTCTCTGTCACCTCTCCTGGTGACCACGCATCACTGTCTACTCACACCCTCCTTCCTCCTCCGTCCACACCACTCACAGCCACTTCCTAAGGGACTGCTAGCTCAGAAGGCAGCCAACGACACCCACCCTGACCACACTCCACTGCTGGGGATGGCACCCACTGAAACAACAGTAATACTCAAGGCTGACTGCTCAGAGAAACAAGTTCTACCCTAGGCACCAGACTAGGAGTGACCCCCACAAAAGAAAAGAAGTAGAGAATGAGCAAGAGAATGACAAAAATTAAAAGGTAAATTAGAATCACACCCTGTGTGTCAGAGGCGATGCTAAGCACTGCACCTTATGCAGTCGTCACTACAACAACCCAGGACACAAGAAAGGAACTCGAGGCATGTGGGGTGGTTGAGTGAGGCCACCACCCTGCTGGCCAAATTCCAGGTGTCCCATGAAAATCATTTACTCCAACAGAGAGTTGAGCAACAATAGCTCAATGCAGAAGTGACAGAGCTGGGAGACAGGGAAGGCGAGAGGAGAGAAAGAAGGAGGGGTTTGTGGAGATGAGGCTAGTTTTTACTGGACTTACTGCTAAAATGTCCGCTTCCACGGGCAGGAGATTCAGGAAGGCGAAGAGCTGGACAGTGAGCAGGGTATAGACCTGCGTGGCCGACAGCATGAGCATTCCGAGGGACAGAAGCATCTCGACGGAGAAGCCTGTAAGAGAAGGAAAGAGGGTGGTGACTCCAGAGCTGGGTCCTGGCCCCTCAGGCACACTGATCATTAATTCTTAAGAGTGTAGAGACTTCCAACACAGCTGATGCCAACAAGGAAACCTCCCATTTGAACCGAAAGACTCAGACCCCCAAGTTTGGTGGGTGCTACATTACATCATTGCATCTTGGTACTACCAAGCAAGCAACCTTGCCCAGGGCAGCTTGCAATGCATATTTGCTCACTCTGGGATGGGGGCATAGGACATCAATCACAGTGTTAGGTGGGCACAAGCTAAGGTGCTGGGAGCAGTGGGAGAGCAAATGGAAGCAATGGAATATGTAGTGCCGGGGGGGGGGGGGGGAACTAGTCTCTGAGCATCTCCATCCCCCCAACCCTCACAGCATCCTCAGGCCATCACTGTGGTTCATACCATCACTATCACTATCACTATGGCCCCAATTTTAATTTGAGTTTTCCTTCTTCCTTAATCTAATAAAGAGTTGTGTAGATCTTTTTAAAGGCTCAGTCTGAGATTCTGTTGATTTTTCTCTTGTCTTCAGTGGGGACAGGGATACACATGGCAGTGTTCAGAGTTTACTCCTGGTTCTGCACTCAGGTATTACTCCTGGTTTTGTACTCAGAAACTATTCCTGGCTCTGCACTCAGGGCTTATTCCTGATTCTATATTCAGGAATTACTTCTGGAGGGCTTTGAGGGACCACTTGTTATACCAGGAATTGAAGGCAAGTAAGTACCCTACCCACTGGACTACCGCTCTGGTTCTTGGCCTCATTTCTGAGAACGTGGGCTTCTTGGTCAGCATCGTGATTATCTAAAGAGTAAAGATGCCTATTACTCATCTAAAGCTGGTCTGGTAATTGCAAAATTAACGACTTCCCCAAGCATCACAGTAAATCCTAACCACACGTTAAAATCTCCAGCCACACTGTTTATAACTCATCTAAAACTTATATTCTAAAACTTCATTCTTTAATGGAGACACAATTTAACTAAATGTTTAAGGACGATCCTCCTTCAGAAAATTATTTTCCAAATAACTCTTAATTCTAAAGATGATTCACCTTCCAACATCTACAAGATCAGTGCCAACTACGTCTCATTAAATGGCTAATCATCAACATGAAAATACCTCCAAGTAAGTTCAGACCACACTATTGTCAGACTACATACTTGTGCCTTGCTGTTCTTTCAGAAATTGGACCAAACAACTTTCTTGCTAAAATCATGGTACTCTTATCCCAATTATAAAAAGATTTAATGGGTAATCGTTTGAACTAGTTTTACCCCATACATGTATTTGATACTACAGTCTACACCAAAAGCAGCGTGCTGCTCCAGGAAATAACCCCCCAAAATAAGTGATTAGCTAGTTCACTATTCTGCTGTAAAACTTACAATAGCCAAATCACATCTCAACAGGTTGTTTTGTTAAATCATGTTCAATATCACGTATGCATAACATATATTTCACACATATGTGTATACACATGTATTTTAATTTTCCTCCAAAAGTATTCTTGATTCCCAAAACTGATTACACTACACTAATAGTCTTTTTGGGGGGCTTGGGCCACACCCGATGACATTCAGGGGTTACTCCTAGCTATGCGCTCAGAAATCGCTCCTGGCTTGGGGAACCATATGGGACACCAGGGGATTGAACCACAGTCCTTCCTAGGCTAGTGCTGGCAAGGCAGACACCTTATCGCTCTGCGCCACCGCACTGGCCCCTATACTGATAGTCTTACAGTGCTCCTTAAAGAGCAACATGAGGGACTAGAAAGAACACAGCAGGTAGAGCACTAGCCTTGCAAGTTACCAGCCCCTTGGATCGCTGGCATCCCATATGGCTACCCTATCAAGCCCATCCAAAACCGATTCCTGAGCACAACCAGGTGTAAGCCAAAACTAAACAACAACAAAAAGAACCTAACATGATTTTCAAGATTTCTGCTTTTGTTATTTTTTTTTGGGCCACACCCGTTTGATGCTCAGGGTTTACTCCTGGCTAAACACTCAGAAATTGCCCCTGGCTTGGGGGGACCATATGGGACACCGGGGGATCGAACCGTGGTCACGATATTTCCTTGGCTAGCACTTGCAAGGCAGACACCTTACCTCTAGCGCCACCTCACCGGCCCCGATTTTCAAGATTTCTAACAATGTGAATGAGATATAGTATATTAAAAAAAGACTGTAGGGCCCGGAGAGATAGCACAGCGGCATTTGCCTTGCAAGCAGCCGATCCAGGACCAAAGGTGGTTGGTTCGAATCCCAGTGTCCCATAGGGTCCCCCATGCCTGCCAGGAGCTATTTCTGAGCGGACAGCCAGGAGTAACCCCTGAGCACCACTGGGTGTGGCCCAAAAAAAAAAAAAAAAAGACTGTAACAAAATTTCCATAGAAATTTTATTTTATTTTATTTTATTTATTTATTTTTTGGTTTTTGGGCCACACCCGGCGGTGCTCAGGGGTTACTCCTGGCTGTCGCTCAGAAATAGCTCCTGGCAGGCACGGGGGACCCTATAGGACACCGGGATTCAAACCAACCACCTTTGGTCCTGGATTGGCTGCTTGCAAGGCAAACACCGCTGTGCTATCTCTCCAGGCCCCTCCATAGAAATTTTAACTTCTAAAGGAATATTTAAAGTTGTCATGAGTAAAAGGGGTCTGCCACCAAAAAATAAGTCTTAATTTTTTCCGCAAAATAAAGATGTACAGATGTTCTTTTTCAGAAAACCAAAGGTTGCTGAGATAATTTCTCTAACATGATGCTGTCCAAACTAAAAGCTAGTCTCACCTAGGATTTTTAACTATTATCAAAGCAAGATTCTATTTATTTTTATATTTTTTTGTAATTTGCTTTTTCTAAAAATAAAAAAGGCAATTTTTAATTTCAAAATGTTAACACAGAGGTTTCTTACAAAATTCTCAGTCATACACAATTTATTTTTCTTCCATAAAACATTAGCATAGCCCTACTCTACCCCACCCCCCATCTCCAGGTAAAAATGTCTCAAGATACCTCGCAGATGTTGTTTTGTTTTGGGATCACATCTACAGGAGCTCAGAGGTTACTCCAGTCCATGCAGTCTGGAATCTCACCTGCTAGTGCCCAGGAGGACCATGTGGGATGTTGAGGATCAAACCCAGGTCAGCTGTGTGTAAACTGCCTTACCAACTGTACTATTTCTTTAGTGATGAACAGCCCTGAACCCTACACATCCTTTTGTTGTTTTGTTTTAGGATCACATCACATCTAGAGGAGCTCAGAGATGACTCCAGTCTCTGCAGTCTGGAATCTCACCTGGTAGTGCCCATGGGGACTCTGTAGGATGTTGAGGATCAAACTCAGATCAGCTGTGTGTAAACTGCCTTACCAACTGTACTATTTCTCTAGCCCATGTCCTCATGTTCCTACACATGCCTATCAGTGATAAAGCTTAACTTATAAGTTAGTCATAGTAAGAGATGGACAATAATAACAAATAGGGCTCTGTGGCAAAGCAGCTACATTCCAGACCCAAGGACCCGGGTTTGATGCTGGGCACCATGGCAGAGAGCCAAAGATGACATTTTTGGTGGCTGCAACTCAACAGCAGTGCTCGAATGTCATTGTAAAGGGAACTGGTCTCATCAACCACAGAACAGCTAAAGCAAGCATTGCTTCCTGGAGAAGTCCTGTTCTCCCCCAAAATACCCCTCAACCTCCCAAAAAACCCCTCAGCCTCCTAAGCCACAGTCTTCGAGTGGACCTTCGTGAGAAAGGAACGCTGACAATCACCTCAACTAAACCATGGCACTGCTGAACACTTACGGAATGGAAGAAGTTGACCTTTATGTAAGGGGGTGATGGGAAGTAGACCCAGGTAAGTACCTGTGTGGCCATGCAGTCACCAAGGCCAAGTGTATGAACACTTCAACCAGACATGTGAGTCCTCCCAGAGCAGCACACAAAATCAAATAGCATGGCAACAATAAAAGGAAGGAATAAAACAAAATTTAAACTAATGCCAAAAAAAAAAAAAAAAAGAAAGAACTGAAACCATAAAGATACAAATAATGGTCCCCTCCCATTCCTGAGAAACTCTTTCCTCCACTTCCATCCCTCTGGACTGAAAAGTTCTCTAAAAAACCAAAAACTCATGGGGGACTTAAGAGATAGTACGTGGGAGGGCATTGAGAGAGGAGAGAGAGAGAGAGAGAGAGAGAGAGAGAGAGAGAGAGAGAGGACAGAGAGAGAGGAGAGAAGAGAGGACAGAGAGAGAAAGAGAGAAGATAGGAGAGAAAGAGGAGAGAGAGAGAGAGAGAGAGAGAGAGAGAGAGAGAGAGAGGACAGAGGACAGAGAGAGAGAGGAGAGAAGAGAGGACAGAGAGAAAGAGAGAGGAGAGAAGAGAGGACAGAGAGAGAAAGAGAGAAGATAGGAGAGAAAGAGGAGAGGGAGAGAGAGAGAGAGAGAGAGAGAGAGAGAGAGAGAGAGAGAGAGAGAGAGAGAGACGGTGAGACCTGAGTTCCATCCCCAACATCACAAAAAATGATGGGCTGGAATGATAATACATTAGGTAGGGCAATTCCCCTGCAGGTAACCAACCTAGATTCAATCCTAGCATTCCATATGCTCTTCTGAGCTTTACCAGGAGCGACCCCCCAAAAAAATTAAATTAAGAAAAAAGATCATCAATGAAAAAAAGTTTTCTGTAGAAACTCACACATAGAATAAAAACAACAACAACAGAAAAATAAGGAAATGGTTCTTCTGAGAATACCAGCAATGGTCTTTTTTTTTTTTTTTGGCAGGGGGCGAGGGGGGGGTAATGGAAAGATTAAACCAGGTGATTGTCAGGGTCAGAGCTCAGGAATCACTCTTGGTGGGTCTCAGGAGACTACATGGATTCCAGGAATCAATTTTGGGTTAGCAGCATGCAAGGCAAGCACCCCACCCACTAGACTACTGCTCCAGCACACAAGCAATATTCTTTCTTTTTTAAACTTTATTTTTATTTATTTATTGACTGCTTAATTGTGGGGCCACATCCAGCAGTGCTCAGGGGTTATTCCTGGCTCTGCACTCAGAAATCGCCCCTGACAGGCTGGGGAACCATATGGGATGCCCGGAATTGAACTGGGTTCTTCCCCAGGTTAGCTATATGCAAGGCAAATATGCCAACACTGTACTATCTCTCCGGCCCCACAAGCAATATTCTTTTTGCATCCTGGGCTCCATTCATTTGTGGGGGGGAATTCCTGCTTTGTTTTGCTTTGCATTGGTGCTCAGAGGCCACTCCCAGAGGCTATGCTGACAGCTAGCCCTCTCCTCAACCCCACTTAATTTTCTTTTTAAATGATCCCTAGTGAATCTTTTTGATCAGGTCAAATTTGAAAACACTACTCGACCACAGGTTGCTGAGTGAGTGGCACTACAAGAAATCTCCAGGTTAGAGATTGGCACAGTACACAGTGAAATGAGAGATGAAAAGAAGGATGAGATGCTGATAAAGGTGGGAGGGGACAGAGAAACTGTACAGAGGGCAAGACACTTGCCCTGCTTACCCTGCACATGGCCAACCACGCTTTAATTCCCAGCAACATATAGATAGGATCCTCTGAATCCCACCAGAAGAGCCAGGAGAGATCTCTGAGTGCCAGGAGTAACCCTCAACACAACTGGGTATGCCTCCCCGCTACACACACACACACACACACACACACACACACACACACATAACCCTCAACACAACTGGGTATGCCTCCCTGATACACACACACACACATAACCCTCAACACAACTGAGTACGCCTCCCCGCTACATACACATACACACACACACACACACACAAATGTGCTAGCAATAACTCCACAATTCTGCCTTGCCCTAACTAATCTAAGACAGACTGAGGTTCAATCCCCCGGCATCCCATATGGTCCCCCAAGCCAGGAGCGATTTCTGAGCGCATAGCCAGAAGTAACCCATGAGTGTCACCGGGTGTGGCCCAAAAACTGAAAAAAAAAAGAAAGAAAGAAATGTCAAAATGGGGGTGTGTAGAGAGAGAGGTTGGTGTCATAGTTTAGACCTTGCCTTTGAACCTCTGTGGCTGTGCTGATGTCCTGGTCACAGGGAAGTGACAGGAAACCCATAATCACAATCAAGGAAACTGCTGTCGTACCCAGACTGCAGGGATGTCATGACTCATATCCAGGAGGGTGAGCTGTGGCCCTGTTACCCTTGGGCTTTTATAGACCAATCCCGTATTTGATCCACTGGGAGGGATGGAAACTTCATAAAGGCTGAGAGAGAAAACTAACAACTGAACCTGTCAGCTTGGCTCCAGGCTCAGCCACTCCCCGCAAATTTGGTTTTGTTTTTCATTTGTTTCAGGCCACACCCCAGTGCTTCCAGAGGCTGCTCCAGGCTCTAAGGCTTAGCTCACGAGCTGCTGATAGGGGGTGTTTGGTGAAGTTCTAAAATGACAAAAAATAATTAATGGTTTCTGAATTTGTGCTACATTTTCACTTGCTTTTGTAAAACACACTACATTCTTTAAACCAACTCCTATCAGCAGAGAGACGTGAGATCTACAATATTTCCAGAAAAACAGGAAACTGAGATCACAATCAATAACCAAGTGTTTATAAGTGTCTACGTGCAGACAGCACTCTGTAAGTATTCACTACTATGTTTAAGTAACCTACCTATTAATAGCTCTTCAATAAGGGGAGGAAGATTTCAAACAGATTTGTTTGAAACCAGCATAACAAGTATGATTCGATAAAGGCTTCCATATGGCTTATGGTGGGCATGACCCCACAGCACCATGTATGGTCCCAGGGGTCACTCCGAGCACAGAACAAGGAATAGCCCCCTGAACACCACCAGGTGTTGTATATATATATAGTTGTATATTACTTATAATAGTAATATTTATAGTTGTATATAATAATAATAGTTGTATATTACTTATATATATACATTTTATATATTTGTTATAATAATATATATATATCTGTCATGAAATGCAGCCATTTCAGACTAACCCACAAACTTAATAAAATCATTTTCAGGGGCTGGAGAGATAGCATGGAGGTAGAGTGTTTGCCTTTCATGCAGAAGGACAGTGGTTCGAATCCTGGCATCCCATATGGTCCCTCCAAGCCTGCCAGGGGCAATTTCTGAGTGTAGAGCCAGGAGTAGCCCCTGAGCGCTGCCGGATGTGACTCCCCCCCAAAAAATCATTTTCATGCTGAATATGCAGCCCCAACCACTACAACAGGAAAAAAAGCACCTAATGAAAGTGAAGAGGAAAATTTTCTTAAAATTGAGAAAAATATCCAATACAAAGAAATTAAATGAAATCTAGATTCTAGTCTAATAAATACAAAGACAACCAACAGAAATAATGTGTGGCAGGGGGGCACATGAAGACTTCAAACCAGACATCTAGTAAGAGTATGGCATCAGGGGGCCGGGCGGTGGCGCTAAAGGTAAGGTGCCTGCCTTGCCTGCATTAGCCTTGGACAGACCGTGGTTCGATTCCCCCAGTGTCCCATATGGTCCCCCAAGGCAGGAGCAACTTCTGAGCGCATAGCCAGGAGTAACCCCTGAGCGTTACCGAGTGTGGCCCAAAAACCAAAAAAAAAAAAAAAAAAAAAAAAAACCAAAGAGTATGGCATCAGAATATTAAAAACATAGTAGCAACTCAGTAACTTAAAAAAAAAAAATCTTGGGCCCGGAGAGATAGCACAGCAGCGTTTGCCTTGCAAGCAGCCGATCCAGGACCAAAGGTGGTTGGTTCGAATCCCGGTGTCCTATATGGTCCCCCGTGCCTGCCAGGAGCTATTTCTGAGCAGACAGCCAGGAGTAACCCCTGAGCACTGCCGGGTGTGGCCCAAAAAAAAAAAAATCTTGGCTGGAAAGATAGTACAGGAGGTAAGGTACTTAGTTGTCTTGCATATGTGGTCAATCCTGGTTTGAATCTCTACTACCACTTAAGGGTCCCCAGAACACTGCTAGAAGTCACTCCTGAGCACAGAGCCAAGAATAGTCCCTGAATACCATTTGGTATGGCTCAAACTCCACCCTGCCTCCCCCCAAGACAAAGCCCAGTTCCTTAAGATGGCTAAAAGCCTTGAACAAATATCTCTCCAATGATATACAAAGATGACTAGCAAGCAACATGAACACATATTAAATACCAGGGCTTTAAAATACTCAAAATACCAGGCCCATAAAATAAACAGGGCATGAGAGATAGTACAGTGGGTAAGGCATTTGCACTGCACTCAAACAGGGTTCCATCTCATGCAACACCACATATGGTCCCCTGAGAACTGCCAAGAGTGAACCCACTCTCTCACTACACATATTCAACATCATTCATTCTTAGAGAAAAAGTGAAATGTAGAAACATTAGTTTTTCTATGGAAAATAACAAGTACAGGGTCAGAGCAATAGCACAGCAGATTTGATCCCCAGCATCCCATAGGGTCCCCAGGGGCCTGCCAGGAGAGATTTCTAAGAGAAGAGCCAGGAGTAACACTAAGCACTGCCAGGTATGGTCCCAAAACAAAACAAAACAAACTGTATAAAGAAATTAGAAAATATGGACATTTAAGGGGGGAAGTCAATCAATAATAGTCTGGCCACTTTGTAACAAAAGTTTAGCACTTCCTTAGGAAGAGGTTGGGCTGGAGAGATAGAGCAAGCAATAAAGTACTTGCCTAGAACATAGTGGACCACAGTTAAGTCCCCAGCACCAAGTATCCTTCCTTTAAGCATGAGGATGATCCCTAGGCTCAAAGTCAGGAATAAGCCCTGAGCACAGTCAGGTGTCACTCTATAATGAAAATAAGTTAGGGCCCGGAGAGATAGCACAGCGGCTTTGCCTTGCAAGCAGCTGATCCAGGACCAAAGGTGGTTGGTTTGAATCCCAGTGTCCCATATGGTCCCCCGTGCCTGCCAGGAGCTATTTCTGAGCAGACAGCCAGGAGTAACCCCTGAGCACCGCCGGGTGTGGCCCAAAAACCAAAAAAAAAAAGAAAAGAAAAAAGAAAAGAAGTTAAAGAAAAGGCTTACCAGTAATTTCATCAAACCCACTTTATATAACTCAAAGAAATAAAGACAGGTACGAGACAGTACTTCAACTTATTTTATGGGAGATCTAAAATCTCAATAGCTCTCTTCTTCTCAGTCTCTCTTTCAATATATCTATCTCCTCTCCTCCTTCTCTCCTCTCCCCTCTCCCCTCTCTCCTATTCACCTATTGTCACCAAGGCTGTTTCCCTGGAAATTCATTCTCTCTACCAAGTCTCTGTACCAAGTTTAAGTGGCTATTACAATTATTAGAAACTGCAGATGAGTAGTAAACCCTCAGCAGATTACAGTCCCTGAGGGGCTGGGATGATAAGACAGCGCAGCTGACCCGGAATCCATCTCCAGCATCCCATAAATTTCCCCAGAGCAAGGAGTAACCGGAGCACCACAGGGTGTGGCCCAAAACAAAAAAAAAGAAGAAAGTAAAGCTGAAATAGAATTTCAAATGTCAATTTTGTTTTTGTTTTTGGTTTTGGTTTTGGTTTTTTGGGCCACACCCGGCGGTGCTCAGGGGTTACTCCTGGCTGTCTGCTCAGAAATAGCTCCTGGCAGGCACGGGGGACCATATGGGACACCGGGATTCGAACCAATCACCTTTGGTCCTGGATCAGCTGCTTGCAAGGCAAACACCCGCTGTGCTATCTCACCGGGCCCTCAAATGTCAATTTTGAATTTGCCCTTTGCAAATACTCAAAATCAAATTTCTGTAATTGAACAATGGGGTTCTGACTTCTCAGAGTGACAGATCCCAACTTTTCTGTCTTTATTTACCTTACATTAGGGCCACTCTATGCTAATGCCCAAACATAGCACTGTGACAGATCGCTAAAACCACTCAGATTCACACTATTCCTCGGGCCTGAGTTTCAAGTTAAAAGGCTGATTTCCCTAACTAGGAGCATGGTTTCAAAATAACAGAGCCTGCAGAGCAGGCAGCAAGAATAACCTCAGAGAGATAGTGCAGGAGGCAGAGCTCTTGATTGCATGCAGCCCACCAGTTTCAATATCCAGTATCCCATAAGGTCCCCTGAGTATCATCAAGAGTGATTACTAAGTACAGAATTAGGAGTATCACCTGAGCACTTCCTATTGTAACCCCCAAAAACCAAAAGGAGAAAAGAAAATGCTATTATATTGTTTAGTCTTTCTTATTTAATGGCAAACGGAGAAACTACTTATTTGGAACTTTGTTTTGTTCTGTCTTGTTTTGATTACAATGTAGGGACCAGGGAGATAGCTCAAGTGGTGGCACACAGAATATGCTGGGCAAGGACAAGTCCCCACATGACCCCAACGTATGGCTCTGGTGCCCAGTACCACTAGGCATGAACCTCCAACTCAAAGACTGGTTCCATCAAGGTTAATATGGGTGCATGGTCACCAACACTAGTGGGTATGCCCTAATATGTTAAAAACAAAAAGAAGCATTTTTTCCACTCTGTGTTCTCTCTTGAACATGTTTCTCTTCTTTTTTTTTCCCTCTCTGTCACGTCTCTAAACTTCTTACAATGAAACCTATTTTGCTTCACTAATAATATCAAATTAGTAATTTTCAAATTAGTAATAACTAGTAATATCAAAGAGTAATTTTAAAGACCTTACTCTAAATTTTTGTGCTAATTAATATCTGGTAGTGCTCAGGGCTTACTCCTGACTCTGTGCTCAGGGATCACTCCTGAGGAGCTTGGAGGACAGTATTTGACACTCTAGAAACCAAACCTGGGCTGACGACATGCAAGACAAGTGCCCTACCTGAGTTATCTCTGTAGACCCCAAGCCTCTTTTTCAAACTCAAGTCAATGGAGAGTATAAATTTAGCTTGAGTATTACTTCATGGACACTCATGACCAGCACTCATATTTATCTTAGTAAAGGGAAGCAGTAGCGCAAACATGTCATGAGAAAGCCCAGATGCAGATTTCTTCAACTGTAATTTAAAAGTTCCCCATTTAACAAATGAGGAAGTAAAAACAAAGATCTAGTCATTTATGCTAAGTCACCTCGCTAATGAGTCTGCATGTAGCTAGGTCCAGGATTCCCTTAACAACCAAGCTCTGGGGCTGGGCCAGAGAAATAGCACAGCAGTAGGGCAATTTCCTAGCATGCAGCCGACCAGGGAGGGACCCAATTCAATTCCTGGCATTTCATATGGTTCCCCAGCCTACCAGGAGCGATTTCTGAGTACAGAAACTAGGAGTGATCCCTGAGCACTGCTGGGTGTGGCCCAAAACCCAACCAATCAATCAATCAGTCAATAAATAAAGTTAAAAAAAAAAACAAACAAACAAGGGCCCGGAGAGATAGCACAGCGGTGCTTGCCCTTGCAAGCAGCAGATCCAGAACCTAAGGTGGTTGGTTCGAATCCCGGTGTCCCATTTGGTCCCCCCGTGCCTGCCAGGAGCTGTTTTTGAGCAGACAGCCAGGAGTAACCCCTGAGCACCGCCGGGTGTGACCCAAAACCAAAATAAAAAAAAAAAAAACAAGCTCTCAATAAAACTAAAACCTATTTCCAACTCAAATTCAAAGACAAGTAAAATAAATAAATAAATAAATAATAAATAAGTAAAAGTGCCTTTCTCTTTCCTACCCTCTCAATTTAGTTGTTTCATTTTGTTTTGCCATTTTCATTCTTTTATAAGTAAAATAAATAAATAAATAAGTAAGTAAAAGTACCTTTCTCTTTCCTACCCTCTCAATTTAGTTGTTTCATTTTGTTTTGTCATTTTCATTCTTTTATAAGTAAAATAAATAAATAAATAAATAAGTAAAAGTACCTTTCTCTTTCCTACCCTCTCAATTTAGTTGTTTCATTTTGTTTTGTCATTTTCATTCCTTTATCAATTTTAATGCTTACTAATGTCAAACTGGGTAACACATGTCCTTCAACTTAAAATTTGGTCCTTTAAAATATTTTATTCATCCTATAACAAAAATAAACTGTACTGTTGCAAAAACAGAAGTATTTGGCATAGGACTCTAAGTGAGTTTAAAAATACAATGAGGAAAATTTTAATTATAACAAGGAACCTTGTAAAATCCTCTTAGAAATGTTGGGGTGGGCCGGAGAGATAGCATGGAGGTAAGGCGTTTGCCTTTCATGCAGGAGGTCATCGGTTCGAATCCCGGCGCCCCATATGGTCCTCTGTGCCTGCCAGGAGCAATTTCTGAGCCTGGAGCCAGAAATAACCCCTGAGCACTGCCGGGTGTGACCCAAAAACCACAAAAAAAAAAAAAAAAAAAGAAATGTTGGGGAGAACAATTGCCTTTTCTTTTTTTTTTTTTTTTTTTTTGGTTTTTGGGCCACACCCGTTTGATGCTCAGGGGTTACTCCTGGCTATGTGCTCAGAAATCGCCCCTGGCTTGGGGGGACCATATGGGACGCCGGGGGATCGAACCGTTGTCCGTTCCTTGGCTAGCGCTTATAAGGCAGACACCTTACCTCTAGCGCCACCTTCCCGGCCCAACAATTGCCTTTTCTGCCCCAGCTTTCACACAAAGGCTTTTTTTTTTTTTTTTTTTTTTTTTTGGTTTTTGGGCCACACCCGGTAACGCTCAGGGGTTACTCCTGGCTATGCGCTCAGAAGTTGCTCCTGGCTTGGGGGACCATATGGGACACCGGGGGATCGAACCGCGGTCCGTCCAAGGCTAGCGCTGGCAAGGCAGGCACCTTACCTTTAGCGCCACCGCCCGGCCCCCACACAAAGGCTTTTTCTCTATCACACTATCACAGCATTTAACATGCTCCTTAATTTGCTGACTGTTGTGTACATGCAAACCAACCCATAGAAAAGAAGGGTGAGACACTCCCGAAGTCACAGTTTGGGGACTAAAGGGAGTACAGTAGGTAAGGTCTTGTCTTGCATGTGACTATGGAGATCAAAACCCCAATTCAAAAATCCAGCACCGAAAAAGGTCCCTCATTTCCAGCACCACCAGGTGCCAATCCTGAGCATAAAGTAAGGAAGAGATACCACAGGGTGTAGCTTAACCCTCCCCTACAAAAGTCACAGTTCCTTCCTTGAAAATGCTCAGCATAATCAACTGCTCTCTGGCATCACACTATTATTACCTGCTTAAAACTATGCTTGCAAGAGGCCTGGTTCAATACCCAAACACACACACACACACACACACTTTTAATGATCTGATTGAGAGAATCTTGGCCTCCAAAGTACTGGCTCTATTGAGATGATAAACAGGGAGGATTACCAGATTTCCAACATTTTCCTTCCCCATTACACAAAGTATGATACACACGAAGTATGTACTTGAGAGAAATGGCTGTCTAGGGCCGGTGAGACAGAGGCATTTCAACAACGTGTCAGGACACACATTCCACTGGGTTGCCTACTGTCCTATGACATTTCCCACCATCTCTCAGAGTCAGCATGAGGATGCTTCTGCTCTGTCATCATTGCTTGTTGCTATTGTATTTCCTGTGGAGGCCACTCGTAGCAATGTCTAGGAGCTATTCCAAATTCAGTGCTCCAGTGTCGTTGAGCGGCCATGCAGCATCATGTGGAGACTCGGAATACAAGTCTCTTGCACTGAAAAGCCCACATTCAGCCCAGTACTATCCCACTGCCAGAACTGCAATTTGTGTGGATTAAACCACATTCAAGTTTGAGCCACTGGTATGAGAAGCTGGTGTCTGTGGGTCAATGCCATCTCTGTAGCCTGGACATTTCTCTTTGTATGGAATTCACCAAGTTCACAGTTCACATTTCCAAAGTTCCAAACAAATGAGCTGGGGATGTGGCTAAATGGTAAAGCACAAGCCTACCAAGTGAGAGGCCTGGTTGCCATCTACAGCATCACAAACTTGAAATAGTCAAACAACTCAACACCTCATCAGCTCCTAAACCTAACCTCCAGGCCCAGGAAGGTGACTCAAAGGGCAAGAGTGCATCCTTTGCATACAGAAGCCCAGGATTGATCCCAGGCACTATATGGTTCTCTAAGCACCTCTGGGAGCCCCAAATAATACTAAAAATCTAAACTAATCTCACCATCATAAATTCTCCTCTTATACTGCCTTCTCATCACATCTTTTTTTTTTTAATAGCATCACCAATCTCCATTAAAAAAACTGCCAAGTCCATATCACCGGGGCTTTTTGGAGTAAATGAGAGCACCCTTCCCCCCCCCCCCTATACCTTCCCTTTTCCGGGAAGCCTGGCAGCTATAATCATGCCCACAAATGCAGTTGGAACTGGATCAGCTCTGTAGACTCACTTTTTTTCTAGAACAAAATGTAAACCAAGCAGTGAAAAAATCATGGGTATACAGGCCATGTGGCAGAAAGCTGACAATCTTGGGAGGAGGGGGAGACCAAGTCCCTGCTCTGTCAAAGCTATCCACTGCATCCATCACCCAGAATCACCATTTTACCTATAGCTCTGCCTCACCATTCCTCTACGATCTCTTCAGGGACCAAATTTCTGACCAAATTTCAGGTATACCAGTTTGGGGGCTAATATCACCTGAGCTTTATGGAGTAAGTACTAGTATAACCCCATCACCACTAAAATTCCACATCATCATTATAGTCCCCATCATCACAATTCCCCATTAATACTGCAGTTCTCCCCACCATCACAATTTCATCATCTCTACAATTCCCCCATCATTTCAACACCTCATCACTATAATACTGCCATCATTGCTATAGCACCCCCATCATCATATAATCCCCCAACATAACCATAATCCCCCGAGCATCACCACAGTCCACCATCATCACTACAATTCCAACAGCAATAAAATTATCCATCACTGCTACAACCCCCCCCCCCACCATTACATTTTTCTTCCACCACTGTAATGAAAACTCTACTTTGAGTCCCAGGCTTCCACTCTCAGTTTCCCAGATTAAATCCATCGAGGTATTCTTCTACCACTTGGCTCCATACAAGATACTCACCTCTCTAAAATCTATCTCTGTTTTTGGTGGGGGATGCGCTCTGTTATGCTCATGAGCTTTTCCTGTGTTCAGGGATCACTCCTGAAGGTGCTAAGGAGACCATATGGGATGTCAAGATGGAAAGCAGGATCAGTTTGTGTAAGGAAAGTGCCTTATCTCCTATTATATTTCTCTAGCCCATGTATCCATTTGTTCTTATCAAAATATTAGGCTGTTCCTTACACATACAATCTTTTTTTTTTTTTTTTTTTTTTTTGGTTTTTGGGTCACACCCGACAGCGCTCAGGGGTTACTCCTGGCTCTACGCTCAGAAATCTCTCCTGGCAGGCTCAGGGGACCATATGGGATGCCGGGATTCAAACCACAGTCCTTCTGCATGCAAGGTAAATGCTCTACCTCCAAGCTATCAGCTACTTCCCTGTCTTTGCACCTTTTGAGGGAGGCATCTTTCCAAAGAATGCTCTTTTCCCTTCCTCCCAATGATGCTCAAGGGTTACTCCTGGCTATGCATTCAGAATCACTCCTGACTTGGGGGACCATATGGGACCCTGGAGATCAAACCAAAGTCTGTCCTGGGTCAACTGTGTGCAAGGCAAGCGCCCTACCACTGTGCTACTGCTCCGGGCCAAGTGAGGCATTTGTAATGGAACATTTCCCACTCAGTGCTTGACAAGCTAGTCTACCCCTGCAAAGCCACGTAGCTTAGATCTCCACCTTTGCAGAGAGTTATGGAAACACCACAGCAGTGTTACACAAATCTATTCAAATTTAAAACAAAGAAACTGAAATAACCCCTAGTATTCCCTCTTTTAATTAAAAAAATAATAATTCAAGGGTGGAGCAATAGCTCAGCACGTAAGGTGTTTACCTTACATGTGGCCAACCTGGTTTTGGTCTTCTTTTGGTCTTTACCTTAAGTGGTATGGCATATCAGACTTCATTTCCCTTAACCGCTATGGCTTCCCTTTTACATATCAAAAATCCACTTGGGCAGAAAGAACCTCTAGGTAGGCAGGCTCAATACCCCAACCATTCTATTCTCCATCCATGGGGTGTTTCTTTTCTTCCCAATAAAGACTGCAGCTCTGGTGGGCCTCTTTCTCTCTCCATGTGGCAGAAAGGTCCCCAGATTCATGTTTCATCTCTCCAGCCAGGTTGGAATATTAACTGCAGCAGACCTGTTCCAGACCCGCTTCTCCTTACTCCTTAGGATTGGGGCATGAGGAATTATCTACGATCTCCAGCATTCATTATGGTCCTCTGAGCATCACCAGGAGTAATTCCTAAGTACAGATGCAGAAGTTGCCCCTAAGCTGCTAGAAGTGGCACCAAAACAAAACAAAAAGGAATCTTAATATGGTATTCATACATGCAAGAAATACTTAAGAGATGGCGGCACAGTAATGGATTTTCTTTACATGCAGCCAACACTGATTCAATCCCCAACCTCACAGATGGCCCCCCAATCACCACCAAGAATGATTCCTGAGCACAACCAGAAGAAAGCCCTAGGCGTCACTAGATGTCTCAAACCCTATCCCCAAAAGAGAAAACAATTTTCAGAATATAAACATTTTCAAACAATGATTAACCACTATGCTTTATTAAAAGATATTTACTGGGCCGGAGAGACAGCATAGCAGTAGGGCAGTTGCCTTGCACACAGCCAATCCACGGCAGATGATAGTTCGAATCCCCGCATCCCATATGGTCCCCTGTGCCTAGCAGGAGCGATTTCTGAGCGCAGAGCCAGGAGTAACCCCTGAGCGTCGCCGGGTATGACCCAAAAACCAAATAAATAAACAAACAAACAAAAAAATATCCGTAAAAGATATGTACTTTATTCAGGGGCTGAAGCAAAGGAAATTCACTTTCTTTTGCTTCCTTGACTAAAGTACCAATGCTTATCAACTTGCCTTCCTTTTCCAAATCCTATACTACCACATGCAATGCCATATGGCAACATTTTATCAAATGCAGCAAAACACTATTTTGGGGCCCCGAGAGATAGCACAGTGGCGTTTGCCTTGCAAGTAGCCGATCCAGCACCAAAGGTGGTTGGTTCGAATCCCGGTGTCCCATATGGTCCCCCGTGCCTGCCAGGAGCTATTTCTGAGCAGACAGCCAGGAGTAACCCCTGAGCACCGCCGGGCATGGCCCAAAAACCAAAACAAAAACCAAAACAAAAAAAAACTATTTTGATTCAAACTTGTTTTTACCTTCTGTTTAACACTGTCAACTGTTTAATTTAAAGTTTAAAAGGATACTTCTTTATTTAAACACCAAATCATCATTGGATCTACCGTCATGAAGTGTCCAAACCATATTTGACCAAACTCTTCATTTTGTAAATCTTTACAAGAACAAAAATATATTAAATGTCTTCCTATTTAATCCATGTAAACTAAAATATATAAACCTAACATACCCTCAGTCCTGCTCATTCTTTACTAAAAATCCAATAAATCTTTTAACTCTAACGGAGAGATAGCTCAAGGGCTGAACATACACAGCTTGCATGCAGAAGCGCCAATTAGATTCTGAAACATGGCTTCAAGCATTGCTGGGACTAGCCCAGTACAGCTAGGTTTGCCCCCACAAACAAGATCTGTTACTCTGGTATGTAGAAAAAAACTTCAGAATATGGGCCAACTCTTAATTATATTCCTCCAAAATACTTGAAAGAAGTGAGCTTTGAGCAAAGAAGGGTAAAACATCAAATTCTTCTGTATTAAATCTCAAAAAGCCAGATTCTAGCCATAATTAATATGTTGTAATTCACATGAGGATATCAAGCCATCTGGCTCAAATAAAGGTATTAAAAATAATGATTACTATTATTTATTTTGTTTTGTTTTTGGGCCTCTCCTCCTGTGCCTATCAGGGCTCTGTGCTCAAGATGCTACTCAGGGGATTATATATGTTGCTATGGATTGTACCCAAATCAGCTGCATGCAAGGCAGATTGCCTAAGCCACTGTACTATCTCTCTAGATCAGCTTGCCTTTCTAACAAGGAAATAACTGGCTTCTGCTGAACCTAAAAAAAAAAAAAAAAAAAAAAGGTGAGGGGCCAGAGTAATGGCACAAACTGTAGCCTAGAGCTTCTGCCTTGCACACTCTAGCCTAGGACGGACTGTGGTTTGATCCCCTGGCATACCATATGGTCCCCCAAGCCAGGAGTGATTTCTGAGCGCATAGCCAGGAGTAACCCAAGCATCACCGGGTATGTCCCAAAAACCGAAAAGACTAAAACCCAACTACAATCATATATGTAATCAAGGTGTTTAAATAAAGATAATAATTTTATAAAAAGGAATTAAAGCTTAACACACACTTTACTTCAATTAATTCTTATAATCCTTCCTCTTTATGTCAAAAATTGTATCCAAAACTGAAAGCCTAATCCCAAATACAACACAGTGCTTTTCTATAATCCACAATACTGTCTACGTTCACAACTCCCTCTTCACACACACCTTTAAAAGAAAGAAAAAGCGGGCCATAGAGATAGCACAGCAGTAGGGCATTTGCCTGGCAAGCGGCCCACCCAGGACCAAAGGTGGTTCAAATCCCAACATCCCATATCGTCCCCCGAGTCTGCCAGGAGCGATTTCTAAGTGGACAGCCAGGAATAACCCCTGAGTGAAGCCAGGTGTGCCTCCCCACTAAAAAAATAAAAAAAATAAAAGCGTCATAAATTAATATTTATTCTCTCCATAGAAAATCTGATATTTTTTCCCTTTCTTTTTCTCTCTCCTCCCTCCTTTTCTTTCTAAAGCTAATGTCAACACGCTAAATGGATTCTAAAATCCATTAATGAATGCCCAGGGGAGCTGCGGCAAAGCCTTCCATTTCTTACCTCCTGTTTAAGTTCTTTTTAACTATCACCATTCATTTTGTTACTCTGAAGCAGAGCTGATCTTGTTGGCCCATTAAAAATTGTCCTTCGGGGCTTGGGAAATGGCTCAAAGCACCGAGTGCAGGAACCTTGAGGTTGACCGTCACTCCAAATGGCCCTCAAGCACCTCCTGCAGCTGCCCTGAGCACATCGGGGTGTGGGGCCCCAGCACCAAGAAAAAAAGTAAAAAGTCCAAATCCGGGCCGGAGAGATAGCACAGTGGCGTTTGCCTTGCAAGCAGCCGATCCAGGACCAAAGGTGGTTGGTTCGAATCCTGGTGTCCCATATGGTCCCCCGAGCCTGCCGGGAGCTATTTCTGAGCAGACAGCCAGGAGTAACCCCTGAGCACCGCCGGGTGCGGCCCAAAAAACCAAAAAAAAAAAAAGTCCAAATCCTTGCAAGCCCATTCCTGGATGCTGAGTGAGTCTATGTTTCTCTGCTAGGACTCCTCCGAGTCAAACCCGTCCTGTGTCGTTCTAGGGTGTCCCAAAACAGTCCATGTTTTGCAACAAATCCAGAGTTGGAAGGAAGGAATGTGCAAGCTCTGCTGGACTCATGCTGCAGCCGGGTGGAACCAGGGCAGGACCGGCCCAGGTTAAGAGAAAAAGAAAACATGCTGAGCAGCAGCTGCCCACGGTGCTGAAATGAAACTGAGTGACACAGACAGTTTTGGAATTGTCATTTCTGCCAAATTAAGACCAAAGAGAGAAGCAGGAGCCAGAAGCAAGCCAAGCAGGATGGGATCCTCCCATGAGTTTTTCTTTGGGCCAGGGAGCTTCAGGAAGAAGGCCATGGCCTGCCTGGGGCAATGAGAGCGCCCACACTAGGTCGCCCACTCCACTGGAGTGCCCAAGGTGCCCGGCAGAGGCGCCCTAGGAAGGAAGAGGCGTGGCCTGGGTCCCCAACATCCGTAGGTTTCCCCCACAACCCTAACTTCCCACGGGGGAGGAGCAGAAAGGAGCAAAACAAAACGCTCAGTCAGAAAGGACGTGAGTGGGGCAGGAGAGATGGCATGGAGGTAAGGCGTCTGCTTGCATGCAGAAGGACGGTGGTTCAAACCCCGGCACCCCATATGGTCCCCCACCCTGCCCCGAAAGAACCTGCCAGGAGCGATTTCTGAGTGTAGAAGCAGGAGGAACCTCTGAGTGCTGCCGGGTGTGACCCAAAAACAAAAACAAGCTAACAAACAAACAAACAAAAAAACAAACCAAAGGGCCATTTCATGAAGGTTCTTTTAAAATGTTGAACCATTTTTATTGACTGAGGTTCTGTGACTTACAATACTGCATGATGGTTTGTGATATAGTTCTAACATCACAACCCAGTGAACCTAATTTGCTTCCTCAAGAACTGTCCCAAAGATTAAAAAAAAAAAAAAAGTATTTTTGACTCTCATTCACTGATGGTGAGAATTTAGACTAGTCCCGCCTTTGGGGAAAACATTATGAACATTACATTCTTTAAAAAAAAGAAAGAAAAAACTAGAAATTGCAAGCCATGTCAAATAAAAACCACAGTTATTTTCTCGTTCAGAAAGGAAATTCGATACATCAGGTGCTGCGGACAGTACTACACAGGGCAACCATCTATATAGAGAGACCTCACTGATACATAGTGTCAGTTTCCAAAATTGTGTGTTTCCAAAATGTGCTCCAGTCATCACCTCATCCTGACCCCCACCCCCCAAAAAAAGGACTTGAGCAGGCCAGGCCTTGGGCCCCTGAGACTCTGAAACAAGCCCAGCCTTGCACGCCCGGGGCCTCGGAGGAGCCTTGCAAACGTCGTCCTGGAGAACTGCAGAAGCAAAATGACAGGCACAGAAGGGGCAGGCAGGAGCAGCAGGGCGTTTGCCTTGCAATTGCTAAACTAGGACGGACCTGGCTGGGTTCGATCCCCGGCGTTCCCCAGGGTCCCCCCCCCAAGCCTGGAGCAATTTCTGAGCGCATAACCCAGGAGGAAGGAGCCCCTGAGCGTCGCCGGGTATGACACCCCAAAAAAAGAGAAGCCTGCAAGTTCAGCTGTCCACTCGGCCGCAGGGCTGGGGCGATTCCCTAAGGGCTGATCTCGGCCAAAAGAAAATCCCGAACCCCGAAATCTCCAAGCGCTCTGGGGCTCGCGAAGCTCCTACCTGGAAGATCCTACCTCCGATCCCGCCGCACCCACAAGCGAGCAGCCGCTTCTCTGCGCCCAGAGGCTGCTAGCGCGCCTCCATGTCTGCACAGCCGCCTCGCTCGGTCCCGCAGGCCCGGGAGGGAGCGGGGACAACCCCGGGCCCGGAGGAAGTCCCGCCCCTCGCCTCTGATTGGCTCGCGGCGGGCCTCGCAGCGCTCTCATTGGTCCGAGCAGGTGCTCGTCTAGGCTCCTGCCCACACTCGCTCGCTCGCTCGCACCGCGTCCCGGGTTGCTTCTGCCCCGCGCGCTGGAATGCCCCGTTCGCGCCTCGTCGACGCGCTCCGGCCCGCGTGACCCGCGCGCTCGGGAGAGGAAAGGAAAGGAAAGGAAGAGAAGAACAGGGCAGGGGAGGCTGCGCTTCTGGGGCGCCAGAGGTGGAGGCCCGAGCAGCCCCTGCTGGACGTTAGTTGCAGGGCCTGGACACACACACACACACACACACACAAGACACACACACACACACACACAGCTAGTTGCCGGACCTAGACGGACACACACACCTAGTCACACACACACACACACACGCACGCACACACACACACACACACACGCACACCCCTAGTTGCCAGACCTGGACGGACACACACACCTAGTTTCAGGGCCTGGATACACAGACACACACCTGGACACACACAGACACACCCCTAATTGCTGGGCCTGGACACACACACACACCCCTAGTTGCCGGGCCTGCACACACACACACACTTATACACACACACCCCTAGTTGTAGGGCCTGGACGGACACACACACACACACACACCCCTAGTTGTAGGGCCTGGACACAGAGACAAAGACACACACCTGGACACACACACACACCCCTAGTTGCCGGGCCTGCACACACACACACACACACACACATATACACACACACCCCTAGTTGCCGGGCCTGGACACAGAGACACACACACCTGGACACACGGACGGACACACACACCCCTAGTTGCCGGGCCTGGACACAGAGACAAACACACACACCTGGATACACATGGACGGACACACACACCCCTAGTTGCCTGGCCTGGACACACACACACACACACACACACACACACACACACACCCCTGTCGGGATGGTGGACGGAGCCTGAAAGTCTGGGTCCTCTGAGGTGCCAGCTCAACTCTGCTGACCGCCTGGAGCCATCTGGCTAGGCGCCAGGCTGACGTCAGTGCTTCGTGCTGGCATGCGCCATCCCCCGAGACCCAGCAAACCTGTGCTGAAGCCCCAAGTCAGCCTTTTCAAACCCTGGCCTTCATTTGAAGGACTGACATTACCCCCTCTTCCCCGTCTGCCTAACACTCCCTCGTCCCTGCCTAGGGGCTCCCACCAGGCTCCTCGGAAAGATGCTTTTGGAGACCTTTCATACTTGTTAGTCACTAGCTACCCTGGGTGTTTTTTGTTTGTTTGTTTGATGGCACCCATGGCACTGCTTAGAAGATACTTAGTACTCCAGGTGTGCTTTGGGGGACCATTTATTACTAGGGACCAAAGCTGGGGCCTCCTGACCAGTTCCTTGAACCTTCTCTCTCTTTATTCTCCAACCAGCCACTTAAAAGAAACCACTGTGACTGTGCCAAGTTTGCTTGTGGTGCTCCTGTCGAATGCTAGACGACGTAACTATGCCTCTACTTCTCGCCCTTGGAAGGCCTTCACAGCTGGGAGACACCTAAGTGGACTGAAGTTCATGCTTTGCACGAAGGATGCCCAAATTAGGTCTCTCAAAACCCTGTGGTCAGTCAAGCCCAACCCAACCTTGGAACTCTGAGCTGGGAAAGCCTCTTGAGCATACTGGGTGTGTGCGTGCACAGGCGCACACACACACCACAGCTTTCTACAAGCTTTATATTTGGGGGTGGGGCATACTCAACCCCTGTCTGCTTCATACAAGGCAAGCACTCTACCTGCTGTACAATGGCTCCAGCCATTGTAAAAAAATATTCTGTCTTTGTTTTGGGGTTAAACCTAGCACTGCGGGGCCGGGAAGGTGGCGCTGGAGATAAGGTGTCTGCCTTGTAAGCGCTACCAAGGAATGGACCGCGGTTCGATCCCCCGGCGTCCCATATGGTCCCCCCAAGCCAGGGGCGATTTCTGAGCACATAGCCAGGAGTAACCCCTGAGCGTCAAACGGGTGTGGCCCAAAAACCAAAAAAAAAAAAAAAAAAAAAAAAAACCTAGCACTGCAGGGCCGGAGAGATAGCATGGAGGTAAGGCATTTGCCTTGCATGCAAAAGGATGGTGGTTCAAATCCCAGCATCCCATATGGTCTCCTGAGCATGCCAGGAGTGATTTCTTGTGTGTGTGTGTGTGTGTGTGTGTGCGTGTGTGTGTGTGATTTTTGGGTCACACCCAGCAATGCTCAGGGGTTATTCCTGGCTCCAGGCTCAGAAATTGCTCCTGGTAGGCACGGGGGACCATATGGGATGCCGGGATTCGAACCGATGACCTCCTGCATGAAAGGCAAACGCCTTTCCTCCTTGCTATCTCTCCGGCCCCAGGAGTGATTTCTGAGCATAGAGCTAGGAGTAACCCCTGAGCGCTGCTGGGTGTGACCCCCCCCCAAAAAAAAAACAAACTTAAAAACCTAGCACTGCTCAGAAATTACCCCTGGCTCTGCACTCAAGGATGACTCCTGGCAGGTCTCAGGTAATCATGCTGGATACCTGGAATTAAATCCAGGTCAGCTATATGCAAGATAAGCACCCTGCCCACTGTACTATTACTCTAGTCCCTAGAAAAATCTAATCTCGGGGCCAGAGAGATAGCATAGCAGTGTTTGCCTTGCAAGCAGCTGATCCAGGACCTAAGGTGGTTGGTTCGAATCCTGACGTCCCACATGGTCCCCCGTGACTGCCAGGAACTATTTCTGAGAAGATAGCCAGGAGTAACTCCTGAGCATAGCCGGGTGTGGCCCAAAAACCAAAAAAAAAAAAAAAAAAAGAAAGAAAAAAAGAAAGAAAAATCTAATCTCTAAAAATCCTCAGAAAGGGCCAGAGTAGGGGTCGAAGAGGTGGCACAAGAGGTAAGGTGTCTGCCTTGCAAGCACTAGCGTAGGACAGACCGCGCGGTTCGATCCCCCAGTGTCCCATATGGTTCCCCCAAGCCAGGAGCAATTTTTGAGCGCATAGCCAGGAGTAACTCCTGAGCATCAAACGGGTGTGGCCCAAAAACCAAAAAAGAAAAAAAGAAAGAAAAAGAAAAGAAAGAGCCAGAGTAATTATACAGAAGGCAGGTCATTTGCCTTGCATGTGGCTCACCAAAGGGTTGATCCCAGCAACCCATATGCCAGGAGCATTTCCAAAAGACACAAGAAGAAAAAGATCCTCAGAGGACCAGGGATGTGACCCAAAGGTAAAGCAAATTCTTTCCATGCCTGAGATCTAGGCTCAGCCAAGGCAAAGCAAAAGATAAGAATAAATGTTGGTGCTGGATCAATAGCACAGTGGTAGGGGGTTTGCCTTGCACGCAGTTGCCCAGGATGAACCGGGCTCGATCCCCAGCATCCTATGCATAAGGTCCCCCAAGCCAGGAACAATTTCTGAGCACATAGCCAGGAGTAACCCCTGACCGTCACTGGGTGTAGTACCAAAAAAAATAAAATAAATATGAGTGCCCACAGAGACGGATTAGAGAGGGGGAGCTCATGTTTGCATCTAAGGACCTGGGAACACCTGCTCTTTGTGGGCCTCTAAGCACCATCAGGTGTGACAAAAATGTGTACATTCATGTTCTCAGAGAATTTTACTGAAAGAACATGGAAGTTTGGGGCCACACCTGACAGTAGCCCTGGCTCTCTGCTCAGGGGTTGTTTCGAGTTATATTGGGTGCCTGGGATGAAACCAAGGTTTCCTACAAGTGGAGCATGTACTTTGGCTGTTGAGCTTTCTCTAGCCCCATATGGCTCCCCAAGCCTGCCAGGATTTCAGATTTCAGAGCGCAGAAGCCAGGAGTAACCCATGAGCGCCATTAGGTGTGACCTAAAAAAAATAAAAAAATAAAAATAAGACAAGCTATAAAAAAGATATTGTTAAAAGAAAAAGTGGGGGAGCTGGAATGATAGCACAGCTGTAGGGCATTTGCCTTGCAAGGGGCCAACCTGTGATTGACCCTGGTTCAATCCCATATGGTCCCCCGAACCTGCCAGGAGTGATTTTGAGGGCAGAGCCAGGAGTAACTCTGAGCATTTCCGGGTGTGGCACAAAAACAAACAAACAAAAAAACAAAACAAAAAGAAATTGTCCTAGTAAATACAGGAAAAGCATATGTGAAATGAAGAACCAAGCAGAGTATTTGCCCATCATGGTTGAGGTCCTGGATTCCATCTTCAGACCACAGAGAAAGGGGGGATACTCAGAGAAATCTCTTCAAATGTTGAGATGAATTGAGATATAAAAAATGTGGGCTTTGGGGGCTGGAACGGTGGTGCAAGTGGTAGGGTGTTTGCCTTGCACATCCTAACCTAGGACAGACTGCGGTTTGATTCCCTGGTGACCCATATGGTCCCCCAAGCCAGGAGCAATTTCTGAGCTCATAGCCAGGAGTAAGCCCTAAGCGTCACCAGGTGTGGTCCAAAAAAAAAAAAAATGTGGGCTTGGGGGCCGGAGCTATAGTATATTGGTAGGTCATTTGTCTTGCATGCAGCTGATCCAGGACAGACCTGGGTTCAATCCCCAACTTCCCATAAGGTCCCACGAGCCAGGAGCAATTTCTGAGCATGCATAGAGCAGTGGTGGGCAACCTTGTTTTTTCAACTGAGCCAAATCTCGCCAAAACCACGATTGAAATTTATTTTGAGAGCAACACAGGGCGCATACTGACAAAGGCTAGGAGCAGAGTCCTGACTTCTGGAGCTGCCGCCCAGCACACAGAAGAGCCGCATTAAAAAGTGTAAAGAGGGGCCCGGAGAGATAGCACAGCGGCATTTGCCTTGCAAGCAGCCGATCCAGGACCAAAGGTGGTTGGTTCGAATCCCGGTGTCCCATATGGTCCCCCGTGCCTGCCAGGAGCTATTTCTGAGCAGACAGCCAGGAGTAACCCCTGAGCACCTCGGGTGTGGCCCAAAAACGTAATAAAGATAAAAAGTGTAAAGAGCCGCATGTGGCTCGCGAGCTGCAGTTTGCCAACCACTGGCCCTAGCAGGGGTCTCAAACTCGCGGCCCGCGGGGCCATTTGCAGCCCTCCGAACATTTTGTGGCCCGCGGCCGGCCTTCAAATATCGCAGTATTCGCGATTATTCGCTTATCGAATAATCACAATAAAAATCGCATTAGTCGGAGAGATAGCACAGCGGTGTTTGCCTTGCAAGCAGCCGATCCAGGACCAAAGGTGGTTGGTTTGAATTCCGGTGTCCCATATGGTCCCTCGTGCCTGCCAGGAGCTATTTCTGAGCAGACAGCCAGGAGTAACCCCTGAGCACTGCCGGGTGTGGCCCAAAAACCAAAAAAAAAAAAAAAAAAAAAAAAAAAAATCGCATTAGTAAGAAAAAAATATCGCATTAAACATTCGCATACCCCGAGCAGTTCTGTTCGATTTTTTGCGATTTTTTTTCTTACTAATGCGATTTTTTATTGCGAATATTCCGTAAGCGAAATCCCTTATGCAGCTCTACCTCACCCCGACTTTGCCTCCTGCGGCCCCCAGGTAAATTGAGTTTGAGACCCCTGCCCTAGAGTAACCCATGAGTGTTACCAGGTGTGGCCCAAAAAGAAGAATGTGGGCTTGGCTGGAGTGACAGTTTGAGGGGTATTTGCCCTGTAAGCAGCCAACCTAGGTTTGATCCCTGGTTCCCCATATAGTCCCATGAGTCCCCTGAGCCCTATCAGGAGTAATACTGGAGTGCAGAGCCATGAATAAGCTCTGAGTACAGCCAGGTGTGGCCCAAAACTAAAAATAAATAAACAAAAAAGGAATGTAGATTCTGGGCCTGGAAGATAAGTGCAAAGCCTGGAGCAGTTACCTCACCTGGAAAGTATGTGGTTCTTAGAGTGGCAACATGAAGCAAATGTATTTTAAGTTAGAGAGTAAATGTTTTACAAAGAAAAGCTCATTTGGTTATATAGGTTTTGAAGTTAGGATGTTTGCATGGGGAAAATATCATTTGTAACCACTCAGGAAAGTTTTTCTAAATGCTTAGAAAATATAATAAATATAAAAATTACAATAAAAGCAAAAAAAGTATGCTGTTGAGGCCAGAGCAATAAGTGGTAGGGAGTTGGACTTACACGCAGCTGACCTGGGACAAACTGGGTTTTGATCCCCAGAATTCCATATGGTCCCCTGATTCTCCCAGGTCTGATTTCTGAGCCAGAAGTAACCCCTGAGCACAGTCAGATGTGGCCCAAAAGCCATAAAAAATATACATAAAATATACATAAAATATACATAAAAAATATACATAAAGTATTGCTAAGTTTGAATCTTCATGGACTACCAAAACTGCTAGTAGTGATCACACACATACACACACACACACACACACACACACACACACACACACACACACACACACACCAGAATACAAAAACAAGAACTAGAAAGATAGCACATAGAGAGAAGGACTTACCTTGTGCACAAATGACCAGCATCCCACATGGTCCTCCAATCCCACACCAGGAGTTATATTTGAGTACAGAGCCAAAGTAAGCCCTGAGTACCATAGGATGTGGCCAAGAAACAAACCAACAAAAGAATGAATGTGGGTTCTTTAGTACAGAGAGAAAATATGGCGGTTAAGGTGCTTGCCTTCTGTCCCATCAACCCTTTGAATTCTCAGCATTAAATAGGGCCCCCTCCGCACCATCAGGAGTGACTCCTGATCAGGAATAACCCAAGAACCACCTGGTGTGCCCCCCCCCCACACACACACCCAAAAGAATGTGAATTTTCAGTACTTAAAGGTCTGAGTACGGGGCCGGCGAGGTGGCGCTAGAGGTAAGGTGTCTGCCTTGCAAGCGCTAGCCAAGGATCAGGACCGAGGTTCGATCCCCCGGCGTCCCATATGGTCCCCCCAAGCCAGGGGCAATTTCTGAGCGCTTAGCCAGGAGTAACCCCTGAGCATCAAACGGTGTGGCCCGAAAAACCAAAAAAAAAAAAAAAAAAGGTCTGAGTACATGCTTCCCATGCAAGAAATTCCAATATCATTCATTCCTGTCACCACATGATCCTCTGAGCACTTCTAGAAAGCAGCCCTGCGCTCCAGCACCACTGAGTATGGCCCAGCCCCTTCCCTTTAAAACAATGAATTTGAAGGCCAGAAAGATAGCACAGCAGTAGTGCGATTGCCTTGCATGCAGCCAATCCAAGACAAGTGGTGGTTCGAATCCCAGCATCCCAGCCTGCCAGGAGTGGTTTCTGACCTAGGAGTAACCCCTGAATGCCACCCCCTCACCCCCACCCCCGTGTAGCCAGGAGTAATCCCTGAGAGCTGCTGGGTGTGACCCAAAAATAAAACAAAGAAAAAGATAATATTGTGAGTAGGGTGCTTTCCTTGCATACTGCTGGCCCACATTCCATTCTGGACACCTCAATTGGTCCCTTGGGCACTGTTAGGAATTATCCATGAGCGGAAAGCCAGAAGTAGTCCCTGTATACTGCCAGATGTGCAGTTAACCCTATATAGATCAGTCAGCAGCAGCTCAAATTGTCTCACAAAATCAAAAGTCCTAGGGGATCCCCTGGTACCCTAGTTCTCATGTCTGTCGTAGCTGCAATTCCTGATTCAGCTGCCAACACTTGCTCATCCCCTGCTGAAGTTTTCTGTATTCACTGTGCAGCCAGCTCATGTCTCAAAGAGGGAAACTGGGATGATGTCAGCAAAGGAAGCCGGGGAATCTGTTGAGTCAGACGTCCTCCTCTCCTAGCTGCCCTGATGAGACTCCGAAGTGAGACCTAAGTCTGATTCAGCTGTTTGGTGATTAAGAAGACTCAGGTGCTCATCTGTTCTACTGTGACCCCCACACTGCAGCTTCTGCCTCATGACTTGCTCACAAGCATCATCTAAACGCCAATCCAGGGTCTGGAAGAATAACAGTGCTTTGCAAGAAGAATGTGGCCCCAAGATAAAAATCCCCTTGGCCCACATGTGCTCACAACGATCCAGACAGCTGTCTGAATTCCCAGCCAATGCCAGCAAAGTCTAGCTGCACTAGAGCTATATAACTGTAAGCACCATAAAAATATGCTAATGAGCACCTCCACTGAAATAGAGATGTGAGCGCCAGGGAGAGCGAGACCTATGCTGAGCCCATGTGTAAGTACTGATGCAGCAGCCCCCGATAAGCACCATAGGATAATGTGTGCGTGTCTTTAAGCATGGGATCCTCGAGTTCACGTGTGCAAGTTCTGCAACTAAGGAACAGGAACATCAGGGAGAATAGTGTGAGCCTACATCCAGGTATGTGCATAGTCCTTGCCTGTCACCACCAATACAGTAACTGAAGAAAAAGAAAAGAAATAAAGGAAGGATTTAAATATATATAGATATATTAGATGGGCCCTGAGCCATGTACAGTGGGTAGGGGGCTGGCCTTGCAGGCAGCCAATGTAGATTTGATCCCTGGCATTTCATATGGTCCCCTGAGCTCGCCAGGAGTGATTCCTAAGTGAAGAGTCAGGAGTAACCCCTGAACATCACCTGTTAAGACCCCAAAACAGTGGGGCCTGAGAGATAGCATGGAGGTAGGGCATTTGCCTTTCATGCAGAAGGTCATTGGTTCAAATCCCGACATCCCATATGGTCCCCCCGAGCCTGCCAGGAGCGATTTCTGAGCATAGAGCCAGGAGTAACCCCTGAGCACTGCCGGGTGGGACCCAAACAAAACAAAACAAAACAAAAAGACCCCAAAACAAAATAAAATAAATTAGGAATATAAATTTGAGGGGGCTGGAGTGATAGCACAGTGGTTGGACATTTACCTTGCAGCAGCTGACTCAGGACTGGCCCAGGTTCAATCTCCAGCACCCTATATATGGTTCCCCAAACCTTCCAGGAGTGCTTTCTGAGCATAGTACAAGGAGTAACACCACTTCCCCCCCAAAAATAAATAGAAAATTAGAGGTCTAAAAATGGAACCAAGATAGTATCATATATACTTGAGTATAAGCAGCACAAGTATAAGGTGACCCCCCCCCCCAATTTTACACTAAAAACTAGAAAAACTTAGTGACTCAAGTTTAAGCCAAAGTGGAAAATGCAGGGCCCGGAGAGATAGCACAGCGGCGTTTGCCTTGCAAGCAGCCGATCCAGGACCAAAGGTGGTTGGTTTGAATCCCGGTGTCCCATATGGTCCCCCCGTGTGTGCCAGAAGCTATTTTTGAGCAGACAGCCAGGAGTGACCCCTGAGCACCGCCGGGTGTAACCCAAAAAAAAAAAAACAAAACAAAACAACAAAGTGGAAAATGCAGCAGCCACTGGTAAATTTCAAAAATAAAAATATATACCCAAAACAATTACAATAATTGAGGAATCAGTAAGTTAAATGTTTTTCAATATTTATTGCTAAAGAAAAACTGTAAACTATCAACAATAACTTTAAAACTTGAAGTAAAGTGCAGGAAACCATAACTTAACAGGTCATCAAGCTAAATCACAAAGGTTAAAGTCCTTCAAAACTGGATTCCTCCTCCTCCTCATCTGTATGTCCAAATAGAGCTTCAGCTGTATCTGATGTGAGGGTATCAGCTTAGACATTGTCATCATCAGTGAGTTCGCAGATATCATCATCACTGCTGTCAGTCTCATATAAAGCGCAGAATATTGTGGGCTAAATAGTTTAGTGGCATCCAGTTCAGCTCAGCGGCCTAGCTCTTCTGATCAGCAGCGACTTGTGGACTGAGCTGAAGCACCGCCCTCCTCCAGCAGACAGCAGAAGACGATTGGAGACTACATGCATTTGATTTCGTGCGCTCTGAATCAAATAACCTGTATGACCTGAGTGTAAGCAGAGTTCGCACTTATAATTAATTATAATATATAATTAGATAATTGATTTTGTGCCAGAAAAACTCGGCTTATATTCAAGTATATATGGTATATCATGGAAGGCATGTGTCTTGCATACTGCTGATTTAGGTTCATTCCAAGCACCCCTTAGGACCTCCTGAGCACTGCCAGGTGTCATTCCCAAGTGCAGAGCCAGGTGTAAGCCTTGCTCACAGCTGAGTATAACCCCAAGACCCCAACTCCTTCCAAAATAATAAAGGGATAAAAATAAAATAAGAGGGCCCGGAGAGATAGCACAGTGGTGTTTGCCTTGCAAGCAGCCGATCCAGGACCGAAGGCGGTTGGTTCAAATCCTGGTGTCCCCCGTGCCTGCCAGGAGCTATTTCTGAGCAGACAGCCAGGAGTAACCCCTGAGCACCGCTGGGTGTGGCCCAAAAGCAAAACAAAACAAACAAACAAAAATAACAGTCAGGAAATTGTAATTGCAATGAAATGGCGAAGACTCTAGGAATCAGGGCTTAGTGGGAGAGCACCTGCCTTGCCTTGCAGGCATGAGGCCAAGAGTTTGATTTATGGCACTATCCCACATGAAGAGTAAGATTCCTAAGTGCTGTACCTGCCACCAGGTGTGGCCCCAAAACAAATAAAGAAAAATGGAAGGTAAATACTAGAGATATAATTGTCACACTGAGATGCCTCATATTTGAACGATTCTCCCCTCCATGTTCTCTTGAAAGGGGAACAAGATTAGAACCATGTTTTCAGATGGTGGACAGTGCCTGAAAAGACAAGTACACAGCCTGGGCAGGACATTGATATAAATGTTTCAGGCTGGAGAGATATACAGCAGGTAAGGTCTTTGCCTTGCATACAGCTGACCGAGGTTTGATCCCCAGTACTGCATATGAGCTCTGAGCATCTCCAAAAGTTAGGCCCCAAGCACAGCCAGGTATGGTCCAGACTCCTCCCCTCCCCCAAATATATTTTCCCTATATTTTATTTTATTGGTTATTGAGCCACAACCAGCGATGTTCAGGGGGCTACTCCTAACTCTACACTTAGAAATCACAGGCCCAGAGAGATAGCACAGCGGCGTTTGCCATGCAAGCAGCCAATAAAGGACCAAAGGTGGTTGGTTCGAATCCCGTTGTCCCACATGGTCCCCCGTGCCTGCCAGGAGCTATTTCTGAGCAGACAGCCAGGAGTAACCTCTGAGCGCCACCGGGTGTGGCCCAAAAAAAAAAAAAAATCACTCCTGGTGGTGCTCAAGGGACCACCTGAGCATTCCCTATTGTGATAATTATCCAGCCCCCTTTTCTCCTTTATTTGAGACAAAATCAGAGTTGTTGATGGTTTTGGCCAGGGCAGGGGTGAAGCACAAAGAACTGATTCAGAGTCTACCCCATGACAGGCAGACAAGTGTTCTAGCACTAACCACATCCCAGACCCCAACCCAACACAGAGAGACTGAGCATCTGGCTGGCAGTAGGAAAGAGTCACTCCCGGGATGTTTGGTTTTACTAAATGGGGCAGCACTTTAAGCTATATTGGTTGAAAACATTCCAGCTAACAGACTGGTATGTAAACTATACTATAATTAACAGGCTGCTCGTTGTTTTTTTTGCTAAGTTGACAATAAACTGTTTTGGAACTGCTATTTGCTCCAATTCTGCTTGCTTTCCTAATTGTAGATTTCTCTTCTGTTCCAACACTGCTTGTTATTTCCTCCATTCAGCATGAGTTTATTCTGCCTAGAAATGGCACAATTGCAGTTCTTTTTAAATGGCTGTGTATCTGGTGATAAGCTCTATGGTGTGTGGAAATCTTTCTGGATGCTCACCCTGATTATACCTTATTAATTATAGGTATAACCATGCCCTGATTCAATCTTCTTTTTTGTTCGTTTGTTTTTGGGTCACACCTGCTGGTACTCAGGGGTTACTCCTGGCTCTGTGCTCAGAAATCGCTCCTGGTAGGCTTGGGGGACCATATGGGATGCCGGGAATCCAGTCTATCTCGAGTCAGCCACATGCAAGGCAAACGCCCTACCACTGTGCTATCTATCCGGCTCCTGATTAAATCTTCTTAATACCTTATTAATAAGATTCTATCTTTTCAGTTTGGGCAATATACTTGAGTGTGGGTTACTGGGGGCTTGGACCACACCCAGCAGTGCTTAGGAATGAGCCTTCATGATATTGAAACTGGTGATGCCAAGAATGTAGTCAGGGCAGGCTGAAGCCACAGCATGCAAGGCAAATACTTTAATCCCATCTCTCTCTCTTTCTCTCTCTCCATCTCTCTCTTTCTCTCTATCTCTCTCTTTCTCTCTCTCTATCTCTCTCTTTCTCACTCTGTCCTTCCTCTTTTTAAAATATATTTTAAAGAAAGATTAGTATTTTTATTTATGTTGGGATGTATTTGAACCACATCCAGTGTTACTCTTGGTTACTCTTGGTTCTGTGCTTTGGAATCACTCCTGAGTAGGTTCTGGGGACTGTATAGGTATCATTGTTTGTTTGTTTGTTTGTTTTCTTTTTCTTTTTTACCACACCAGGCAGTGCTCAGGGGTTTCTCCTGAATCTGCATTCAGAAATAACCTGGAAGCCTTGGGGACCATATAGAATGCTGGAGATCAAACCCAGGTTCATTCCGGGTTGGCTTCAAGCAAGGGAAACACCCTATCACTGTGCTATCACTCCACCCCTTCATACTGGGGCTTTCAAAGGTGAGGGTTACTAAGTTCTAGTAAAATGCCTTTCGGACACATTGAAATGATTTTGCCTAATATATTTATTGAGTAGGCTGGGGTTTATTTTTGTTGTTGTTTTACTTTTATTCTTTTTATCCACCCTTGGCTGTGCTTAAAGACTCCTCCCAACTCTGTATTCATGCCTCTCTCCTAGAGGGGCTCAGAGAATCACGAGTTACCAGGAATGAAATCTGACCTCCAGTCAGCAAAGCATGTGCTCAGTCTGTTAAACAAACCATCTCTCAGCTGCCTCTGGGGTATTTTTGTTAATCACTTTTTATTTGGTGGGGGTTGGGCCCCATTTGATAGTGTGCAGAGGACCATATGCGATACTGAGATTCAAACCATTGCCTGGGTTTCCACAGCCACACACAAGATAAGTGCTTTATCCCCTGTCCTTATCTCTCAGACCCCAGTGTGGTATTTTTGCTACTGTTTTTGTTTTGCTTCTTTATTTATTTTTTTAACAGAAAGGCAGATTTTTTTTCAGAATCAATACAATCTCCATTTATTTAATAGATTGACACATCTGAAATGTGACATTTGTCATTATTGGGCATTCAGAGCAATGGTTTAGGATCATATAAGGGTTTTGTACTGGAACATATCTTTAAATATATATATATATAAATATATATATATAAACTTTAGATTTTCTATACTCTGGACAATGTCACTTCATGGACAATGACATTTCATACATAATAGCTTCATTCCTGGATTCACTTTGTAGTGGCTTTCTTTGTCATTCCCTAGGCTTTATAATAAACTCCTATGTGAGTAGATAAAATAACAAATTTGCTTCCAGTTATGGTTTCCCTTATTTTCTGGGTATAAAACTCATTAAAAGTTCTATATATACATTTTATTTTTTCAATAAATTTAATTATGATGGAAAAATTATGATACTTAAGGGCCAGAAATATAGCTCAGTGGTCAGAAGCACAAAGATAAAAACTCAAATTCTAAAGATGACACTAAATATCCATCCCCCAAACATACATCTAAATGTAGCCTTGATACCTAAAAATTCTTGGTATTTACTTGGTGGTGGCTTCAGTATTGTAGAATCTAAGAAGTACTGCCCTTTGTTTTGTTTCTGAGCTACTCTCCATGATGCTTAGGGGCCATCCCATCCCAGATGTGCTCAGGGACCATGTGGTATCAGAGACCGAACCTAGGCCTACTACAACCAAAGCACAGTGCTCTGGCCCATTGAGCCACTGCTCCAGGCCCCTGAATAGGATTTGATTCTTCAAGGAAAGGAGATGACCATGGCAATCTCTTGTAAATAATAGAGAAGAGACAAGGAAGGTGCACTGACTGAGTGTGTGCTCTTTAGGGAGGATCAGATTCTCTGGAGATGAGAGAAAAAAGCCAGAGGCATTGGCCACACATTCTTTTGGTCTGAGTGATTATTGTTCCCCAAGCCTGGGCAGGATTAGAAAGATTGCCAGGGAAACAAGTACACAGAGTTGTTATGGAAACAAGGATGCTTGGGCCAGGAACTATTTACAGGGAATTTTCAACCAAGCCCTCAGGACTTCACTCCTGACCTCCATCCTCCTCCCCTGTCTCCCTTTCTTTGCTGCTGCTGGGTGCAGCAGGTTCAATTCCAGACCCAGGGACCGGGTTCTCCCACCCTGAGGAGCTGAGGAGTGACATTACTAGATGTCATGTGTGCAGCTTGCTCACATGCGCCCCACTATTGTCAAGCCTGCTATTTCCGTCACCTGGAGGACCCTGGCTATTGCCTACAGAAACATTTCCTCCATGTGGCTGTCCATGACATGGCCCAGCCCCACAACCCTGCCCAACTTCTGTCTCCCTCAATATGCCTTTGAGGCAGACGCTAACAGCAACCTTTGACCATTTTCTTCATTTTTGTCATCATTGGTTATTGCAAATTTTCCAGATCTTTGCCAACAGTTGTTTAACTTTTGTGCTTTTTTCCCTAGAAAAAATGAGGATTTATATAGCCTTTGAGGGATCTTTTGAAGCCTTTGATGTTTCCACAGATGAAACTGTAGCAGCCGTGAAGCTGATGATAAAGGTATGTATGTCTTTGTCTTTGAGTTAACAGGATGTATATTAATTTCAACTATGCAGTGAAGTTGACATGTATTTGGTTTTTGTTTGTTTTGGGGGGGCACACTCAGTGATGCTTAAGGGTTACTCCTGGCTCTGCACTCAGGAATCACTCCTGGTCATGTGCAGGGGACAGTATGGGATGCTGGTGATCAAACCAAGGTTGGCTGCGTGCAAAGCAAGCACCTTATCTACATACTATTCTCTGACCCCAAAGTTTATATGTATTTGATGTTGGGGGGCACAGATGGTGGTTCTCAAGGCTTACTTCTGGTTCAGTACTCAGAAATCACTCTTGGTGCTGCTCAGGGTAACCATGTATAGTGCCAGGGATCAAATCTGTGTGGTTTGCATACAAGGTAAATAAAAGCACTTTCTATGCTCTCTCTTGCCCAGCATTGTAATTTAAACCAAACAAGGGTTATAGGAACTATTTAGGATATTTTCAACAAGCAGACAACTACAACTATTTGAAAATATAATTATTTGCTTCTGCAATAGTTTGATCAAGATGATAGAACAGTAAGATGGGAAAAAAAACAAATCAATAAATTGTCTTTTTCTTTTTTTGTACTAAGTTGCCTTTACTAAGAAATGGAGTCAGGGATCAGAGTTATAGTACAGAGTATGGGGCATTTGTCTTGCTTGCGGCCTAATCAGATTCAATCCCTAGCATTCCATATGGTCCCCGAAGCCTGCCAGGAGTGGATTCTGAGCACAGAACCAGGAGTAACAGCTGAGTACTGCAGGATGTGGCCCACAAACAAAAAAAAAAAAAAGGGAAAATAAATAGAAATAGTGCACACTTAGCTACAAGCTATGTACTCAGGAATCTCTTCAGCCATTGCGTGGGGGAGCCATATGGTGCCAGGAATCAAATCTAGATTTCCTATATACAAGGTTGTGCTCTGTCCATTAAACTAGCTCTCCAGCCCTGATCTATCTTTACTATATTTGTAGGTAATGAGACTGGAGATGTGGCTCAGTGGTAGAATTTATGCCTGAGATGTGTAAACCCAGGATTTGATTCCTGGTATCACCTTCATTGTCATCATCAAGTTTGTCCACTGTGTATTAAAGATAATAGTCCTGCATTTCTTCATAAAGGAATATATAGAGTATTTATCACTTAAGTGAGACAGGCCAGCTGCCAGTTGCCTTGTTCAGTAACCAGATACATGAAGAATCAAGAAGAACCAAAGGATTGGGAGGAGACCAGAAGATTGGAGTGTTTGGGGAGGTCCAATCATAGTATGCATATAGGAGAAACTGAAGTTCAGATAGGTTGGCATATAATAAAAGTCAAAATAAGACATCACCTTGGTCTGGGACCTTTTTATTGTGATGTTTTTGGTTTGGGACCGTATTTGGCTGTGCTTAGAGCTCTGCTTTCAGACGTCCCTTCTGATGGTGCTCAGAAGGTAGTAGATAGTCCTGGAATGGAACCGGGATGACTGTATACAAGACAAGTGACTTATCTCATTGGTTATCACTCCAACCATGGATCCAATACCTCTTAAAGTTTCCTTAAGAAAATTTACTCCAGGTGTTTGCCTTGCATGCAGAAGGACGGTGGTTTGAATCCCAGCATCCTACATGATTCCTCGAGCCTGCCAGGAGTAACCCCTGAGCGCTGCCGGGTGTGACCCAAAAACAAAACAAAACAAAAAAACCAAAACCAACAAACAAAAAGAATATTTACTCCAGGCGCCAGAGTGATAGCACAGTGGTAGGGCATTTGCCTTGCACACAACTGACCCAGGAGGGACCTCATTTCCATCCCAGGTGACCCATATGGTCCCCCAAACCAGGAGTGATTTCTGAGCACAGAACCAGAAGTAGCCCTTGAGCATCACCGGGTGTGGCCCAAAAATAAAAACAAAAAGGAGTTTTTTTTTTTTTTTTTTTTTAGTTTTTGAGTCACACCCGGAAGTGCTCAGGGGTAACTTCTGGCTCCTGGCAAGCTCAGGGGATCATGTAGGATGCCAGAATTCGAACCACCCTCCTTCTGCATGCAAGGCAAATGCCCTACCTCCATGCTATCTCTCCAGAGATATTTACTCCAGAGAGATAGCACAGCAGTAGGGTGTTTGCCTTTCACTCAGCTGATCCAGGACAGGCTGTGGTTCAAATCACGGCATCCCATATGGTCCTTTGAGTCTGCCAGGAGCGATTTCTGAGAGCAGAATCAGGAGTAACCCCTGCGTGCCACAGGGTGTGGCCCAAAAACAAAAAATAGGAAGGAAGGAAAGAAGGAAGGAAGGAAGGAAGGAAGGAAGGAAGGAAGGAAGGAAGGAAGGAAGGAAGGAAGGGAGAAAGAAAGAGAGAGAGAAAGAAAGAGAGAAAAAAGAAAGAAAGAGAGAGAAAAGGGCCTGGAGAAATAGGACAGCGGTGTTTGCCTTGCAAGCAGCTGGTCCAGGAGCTAAGGTGGATGGTTCGAATCCCGGTGTCCCATATGGTCCCCCGTGCCTGCCAGGGGCTATTTCTGAGCAGACAGCCAGGAGTCATCCCTGAGCACCACTGGGTGTGGCCCAAAACAAACAAACAAACAAAAAAAAAACCAAAAAGAGAGAAAAGAGAGAAAGAGAAAGAAAGAAGAAGGAAGGAAGGAAGGAAGGAAGGAAGGAAGGAAGGAAGGAAGGAAGGAAGGAAGGAAGGAAGGAAGGAAGGAAGGAAGAAGGGAGAGAATGAAAAAAGGAAGGAAGGCAGGGCGGCAAAGAGAAGAAAGAAAGAAAGAAGAAAGAAAGAGAGAGAAAGAGAGAAAGAAAGAAAGAAAGAAAGAAAGAAAGAATGAAGGAAGAAAGAAAGAAAGAAAGAAGGAAGGAAGAAAGAAAGAAAGAAAGAAAGAAAGAAAGAGAGAATGAAAGAAAGAAAGAAAGAAAGAAGGAAGGAAGAAAGAAAGAAAGAAAGAAGAAAGAAAGAAAGAAAGAAAGAAAGAAAGAAAGAAAGAAAGAAAGAAAGAAAGAAAGAAAGAAAGAAAGAAAGAAAGAAAGAAAGAAAGAAAGAAAGAAAAAGAATGGATACTCTTTTTGGGTTGGGTTGGGGAAAAACTTACATGAGGCCGGAGTGGTAGCACAGTGGTAGGACATTTGTCTTGCACGTGCTAACCTAGGACAGACTGCAGTTTGATCTCCTGGCAACCTGTATGGTCCCCCAATCCAGGTAGGATTTCTGAGTGCATAGCCAGGAGTAACCCCTCCATAAAAAACAAACCTTACATTCATTTCCTGGCACCATATTTTCCTCATACATCACTAGTAGGGGCCTCAGTACACAGGAAACACTAGAAGAAGCTTCTGAGCACTGCAGGGTGTGATGCAAAAACAAACACTCTAGAATGGTAAAATTATGGTACTTGTCGGGCCCGGAGAGATAGCACAGCGGCGTTTGCCTTGCAAGCAGCCGATCCAGGACCAAAGGTGTTGGTTTGAATCCCGGTGTCCCATATGGTCCCCCGTGCCTGCCAGGAGCTATTTCTGAGCAGACAGCCAGGAGTAACCCCTGAGCACCGCCGGGTGTGGCCCAAAAACCAAAAAAAAAAAAAATAAAATTATGGTACTTGTCTTGCATGCAGCCAACCCCTGGGCACAGAACTGGTGTAGTCCCCAAATGTGACCCTGAATCTCTCCCCTCCAGCAAAATAGCAACTAAGCCGTCAGGTTTCACTGAAACCATTAGCTTTTACTGCTCACTTAAGTCCCATCCAAAGACATGATTTCATGTTTTCTGGTGGGGTTGGGATACACCCAGCAGTGTCCAAAGCACCGTGCAGTGCCAAGAATTGAACCCAGGGGCTCCAGATTACAAAGTTTTTAGTCTAGTCCATTGAGCCACCTCCCCACATCTCCCCAGGCATCATTCCATCTGTTTTAGTTTATTTGGAATATATGCATCATACATGTATGCATATTCACAGGAATATACATGTATCACAGTAAAGGAAAATCTTAAATGCATTTTAAGTTTATGAAAATAAAATGAAATGTTCTCCCATCTTTATTCCATACATCAATTTTTGTTTTTGTTTTTGGGTCACACCTGGCAGTGCTCAGGGGTTACTCCTGGCTCTCTGCTCAGAAATCACTTTTGGCAGGCTTGGGGGACCATATGGGATGCTGGGATTCGAACCACCATCTTTCAGCATGCAATACAAATGCCCTACCTCCACGCTATCTCTCCAGCCCCTCCATACATCAATTTTAAGGGAAGTCTATAGACCCCAAATTTAAAACAGCTACTATTTCTTCTGTCTGTCTCAGATAACTTGATAATACATTCTTTTTTGGGGGGGGCCACACCCGATGACGCTCAGGGGTTACTCCTGGCTATGCACTCAGAAGTCACTCCTGGCTTGGGGGACCATATGGGATGCCGGGGGATCCAACAGCGGTCCGTCCTAGGCTAGCGCTGGCAAGGCAGACACCTTACCTCTAGCTCCACCACCCCGGCCCCTGATAATACTTTCTTGTTTTGTTTTGGGGCCTTACCTGGCAGCGCTCAGGGATTACTCCTGGTTATGCGATCAGAAATCGCCCCTGGCTGGCACAGGGGATAATATGGGATGCCGAATTCCAACCACCGTTGGTCCTGGGTCGGTCGCTAGCAAGGCAAATGCCCTACCACTGTGCTATCTCTCCAGCCCATAATTTGATAATGCTTAATGAAAACATGTCAAAGGAAATTGCATTGCTGGACAAGTCCCAGAGAGATGCAGTGCTTTCTTCATAGGTTATGTATAGGATAATACAGTTATGCATTTTGCAGAATCGTTTCCACCTCCCTCTCTCTGAAGAGAAACAAGGCAGACAGTACCTGGAGCTCACATATGCAGGAGCATCTCTGAGAGACAGTTGGAGTCTTGCTGATGTAGGAATCTCTTTCTGTTCAACTATCAAGTGTTTTGTCAAGGTATGAGGATCAGAGTTATCTTTGTCTGAGAAGTCAACCTTATTTCAAATAACATTGCAAATAAGTTAGCCACAGGAAGTGGTTTGCATTGACCTGAAAGAGAGTTTAATAGACTGAGCACAAATGAATAAGAACATCCAAAAGAAAAACCTCATGATCTTGGAGCTGGAGAGATAGTACAGTGAATAGAGCACCTGCCTTGCACTCTATTGACCCAGTTTCAATCACTGACATCCCATATGGTCTTCCCTGTACCTCCAGGAATGATTCCTGAGTACAAAGCCAGAAATAATCCCTGAGGATTCTGGGTGTGGCCCCAAACAAAAGAAAGCAAAACTTCAAGTTCCATCCAACGTGTCACAAAAAGCACAATTCATCTTTTTAAATAGCCAACTAATATTTTATTGAGTACATAGACAAAAGCTGCTTCATCCAACCAACCATCTCTGGGTATTTGGGATGATTTCCTATTTTGACTATTGTGAATAATGCTGATGTGAACATAGGATGAGAATATTATTTAAAATTAGTGAGATACAGGGCCGGAGAGATAGCATAGCATGGAGGTAAGGCATTTGCCTTGCATCCAGAAGGTCATTGGTTCAAATCCCAGCATCTCATATGGTCCCCCGAGCCTGCCAGGAGCAAGTTCTGAGCGTAGAGCCAGGAATAACCCCTGAACGCTGCTGGTGTGACCCAAAAACATTAATGAGAGACTTGTTTGTTTTGGGGGGCTTGGAGCCACACCATTGGTGCTCAGATTTCCTTCCTCTGTGCTCATATTTACTCCTGTTGGTACTCAGGGTATGCAGTACAGATAAATCAGTGTTGGACACATGTAAGCAAGGGCCTTACTCTAGATACTGTTTTTCCAAACTTCAAATTATTGTTTTTGTAGCTTTGGGGTAAATACTACCTAGGAGTGATATTACTGAGTACTATGGTATTCTCATATGTAAGATTTTATTTTGTTTTGTTTTGTTTTTGGGCCACACCCAGTGACGCTCAGGGGTTACTCCTGGCTATGAGCTCAGAAGTCGCTCCTGGCTTGGGGACCATATGGGACGCCGGGGGATCGAACCGCGGTCCGTCCTAAGCTAGCGCAGGCAAGGCAGGCACCTTACCTCTAGCGCCACCGCCTGGCCCCGTTTTTTTGTTTGTTTGTTTGTTTTGTTTTGTAAGATTTTAAGGACTTTACATGATGGGATTTAATTTGAAACTTGAAAATTCAGTGAAAATCTTTTTGATATTAATAGAATGAGTCAGAGATAACCTATTATCCCTAGTTTGGGGAAGAAAAACACTTTTAGGAGAGAAAGGATTTCCTGCAAACTCCCTAAATATTGACTTCTTTACTGTAGCAAATCCTGTAGCAGTCCAAAATATAAATACAAATGTACAATAACAAAAGTACTTGATGAAAATAATACATCTGATAGCTTAAAGAACATGACTATACTGGGTCTGTGTGGTCTGATCTAACTTATGCAACTGAGAGCTGATTTTAAATCGAACTGTGGTTTTATTGCACAGTTATAAACCCAAGTATCAACTTTCCGGTTTTGCTATTTTTATTTCTTAGTTCTGCCTTCTGAAAATCAACTAAGCTAAAGTCTTCATTTCTTTGTCTTCCTCCTCCTCTTGCTCCTCCTCCGCCTCCTCCTCCTCTTTCTCATTTGTTTTTGGGCCACTTCCAGTGGCACTCAGGGGTTAACTCCTGGCTTTGCGCTCAGAAATCACTCCTGGAAGGCTCCTGGTACCATCTGGAATGCCAGGGATCAAACCCAGGTCTATCCTGAATCAGCCACATGCAAGGCAATCGCCCTACTACTGTGTTATCGCTCCAGCCCCTCTATTTCTTCTGAAACAAATGAGATATAGTGTAGATGAACCCAAGACTTTGGCCAAGTTCAAAAACTTGGAAATAAGCAATTTTCTTTGAAAAAAAAAAGTCTCATGAAATCATCTGAGGTATTTCCTTTCTTCTTTATTTCTTGGAGGACCATATGGGATGCCGGGATTCGAACCATGTCCTGCATGCAAGGCAAACGCCTTACCTCCAGGCTATCTCTCTGGCCCCCTTCCTTTCCTCTCTTAATAGTTGGGCCAAAAGCCTACTATTTTTGAGCAAGAGAGATAGAACAGCAGTTAGAGAGCTTGCCTTGCTGCACATGACCAACCCAGGCTCAACCTTTGGCATCATGTCCTCTGAACACAGAGCCAAGAATAAATCCTGAGAAATCTTGTGTGTGACTTAAAAACAAACACAAACAAAAGTTTGCTAGTTTTGTGCCCAACTTCAAAAGATAAAAGGCAGAACTTGAGGAAAAACTTCAACAGTCTTTAAAATGTGCTGTCTTGTTTCTGCCTCTGCTTGTCTATAATTCTCCCTGTTTCATTATTAAAGTATATGTCAGCCTTTATAGCAAGCTTGCATTGAGTGATGGTGTGTGTGTGTATGTGTGTGTGTGTGTGTGTGTGTGTGTGTGTCACACTTGGCAAGACACATGGATTTACTCCTGGTTCTGTGGGGCTGATAAGTTTGGGAATTCCACACGCACCCCTCTAATAACTCCAAGAGGCAGAGACCATGCAAAAGCAAGGGGTTTTATTATACAAGCATGCAGGAGCTCTTCCAGAGGATGAGAGCTTCGAACCAGATTAACAAGCCTTTATATAGCTTTCAGACAGTGGAAAATTACAGTAGGGTGGTCCGTTTCAGGAAGGGTGGTCCATTTGACATCTGCTCAGTTACATTTTTGCAAGATTTAGATAACCACAAATCACAAGGTTTGCAATAGTTAAAATGTACCTTTTGGTCAAGGGCAAATTCTTGGGATTTAGGGAAGAGTGGGGTCCAGGGCATTAAGGGTGAGTCCTTGGGAAGCTGCAGAGAAAAAAAATTTTTTTTTTTGGTTTTTGGGCCACACCCGGTGACGCTCAGGGGTTACTCCTGGCTATGCACTCAGAAGTTGCTCCTGGCTTGGGGGACCATATGGGACGCCGGGGGATCGAAACGCGGTCCGTTCAAGGCTAGCGCAGGCAAGGCAGGCACCTTATCTCTAGCGCCACCGCCCGTCCCAGAAAAATTATTTTATTTCTTTTACCTCTAGGGCACCATGCAGTGCCTGGGAATTGAAACTGAGCTTCCCATGTGCAGAGCATGCAAAATCTCCCCTGTCCCTGCATTATATGGGATTCTCTTCATGTAATAGACCTATGGGCTTCTTTCACCCCCATTTTCCTTTCCATTGTTTCTGTTGTTGAGATCATGCTATTAGCTGTGGTGCTTGCTGGACTCACATAGTGCTCACCACATAGTGCTCCCATGATGGTACTTGGGGGTACAGTACTCAAGGGCACAGTGCTCACAGCTTTTGTGACGTTCTCAGGAGTTCATGTCCTTTTATAGTGGGGCTTTCACAGACCTGACTGTGTTCTGGGGATCAAACACTACAACATAGCACCTGACATTCCAGATAGCAAAGCTTCCAGAACTTTAGCTTGTGCATGTCAATGACCCTGGGGATCAAACTCATGCTCTCACCTTTACAAGGCAGGTACATTCATTACTGAGTCAATTCCCAGGACCTCGTGTCCTTTTAATGGAGAAGCAACACATGCAGAGACCCAGAGCTGTGGCTCAGTAGTTGAGTGCTTGCTCTGTATTCAAAAGGGACCAGAGGTGGCACCAGGAATCATCCCAGATTGACCGTGTGCAAGGCCAGCACCTTCTCTGTGGCCTCTTTCTTTGGTCCCATGCTTTGGCTTCCTTTAACAGCACATAACACAGCAATTAATATTGTGTTTTCATCCCAAACTCCACTCTACAGTGCTTATTTCCAGGCCAGAGAGAAACAACTCAATGGGCTGGAGCACACGGTCCCCCAAACTCATGGAAGCAACCCTGAACCTCAGAGCAGTCCCTGAGCACTATTGGGCATTGCCTCAACTTCTCACAAATGACAAGTCTGCAGCATTTCTAGATCCAAACCCAGCCTAACACTGGCAAAGGAGCATATGGGTGGGAGATGAGGGTGCCCTGTACCAAAATGCTCTCCTGGAGTCTGTCTGTCCTTCATAACACTCATAGTGGGTGCAGGACAAGATATAGCCCCAAGTCAGGGGCCATTTCTCCCACCTCTGCCCCTCAGTTCATTCCTGCAGCTGGGCCAGGCACCTGACTTCCCCTTCCTGTGCCCCCCAGGAAGAAGATCAGGCTGTGCTCTTCATTTTCAACATGGTGACCAGACAGAGGATGGTGATTGTGGAGGGCAAGGCCCTATTCAATGACAAAGTGTCACAGCTGAGGACACTGGTGGCTCTGAGATGTGGCTTCCCTGTGGGTGTCTTCTGTCTCAGGACCTCTGATGGCCTGGAGCTATACGACTGCAACTTCTTGAGGGACTATGGCCTGGACCCCGGTACTGCCCCTCCCTTAGTCCCACTAGGCCCTTCCTCTCTCATTGGTTCTTGAGCCACACCTAGCAGTGTGGAGGTACTGCTCCCGGTTTTGCCCATTGTCATGTCTCTTGGGCCCTGGAGTTGTTTGTAAACTTAACCTCTATGGGTTAAGTGAAATGTGATCTGATATGTCAATATCTCTATGATCTGAGTCTGACCCATCAGAAAGGCCTTTAGAGAAGAATCACCTTTGGCAGGCTTAAAGGACAATATGGGGTGCTGGGGATCAAACCCCATTCAATCACGTTCAAGGCAAGTGTCTTACCTGCTGCATTATAGCTGCAACCTTTAATCTCTTTTCTATGTATGTGAATTTCTTTTAAAAAAAAAACTTTATTTAGCCGAAGAGATACCATGGAGTAAGGCATTTGCCTTTCATGCAGAAGGTCAGTGGTTCGAATTTCTGCACCCCATATGGTCCCCTGAGGAATTTCTGAGCATAGAGCTAGGAGTATCCAGTGAGTACTGCCGGGTGTGACCCAAAAACCAAAAACCAAAACAACAAAACAACAACAAAAACAGATGCATATCTTGGGGCCTGAGAGATACCACAGTGCGTTTGCCTTGCAAGCCGCTGATCCAGGACCCAAGTGGTTAGTTCGAATCCCGGCATCCCATATGGTCCCCCGTGCCTGCCAGGAACTATTTCTGAGCAGCCAAGAGTAACCCCTGAGCACTTCCGGGTGTGACCCAAAAACTAAAACAACAACAACAACAACAAAAAACTTTATTTATTGATAGATTGATAGGTTGGTTGGTTTTGGGGCCACACCCAGTGGCACTCAGGGGTCACTCCTGGTTTCTGCACTCAAAAATTGCCCCTGGCAGGCTGGGGGACCATATGGGATGCCAGGAATAGAACCAGGTCCCTCTGGGTTGGCTGCATGGAAGGCAAAAGCCCTACTACTGTGCTATCTCTCTGGCCCCACATGTGACTTTTTGTTTGTTTGTTTTTGGGTCACATCCAGCAGTGCTCACGGGTTACTCCTGGCTTTATGTTCAGAAATTGCCCCCGGCAGGCATGGGGGTCGATATGGGATGCCGGGATTCGAACCACCATCCTTCTGAATGCAAGGCAAACACCTTACCTCCATGCTACCTCTCTGGCCCTGAGCATGTGACTTTTTTGTTTTGTTTTGTTTTTTTAGCCACACCCGTTTGATGCTCAGGGGTTACTCCTGGCTAAACGCTCAGAAATCGCCCCTGGCTTGGGGGGACCATATGGGATGCCCGGGGATTGAACCTCGGTTCTTCCTTGGCTAGTGCTGGCAAGGCAGACACCTTACCTCCAGCGCCACCTCGCCGGCCCCGCATGTGACTTTCTTAAGGAAAAAAACAGTGATGGAGAACCTCGGTAGATTACTTTGTGCCTAGGAACACAACTTAGGCCAGGGGTCTTTAAATTTTTTTAAAGGGAGAGCCAGTTCACTGTCCCTCACACCATTGGAGGGTCAGACTATAGTTTAAAAAAATAAAACTATGAACAAATTCCTGTGCACACTAGAAATTTCTTGTTTTGAAGTAAAATAAATGAAAACAAATAAATATCTAAAATGAACAAATAAAATTAAATCAACAAGCCTTTCAAAGTCAAAGGGAAAAAAAATCAACAAACCTACCAGTATTTCTATGGGAACTATGGGTCTAATTTTGGCGGGCTGTAGTTTGAGGACTCCTGCCTGAGACTGAGAGGAGGAGTCGAAAGACAGAGAGAAGAAAGAGTTAGAGAGTGGGGCATATATTCACACATGTGCACCGAGAACTTCCTTTTTAGAAAGATTAAAATGAGTAATAAAGATGCTCATCTTTAGAATTGCAAATAGAGGTCCCGGAGAGATAGCACAGCGGTGTTTGCCTTGCAAGCAGCCTATCCAGGACCTAGGGTGGTTGGTTCGAATCCTGGTGTCCCATATGGTCCCTCGTGCCTGCCAGGAGCTATTTCTGAGCAGACAGCTAGGAGTAACCTCTGAGCACCGCTGAGTGTGGCCCCCACCCAAAAAAAAAGTTCAGCAAGGATTCCCATAGGGTCACTGAAGGGTCTGTATAGCAGACCCCATGTTCTTTTGTATTCTCTCTTGGACCATTTGCCTGCATGTTGCACTTAGATCTTAGTTTCCTGTGACCCTGAGATCTGGAACAGAATTTAGACTCTTGGGAAATTGTTTACTTTCCCATACTCATAAAGAGCCCAGGAATTTGCAGGAATGTTTCAAATGCAGGACGGGACAGTTAACATGGAGTTGCTGAAGCACCTCCTTCACCTACCTACAATGCATGAGCTCCAGCTCCCTGGACTCTTTCCAATCCTGCGGTACAGCATGCAAGTGACTGAGGTGCTCAGCAGGGGGCGCTGCATTACTCACGCTCCTGTGTCTCATGAGGCGACCCCTGCCCAAGGTGCTTGCTCTGGGGTTGTTAGCCTTTCGTGTTTGCAACATGACTGAATCCTTTTACAGCCCTGAGCTTAACAAGCCACAGGAGGGAACAGGATTTTGTTGGGGCGCAATTGGAGAGCGGCTAAAAGCTGCCAAGCATGACCTTAATGCTTCTGCCTTCCTTATTCCCTAGGTAAGCTTTAAGACAGCTGCCAAATAATCATCATAAACTTCCACTATGTCCCTGTGCAGAATGGGAGGCAGAGATGCCCAGAGATTCAATGGCTTTTCCAAGTCAAGGCAGGAAGAAGCTAAACAAAGTAGTTCTGTCTACTTTGCTCAAGGTTGCTTTTCCTTTGCAGCTAGCTCAGACCTGTTTGGACAACACTCTCCTTAAAAGTCCCATAAATTGTGCTCGCTTTGGCAGCACATATACTAAAAGTGGAAAGATACAGAGAAGATTAACATGGCCCCTGCACAAGGATGACATGCAAATTTGTGCAGCGTTCCATATTTAAAAAAGAAAAGTCCCATAAATTGGGGTCAGAGAGATAGCATGGAGGTAGGATGTTTGCTCTGCATGCAGAAGGACGGTGGTTTGAATCCCGGCATCCCATATGATCCCCTGAGCCTGCCAGGAGCGATTTCTAAGTGTAGATCCAGGAGTAACCCCTGAGCCTGCCAGGTGTGACCCCAAAACAAAAACAAACAAACAAACAAAGTCCCATAAATTGACAAGTGTAGCCAAAAACTGCCTCTCAATCCACAGGCACAACCCTTCGCCTGGATGTCTGGGATGGATGGAAGGAATTTCTGTTGGGCTGTCTACTTGGCAAGAAACTGCAAGTTCAGCACTTCTTATCAGATGAGAGACCTGTGCTCAAGTATGGAGATAAGTTAATGCCAAATGCATTGATGTCTTGTGTGTTAAACTCCCCCAACTCCCAACTCCATAGGCCAGTAACTCCTCTGTGGTTGGAGGCTATCCCATGTCATTCCTCTTTACATGCTAAGGCAGGTATTGCTGCAATATTTGCAGCAGTGAAGGCAGGGAGGCTGCTAGTCTGCTTAGTTTGGAAAACAGATTGCAAGTAGTATGGACGTTCTTCAAGGAATTCTAGTCTTTTAAGGAGTGGAACAACAGTACAGTGGAACCTTACATGTAGCTGACCCAGGTTCGATTACTGGCACCCTATATGACCCCCTAAGCAGTGGATTGTGCTGATACTTTCTAGGTGCATGCAAAGCCTGATCTTTTTCCTGAGGATGTGATACTTAAAAAAAAAAACTTGATTAATTGATTGATTGATTGGCCTCTGGACCACACCCAGTGGCTCTCAGGGGTCACTTCCAGCTCTGAACTCAGAAATCTCCCCTGGCAGAAGCTGGAGGACCATATGGGATGCCAGGAATCGAACTGAGTCTTTCCCGGGTTAGCCACATGCAAGACAAACTCCCTCCTGCTCTGCTATCTCTCTGGCCCCTGAGCATATGATTTTCCTCAAGAGGAAATATGCCAGGGAAACTAGCTTGAACATAAGTGATTAATACGAGACACATGTATCACCTCTAGAAATTACTTCATGTTTAGGAACATAGCTTAAACAAAGATTAAGAAGAGACACTGTTGGGCCCAGAGAGCACAGCAGTGTTTGCCTTGTGAGCAGCCGATCCAAGACCAAAGGTGGTTGGTTCGAATCCCGGTGTCCCATATGGTCCCCCATGCCTGCCAGGAGCTATTTCTGAGCAGACAGCCAGGAGTAACCCTGAGCACAGCCGGGTGTAGCCCAAAAACCAATAAAAAGAAGAGACACTGTTGGGTCTAGAGCAATAGTACAGTAGGCATGTGGTCGAGCCTGGTTTGATCCTCGCCATCCCATATGGTCCACCAAGCACCACAGTAATGTCAGTCCCGAGTGTAGAGCCAGGAGCATCTTCGGGTATGATCCAAAAATATAGAAAAAGAGACGCTGTTTTGTTTGGTGGCTACACTCAGTATGGCTCAGAGACTATTCTTCACTAGGTGCTCTGGGGACCAAGCAGTGGCAGGGATCAAACCATGCCCCCACCCCCGATATAAAACATGCCTTAATATCCTAAGGACAGCACAGGGGTTAACATACTTATTTCATAGGCAGCCACAATGTGTCTGATCCCAGGCATCCCATATGGTCCCTTGAGCTCCACCAGTATGCACAGAGCCTGAAGCAAGCTCTGAGAACTTATATATGTCCCCCAAACAAAACGTGTGGTCAGTTTTGTTTGTTTGTTTGTTTTTGGGTCACATCCGGCAGTGCTCAGGGGTTACTCCTGGCTCCATACTCAGAAATCGCTCCTGGCAGGCTCTTTCGGGGAACCATATGGGATGCTGGGATTTGAACCAATGACCTTCTGCATGAAAGGCAAACACCTCACCTCCATGCTATCTCTTCGGCCCGTGTGTTCAGTTCTTGGGGTTATCATCTAGGAATGGAAGAGACCCAAGTTGGGGTTGGGTGTGACTTGGGATTACATCCGTGTGCTGGATTCAGGGCTCACTCCTGGAGGTGTTTTGTATGCTATAGAGTTACCATGGATGAATTGCAGAAAACACCCGAATCCCCCTTTCTCCATGGGCCCCAGGAAATGGCACTTTACTCCGGAGCTGGGAGCCTCTGATGGGATTACCTGGTCCCTCGGCCTACTCAGCTAGGGACAGCCTCTGAATGCTTTCACCCCCACAGGTACCAGCGGAGGGTGGCCCTGTACATCGCCGCCTTCCACGGCCATGTGGAGCTCACCGAATGGGCCCTGGCGCAGGGGGCACGGCCGCACGAGGCGGTGGGCGCTCACCCCTATCGAGTGTGGTGCCAGGAAGCCTTGCACCCCGATGTCTCCAAGTGCCCGGTGCATGCTGCGGCCGAGGCTGGCCAGTTGCTGATCCTGCGGGCTTTCGTGCGCCGCAGCGTGCTGGCCCTGCAATGCAAGACGGCGGCTGGCCACACCCCATTGGCCCTGGCCTGCTCCCACGGCCACGGGGATTGCGCGCGGTACTTGCTGCGCAAAATGCAGTCCACGGTGTCTCTGCCCAAGGTGGCCCTGCCCATGAGCATCTACATCAAGATCAAGCAATGGCTCAGTCGCGCTCAGAGTCGCAGCCGGAGCAAGAGGCATCGTCCCTTGGGGGCCACGGTGGGGGCCACGGTGCTGGTGGACGGGTTCACTTCGCCCCAGATGACTTCGAGGAGCTGGAAGCAAGCTGCCTGCAAAGCCTCCTCGCAGGGTCCCGGGGGCCGCCTCCCGCCTCTTCGGGTGCAGCCCGCAGCCGGCGCAAAGCTGCGCCCAAGAGGGGGGACCCATCTGCTCCCGCCTCTGGTGGCCCCCGGCAGCTCTGCAGCGCCCCAACAGCCCCTCCAGCCACGACGTCCGGCCGTGGCCTCTCCGACACTTGAAAAGCGCCTGGGAAATGTGCGTCTGCCCCCAGTGCCGCTCCCCAACTTGTCCAGGCCGAGCGGCCCGCACCCCTGTTTCTGCCGTGCGTCCCCGGCCAGCTCGGCCCGCGCCTGCTTCTGCGCGCACAGAGGAAGGACCGTGCGGGAGAACGCGCTGCACTGTCTGGCCCTGGCCAGGTACTGCTCCCCAGTAGGGTCCCCGCAGGCCTCCTCGCGGGGTGGGGGGGCGGCCTAAGAACAGCTGGGCTTGGTCAGTCTGAATGGAGAAGCTCTGTGGTTGTTCTGGTTTGGGGTTTTGGGGTCCCACCCACTGGTACACTCCTGGCTCTGCACTCTGGAATAAAAGCTGGTGAAGATCATTAGGGGTTTCAGGGTCAGAAAAGAGATTGGGGGTCGTTCAGGTGCAAGACAAGAGCCTTGTCTGCTGAGTATCTCCCGATCCAGATATGTTTTTTGTTTTTTGGTTTTTTTGTTTGTTTGTTTGTTTTGGTTTTTGGGCCACACCCGGCGGTGCTCAGGGGTTACTCCTGGCTGTCTGCTCAGAAATAGCTCATGGCAGGCACGGGGGACGATATGGGACACCGGGATTCGAACCAACCACCTTTGGTCCTGGATCGGCTGCTTGCAAGGCAAACACCTCTGTGCTATCTCTCCGGGCCCCCCCCTTTTTTTTTAAGTTAAAAGTTTTAATTTTTTGAATCACCATAAGGTACGACATTACAAAGTTGTTTATGACTGAGTTTCAGTTGTCCAGCGTCCAAACACCCATCCATTTACTAATGTTCACTTCCTTCCAGCCCATCCTTTTCTTTCTTTCTTTCTTTCTTTCTTTCTTTTTCTTTCTTTCTTATTTTCTTTTCTTTTTCTTTCTTTCTTTCTTTTCTTTTCTTTTTCTTCTTTCTCTTCTTTCTCTTTCTTCTTTCTTTCTTTCTCTTTCTTTCTTTCTTTCTTTCTTTCTTTCTTTCTTTCTTTTTTCTTTCCTTTCTCTTTCTTTCTTCTTTCTTTCTTTCTTTCTTTTCTTTCTCTTTTTCTTTCTTTCTTTCTTTTTCTTTTTTCTTTCTTTTTCTTTCTTTCTCACTTTCTTCTTTCTTTCTTCCTTTCTTCTTCTTCTTTCTTTCTTTTCTTCTCTTTCTTTTTTCTTTTTTCTTTCTTTCTCTTCTTCCTTTCTTTCTTTCTTTCTTTCTTTTCTTTTCTTTTTCTTTCTTTCTTTCTTTCTTTCTTTTCTTTCTTTTCTTTTCTTTCTTTTCCTTTCTTTCCTTTCTTTTCTCTTTCTTTCTTTCTTCTTTCTTTCTTTCTTTCTTTCTTTTTTCTTTCTTCTTCTTCTTTCTTTCTTTTCTTTCTTCTTTCTTTCTTTCTTTCTTTCTTTCTTCTTCTCTTTCTTTCTTTCTTTCTTTCTTTCTTTCTTTCCTTTTTCTCTTCCTTTCCTTCCTTCCTTCCTTCTTTCCTTCCTTCCTCCTTCCTTCCTTCCTTCCTTCCTCCTTCCTTCCTTCCTCCTCTTCTTTCTTTTCTTTCTTTCTTTCTTTCTTTCTTTCTCTTTCTTTCTTTCTTTCTTTCTTTCTTTCTTTCTTTCTTTCTTTCTTTCTCTTCTTTCTTTCTTTTCTTTTCTTTCTTTTCTTTCTTTCTCTCCCTCTCCTTCCTTCCTTCCTTCCTTCCGTCCGTCCTTCCTTCCTTCCTTCCTTCCTTCCTTCCGTCCTTCCTTCCTTCCTTCCTTCCTTCCTTCCTCCCTTCCTTCCTTCCGTCCTTTCTCTCTCTCTTTTTTTTTTTTTTTGCTTTTGGGTCACACCCGGCAGTGCTCAGGGGTTACTCCTGCCTCTATGCTCAGAAGTCACCCCTGGCAGGCTCAGGGGACCAAATGGAATGCCAAAATTTGAACCACCATCCTTCTGCATGCAAGGCAAATGCTCTACCTCCATGCTATCTCTCCGGCCCCCTCTTTTTCTTTTTCTTTTAGGCATTATGGTTTGCTATGCTACTGTTGGAAGGGCATCATGCATATCACTTTACCTCCTTTCAACACCCTAAAGAGCTCGGGCTTACTCCAGATCTGTCTGTTCTCATGGATAACTCCTGGCAGGGCTCAGGAGACCATATGTGTTGCAGAGGATAGAATTGGGGTAGAACAGGTGTGCAAAACAAACACCTTCCTTGCTGCACTATCTCTCTGACCTTCTCCACTTTTAAAAATCATTACTTTTTAAGTGTTGGGCCACTCCCAGCAGTGATCGTGGGTTTGCTCAGAGCTCAATACCAGAAGGACATGGGGAACCATATGTGGTGATGGGGATTGAACCAGGGTCTCCACAAACAAGCCAAGTGTCCTCTCCACTGCATTATTCCTCTGGTCCCTTCTTTTTTTTTTTTTTTTTTGACCTCATTAAAGACTTTGGGTTATAATTAAAAGTGCAGAGGTGGGTGAAAGGTAATGGGAGGCTTCAAGAATTTCATGAAAGGAGTGGAGAAATAGTTCAAAGGATTTTTTGAGTACACAATTTTCTAGTCAGAGACCTTCATTTCATAAGCACCACAAATAGCTTCTGAGCACAGAGTTGGTCTGGGCAGTGATGAAAACAAAGGACCATTTCATGAAGAACTGATCCACATAGACAGTTTGGAAAGGGGCAGAATTGAAATTAATCTTTAAAGTAAGCTTTTAGGGGGATGGAACATACATGAGTGGTGGTCTGGGCCACTTTGGGCTCCTGATTGGGGGGTGGCACTTCCAGTAGTAATGTTTGGAGGACCATGCCCAGGCATCTGCATGCAAAGCATGTGCTTAGACCTTTGAACTCCTTCTGATTCCTAAAACAAAATACATGATGTAGGGCCCGGAGAGATAGCACAGCGGCGTTTGCCTTGCAAGCAGCCAATCCAGGACCAAAGGTGGTTGGTTCGAATCCCGGTGTCCCATATGGGCCCCCGTGCCTGCCAGGAGCTATTTCTGAGCAGACAGCCAGGAGTAACCCCTGAGCACCACCAGGTGTGGCCCAAAAACCAAAAAAAAAGAAAAGAAAAGAAAATACATGATGTCCTTTGCAGTGAGAAACAGGTGTAACAGAAATGGACTTTTTAAGTACATTCATCTCAGAAGGCAATTTTTTTTTTGGTTTTTCGGGCCACACCCGTTTGATGCTCAGGGGTTACTGCTGGCTAAGCGCTCAGAAATTGCCCCTGGCTTGTGTGGACCATATGGGACGCTGGGGGATCGAACTGCGGTCCTTCCTTGGCTAGCGCTTGCAAGGCAGACACCTTACCTCTAGAGCCACCTCGCCAGCCCCTCAGAAGGCAAATTTATATCTGTAAGAGCATATGCCTTGCAGGTGTAAGCTGCTCTGGGTTCAATTCCTCACACCTCCTGGTCCTCTGAACACCCTGGAAGAGATGGGCAAAGAGCTGGGAGTACCCCTTGAGCACAGCCTGTGTGTTCCCCGCTCCCAATCTTACATATATCCAGAGTTTACTGAAATCTAGGTGCTGATTAGTTTTTAGATCCCTTCCAAAACTTGTGAGATATTGTGGGGTGTTGATAATACAGGAGAGACGTAGATTGATGAGCAAACACATATTCTTTGGCTTAATAAGTAGCAAACAAGCGCCAGTGTATTTACTGGTTTGGGTCATCTCTCCCTGATTTCCGCGAGGTTGTCGCCACCTAGCGGTGAGAGTAATTCGGCACGAAAAAGTTGATAGTAGAAACTGCCTCATGGTATCAACTTTTGTCATTGATAATTCTCTGTGATGAACAAAAGAGATCATCTCAGGGTGCAGTGTCAGTCTTGTATGTGGAGACTCTGATTCAATCCCCAGAAACACATATGGTCCCCCCAAGTCCTTCTGGGAATCAGCCCTCTGCAAACCCAGGATCACTGCTGGGTATGGCCCAACACTTAAAAAGTAACAAAGCAAGTAGAAAGTTTGTCTTGCACAGGACTGACCCGGGTTTGATCCCCCCGTGCTCCATGTGGTTCCCCCCTCCCGCCCCACCAGGAGTGATCCTTGAGCGCAGTCAGAAGTAAACCCTGATATGCCTGTGAAGAATGAGTTTCTGGGCCTGGAGATATAGCACAGCGGTGTTTGCCTTGCAAGCAGCTGATCCAGGACCTAAGGTGGTTGGTTCGAATCTCGAATTCCGGTGTCCCATATGGTCCCCCGTGCCTGCCAGGAGCTATTTCTGAGCAGACAGCCAGGAGTAACCCCTGTGCACCACCGGGTGTGGCCCCCCCCCAAAAAAAACAAAAACAAAACAAAAAAAAAAAAGAATGAGTTTCTTTTTCAAACATCTTTAGGCACTGAGGGGACAAGTCCAATGGGTGCTAGGTGTGAAGGAAATGCAGGTCTCTATGCTAAAGGTGTGGGTGGTTGGGCTGAGAAGGCTGGTCTATGAGAGTAGGGAGAACCAAGCAGATATGGGCTGAAGAAATAATACAGGGGTGAAGGTTTTGGCAAGATGTGAGTAATTTTGGAGTCCTTGTTACCAGGGTCTGGTGGGTGGGAGGAGCTAGATAGTTGTCCTGTTTCTGATTTTCACATGGTTTGGTTTAATGGTGCCAGAGATGGAGCCCAGGATCCCTCGCATGTGGAACAGATGCTCTGAGTATTTTTCCAATCCAGCTCGCTTGCTTTAAAGGTCAGGGTGTAGGCGTCATGGCAAAGGAGTGGAAGCAATTAGTAAATGAGCCTCCCACATAGGTGGTGCAGGAAAAGTGGACAAAGGAGTATGTTTCTGAGGATCCCAACACTCAGTGGGTTCATGAAGAAAGGCCAGCTCAGGCTGGGTTGCATGTTCACATTGAGTGAGAGCCTTGTTAGCGGTTAGGGAAAACCATCAGAAATCTTGGCTTCATTGCATGTCAATCAAAGGCTTTACACCAACTGAAGTCTTAACAATAAAAAAAGCCTGTTTGTGTTTGAGGAGAAAGAGGACCAGGGTAATGCTTTGCGTGAGGGGGGGAGCCAGAGTGTGATTCCTAGCACTGCATAGTCACCAGAGCACTTTGAAAAAGAGACTCCTCTGGGACTGGAGATATACTACAGAGCTAGTAAAAATGCTTGCCTTGTTCATAACCAACCCTGATTCCATTCCTGGCACTGTATACAGTGCCCTAATCCCTGCCAGGAGTGATCCTTAGCTGAAAAGCCAGGAGTAAGTCCTGACTGCAGTTTATGACCTCAAAACAAACCAAAACAAGCCCCCCAAGCAACCAGCCAAGAGAAACCCCCAAATACTGCTGGTTGTGCCCCCAGGGGAAAAACAAAGCTGGAGAGAAAGACTAGGCTAGAGAATCTAAGATATAAAAGATGCTGATGAGAAACAGAGGGAAAATGATTCAACTACAGCAGTTTCTATGAGACCAACAGATCGTATTTCTAGTTGAAGATTCTAATGCACAGTGCCGCCTCAAGAAAATACCTCCACTGCCTGATAAGAAATTGGTTTTACTTAAATTTATTATTTGGAGAATGACTTTATTATTTATTACTTGCACACCCAGTGGGGCACAGGAACTATTCCTGGCTCTGGGCTCAGGTGGTCAGGGACCTAAAGTCCTGGGAATTGAATCAGGCTTGACTAGTGGGGCTGCACACAAGACAAATGAACTATTTTTTAGAGATATTGCTCCCCTTTAATTCACACCCTATCTTATGTAACAAGGTCATAGAACTACTATGATGAAACCCACTTAAAGGTTTTCATCTTGTCAGTGCTAAAAAAGGGGCCATACATAACTGCCTCATGTCTCTTTGTCTTCCTTTCTTGCAGCACATTTAAAGAGAAGGGCTGGTTTCAGCAACTGGAGATTGCAAGAGTCCTTGCCAGAAAGAGCATTTCTAATGTCAAAGCCCATGGAAGTCTTTCCTCTCAGGAGAATCCTCTGGGAATCATACTGTGAAATTCATGGCAATCGCTGTTTGGGAGAAGAACTAGTGGAACAGAACATCAGTCCTCAAGTTGACTTTTCTCAGAAAGCTGAGATAAGAGCAGAGTGCATGATGCTCAACAGACTTTGACTTTTATGCTCCAATTGCCCAATGAAAACTCGAGATGTGTATGTGGAAAGAATCTAAGAAAGAATGGATAAGAAACTGAGAACATGGGGCCGGGCGGTGGTGCAAGAGGTAAGGTGCCTGCCTTGCCTGCGCTAGCCTTGGACGGACCACAGTTCGATCCCCCGGCGTCCCATATGGTCCCCCAAGCCAGGAGCAACTTCTGAGTGCATAGCCAGGAGTAACCCCTGAGCATTACTGGGTGTGGCCCAAAAACCAAAAAAAAAAAAAAAAAAAAAAAGAAACTGAGAACAGGGGCCTGAGAGTTAGTATGGAGGTAGGGCATTTGTCTTGCATGCAGAAGGATGGTGGTTCGAATCCCGGCATCCCATATGGTCCCCCGAGCCTGCCAGGAGTATTTCTGAGCAGAGAGCCAGGAGTAACCCCTGAGTGCAGCCAGGTGTGACCCCACGCCCCCATAAAAAAAGAAACTGAGAACAATGGATATTCTGCAATAGCTGACAGTATGCTTTGTACACACAAGGACCTGAGTTGGAGATAGATGGATGGATGGATGGATGGATGGATGGATGGATGGATGGATGGATGGATGGATGGATAGATGGATGGATGGGTAGGTAGAGAGTGAGAAAGCACAAAGGTTAATTAAGCTTTGCATGTGTCCAACTCATGTTGGATACCCAGGATGGCATATGACCTTTGAGCTCCATTTGGAGTGATACATGAGCATATAACCAGGAATAAGCCCTGGTATGGCCAAAAGAGAAAGATAGGGAGAAACACAAAATAGAAAGGAGAACAAAAGAATGAAAAAAGAGAAAAAAGAATGAAAAAAGGGGAAAGAGAGAAGGACAAAGAGTTTGAAAAAGAAATAAAGAGCAGGGCTGGAATGATAGCACAGTGGGTAGAGCATTTGCCTTGTATGCAGCTGACCCAGGTTTGATCCCTGCATCACATATAGTACCTCCAGCCTGCCAGGAATAATTTCTGAGCCCAAAGCCAGGAGTAACACCTCAGCACTGTCAGGTGTGGCCCAAAAGCACAAAGAAAAGAAAAGGGAAAAAAAAAAAAAGCAAAGGCAAGGAAGAGAGAATGAAAGGCAGAAGGGAATTGTAGAGGCAAGGGAAGAGAGGAGACAGACAGGGGAAATGGGGTGACAGAAAGAAGATGCTTATAAGAACTTTTACTTGTGTGCAGTTCTGGGGTATACAAGTCAGACCTACATACATCCTTGTGAGGCAGGTGCTGGGACCCCAGGATTTTTTTGTTTGTTTTTGTACCACATTTAGTGGTTAGAGGGTCTGGACCATAGGGGTGGTGCTAAGGAAGGGATCAGTAGGCATCAAAATCTGTCAATCAATAAATAATTGAGGAGACTGAAGAGAAAGCACAGCAGTAGGACGTTTGTCTTGCACACGGCCAATCCAGGATGGACTGTGGTTCGAATCCCGGCATCCCACATGTCCCTGAACCTGCCAGGAGCAATTTCTTTTTTTTTTTTTTTTTTTTTCACAGCCAGAATCTTTATTGATATTGATGCTGAGGGTTTGTCTGCAGGAGCTGCTGATGGGGGTGAAGTTGGGACAGGCCCAGTTCACGCTGCTGAGTTTGGCTGGGTGGGGGTTGTGTGTCATGCACCGTAAGACAGGGTCCTTCTAGAAGCCTCCATCATCGTGCTTATTTTGGTAGTGAGCTTGGTACAAGATGGAGCCGGCAAACACCATGGCAACGATGGCTTCGATGTTGAGGAAGAGGCCCAGGATCAGGGCGCTGATGTTCAGGCACTTGGCGGTGGACGCGTAGCTCTGGGCTCCGATCACGTCACCCACCATCTTCCTGTCCCTAGACTTCATGGAGTAGGCAAAGGCCTCGAAGCCTAAGCAGCAGAAGTTCATGAAGAGGGCGTTGAAGAGGAACCACACCATGTGGTCGGGCACTGAGACCTCGGACTGCATGTTGACCATGGTGGAGGTCACCTGCACCGAGCCCCGAGGCAGCCCCCGCTTTGCCATCACCGACTCCTCCTTGAGCATGACATAGCTGGGGAGGGTTGCCCGCGGGGACGAATTGGGGTGCGCAGTTCATGGCGGGCCGAGTCCTGGGATGTGATGTGGACCCGGCTGCATTTTATCCCTTTCCTGTCCGGTCTGTCTTGGCAGGTGTTGTGTCCCCCGCCCTCTTCCCCAGGAGCAATTTCTGAGTGCAGAGCCAGGATTAACCCCTGAGCACCACTGGGTGTGACCCAAAAAACAAACAAAAATTGAGGATAGAAGGGGAGGAAGATGGGCCTGGAGAGAGCACAGCGGCGTTTGCCTTGCAAGCAGCCGATCCAGGACCTAAGGTGGTTGGTTCGAATCTCGGTGTCCCATATGGTCCCCCGCGCCTGCCAGGAACTATTTCTGAGCAGACAGCCAGGAGTAACCCCTGAGCACCGCGGGAGGAGGCCCAAGCCCCCCCAAAACAAACAAACAAACAAACAAAAACGGGGGGGGGAGGGGAGGAAGAGCAATTTCAGGTGACATAGGGAAGGAAGGACATGGACATTACAGCGCCAGGGTAGGTAGGGCTGGGCTGTGCAGCAACTTTATTTGTCAGTACTATAAACTTAAACACCATTGTGACCCAAAGTCTAATAATAATAATAAAGCTCTTTAACAACATTTGTTCAGATTCTTTCTATGGTCTCACACTTCCACTAAGAAAAAAAAGCTTTCCAAGTTGCTTCACACACTTGCCAAAATGGGATGTTTTGGGGTTTGGTTTTTATTGGCTTTGAAATGATGTCTCATTGTGGCTTTAGTTTGCTTGGCCCTGAGGACAAATGATTTTATTTATTTATTTATTTATTTATTTATTTATTTATTTATTTATTTATTTAGAGGGAGATTGGTTTGGGTCACACACGGTGATGCTGGAGGGGTCTGGGGGACCATTAGGCATGCTGGGGATAAAACCTAGTTCAATATGTGCAAGGCAAACCTTACCTGGCTGTATTATCATTCTGCCCCCTCCCAAAAACATCTCAATTTCAAAGTCCTGCCACCTCCAGACTTCAGCTCACTATGCAGACTGTCCTGAGCAGGTGGTCATCGTGCGGCCCCTTCCAACAGTTGCTGGTTTATTGCATCATCTGTGGTACCTCAATGCATCATCTGAGAATATAACAGACTATGCCAGTTGCACTTAGTCTGCACGAGGCAAATTCAAGAAGGCAACATAGACAATCACTTCGGTGCAAACCAGTAGCTCTCTATCTTTTCCATAGCATGCCTCTATCCTTTTTTTTTTCTTCCCAGTGGGTCCCATCTAGAAAAAGCCTCTCAAAAAACTTAATGCCAAGACAGCTCCAGGCATTCATATTAATAAATATGAATATGTTTAGTAAATGTCACAGGGTCCCACGAAACCCTGCCCCCCTGGGGTGTGTGTGGGGTGTGTGTGGGGTGTGTCTGTGTGGGGTGTGTCTTGTGTGGGGGTGTGGTTGGGGTGTGTCTGTGTGTGGGGTGTGGGGGGTGTGTGGAGGGAGGAGATAGAGGAAAAAGAAGAAAGAAAGCAAGAAAGAAAGCAAGAAAGAAAGAAATAAAGAAGAAATAAAGAAAGAAAGAAAGAAAGAAAGAAAGAAAGAATGAAAGAAAGAAAGAAAGAGAGAGAGAAAGAAAGAGAGAAAGAAAGAAGAAAGAAGGAAGGAAGAAAGAAAGAAAGAAAGAAGAAAGAAAGAAAGAAAGAAAGAAAGAAAGAAAGAAAGAAAGAAAGAAAGAAAGAAAGAAAGAAAGAAAGAAAGAAAGAAAGAAAGAAGAAAGAAAGAAAGAGGGGCCGGTGAGTTGGCGCTAGAGGTAAGGTGTGTCTTGCAAGCGCTAGCCAAGGAAGGACCACGGTTCGATCCCCTGGCGTCCCATATGGTCCCCCCAAGCCAGGGGCAATTTCTGAGCGCTTAGCCAGGAGTAAGCCCTGAGCATCAAACGAGTGTGGCCGAAAAACCAAAAAAAGAAAAAACAAAGAAAGAAAGGAAGGAAGGAAGAAAAAGGAAGGAAGGAAGGAAGGAAGGAAGGAAGGAAGGAAGGAAGGAAGGAAGGAAGGAAGGAAGGAAGGAAGGAAGAAAGAAAGAAAGGAAGGAAGAAAAAGGAAGGAAGGAAGGAAGAAGGAAGGAAGAAAGAAAGAAAGAAAGAAAGAAAGAAAGAAAGAAAGAAAGAGAGAGAGAAAGAAAGGAAGGAAAGAAGGAAGAAAGAGAAAGGAAGAAAGAGAGAGAGGGGGGAGAGGGAGGGAGGGAGGGAAAGAAAGAAAGAGAGAGTGGGGGGGGGAAAGCCGGGGAGAAAGGATGGAGGTAAGGCATTTGCCTTTCATGCAGAAGGTCATTGGTTTGAATCCCGACATCCCATATGGGAGGCACCGGAGCCTTTTGGTACCGGACGCATCCCGGAAGTGGCGGCGGGCCGGCCCCGGAAGTGCCGGACCTACCCGGAAGTGTCAGAGCCGTCAAGATGCTGCTAGACCTGTCGGAGGAGCACCGGGAGCATCTGGCTTTCCTGCCGCAAGTGGACAGCGCGGGTCCGCCCCCTGGTCCGGGGCGTCGGGTGGGGCCTAGGCGGGGGTGCGGGAGATCGGCGGGGCTCAGGCTCTTCTTCCTCTCTCCCTGCAGTGGTCTCCGAGTTCGGGCGGATCGCGGTGGAGTTCCTGCGACGAGGCTCGAACCCCAAAGTTTACGAAGGCGCCGCCAGTAAGCGGCGGGCTCGGCGGGTGCAGCGCGAGGGTCAACTAGGCATCTGGACGTCGTTTGCATTGGGCCTTGGCACCCCGCTTCCGCTTCTGCAGGGCTGGAAGGAGCTGGGCGCGCCTCCTAACCCGCTGCCCTGCTTTGGTGTTTTCTTTCCCTTTTTTCTCAACTTCTGGGCCATACCCGGCGGTGCTCAGACATCACTGGCGTGGCTGCAGAGACTCTAGGGGGATGGCGGGGATCCTGAACCAGGGTCAGCCCAGTGCAGTTCTTCTCAATTATTTTCTGGCATGCCCCTCCTAGGAAGAAGAAAACATTTTGCACACACCCCCGGGACTGTCAATAGTATCTTTATTTTAAAAAATACTTTAACCTGCAAAACAAAAATCTATAAAATAATTTGAGCTGATTTTTTTTTATTAGAGGTGATATCTGGATTCATGGCTACCGTGAGCACGTTTTGCAATGCATAGCTTTTTGAAGCGGGGTTGAAAGCAGGACACAGCAACTCTCAGCTCCAGAGACATACAGAGACATAAACACGGGGCTTAGCTTGTTAGGACAGTGTTTGCTGAGGTCAAATGTGCCCCCCTTTACTGACCTCACGCCCCACTATTTGAGAACCACTGGCCTAGTGCAAGGCAAATGCCCCACCCCCGGTTTCTTTCACTAGGCCATGGAAAGGGGGCCTGCGATGCAGGGGATCAGGGGATCGAACCAGAGATCCTGCATACAAAAACCTGTACCCAACCCATTAAACTTCTTCCCCACTAGTCTCAAAAAAGACCATTGTGTATTTTCTTTCTTGGAGTGGGGTGGAACACCTCTTGCTGCTTTGGGCTTGCTCCTGGGTCTCAGGGATCATTCTTGGCAGAGCTCAGGGGGCCATATGGAGTGCTGGAGTGCTTGAGCTCAGTGAGCTGAATTAAAGGCAAGCGCCCTTCCTGTTGTTTTCTCGCTCAGTTCCTGCATTTAAAAGAGCTTGTGGTCAGGAGAGATGGCTCTGGGCTGCAGTTTGTATTTAGCTCTGGACTCTGCAGCACATGAACCCCTGGCAGTGCCTGTTGTAGCCCAGGCCTCTCCTCCCACAAATGTGCACTGGTTATGCGGTGGGAATTAGGCCTTTGACTGGCTGTGGAAAAAGCAAGAGATATGCCAGCTGTTTTTCTTGCAGAGATTGAAAACATTGAGTTATGGATAGTATTTACTCCTTTTTTGATGATGATTTTTAGTCACACCTTGCTCTCTCCTCAGTACTTATTCCCAGTTCTGCTCCAGACTTGTTCAGGGAATCTCATTGTGGTGCCAGGGATTGCACCCTGCTCAGCCTAGTGAGAGGCAAGACCTTACTGGTTGTACTCTATATCTGGCCCCAGTGCTTACTTACTCTTTTCGCTTGTTTTTATTTTGGGCCATATTTGTCAGTATTCAGAGATCACATTTAGCAGGGGTTGGGAACCAGATGGGATGCTAGAGGTCAAATCCAGGTGGGCTGCATGCAAGGCTAGCACCCTATCTGCTGCTCTGTTGCTTCATCCCCAAACCAGCACTTACTCCTTAAATGGAGAAACATTGTTAGCAGGGTCTTGGTTTGTTCTTTACCCTTTTTCAGGAAAACTAAATGTGAGCAGTGACACTGTCCAGCATGGAGTGGAAGGATTGACGTACCTACTTGCTGAAAGCTCAAAGCTTATGGTGAGGATCTTCTGAGGGAGGAAGGAACGGGGGGGGGGGGGGGCCCCCCGCAGATGGAGTTTGGGGGGTTGATGGAGAACTCGCACCTTGAGAAGCTCCAGCTTCTACATGCCTAAAAAGTAGATGGCAAGGAACATTTCATTTACTCCACACAAAAGAATTAGCTCAGAGTCTAGTTCTTTGTTTATGTCAAATATTTTATCCTGTACTAGACAGATAAAGGTGGATGTCTGTTAACTTCTGTCACTTGTAGATTTCTGAACTGGATTTCCAAGATTCTGTTTTTGTTCTGGGATTCCCTGAAGAATTGAACAACTTGTTGCTTCAGCTTTACCTAGACAATAGAAAGGAGATCAGAACTATTCTGAGTGAATTGGCACCAGACCTTCCTAGCTACCATAGCCTGGAGTGGCGACTAGATGTACAGGTATGTTTGTTTATTTTTATTTATTTATTTATTGGGCCACATCCGGTGATGTTCAGGGGTTATTTCTAGCTATGCACTCAGAAATCACTCCTGGCTTGGGGGGAACCATGTGGGACGCCGGGGATCGAATCGCAGTTTGTCCTAGGCTAGCCCGGCAAGCCTTACAGCTCTGCACCACCAGACCAACCATGTTCCTTTTTTTTTTTTTTTTTTTAAATAAAAGGAAATCTCTAGGTGCCAGGATATAGTACAACAGGCAGAGTGTTTGCTTTGTGTGCAGCTAACCTGGTTTGTCCCTGGTGCCACACAAAATCTCAGAAGGAGTGATCATTTAGATTCAGGAGCACCAACTGGTGTGACCCCCCCCTTCAAAAACAAAAACAAAAATACCTGGCTTAGGGATCAGAGCAATCATACTGTGGGTAGGGCATTCCACCCAGGCTTGATCCCTGATATCCCATATCAGCCTGAGCCAGCCAAGAGTAATTCCTGAGTGCAGAGCCAGGAGTATGCTCTGATCACAACAAAAAACAAAACAAAACAAAAAATACCCAAAACCTGGCTTAGAGGGCTCTGGAAGATAGTAGAGGGGATCAGATCTTACTTTCCTTCCCACCTTCATGTGGTGGCCCTTAGCATCTTTGGGAGTAGCCCTGGAGTTCCAGAGCATGCAGGGCTCTAGTACGAAACCACCAGCTACACAGACTATAAGATTTTCTTCAGCTTATGGCTTCATGCTTAGCGTATTCCCTCTCACCTGAAATAACTTTCTGGTTTAAAGTTTTTATATCTCTATCCTCTTTCTCTTTCTCTTTCTCTTTCTTTCTCTTTCTCTTCCTCTTTCTCTTCCTTCTTCCTCTCCTTCCTCTCCTCTCCTCTCCTCTCCTCTCCTCTCCTCTCCTCTCCTCCCCTTCCTCTCCTCTCCTCCCTCTCCTCTCCTCTCCTCTCCTCTCCTCTCCTCTCCTCTCCTCTCCTCTCCTCTCCTCTCCTCCCTCTCCTCTCCTCCCCTCCCCCCTCCCCTCCCCTCCCCTCCCCTCCCTCTCCTCTCCTCTCCTCTCCTCCCCTCCCCTCCCCTCCCCCTCCCCCTCCTCCCCTCCCCTCCCCTCCCCTCTCCTCTCCTCCCCTCTCTTCTCTTCTCCTCCCCTCTCCTCTCCTCTCCTCCCCTCCCCTCCCCACCCCTCCCCTCCCCTCCCCTTTCCTCTCCTCTCTCTCTTCTCTCTCTCTCTCTCTCTCTCTCTCTCTCTCTCTCTCTCTCTCTCTCTCATTGGTCAGTCTTTCTGGTCCTTCATCCTTCCCGGTTTCATATCTGCCTATCTCTTTCTCTCTAAAGACTTTATCACATTCTTCATTTTGAAGTCTGCAATTCGTTGGAAATTTGAGTATTTTCTGTGACAGGAGGCAATAGGAGCTGTGTTTTCCTCGTGATTATTGAATCATTGTGCTCTCATTCCCTTTACATTCTAGCTTGCAAGCAGAAGCCTTAGGCAGCAAATCAAACCATCGGTGACGATGAAACTGCACCTGGCCCAGAATGGAGAGCGCTGCACTGAGGTGCTACAGACTGACCCAGCCACATTGCTGCACTTGGTGCGGCAGCTGGAACAGGCCCTGGAGGAGATGAAGACCAGTCACTGCCGCAGGGTAGTCCGCAACATCAAGTAGCAGACACGGTTACTGTTCTAGACACTCTTTTGGTTTGAGGACCACATCCAGTGGTGCTCAGGAATCACTCCTTATGGTGCACAGGGATGCTGAAGTGCATATGGGATGCTGAGGATCAACCTGGGTTGACTAAGGAAAGCACCTTTCCCACTGTACCATCTCTCCAACCCACCTCCACTCATTTGTGACATCATGATGTTTGGCAGTTCTTTTTTAAAGTTATTTTTTGTAAGAATCTATGGTGAAAAAGGACACAACTAAATATCCAAACCATAGTCAACAACAGTGAGATTATGAAACCCAAACTTTAACAATTAAAATTTAAAACGAAAAAAATAAAATAAAATTTAAAATGGCCCTATTATTCTGGCAGTTTCAGGGGCAGGAGTTGTGCATGGGATGGGCTCAGAACATTGATGGAGGGAGGTTGACGCTGCTGGTGGGTATGGCCTTGAAACATTGCATGTCTGAAACCCAATTATGAACAACTTTGTAAATCACAATGGTTCATTAAAAATAAGCGAGTAGGGTGTTTGCCTTGAGTGTGGATGACCAAGGCTTGATCCCAGCATTTAATATGGTCCCCTGAACCTGCCAGGAGTGATTTCTGAATGCAGAGCCAGGAGTAACCCCCGAGTGTATCTGGGTGCGGCCCCCAAACCAAAATTCAAAGCCACAAACAAAAAATAGAATGATGGTGAAGATGCAAAATTCACTCCTTTAATTTTGATCCTGAGGTTACAATGAAAAACTAAAGTCAGTTTTCTTCCTTTGTCCTTTGATGAAATTGGATGAATTTTGTATTTTAAATATGTACATAGGGGGCCGGAAAGATAGCATGAAGGCAAGGCATTTGCCTAGCATGCAGAAGGACGGTGGTTCAAATCCCGGCATCCCATATGGTCCCCCGAGCCTTCCAGGAGCGATTTCTGAGCCAGGAGTAACCCCTGAGCGCTGCAAGGAGTGACCCAAAAAAACAAACAAACAAAAAATGTACATAGTGTATAGACCAGCAACATCTATATTGTCCATATCTTCTGTATATAAGAATCATTCTGGGTTTTGATCTCTTAGCTTTTATTAGTTTCCTCATTAGTAGACAAAAACTTGAAAATAGGGCCAAGGGGCCGGTTGACGAGGTGGCGCTAGAGGTAAGGTGTCTGCCTTGCAAGCGCTAGCCAAGGAAAAGGAAAGATCGCGACCGCGGTTGGATCCCCTGGCGTCCCATATGGTCCCCCCAAGCCAGGGGCAATTTCTGAGCGCTTAGCCAGGAGTAACCCCTGCGTATCAAATGGGTGTGGCCCGAAAAACCAAAATAAATAAATAAATAAATAATAAATAATAATAATAAAAAAAGAAAATAGGGCCGAAAAGATAGTACAGTAGTAGGGTGTTTGCCTTGCATACTGCTGACTTGGGACGAACCTGGGTTCAATCCCCGACATCCCATATGGTCCTCCGAGCCTACCAGGAGCGATTTCTGAGCACAGAGCTAGGAGTAACCCCTGAGCCCATAAACAAAAACAAAAAACCAACTTGAAAATTAAATTTATAATAATAATAATAATAACTACTGTGATTCGTGGTATCTCTTGCTGGTTCAATAGTTCTGTCCTTTAAGCTCACCCGACAATAATTGTAATTGTTCAGAGGCTCGGAGCACCCACCCTACAAGCATGTAGCCATGTATGCAAAGGTCCCTATGTACCAAGTGTGGTGCTGTGTGCTTGATTATCTGCCATGCCTGGTATCACAGCCAAGTGTGCAAGAGCCCCTTGGAAGGTGGTGGTACCCAGAGCACTATATATTACAGGAGGTGTGAATGCCACAGCCATCACACTATGTCTCAGAGGCAGACACCATGAGCACATGTGTGAGTACGCCAGTAATACCTGCAGCTGAGAGGGCACTGTCACCAAAGGTATGACCCTCAGCAAGCACCACAGCTCAATATGCAGCTAAAGATCTGGGTGCCTCAGCCAGTCTCCCTCCCAGGCGTGGTCAGCACTTCCCTCCAAGTGGAATGTTTATTTACAGCCTCCATCCTTTGTTTCTTTAAATATGTCAGTCTTTTAGGGTTATTGATTTATTGGAGTCTTAACTTTTGGGGGGCTAGGGATTGGGTTATACCATGGTCATCACAAAGTAATATCAAAACAACTATGCAGTTGAGAGTATGACAGAGAAGGCATGAGCATCATGGCTCCAACATTATAACCCTAGTTCAAATTTCTAGCACATGTGGTTGATCCCTGAACACCAAAGCACCACTGAGTATGGCCCGTTATCTTAACTCCTGCAAGTAAACAAGATCTCTGAAAAACAACCATAAAAGATTGGCATACTTATGAAAAAAAGTCGCACATCCCTAATCATCAAGGAGATGCAAATCAAAACAATAGATCTCACATCACGAAGAACAAGAACAACCAGTGCTGGCATGGATGTCGGGGGAAAGGAACTCTCACACATGTGAGTATGCTGTCTAGTCCAGCCTTTCTGGAAAACAATGGACATTCCTGGAAGTGGAGTTCCCATAAAATCCAGCAATACCACTCCTAGTGATATACCTTAGAAACACACACACACACACACACACACACACACACAGACACCACACACTGCATGCCTATATTCATTGCAACTCTATTTACAATAGTATCTGGAAGCAACTTGACATTGGTGGTGGGAAATGTGCACTGATGAAGGTGTTGTGCATTGTATGACTAATTCAATCATGAACAACTTTATCTGAAAAAAATAACTAGTATAAATAAACTTGTAACGGTGTTGTTTAAAAGATTGACACATTTTAAAACAAGACACATGAGGAGGGGCCGAAGAGATAGCATCGTAGTAGGGCATTTGCCTTGCATGCAGAAGGACAGTGGTTTGAATCCCGGCATCGCATATGGTCCCCCGAGCCTGCCAGGAGTGATTTCTGAGTGCAGAACCATGAGTAACCCCTCAGCGCTGCCTGGTGTGAACCGAAAACCAAAAACAAACAACTCCCCCCCCCCAAAAAAAACACTTGGTGTTGTCCCAAAACAATAACAACAAAAAAGAATATGTGTATATACACAAATGTACTTATATCTGTTTGGGGACACCGTATGGTGGTGCTCTGGGCTTACTCCTGACTGCATTTGTAGGATCACTCCTCAAACCCCATTCAGTTTTATGACTAAAGCAGGGCCTGGAGAAATAGTACTGTGATAAGATACTTGTTTTGCATGCAGCCTACCCAGATTTGGTCCTGGGCCTTGCATTTAGCTCCCCCAAGCACTTCTGGGAGTGATTCCTAGCATAGAAGTAAGGGGCCGAAGAGATAGCACAGTGGTAGGGCATTTGTCTGCACATAGCCAACCCAGGACGGATGCTGGTTCAATTCCCGGCATCAATATGGTCCCCGAGCCTGCTAGGAGCAATTTCTGAGCACAGAGCCAGGAGTAACCCCTGAGTGCTGTTGGGTGTGACCCCCAAAAATAAAACGGAAAAAAAAAAAAAAAAGGAAAAAGCCAGGAGTAAGCTCTGAGCACCAGGTGGAGACTTCAAATTAAATCAATCACCCTTGCACAAAATCACCTTTGCACATGTTCCATTCACCAACTTATATTGCACACATAGACTTTGATAACTAAAATATTACTATACTATACGGGTCTAGCATGCAGAAGTCCTGGGTTTCAGTCCCTGAGCACTACCGGCAGCAATGCCCAAATATAGACCAGGGAATAGGCCCTGAATACCGCTGGTTGTGACAAAGAAAAAAACAAAAACTGAGGAGATTATTTAAAGACTGGAAAACTTGCTTAGTACTCAGGAGGCCTGGGCTTAGATCCTGGGTAACCTGGGTAGCTTCACAAGTATCCCAGGGCCAATCAGGAAGAACCTGGAAAACCAAGGAATATAACTCCCGAACAGGAACAACAAAAGGATAAATTCATGGGGCCGGAACTGTGGCACAAGCCATAAGGCATCTGCCTTGCGCACTCTAGCCTAGAACGAATTGCGGTTTGATCCCCAGGCATCCCATATGGTTCCCTAAGCCAGGAGCAATTTCTGAGCACATAGCCAGGAGTAGCCCTTGAGCATCACTGGGTGTGACCCCAAAACAAACAAACAAAAGGATAAATTCATTATGTCTCCACTTCTCAAATATACTATGTAGACAAGAAAACAATAGACAGTAGACTGCATGAAAAAACTACTTGCTCTTTTTTTTTTAGTGGAGAAATATTCTGTGTTCAGGAGTTACTCCTGGCTCTGCTCTTAGGATTTACTTCTAGTGATGCTTGGGGACCGTATGGGATGCCATGAATTGAACCTTGACCAGTTGCTGTATGTAAGGCAAGTCTCTGCCTGCTGTACTATGACTTCAACCCAACAAATTTATTTCATGGGTTAATCACCAGATATTTGGGAGGGAAGGAGTCAAACCTTTATTGGACACTTAATCAGGCTTTGAGGATAATTTTGTTTTTAAGGGGAGAGGATAGAGCACACCCAGCTGTACCCAAGTTTTATTTCTTTTTCTTTTTTTTGGTTTTCGGCTGTGCTCAGGAGTTACTCCTGGCTCTACGCTCAGAAATCGCCCCTGGCAGGCAGGGAGACCATATGGGATGCCGGGATTCAAACCACCATCTTTCTGCATGCAAGGCAAACACCTTACTTTCATGCTATCTCTCCACCACCCCCCCCCACCAAGTCTTATTTCTTTTTTTTTTTTTTTTTGGTTTTTGGGCCACACCCGTTTGACGCTCAGGGGTTACTCCTGGCTATGTGCTCAGAAATCGCCCCTGGCTTGGGGGGACCATATGGGACGCCGGGGGATCGAACCGCGGTCCGTTCCTTGGCAGACACCTTACCTCTAGCGCCACCTTCCCGGCCCCAAGTCTTATTTCTAATTGCGCTCAAGGATCATTTCTGGCCATGTTTGGGAGACAATACATCATCCCAAGGTTGGAATTAAAAGCTAGCTATGTGTTAAGCCTACAGCCCTGCCCCCAGATATGAAGACTCTGACGTTTATGTAGCCCCACTCTCCTGCCCAGACAGAGCACAAATAGCTTAGGTAGGCTGGATTGGCATGACTATAATATTTGACATCCCTGATGAGAAATAAATAAAACGTCATTTGATTTCTTTAATGAACTTAAAACAGCACCAGGAATACAAATAGTTCTTTGGAATAGGACTTCTGTGAAGGTTGTGGCCATTTTAAAACAATATTTTTTAATAAGATGACTTTTTGGTGACTTTTAAAAGTTATTTAGAAATAAATTGTATGGGGTCAGAGCAGTGGCGCAAGAGTTAGGGAGTTTGCCTTGCATGTGCTAACCTAGGACGGACCTTGGTTCAAATCTCCCAGCATCCCATATGGTCCCCCAAGCTAGGAACTATTCCTGACTGCAAAGCCAGAGTAACCCCTGAGCATCACAGGGTGTGGCCCCTTCAAAAAATACAAACACAAAAAAACAAAAACAGAAATAAAATTTTATTAGTTTAAAAATAATCAAACTATTATTAGTCATAGTTGAAGTTACAGAGAATGAGAGGCCAGACTCTGTCATTATGCTTCAGCTCAAATGAACTTTCTTGCAAAGGCAAATAGGAGACTGGAGAAATAGAGGAGCATCTGCTTTGCAAGTCTGCAAGCCCTGAAATTTCTATGATACCATCATGGCATCTCTGCTGTCTGTGACCCCTAGTTCCCGAGGAAGGCTACAACTTCCAGGGAGCACCACAACTGAAAAGAAGTGAGGAGGGCCCCTCCAAGAGATAATGCAATAATCTGTGCACAGGTTTCCTATGCGGGAGGCCCAGCTTCAATTCCCAGCACTAAGTGGTGCCCCAACACTGAGCACAGAGCTGATGTCCTTTTCCCTGCTCCAACATTATCATTTGAGGTCTCCAAATGAAGGAATCAAAGATTTGTGGGCATTGTAAGGAAGCACCACCCCATAGCAAGCACATGTGTGGGGCTTGCAACAGCATCAAGAAAAGAGTGTGGACAAGACTAAACACAGGAGCCAGAGTAATAACACAGTGAGTAGGCAAGGTGCTCGCCTCGCACATGGCTGATCCAGGCTTAATCCCCAGAATATATTCCCCTGTAATGGCCCCGAACACCATATTTTCAACAAACGAAAGTGAGTCTGGAGCAAGGGTCACTACAGAAAATAATCCAAACAAAGCTGAGAGTGAGGGGCCGGGTGGCACAGAGCAGTAAGGCATTTGCCTTGCCGGCGCTAGCCTAGGATGGACTGTAGTTCGATCCCCAGGCATCCCATATGGTCCTCCAAGCCAGGAGCGATTTCTGAGCTCATAGTCAGGAGTGACTCCTGAGTGCCACCGGTTGTGGCTCAAAACAAAACAAAACAAAACAAAAACCATAGCTGAGAGTGAAATATGTGTGGCCAAGTCTGTCTCGTCAAGACAAGAGAGAAAGCTGCCTTCCAGAAGTGCAGTTTTTTTTTTATAATAATTTTTATTTTGGGGCCAGCGAGGTGGCACTAGAGGTAAGGTGTCTGCCTTGCAAGCGCTAGCGTAGGACGGACCGCGGTTCGATCTCCCAGCGTCCCATATGGTCCCCCCAAGCCAGGGGCAATTTCTGAGCTCTTAGCCAGGAGTAACTCCTGAGCATCAAACGGGTGTGGCCCAAAACACCAAAAAATTATTTATTATTATTATTATTATTATTATCATTATTATTATTATTATTATTGGTTTTTGGGTCACACCTGGCAGTGCTCAGGGGTTCATCCTGGCACTATGCTCAGAAATCGCTCCTGGCAGGTTCAGGGAACCATATGGGATGCTGGGATTTGAACCACCGATCTTCTGCATGCAAGGTAAACGCTTTACCTCTATGCTATCTCTCCGGCCCCTATAATAATTTTTATTTTGACCAAAGTGGATTACATACCTTTCACAGTAATATTTTAGGTACATATTAACATTGAATCAGGGGAATTCCCATCACCAAAGTTGTCCTCCCTCCACCCCCGTTCCCAGTTTTTATTGAGTACAGAAACCACCACTAGGCAGGGGAGTAAGGACAGAAGGCCTATCCTGAGCCAGTCCTGCCCAGGTTTGCTTTATGTCTACTAGGTAGGGAAATCTCTGTTTTGGGTAAAATGAAGTTGTAAACAGACAAATACAAAGAAACCAGGGGTGATCTTTGCTTGGGTGGAACCAAGTTGTAAATTAAAAACTAATAATTCTCTTTTTTGTTTACTTAAAAGTATAAAATATGAGATAAATCAGAATACATTGTGTTCCAAAGTTCTAGAATTTTAGAACACAGGAAATTTGGGCAAAATCTCTCAAGTAGGAGCTATAAAAGTGGCTGCTATTTTGCATAAGCATCCACAACTATCACTCCCACATGACTGGTGATTCCCTTAATAGACTGCTTCTTTCCAGGAGCAAGCCTACAGTGCCTGATGGGCTCAGACTCTTTATACCAGATCTTAATTTGTAGGGACACTGTACTGATGCTAGGGTTACAGTCTCAGGACAGGAGATACCCAAGGCAGAACTTCCTGAAATAGCAGATTGTAGTGAATCTATTGATTGCAGCTCTGTTGGCTTGGGCTGGGGAGGTGGGATGCCAGCAGGAATGTCCCCTGATTCTGTGGGGCCTGGGACTGGCCCTGTACCCAGTTTTCCAAGACAGATGATTGGGTAGCAGTCTTGAGAAGGCAGGTGCAGGAGGAATCCTGAAGTTTCTTAAAAGATGCCCTAGTTTATCAAAGTTAAAACATCTGTCCTAGGGGGCTGGAGCTGTGGGGCTAGAAGTAAGGCATCTGCCTGACAAGCCCTAACCTAGGGCGGACTGAAGTTCGATACCCTGGCATCCCATATGGTTCCCCAAGTCAGGAGCGATTTCTGAGCACATAGCCAGGAGTAACCCCTGAGCGTCACGGGTGTGGCCCCGAAACAAAACAAAAACAAACAAAAACATCTGTTTTAAACCTGTGAAGCCTGGGGCTGGCCTCTTTTCCAGTTACTCAAGACAGGATTACCTATCAAGTGGCAATTCTCTAGCCCAGTGGTTTCCCTTGCAACAACTCAGACAAGGTTCTGGTGGTGCCCACCAAAGGGCAGTGTTAGAAGATGCTCTGTATTTCCTGAAATAATAGCCTGACCCACCCTGATTATCCTGAGTTTGCCTCCAACCTGAATACATCTCAGCAGCATGGATTCATGTCTGATGTTTGACTGAACCAACATTTTTTTTTTTTTGGTTTTTGGGCCACACCCGTTTGACGCTCAGGGGTTACTCCTGGCTATGTGCTCAGAAATCGCCCCTGGCTTGGGGGGACCATATGGGACGCCGGGGGATCGAACCGCAGTCCTTCCTTGGCTAGCGCTTGCAAGGCAGACACCTTACCTCCAGCGCCACCTACCCGGCCCCCTGAACCAACATTTTTACATGCTTTTAGGTACCCCATAATGTTCTCTCTCTCTCTCTCTCTCTCTCTCTCTCTCTCTCTCTCTCTCTCTCTCTCTCTCTCTCGCTCTCTCTCTCTCTCTTTCTCACACACACACACACACACACACACACACACACACACACACGGTGCAAGATTGCCTGGCAATCTTCATTAGCATTCTCAAATGCTAATTGCCTTATCAGGTGCTGCTGTGTTTCTTTACTTTTAACCTACCTCTGGATAGCATCTGTCAGGTTCCTCAGAAATTATGCATATGGTCAGAAGCTCCCTGGAAAATCTTTGTGTAGCTATTTTTAAATCCAACATCAGCATCCATTTTTTTCCCAAGCCCACAATGCTATCCAACGGACCTCTGCCAAAATATCACGAAATAGGGCAGCTGGCTTTATATGTCATCTTACTAGTCTTCCATTATTAACATCTCATAAGTCATCTGAACCCCTGAAATTCTCCTACCAGAATGACCTAGGGGGTGGAGTTTAATAAATATATATATTGGTTTTTGGGTCATACCTCAGGCATTACTCCTGGCTCTGCACTCAGATCACTCCTGGCAGGCCAGAATTTGAACCACTGTTCATCCTGGGTCAGCTGCATAAAAGACAAACGCCCTATCGCTGTGCTATCTCTCCAACCCCTGGAGTTTAGTCTTAGTCTCATTACTAAGCCACATCTTCCACTGACAAAATTATGAAGGACTCAGGCAAGTCCTAGCTATTGTATGAAAATCCTGAAGAGTCCAAAGCACAACCCTCACTTTAGTCAGTAGGCACTCAACACGATACGGGGATATTGGTCCATGAAGTGTAGGCCTTTTTGAACCAGTTCAGTGAGGTCATGTTCAAGCCCTCATAAAATGGAGGCTGAGTATTTTTCTGATGGGCGGGGAGTGGCTGGGTTCGTGAGGCCTATATGTTTCTACTAAATTTCTTTCAGCCTCTAAGTCTAAAGGGGCAGTAGCTGCTTCATGATGAGTAGCTCCCTCACTCGAGGTGCTAGATCTAGCAGATGGTGGTTTTTCTTGTTTGACACCAATGGTGACAAATTATCAGTCCTGGAAAGACTTCTGTCTCGAGAATGTCACCACTGGGAAGGTGCTTTTATTCTCTAATATAGAAGATATTTCAGGAGCTGAAGCAATAGCACAGTGGTAGGGCATTTGCCTTGCACAAGCCAGGACTAACCTGGGTACAATCCCCAGCATCCCCATATGATTCCCGGAGCCTGCCAGGGGTGATTTCTGAGAGCAGAGTTAGGAGTAACCCCTGAGTGCTGCTGGGTGTGGCTCCCCTCAAAACAACAACAACAATAACAACAACAACAAAAAGAAGATATATCAGAGAGATTGGTATTCACATTCCCAAACAAGAGTTTTATATTCCAGAGAGAGAGAGAGAGAGAAAGAGAGAGAGAAAGAGAGAGAGAGAGAGAGAGAATGTTTGTAGATGCACCAAAATAACATCAAAAGTAACATCAGGCCACCCAGTATCACCACCCCAGTAAGAGAAATACTGAAAGACATAGTAACAGTCCAAAACTGAGAAACTAGCATAGCTTTGACCACCCAGGGAATTCTGGCCCTGACTCACAAAGGGACCAGAGCCCTGACCTTGAGGGGATCATTTTAGTCACTATTCTTTCTTTTTTTTTTTTTTTTTTTTTTTTTTTTTTTTTGGTTTTTGGCGATGCTCAGGGGTTACTTCTGGCTGTCTGCTCAGAAATAGCTCCTGGCAGGCACGGGGGACCATATGGGACACCGGGATTCGAACCAACCACCTTTGGTCCTGGATTGGCTGCTTGCAAGGCAAAGGCCGCTGTGCTATCTCTCCGGGCCCTTTAGTCACTATTCTTAAGGTCTTCTTAGGTCCCTGTTCAGTGTCTCTCTTTAGGCACCAGTTGCAATAGCCCCAAACACCGTATTTCCACCCAGGGCAAATGAGTCTGGAGTAAGGATAGCCTCAGGAAATAATCCAAACAAAGCTGAGAGTAAAATACTGTGGCCAGGGGCCGGGCGGTGGCGCTGGAGGTAAGGTGCCTGCCTTACCTGCGCTAGCCTAGGAGACGGACCGGGGTTCGATCCCCCGGCGTCCCATATGGTCCCCCAAGCCAGGAGCGACTTCTGAGCGCATAGCCAGGAGTAACCCCTGAGCGTTACCGGGTGTGGCCCAAAAACCAAAAAAAAAAAAAAAATACTGTGGCCAAATAGAAATCTATCTCATCAAGCCTAGGGAGAGAGCTGCCTGCCAGACTGCAGTTTTATTCAGCTCAGAGACCACCCCCAGGCATAGGAGTAAGGACAGAAGGCCTATGCTGATCCAGTCCTACCCAGGTTTGCTTGATACATACTAGGTAGGAAAATCTCTGTTTTGGGTAAAACTAAGTTGTAAATAAACGATATAAAGAAACCAAATCTTTATTTTGGCTGGAACCAAGTTGTAAGTTGTGGGGCCGGAGAGATAGCAAAGTGGAGGTAAAGAGTTTGCCTTCCGGGGCCGGGCGGTGGCGCTAAAGGTAAGGTGCCTGCCTTGCCTGCGCTAGCCTCGGACGGACCGCGGTTCGATCCCCCGGCGTCCCATATGGTCCCCCAAGCCAGGAGCGACTTCTGAGCGCATAGCCAGGAGTAACCCCTGAGCGTCACCGGGTGTGGCCCAAAAACCAAAAAAAAAAAAAAAAAAAAAGAGTTTGCCTTCCATACAGAAAGTTGGTAGTTTAAATTCTGGCACCCCAAATGGTCCCCTGAGCCTGCCAGGAGCGATTTCTGAGCATAGAACCAGGAATAACTTCCTGAGCGTTGCCGGGTGTGACCCAAAAACCAAGTTGTAAGTTGTAAATCAAAAATAGCATGGAGGTAAAGCGTTTGCCTTGCATGCAGAAGGACGGTGGTTCGAATCCTGGCATTCCATATGGTCCCCCGTGCCTACCAGGGGCGATTTGTTTGTTTGTTTTTGGTTTTTGGGTTACACCCGGCAGCGCTCAGAGGTTACTCCTGGCTCTATGCTCAGAAATCTTCCCTGGCAGGCACAGGGGACTATATATGGGATGCAGGGATTTGAAACACCATCCTTCTGCATGAAAGGCAAACGCCGTACCTCTATGCTATCTCTCCGCCCCTAGGAGCGATTTCTGAGCATAGAGTCAGAAGTAACCCCTGAGCACTGCCGGGTGTGACCCAAAAACAAACAAACACACAAACAATCCCCTGAGCATCCCCAGCAGTAATTTCTGAGTATAGAGTCAGGAGTAAACCTTGAGCATTACATAAAAAGGGGAGAGAGTGGAGGGGACAGGAAAGGTAGGGAGGGGAGGAGAAGGAAGGGGAGGAGAGGAGAGGAGAGATTTGTTCCTTTCTCAGATAATAAAGAAGTCATTTCCTTCTCTTATTCTATAGTAGTAGTAGTAGTAGTAGTAGTAGTAGTAGTAGTAGTAGTTGTTGTTGTTGTTGTTTTAGGGGCACTGGGGATATTCTCAAGAAGTTTGATAATGTTTAGCACAAGAACACAAGAATATGGGGCCGGAGCAGTTGTGCAAGCAGCAAGGTGTCTGCCTTGCATGCGCTAACCTAGGATGTACCGAGGTTCAATCCCCCGGCATCCTATATGGCCCCCTTAGCCAAAAGCTATTTCTGAGTGCATAGCCAGGAGTAACCCCTGAGCGTCACCAGGTGTGGCCCAAAAAGCAAAAAACAAAAAAAAAAAAAAAAAAAAAAAAAACAAACCAGAAGAATGTGATTCTGTTTAGTCCCTGCAATCCAAAGATACCTGAGCAGTGTTGGGGACCTCTAGGAATGCTCAGAGGGGTCCCACCATGTGCTGCTGGGGATCAAACCCAGTTCAGGTGCATGCTAGGTCTGTGTCCTAACCATTGTACTATCTCTCAGTTTGTGCTCTTTTTCTTTTTAAATTTTAAGCTCACTTTTTTTTGGGGGGGGAGGGGGTTGGGACACACCAGGAAGCTCATGGGTTACTCAGGGGTTACTCCTGCCTTCATGCTCAGAAATCGCTCCTGGAAAGCTTGGGGGATCATATGGGACGCTGGGGATGGAACCAAGGTCCATCCTGGATCAGCCGCGTGAAAGGCAAGTGCCTTACAGCTGCACTATCACTCTGGCCCCATGCTGTATTACTTCTCAACCACTCTGTTTCTTTCTATCTTTTTAAACTTTAAAGCTTTTTAAGCTTTAAAACTTTATTTGCCTATTAAAAATTGTGCAGTTGGGGGCTAGAGCAAAAGCACAGCATGTAGACATGAAGCCAACCAAAATTTGAGCCCCAGCATTCCAGATGGTCCCTTGAGCTGCCAGGAGTGATTTCTGGGCATAGTCAGGAATAATCCTTGAGCACCATGGGGTGTGGCCCCCAAAATAATAATAGTAATATAATAATAATAAATAATAATTTACATTCTAATAAACCATTCAACAATGCAAAAATTTTTAAAAAGGCACTCAAATTAACTGTGTTTTACAGTCTGCAGGACACACTTTGAACAAACCAGGTGTTTTAACTCTGTCTCATGTCCTACTCACCTTATTCCTACTTTCAACATATATGCAAGTATTTTCCCTTCCAACTAGACAGATGGAGAAAGTAAGGCGTCTCTTTGTTATTAGTTCTCAAATCTTGAATGTTAAAAAAGAGGCAGTACAGTCATTTAACTTCAAACTTTATCCAACCTTGTTGCATTTTAACAAAGCTAAAAAGCTACAAGGAGTAGGGCCGGAGAGATAGCATGGAGGCAGGACATTTGCCTTGCATGCAGAAGAACAGTGGTTCAAATTTCGGCATCCCATATGGTTCCCCAAGCCTGCCAGGAGTGATTTCTGAACATAGAGTCAGGAGTAATCCCTGAACACTGCGGGTCTGACCTAACCCTCCCCCCCCAAAGCTATAAGAAGTAAAATAAGCTTGGACGGACCGAGGTTCGATCCCCCGGTGTCCCATATGGTCCCCCAAGCCAGGAGCAACTTCTGAGTGCATAGCCAGGAGTAACCCCTGAGCGTTACCGGGTGTGGCCCAAAAACCAAAAAAAAAAAAAAAAAAAAAAAAAAGAAGTAAAATAAGGTAATTTTTGTAGAATGTATAGTGCAGATTAGCAGTGCCAGCTTGTTTTTCTTGTTCAATTGTTTCTTCAGAAGGCAGCTGGATTTTCTCTTGCATTTCTATCTTTTTCAACTTTGGCTTATTGAATTTTTCAATCTTAGCCATATCAAGTCAGACATGGTTGCAGAGGAAGGGATGCTTCTATTTTTTTTTTGGATGTTTCTATTCTTTTTTTTGGGGGGGGTGTCACACCTGGCAGTGCTCAGGGGTTACTCCTGACTCTATGCTCAGAAATCGCTCCTGGCAGGCTCAGGGGACCATATGGGATGCCGGGATTTGAACTGCCATCCTTCTGCATGCAAGGCAAATGCTCTACCTCCATGCTATCTCTCCAGCCCCTGATATTTCTATTCTTTATTTTTTGGGGGGGGCACACCCATTTGATGCTCAGTGGTTACTTCTGGCTATGCACTCAGAAATCGCCCCTGGCTTGGGGGACCATATGGGATGCTGGGGGATCGAACCGCGGTCCGTCCTACACTAGCGCTTGCAAGGCAGACACCTTACCTCTAGCTCCACCTTCCCGGCCCAGATATTTCTATTCTTAAATGTTTCTACTCTCTGCCTTCTTCCACTGAATGACCCTGCTCCCATCTCTGCATGCCATGGTGGCAAGAGAAACAACATCTGATTTGTTTTGTTCTGTTTTTTGGACCACACCCAGCAGTACTCAGGGGTTACTCCTGGCTCCTGGCTCTGCATTCAGAAATCTCTCCTGGCTCAGGGGACCATATGGGACGACAGAGATCGAACCAGCGTCCATCCTAGGTCAGCCCCATGCAAGGCAAATGCTCTACCACTGTGCTACCACTCAGCCCAGAAATAGCATTTGAAAGCTTTTCCTAATTCTTTTCAGGACAGTTGCTACTTATTAAGTGCGGGAGTGATATATGTGCATTGAAAGAAGAATCAAGACTTCCCCTGGGCTGTCTCAGCCTGGAAATGATTTTCCTTTCAAAATTTGTTCTGCTGTAGGGTCCAGGACCTCAGCAAATGGGATGCTCCTCTGCACTATGGCCCCTGCAGAGAGCTTAGACCAGTGAGAAGCCAGAAAGTGACTTCTGGCCCTTCCAGTCCAAACTGGCCAGTAGAAGCAAGATTCACAGAGGCCACCAGAAGTGCGGGGGGTAGGGTTGGGTAGGGAAACAAACGGGGCTCCTTTGTCCACCTTCATGCCCATATTATGATTGTCACATGGCCAGTGAGAAGCGGATGCCTGTGGTTTGGAAGGAATGTGCTTAGTTCACAGAAGGCAAAGTTTCTCTGTGAACTCCCGGCTCCAAACCACCAAGACTAAAATGTAGAGAATGAGGAAAAGCAAATCTAGGAGTATTTTTGCATTTCACCAGGGCAAGGAGAGATGGCTAGGATAGGGTTTCCTGGCAGGGCTGTGAAACTGCTGCCTTTATTCCAAAGAAAGGAAAGAACATAAGAAGCTCACAGGAATAGAAGGGCCACAGATGAATAAAATGCCTGGATTTGCAGCTGAGAGTCAGGCAGACTTCCCAATTGAAGGAACAAAGACAGGAGGCAGGCAGTTGTAGCACTCCTGTGAAAATCAGGGAAATCCAGTATGGTAAAAAATAAATAAGAAGGCCAAGAGGACCAGTTCATGGTAGAAAACTTGCCACAAAGAGCTGGGGAGTACAGTTAGGGCAGAGAAGAAAAATACTATGACAATGATAGCTAGAATGACCACTGGACAAGAACTGGATGCTGAAAGAAAGTAAAGTGATATACATGACATCCCTTCAGTAACAATATTACAAACCACAGTGTCTAAAGAAAAGAGAGGAGAAAGAGAGCAAGAGAGAGAGAAAGAGAGAGAGACAGAGAGAGAAGAAAAATATCTGCCATGGAAGTAGGCAGCGGGGAGGACAGGAGGGGAACTAGATACATTGGAGATAAGAAATGTGCACCAGTGAAGAGCTAGGTATTGACATTGTATGACAGAAATTCAATCATGAACCACTTTGTAACTGTATCTATGGTGATTCAATCAAAAATTATTTTTAAAAAGAAGGAAAATCCAGGGCTGGAGAGATAGCACAGTGGTAGGGCTTTTGCCTTGCATGCGGCTTACTCGGGACAAATCCCGGTTTGGTTCCTGTCATCCCATTGGTGCCCTGAGCCTGCCAGGAGCTATTTCTGAGTACAGAACCAGGAGTAACTCCTGAGCACCACCGGTTGTGACCCCAAAACAAACAAAACAACAAAAAAAGAAGGCAAATCCAGGGGCTAGAGTGGGGAAGATGTTTGCTTAGCACAAGCATCCTGTATAGTCTCAAACTCGCGGCCCCCCGAGTTGTTGCGGCCCTCCGTACAACATTTTGTGGCCCGCGGCCGACTTTCAAATATGTGATTTTTATTCGGTAAGCGAATAATCGCTAATACTGCGATATTTGAAGGCCAGCCCGGGGCCACAAAATATTGTACGGAGGGCCGCAATATTCATTTTGTATATTTTACATATTACAAGTAAATGATGAAATTGACTTTAAAATTGCATATAGGGGCCGGCGAGATAGCATGGAGGTAAACCATTTGCCTTCCATGCAAAAGGACAGTGGTTCAAATCCCGGCATCCCATATGGTCCCCTGTGCCTGCCAGAGGCAATTTCTGAGCATAGAGCCAGGAGTAGCCCCTGAGTGCTGCCGGGTGTGACCCAAAAACAAAAACAAAAACAAATTGCATATAATGAAAAGAGAGAGAGATAGTACAGGATGTAAGTCATTTGCTTTGCATGCTGCTAACTTCAATTCCCTGGTACTACATATAGTCCCTTGAACACTGTCAGAATGACCCTTGGGGATGGAGAGATAGCATGGAGGTAGAGTGTTTGCCTTGCATGCTTAAAGATGGTGGTTTGAACCCTGGCATCTCATATAGTCCCCCAAGTCTACCAGGAGCGATTTCTGAGTGTAGAGCCAGGAGTAACCCCTGAGTGCTGTCAGGTGTGACCCGAAAAAGAGAGAGAGAGAGAGAGAGAGAGAGAGAGAGAGAGAGAGAGAGAGAGAGAGAGAGAGAGAGAGAGAGAGAGAGAGGAGAGAAAGAAAGAAAGAAAGAAAGAAAGAAAGAAAGAAAGAAAGAAAGAAAGAAAGAAAGAAAAGAAAGAAAGAAAGAAAGAAAAAAGAAAGGAAGAGAAAGAAGAAAGAAAAGAAAGAAAAAAAGAAAGAAAGAAAGAAAGAAAGAAAAGAAAGAAACAAAGAAACAAAGAAAGAAAGAAAGAAAGAAAGAAAGAAAGAAAGAAAGAAAGAAAGAAAGAAAGAAAGAAAGAGAAAGAAATAACCCTTGAGCACAAAGTCCAGGGGACTACATGTGGAGCAGTATGGCATCTGCCATGACCACATGCAAGGCAAGTACCTTCCCTCTGTACTGTTTCTCCAGCTCCAGATCTTTAACTCTTTTTCACATACAGGGCGCAACTTTGGCCCCCAGAATAGTGTATCAAGACCTCTGTGCTGATCACAAAGATCACAAAGACAAGTCCCAGAGATGCATTTCCATGCTTCTTCCCACAGCTAAGGATGGATACTGAACCTAATGTGATTCTGTTCACAATAGAGTTTCGTGAGAAAGAAACTTGGGAACAGAAAATTTGCTTCGGAGCCTGCCAAGGCAAGTTGCACCACGTATGGCCTTTGCACAGAGCCTCAGCGACCCAGAGTTTGTTTTGTATTATTGCCTCGTTTAGAAAAACAAAGAACTCTCAGACCCTCCAGAGAGTCTGATTTATAGATTCTCAGCCTCCAAGCTGAATGGCACCAGCCAAGAAGCATCTGTGGTGCTTGGCTTTCTAGAGTTTTGATTGTGAAAGCAAAAGCATCCAATACCCCATCCCCCTGCATTGTATTACAGAATTATATCATATGGGGGCTGCCAGTGCAAATAGCATGTGTGGAAAAGAAGAAAATTCTCTACCACAGGCACAGGGTCCCCTCCCAGACCCTCCTGCAGGCATCACCAAGGAGGCCAACTCTCCTGCCTGAATGCTGATGCTTCTAGAGTTCTCTCTCACTCAATGCCCTTCTGATTATAACTTGGCTTTGCATTAGAAGTTTTCCATAAACCAAAAATGTGCTCACCAGTAAGCATGAATCTGGACTCTGCTTCTACTCAATATTTCCCACTACAAGCTCATTAAAGTCCTAGCATGTCTCAGAGTTTATGAAACCAAGACCCAAGACAGGAGATAACTGCTCTAAGGTCTGGAGCAAAGGCTTTACACATGGGAGGTCTGGGTTCAACCCTTAGCACTAGTTGATCTCCTTAGCACTACTAGAGATCCCTGAGCCCTGGGCCAGGAGTAAAGCCTGACCATCATTTGGTGTGACCCACAAATTGAAAATAAATAGAAATAGGTACCAAGATATAGCACAGCAAGTAAGGCACTTGCCTTGCATGTGGCCAACCCTGGTTTGATCACAGGCATCCCATATGGTCCCTCCAGCAGCAACAGGAGTGATTGTTGACTTCCAGGTGTGGTCCCAAAACCAAAACTAAACAAATAGAAATAAATAAGACCGATGACCGAATTCTCTGTTACATGGGAACAGGGAATTGCCACAAATGGTGGAGATCAAATAAGGCATCTCTGCTGGAACCCTTCACTCATTATTCAACCACTTCATATCATTCAAACTGTCTCCTTCAAATGCTAGTTAATGGTCAGAGCAATTGCCTTGTGCTTGGCCAACAGAGGTTTGATCCCCAGCACCCAAGGTGGTCACCCAACTTTGTCAATATTGATCCCTGATAGCAGACTCAGTAAATCCAGAGCATGGCTGGTGGAGCCCCAAAACAAACAAACAAACAAACAAATTCTGTTCCGAAAAAGGCCTCTGGGGGGCTGGAGATATAGTACACAGGTTAAGGTACTTGTCTTGCATGTGGATACTCTCACTTTTTTTTTTAGCTGAAGATAAAACCTAGGTCCTTAGCCAGCCTTTGTGAAGTTTAAGAGATTTGTTTGCAGTTTGCATGCAGCTCATCCATTTCCAACTAACCGTGGTATCACATAAGATCCCCTGAGCAGAGTCTGGAATAGCCTGATAATTGCTGAAGTATTTCTTTGTCCTCCCAAAAGCCCAGAATAAAATAATAATTTTTGTTGGCACTACAGTCACTAATATTGTATATTTTACCTAATACATGTCAGGGAAAATCATGTCAGAGATAAAGGCTCTTTCCTTGCACATGGATGACCCAAATTTGATACCTAGTACCCTATATTGAACCCTAAAGAACATTTGGTGTTGGGAAAAAGGAAAAAGAAAAAGAAAATCAGGGGCCGGGCGGTGGCGCTGGAGGTAAGGTGCCTGCCTTGCCTGCGCTAGCCTAGGACGGACCGCGGTTCGATCCCCCGGCGTCCCATATGGTCCCCCAAGAAGCCAGGAGCAACTTCTGAGCGCATAGCCAGGAGTAACCCCTGAGCGTCACAGGGTGTGGCCCAAAAACCAAAAAAAAAAAAAAAAAAAAAAAAGAAAAAGAAAATCAGCATGGGGCAGAAAGATCCTGGAATGATCCTTGAGCCCCGAGTTAGGAGTAAATTCTGAGCACTGCTAGGTGTGGCCCCAAAAGAGAGAGAGAGGGGGAGAGGGAAAGAGAGAGAGAGAAAGAGAGAGAGAGAGAGAGAGAGAGAGAGAGAGAGAGAGAGAGAGAGAGAGAGAGAAAGAGAGAGAGAGAGAGAGAGAGAGAGAGAGAGAGAGAGAGAGAGAGAGAGAGAGAGAGAGGGAAAATTGGGGGCTGATAGAGCCAGAGTGATAGCACATTGGTAGGGCATTTGCCTTGCATGCAGCCGACCCAGGACGAACCTGGGTTCAATCCTCGGCATCCTATATGATCCCCTGAGCCTGCCAGGAGTGATTTCTTTTTTGTTTTGTCTTGTTTTGTTTTGGGGTTATACCTGGAAGCGCTCAGGGGTTACTCCTGGCTCTACGCTCAGAAATCACCCCTGGCATGCTCAGGGGACCATATGGGATGCCGGGATTTGAACCATGGTCCTTCTGCATGCAAGGCAAACGTCTTATGTCTTACCTCCATGCTATCTCTCCGGTCCCCAGGAGTGATTTTTGAGTGCAGAGCCAGGAGTAGCCCCTGGGTTACTGCTGGGTATGCCTCCCCCCCCCACCCCGCCAAGTTGAGAACTGAGAAAGAAATAGTAAAATGGAGGAGTTAGAACAAATTGGAGTCGATATTCTTTCACTTAAAAGGAGTAGGAAAGCATCAAAGAGGCAGCAAATACTTGTGGGTGACTGACTTAGTTCCTTATGGCGCATGATTAGGACCTCTGAGGGTGGGAGCCAGGGCCCTTTCAGCTGCAATGTTCTGCATATTATCAAAAGAGAAGCCTGTTAGGAAGAGGGATTTCTCTGTGAAAGCCAATGAAGAACAGGATTCTTGATTTGGGGCCTTTGAAGTACTTCAAGTTGTTTACCATCTTCCTCTACATAAAGGTGTGTGGGAGGGGGCCAGAGAGATGGCATGGAGGCATGGAGGTAGGGCATTTGCCTTGCACGCATAAGGATGGTGGTTCGAATTCCGGCATCCCATATGGTCCCCCGAGCCAGCCAGGGGTGATTTCTGAGCATAGAGCCAAGGGGAATCCCTGAGCCCTGCCGAATGTGACCCAAAAACCAAAAAAAAAAAAAAAAAAAGGTGTGTGTGTGTTTGTGTGTGTGTGTGTGTGTTTGTATGCACATAAATGCTATAAGAGTATATATGTCTGGGTCTAAGTGCATAGGATTCGAATTCATACATAGCTCCTGTCTTCTATAGTCCTTGACTTTCTATATTCAACCCATTGGGATAGATTAAAGAATTAAACGCTATTCTTTTTTTTTATTTTAAAAATATAATTTTTTTGAACAGGAGTGGGGGTAATTTTGAACAGATATGGGGTGGTAATTACATTCTGACATTACATTAATTATTATTATTATTATTAATTACATTCTGACAGTGCTCGGGGACCACCTGTAATGCTAGAGATAGAACTTGGTTTAGCCACTTGCAACCCCTGTGCTATCTCTCCATACCCCTTTCTTTTATAAAGGGAGGGAGATTGGGTAGGAGTTCTGGGTATAAAACTGGTATTTAAGGGGCCAGCGAGGTGGCGCTAGAGGTAAGGTGTCTGCCTTGCAAGCGCTAGCCAAGAAAAGATGGTTGGATCCCCTGGCGTCCCATATGATCCCCCCAAGCTAGGGGCAATTTCTGAGCGCTTAGCCAGGAGTAACCCCTGAGCATCAAATGGGTGTGGCTCGAAAAATTAAAAAAAATGGTATTTAAGTTTGAAAGAGAGGTGAGAGGCTTTTTTTCTTAGTTAGATAATAGTCAAGATAAGAAAGTCTTATCTGATCAGATAAGACAAGTCTGCTAAGTGTGAAGAACTGGAGCAGAAAGCAGGCAATCCTGTGGTTTGAGGTAGCAAGCCCAGGAGTTTGGGCCAAAAACCGCAGGTAGAAATTCAAGGTGTGGAAGCAAATCATTGGTAATTGTTGAAACTACTGTGATGATACATAGAGATCCACTGTGCCATGCTCTGAACTTTTGTTTACTTGTTTTGAAGGATCCAGACCCACAATGTTCATGTCTTATTGATATTCCATACATAATTTACAATAGTCATACCCAAGGGACCATATGCAGTGCCAGGAATTTAACTTGGGTCGGCAGTGTGCAAGTCAAGTGCTTTATTCACTGAGTTATCTCTTCAACTCCTGCTCTATATTTTTGAGTAGATTTGAAATTTCCCACAATCAATTTTGTTTGTTTGGGGGCTGTTCCCAGATGTGTACAGGGTTTTTTTTTGTTTTGTTTTGTTTTTTTTGGTTTTTGGTTTTTGGTTTTTGGGTCACACCCGGCGGTACTCAGGGGTTACTCCTGGCTGTCTGCTCAGAAATAGCTCCTGGTAGGCACGGGGGACCATATGAGACACCGGAATTCGAACCAACCACCTTTGGTCCTGGATCAGCTGCTTGCAAGGCAAATGCCGCTGTGCTATCTCTCCGGGCCCGTGTACAAGGTTTACTCCTGGCTCTGAGTTCAGAGATTACTTCTGGCAATGTTGGAGGATCACATGGGATCCTGGGGACTGAATTTAGATCATATACATTCAAGGTAAGCACATTATTCAATGTACTATTACTTTGTCCATTTGCTTTTTCTTATGATGATGCTCTTTATTTCACATATGAGAGAGATGAGTTGATAGTTGTCCTTCTGACTTGATTTTTTGTTTGTTTGTTTTGAGGACTACCTGATGCTCAGGGTTTACTTCTGGTTCCACACTCAAGAAGCACTCCTGGCCTGTGCTTGAGGGAACATGTGTGGTTACCTGGGATTAAACCCAAATTGGCTGTGTGCAAGGCAAGATCTTTACCTGCTGTACTTTACCTCCAGCTCTGCTGGCTGACTTCATTTAGCATGATCCTCTATAGTTCCATTCATGGTCAAGCCAATTGCAGGGTTTCGTCTTTTCTATTAACTGAATCCCTTTTCTGGGATGATTGAGGTGCTTATTGCAGCATTGTAAATAAAGTTGCAATAAGCCAAAGTGCACAAATGTCTTTTTAATATGTTTTAAGTCCTTTGAGGTCAATGTCAAGAAGTAGAAATCTGGGTCATATGGAAGCTCAAGCCTTAGTTTTTTGACAAGTATCCATACTAATTTTCCTAGGAGCTGGGCTGTTGGACATTATAGCTAACAGTGGATGAGTGTTCATTCACGCACATCCCCATCAACAGACTTTCTACTCCTTGTATCATGGGTCAGCCCCCACTGGTGTGAGGTGATGATCTCTCATCGTTGTTTTGATTTACCCCAGTGATAAGTGACGAATATCACTTTGTCATATACCTACTATTCATCTATATGTCCTTGAGTAGCTAGCATCTTTTCAGCTCTTTGTGCCATTTTTTAATGGTGGTGCTTGTTTATTGGTTAACATTTTTGAGTGCTTCTTTTATATTGGGTATTAGATCTGTGTTAGATATATGATGAGCAAATATTTTTTCTGAAACTATAGATATCTCTTTTTACTTTAGTCAATACTTATGTTTGTTTTGAGGTCATACCTGGCTGTACTCAAAGACTTACTCCTTGATCTGTGCTCAAGATTGCTCTCTGGTGGGCTCAGGGGACCATATGTTGTGTTGGGGTTTTGTTTGTTTTTTTGAGGGAGTTGGTTTTTGAGCCACACCCGTTGGCGCTCAGGGTAACTCCTGGCCCTGCACTCAGAAATCGCTCCTGGCAGGCTTCGGGGACCATATGGGGTGCTAGAGATTGAACCCAGGTCTGTCCTGGGTCAGCCGCATGCAAGGCAAACACCCTACTGCTGTGCTATTGGTCCAGCATGAACCTGGATCAGTTGTGAACAAAAGAGTACCCATGTACTATCAGCCCCTAGTCACTGTTTAAATATGCAAGAATAACTTACATTTTAGCAATGACATGGTGATTTGATATGATTTGATGATGTGGTGAATTTTCCCCTTTCCGAAACAAAGAAAATAATGCTACTTGTCTAATTAAGTTTGAGATCAGGTCTTAGAAACATGCTTAGAAAATAGTTGGATACTTACAAGTTACTAAAATCTTTCTTTAAAACTCTATGTAAGTTAGGCCTTTCAAATTTATGTGTTTGAGGCTGGAACAACAATACAACGGGTAGGAAAGCTGCTTTGCTTTACATGAAACCCAGGACGGTTCGATCAATCTGGATTCGATCCCTGGCATCCCATATGGTCCCCTTTGCACCACTAGGAGTAATTCCTGATTGCAGAGCCAAAAATTTGAGGGATGAGCACAGCTAGTTGTAGCCCCCAAACAAACAAAAAATACCGAATCAAACGTATGCTTTTATTGGTTTTTGTTTTGGTGCCACACTCAGCAGTGCTTTGAGACCGACTTCAGTTTTGTGGGGTGGTGGATGTGGTGGGGGCACTCCTAATGGTATTTAGGGGACCTTGCCATGCTGGAAAGAGAACTAAGGTCTCCTTTTTGCAGAGCACGTGCTCTGTTCTTTTGGGAATTCCCCAATCCTTCGTGTGCATGAGTTCTATGTCTTTGTCTCACACCTACAATATCCCCCTCACCGGTCTCCCCTCGAAGCAAATTGCTTCCACTGGAGTCCACACCCTTGCTCTTCCCCTTTTGCACACTAGAGGGCAGGTTCTCTCAGTATTCTGAGAAAAACCAGGTTCTTCTCAGGTTCTTGCTTTCTCTGGGATACAAAATTTTCTTCCCCCTCCAATATTTTTATTTTGGATTTGCTCCAGTGCCTAGAAAAAAGTTAAAAGAATGTTTCCGCTTTCCTATTCCCAATAATTAAAGCATTTCCTGTGGCTTCTCACTATCACCAAATCATAAAGATGACTCTAGGGACAGTTTCCATTAATCAATAGATATAATAAAAAAGAATAGTCTTTGGAGGAGCCAGAAAGATAGCACAGCGGTAGGGCATTTGCCTTGCATGCAACTGACCCAGAACAGATAGTGGTTCGAATTGTAGCATCCCAAATGGTCCCCCAAGTCAGCCAGGAGCGATTTCTGAGTTCAGAGACAGGAGTAAACCCTGAGCACGCCAGGTGTGACCAAAAACAATTTTTTTTTTTTGTCTTTGGAAAAGATCTTGGTCAACAATCAATTCTAAATTTTTCTTTTTCTCTCTTCCCCCTCCTCCTATCCCTCTCCCTGCTGAATTAGCTTGTCATTGTTTTGAGGCTAAAGGCAATCTGATGTTTTTATTCGCTACTCTGGGCTTTAAAACTTGTAGGGTGAGACAGTAGACATGAACCAGCTATTTGATGGAAGAGACAAGTGCTATGGGATTGCGTAGTAGAGTTTCTTTAGAAGATAAAGCTGGGGGGCCGGCGGTGGCGCTAAAGGTAAGGTGCCTGCCTTGCCTGCGCTAGCCTTGGACGGACCGCAGTTCGATCCCCCCGGTGTCCCATATGGTCCCCCAAGCCAGGAGCAACTTCTGAGCACATAGCCAGGAGTAACCCCTGAGCGTTACTGGGTGTGGCCCAAAAACCAAAAAAAAAAAAAAAAGAAGATAAAGCTGGGAGCCAGAGAGATAGCATGGAGGCAGGGTGTTTGCCTTGCATGCAGAAGAATGGTGGTTCGAATCCCGGCATCCCATATGGTCCCCCGAGCCTGCCAGGAGTGATTTCTGAGATAGAGCCAGGAGTAACCCGAGTGTTGCCGGGTGTGACTCAAAAACAAAAAACAAAACAAAACAAACAAACAAACAAACAAAAGAATATAAAGTTAACAAGGCCGACCATGTTTTCAAACCTCATCAGGCGGGGACTGGAATAGTAGCACAGTGGTAGGAAGTTTGCCTTGCATGTGGCTGACCCAAGATGGACCTGGGTTTGATCCCCAGCGTCCCATATGTTCCCCCAAGCCAGGGGTGATTTCTGAGCACATAGCCAGGAGTAACCCCTGAGCATCACTGGGTATGGCCCAAAAACGAAACAAACAAACATCAGCCTGTGCCAGAAAATTGTTGAGGGCACATTTTTACCCAAAGAGGAAAGTGAATCATTAGTTTTTGTGAATATAGTTTCTTTCCCATAGTCCTTTCAACTCCCTGACCCCCCAATTATAATTTTTTTTTTTTTTTGGTTTTTGGGCCACACTCGGCGGTGCTCAGAGGTTACTCCTGGCTGTCTGCTCAGAAATAAGCTCCTGGCAGGCACGGGGGACCATATGGGACACCGGGATTCGAACCAACCACCTTTGGTCCTGGATCGGCTGCTTGCAAGGCAAACGCCGCTGTGCTATCTCTCCGGGCCCCCAATTATAATTTTCTCTGTTGAATTTCCTTAGTGATAAAGTTTCACATTTTTTTGGTTTTTGTTTGTTTGTTTTTGGGCCACACCTGGGACGCTCAGGGTGACTCCTGGCTATGCACTCAGAAATTGCTCCTATGGGATGCGAGAGATCCAACCCAGGTCCATCCTGGGTTCAGCCACGTGCAAGGCAAACTCCCTACCGCTGTGCTATCACTCCAGCCCCCCAAAAACTTCACTTTCTAAACCTGTTAACACTTGGAGCTTACCTATATCTTTAGAACCACCCCTATAAACACCTGCTTCGTTATCAATATTGTGACTATAAAGAATTGTAGAAATAGGAGCCAGAGAGACAAAATAGACGAAATAGGGCTTGAGAAGCTGGTTGTACATGCTGCTGACCCCAGATCAAATCCCCAGCACCATATATTAAGGAGTTACGCCTGAGCACAGAGCCAGGAATAGTCTCTGAGCACTCAGGATGTGCTCCACACCTCCTCTGGCATCCCCAGTTAAAAACAAAACAAAAATTATTTTTAGAAGTCAAACTTGAAAACTAAAATATAATTTTGGCTTACTGAGGGAATCTGGAATTCAAATACTAATGAGTAAATGGTTCCAGTAGAAAAACTACAAAAAGAAGAATGCTTAGAATATCATTTTCTGGGGCCGGAGAAATAGCATGGAGGTAAGGCGTTTGCCTTTCATGCGGAAGGTCATTGGTTCAAATCCTGGCATCCCATATGGTCCCCAGAGCCTGCCAGGAGTGATTACTGAGCATGGAGCCAGGAGTAACCCCTGAGTGCTGCCACATGTGACCCCCCCCCCCAAAAAAAAAGAATATCATTTTTCTTAACCTCTGATAAAGACTTTTGTGTTCTGCTTTAGAATCCCCCAGCCACAAGGTAATTAAAGTTTTTAGATTGCTTGTGATTGTCTTTATTTATTTATTTATTTATTTATTTATTTATTTATTGGTACGGGGTCACAGCTAGCAGTGCTCTTGCTCTGCTCTTAGGGATCACTCCTAGCTGGCTCAGTGGACCAGATGGGACTCAGGGACTCAAACTCAAGTCAGCCATGTGCAAGGCAAGCACCCTACCCACTCTACTACTGTACTACTGCTCTGGCCTTCCTTTGTTTTTGTTTGTCTATTTAATTTGGATTTGGGGGACACGCTAGTGGTGTTCAGGGCTTATGTCTGGTGGAGATCAAGATACTGTGTGAGGTGCCAGAGCCTGAACCCAGGTCCCCACTTGCAAGTCAAGCATTTTGCCCTCTCTACTAGTTCTCCAGCCCCTGGATATCTAAATTTCTATTCACTTGAGATGCACAACACAATGATTTAGTAGTTGTGTGTCTTGTGGAAAGATTGCCAGAAGAAGTGCAGTTATCACTGTCTTTAGGCTGAGCCTCCCCATTTCTGTGGGGTATCATTTTGAAGAACTTTGCTCTTAGAGTAACCCCCAGTATGTGGCATCTTAAGAACACTGCTGCCTGATGGGAATGAGCCAGTCTCAATGTTCCATTTTATAATTTGTGTGTTGTTTCTCTTACTTTTGCATTTGGTTTTAGTTTGGAGGACACACCCACCAGTGCTGAGGCTATTCCCAGCTCTGTAGGTGTGGTTTGGTCCTGGGAGTGCCCAGGAGACCATACAGTGCTGGATATCAAACCCAGAACTCCAATCAACAGGTCTGTGCCCAGCTTTTGGAACCATCCCTCTGGCCCTTAGTTTTCTATTTTACAAGTCTGTCTATTGCTGCTTCCAGCATTTGACCCATTCCACATGCTCCACCTTCAGCAACTGTGCATCTGTTGCTTATACGTAGAGGCACAACTGTTGCTTATTTGTTTGTTTTTTTTTGGTGATGGTGTGGGAATAAGAATTTAGAAACCACTCCCAGAAGTACTTGGCTTAGAGGTGCAAGTCTGAAATGGTTGGGTTGGGATTATACAGACCACAGTCATCAGTTGTATTTTTATTTTATTATGTAGGTGTGTGGGGAATGGGGAAGGGATGCATCTAGCAATGCTCAAGGGTTATTCCTAGCTCTGTGTTCAGGGATCACTCTCAGTGATGCTCGGGAAATCATGCAGTGCTGGAATCAAGCTCACTGAGCCAAATCACAAGATGCACTAAACCTGATGAGCTATTTGTCTGAGCCCTTGTGTAGTCTTTAGATTTACATAGAGGTGGAATGATCAGCCATTTTATTGTGTTGTATTTATTTATTTATTTTGGTTATTTATTTATTATTTTGGGTCACATCTGTGGCACTCAGAGGTTACTCCTGGCTCTACACTTGGAAGTCACTCCTGGAAGGCTTGGGGGACCCTATGAGATACTGGGGTCCATCTGGGGTTGGCCACATGCAAGGCAAATGCCTTACCTATTTTTTTTTTTTTGGTTTTTGGGCCACACCCGGCAGTGCTCAGGGGTCACTCCTGGCTGTCCGCTCAGAAATAGCTCCTGGCAGGCACGGGGGACCATATGGGACACCGGGATTCGAACCAACCACCTTTGGTCCTGGATCGGCTGCTTGTAAGCCAAACGCCGCTGTGCTATCTCTCCGGGCCCGCAAATGCCTTACCTTAACACTGTGCTAACACTCCTGATCAGCCATTTTATTTTATTTATTTATTTTTTGGGGGGTGTCACACCCAGCAACACTCAGGGGTTACTGAGCCAGGGGTTACTGGCTCTATGCTCAGAAATTGCTCCTGGCAGGCTCAGAGGACCATATGGGATGCTGGGATTTGAACCACTGACCTTCTGCATGCAAGGCAAACGTCTTACCTCCATGCTATCTCTCTGGCCTCTGATCAGCCATTTTTAAGTAATTAAACTTTTTTTATTTTGCAATGTTAGGAAATCCTGACATTGCAAAATAAACCCAGGACTCATACTTGCAAACCAAGTGCATTACAGTGGAGCCACATCCAGCTCCTTTCTTTTCTTTTCTTTTCTTTTCTTTTCTTTTCTTTTCTTTTCTTTTCTTTTTTTTTTGGTTTTTGGGCCACACCGGCGATGCTCAGGGGTTACTCCTGGCTGTCTGCTCAGAAATTGCTCCTGGCAGGCACGGGGGACCATATGGGGCACCGGGATTCGAACCAACCACCTTTGGTCCTGGATCGGCTGCTTGCAAGGCAAACGCCGCTGTGCTATTTCTCCGGGCCCTTCTTTTCTTTTTTCTTTTCTTTTCTTTTCTTTTCTTTTCTTTTCTTTTCTTTTCTTTTCTTTTCTTTTCTTTTTCTTTTCTTTCCTTCCCTTTCCTTTCCTTTTCTTTTCTTTTTATTGTCACACCCAGCTTTGCCCAGGAGTTATTCCTACTCCTGGTTCTGCGCTCGGAAATCACTCCTGGCAGGCACAGGAGACCATATGGAATACCGGGATTCGAACCATCATCTGTCATGGATCAGCTGCATGCAAGGCAAATGCCCTACAGCTGTGCTATCTCTCTGGTCCCCCAGTCCTTTTTCACATTAGGTTTTGTTGTTTTGACTTTGGGGCCACACCTGACTGTCCTCAGGGTGTACTCCTGGCTCTGTGCTTAGAGGATCAAACCAGGGTCAACCGAGTGTAAGGCAAAGGCCCTATCCACTGTGCTATATTTCCAGCTCCAAAACTCATGGAACATGCTGATGTGAGGAATAAATAGTGGGGAAGAAGACTCCGATCCATAAAAAAAATTTTTATTTTTGGTTTTTGGGCCACACCCGATGATGCTCAGGGATTACTCCTGGCTATGCACTCAGAAATCGCTCCTGGCTTGGGGGACCATATGGGATGCTGGGGATCGAACGCAGGTCCGTCCTGGGTCAGCCACATGCAAGGCTAACTCCCTATTGCTGTGCTATTGCTTCGGCCCCCACAAAATTATTTCTATGTCAAAAAGAAAAGTGACCAAAAAGGAGAAACAGGGTGAAACATCTGTATTCAGAATGTCCCCATGAAGTCTCCAAAGAGTGAGGAAGTTTCCAGAAACCTAGGCCTGACCTGGCCTCTGAGGGTTCTGAGGACGCTGAGCCTTTGGCAGGACTGTGGTGCTAAAGACTGCTGGGGGGTTTTGATCAAAGACAGCTGGTGCTCCTGGCTTGCTTCTTGCACTCTGAGTGCCAGAACAGGCCTGCTCCAGTCCCTCCCTCATTTCTTTTTCATCTGCCACATTGCCTGGGAGGCGGCCTTGGTTTTCCATTTGCATAACCAATGCAGAGTTCCTGCAATGTTAAAGACAGCTGGCCAGCACATCTTAGTGTTTGGTGTCAGGAAACATCTGGGAGAGAGCTAAAGTGACTGCAGGCCCAAGTGAGAACAATAGAAGCACATTAATATGGAAACTTCAGGGCTGAGCTTGTGCACGTAAAAATGGCAGCAGCTGGGGGTCAACTTAGGGAAGCTGGGTATAGGGAGGCTCAGAGTTTAAGCACTCTGCCTCTAAGGCCTTGAATGGTGCTGCAGTTGAGAAGGAAATGCTGCTTTTCTCTTTTGAGGCTTATCTCTGGTTCCTAAGGTTCCTGCCAGCTGATCCTACTATTCTTTTCTGCAGTGTCGTGGACACGAGAACAGAGATTAAGAAAGGGGTCGGAGCAATAGTACAGCGGTTGCTTGCCTTGCACATAGCCTACCCAAGTTTGACTCCCAACATCCTATATAATCCCCTGAGCTCCAGCAGTAGTGATCCCTGAGTAGAACCAGGAGTAAGCCCTGACCACGTATGAAATAAAAATGGGGGGCCTGGAAGGTGGCGCTAGAGGTAAGGTGTCTGCCTTGCAAGCGCTAGTGTAGGACGGACCGCGGTTCGATCCCCCGGCATCCCATATGGTCCCCCCAAGCCAGGGGTAATTTCTGAGCGCATAACCAGGAGTAAACCCTGAGCGTCAAACGGGTGTGGCCCAAAAACAAAACAAAAACAAAACAAACAAAAAAAAGAAATAAAAATGGGAGAGAGAGGGAGAAGGTAGGGAGTGAGAAGGAGGAGAGAGAGGGGAGAATTGGAGTGATTGCCTTGCCTAAAAAGTCAAAAACTGGTACTTTATTTTATAATTATTATTTGTTATTTCTCTATTTTGGGGATTACACCCAATGGTACTCAGGCAAAATAATGTGGGACTCACTCCTGGTAGTTGGTGGTGCTCAGGGGACCATGTGGTGCTGGAACAAACCCTGCTCTGACATGTGGAACATCTACATCAGTCCTGAATTGCCAGGAGCAGTCCCCAGACACCAAATTGGGGTGCAAGTGGCCCCTCGTATTACCAAGTGCTCAGCATCTGCCCCCTCTCTGCACACAGAAATTTAAAAAAAAAAATGGATTTTAGAGTTTAGATTCTTTTTTGTTTTGTTTTGTTGGGCCACAGTGGCAATGCTCAAGGATTACTCCTGGCTCTACACTCAGAAATTTCTCCTGGGGCCAGAAAGATAGCGTGGAGGTAGGGCATTTGCCTTGCATGCAGAAGGACAGTGGTTCTTCAAATCCCCATATCCCATATGGTCCCCCGAGCCTGCCAGGAGCGATTTCTTTTTTCTTTTTTTTATTTTTTTTTTTATTTTATTTTTTTGGGTCACACCCGGTAACGCTCAGGGGTTACTCCTGGCTATGTGCTCAGAAGTTGCTCCTGGCTTGGGGGACCATATGGGACACCGGGGGATCGAACTGCGGTCCGTCCAAGGCTAGCGCAGGCAAGGCAGGCACCTTACCTTTAGCGCCACCGCCCGGCCCCGATTTCTTTTTCCTTTCTTTTTTTTATTTTTTTGGTTTTTGGGTCACACCCAGTAACGCTCAGGGGTTACTCCTGGCTATGTGCTCAGAAGTTGCTCCTGGCTTGGGGGACCATATGGGACACCGGGTGATCGAACCGAGGTCCGTCCAAGGCTAGCGCAGGCAAGGCAGGCACCTTACCTTTAGCACCACCACCCGGCCCCCAGGAGCGATTTCTGAGCATAGAGCCAGGAGTAACCCCTGAGCGCTGCTGGGTGTGACCCCAAAACAAAACAAAACAAAAAAAAGAAAGAAAGAAATTGCGGGGCCGGCGAGGTGGCGCTAGAGGTAAGGTGTCTGCCTTGCAAGCGCTAGCCAAGGAAGGACTGTGGTGCGATCCCCCGGCGTCCCATATAGTCCCCCCAAGCCAGGGGCAATTTCTGAGCACTTAGCCAGGAGTAACCCCTGAGCATCTAATGGGTGTGGCCTGAAAAAAAAGAGAAACAAAAAATTTTAAAGGGCCCGGAGAGATAGCACAGCGGCGTTTGCCTTGCAAGCAGCCAATTCAGGACCTAAGGTGGTTGGTTCGAATCCCGGTGTCCCATATGGTCCCCCGTGCCTGCCAGGAGCTATTTCTGAGCAGACAGCCAGGAGTAACCCCTGAGCATCGCCGGGTGTGGTCCAAAAACCAAAAAAAAGGGGCCGGGCGGTGGCGCTGGAGGTAAGGTGCCTACCTTGCCTGCGCTAGCCTAGGACGGACCGAGGTTCGATCCCCCGGCGTCCCATATGGTCCCCCAAGAAGCCAGGAGCAACTTCTGAGCGCATAGCCAGGAGTAACCCCTGAGCGTCACAGGGTGTGGCCCAAAAACCAAAAACCAAAAAAAAAAAAAAAAAAAAAAAGAAATTGCTCCTGGCAGTCTCGGGGACCATATGGGATGCCAGGGATCAAAACTGGGTCCATCCTGGGTCAGCTGCATACAAGGCAATTGCCTTACCACTGTGCTATCACATCAGTCCCTGGATTCTGACTCTTCCTCTTAAGAAGCTGAAAACTTATTTTTGTTTGAGTTTTTGTTTTGTGTCTTGGGTGTGGAGGATCCAGCCCGAGGTCTTCAACCAGCCAAATATGTATTTCTCAACAAGTTACACTCCAGACTCAGTTCTTTCTGTCCCCTAATGTGGACGACCTACAATCATTCACTTCATTAGCCTCAGCTGAAGGGTCAAATGGTGGTGAATATTTCTGCTTAACTACAAGGTCCTAAGAAGCCCACAAGCTCACTGTTTGCAGTGTTTAGCTGCCTATACCTGGTTAGATACTAAGAGGTGATTTGGTGACATCCCAGGATGAAGAAGAAATGCCTGCTATAATGGATTTCTTAGTCCAGCTCCAGAGACATTGCATATTTGCTTTCTGTCTTGTTCTATGGATGTATGTTTGAAAATAAAGATTTCTCCCGGGGACGGAGAAATAGCATGGAGGTAAGGCGTTTGCCTTGCATGCAGAAGGTCGGTGGTTCGAATCCTGGCATCTCAGATGGTCCTCTGAGACTGCCAGGAGTGATTTCTGAGCATAGAGCCAGGAGTAACCCCCGAGTGCTGCTGGGAATGACCCAGAAAAAAAAAAAAAAAAAAAAAAAAAAAAACGATTTCTCCCCAAAATAGTCCCCCAAGACTTCTAGGTATGATTTGGTCTTATCATGTAGAAATAAAAACAAAATTCTGTCTTGTACATTTCTTCCCACCCTGCACTCCTGACCAATTCTTCAATATCTTTTATCTGATGATATTGATATTTGCCTTTTCTTTTAATGATGCAGGATAGTTTTTAATGAACAAGTCCTACTTGGAGAGTTGTGAGAAGAGGCCAGAACAGGGGGTAGGATGTTTATCTTGCATGCACTTGACCTGGGTTTGGTTTTCAGCATCCCATATGACCTCCTGAGTCTGCCAGGAGCAATTTCTGAGCACAGAGTACCACTGAGTGTGGCCCCCAAACAACCCCAGAAAAAAAAGAAAGAAAGCAAAAGTGAGAAGAGAGAAAGAGGGGCCGGGCGGTGGCGCTAAAGGTAAGGTGCCTGCCTTGCCTGCGCTAGCCTAGGACGGACCGCGGTTCGATCCCCCGGTGTCCCATATGGTCCCCCAAGAAGCCAGGAGCAACTTCTGAGCGCATATCCAGGAGTAACCCCTGAGCGTCACAGGGTGTGCCCCCCCCCAAAAAAAAAGAAGAGAGAAAGAAGAAAAATACATACCAAATTGGACATCATAAGCAAAAACAAGTGAGATTCACTTTGCTTAAAGAGCAAATCTGATATTTTCTTTAAAAAAATAAATTGTCGGGGCCGGGCGGTGGCGCTAAAGGTAAGGTGCCTGCCTTGCCTGCGCTAGCCTTGGACGGACCGCGGTTCGATCCCCCCGTGTCCCATATGGTCCCCCAAGCCAGGAGCGACTTCTGAGCGCATAGCCAGGAGTAACCCCTGAGCGTTACCGGGTGTGGCCCAAAAACCAAAAAAAATAAATAAAAATAAAAAAAATAAATTGTCACCGGTTTGGTGGCGCTAGAGGTAAGGTGTCTGCCTTGCCAGCGCTAGCCTAGGACGGACCTCGGTTCGATCCCCCAGTGTTCCATATGGCCCCCCAAGCCAGGAGCGACTTCTGAGCACATAGCCAGGAGTAACCTTTGAGCGTCACCAGCTGTGGCCCAAAACCATAAAAAAAATAATAAATTATCAGGCCGAAGAGAGGCCTACTCTTCAGGGAGTAGGAACAAGCAAATAAACAACCTTTGGGACTTTTTTGTTTGTTTGTTTTTGTTTTTGAGTCACACCCAGCAGCGGTCAGGGGTTACTCCTGGCTTTATGCTCAGAAATCGCCCCTGACAGCCTCAGGGGACCATATGGGATGCTGGGATTCTAACCAATGACCTTCTGCATGCAGGGCAAATGCATTACCTCCATGCTATCTCTCCGGTCTCCGTTTGGGACTTTTTCTAAGGTGTGATAGTTTTTTTGTTTGTTTGTTTGTTTGTTTTTGGTTTTTGGGCCACACCCGGAGGTGCTCAGGCTTTACTCCTGGCTCTCTGCTCAGAAATAGCTCCTGGCAGGCACGGGGGACCATATGGGACACCGGGATTCGAACCAACCACCTTAGGTCCTGGATCGGCTGCTTGCAAGGCAAACACCGCTGTGCTCTCTCTGGGCCCGATAGTTTCTTGATTTCCCTCTCCTCATTTAAGATTCATTTCTTGGGGGCTGGAGAGATAACATGGACATAGGGTGTTTGCCTTGCATACAGAAGGACAGTGGTTCAAATCCCGGCATCCTATATGGTCCCCTGAGTCTGTCAGGCGCAATTTTTGAGCTTAGAGCCAGTGTAACCCCTGAGCGCTGACGGATGTGATGCAAAAAGCCTAAATTAATTAATTAATTAATTAATTGTCCGGGGGACCAGAGAGATAGCATGGAAGTAGGATGTTTGCCTTGCATGCAGAAGGACGGTATTTTGAATCCTGGCATCCCATATGGTCCCCTGAGTCTGTCAGGCGCAATTTCTGAGCTTAGAGCCAGGAGTAACCCTTGAGCACTGCCGGGTGTGACCCTTCAAAAAAAAAATAAATAAAAAAAAAATAAATTGTCAGGGCTGGAGAGATAGCACAGTGGTAGGGCATTTGCCTTTCATGTGGCCAACCTGGGAGGGACCTGGTTCGATTCCCAGCATCCCATATGGTCCCCCAGCCTGCCAGGAGCGGTTTATGAGTGCATAGCCAGAAGTTACCCTTGGGTACCACTGGGTATGGCCCAAAAATCAATCAATCAATCAAAGTTTAAAAACAGTTGTTTTGTGGAGCTAGGGAGCTAGTTCAGGGGTTGAGGCTCTTTCCCAGGCCCTTCTCCACCACCAGTATGGTTTCCTGGACACTGCCAGGAGCAACTTTTGGGCTCTGATGGTGTGACCAGTAATAAGACCACCCACTCCTGTATTTTTCTTTTATTTTCCTGCAAAGACTCTTTTGTCTTGTCCCTCTTGTCTTTGTTTATTTAGTACTTAGAAATGTTGTTAGTGGGCCCAGAGAGAGAGCACATCGGCGTTTGCCTTGCAAGCAGCCGATCCAGGACCAAAGGTGGTTGGTTCGAATCCCGGTGTCCCATATGGTCCCCCGTGCCTGCCAGGAGCTATTTCTGAGCAGACAGCCAGGAGTAACCCCTGAGCAATGCTGGGTGTGGCCCAAAAAAACAAACAACAAAAAAAAAAGAAATGAAAGAAATGAATTATTTTTTCGTTTTTGGGTCACACCCGGCAGTACTCAGGAGTTACTCCTGGCTCTATGCTCAGAAATCACTTTTGGCAGGCTCAGGGGACCATATCAGATGCTGGAATTGGAACCACCGTCTTTCTGCATGCAAGGTAAATGCCCTACCTCCATGTTATCTCTCCAGCCCACAAGAAATGAATCTTAAATGAGCAGAGGGAAATCTAAGGAACTATCACACCTTAGAAAAAAGTCCCACCCAGGGCCCGGAGAGATAGCACAGCGGCATTTGCTTGCAAGCAGCCGATCCAGGACCAAAGGTGGTTGGTTCGAATCCCGGTGTCCCACATGGTCCCCCGTGCCTGCCAGGAGCTATTTCTGAGCAGACAGCCAGGAGTAACCCCTGAGCACTGTCGGGTGTGGCCCGAAACCCCCCAGCCCCCCCCAAAAGAACAAGATTAGGGGCCTTCGAGGTGGCGCTAGAGGCAAGGTGTCTGCCTTGCAAGCGCTAGCCAAGGAAAGACCATGGTTCGATCCCCTGCGTCCCATATGATCTCCCCAAGCCAGGAGCAATTTCTGAGAGCTTAGCCAGGAGTAACCCCTGAGCATCAAACGGGTGTGGCCCGAAAAACCAAAAAAAAGAAAAAAAAAAAGAAAAAGTCCCAAGTGTTTATTTGCTTGTTCCTACTCCCTGAAAAAATAAAAAAACAACCTTGAGGGTTTTGGTTTTCTTGTTATTGTTGTTGCTTTGATGGTCACATGGACAGTGCTCTGGGATGGCTCTTTGGGATGGCTCATGTTCAAAAATCTCTCTTGGCAGTATGGGGAGGGGACAGCATATGTGGTACCAGGGATGGAACTATGTTTAGCTGTATGCAAGGCAAGCCCCTTAAATCCCTGTACTATCTCTCTGGCATCACAGCCCCCATTCTATTCTTTTTTTTTTCTTTTTGTCTTTTGGGCCACACCCACTGTGTTCAAGCCTTACTCCTGACTCTGTGCTCAATCATCACTCTTGGCAGTGTTCAGGGGACAATAGATGATGCCAGGGAATGAATCCATTGTGTGCAAGGCAAGCACTTACCTCCAACTTATCTCCAACTCTAGAGTCCCCTCCTTGGTTCTGGGTCAAGGACTTTGTGAATCAGAAACTGTAAATCAGTCTGTTAGGTTTTATTCTAGCTGAGGGAGGATGATGGTCAGTCATGTGGTGATTTCACAGTGAACCCTGGACAGTGCTCTCATGGTGTCATTTACTTGGGAAACCACTTACTCTTGTCCCCATGGACACCTCTGAACCTGGCCAGCTAAGCTTGCAGAAGTTCCTGCCATGCTTTCAGGTTGAGGCTGTTTGGAGGTTGACAATGCCATCTTGTTTTGTTTGTTTTTGTTTTTGTTTTTGGGCCATACCCGGCAGTGCTCAGGGGTTACTCCTGGCTCTACACTCAGAAATAGCTCCTGGCAGGCTCAGGGGACCAGATGGGATGCCAGAATTAGAACCATTGTCCTACATGCAAGGCAAACACCCTACCTCTATGCTATGTCTCCAGCCCCTGGTACCTTCTTTTTTTTTTTTTTTGGCCACACCCGGCGGTGCTCAGGGGTTACTCCTGGCCGTCTGCTCAGAAATAGCTCCTGGCAGGCACAGGGGACCATATGGGACACCGGGATTCAAACCAACCACCTTTGGTCCTGGATCAGCTGCTTGCAAGGCAAACACCGCTGTGCTATCTCTCCGGGCCCGGTACCTTCTTTTTTGAGGAAACACTAAGGCAGAAAAAGGGGCATGAAGCATTCTTTAAGTTGGAGGTATTATGGTGAGGAAAGTTTTCTAGGTCTAAAGGAATTGATTCCAGACCACAGCTGCCTTCACAACACGAAAAATGATGTCTCTCTCCAGGAAACTTAAAAACGGTGTAAACAGACATGGCCCCCAGTATCGACCAAGTAGACCACCGTAATGTAAAGACAGAAGCCATCACTTGTCCAGTGTCAGTTTCCCATCTCTCAGCTGAGTGAAAGCCAAAAGCCATCGAAGAAAAATATAGAAAAAACCCATAAAAACAAAGAACAAAATAAACAAACAAACAAACAAAAAGCCATTGGAGATCTGCAGAAAGTTCTACCCAGGACTAGAGGTAAAAACATGCAGAGAACAAGGAGGGACTGGAAAGATAGTGCATTCTAGAAGGAGTAGCCTTGCGAGTTGCTGATCTGGTTTGGATCCCTAGCAGCCTGTACATTCCCCAACCCTGCCTGGAATGATTCAGAGCCAGAAGGAAGCCTTGAGCACTGCTGGTGTGGCCCAACAACAAAAACCACGAAAATCTTCAGGTTTTTTTTTTCTGAAAATAGGGACGATCGACGGAGCATTTTGCGGGGGGAGCCTCTCTTGAGGTCTTAGTGGCTTCTTGAATTTAGCTTTTAAAGTTTTCTAAAACTTAATAAATAAATAAATAAATAATTTTTCCTAAATGAGTTATCAGTTGTCCTAGAAATAATTTATAATTTTTTCCTGAGGTTTAGTGGGAGGATGAGAGGGTTCAGGAGCTAGATTCCAGGCCAGATCTCAGGCCTTACATAGAGAACCCTGAATTCCACCCCTGGCCCTACTTGATTCCTTGGAGCAATCTCCAGCCTCCACCACCAGCACAGAGCCAGGGATGGCCCAGAAAACAAAGTAGAGTCAAAGGAGTAAAATAAAACACATTGTTGGCCCTTTCCCTTCTAGAAAAGCCCAAACTCTCTCAAGAACACTTTGGTCTCCCCTCATCTTTCTCTATGTAAATCTCTCTCTCTCTCTCTCTCTCTCTCTCTCTCTCTCTCTCTCTCTCTTTAGTTTTTGGGTCACATTCGGCGGTGCGGTGCTCAGGGATTACTCCTGGCTATCTGCCCAGAAATAGCTCCTGGCAGGCATGGGGGACCATATGAAACGCCAGGATTTGAACCAAGCAACTTAGGTCCTGGATCGGCTGCTTGCTATCTCTCCAGCCCCAGTCTCTCTCTCTCTCTCTCTCTCTCTCTCTCTCTCTCTCTCTCTCTCTCTCTCTCTCTCTCTCTCTCTCTCTTCTCTCTTCTCTCTCTCTCACTCTCTCTCTTCTCTCTCTTCTCTCTCTTCTCTCTCTCTCTCTCCCTCTCTCTCTCTTTGTTTTTGTTTTTGGGTCACACCTGGCTGCACTCAAGGGTTACTCCTGGCTCTACACTCAGAAATCGCTCCTGGCAGGCTCGGAGGACCATATGAAATGCCGGGATTTGAACCACCATCCTTCTGCGTGCAAGGCAAATGCCTTACCTCCATGCTATCTCTCCAGCCCCTATGTAAATCTCTTAAAATAAAATCATACAAAGTGGTGGGAACACTGGTCATAGTCTTGTGCTGAAATTTAGGTATTATATGTTTGGCTATTATATGCCTAAAACTCAACTATCAATAACTTTGCAAACTATGGTTCTTTAATCAAGTTAAAATCCTTTTTGCACGGCCATGATTATTCTTCCCACCTCCTTTTAATTATGTATAACTATTTATATTGGTGGGGGGATAGTTTTACACCGGCAGTGTTCAGGGGACGGTTTTACACCAGCAGTGTTCAGGGTTCACTCCTGACTCTGTGATCTGGAATAACACCTGGCACTCAGGGGATCTTGTACTGCTTAGGGATAAATTAAGACCTCCTGTGTCCAAAACACGCTTTATAATCCTTTGAGTTATCTTTCTTCTACCATATATATATCTTTTGTGAGGGAGGATATTTGTGCCATATACAGGGCTAATTACTGGCAAAACCTAAGGTACCAGGTGTTGGTGATTCAGCCAGTATTGGCCATGTACAAGCAAGTACTGTAACCTCAGAATTATCTCCACTGTTGTTTGTTTGTTTTGGGGGTACACATGGTGGTTCTCAGTGGTTACCTCTGGCTTTGCACTCAGGAATTACTCCTGATGTTTCTTATGGGATGCTGGGGATAGAACTCGGATTGGTCGCATGCAAGGTAAACACCCTAACTGCTGTACAATATTATTCTGGTCCCTGTTGTTTTCTACTTTAACAAAGTTTGGCAGGGGAAAATACATTTTTCTGTTACCTATCTTTAGTTGTTTTAAAGAGTTTTCAGGTGCACTTTGGCAGTCTTAGGGTGTATGTAGTTCTGGAGGTAGGATTTATGTCCTTTCCATGCTAGACATAAGCTCCGACTCTTTGGTCTATCTCCTGCAGGGTTCCCCACCCCAATTTTCCAAATGTGATTTACAGGTTCTGAAAAAAAAATTAGTCTCTCCTGTCTCTTTTTTATGTGCCAGATTTCCCCCAGAATTCAAATGAGATCAACTAATCTATCTTCGAATCATTGTGTAAATGGATCTGTTCATTTTGACTGGGTTTTTAATAACTTGGCTGTTGTCCCTGCTGCGTGGTGCATGTTTCTGCTTACTGCCAACCCCCTTCTGGGTTGTTCATCACCTTTTATGTGGTAGCAGATGTAAACAACATGTGTGTCCCAGATGGGCTCTGCATGGTGACACACTCTGACAGAAAGCCAGCAGCTTCTCAATGCAAGTCCCTGCAAAGCCATGCACTTCTGCTTACATCCTAGCCACTTTCAAGACAAGAATCCCGAGGTGACTAAAATTTTTCTAAGGAGAGAACATTTCCAGCCAATCTCTGTTCAAAACCATATCTCCTAGTCTTTTATTTTTAATTAGAGCTAACATTTTTATGGGGCTGAGGAGATAGTACAGAGGTTAAATTGCTTGCGTATATTGTCGTAGGTTGTGCCACATATGAGAGCCACCAGTATGACCCCTGAGCACTGCCAGATGTGCCCCCCAAAATCAAATAAATAAAATTTTATTCCTTTTTTTGTTTTGTTTTAGTAAAATAAATAACTTTTTAAATGTTTCAGGCCCTGAGAGATAGCACCGTGGTAGGGTATTTATCTTGCACACTGCTGACCTGGATTTGATCACTGGTATAACATATGGTTCTCTAAGCACTGCCAGGGAGTGATTTCTGAGCACAGAGCCAGGAGTAATCTCTAAGCATTTCTGGGTGTAGCCTCCCCAAAATAAAATTTAAAAAAATTTATTTTTTAAGTTTATGTTTTTATTTATTTGAGGACTATTGTGGGAGTGCTTGGGGGATTATGCAGAACTAGGGATGGAGGTCTAATCTGTCTTTCAAAATATCTGTCAATCATAGATAGAGGTGGGTGGGGTGAAAGGGGTGAAAAGGGATGAGGGATAGGATTCAATTCAAATGTAGACACCGCGGTAGTAAGTGGAGCAAGCGAATGTAGAGATGCAAAGTAAATGCTAACACCTTCCACATTTCTCCTTGCTTCTGGGCCACAGACATTGATCTTCTCCCAGTCCTGTTCCTGAGGTTCACTCTAATCATGAGGTGCTGGGATGAAACCGAGACTCTTGTGCCAGCCTACTGAGCTAGTTCTGGACTCCCCTTCCACTTTGCAGCTCCATGCTTGGGATCTGAATTCTGCTGGAGTTTGTGAGGCCTCACAATGCAAAGCCTGGATTGTGTGGGCATTTGGTTGGTATCCCAGCTGAACAGAAACAACCATCCTGGAAAGGCCCTGGTCAGCCAGGCATCAACAGTTACAAAGAAAGTTGCTCAGATTGTTGGCCTCCAGCCTCAAAGGCAGACTTATCTTGCTGGTTGCTTTCTTTTTTTTTGGGGGGGGGGGGAGTTGGGCTTTGAGCCACACCCAGCAGTGCTCTGGGGTTATTCCCAGTGGTGCTCAGGGAACCATAAAGTACCAGGGATTGAGCCCTTAGTTCCTGCATCATGTAACTGCTCCATTCCTTTGAACCATGCTTGACCCTATCTTTTTTTTTTTTTTTTGGTTTTTGGGTCACACCCTGCAGTGCTCAGGGGTTCCTCCTGGCTCCACGCTCAGAAATCGCTCCTGGCAGGCTCGGGGGACCATATGAGATGCTGGGATTTGAACCAATGACCTTCTGCATGAAAAGCAAATGCCTTGCCTCCATGCCATCTCTCCAGCCCCGCTTGATCCTATCTTGCTGATTATTTTCATCAGTAAGTGAATGCCTGTCTGACCATCTTTTACTTTCTTGTTTGTAAGCACTATGTTGAAAAATCCCCCGAGCCAGACTCATGGCTATTATTTTGGTGCCCGCTGTTGGCAGGATATTGTCTGCATGTGGTCTCATTTAATCTTCCCAGGCTTTCCAAAACTGCAAGGCAATTCTGCCACTGCCATTTAGTTTGTGGATGCAACATTTGAAAGACTAAGTAATTTACCCAAGGCTACAAATCTCTTAAAAACTGGAACATGGGGCCCGGAGAGATAGCACAGCGGCGTTTGCCTTGCAAGTAGCCGATCCAGGACCAAAGGTGGTTGGTTCGAATCCCGTTGTCCCATATGGTCTCCCGTGCCTGCCAGGAGCTATTTCTGAGCAGATAGCCAGGAGTAATCCCTGAGCACCGCCGGGTGTGCCCCCCCCAAAAAAAAAATGGAACATGGGGACTGGAGAGATAGCATAGCAGTAGGATGTTTGCCTTGTATGCAGAAAGTGGTTTAAATCCAGGCATCCCATATGGTCCTGTCAGAAGCGATTTCTGAGTGCAGAGTCAGGAGTAATCCTTGAGTAATCCTTTTGTGACCCCAAAACCAAAAATCAAAACCAAAAAAAAAGACCTGGAACATGGACTGGACAGCTAACTCAAGGACCTGAGCATGGGCATTGTTTGCAGAAGTCCTAATTCCACCCTGGTACCATGTGATCCCAGAGCAGCACCAGAAGTAGCCCCTCAGAAATACTGGTGTGCCCCCCCCCAAAAAAAAAACAGAAACAAAACAAAAATTGAAATAGTATTTTAGAAGCAGAAGTTTTAGAATCTTCCTCCCCAACTATGGGTGTTTCCATTGAGCCAACCAGCCATACCCATCATGCCCTAATGCTATGCTAGTAGTGTTCTTTTGGGGAACACATCTGGCAGCACTCAGAGCTGATTTCTAGTTCTGTACTCAGATATCATTCCTGGTGGAAGTTCGGAGACCATATGGGCTGCTGGGGATCCAAGTAGGACACATATGAGGAAGCACCTTTGTCATTGTGCTAGTCTCTCTGCTTTCATCCTATTCATATTTTACAGATTCCAAAACAGAAAGTCAATTAATGGAAAAAAATGACTTGTATTGGAACCAGAATTGATTAATCTATTGATTTATTTAGTCAGAATTTATTGAATGACTATAATAGGTGAGGTACCATGCTACATTTGAAGGTTAATGGTAAATCATATAGCTCTTAGCTTGGTGAAGGAATTTTAAAATGTCAGAGAGGCGAGGGGAGCACAGATACAGTTTAGGGGTTAAGGCACTTGCCTTGCAAGTGACAGACCCTATATCAGTCTCCAGCCTGTAATATGTTCTTCTAAACAACACCAGGAATGATTGCTGAACTTAGCTGAGTGTGGCCCAAATACCGCCCCCGCCCCCAGCCCTATACACACCAAATGTCACCAGATAAAACACCATGTGCTTATTGACGTGGCATTTACCTTGCTTGAGGCTAGAAAAGATGACCTCAGAGTTGGGACTTTAGAAATAAGTAGGAGGTCCTCAGACAGGGTTCAACTGGCAAGAGCACATGCTTTGCATGTGGGAGGCCCCGGTTTCACCCCTAGCACTTCAGGGTCCCCTGAGTACAGCCAAGAGTAGCCTAGATAGAGCCAGGAATAGTCATGGAGCACGAATGGTTGAGAACCCAAAACAAAATAAAACAAAACCCAAAATAAGTAAAGTAAGTATCTGCTATGTGTTAGAAGACAAGAGCAGAAAGCCGAGAGACCCAGTGAGTCGCAAGGCCCCTCTGAGGTTCAGGGAAACTCAGATTACTGAAAATGGACCCAGTTGCCCAAGAGTTCCTGAAGGACTGACAGAGGTACAAGAAACCTTGAGACACCTGGACAAGTGGGAGAGGAGAGTGACTCACTCACACCATCACTTCAGAATCAGATGCTGACTGTGGGGCTGTGGGAAGAAGATGGGAGATTGTTAGGAAAGTATGATAGTAATAGGTAGAGAAGACCAGGGTCTGAATGAGGCAAAAAAGTGTCCTAGGAACTGTTCTTTCTGGACTTCTAGTCATATCTCATTGACTGAAATTGAACCACAAGTTGTGAGAATGTGTGTGTGTGTGTGTGTGTGTGTTTGTATGAGTGAGTGGTTGTATGAATGTGAGAGTGTGTGTGAGTGTATATAAAAATGGAACCCAGGTCCACATGTGTGCAAGGCAAGTGTTCTACCTATAAGCTAATCACCTCCCAGGTTCCTCTGCTTATTTTCAAACAGTCACTGACTGTCAAGGAGAACAGGATTATTATAACTGGCCTGGACTGCTTGGGTCCTACCTCTGAGCCAGGGAGAGAATTATTGTTTATTCAGGCATGGATACCTGAATAAAATCTGAGATCTGCTAATAGGAAAGGAGGAACCAGGAGGTAGATGTTCCTCTGGTTTCCTCCTACCACCTTAGTCTACGCCCTGTTTTCTAACTGGTCTCCCCACATTCTTTCCCTCCCAGGCTACTTTATATAATATGATTGAATTCAGCTCCCAGAAATAGGCCTTTTTGTTGGCTGATTGGTTATGGGGAATACTTGGAGGTGTTCAAGGGTCATTCCAAGAGGTGTTTGCATGACCATCTCTCTCTCTCTCTCTCTCTCTCTCTCTCTCTCTCTCTCTCTCTCTCTCTCTCTCTCTCTCTCTCTCTCTCTCTCTCTCGTCTTTGGGTCACACCCAATGATGCTCAGGCCATTCCTGCCTGGATATGCACTCAGGAATCACTCTAGTTAGTGCTTGAGGTATCATATAGGGTACCAGGGATCAAACCCAGACTGGCCACATGCAAGGGAAGTGCCCTCCCCACTGTACTATTGCTCTATCACCATTATTATAAATGTGCCAAAATGGGACCATGTGGTCCTTGAACACTGCTAGAACGATTCCCCACTGCATAGAGGATAACCCCAGAGAACCACCAGATTTTATACTCCCCCATCCCCAAATGAAATATGGGCTGGACACATAATACAGGGGTTGAGATACTTGCCTTGCACACAGAATCCTGTTTCAATCCCAAGCATATATCCAGTCCCAGAGCACCTCCTAGGAATAGCCCCTGAGTACCGCCAGGTGTGGCACAAACCTATCCCCCCACCACCAAAAATACAGGAAATACCAAACATCACTGGGAGTGGCCCCTATTTAAAAAGAAAAATATATATAGGAAAATTTAAAAATATGGGGATGGAACAATAAAATAGCGGGTAGGATATTTGCCTTGCAGGCAGCTGTCTTGGGTTTGATTCATGGCATCCCATAGGTTACCCCAAGCCTGCCAGGAGTAACCCCTGAATGCTGCCACGTTGTGACCCAAAAATAAAATAAAAAGTAATTTACCTATATATCTTTATTCTGGAGTGATATAACAATGAATAATGAACTTAATAATACAGTGTTTTAAATGTAAAGTCTGTACAATAGAGGCCAGGGAGAGCTCAGAGGTCTAGAAAACATGATATATATTAAATTGTATATATACATATACAATATATATACATATACAATATATATATATACAATTTAATTTCTGGCACTGCATGTGGGTAAGAGCACTGAACCAGAAGAAGCTTGGTGTGGATTTTACTCCCAAAAAAGTACCTATACAAAGAATTTGTCTTTCTCTCTCAAGTATACAAATACTAGGTATCATATTGACTAAATTTTAGATTCAGATAGTTATTGTAGGGGAGCAGGGTTTGGGCACTCCCAGTTATGTTCAAGGACTATTCTTGGCTCTGAGTGACTCCCTGATGGTAGTCATGGGGACTCTATGTGATGTGTGGATGGGAGGATGGGGTTGGAGTGACCTCATGTAAGGCCACATGCAAATGAACAAACAAAACACTTATTTAGGGGATGTGCCAAAGTCCTTGAGAAAATTTCAAAGGACCTTGCAAGACCTCATTTGAGTGTGTGTGTGTGTGTGTGTGTGTGTGTGTGTGTGTGTGTGTGTGTGTATTTGAGGGGTTTTGTACTGCCAAGCACCTCTCTGGGTCTAGTCAGCTCTGTGCTTGGGAATCACTCCAGGGACTTGAGGTGTTGGAGTACTTCATCCCATGGAACCATCCTTCCAGCCCAACCTCTCCTGGGTTCTTTCTAGATTCTATGAGCTGGACATAGGAGCTCTGGGGTCCCAGGGCTGCTCACAAATCTGTCTAGGCCCTCCTAGCATCTAAACCCAGGCCCATCTGTCTGACCAAGTCTGAGTCCTGCCTGCCAAGTGGTTCAGCTGGATGAAAGCTGGGACTTTTAACTCTTGAGTCATTCTTGACTCCTTAGTTTGAGAGTTGAGTTATTCTTTTCTGTTTTTCTTTATGGGTTGTTCCGAGGATTTCTGAGTTAAACATTTATTAAGAGCTTTGCAGTACCGGGCTGAAGGTACAAAGTCTTTATTTAAGCTTATTGGATGGATGAAAGGGTGAAGACAAACGCCAAACGCAGAGGAGGTTTACTGTTGGGGTCACCACTTATTTGATCATCCTCAATTCCTGGAAACTCCTGTCTGCATTTACATAACCAGCCCCTAACTACACTCACCCGGCACTCCTGGGCAAGCACTGGCACTTTCTCTTTTTCTTAAGTGTCCAGGGTCTAAACGTGGGAGCGTGAAGAATTTCTCAGGCTGGGCAGGGTGGACAGGCTGTCCCAGGTGCTTTTTTATGTGCACCCTCTTCTATAGGAGGGAGAGGGGCATGATGTGAGCAAAAGTGAGCACTTCCTGTCTGGCCTCCTAGACTCATTGACTCTGGATATCAAAAGGAAATCCACTTCTCCTTCCTGCAACTCATTGTCTTAAAAAATAGGTTTAAATAGATAATTTTTTTTCTCCTGGGTTTGAAGGTAGACAATACCCAGCTGTGTTCAAAGATTATTTCTGGGGGCCGGGCGGTGGCGCTAGAGGTAAGGTGCCTGCCTTGCCTGTGTAGCCTAGGACGGACCACGGTTCGATCCCCCAGCGTCCCATATGGTCCCCCAAGCCAGGAGCGACTTCTGAGCGCATAGCCAGGAGTAACCCCTGAGCGTCACCGGGTGTGGCCCAAAAAACCAAAAAAAAAAAAAAAAAAGGAAAATTGCCATTGGTTCTTTTGGGCTGGGAAGGTGGCGCTAGAGGTAAGGTGTCTGCCTTGCAAGCGCTAGCCAAGGAAGGACTGCGGTTCGATCCCCCGGCGTCCCATATGGTCCCCCCAAGCCAGGGGCAATTTCTGAGCGCATAGCCAGGAGTAACCCCTGAGCGTCAAACGGGTGTGGCCCAAAAACCAAAAAAAAAAAAAAAAAAAAGATCATTTCTGGAAGTGTTTGGGAAACATATGTTGTGCCAGGGATCAAACCGATGGGGGCCACATGCAAGGTACTTACTTACTTACTTACTTACTTACTTACTTACTTACTTACTTACTTACTTACTTACTTACTTATTTACTTATCTCTCCGGCCTCCAAATAGATACTTTCTATCACCCCTTTATACTTAGTATTTATTATTATTATTATTATTATTATATTTTTTTTTGGTTTTTGGTTTTTGGGTCACACCTGGCAGGGCTCAGGGGTTCCTCCTGGCTCTATGATCAGAAATCGCTCCTGGCAGGCTCAGGGGACCATATGGGATGCTGGGATTTGAACCACCATCCTTCTGTATGCAAGGCAAACACCCTACCTCCATGCTATCTCTCCGATCCCAGTATTTATTTTCTTTCTTGCTAAGTCCAAGTGCTGGAAACACAATTCAGAAAATTTCAACAGAGAGGTATAGATCATTTGGTCATATGTCATACTCAAGTACAAGTGAAGCATGACAAATACTCTTTCCCAGCTCTAAAGCATTTAAATCTGAATTTCATAGTAAAGATATCTTTTGGGGGTTCAAAGTGATACTACAGTAGGGTAGGGCTGTTGCCTTTCATGAGACCAACCCAAGTTTGATCGCCAGCACCTCAAACAGTCCTCTGAACCACCAAAAGTGATCTTTGAGCGTAGAGCCAGGAGTTTTTACTCCTGTGTACTGCTGGAACTGGCCTTAAGACAAAATCAAAACAAACAAAAAGTTATCTCTTTTGTTTGATTATTTTTGGTTTCAATTTTCTGGTGCCAGGGATCCAACCCAATACCTCACACATGTACCTACTACAGATCCTTCTACTGATTCACACCCTGGCCTCCAGAGTAAATACATTTTGGAGGGTGGGGTTGACCACACCTAGGCGTGCTCATTTCCTGCCTCTGCACAGAAATCATTCCTGGAAGTACTTAGGGGACCATATGTTATGCCAGGGATGTAACTGGGGTTAGCTGCATGCAACTTAACTTTACTACATGTATTAATCCCTATTCTGCTCCAGTAAACTCAGTTTATGCTATATGGTTGCTGATAGTGGTAGTGGTGGTGATAGAGTAGTAGATTGTTAATGTTTTATTGCTAGGTCACATCCAGTGGGTTCTTGGGGGGCTACCAGCAATTTGGTGTTTGGTGGTTGCTCCTAGTTGTGCTTTGGGGACTAAAGAATAGGCTCAGAGAATGGAACTATGATCTCCTGCATGCAATTTTTGTGCTCCAGCCCTTCAACTTTCTTTCCAGCCTGGTGGAGGTGGTTTTGAAAGTTGTGGTGATGGCTGGGAGATGGTACTTGGCCTTACACTTCACTAACATTTAAACTCTCCCCAAGATCCTGAACAATAGCACAATGGTATGGCTGTTGCCTTGCATGGAGCTGACACAGGACAAATCTGGGTTCAATCCCTGGCATCCCATAAGGTCTTCTGAGCCAGGAGCAATTTCTGAGTGCATAGCAGAAGTAACCACTGAGCATCACCAGGTGTGCCCTCCCCCCAAAAAACACCTCCAAGCTTTGCACATAGGAGACCCTGTATTCTCCCACAAACCCCATTTCTGGTCTCTAGATCCAGACAACCACCTGGGCTCTACTCTTTTGTAGGACCCAGCTTACTCCAGAAGAGGGAACAGCACTGGAAAGATGGAGTCCAAAAGGGAAAAAGTTGCTGTGAGAGCATCAATGAAATGAATGGGGACAAAAGTAACTTGTTGGGGCCGGAGAGATAGCATGGAGGTAAGGCATTTGCCTCTCATGCAGAAGGTCATCAGTTCGAATCCCGAAGTCCCATATGGTCCCTGGTGCCTGCCAGGAGCAATTTCTGAGCCTGGAGCCAGGAATAACCCCTGAGCACTGCCTGGTGTGACCCAAAAACCTCAAAAAAAAAAAAAGTAACTTGTTACACAGAGTGGTTAGCGGTCACCTTACTGGCACCATTTTGAAGGGTGTCCCCTTCAAATAGAAGCAGAGGGGAGCTATACAGATTATTTCTGTTTTCATCAGAGCTATCTCATTGCTTTGGCCAGAATTTAGAAGGGACTGATATCATTCCCTGGATTTTTCTTATATCCTCTATATTTTAGGAATCAATCCTTAGTTTTCGGGATGTGGGAAATAAAGACTCTCACACATATTTCTTTAACTAGATATATAGTCTAAGGGTGGGTGGTTTGGGCCACACCTGGCGGTGCTTAGGGATTACTCCTGGCTCTACATCAAAAATCACTCCTGGGCCGGGAAGGTGGCACTAGAGATAAGGTGTCTGCCTTGTAAGCGCTACCAAGGAACGGACCGCGCTTCGATCCCCTGGCGTCCCATATGGTCCTCCAAGCCAGGGGCGATTTCTGAGCACATAGCCAGGAGTAACCCCTGAGCGTCAAGCGGGTGTGGCCCAAAAACAAAAAAAAACAAACAAACAAAAAAAAATCACTCCTGGAGGGCTCAGATGACCATATGGGAAGCCAGGGATCAAATCCAGGTTGGCCGTGTGCAAGACATGTGCCCTATCTACTGTGCTATCACTCTGGCCTCATTCTTTGACTATATCTTGCAGTGTATTATGAAACCCAACTCATTTCCAGCTACAATCAGTTACAAGTTTCAGTAGCCCTGGGCCAGAGAGATAGCACAGAAGTAAGACATTTGCCTTGCACTAAGACAGATGGTGGTTCAAATCCCTGCTTCCCATATGGAATCCTGTGAGTTAGGGGAAAGGTGCTTGTGATACCTCACAAAGTTTGGAAACAATATTTATTATATATTATGAAATGTCTAAGTTGGGGATTGCGCATACTTTGTATATAGAAAACCTGGATTTTGGGGCTGGAGTGATAGCACAGTGGTAGCACATTTGCCTTGCAGGCAGCCGACCTGTGATGGTCCTGGGTTTGATCCCCAGAATTTCATATGCCCCCCCCCAGCCTTCCAGGAGCAATTTCTGAGTGCAGAGTTGGGCGTAAACCCTGAGTGCCACAGGGTATAACCCACCCCCCCTTCCCCAAAAGGAAAACCTGGGTTTATTCCCTGCCATTATATGGTCCCAGAGCACCACTTATGTGGACCTAAATTAAATTTGTCAGTTCAATTTGGAAATTGATTTTGGATACTTAGTGGCTTATGAACCCAAATTTGAGATTTCTGATGAAGCATAATGAACAAGAAAACATGCAGGAGCCAGAGCAATAGCACAGCGGTAGAGCATTATCCTTGCACACTGCTGACTCAGGATGGACCTGGGTTTGATCCTTGTAGTCCCACATAGTCCCCCAGCAAGGAGTAACTTCTGAGTGCATAGCTAGGAGTAACCCCTTAGCATCACTGGGTGTGGCCCAAGAACCACAAACCACACACACACACACACACACACACACACACACACAAACACGCACACATACACACCATGCAGATGCTCGTATAATCAGATGCTTTTTTTTCATAAAGTGAACACAGCCATGGAACAAGAACTAGATCAAGAAGAAAAGTTTTCCAGTGCCCATGCCTGCCAAAGTTGATCACACTCTCTTGATTCTAAGTAGCACATAGTTGGTTCTTATTTCTGTAATTTATAAAAATATAATTTTGTAATATATACTCATGAGCATATGCCCTTTTTTGCTCCTGTTACCTATGGAAGATTCATCGACATCATGTATGTAGTGTAGTTGGTTTATTTGACATTCTGTTGCCTCCTCAAGCCTCTTCATTTATAAATTCAGTCTTCTCTTAAAGGGCATTTAGGTATTTCCAGTTTGAAAAATAGGGTGGTTTTTTTTTTTTTGTGCGTGTGTATTTCTTTTATTTTTCTATAAACAAGCAATTCAACATTATCTGTTCCTGAGTGAACATTCATTATAATTCCTGTTTGGTTTTACACCAAGAAGTAGAAGATCATGGTATTAAGTAAGCTTATGTCATTAGTGTGGCTTAAAGACTAAGTAAAACTGACTTTCAAATGAGTCATCTTAGCTTTTAATGATAATAGTTTAACTAGCCCATAACCTTGAAAGTCAACATATTGTACATCTCCTTCTTAACATTTCCAGTCATGAAAAGACAAGAATGAAGCTGATAACCCCAATAAAAAGTCATCATTCCTAAGAGAAATAGAATAGAAGTTAAGGTGCTTTCCTTGCACGCAGCCAACCCTGGTCTGATTCATGGTTCCCTCAACACCACCAGGGGTCACTCCTAAATACAGAACCAAGAGTAGCCCTTGAGCAGTGCCAGGTGTGACCCAACCACCCACCCTTCTCAAAAATGTCAGCCAAATCCATTTTTAGTTAGGGGCACAATCGCTAAAATCATGTCCTGGCTCTCAAGAGTGAGAACTCTAGAATCATATGGCCAGTGACAATGTGAGGATTCTGTCTTTTCAAGAACCTAATGGCTATTTGTTATTCAAGACACCTTGGGAGGTTGGGCAGAGCAGTGGTGACACAAGCGGTAAGTTGTTTGCCTTGCATGCGTCTAACAGACGTCTAGGACAGACCTTGATTCGATCTCTCAGTGTCCCATTTGGTCCCCGAAGCCAGGAGTGATTTCTGAAGGCAAAGCCAGGAGTAATCCCCAAGCATCACCTGGTGTGACCCAAACCCCAAAAAAGACACCTTCAGGATTATTGAGAGATATCCTTGCTCTCACCTTATTCCACTGCTGGCCTGAGTCAGGGTGGAACAGTTGAATGGGTTTGTGTCTTGGATCCGACTCTGAGAGGATCTCCTGGATCCATCTGGCTGCTGCTGCTATCCACCCTACTAAGGGTAGGATAATCATGTCTGTCAGTTGATCTAATCCTGCTATCATGTTCTTAGTCAGTGTGGTAAGTGCTATCACAATGGAGTGACCAAGTAGAAGCCCCTTGACATTTCTGGGTGCCCAGAAATGGCACCCTTGGCTTTCAGAGCACCTCAGTAAGAGAATGAATCAAAACCAGTATTGCATGGGGTGGCCATGAGTGATACTATTGAAGAGCTGAAAGGTGCAGGTGAGTAGATGGCCTCTGTTGTATTGACTGAATCTATCCATCAGAATCATAGAAAATGAGTCAATGCAGAGTCAACCAAGTTGCCATAATGGCAGCTGCTAGGTGGGGTCTGTCATTCTGGCAAAGGATGTTGTTTTCTATTTGATGAAAGTGGATCAGAACCAATAGGTATCCACATGCAACAGACAGGATTTGCTTATGGCTTTGCCCCAGGGCTCTCTTACCTCTCCTCCAGTCTGGTACAGAGAGTTCAGATACAAATCTAGAACATGGCTCCCCAGAATGTCATAGATTCATTATATCAGGCCAAAGGAGCAAGCCATGGCTTGCATGCTGGAGACATTTGTATGAGATATGCAGGCCAGGAGCCTTGAGAGCAGAGCCAGAAGTAAGCCCTGAGTACAGCAAAGCCAAAATCACCTTTGGAAATACATTGAAACTTCTCATTTTTGAGTATGAATGGCTGACGGAGGACTCAATACATCTCATGCTTAAGAGTTGTAAGACAGAGATTTCAACTAAAGGAACTCCTCATTGTGGGGGATTAATTATTTGGATGAAAATGTTTTTCATTTTTTTGGATTTTGGGTCACACCTGGTTTTGCTCAGGGGTTACTCCTGGCTTTACGCTCAGAAATCGCTCCTGGCAGGCTCGTGGGACCATATGGGATTCGGGGATTTGAACCACCATTAGCAGACAAGGCTAATACCCTACTTCCATGCTATTTCTCAGGCCCCCCCAAAATATTTTTAAGCAAAATTTATCGAACTAATGTGAGGGGAGAAAAAGAGTATGTGTATAAGAGAAACATGGCTTCTTCAAAAGCAAGCAAAGATAGAGACAAACAAGTGAGACATATTTATGGGAGAATATAGGCTTGAAGTGCAAGTCCTGGGGGATTAATTTATTAATTGTATTTGAAGAATGGAATCCCCTCTTCCTTCTAACTTCAGAGCCCAGCTGACGATGTAAGGCCACAGTGCAGCTAAAGGAACAAAGGCTCCCTTGAGAAGAAGAAAAAGCAGAGAACAGGGGCTGGAGAAATAGCACGGAGGTAAGGTGTTTGCCTTTCATGCAAAAGGATGATGGTTCAAATTCCGGCATACCATATGGTCCCCGGAGCCTGCCAGAAGCGATTTCTGAGCATAGAGCCAGGAGTAACCCTTGAATGCTGCGGGTGTGAGCCCCCTCAAAGCAAACAAACAAACAAAAAAACAATCTTAGTCTGGAATTCTCTGCATACAAAAACGTTAATTCGGATGTTGTCACAGGAAAACTTGGACTCCTGATGGTCCTCTCATATTCTTATCAGGATCTTTAGATTCTCCTGTAGCTTATTCTTTTCTGCAAAGGTCTACCTACTCTGGGTAGTGCTTTAGTTTCTGCATCTGGTTGAGCACCACAAAAGTTTGTTTGTTTGTTTGTTTGTTTGGCGTGGGAGTCACACCTGATGGTGCTCAGGGATCATTCTTGGTGGTGTTTAGACCATATGGGTTGCAGTAGATTGAATGCAGGTTGGCCACATGCAAGAGAAACACCTTACAGAAGTATCATCTCTTGCCCCCTAGCACTCCAAAATTTTAAAACAATCTGCAAGTACTGGCTATAAAGTGAGGTGGAAGAAAGAGTACAGAGTAGAGTTTAAGGTCTTGCACACACTAGCCCCAGTTTAATGCCTAGTGCCAGACAGGCTCTTCCAAATACAACCATGAGTGATCTCTGAGTACAGAGTCAGGAATAAACCCTGAGCACCACCATTTGTGGCTCAAAACAAAGAAAAATAAAAAGTGGAAAGAAAAAAAAAAAAGCTGTTCCGTGAAGAGACTCACAGCCAGGAACTCGGTGTTCTAGTTCATAGTAAAGAGGATAAGCTGAGAAAGAACTTCCTAGGGTTGCGTTTGTCATATCCTTGTCACAGTTCCCTTGGCTGAAGTGAGCATGCCAGCACTTTGCCTGCAGCTAAAAGGACTTAGTTTTGTTCTGTTTTGTTTGGGGGTCACATGTAGTAGTGCTCAGATCTATTACTGGCTCAAGGATTGCTCTCGATGGTGTTTAGGATGCAATTTGGCCTCCTGCATGCAAAGCAGACACTCATCCTATTGAGCTATCTCCCCACCTGAAGAGAAGTTCTTTTTGTTTTTGTTTGTTGGTCACACCCTGCAGGGTTTACTCCTGGCTCTGTATTCAGAAATCACTCCTGGGGGCCAGAGAGATAGCACAGTGATAGGGTGTTTGCCTTGCAAGCAGTTGCCCAAGATGGACCTGTGTTCGATTTCCAATGTCTCATTTGGTCCCCCATGCCAGGAGAGATTTCTGTGTGCATAGCCAGGAGTAACCTCTGAGCATCACCGGATCACCCAAAAACCAAAAATAAATAAATAAATAAATAAACAGACAAAAATAAAAAGAAATCACTCTTGGCAAACTCAGGGGACCATATGGGATGCTGGAGATCAAACTCGGATCCACTCTGGGTTGGCAGTTTGCAAGGCAAATACCCTACCTCTGTGTTATCTGTCTGACCCTTGTTTGTTTGTTTGTTTTTGAGGAAGGGAGTATTTGTGGGTCACATCAAACTGTAACCACTTTGAGCTTACAGTTATGCTCAGAGATCACTTTTGGTGGGGCTCAAGGATCCATATGAGTGCTAGGGATTAACTGGGATCCACTATGTCAAGCCCAGTGCCTTAACCCCAAGGGAAGTCTGAGCTGCTATTGGTTGGTTTCCCCCATGCTCCTGAACAGTATCTGCTGTGGAAAATGTATTTTGTCCCTAAGTTAGCCCCTGAGACCTTAGACACCTTTGATCCTATATTAATCTCCAAAGTAGCTTGTTCTGGATGATAAGGTTGGGGTGTCCAGCTATCATCTGTTATGTCTGCTTCTTATAATAAAACACATTCTAGGGCAACAGTGATAGTTCAGCATGTAGGGTGCTTTCCTTGTCTGTGGCCTATCTAGGTTTGATCCCAAGCATCTCATATGAACCCCCAAGTGCAGAGCCATGAGTAACTTCTGAGCATTGCTGACTGTGGCCCCAAAACAAAGACAAATAAACAAAAATACACATTCTAAGTTCCTAAGGACTAACTTACAAAACAGGGACCAGAGAGATAGCATGGAAGTAGTAGTGTGTTTGCCTTGCATGCAGAATGACGGTAGTTCAAATCCCGGCATCCCATATGGTCCTCCGTGCTTGCCAAGAGCGATTTCTGAGTGTAGAGCCAGGAGTAATCCTTGAGCACTGCTGGGTGTAACCCAAAAACCAAAAAAAAAAAAATTACAAAATAATTTTAGGAATAGAAAGCTTTAGAAAACAAATAGAGGAACAGAGCGACAGTTCAACTGGTTGGAGCTCTCGATTTGCATGCTTGATGCACTGGCATCTCAAATAGTCCCTTGAGTACTACCAGAAGAGACCCATGAACATGGAGCCCTCAGTACTTCTGGGTATGACCGCACAAACCAAATCAAATAAAAATTAATAGGGTCTGGACAGTTAGTACACGTTTTTAGTTCTATACAGTTAGCCCAGATTTGATCCCCAACACCATATTGTTCCCTGAGCACCTCTGGGTGTTGTCCAGGTTATGCCAGAACCAGAACCTCAGGACTTCAGAACATCACAGTCTTGAGCCTCCCATTGAACTAAGGTCTGGTAGACTAAGAATCACAAGGAAGGATGTGCACTTATACCCCTGAGCATCATCAGTGAGTCGCCCACTGGAGGATAAAATAAAAAACAACATATTGTGGAAACATCATATGTGATGTTGGATCCCTGACAGCACACACATCACTGAGATACAGAGATTGCTGTTGCTTCTATATCAAAGAGTAGCAATTATTCACATCACAGAGGGGTAGCTAATATTCAGGTACGGCTACTTCATAACCAGAAGTTGATTACAGTTTAAGTGCCTACAACTCATTAGCTTCAGTACATTGAATGACTATTAGATAACAGAACACTTGTGAAATGACCCTGTAAGACAGTACAAGAAAAATGACTCTCAGGAGCCTGAGAATAGCTCTGTGGTAAGAGGTTCTAGGCCTGAGACTGAGAGTTCGATCCCCAGCATCACTTCTTGTGCTGAGTGTCGTATCAACACCCCCTGCATTAATGATCCTTTGTGATATAATGAAGTGTGTTTTTCCAGTGCACCATCAGCAAGTGTGTGTCACCATTGTTAATCACAACAGCTGAGGTGTGGGAGTGACATTAAACATACCTTTCTTGGGCCGGAGAGATAGCACAGCAGTAGCGCGCTTGCTTAACACAGAAGGATGGTGGTTCAAATCCCGGCATCCCATATGGTCCCCTAAGCCTGCCAGGAGCGATTTCTGAGTGTAGAGCCAGGAGTAACCACTGCTGGGTGTGACCAAACAAAAACAAAAAACAAAAAAAAAACTTTTCTCAATGCAGGAGCTATTATAGTACAGCAGATAGAACATATGCTTTGCACATGGTTGACCCTGGTTCTACCCCCAGCATCCTTATGTTCCTCTGACCCTATCAGGAGAAATCCTGAGTACAGAGCAGGGAGTAAAGTCTGAGCATCATTGAGTATGGCCTCAAAACAAAAAGTAAACAAACAATAAAAATGGAAGTCTGGGGGCCTGGAGCACAATGGTGTGGCATTTGCCTTGCATGCAGCCAATTCAGGACTGAAGGGGGTTCGAATCCCAGCATCCCATATGGTCCCTCTTGCCTGCAAGGTGCGATTTCTGAGAGCAGAACCAGGAGTAACCCCTGAGCACTACTGGGTATGACCCAAAAACCAAAAAAAAAAAAAGGAAGTCTGGAGGAAAAGTGCCTGGGACTAGAGTTCCTTCCTCCTTGCCAGCCAATGGTCACACATTTAAGTTCTACAAAGTCCCACATATGCAGACTGTGATCCTGCCAGCTATATTGTTTGCAGGTGTTTTCTGACAGCATCGCAGTCAGGGTGGCATGAGCACTGCCTCTATTATTTTGCTTTAGTATTATTAGCTGCCATACTTGGCTGTGTGCATACTTGGCTGACTCTACTCAAGGACTACTCTTCACATGCTTGGGGACCTATAGGGTGCTGTGAATCAAACCTTGGTCAGCTATGTATAAGACATATTGTTAATTGTTGTCATTTTGGGGGCACACTTAGTTGTGCTCAATGTTTACTCCTGACTCAGTGTTCAGAGGTGGTTCCCTTTGGTTTTTGAGAACTTTGAGAACTGTGAGGTGAGAACAAACTTAGTGATTTCCTCATGCACAGCCTACACCCAACCCTTTGAGCCTCTCTCAGTCATTTAAATAGGTATTTTTTTAAATGAATTGTGTTTTTTGTTTGTTTGTTTGTTTGTTTTGGGGCTGCATCCAGCAGCTCTTGGGGGTTACTCCTGGCACTGTGCTCAGAAATTACTACTGGCACACTCGGGGAATCATATGAGATGCTGAGGTTGAACCCAGGTTGCCACATGTAAGGCAAATGCCCTATCTGTTGTCTTCCCTACCCCAGAAATGTGTGAGCTGGATTCATGCTCATATTGTCAGCCTGTGTGGGGAGCAGAATGTTCAGCTTGGGCACCTGTCACCTTGTTTTTATTTGCTTGGTTTTCACATCTTCTCAGTGGCTCCACATCAACCCATTTCAGGCAAGAGGGTGGTCTCATAAGGTTGAGATAATGGCAAAATTTGCTTGTGCTGTTGCCAGCACAAATAAGGCAGGAGGGAAGTAACTGGACCAGCTGGTATAACCAGACCTGGCACTTATTTGGGTAGAGGGAGGAGTGAATGGCATCATCAGCCAATGACTGTCCAGTCAAGTGACAAACTCTCCCACCCTCTTCTGGTCCAGCACTCAATGCTCACTCAATGCCCACTTTGGGGCTGGAGGGTTATCACAGTGGATAGGGCATTTACCTTGTACATGGCCAACTCAAGTTCGATCCCCAGCATCTATATCTTCACCTGTCCCGGAGCCTTCCAGGAGAAATTTCTGAGTGTAGAACTAGGAGTGGCCCCTGAGTATCCCCCCCCCCCCAAAAAAAAAACCATATTTCATGGATGTACTCATAATACTGAAGCCTTGAAAAAATTCATTTCCCAATGCCAACACTGCTCATGCATTTTTCTCTTCTAAAATGATATTATCAATCCTAGAGTTTGTTTGTTTGTTTATTGTAGTACATGTTTATGCAGCTACACAGACCTAAGTACATGCATTTACCATGTTTATTTTAAAATTTAATTTTTTTTTTTTTTGGTTTTTGGGCCACACCCGGTAACGCTCAGGGGTTACTCCTGGCTATGTGCTCAGAAGTTGCTCCTGGCTTGGGGGACCATATGGGACACCGGGATCGAACCGAGGTTCGTCCAAGGCTAGCGCAGGCAAGGCAGGCACCTTACCTTTAGCGCCACCGCCCGGCCCCTAAAATTTAATTTTTTATTTTATTTTATTATTTATTTATATTTATTTTATTATTGTAGTACATGTTTATGCAGCTACACAGACCTAAGTACATGCATTTACCATGTTTATTTAAAAATTTAATTTTTTAAATTTATTTTATTTTATTTTATTTATTTAAAATTTAATTTTTGGGAGGGAGGTCACACCGGGCAGCGCTCAGGGGTTACTTCTGGCTCTACACTCAGAAATCGCTCCTGGCAGGCTTGGGGTGCCGGAATTCCAACCACTGTACTTCCGTATGTAATGCAAGTTTGCCTTACTCTCCATGCTATCTCTCTGGGAAAATTTAATATTTTATTTTATTGTTTGCTATTTTAATAAATAAAACTCTCCAGCATGACTCAGGAGGTACAGGAACGCTACCAGTAGTTTGGTCGGCCACGCTTATAGGGTTCAAGTATAAAGTATTGCTTCTAAATCTTGGGATGCCCAGAATTCTCCAGGCCACTCTAAGGATGCTTGGAGACAACTTAGATTGCAGCTGGCAATGCTAGGGATTGCCATGAATTGAACTGATGTCAGGTATTGAACTGAGGCTGACTGCTCTCGATGCAAGTACTTGAACTATTATACTATCTTTCTGGTCCCTACTTCTACCAGTGTGTTTTTACATCATTAGCTTATATTTTGGTATTGTTTTTAGCATCTTGCTATGAGTTCACCATATCCTCTTTTTAAATTTTGTTTGTTTTTAAAATTGTAATGATAGTGTTCATACATATTTGTTTCTAGATTTTGTTGTTGTTGTTTTGTTTTGGGGGCTACACCTGGTGAGGCTCAGGGGTTACTTACCTCTGGCTCTGCACTCAGGAATTCCTCTTGGTGATGTTCAGGAAACCATATGGGATGCCAGGGATCAAAGTCATGTTGGCTGCATGCAAGGCCAATACCCACTATCCACTATACTATCATTTTAGCACCCATTTCTAGATTTCCTTTGTTTGGGGGCCACTCCTGGCAGAGCTCAGGAGACTGCATGATTTTGGGTTGAACCCCAGGCCTCCTACATGCCAAGCTTGCATTTAGTCTTCTGAGTCAAGTTTTGTTTGTTTTATTTATTTGTCACACTTTGTCAGAGGTTACTCCTGACTCTGCATTCAGAAATCGCTCCTGGCTTGGGGGACCATATAGGATGCCCGGGATCTAGCCAAGGTCCCTCCTGAGTCAACTGAGTGCAAGGAAAATGCCCTACCACTGTGCTATTGCTCTGGCCTCTAGGCTCCATTAGAGTGAGCCATTCTTTTTTTTTTTTTTTGGTTTTTTGGGCCACACCTGGTGGCGCTCAGGGGTTACTCCTGGCTATGCGCTCAGAAGTCGCTCCTGGCTTGGGGGACCATATGGGATGCCGGAACCGCGGTCCGTCCTAGGCCAGCGCAGGCAAGGCAGGCACCTTACCTCCAGTGCCACCGCCTGGCCAAGAGTGAGCCATTCTTTTGTTAAATGCTTACAAAATGCCTTTCTACATTGATAGTTAATCTCTAAATTATTGTGGTATTGTTAAAATACTTTTGTTTATTTGTTTTTCAGCCACACCCAGAAGTACTTAGAGGTTGCTCTCAACTTCTGTGCTCGGGGGCACAAAAGTGCCCAGTGGTACTTAGGGGACCAGGTGGTACTGGGGAATGAACCTGGGCTTCTTTCATGCAAAGTATATACTCAAATTGTTGCCCTATTGTTCAGCATTTTTTAATTTGTCCTTTCCAAAAATAAATAAATATGAGGCCGAAGTTATAGCACAGCAGGTAGGGCATTTGCCTTGCTTGCAACTGACCTTGGTTCCATCCATGGCATCCCATATAGTCCCCCAAGCCTGACAGGACTGATTTTTGAACGCAGAGTCAGGAGTAACCCCTGAGCACTTCATGGTATGGCTCCAAAACAAACAAAAGAGAAAATAAGTAAAATGGGGCTCCTAGTTCCTCCCACCCCATTCAAAAGATTTACCTTAGGTGCCAGGAGATGTAGTTCATCAGTAGAGCACATACTTTGTATATATGAAAACCTGGGTTTCTTCTCCAGCACCTTCCACACCCCCTCAAAAAAGGAATAAAATTCACTGGCACACAGTCCCCAAGTTAAACTTACTACATAGTAGAAATTAAAAAAATGTTTAAGTTAAGCAAGATAGTTTTTATTGGATGAAAATTGCTTAAAAAAGATGTGAGAGATGGGGCCGGCAAGGTGGCGCTAGAGGTAAGGTATCTGTCTGTCTTGCAAGCACTAGCCAAGGAAGCACCGAGGTTCGATCCCTGGGTTTCTCATATGGTCCCCCCAAGCCAGGGTCAATTTTTGAGCGCTTAGCCAGGAGTAACCCCTGAACGTCAAATGGGTGTGGCCCGAAAAACCAAAAAAAAAAAAATGTGAGAGGAGAAAAAGAGGGGAAATATATATTTAAGAGAAAACAAAAAAGGCCGAAGAGAGAGCATGGAGATAAGGCATTTGCCTTTCATGCAGAAGGTCATTGGTTCGAATCCCAGCATCCCATATGGTCCCCCGAGCCTGCCAGGAGAGATTTCTGAGTTTAGAGCCAGGAATAACCCCTGAGCGCTGCCGGGTGTGACCCAGAAACCACCACCACCACCAACAACAACAAAATAGAAAACAAAGAACTCTCCAAAGTGGAAATAATAGGCAAAGAGACATAGAAACAAGCAAGTGAGATACATATTTAAGAAAGAACACATGCTTGAAAAGCAAGCCTAGAACTTCCTTTTTCCACTGGTCCAGCTATATTGCTAAAGTAAAAGATATTATCAGGCAGACACCACCATCATCATCATGACCAAAGCTCTCTTTCTTAGGTCATTTTTAATAATAAATTTATAACAATAAAATATATGAATATGGGGGCTGGAGAGATAGCATGGAGGTAGGGCAAACAAAGCAAAACAAAGAGATAGCATGGAGGTAGGGCAAACAAAGCAAACGCCTTGCATGCAGAAGGACAGTGGTTTGAATCCCGGTATCCCATATGATCCCCCGAGCCTGCCAGGAGCAATTTCTGAGTGTAGAGCCAGGAATAACCCCTGAGCACTGCCGGGTGTGACCCCAAAACCAAAATAAATAAATAAATTAATTAAAAATTAAAAAAGTATATGAACATATAATAAGACAATAAAATACACAAAATTATATGAAAATATATAAATTTATAAAAAATAAAAATACATTTATAATAATAAATGCTGGTGTATTTATTGGCAATAGCAAAGGAAAGTGGGGGCTGCAGGGGGACACAGGTGGGTGGAGTTACCAATATCTGGCACATGTTCCTGGCTGGTGACAACATAGGAAAAATCACCCATGTGGTACACTTGCTTTTTTCCAGAAACTGATTCACTCTCAGCCTTGTGTGAAAATAAAGATACAATAGTTCTGGACTCTTTTTTGCCGGGCAGGGGCACACCCTGCTGTGTGCTCAGGAATCTATTCCAGGTGGGGCTCCAAGACTACTTGGAGTGCCAAAGATGGAAACTGGGTCTGCAGTAAGCAAGGCATGTGTCTTATGGGCCCACAAGGCTCTTTCTTATTTCATCCCTTCTCTGTCTCTGGTCCCTCTGCCAGGCCCCTGTTCAGTTGCTAATGGTGAGCCTGCTCTGGGTATTTTCTCCCTACTGGTCCAACAAGTCTGGGCTGGTTCTGCCTCAGGGTTTCTGGGCCAGTGAACAAATGTCCCCACCCCACCAAGTTTCTGACCATTTGTGAATCAGCCAGGCAGATCAAATCTGCAACTGGAAGGGGGTGTGTGGTTTTGAGGGGAGGGCAGAGAAAAAGGCCTTTAAGGATTTCCTCAGGCAAAAATAGGTAGTTCTAGCCTTTGGGTTAAGGCAACCTCATGTACCGGACACTTCTGAGTGGAAATAGCTTATTAGGCTTGAGAAAAACAAACAAAAAATAACTTTCAAAGAGACTGCAATACAAATCCATTGATGGTATGGAGGCTGAAAAGGAACAGTCTGGTCCCTTGAGGTTTCCAAGTAGAGCACTCATGGATGTCCAAGGAGAAGCAAACTACTGTAGGGAAGGCTTCTCATGACCTTCGCAACTTTGACCTTCTGAGTGCAATCATGTAATGAAGAGGGTCACGTTTGACTGCCATTTGCAATTCTGTTGGGAGAAAAGAGATAGTGAGGTGGAAATGGGAATCTCATAAAAGGCCTTGGGATGGAATCTTGCCGGGTCAAGGGAGTGAAAGGAAGGACACAATAAAACTGAATTTAGGAGACAGGAAGGAAGACAAAACAAGGGAGTTTGGTAGGAGCTTCTGAACATTGCTCATTGAGATAGGCAGAAGGAACATGCCACAGAAGACTGGATTGTAAGAGATCAAAGTCTTTTGGGGGTTAAGATCCAAGATCAGAAGAGTATGCAAGGGGCACCTTATTGGGAGACATTGGGTGCTAGATTGATAGTGTTGACATTTTTTCTGTGGGCAGTTGTTACGAGTTTGAGAGCCAGGAATGACATCACAGCAATGGGACAGACTGGAGGCAGAGAACCAGTTTGGAGGCTATTGGGAATAACCTTTGCAGATAAGGTCATGGTGTGGGAGTGGGAAAGCTAGGGAGGACTTGAGGGATTCCCAAAGAATCAAGGGCATTTACCACTGGTTGAATGTAGACTGAAAGAGGTGGGCTGGAAGGCTCTGAAAGGTGTGGATGGGAAGATACATCAGCAGGCTTTACCTTTGCATGGAAAGTCTTTGCAAGTGGAGAAGACTTACATACCAGCAAGGGTGGACTCTGAATTGATTATCTTATAAAAACGGAGGCATTTCTTTAGAAGATAAGCAGGTTTCACAGGGATTTAAAATCAACACAGAGCATCAACTTCTGTCTCAATGCCGAGTGCAAGAGGGAAGGAGCATTCATTTGGCCCCAGGATTAAAAACTCAGGGTTGATTTGCTACTCTGTGGATGGATCTGGAGAGTATCATGTTGAGTGAAATCAATTAGAGGGAGAGGAAAAGACTCAGAATGATCTGTCTCATGTGTGGGACATAAAGAAAATTCCTAGGGCAATGTCAAGAGCCAAAGGCAATGGAATTAAAGAACAGGAGGACTGTTTCTTTAGTAGGGAGCTTGCCACTAGGGTGGGAGATAGGGAAGGGTCAATGGGGGAGGAAGAAAGTGCCTACCATAGAGTCAGACTGGGCAGTGGGAGGACACTGGTGGTAGGTAGTGGCCATTGGTGAAAAAATTGGTTTCGGAATACTGTATGCTTGTAACTCAATCATAATACCTTTGTATTATAAAGATACAAAATGGGGCCGGTGAGGTGGCGCTAGAGGTAAGGTGTCTGCCTTGCAAGCACTAGCCAAGGAAGGACCGAGGTTCAATCCCCAAATGTCCCATATGGTCCCCCAAGCCAGGGGCAATTTCTGAGCACTTAGCCAGGAGTCACCCCTGAGCACCAAACAGGTGTGGCCCAAAAAAAACCAAAATAAATAAATAAATAAAAGATACAAAATACCTTTGTAACTTTGCCAATTATGGTGATTCAAACAATCCCCCAAAATAGGACTGGAGAGATAGTTACAGAGGACAGGGAACTTGCCTTTTACATGGCAGAATTTCAGCATCCCATATGGTCTCTTGAGCACCTCCAGAGGTGTTTCCTGAGTGCAGAGCCTGGAGTAATTCTAAGCATTGCCTGGTGTGTACCAAAAACAAAAACAAAACAAACCCCCAAATACCTCAGGGCCAAATCTTAGAACTTAATGTATAGAGGGACAAAAAATGCTCCAACTTCAAGGCCAGTTTCTTTTTTTCATTTTGTTTTGTTTTGGTTTTGGGCCACAGCCCATCGCCCTCAGGGGTTACTCCTGGCTCTGCACTCAAAAGTCACTCCTGGCAGGCTTTGAGAGATCATAGGGAAAGCTGTGAATTGAACCTGAGTCAGCTGTGTATAAGACAAACACGCTATCTACTGTGCTAGCGCTCCAACCCCCAAGATCAGTTTCTTATGTACAAATTGGGGAAGAGATGATATTCTCCTTTGGGTGTTTAGGAGATTTACATGACAACCATTAGCTTCAAAGTATGTTTGTAATTATATTTTCCTAATAAGTTCTTGAATGCTTGAGAAAAAAAATAACCGATGCTAGAGTTCATGCTTCCACCTTCACTCACCCCACCCCATCACTCCGCCATCACACTCAACAAGATTACTTCTGGCTTTGAACTCGAAAATTACTCTGGTTCTTGAGGGACCATAGAGGATGCTGGAGATCAAAGCTAAGTTGGCAATATGCTCCGCATGCAAGGCACATAACCTGGCTTGTTTATTGCTCTGGCCCTCTGAGTACATGTTTTTAGTTTGTTTGTTTTTTGGGGAACACCCAGTGACGCTCAGGGGTTACTCCTGGCTATGCGTTCAGAAATTGCTCCTGGCTTGGGAGACCACATGGGACGCCAAATCCATCCTAGGCTAGCATGGGCAAGGCAGATACCTTACTGCTTACACCATCTCTCTGGCTACTCTGTGTGCATGTTTTGTATACAGCAGACTAGATTCAATCATTGGACCTACAGGATCCTTGGAGCATTGTCTAGAGCAGCCTCTGAATATTGCAAGGTGTGGCCCCCTAATAAAACAAATATTTGTTTGTTTGTTTTGTGCCACACCAGCAGTGCTCAGGGGTTATTCCTGGTTCCACACCCACGATTTACTTCTGGCAGGCTCGGGGAACAATATGGGAAGCTGGGGATTGAATCTGGGTCAATTGTGTACAAAGCAAATGTCCTCTCTGATATACTATTGTTCCTGCCTAAAATAAATAAATCTAAACTCCAAACAAAACAAAACAATAAACAAAACAAACAGGGCTCGGAGAGCTAGCACAGCGGCGTTTGCCTTGCAAGCAGCCGATCCAGGACCAAAGGTGGTTGGTTCTAATCCCGGTATCCCATATGGTCCCCTGTGCCTGCCAGGACCTATTTCTGAGCAGACAGCCAGGAGTAACCCCTGAGCACCGCCGGGTGTGGCCCAAAAACAAAAAACAAAACAAAACAAAACAAAAAATCTAAACTCTAGTGGTTTACAGCAATATGCAATTGGCTTGTTCATACTTTACCCTAGTCTGGGCTGACCTAGGCTCTGGGGTCCAGACTTGGCCTGCCTAGATAATAGATAATATATCATGGATGACCATTCTGCTCTCTTCACCTATCTTGGGTCACTTCTGGAAGTTCAGGTTTAGGTTCCTCAAAAATACCTGTAAGAAGCTTTAGGGCATTAGGAAAATGCTTCTCTATTGCAGTTTCTGCTGAGGGAGTTCATCAGGGTGGGTGGTACTCCCTAAGGTATGGCTGATAGGAGTGGTCTGCAGAAGGGCTGTGTGGGTTGCAGCCCATGAGTGAATCTATCACCTGGGTAGGTGGGTGAGAGGGAGGCAGGGTGGTTGGTTATAGGAGAGAATGGGCCAGGTCACAGATCTGGTATTCAGTGAGAGTTGAATGGCTTGTGGCAGGGGATCTGTATTTGCCTTCGACAGGGATACCCAGTATATCACACAGCATTTTCTCAGCAGTTTCTCAGCAGTTCTTAACGCACTTGTGCTCAGCCAGTGTTTTTGAGCTGCTCCTGGTGATGCTTAGGGGTTAATTCTGGCTCTGCACTCAGGAATCACTCCTGTTGAGACTTGGGTGACCATAGGATGCCTGGGATCAAACTAGGTTGGCCCAAGCAAAGCAAGCATTCTCTCTGCTGTATTGTCACACCAGCTCCAGGCTAATGTTCTTCTTTCAGATGCTACTGTGGGAAGGTCAAAATAAATGTCCTTAAATCACCTATTGTCTCTCTGAATGGTCCATGGGCTTTTCCTCTTTGTGTTACTTTCTGAAGTGGCCAATTTCTTTGTCAACCATCCACACTTCTGTTGTTCACTTCCTACTTCTCAGAGTCAGAATGTTTTTTTGTGGTGGCAATTCTGATTCTCGGGCCCATTTACTCTGTGATCTCTTCTCTGCATTTTGAGTGGCCCTAATCTGGGAACAGAGCAGGTCTCCCTGCCCAGGTGAGAGTTTTTCAACAGAGGGATGGATGCAAGTTCCCAACCTTCAAAACATGTGGATGAACACGTTAACAACTGTGTTCTGAATCTCAACCTTTAGTTCTAAAACTAATAGCTCCCGGGGCCAGACTGCCAGGTGTGACCCATACCCCCCCCCAAAAAAAAAACCTTAATAGCTCCTGGTCCCCAGTATGGTTGCTTCTGAAGACAAAGAAAGCTTCAGGACTGTCCCTGTTTTCTTTTGCTGGTTCTATGAGCTAGCATAGAACTCTGCATAGACTCATGCTCTGTTTGGCTGTGGCATGTTTTCTCCCAGTCAGGTCCCTATTTTTCCCGGTCTGTGGGGGGCTAAATTAGAGCATCTCCTCCATTATAGCCACTTTTGTTAGGGGGCAATGTTAGGCATTGAACCCAAGGTGGTGGGGGCTTGGGGCTTGACTTGTGGTGTTTCACTATGTGGTGCTGGAGATCAAACTGACTGTGTGCAAGGCAAACTCCATAGTCTTTCTGGCTCCAGATTCTATTTTTTTTTCCTATTCTTTTCGTTTTGTTTTTGTGTTTGAGTCACTTCCGGTGGCACTCAGGGGTTACTCCTGGCTCTGTGCTCAGAAATCGCTCCTGGCAGGCTCAGGGACCAGATGGGACTCCGGGATTCGAACCACCATCCATCCTGGGTCAGCTGCATGCAAAGCGAATGCCCTTTTTATTATTCTTATTTATTTCAACCACATTCGGTGATGTTTAAGGCTTACTCCTGGTTCTTCACCCAGGAATCACTCCTGGTGGTAATTAATTTCTTCCCTGAATTACGAAGGGGACCATTTGGGATGCTGGGGATCAAACCAGGGGTGGCTGCATACAAGGCAAATATCCTACACTCTGTACTATGACTCAGGGGCTCCCGGATTTTAATTTTGACTTGAATTTTATCCTTATAAAATGTTCCTTCTGGGGCCAGAGCGAGAGCACAGCGGGTAGAACGTTTGCTTTGCACGAGGCCAACCTAGTTTTGAGCCTCAGCATCCCATATAGTACCCCAAGCCTGTCAGGAGTGATTTCTAAGCACGGAATGCCCTCGGAGCGCCAAACCAAAACAACAAAAACCAAATAAGATATTTCTTCGGTGTCTTGTTTCTGTTCTGGGGCCACAACCAAGGAATTGGAGGGGGTGGTGGGGACCACCATAGGTAAGGGACTGAATCCAGGGTTCCTTCAGGCATGCAAAAAAAGTATGTGCTCCAATTCTCTAATCCATTTGCAAGTCCACAAGCTTAAAAATAATGGGGGAGCGGGGGTTCAACACCCGCACACAGTGCAATTAATTGTTCTCCTTAACTCACTTCTACTACAGGACTGAGTGTTGCTGCTGCCCTGAGTGCTGTTTGAAACTTTTATGTACCTTCTAGTCTTTGACTAAGTTCCCAGGCCTTTGACTTGAGAGCAGCCTGAGAAATTTGGTCTGCAATCAAAAAGGAACGAAGCCGCTGGAGGTTCCCCGCAGCTGTCTGGCCAACTCCACGGTGGGGAAAAGTGGGGGTCCGGTTCCAATCCTTAGTCCGACGAGCGCAAGAGTGGGCGGTTTGTTCCGGGCCTCGGGCACACCCTGCTCTTCTCTCGGTCACTTTCTCGGGTTCCATTCCGGCTCGAGGCTCTCTCCCGGGACATTCCAACCCGCCCACGGGAAGGCGGCGCGCGCATGTACCCCGAGGGTCGGGATGCGGGGCGGCTGGAACCAGGGACTGCCCACCACTCCGGGGTGACCCGTGCATCCGGAGAGAGGACAACGGAGGGGTCGGGGCAAGGTCCCCAATAGTTGCTGGGACCCCAACAGCCCCAAGAGGCACTGGGGAAACTCGGGGCGCGCTCGGGCAAGGAGCCAGCGGCCTCTTCGCCTGCCCAAATAAGGGCACAGGCGCCCTACCGTCCCGCGTGGACACAGCCCTGCAAGACGGGCGTCCCCGCAACCCTAGGGAGGCCACGCCCGGCCCGCGATCGGCCCCCGACCCGTGGAGCCCCGGGTCCCGGGAGACGCCCAGGAATGCGCAGCCCGGCCAGGCGGCGCGCGCCACTCGAGTGGGTGTTGGGGTCCCCGTTCCCTTGTGGCCAAGCCCGGCCTGGCCAGCCGCGGGAAGGAGGCGGAGATAGAGGCGGGGTGAGTGAGCTCTGCGGGTCCAGCCTCCTGCTGGCCGCCTCCCTCCTTGGCCCGCCCGAGCCCGCCCCGAGTGGGACTTCGCTCCAACTTTGTGCATGGGACAGTCCGGGCCGCGCTCGTCTGCTGCTGCTGCTGCTCCCGCCCGGACGCCGGCATCGGCCCCGGCCCGGGGGAATGTGAGACCTGCGTCAAGCCCTCGGCAGTAGCCAGACACCCACCTACCCACCCACCCGGTTGGGAGTCGCCACAGCCAGCCGGGCCCGGGTCTACCGCGCCCCAGCGAGCGCTCTCCGGGCCCCACTGCGCGTCCCGACGGGAGGCGGCCGCCAAGTTCTCCAAGTAGGCTTCGCCGCGTGGAGTGGACGTCCAGGTAGCTGGGGGGGCCGCCGGAGTCTCCCCCCTGACCGATCCTTCCTTCTCCGGGCCCCTCGCAGGCGCGCCCCGGGAAGTGCAAAGGGGTCGGGTGGGAACTTGGCACGGGCTCCGGCCGGCCGGCCGGGGAAGTCGCGCCCGGCCCTTTGCCAACACCCTGCGCCCCTTCTCCCTCCTTCTCCTTCCTCCAGCTCCTGCTCCTCCTCCTCCTCGGCCTCTCCTTCTTTTCCTTTCCTTTCCTTTCCTTTTTCCTCTCCTCCGCCGCTTCTGGAAAGTTGCATAATTCTCTAGGCCAGGAGGGCCTCCCCATCCGGCGCGTTCTGCTGGACACGGGCTAGCCGCTCTCTTCTCTGCTTTGCTCTGCTCTGCTTTGCTTTGCTCGCCCTTTCCTCCTTCCCGCCTCGCTCGAACCCAAGGCCGATTGCCCGCCCTTCCTTTTCTTTCTATCCCCCCCTCCTATTAGCAGAAGATGAATCCGGCCCCGGTGCCTCCCCCGCTGCCGCCGCCCGGCCAGCAAGTGATCCACGTCACGCAGGACCTGGACACGGACCTGGAGGCGCTCTTCAACTCCGTCATGAACCCCAAGCCCAGCTCGTGGCGCAAGAAGATCCTGCCCGAGTCCTTCTTCCAGGAGCCCGACTCGGGCTCACACTCGCGCCAGTCCAGCACCGATTCGTCGGGCGGCGCCCCGGGCCCGCGGCTGCCCGGCGGTGGCGGTGTCGGTGTCGGTGTCGGCGGGGCGCAGCATGTCCGCTCGCACTCGTCCCCCGCGTCCCTGCTGGGCACCGGAGCGGGCGCGGCGGGCAGCCCGGCGCAGCAACACGCGCACCTCCGCCAGCAATCCTACGACGTGACGGACGAGCTGCCGTTGCCCCCCGGCTGGGAGATGACCTTCACGGCCACCGGGCAGAGATACTTCCTCAAGTAAGTCTCGGGGTGCACCGGGTGGCAAGGGGGCCCCAGGGCTCCAAGGCCCAGAGCGCGAGCTCTTGGGTGTGCGCGTGGGTGGAGAGGTGTCGTGTCGCCGGACGCGGGATCTGGAAGGAAGGTCGTCCTCTAGATGTTGGCATGGCAGGGGAAGAGTCTACTCTAGAGTACTTTTATTTTTCTTCCCCAGGAGGACACTTTTGGGGGCTGGGAAAGTTTGGGGGCTGTTGTCTGGGGTGCTGGGGAAAGACCGAAGTTAGTTGAGAAGTGTGGCCGGCATGCACACTCGCCATGTCCAAGTCCCCACACCCACTCTAAAGTGTCTCTGTAAAGCAGTGCTTCTCAATTGTTTTCTGTCATGACCCCCCCCCCAGGAAGAAGAAAACAATTTTGCGCCCTCCCCGCGCGACTGTAAATAGTATCTTTATTTAAAAAAAACTTTAACCTGCAAAACAAAAATATATAAAAAATTGGAGCTGATTTTTTAATCAGAGATGATGTCTGGATTCATGGCTCCAGTGAGCACGTTTTGCAAGGCATAGCTTTTCGAAGCGGGGGGGGGGGGTTTGAAGTAGGACACAACAACTCTTAGCTCCAGAGACATAGAGAGACATAAACACGGTGCTTAGCTTATTAGGACAATGTTTGCCGAGGTCAAACGCGCCCCCCTTTACGGAGGGGGGCGTGCCCCACTATTTGAGAAGCACTGCTGTAAAGTGACAGCAAGAGGTGGACAAGTTCTGAGACTTGGAGGACCTGAGGGATCCCGGGAAAGGCTGGGAAGCACAGTGTAAAAGGGGTGCCTGCCTTGTTGGTTTATGCATCCAATCTGGTGACGTAATGAGCACAGAGTCAGTGATGTAATCAGCTGCTGCGTGCTGAGGAGTGTGGGCCAGGCACATCAATGGTGTGGAAATGGGGTCAAGAGTTTTATTATGTCATACTCGGTAGCCTAAAATATCATCAGATCAGGGGGGGGGGTTGTTGTTGTGCCAGGGCTCAAACTCAGGGACTCACTCATATTAGGTAAATGCTTCATCCTTGGCCCCTTACATTTGATCAAACACAGCATAGACTGTGTAAAGCAAGTGCCTTCCCCTCTGTACTATCTCTGTGGTTCCATATCACCTTTTGGGTCACTTATTTACTGCATTGGCTTGAAAATCAGGGCCCCTCAGGAACAACTTATAAGAAGTTATTTAGAATTACTTTTAAAGGGACTGGAGTGATAGCACAGCGCTTGGGCTTTTGCCTTGCACGATGCCCGACCCGGGATGAACTCGAGTTCGATATCCGGCACCCCATATGGTCCCCCGAGTCTGCCAAGAGCGATTTCTGAGTGCAGAACCATGAATAACCCCTAAAAGTCGCCAGGTGTGGCCCCAACACCAAAAGAAAATAAAATAATTTGTTTCAAAGCTTTTGGTGAAAGAGCTTTCAAAGTAATTGGGATAAGCTTTATTTAAAAGTTCTATTAAGGGGCCAGGCAGTGGCGCTGGAGGTAAGGTGCCTGCCTTGCCTGCGCTAGCCTAGGACGGACCGCGGTTCGATCCCCCGGCGTCCCATATGGTCCCCTAAGAAGCCAGGAGCAACTTCTGAGCACATAGCCAGGAGTAACCCCTGAGCGTCACAGGGTGTGGCCCAAAAACCAAAAAATAAATAAATAAATAAAAGTTCTATTAAGAGGTGAGAAGATTGCTGTGCCATTGCTTTGCATGAAGGAAGCCCAGGTTCATCTCTGGCACCCTGTGGTCCCCTGAGTACAACATGAGTGTGGTACAAAATAGAATCAAAAGCAAACTGTGTTAAACTGTTATATACCAATGGTAAAATCCAATCAAACCTTGCTCTGGGAAACCCTTCTACACAGGCCAAGTGGTGGGGATGTCATTTTTGACTTGTGCTGGACCAATGCTCCCCTTTCATCCCAAGATGTTGACATCAGGTGTAGGAAGGGCTCTTTTGCTTCCGTGTTGGTACCACATTGAGATGCTCTAGTCTGGAAATGGATCTTCTGTTTGTTTGTTTGTTTGTTTGGGCCACACTGTTTGACGCTCAGGGATTAAGTGCTTGCAAGGCAGGTAGATGTTTTACTTCTAGCGCCACCTCTGGTCCATGGAAATGGATCTTTTCCACATCTGCTCTAGACTTGGTTAGTGAATAATAGTTGAGATCAGTGTTTTGATTTCCTTCCTTCCTTCCTTCCTTCCTTCCTTCCTTCCTTCCTTCCTTCCTTCCTTCCTTCCTTCCTTCCTTCCTTCCTTCCTTCCTTCCTTCCTTCGTTTTCTTTTTTTTTCTTTCTTTACTTTTCTTATGGTTGCTGGGGATAAAATCTGGGTTGACTGTTTACAAGGCAAAAGTGTCTTATCCACTATGCCATTATACCGGCCCTTAGTATTTTGATTTCTGAATGGTTGGCAAAATTTAGGTATGGGATGTATCCAAGGTCACATTTTTTTTCTAAAAGGTGATTTTTATCTGAAAGGATATTAGTTATTTTTTTTGGGGGGGGTCACACCTGGTGGCACTTAGAAGTTACTCCTAGCTCTGCGCTCAGAAGTTGCTCCTGGCAGGCTCAGGGGACCATATGGAATGCTGGGATTGAACCGGGGTCCATCCTGTGTTGGCCACATGCAAGGAAAATGCCTTACCACTGTGCTGTCACTCTGCCCCTGACATTAGTTTCTAAGATACACCAATGGTCAAATTGCATTGTTTATTCAGGTGAGGGGCTGGAGTGGTTGGAATCCCGGCATCCCATATGGTCCTCTGAGCCTGCCAGGAGTGATTTCTGAGCATAGAGCCAGGAGTAACCCGTGAGCACTGCCGGGTGTGAACCCCCCCCCCAAAAAAAAAGTTTATTAAGGTGAATGCAGGACTTTTTTTTAAGTTGTTGGGATATCAACTCAAGGCCTCACACATGTTTATGGCTACATCCCCAGACTTAAATATAGTTTAGAATATGATATTATCATAGAAATATACTTAGAAGGGTTGGGAATTTAGCTCAGTGGTAGAACACCTGGTTTGATCCCTGTACCTGGAATAAAAAGATGTAGTAATAAACATAAACAGAAAAAGAATCATTAAGTTTGTGATAATTTAGAAGAGAGGGAGTAATCCTTTGATCCCTAATAATTAAAACTTTTGGTGGTAGGAGTGGCAGGAACGGAATCCAGGACCTTTTACAAACATGGCAGGTACCACTGAACTACATCAGCCCCTCTAAGCTTTCCTGTCTATTTTTTGGATCACATCCAAAGTAGTCAGGGACTACTCCTGACTTAATGCTTGGTGGTCACTCCTGGCAATGTTGGAGGGTTATGTGTATTGAGATCGATCCACATGTTTGATCTATCTCTGCAGTCCTAGTGATTCTTTTTTGTTTTTGTTTTCGGGTCACACCCGGCAGCGCTCTAAGCTCAGAAATCACTCCTGGCAGGCTCGGGGGACCATATGGGATGCGGGATTCAAACCGTTGACCTTCTGCATGCAAGGCAAATGCCTTACCTCCATGCTAGCTCTCCGGCCCCGTCTCAGTGATTCTTAAAACTGTTTATGAAGACACACATATGTGACATATGATCAGACTGGCTATGGTTATTAAAACTATGAAACTGGAGCTGGGCTTGGCTAATATGTAAGGAAGGATCAGGAAAGAATATCTCCTTCCCCCCATGAAAACAAAACAAAAAATTTCTTTCATACACATGTTTTGAATGATTGGGGTGGCTCAGAACTCTGCCAAAGAAACAATGGAAGCAGAAATGAAGTCTGCCTGGATTTTAGAGAAAGTGGATGATCTTTCTCTGCCCATCCCCCCCCCCAAACACAACCACTCCCTAACCCAAAGCTTCTTCATTTCACTTGGGCTGGCCAGAGATGCCAACAGCTGAACACATACATGGGAATTATTACGCTAGCCTGAGCAGAGATTAGCCCTGGAACCCTTTTGGCCCTGTGGTGAAGGGAATTTAAGAAATTAAGTCATTGCAGTTATTGTCTAGCAGGATAAGACATTTGCCAAGTTTCTGAGTTTCTTTTGGAGCTTTGTGTAAAGTTGGAATAAGGTCATCTTCATTGGTCACACTTGGTCACATGACCTCAAAAGGCAACAGATTTTGGTACATTAAGTAAAGCTTGAAAAAAAAGAAGCAGGGGCCGGAGAGATAGCATGGAGGTAAGGCGTTTGCCTTTCATGCAGGAGGTCATCGGTTCGAATCCCGGCATCCCATATGGTCCCCCGTGCCTGCCAGGAGCAATTTCTGAGCCTGGAGCCAGGAATAACCCCTGAGCACTGCCGGGTGTGACCCAAAAACCACAAAAAAAAAAAAAAAAAAAAAAAAAAAAGAAGCTTACTAACCCTGAATTCATTTCCATTAGATGTACCCATTTCTTTGCACTTTTTATCTGCAAAGCCAGCTAACCACAGAATCCAAATATCATTTTTTTGGGGATGGTGTTGGTTCGACCCATACCCAGTGGTATTCCAGGTTTACTCATGGTTCTGTGTTCAAGAATTACTCCTGGAGGCATTCAGGGGATTTTGTGGTATCAGGGATCAAACTGGGTTGGTCACATGCAAGGCAAGTACTGTAAATCCCTGTATTATCTTTCACCCCCAGGATCCTCCCCTCTTTTTTTGGGCCATAACCTTATTTATGTTGATGGCTTACCTATCCTGGCTCTGCTCAGGAATCACTTCTGGCTGGCTTGGGATACCATATGGAGGGTTTGGGGGACAATTTGGGGATTGATCTGGGTCAACTACATGCACTGAAAGTGCCTTCCGACCGTACTCTCTTTCCACAGCTCCAGAATCCCCTTCTTGATTCTGGGTCAAGGGCTTTGTGAACTAGAAACGCCAGCCTGTTAGGACTGACATGGAGGTAGTTTCCTTTTGGCAGTAAAGGGTGACATTCAGTCACCTGGTGATTTCACAGTGAACCCTTGGACAGTTCTCTCCTGGTGGTCATTTACTCAGGATTCATTTTCTCTTGTCCCCACGGCCACTTTTATCCCCTGTGATCACTTCCGGAGCTGAACAATAAACTTGGTGGGAAACACGAGCCCTGCTGGCTAAGCTTGCAGAAGCTCTTGCCATGTTCTCAGGTGAAGCTGTTTGGAGATCAGTGATGTCATCTCAGGCTGGTACCTTGGGAAGGACACATTACCTGAGCCCTGGCCCCTTTCCTGTGGGCATGCATTCCTTTTGGGCCCCAGGAGCTGCAGAGAGGATCAGGTGTTGAAGCACACAGCTTGGGCTGTCTGGGCCTGGGACTTCCTGTTCCCCGCTCACCTGCAAAGCTCATAAATGTGACGACTGGTCGTGGAGGTGTGGCACAGCCTGCTCTGTGGCTCTCTGGCTCTGAGCACAGATCACATTAACATTAAAAATACCTGGTTATGGGGGCCGGAGATAGCAGGGAGGTAAGGCGTTTGCCTTGTATTCAGAAGGTCGGTGGTTCGAATCCCAGCGTCCCATATGGTCCCCTGAGCCTCCCAGGAGCGATTTTTGAGCATAGAGCCAGGAGTAACCCCTGAGCACTCCCTGGTGTGACCTAAAACCAAACTAAAACAAAACAAAAAATCCTGTTTATAAATGAAACAGGTGGTTAGTTGTATGGTGCCCACAAAAGAATTATCCAGAAGAAAATGACTGAGCTTTAATAGAATTGTTTTTTTTTTTTTGGGGGGGGGGTGTCACACCTGGTGTAACTCAGGGGTTACCCCTGGCTCTGCACTCAGAAATCGCTCCTGGCTCAGGGGACCATATGGCATGCTAGGGACTGAACCAGGATCTGTCAGGGTTAGCTACATGCAAGGCAAACGCCCTACTGCTGTGCTACCACCCCAGCCCAGAATTGTTCATATTAATTGATTTTTTTTTTTTTTTTTACTGTTTTAGGGCCACATCCAGTTGATTGTAAGGGCTTACTCTTTTTTTTTGGGGGGGGGGCACACCCTGACGCTCAGGTGTTACTCCTGGCTATGCGCTCAGAAGTTGCTCCTGGTTTGGGGGACCATATGGGACGCCTGGGGGATCGAACCATGGTTTGTCCAAGGCTAGCGCAGGCAAGGCAGGCACCTTACCTCTAGTGCCACTGCCCGGCCCTAGGGCTTACTCTTGACTGTGCTCTGGAGTTGCTCCTGGTGGTGCTTGGGAAAGCATAGGTGATGCTGATGGTTGAAACTGGGTCTCCTGCATGCAAAGCATTTGCTTTACTTTTAGTTTGTCTCTCTGGCCCCTTTACAGACATTCTTTTTATGTTTTTGTTTTTGATTTACTCCTAATGGTTCTCAGGACTTGCACCTGGCTTTGTGCTCAGGGATCACTTCTGGTATTATTTGGGATCATAAAGGGTGCCAGGGGTTGCATCCAGGTTGACTGAGTGCATGGCAAGCACTCTACCCATTGTACTATGGGTCTGGCTTCTCTACACACGTTTTAAGATTTAATTGAATAGCAATTATTTATTTATTTATTTATTTATTTATTTATTTATTTATTTATTTATCTATTTATTGTGCTAACAGGCATAAAACTCAGAACTATCCACATGCAAACAGGTGTCATATAATCGATCCAGAATTGCACTTTAGCGCTGGGAAGGTGGCGCTAGAGGTAAGGTGTCTCTGCCTTGCAAGTGCAAATTAAGACAGACCGAGGTTAGATACCCCGGTGTCTCATATGGTCCCCCCAAGCCAGGGACGATTTCTGAGTGCATAGCCAGGAGTAACCCCTGAGAGTCAAATGGGTGTGGCCCAAAAACAAAAACAAAAACAATTTATTTTTGGGTGGTCAGAGCAATAGCACAATGGGTAGAGTATTTGCCTTGTACGTGGCCAACCCAGATTTGATCCTCTGTATACCATATTGTCCCTAGAGCCTGCCTGGAGTAATTTCTGAGTGCAGAGCCAGAGTAACCCCTGAGTTGCTGTTTGTGGCCAAGTAACCATCCCCTTAATTTTGGAAAAAAAAATGTATTCAGGTATTGTGATTTATAATACTATTAATAATAGTGTTCTAGGCATGCAAAGTTCTTACACTGCATCTGTGATCAGAGTGTTAACATCCTTTTACCATTGTATTTTCTTGTTTGTTTTTCAGCCACACTGTTGGTACTTGGTAACCAAACTTGGAACTGGGGATTGGAATTGTGATTAGCTACATACAAAGCAAGCACCTTACTGTACTGTACTACCTTACTGTACTACCTTTCTGGCCCCCTTACTTTGTCTCCATGTATGAGACTGATCATGTGACATCTGTCCTTTTCCCTTTGACCAAATTTGCTCCATGAGCTACTCTGCAGTTCTTTTAAAACAATTTTTTTTTTCTTTTTTGGTTTTTGGGCCATACCTGGCAGTGCTCAGGGGTTATTCCTGGCTCTGCACTCATCACTACTGGTGATGTTTGGGGAACTATATGTGATTCCATATGAGATTGAGTCTGAGACGGCTGCATGCAAGGCAAGCATCTTAACCCTTAACACTGTACCCTCTCTCTGGCCTGACCCTCTCCAGTTCTATTCATGTCTTATAAAACTACAGAATTTCTTTCTATTATTGCACTAAGTAGTATCCCATTATTGTTCTTTTTGGGGGGCAGGCCACACCCAGTGCTATACAGGGCTTACTCCTGGCACTGTGCTCAGGGATCACTCCTGGCAGGATTTGGGGAACCTACAGGATGCTGAGAGTTAACTTGGATGGGATGTATTCAAGGCAAGTGCCCATTGTATCTTCTCTCTGATCCCAGTTTTTTAAGTGTGAATAACACACTTAAGAAAAAATGTTTTATGGGGCTGGAGAGATAGCACAGCGGTAAGGCATTTGCCTTAGGCACAGAAGGACGGTGGTTCAAATTCCGGCATCCCATATGGTCCCCCAGCCTGCCAGGAGTGATTTCTGAGCATGGAGCCAGGAGTAACCCCTGAGCACTGCCGGGTGTGAAACCCCCCCCCAAAAAAAAGGTAAAAAAATGTTTAAAATTATTTTTGCCCGGGGCCCGGAGAGATAGCACAGCGGCGTTTGCCTTGCAAGCAGCCGATCCAGCACCAAAGGTGGTTGGTGCAAATCCTGGTGTCCCATATGGTCCCCCGTGCCTGCCAGGAGCTATTTCTGAGCAGACAGCCAGGAGTAACCCCTGAGCACCACTGGGTGTGGCCCCCCAAAAAACAAAATTTTTTTTTGCCCAAATGATATATTTATGCATTTAGAAGACCCAAAAGAGAACTTTAGTATTTTAAAAATCAAAACCGAGGCTGGCGAGATGGCGCTAGAGGTAAGGTGTCTGCCTTGCAAGCGCTAGCCAAGGAAGGACCGAGGTTCGATCCCCCGGCGTCCCATATGGTCCCCCCCCCAAGCCAGGGGCGATTTCTGAGCACTTAGCCAGGAGTAACCTCTGAGCATCAAAGGGGTGTGGCCCGAAAAAAAAATCAAAACCAACAAACCAACAAATAATGTTTTACTCTATCTTGGAGGTTCTCAGAGAAAACTTTTTTTTTTTTCACCAGGCTCAGTTGTGCTCAGGATTTACTCCTGCCTCTGCATTCAGGGATCACTCCAGGTGGAACTTGGGGCACCATATGGAATACTGGGGATCGAACTTTCCTACCTGCTCCAGCCTCTTACACCTTTTAATTTTGGAGGTGGGCACACCTGGTGATGCTCAAAGCTTACTCCTGGCTCTGTGCTCAGAGGTTACTCCTGGAGGTTCTGGGGCTACTACATGTGATGTTAGAGATCCATCCAGTTTGGTCACATACAAGGCACTTGCCTTACCATTGTATTATCACTCCTGCCCTCCAAATGCCTTTTATTATATTTATATAGCTATTCCTCAGGTTCAGATAAGTTTATGGTTCTGATAATCCCAGATAAAACCATCATAAGTGGAGAATGTCCTAAGTGGAAAACACATTTATGCCATATAACTAATCTACCCAATAGAATAGCTCCACCTCTTTCATTTTATTTATGTATTTATTTATTTAGATTTTTGGCCACATACAGCAGGACTCAGGTCTTAATCCTGGCTCTGCATTTAGGAATCATTCTCGGCTAGCTGTGGGGACCGTACAGGTTGCTGTGTGCAAGGCAAACACCCTACCTGCTGTATTATTACTCTGACCCCATCACCCTCATGTTCATAGCACTTAAATTAGTCTACATTAGGTCAAATTCAGTCTGATCTGTCTAATGGTCAATCAATCAATCTGACTAAGTGTATTTCCTACTAAAGTATTGACGATCCCAGACACAGACCGGCATTTGGTAGATTAGATAGAATTTGAGAACACAAAACATGCCATCAAGCACTGACAACAGGGCCAGCTAGAGTGCTACTTGGTTGTTTTTTTATTTTGTTTTGTTTTGGGGTTTTTTTTTTTTTTTGTTTTTTTTTGTTTTGGCTTTTGGTTTTTGGGCCATACTTGCTGATTCTCAGGAGTTACTCCTGGCTCTAAACTCAGAAATTGCTCTTGGCAGACTCAGGGGACCATATGGGACACTAGGGATTGAAACATGGTCCATCCTGAGTCAGTCGCGTGCAAGGCAAAGGCCCTACCCCTTAGCTATCGCTCTGGCCTAGAGTATTACTTGTTTATTCCCGTATCTGCCAACTGATCATACTTCAGTGCTCTCCAGTGTCACATTGCACTTGCCTGGGAAATGATCAGAATATAAAATGAAAAACAATAAAACAAAACTAAACCAAATCTTTGGCTCATAGAGTACAGTGAGTAGTGCACTTGTCTTGCATGCCACCAACCCAGGTTTGATCCCCAGCATTTCATATGGTCCTCAATACTGCCAAGAATGATCCTTGAATATCACAGAGCCAGGAATAAGCCCTGATGCCCTACCACCACCAAAAAACAACAAAACAGAGTTCACTATATGAAGGCAGAGTTTCTACAGGTTTGCTTTTGAGCCCTTTAAGTTAAAAAAAATTACAAGTTATTGGGACTGGGGATATAGTACAAGGGTTAAGGTGCTTGCTTTGAATAAGACTTTTTTTTTGTTTTTGTTTTTGAGTCACATCTGGCAGCGCTCAGGGGTTACTCCTGGCTCTACACTCAGAAATTGCTCCAGGCAGGCTCAGGGGACCATATGGGATGCCGGGATTCGAACCACCATCATTCTGCATGAAAGGCAAACACTCTTTATCTCCATGCTATCTCTGGCCCCTGCATAAGACTTTTAAGTGTCCCTTGTGCACTGCTAGGAGTGTGCCTCCTGAGCATAGAACCATGTGTGACCTCCTGATCACTTCCAGGTGAGACTTCTCCATGAAAGCAAACAAAAACTACAAAATTGTAAATCAAAGTTTAAGTCAGGGTTTGTATATTATTTGCCTTTATTATGTTCTAACATTTGCCTTTATAAATGTTCCAACGTTTTTTAGATGTTTCATCTTATCAGATACACTGTTTGATCGCATTGCTGCCATTTAGTTGGCCTGGTGTTGTATTAATTGTTAAATATAAAATCCAAGTAGACTTTCTCTACTTGGACTGGTGTCTGCAGCCCCTTCTGTCAGTGGGTTTGTAGGTGGCAGGGTAACGGTGGAGAAATCATTTCACAGGCAGTCAGTTGAAGCTTCAGGAGATATCCAGCTTTATTACAAGGCCCTCATAGCCATGTGCATTTCCTGAACGTGGCTTTTTTTTGGGGGGTGGTCACACCCAGCAGCGCTCAGGGGATACTCCTGGCTCAAAAATTGCTCCTGGCAGACTCAGGGGACCATATGGGGTGCCAGGAATTGAACCACCGTCCTTCTGTATTTAAGGCAAATGCCCTACCATTGTGCTATCTCTCTGGTCACTTCTGACATGGCTTTTAAGCTAAGCAGCCTCTTTGCTGCTCCTCTGCATTCATCCTGGCTGCCTATACCCTAGCCCTCCTACCCCACCCCCTCACCCCAGTTTCTCTATTATCCTCTATCCCAAACAATAGCCCCTCCCAAAATGGGTGGGCTGACCATCCAGGTGTGATTAGCATATGGAATTGGGAGGGGGGTAACACCCTGGAACTTCTCTCCATTTCTCTCCTCTGAGCCTTCTTCCCATGTTTTATTCTTTTTTGGTATTTTTTATTTTATTTATTATTATTATTTGGGTTTATGGGCCACATCCGGTGGCACTCAGGGGTTCCATCTGGCTCTGTGCTCAGAAATTACCCCTGGCAGGCTTGGGGGATCATATGGGATGCTGGGGATCAAACCCATGTTAGTTGAATGCAAGGCAAACGCTCTACTCATTGCTATTGCTCTGTCTCCTTGAGTAACTTCTTAAGAAATGTGTGTGAAAGGTTAAGTTTTCCAAATCCTTCTCAACTTGCATTTATTTGCAAAGATCCTGCTAGATTATCATCTGCCCCAAGAAAGCATATTTAAAGAGTTGGTACACAGTAGACTTTTGGTACAAGTTGGCTTGTCCCCTTTTCACCTCTCCTTCAACCACATTCATGTTGTCTTCATGGCAAGAATCCATTGGCAGAAGCCTAAACCTAGGAAAAGCTGATTTCAACTCTTGATTGCAGCTCTGGCTCTAAATGACAAATTCTAAACTCAAATTCTAAAAGGCACTTCTTAAAATAAAGTCTGAGAATCATTCTTCCCCTTTAAAAAAGCCTAAATAAAAGCATCATCTTGGCTGTCCTTGGGTTTCAGGTTTATGGGTCAGTTGTTAAAACCCTTTTTTGGTTTTGGTTTTTGAACCACTCCTGGCTCTGTACTCAGGAACCACTCCTGGTGGGTTTGAGGGACTATATGGGATGCTGGGGATACAAAGCAAGTACCCTACCTATGCTGTACTATCTCTGGCCCCGAACCCCTTTTTTGAATCTTATGTTTTTATTGATATTTTGGGTTATACCTGGAGTTGCTCAGGTACTACTTTTGGCTCTGTGCTCAAGAGTGACACTATTGGTGTTCAGGGAACAACAAAGTTGGTTGGGCCCGGAGAGATAGCACAGCGGCGTTTGCCTTGCAAGCAGCCGATCCAGGACCTAAGGTGGTTGGTTCGAATCCCGGTGTCCCATATGGTCCCCCGTGCCTGCCAGGAGCTATTTCTGAGCAGACAGCCAGGAGTAACCCCTGAGCGCTGCCGGGTGTGGCCCAAAAACCAAAAACAAAAAACAAAAAAAAAAACAAAGTTGGTTGTTCTAGGGATTGAACTGGGATTGACCCATGCAGGGTAAATGCCTTAACTTCCTGAATAATCTCTCCAGTTTCTGAACTTCCTTCTTCCTCCCTCCCTCCCTTCCTCCCTCCCTCCTTCCTCCTTCTTCCTCCCTCCCTCCCTCCCTCCCTCCCTCCCTCCCTCCCTCCCTTCCTTCCTTCCTTCCTTCCTTCCTTCCTTCCTTCCTTCCTTCCTTCCTTCCTTCCTTCCTTCCTTCCTTCCTTCCTTCCTTCCTTCCTTCCTTCCTTCCTTCCTTCCTGTTTATGGGCCATACCCAGTAATGCTCAGGGATTACTCCTGGCTCTGCACTTAGGAATTACTCCTGGTGCTGCTCAGGGGACCATTTGGATACCAGGGTATGAACCCAGGTCAATTGCATACAAGGCAAGCACCCAACCAACTGTATTATTGCTCTGACCCCTAAATCTTTCTCTTTCTGTCTTTTTGTTTTGGCTGTGCTCGGTACTCCTGGCTCTATCCTTAGGGTTCACTCCTGATGGTGCTCAGGGGACCATATGTGGGGTCAGGGATCAAACCAGGTGGGTTGCATTGCAAAGTAAAAAAAAACTCTACCCACCATACCATGATTCCATCCTCCTGAACTCCCTTCTTAATATGGGGGAAGCTGGCTTATGATTATGAGCAGGGCTGATTTAGGGGCTCAGCAAGGGAGGCTGGAGTGGGAGAGAGGGCTGAAGAGGAGGAGGGAAGGTAATTGATGCTGTCTGATCACATATTTCAAGCCACAAGCTGAGTCAGTGTTGCCCAGAGAGACGGCCCAGAAATCATTCATATGAAGGTAATTTTATCACTTTGGGTAAGATCATGATCATGTTAACCCTTGTAGTGACCTCGAGAACTGTTTGTTATCTTGTATCACCATTGAGGAAACTGAGGCTCAGAGAGATTAATCAAAAGGCCAAGGGTCACATCATAGATGAGTGGCAGAGATGGGATTTGAATTGGACAATTCTCCAAGCTGGGCCCCCGCCCCTGGACCTGGCTGGCTCATGCCAATGACAGGCCCATAATGAGGTCCTGTAATGAGGTATCCTTGGTGATGAGATAACTACCAAGCAGTAGATGAGGCACTAGATTGGCTTCTGAAATCAGGCTGTGTCCAATTAAGATCTTAGTATTTGATAGAGGATGAAACAAAATCCACCAAACAAAGTGAGAGCAGGAGGTCTACAGGTTGTGTCTATTTTTGTTTCTTTGCATGAAGATTTCCATCAGGAACAAGCTCATGTTTTACTGGGAAGGGAACTGGAAGGGCGGATGACCTAGTTGATGTCAAGAGTGGATGACTGGATTGAGAGATAGCAGCACGACAGGGAGGGCAATTACCTTGCAACTAGCTGACCCTGATTCTATCCCCAGCACCACTTATGGTCTCCTAAGCACAGAGCCAGGAGTCAGTCCTAAGCACTGCTCTGTGTGGTCCAAAAACCAAAACCAAGCAAAGAAGTGTGAGTGGATGATAAAGGACGTGTTGAGAGAATATTAGTTTTAAGGAGTTTTTGTTTTTTGTTTTGTTTTGTTTTTGGATCACCCCCGGCAGCGCTGAGGGGTTACTCCTGGCTCCAGGCTAAAGCCCCAGGAGTTTTAAGTTTTTATTTTTTTTTTGTTTTTGTTTTTGTTTTTGGTTTTTGGGCCACACCCAGCGGTGCTCAGGGGTGACTCCTGGCTGTCTGCTCAGAAATAGCTCCTGGCAGGCATGGGGGACCATATGGGACACCGGGATTTGAACCAACCACCTTTGGTCCTGGATTGGCTACTTGCAAGGCAAAGCCACTGTGCTATCTCTCCGGGCCCGAGTTTTAAGTTTTAAGGAGAAAAAAAGATCCACATCATATTTAGACCACACCCAGTGATGCTGAAGAATATCTTCTGGTGATGCTTGAACCTGGGTTGGTGGGCATACAGTTTACCTGCTGTACTATCTCTTTGACTCCTAGTAATAAATTATTGTAAGTTTTTTTTTTCCTCCCTTCTGGGAGGGGCACACTTGGTGGTGCTCAGGGATTATACTTGACTCTGGGATCACCTGGCAGTATTTGGGGGATCATACATTGGTGGGGAGCAAGTTTGGCCTATGCCATGCAAAGCTTGTGGTCAGCTCATTGAACCATCTCTCTAGCCTACTGCAGGGATTTGAGGCAGTTTTTTTTTTTTTTTTTTTGGTTTTTGGGCCACACCCTGTGACGCTCAGGGTTACTCCTGGCTATGCGCTCAGAAGTTGCTCCTGGCTTCTTGGGGGACCATATGGGACGCCGGGGGATCGAACCGCGGTCCGTCCTAGGCTAGCGCAGGCAAGGCAGGCACCTTACCTCCAGCGCCACCGCCCGGCCCCATTGAGGCAGTTTTGATAGCTCAATGCCCTCAGACCAGCCTGAGGCAGCTACTGAGTCTTAATTTTTATTCTAGGACCCATTGAATTAAGGTTTGTAGGATTACAACCTTGTTTATCACCCCTGCTTCCTCCTGCCATTAAATATCTAGCCCAGGGCAGGTGACAGGTGAAAGAACGGACCCATTTTATGGGGCAAGTTTTTGTTTAAAAGGGTGACTTGGAGGTTGAGCTAGCTTAGAGATCTGGGGTGCAAATAGGAGATCCAGGATTGATTCTGTAGATCACATGGTCCCCTGTCACCTCAGGCACTGAGCTAGAAATAGGCCCTGAACATACTCTGGATACGGCCCAAAAACCAAAAGAAAGAAAAAAGTAAAGAAAGCCACTAATTACAATGTAGTGTGATTGGGCTAAGCAGTAGAGGGTAGAGTGTTTGCCTTGCATGCAGCTGACCCAGGTTCAATTCCTGCATATGGTCTCCCTGTAGAACTAGAAGTAACCCCTGAGAGCTTCCAGTTATGGCCCCTCAAAACAAACAAAAAATGTAGTATTAAAGTATTATAATCCTGATTTTTTTTTGGGGGGGGGGGTTCACAACCGGCAGTGCTCAGGGTTACTCCTGGCTCTATGCTCAGAAATCGTTCCTGGCAGGCTTGGGGACCATATGGGATGCCAGGATTCAAAGCACTGTCCTTCTGCATGAAAGGCAAACAGCCTACTGCTATGCTATCTCTCCGGCCTTTATAATCCTGATTTTATTTTATTTTATTTTTGTTTTGGGGTCACACCCAGTTATACTCAGTTATTACTCTTGACTCTTCTCAGGGATCATTCCTTACAACCAGGTCCTAGTTCAGCAACTAAAGCCTGGCACTTTCATTAAAAAAAGGTAAGTATTTTGGGGAGCAACTGGTATGTTGCCATATTTATTTTTTTTGTGGGGCCTTGTGGGGCACACCTAGTATGCTCAGGGGCTATTCATGACACATTGCTCTGGGTTTCTCCTAGTGCTGCTCATGTGGTGCTGGGGGTGACCCTGGGCTTCCTGCATACCAAGAACATGTTTCAGCCTGTTGAACCTTCTCTCCAACTCTGTTTTTTTTTTTTTTTTAGAAACAAATGTCCACAGTCATTGCTAAAATCTTCAATAATTCTTAGACATCCCCTATAAGGATGGATGGGGATGTGGCTGGATTTAGAATGTACACTTGTTATGTGTGAGGCCCTGTTTTTTGTCCCCCCCCCCAACCCCAGTTATATCCGGTGATGCTCAGGGGTTACTCCTGGCTATGTGCTCAGAAATCCCCCCTGGCTTGGGGGACCATATGGGACGGCAGGGGATTGAACCAAGGTCCGTCCTAGGCTAGCACATGCAAGGCAGACGCCTTATGCCCTGTGCCACTGCTCTGGCCCCGAGGCTCTGGTTTTATCATAGTACCCCAGAATAGAGAGCTAGAGACAAGAGCACCATGCGTGCTTGCTTTGCATGTAGACCTAGAACCACATATGCCCCCCACCCCCACATACTGCCAGAAATAATGCCTAAGCACAAAGCGAGGACTAACCCTTGTAGTGTGTGACCCTACCCCTAACCTCTGCCACCAAAGAGAACGGATGTTATCTTGGTGTAACAGGTTCATGGCTCCTCCCTTGTGTGCTGAGGGACTGAATGTAAGCTGGTTTCTTGCCCTCAAGCAGCCAATAGAGCGCAGAGGAGCAGCTTAGAGCTGGATCTATGTGAAGATTTAGTCCCAGGCAGTGGTCCCCATGAGCTGGAAGCATGATCTTCCATGTTGCATTCTAGGGATGTGGTTCCTTTAAAGGTACTGGCCTTTAGTTGCAGCCCCAGTGGAGTTGAGTGTCTTAGTTTTTCCCATCAGCTCTTCTGCCCCTGGGCTTGCAACTTGGCACCAGAACATCATTTATCTGGATACAGCTCCTTCACTACTATTTTATATGGTTTTGGGCCATACTTGGTGATGCTCAGGCCTTAATTCTGGCTCTGCACTCAGGAATGACTCCTGGTGGGCTCAGAGACCAGATGGGATGCCAGGGATTGAACTCAAGTTAGCTGCATGCTAGACAAGTGCCTTACATGCTGTATTGTCACTTCAGCCCCCTTCACTGCCTTTAGTATTAGCAACTCTTGTCTCCCTCTGTCTCATGCCAACTTAGAGGGTCCCAGCATGGTCTCTTGCACCTCTCCCCTGCCAGCGTGTCTTTTTTTTTTTTTGTAGTTTTTGGGTCACACCCGGCAGTGCTCAGGGGTTACTCCTGGCTCCATGCTCAGAAATTGCTCCTGGCAGGCACGGGGGACCATATGGGACGCTGGGATTCGAACCGATGACCTCCTGCATGAAAGGCAAACACCTTACTTCCATGCTATCTCTCCAGCCCCGCCAGCCAGCGTGTCTTTTGAATTCTTTCTCCATCTTCACGTTTTGTTGGGAGGCAGCTACCCCTGGGAGTACTCAGAGCCTATTCCTTAATCTGACTCCACTTGAGCAGCGGGGGTTGGGGGTTGGGGGATGGGGGACCATATGTGGTGCTGGGAATCTAATGTGGATCAGCCACTTGCAAGTCAGCACTTTGAACCTCTGCACTATTTGGCCCACTTTTTCTTTTCTCCCTCTGGAGACTTAGAGCTTGAGCCTTTGAGGCCTTATCCTTGACTGTACTTAGGCATAGTACATGCCAGGGATAGACGCTAGGCAAGCAGAAGTCCTAAAGTAGCTGCTTTTGGATTTTGCTCTGGTCCCCTGGGATCCTCATGCAACCTCCACGTGAGAAAGATGAGTCCATGCCTGTGGCTCTATAAGCCAAATATTTCAGAGTAAACTTTATGGTGCCAGAACACATTCAAGGGCTTTGTATGTGCCCAATCTGGATTAAATTCCTAGAATCCTATATATATATTTTTTTTTTTTGTTTTTGTTTTTTTTGTTTTTTGTTTTTTTGTTTTTGGGCCACACCCTGCAGTGCTCAGGGGTTACTCCTGGCTGTCTGCTCAGAAATAGCTCCTGGCAGGCACGGGGGACCATATGGGACACCGGGATTCGAACCAACAACCTTTGGTCCTGGATTGGCTGCTTGCAAGGCAAATGCCGCTGTGCTATCTCTCCGGGCCCTAGAATCCTATATTGTCCCCTGATTCTACCAGGAATGATTCCTAAGTGCAGAGGTAGGGGTAAGTCCTGAGAACCACTTATGGACCCCCCCCCCCCCAAACAACAACAACAACAGCAACAGCAGCAAAACCAACCAGCCAACCAAACCAGAATCAGAGTGAATCAGCTTCTGGCGAGAAGGGTAGGTGTTCTGGATCCAGGTGTTCGAACAAGTATGGAGCCTTGGAAAAATGGGAAGAATGTAGGCAAAGGGCCAAGAGAGTTTCCAGGAAAGATGAAGGCTGGTCGCTGAAACTAGACCCTCAGAGAGAATGAGCACACCCATTTCTTGCCAGTAACTTCTGCTTTAATTCTTTTTGCTTGGGGCCACACCTGGTGGTTATCAGGGTTTACTCCTGGCTTCCCGCTCAGGGCTCAGGAATAACTTCTGGTCGGCTGCAAGGGTTACATGGGATGCCAGAGATATAGAATGTTGGAGGTCTGCCGCATGTGAGGCAAATTGGCTCTACCTACTGTACTATCATTCTGGCCCTACTTCTGCCTTAATTTGAAGTTCAGCAATCTGGGCTTTCTCCAGGGAGCAGAAAACAACTCATCTCCACTGTTGTTTAGGGAATGACACCTCTCAGACTAACAAGTCTCCAAAGTGGTTTTGTCTATCCCTTCATCCTGTATCACGCCACCTGTCTGCCATCTATGCAAGCTGCCTTGCACAAGATACTCTGATGGATGGTTTTTACTTGCCCACATGGGTGGTAGCATTCAAGGAAGCCATTGGCTCAGGTCTGATCCAGGGAATCACTGGTTTTTCTCCTTTCCAGCCCTTAGCATGCAAGTCTGGCTGTTCCCAGAACACTTTCTTATGGTTCAGGATAGTATTTTTTTTTTAATTCCTTTAAATTTTTTTAATGAAATTTTTTTTTTTAATTCTAGGAGTCTTTTCAGAGCTGGATATAGACAAAACATATATAAACACTTTTTTTTTCATGTTTGGGGTCACAACCAGCTGTTTCTCAGGACTTATTCCTGTTTCTGTTCTCAGGGATCACTCCTGGCATGGCTCAGGAGACTCTGTGGTGCCAGGGATTGAACCAGGATTCACTACCTTTACAGCAAAGGCCTAAGCCCTTATATTATCTCTCTGGCCTCAGTTTTGTGTGTGTGTGTGTGTGTGTGTGTGTGTGTGTGTGTGAATGGCCCATACTATTTTATGTATGCTTGTTCGTTTTGGGGCTATACACAGTGTACTAAAGACTTACTCCTGGCTTTGTTTCCAGGAGTCACTTCTGGGGGGCAGTTAGGGGGATTATATGGGAAGCTGCGGATCAAACCCAGGTTGGTCATGTAAAAACCAAGCACCTTACCCACTGTGCTATCATTCTAGTCTTCAAACTATTAAAAAAAATTCATGGGCCCGGAGAGATAGCACAGCGGCATTTGCCTTGCTAGCAGCCGATCCAGGACCAAAGGTGGTTGGTTCGAATCCCAGTGTCCCATATGGTCCCCTGTGCCTGCCAGGAGCTATTTCTGAGCAGACAGCCAGGAGTAACCCCTGAGCAATGCCGGGTGTGACCCAACCCCCCCCCCCCCAAATCATCTCTGCTGATGAATATTAAGATAGTGTCTTTATTTTTATTGTTTAAAAAGAATATGTACTTGGGGCCAAAGCAATAGTATAGTAGGTAACATTCTTGCCTTGCACAGTAACCTGGATTCCATCCTGGCACCCCATATGGTGTGATCCCTGTTCACAGAGCTGGGAGTGATCCTTGAGCACAGCTGAGTGTGGTTTCAAGCCCTACCCCAAATATATGTACAGATACATGTATGTATGTGCAAACAGCTGAGGGGAGAAAAAGGAAATGGAATCTTTTTCTTCCTGGATTCCAGTTTAGGGAAACCCACTATGAATGCTTCCTCCACTGATATTCTGCACAAAAATGCTTTTGGCACCTTGTTTACTATCTGTCTAGCTTCTCTGTTCATTGTCTCATTTGTCATCTATGGTTCCACTGCCTATTAATCAATATACCCACCCCTCCCTTTTATGCCTTCCAAGTGGTGCTTAGTGGTCCTAGGGGACATCTATCAATACTTGAACGTGTCAAGAAGCATTGCCATGAAGAGTTTTATCTGGCTGTGCTCAGGAGACCATATGATGCTGAAACAGAACTAGGGTCAGGCATATGTCAGGCATAGACTTATCGACAGCTCTCTCTCTCTCTCTCCCACTCCCACATTCCCAACTTTCCCTTCTTACATAGGAGAGAAAACATGGCTTAATCAATGTGCTGCCCTTTTAGGTGGGTGTCTATCCAAGGAGAGTGTCTGGGATTCCGTGAGAAGAGTCTGTTCATATAACTATGTGGTCCTGACTGAGAAGATGGTGCCAAAGGATCTAGCCCAGGAAGAGCTAGAGATACCTTCATTTTTTGGAGATACGTGGGCCATGCCTGGCAATGCTTGAGGACTACTCTGAGCTCAGTGGTGCTGGAGGACCTTGTAGTGCTAGGGATTGTAGCCTGGGGCTCTTGCACATAAAGCATGAGCCATGTAATGGGTCATGTTTAGAAACGTTTATGGCAAATCACATTGCTGTGATGTCTGGGCACATGATCTATGTGCTTTTTTTGTGGCCTATATTAACTTGGATGTGTCAAACTTATTTGGTGACTCAGGTATAGCCTAAATGATGGTCCCATTTACAGCATTGAAAATAAAAGCAGTCCTTTAGCAGGTATAGCTTGAGAAGCACCAACTATGCCTAATACAAACAAACCAACCCTGTCTCACCCCTAAAAAACCTAAGATGCTGAACACAAATTTTTTTTTTTTGGGTCACACCCTGCTATGCTCAGGGGTTACTCCTGGCTATCTGCTCAGAAATAGCTCCTGGCAGGCACGGGGGACCATATGGGACACTGGGATTTGAACCAACCACCTTTGGTCCTGGATCGGCTGCTTGCAAGGCAAACGCTGCTGTGCTATCTCTCCAGGCCCCTGAATACAAATTTTAATATAAAAACAAATTTTATGACACATGGGTTGTATGTAATCTATTTTTGGTGCCTAATACTTTTATTTATTTATTTATTTGCTTTTTGGACCATAGTCTTCTTTTTGGTGATGCTCAAGGTTACTCCTGGTTATGCACTGAGAAATTGCTCCTGGCTAGGGGGACCATATAAGATACTAGGGAATTGAACCATAGTCCGTCCTAGGTTAGCGTACGCAAGGCAAATGCCCTACTGCTTATGCCATCGCTCTGGCCCCACCTAATAGATTTTATGTCTTTATGGTTCTTATTGTTTTAAAAATGTGCTTTGGCACACTTCAATTTTGAACACTGTAAGCAAATATGAATTTGACCCTTTTTCTGTGATTAATCTGCTTGCAGGAGATGTTGGCATTAAATTCCAGAATCAAAATATGGTTAATGACCCTTGGCTCCAAAGTATAGTGAGCAGAAGGAAAGAAACTGAGTGGAAGAGGAGAAATACAAATATGAAAGGGTGGGGCCAGGGGCCAAGAAGTCATAGGTGTATTGGTAGTGTTAAAAAAGGACAGAGCTTGAATGAGGGAAATAGAAAGCCTGTCTCGAATACAGGTGTGGGTGGGGTGGGGAGGAGGGAGATCTGGGCAATTGATGGTGGGAATCTTGCACTGGTGAAGGGGAGTGTACTTTACATGACTGTAATCATACAAGTACAATCATATTTGTAATCACGGTGTTTTAAATAAAAGTAATTTTAAAAAAAGGACAGAGCTGGGGCCGGAGAGATAGCATGGAGGTGAGGCATTTGCCTTGCATGCAGAAGGTCAGTGGTTCGAATCCCGGCATCCCATATGGGCCTCTGAGCCTGCCAGGAGTGATTTCTGAGTGTAGAGCCAGGAGTAACAGTGAGCGCTGCCAGGTGTGACACCAAAACCAAAAAAAAAAAAGACAGAGCTGGGGCCAGAGAGATAGCATAGTGGTAGGACATTTGCCTTACAAGTGGACCCGGCTTTGATCCCTGGCATCCCATATAGTCACCAGAGCCTTCTAGGAGCAATTTCTGACCACAGAACCAGAGGTAACTCCTGAGCGCTGCTGGGTGTGGCCCTCAACCCTCCTCCCCCCCCCCCCAAAAAAAAAGGACAGAGCTAAATATCCAAGCCAAAGGCAACACCAGTGGAATCTAGAGACCCAAATTTAACAATCTAAACTTAAGATGGGCCTTTTATATTGGCAGGCTGGGGAGAGGGAAGTGATAGGGGAAGCATTCTGGTGGAGTGGGGAGGTCGACACTGGTTGTGAGATTGACTTTAATTCATTGTGGGTCTAAAACCCAACTATGAAAGACTTTATAAATCACAGTGGTCTCAATAAAATATTCCAACAAGAACAAAACAAAACATGGTTAATGGGGGAGTTCTTCAGTGGAGGGACAGCTACATTTTAGTTATTAAAAATACTCTTTTGGGGGTCAGAGATAGCACAACTGTAAGGCAGTTGCCTTGCGAAGTCAGTCCAGAAAGAACAGTGATTTGGTGGTTTCCATATGGTCCCTCAGGCCTGAGTAAAGAGCCAGGAGTTAACCCCTGAGTGCTGCCGGGTATGGCCCCCTTCCCCCCAAAATACTTTTGAAAAAGAAAATACTCTTTTGGGCCCGGAGAGATAGCACAGCGGCGTTTGCCTTGCAAGCAGCCGATCCAGGACCAAAGGTGTTTGGTTTGAATCCTGGTGTCCCATATGGTCCCCCGTGCCTGCCAGGAGCTATTTCTGAGCAGACAGCCAAGAGGAACCCCTGAGCACCGCCGGGTGTGGCCCAAAAACCAAAAAATAAATAAATAAATAAATAAATAAAAATAAAAAATGAAAATACTCTTTTTGGTGGATTTTCTCTGAAACTGTTAAGATGCTAAATATTGGTCTATTTTTTGGGGTGGGTGGGAACATACCTGGCGGCATGCAGGGCTTACTCCTGTCTCTGCATTTAGGGATCAATTTTAATTATCTAGGGGTGCCAGTAATCAACCCAAGTTGGCTGCATGCATGGCAAGCTCCTGATCCACTATACTATCACTCTGGTGTCATGAATTTTTTTGCTTCAATAAACAATCCTTGTTCAAGTGTTCAAGGCTGAATATGTAGGCAAGAAATGTGGCTCACGCCTGCATGTATTAGGCCCTGGATTCCATCTCTAGCACTGAACCAAACTAAACTAAAAGCAAAAAAAAGACCAATATCACAAAAAATTTTTAACTTTTACCAATTTTTCTTTTGTTTGTTTTTGAGTCACACCTGGCTGCGCTCAGGAGTAACTCCTGGCTCTGTGTTCAGAAGTCGCTCCTGGCAGTCTCAGGGGAGCATATGAGATGCCAGGATTCGAACCGGGATCTGTCCTGTGTTGGCCGCATGTAAAGAAATGCCTTACCGCTGTGCTATTGCTCTAGCCCCAACTTTTACCAATTTTTAAAAAATTTATTTAGGGGCCGGGCGGTGGCGCTAAAGGTAAGGTGCCTGCCTTGCCTGCACTAGCCTTGGACGGACCGCGGTTCGATCCCCCGGTGTCCCATATGGTCCCCCAAGCCAGGAGCAACTTCTGAGCACATAGCCAGGAGTAACCCCTGAGCGTTACCGGGTGTGGCCCAAAAACCAAAAAAAAAAAAAATTTATTTAATGAATCCTAATGATGATACTTAAGTTGATATCCCATTGTGTTTTGTCTTTTTTGTTTGTTTGTTTTTTGGTTTTTAGCCACACCCAATGGCACTCAAGGGTTACTCTTGGTTATGCACTCAGAAATTGCTCCTGGCAAGCTCAGGGGACCATATGGGACACTAGGGATTGAACTCCGGTTCATCCTGGGTCAGTCACATGCAAGGCAATCACCCTACTGCTGTGCTTTCGCTCCAGCCTCCATTGTGTTTTGTCTTAATTAAGCCACATTCAAGTGTGAGCCACCAGTAATACACACTGGCATCAGTATGTCAGAATACTTTCTTGCCATGTGAGGGATCAAACCCAGGGGGCCTCATGTATAAAAAAAAAAAACAAAAAAACAAAAAACAGCTATCATTTGAGCTATGTTCTTGACCTGGATTTATTTTTTAAAGCTTTTCTCTCCCGGACTCCCCCTTACTTATTAACAGCTAAGCTCAAGATTGAAGAGTGCAAAGAAAAAGTGCTTTTTACCTGCACCATTTGCCCAACTCTCCCTGACTTTCTCAGTCTCTTCTGTTTTGAGGGGAGATGGTTGGGGTATTGCTTGTTCAGAAGCCAGATGTGACATTGTGGTTCAGGAAAGGAACCCTCAAGGACTGTGCTTCCGGGATGAAAGGGGATAGGGCTTGGAGATCACTGGTAATGCCTCAAAGGTTTATCCAGGATCTCATGTTTTGGAATGAAGGCCCCAGAGTGATGCCATCACTAGAGGTAGTGCTGGAAAAGGCAGAATGCAGCCCTGGTAGTACAGAGAAGAGCTGAAAAGGAAGACTGGCAGGTTTCTGATTGCAAATGGCATAAACAGGTGGTGCTGTGGGTTTGAGGGTATGAGGGTCACACACATCATGGTGTCAAATTCCACTGGGCTTTGCAGGGTGGTGCCAGGGAGCAAACACGGGGTCTCACATATGCAAGACAATTTTATGCCTGGGCCATATGTGGGGCCTAGAGAAATTTTATGATATGTTGAATTTGAGGTGACTTAAAGAGCCAGAGAAAGAGAGCAATAGATAGGTTTTTGCCTTGCATATATTCATAAATAGAATTTAATTTCTGTTACCATATATTATCCCCTGAGCCCCACCAGGAGCGGTGGGGTACCATTGGGTGTGACCCACAAACAAAAATAAACAAATAAAAGGTATCCATGGGAGATCAATCTCTACTTCTCTGTGTATCCATATAACTCTATAAATACTTGTAACTAGATCTTTAACTATGCAGAGCTATACAGTCAAATAGAGATGTGGGTGAAATATTTTCATTAAATTAAAGAGGAGGTCCCGATTGGCTGAGTGAAGAAGGAGATATACTAGTAGAAATCCAGAAATGTTCACATGAAATTCAGGGAAGGGAACATTTTGGGCTGGAAAGCTGACTCCAAGGGCTGAGAGCAGGCTATGTATACTGGAAGCCTGGATTTCATTCTTCCCCCACATTCCCTAGGGGAGTGGTACCCATGAATATTTCTGAGAGTCCAGTGGACTCCACTTTCCCCAGGGTTTTGGGGGCTAAGTAATCCAAGGGGCTGCAGAGGGAATTATGAAGACCATCAACGACACAGTTAGATAGGGTGCATTCCAGGTTTTTACACACGCGCTTTTCACCCTGCTCAGATATCAATGCCACTGGATCATTGAGATATTCTGTCAAATTAAGACCTGAATGAATGTCTTGCAACTGATCTGGATAAGTAAGAAGATGAATAAAAGTTTCCCTCTGATGGCCAAGCCAGTTGGAAGTGAGCATCCTGGTATTCCCAACTGTGGGAAATCTTGGTCAGTGTGTGGGCTAAGGCCTGTTATTTGCTGGGACTAGTCTTGCTTAATTGCAGCCATAAAAGGAGAAGATTCTGTTTGGACAGTCTCAGCAACAGTGGATGACTGGAAGTCTTCGGGAACGTGTGTTTTCAGAGCTACCTTTGTCTTTGCCCTGGTGATTTCTGCCTTTGCTGGAATTATTTGATTTTTCATACAGGGTGTTTAGAAATGATGCTGGCATGTGCCCCGAGCTGGCTTGTTCGTTCTTAAGTCCATAAAACAGGCTTGATGATTTCAGGCGGGTTGGAGCCTGATTCCTGATACCTTTTGGAGCCAGAGCTAGTTCTGTAGTCCTCAACTCCCTTTATTTTCCTAATTTGGAAGCTGCGGGGGGGCCCCGGGATCCGGTGTGGGATTTGTATGAACTTGTGAATTTAGTAGTAGGGATTAAGAATCGTAAAAGAGGCAATAAACTTCCATGCTGCTTATAAAATTACTTAGGTGTTTTGAAGACACATTCTCTAATTGTTTCTACTTTAATGGGTCTTGGGCTTTTTGTTTCTTGGTAATATGTGAAATCCAAGCCCATGGAGCTTTGGGCAAATACAACATAATTTAGGGTGCTCGTGAATTTTATTTTATTTATTTACTTTTTTGGAGGGGCATACCCTACTGTGCTCAGGGCTTGCACTCATGATTCCTTGTTCATGGATCACTCCTGGTGGTGCTTGAAAGACCATTTGGTGTGCCAGGTATTGAACTTGGATTGGCCATGTGCAAGATAAATGCCTTATCTCTGTACTATTTCTGCAGTCCCTACTTGTGCCTTTTTTTTCTTTCCATACCTGGTGACACTCAGGGGTTACTCCTGGCTATATATATATGCTCAGAAATCGCTCCTGGCTTGGGGGACCATATGGGATGCCGGGGTTCGAACCGAGGTCTGTCCTGGATGAGCGGCTTGCAAGGCAAGCTGCACTTTTGCTCCGGCCCCTACTTGTACTGGGTTTTTTTTTGTTTGTTTGTTTGTTTGTTTTTGGTTTTTGGGCCACACCTGGCAGTGCTCAGGGCTTACTCCTGGCTGTCTGCTCAGAAATTAGCTCCTGGCAGGCACGGGGGACCATATGGGACACCGGGGTTTGAACCAACCACCTTTGGTCCTGGATCGGCTGCTTGCAAGGCAAACGCCACTGTGCTATCTCTCCGGGCCCCCCTACTTGTACTTTTTAATGTAACAATCCAATCATAAATGTTTTGGGGTTTTCTTTGGTTTTTGGGTCATGTCCGGAGCTGCTCAGGAGTTACTCCTGGACTGTAATCAGGGGACCAGGTGGATGCTGGGGATTGAAACTAGGCCACTCCTTGCAAGGCAAGCATCCTACTCACTGTATTCTCCTTCCAGACCCATCCAGTCATAACCGTATATTGTAGAAAAAAACGAGGAAAGAAAAAGAACAAAAAAAGAGTCATTTACTTGGATGGAGAGAAGGCTGAGTTCATGGTTTTTATTGTTTGTTTGTTTGTTTGTTTTGGGGCCACACCCAGCAGAGCTCAGGAGTTATTGCTGGCTCTGCCCTCAGAAATCACTCCTGGCTTGGGGGGGAAACCATATGGAATGCTGGAGATCAAATCCATGTCTGTCCTGGGTCAGCTACATGCAAGGCTAATGCCCTACCACTGTGCTACTACTCTGGCCCCGAGTTCATATTTTGCATGTGGGAACCCCATATTTGATCTCAGATACTGTGTAATCTCCCAATCACTGCTGGGTGTGACCACCCAAAGAAAAGGGAGTGTCAATTTTTTAAAAGGTGAAGCCATTATTGAGGGAATCGAACCTGGGGCCTCACACTTGTTAGGCAAGCATTAAAAAAAGTCTATTAAAAATGTTATCTCCAGATTCAACATGCCAAGCACACTCTTAGAAACACTAGAGTTTGATTCCTGACTCTGCATGGTCTCTAAGCATCTCTGGGTAAAGTCCTTGAGCATCGTCAGTGTGGCCCAAAAACCAACCCAGCAAATAAATACACCTTTTTTTTTCTTTTTTTGGGGGGAGAGTTCATAATTTTATAAAAATGGTCTAAAAAAAAAAAGAAAGAAAGAAAATAGTCTGAAAAGAACTGAACTTTTGAAAAGCTTTGTTGGTCTTGCATCTTGGTATGTATGGAGATGGCTGAGGCTTGGCTTTTGGCTCTGGGAAGCTGAGAATCCACGGAAAAGCTGGGCTGAGCCTTCCCCAACACAATGAAGCCATTGTTTGTACTGTTTGCCTGGTGCTTACGTTTTAATAACTATTGAGTAGTGGGTGATTATTAACAGATATTTAACAGGAGGGGCAGAGTGGAAGGCCATTATGGACAATGTGGACTGTTGACCTGAAGAAAACTTTTTTTGCATTGAGGTGCCAGGAATCAAACTCTACATCCCATAGATATAAGGCACGTGCTTGGTTTCTCAGGCACTACTGCTTCCCAAAAGAATAGATTCTGTTTATTTAATTCATTAAATAAGTTTGGGGGCACACTAGAGGCACACTAGAGGCTTACTCCTGGCTCTGTGCTCAGATATTGCCATCAGTGGGGCCAGGAGCTCAGTTACATTGTGCTGGGAATGGAACCAGAGTTGGTTGCTTGCGTGTAAGTCAAGTGTCTTAAGTCCTGTACTCTCTCTCCACTCCCCACTAAAGAAAGGACTTTCAAGTTTAGATGTAGAATTTGAAGCTTATGTCTAAAATCATGCTGCATTGCCATCTTTAATCTTTAGATATACAGAGACAGAGTTGGGAGCCACCTCCAAGGGGGCACAGGGAGCAAGACAAGGTTTCTTGGGCCACACCCAGCAGTGCTCAGGGGACGGTGTCCAGTGCCAGATTCAAACCAGCACAATAGCTGCCAGGTAATGCTCAGCAAGTACCTTAGCCTTTGTGCTATCTTTTTTTTTTTTTTTTTTTTTTTTTTTTTTTTTTTTTTTTTGTTTTTGGGCCACACCCTGTGACGCTCAGGGGTTACTCCTGGCTATGCGCTCAGAAGTTGCTCCTGGCTTCTTGGGGGACCATATGGGGCACCGGGGGATCGAACCGCAGTCCGTCCTAGGTTAGCGCAGGCAAGGCAGGCACCTTACCTCCAGCGCCACCGCCCGGCCCCCTTGTGCTATCTTTCTAACCCCACTTTTTTCAATGATTAGCTACAGTGGAGTGAGTCAAGATTTGTTGCTCTTCTCACTTGGCCTCTTACAGACCTGCCCTGCTTGGTTGGCTGTTTCAAGGATTTGGATTTTCCGGTTGCACACGCATTGGAATGGAATGTGCTCAGGCACGAGGGGGGTTTGTCCTTATTCGAGTGAAGGGGGATTGTCCTTATTTCTCTTTCAAGCCAAGTATCGGTAGCAAGCTGAGTTTGAAGAGTTCTTGGACAGTCCTTCTGAGACCTGGTAAATACTGTGGTGACTGGTACGTATCTGTTTGCAGTCTCCTTTGGAGAGCAGCAGAAAAGGAATATTATCAACAGCCCTGGGAAATGAAAGGTTCTCCAGGCTGGTCGTTGCTTCAGCGAAAGCGCAAGATCATATTTATTGACACTTATTAGAAATGGGTTTTCAGACAATGTCCGTCTTGTCCCGTGCGAGTCAGTGGGCCAAGAGTCAAACAAAACATGTTGTGTTGTGCGCCAAGATAAAAGGACACTGCATGATAAATAGCATCTAATACTGTTGAAATTGAAGTTTTTCTTTGTACACTGTAAACACGAATTTTGAAATGAGTGTTTTAAAACTAATTTTTTTCAGGGGTCTGGGAAGTGTTTTGAGGGGCAAGGTATGGGATTTGCAAATCTGCATGATAGCTCAAGTCTACTGGGTGAGACTCAGCCAGCAGGGAGAATTCTCAGCACACTAGTCCCACTAGGATATATAAAATTATTGACTTTGAATATGACTTAACTATAAGTAATAAAGCTGTACAGTACTGTACAGTATACAAAATATAGATAAGTTTTGTCTGGCGCTGTGATAGCGCAGAATATTTTATTTAAAAAATGATAACATGGGGCCAGAGTGATATCAAAATAGGTAAGGTATTAGCCTTGTATGTAGCTGGCCCAGGTTTGATATTTAGTAACCCATAAGGTCCACTGAACCTGCCAACAGTAATTTTTGAGCACAGAGCCAGGAGTAACTCCTGAACACTGCTGAGTTTTCCTGCAAAAACAAACACAATAATAATGGGGGCCTGGAGCTATAGTACAGTGGATGGGGTATTTGTCTTGCACAGAGCTGACCCATGTTTTTTTTTTTTTTTTTTGGTTTTTGGGCCACACCCGTTTGACACTCAGGGGTTACTCCTGGCTATGTGCTCAGAAATCGCCCCTGGCTTGGGGGGACCATATGGGACGCCGGGGGATCGAACCACGGTCCGTTCCTTGGCTAGCGCTTGTAAGGCAGACACCTTACCTCTAGCGCCACCTTCCCGGCCCCTGACCCATGTTTTATACTTGGCATTCTCCATGGTCCCCTGTGCACCACAGGAGTAATTCCTGAGTGTAGAGCCAGGAATAACCTCTGAGCATCATGAGGTGTGACCCCAGAACAAATAAAAACAAGCAAGCAAATAAAATAGAGATAACAGGTCAAAAAAGGTTCATGGGAAATAAAGTATGTTCGGTCTCTGAAAATAAGGGAATTTAGGCCAACAGGTAAGCTATAGTTACATTTTTATAGAGCATTTGAGATGCAGGGGTGTGGTCCTGAGAGATGAAAAGTGGTTCTAATGACTGCTCCTATTTTGAGTGGTTTTTGGACAGAAGAGTAATTTGAGATATATATACACACACATATATTTACACACATTTTAAAAACTTGAGATCAGGTGGGGAATAAGGTGGAGAGAACCAAATAAGTGTTTCATAGAAATTCTCCCTTCTTTGTTTTGGTTTGTTTTATGGGGCCACATCCAGTGGTGCTCAGGGCTATGAAGCCCTTGGCTCACGCTCAGGTATCATGCTTATGTTGCTCAGGGGAAACATGTGGTGCCTAAGATTGAACCTGGAACTTCTGCCTGCAGCTTCTGCTTCGGTCTATTAAGCCATATCGCAATCCCTGTCAGGAATTTTGTAAGTAAGTGGCACAGTTCTTGTGCCTGAATCAAGGGATTCAACAGCCACTTGTATCTGAGCTGTGAGACAAATTTAAAGATGATTTTTAAGAAGGTAGAAAAGAGTGGGATGGTTGAACAAGAATCTAGAAAGATAATGGGGCCAGAGACTTAGCATGGAGGTAGGGCATTTGCCTTGTATGTAGGACAGTGGTTTGAATCCTAGCATCCCATATGGTCCCCCAAGTCTGCCAGGGCAATTTTTGAGCATAGAGCCAGAAGTAACCCCTGAGTGCTGCTGAGTGTGACCCAAAAGCCAACAAAAAAAAAAAAAAAAAAAAAAAAAAGAGGGGCCGGGCGGTGGCGCTAAAGGTAAGGTGCCTGCCTTGCCTACGCTAGCCTTGGATGGACCGGTGTCCCATATGGTCCCCCAAACCAGGAGCAACTTCTGAGCGCATAGCCAGGAGTAACCCCTGAGCGTTACCGGGTGTGGGCCCCCCCCCCCCAAAAAAAAAAGAATCCAGAAAGTATTAAAGACCCTGAGAATTTTGCAGATACCTTTTGCATAGAACTAGAAAAAAGTTGCCCGAGTTGTTTATATGCAGAGAAAAAGATAACTTTATAATTTATTTAGTTATTTTGGATTTCGGTTCATGCCTACACTGCTCAGGGCTTTCTCCTGGCTCTATGCTCAGGGATCACTCTTGGGGGTCTTAAAAGACCATATGGGGTGCTGAGGATTGTACTGGAGTTGACCACATGCAAGGCATATGTCCTACATTGTACTGTCTCTCCAACTCCAATTTATTTTGATTAAAACATTTTTTTAAAAATACTTTTAGAGTCTACCCAGAGTAACAAAGAAAGTTGTTTTCATTTGTATCCTTTTTATACAATTGTACGTGTTGGGGGGAAGGTGTCTACTCCTGTCTCAGTGCTGGGGTTTGCTCCAAGCTGTGCTGGATGGGGGTGATATTGTAGGAGAGGAAATGGAGATATAATATTGGGGATGAACCCAGTCTTTCACATGCAGAGCTCAGCCCTTGGCTCTTGGCACTTTCTTTATACATATTGAAGACATGTCACCTGTGGGAGGCCCCTGAAGGTGCTTGGAGACTCCTGGTAGCTTGGTTTTGTGGTAGGTAGGGCAGTGCTTGAGGGATCACATGGTGCTAAAGACCAAACCCAGACCTCCTGCCTGCATAGCATTTGCTGTTAAACTATCTCCCTGACCCCCATTCAAGCCATTTAAAAAGGGGCTCTGGAGGTAACCCTGAAGCTAGTTGCCTTGGGCTGACTTGATCTAGGTGCTGGAAGCCACTGCCATGGCTTTTTAGTGCAAAGAGCAGGAGCAAGTCTGGGACTTGATCCAGCCCTTGTGGACCCTGGGGTGTGAGAAGTGACACTACAGCCTGTTCACTCTCAGTCCTAGAGCTGGCTGGGCTTGCTTCCTGCTGGAAACCAGCTTCTGGTGAATTTAAAATCTGTTTGTTTCCCTCATCATTCACTGGGCTTTACCCACCATTTCTGTACTTTGGCTAATAAGGGTTACTATGGAACAAGTGCATTTTTGTCAGACAGCACGTTTAGTACTCTGGGGTCTATTGTGATGTGGGTAGATAAATTGTGTGGAAATGAAAGCTAAGGAAATGTCCTCTAGGCTGAATGTAAACATACAGACTTGTGGCATTGATTAGTTGATTTATTTTTTAATGTACATAAAGATAATAAATGAAAGGATGGAGAGATAAAAATGACTAGAGAAAAGACCAGAGATAGGGGCCGGAGAGATAGCATGGAGGTAAGGCGTTTGCCTTTCATGCAGGAGGTCATCGGTTCGAATCCCGGCGTCCCATATGGTCCCCCGTGCCTGCCAGGAACAATTTCTGAGCCTGGAGCCAGGAATAATCCCTGAGCACTGCCGGGTGTGACCCAAAAACCACAAAAAAAACAAACAAAAAAAAAAAAACAAAAAAAAAGAAAAGACCAGAGATAGAGGTAGGGTGGTTCAAATTCCAGTATCCCATATGGTCCCCGAGCCTGCCAGGAGCGATTTTTGAGTGTAGAGCCAGGAATAACCCGAGTGCTGCCGGATGTGACCCAAAAACCGAAAAATAAAAAATAAAATAAAATAAAAAATGACTGGAGAAAGAAGAGAAATAGACCACAAGAGTGAGGGCTGGACACAAAGGCAAAGAAAAAGGGGCATTTTTCACGCTTGGTTTAGCTGCAAAGGCCATGAATATCATCGACCTTCATCTGAACTCTAGAAATACAAATGTTGGGGCATTCTTCTGGATTCTTTTCTACGTGTGTGTGTGTGTGTGTGTGTGTGTGTGTGTGTGTGTGACCCTGGATTCTTTTATGCAAAACTGTGTGTGTGTGTGTGTGTGTATGTGTGTGTGTGTGTAATCAAACCTTGGCCTCCTACAAGCAAACCATGTGCTCCAGCCCTGAGCCATCTTTCTGACCCCACGGGCAAGATTTTATTCTTTGTTTCATGATTAGCCTGACTATAAACTAAGAAATAACTTTCTCTACATTCCACACTGTGGCACAGAGATTGGAGGGACAATGCTACCTTCTAAACATGGTTACATTCCAAACAGAGCTGGGCAGAGGCTGACTAAGGTGTCAGACGCCTCTGGGTGCAAAGTAAATAGAGGAATTTGAGAGTTCCTCAGAGCTGTAATCTAGCAGAGTCATGGTGTCACTGGTGTGTCCAGAGATGACAGAGAAGCCCAGAGCTGGGGTTTAAGACACACTGTCCAGCTCATGCTTAGTGGTTTTCATCATCGTCCATAGACATGAAAAGACCTTGAGCCAGAAATGGATTCGCTGGAAACAAGGCATTCTAAATCACATAAATAAATAATATATAAATATATATATATAAAAATATATAAATATAATAAATAAATATGTAGGAACTACATATATTTTTTAAGTGACTTGTTCGTTTTGTTTTTTTTTTTGTTTGTTTGTTTTTTTGTTTTTGTTTGTTTTTGTTTGTTTTTTGACCACATCCTGTAATTCTCAGGTAGTTCTTGGCTCTGTGCTCAGAAGTCACTCATGGCGGTGTTCACCAGACCAATGGAATACCAGGGACCAAACCCAGGTCTACAGCATGCAAGGCAACTGTCCTGGTTTGGACTTCCTGAATCTTTTCATGTGCTGGAAGTTCTTAGGGATGATGATGATTACACATTATTTTTTTTTTTTGAGGGGGGTCACATTCAGCAGCGCTCAGGGGTTACTCCTGGTTCTGTGCTCAGAAATCACTCCTGGCAGACCATTTGGGATGCTGGGATTTGAACCACCATCCATCCTGGGTTGGCTGCATGCAAGACAAACGCTCTACTGCTGTGCTATCTCTCCAGCCCTAAACATTATAATTTTTTAGATTTCAGAAGAGGTGGAGATGAGTCCTCTGAGTAAATAGAGGACTGATATAAAATGATAAATTTACAAGGTTTACTTGGTTCTAAGATGATCATATATGTCAGTAAAACAGTGATAATTAAACATTGTTTTTGTTTTCTGGAATGGAATTTAGGCCATGTCTAGTGGTGCTTGGGGTTCATTTCCAATGCTTTGTGTGGTGACCCATGTGACACAGGGATTCAAATCAGGAATTCTGACTGCAGAACACTCATTCATCCTTTGAGCTATCATAAAGGCCTTGATTTTTTTAAAAAATTGCCCAAGTTATACATGAGAGCATTGTTGATTAAGAAATATAACTAGGGCTGGAGAGATGGCATGGATGGAGAGATGGTGTTTGCCTTGCATGCAGAAGGATAGTGGTTCAAATCCTGGCATCCCATGTGGTCCCCTGAAGCCTGCCGGGAGCAATTTCTGAGTGTAGAGCCAGGAGTAACCCCTGACCGCTGCTGGGTGTGACCCAAAAAAACAAAAACCAACCAAACAAAAAGAAATATAACTAAAAGCTTGACTTACATGCAGCTGACTTGGGATTTATTCCTAGCACACAATATATGGCCCCCAGTGCACTATCAGGTATAATCCCTGAATATAAGCCAGGTCTAATCCCTGATTTGAGCCGCTTGGCTCAAAAACCAAAACAACAAGAATAAAAGTAATCCAACCAATGTAACAAATATATCTGGGTGTCCCCCATCCCCACCTGATTTAGTGCTCAGAGAGGGGGATCCCCTTTCTAAATTATAGGCTTGTCCTCCTACATGTGCAGGAGAAACCTGCTACTCTGTTCTCTAACCCCCACCCTCATGTTTTACCTTCATTTTCCTTTATTTCAAGTACATGTCTTGTGGTACATGGATATTCATTGATCATTTTGTCCCTGTTCCCCTAAATGTTAAGGATGAGCCTGTCTTTTTTTTTTTTTTTTTTTTTTGGGCCACACCCGGCGGTGCTCAGGGGTTACTCCTGGCTGTCTGCTCAGAAATAGCTCCTGGCAGGCACGGGGGACCATATGGGACACGGATTCGAACCAACCACTTTTGGTCCTGAATGGGCTGCTTGCAAGGCAAACACCGCTGTGCTATCTCTCCGGGCCCCCAAATACATGTCGACCTTTATTTCATGTAAATACATGACCTACCTCACTCCTTGACATTATACTTAAATATATTGTTCCACCAATGGTGAACATGTAAACTTATTGGAATTCCACTTCCAAGACATAGTGTGAATGGTATTCATATTTCACATGAATTTTCCCCATCTTCATTGGAGCTTTCTTTTTTGGGAAGGGAATGATTCTCCAAAAGACATGCAAATAAATATTTGGTGTCTGTGTGATTGTTTTGAAATATGTATATTTAGGGACAGAGAAGATAGAACAGTGGGTAGGACATGTGGCTGGCCTGCTCCCTAGCATCCCAGGGGGTCTTTACAGTCTTTAGTAGGAGTGATTCCTGAGTGCAGAGCCAGGAATAAGCCCCGAGCATTGCCAGATATGTTCCAAAACAACAAGAAGAAAAATGTATATGTATAAAAAAATATCTGGGTCCTAGGGTCCAGCCTCTGAGGGAGCTTGTAGATACCCAACAGGATCACAATCCTGAAAGTGAAGGTTGGGCCTGAGCTCTGGCTCTTTCATGTCCAGGAGAGCAGTGTTTTTTCCTCCCACACTGGGGACCTTGATCTGCCTCTGTTATGGCATTCATGGACCTTCACAGATGGTTCTGGCAGTACTGGTGCTGCCTGGCAGTCTCTTAGGTGTAAGAGGCCAGGTCTGGTGAGGGTTTCCTGTAATCAGGCATGAGAGGGTGAGCATCTGGGAAGTGGAGGCCCCTGGAGTTGAAGTCTGGGGATGTTCCTGGAAGTGGCAAGTGAGGTCTGCTGGGCCTGACCTCTGGACACTGGTCACGTGGGGAACAGGAGCTCAGCTAGCTACAGGACTTTGACTTCCACCAAGCTGCTCCCTGACCTTATGCTGGCTTTTGGGAGCTGCTCACTTGGCCCATTACTCAACCAGTCATTGTGCTCAGTCTGTGGAGAGTTGGGCCATTGTTCTGTTTTCTGGCCTTTTGCCTTCAGGACCAAAGCTCAAGGCCAGGGAGATGGTCTTCTCTTCCTCAAACTCAGGGGAGAACCGTGGGTCATGGGTGATGATGACAAGTCCCCAGCCCGGAAGCTGGTTCACAGAAATCGTGACAGGAATGAACACACATTTTTGCATACCCAGGCCTCTTTAGAGCACTATCCACATTCCATTGTCCACTGGAGGGAAGCACCAGGCTTATCCTGATCTGAAGCCAGGAAAAAATGGGTTGAAGTGTGTGATCACTTGTGCTAATAAAAAGTGAGGCCTAGGAGCAGAGGCCCGAGTCCAGATCCATCTTCCCTCCCAGGTGGGCTTTTGCTTTTTTCCCTGGGGAGCTCTCATTCCCCTCTGGTTCCTGCTTTTCTCCCCTCTATGGGTTTTGACACTTCATTAGAGTCATGATGTTGGTTTCTGACCTTGATCTATTAGTCCTGTGCACCTTGGGAGTAGGGCTCATTCTGCCACTTGCTACCTCAGAACTCTGCCCTACACTGCTCATGGAGCACAATGCTTCTTCACCTTTCCTGGGGAAAATCTGTGATGCTATTTCAAGGATCTGGTGTGAGTAGAATGCTCTCCTGGCATCCTCTGTCCATTTCCTTCACCTCCCTGGACACCTTAGCTTTAGAAGGGTCCATTTATCTGAAGTCCATCCAATGGGCTGCCTGTTGCAATTCCCAGATTTCTGGCTTACAAAGATCCCTCCTCATTGATTGCCTCTTGCAGGCATGTGTGAAGCTCTGTTTTCCTGTCCTCTGGCACTGGACTGAGATGCAAGTAGGAGAGGTAGGTCTATTATAAGCGATACTGATCAAAGCCTTTTACCCCTCTATTTATATATAATATTATTTTAAAATTTTTGCTCATGTCTCTTGTCTCTCTATTGCTATCTATATTGTTTAATTTTTTTTTTTTTTTTTTTGTGGAGGGGGAGTTACACCTGTTGGCTCTCAGGGTTTATTCTTTGCTCTGACCTCAGAAATCACTCCTGACAGGCTTGGGGGACTATCTGGGATACTGAGGATTGAACCTGAGTCAGCCACATGCAAAGTAAATGCCCTACCCACTGTGCTATCACTCCAGCCCCCCCATGTCTATAATGTTTTATATATATATATATATATATTATAAATGACACATCTTAGATAGTATTTTTGTTTCCATTCAGATAATTTCTGCATTTTTTTTTTGTTTTTGTTTTTGGGTCACACCCAGCAGCACTCAGGGGTTATTCCTGGCTCTAAGCTCAGGAATTGCCCCTGGCAGGCACAGGGGACCATATGGGATGCCGGGATTCTAACCACAGTCCTTGTGCATGAAAGGCAAATGCCTTACCTCCATGCTATCTCTCCGGCCCCAATGCCTGCATTTTAAATTTAAGTTAAATAAAAATAATTAGGGGACTCTATTCAACAGTACTCAGGATTTAGTTCTGGCTTTTAGCTCAGGGGTCTCTCTTGGGGTGCTCAGGGACCATATATGATATTGGGGATTGAACCTGTTTGCTATGTGAAAAGCAAGTGCCTTCCCCACTGTCCTCTCTCTAGCTCCAGCATTTTATTTCTGTTTATTTCTATAGGGTCTATCTCCAATGGTGTGGGGACCATCAAGGCTATACCAGAGGTGATTGGGGAGCACTGTACACAGGGCAGTGTACATGCTCAGCATTTGCTGTACCATTCAAGCCATCTCCCAAACCCTGCTCACCTTTAAAAGAGGAACTTTGGGTCCTAGGACAGTGGGGAGAGAATTAGTTTTCCCTGCAGCTGACCGGGTTTGATCCTTGGCACCACATATGGTTCCTTGAGTACTATATGAAGTAATTCCTGAGTAAGAAGCCTGAAGTAATTCTTGATTGAGCATCACTGGGTGTGACACCCCCCCCTCCCTCCACAAAAAAGAGGAAACTTGAATGAAGTTATAAAGACATGCTTAAGGCTTTTGCTTTTTCATAAGTGGTGGGATGCCTTCCCATAAGCCTGGAGTCTAGGAGGACCTGAAGTTGTGGTGTTTAGACTGGATCTTGGGTAATTGAGTATCCTTGGTGTGTCACTGACTTGTCTTCCTCTTGGGTCTAGATTTCTGTTCTTGTCACCTCACCATTGGGCCATTTGGGCTGAGACATTAGTCCCTCTGAGAAGTTATAGAGGGGTATGTGACCCTTGTGGGGTGCCTTTGCTTTTACTGTGGGGCCCATGTTGCCAGGGGCTGAAAATTTCTTTCTATTGAACATCTATTGTTTGTTATACTTGGGGTTTTCATGTGAAGCCTTTACATGTCTGTTCTGGGTGATAGAGTGAATAAGAGAAGTGATGTTGCTTTGCTGGTTCCCCCCAGCAAAAGCTGCTTTGGCTGGTGGTGGGATGTTTCAAGGGACCTCAGTTTTGACTTCTCCTTCTACAGTAGAACTACCAACTACCAATATGTTTCATTATGCAAAGGAAGTAGGTTTTAGAAATAGACAAATTAGTGGAGAGGAGGAAAAAACTCTGTAATTTTCCTCATTCTTGTTTGTCTGCTACCTCTGTGACTTGTGGGAAGTAGAAGCCACTGTCTCCAGGAGATGGCTTAAAGCATGGAGACATTAACTTGTGAACTGTGTCAGGATCATTCATACCTGGACATTGCCTCCCTTCGGTGTTGGCTCCAGGTGAGCGGGACTTACCCCATGCCACCACCTTCTAAACGGAGGCAGCATTTGAGAGCAAGTGGCTGTCACCAGGCCAGTGCATTGATGGAGTTTTGTGTGGGAGAGCTTCACAAAAGGATATTTGTTTCCGGGGAAACTGACACCCCCTTTTTTCTTCATCATCTGACCTTTCCATCGTTTGATTGTGACTCTTTGGACTCAACCGGAGCTTAGAAACAAGGAAAGAATGAGTGGAGGAAATTGAGTTTTCTGCGCACAAAGGCGTACAGGGCAAAAACAAATGGACATGTTTCCCTGGCTGACGTCAGAGCTCTGGGGCCACCCTTTGACCCTGAAAATGGAGAGTTGAGACATCGGAGAAGCTGCCTCCTTTCAGGACTGGAAGCAATGGGGCTGTGCTTCCTGTTGGTCTTGGTGCTGAGAGGCCCCGACTGCATTGGCAGCCTTACAAGGGCAGAAGGGCCTGGCGCATGACAGGCCAAGACTTCCTTCTCACTTCCTGTGACAACGGAAGTGCCAAAGAGAACTTGGCGCCATATTTATTTTGGACTCCCAGCTGTCTGGAACACTAAACTGAGCTGGCCTGAGCTGCTCTAGCAGAAGAATAAGGAGAAAGTCTCATCACTTGTTCCAAACAGAGGCTCCTCTCTCCAGGAGATGGCTAGAGCATGGAGACATAAATAACTTCTATGTTGGAAGTCCTTGTTTTAGACTATTGCCCTGAGATAAGCTAATGATAGTTAGAGCATCATTTGAATAAATCTTCTACCTTCCTGATTATTATTAAAAGCACAATGAAAAACTTTCGTGTTACCCACTTTTATCTTGGGATCACTGTTAATCATTATTACCCACTGAAATTATGAGAGTCATTGGAGAACCTATTTTGGACTTGACTCTTCTTCAGGTTTTTTGGGCATTTTAATATGACTATGAACTTAGTCCTATGCTACATTCCTCCTCACATGGGGAGTTCCTTCTTCTTTCTCCTCTACTTTCCAATAAACTTTTCTACCTTCATAAAAACAAATCAGTGGTCTTTGTATTTATGGCTCAGAATCAAGCCAGAACTATGGACCCCACATAACACCCTATAGAGCTGAAAAGGGAGGGCAGACGTTTTAGGGGGAAGTTAGATTATGGTCAGGAAAGAAAAAGAATGAATGGTAGGTCATCAGTAATAGATGTATATCCCAGGTAGGGCTGCTAGGAAAAACGGGTCCAGGCCAGGTCTGTAATCAGTGGCAGACCATAGTCTTGTGGGTATGAGTTCCTGGGCTCATTCCTCAGCATGGTGGCTTAAAAAATGGGGAAAATATTCCGAAAGCAACAAGGCCCATTCTCAAATTGGACTTTGCCAAGCCAATGGCCATTGATATCTGTATTTATATCTGGCCTCCCCCAAGTCCCTAGAAAATCTTTCATAGCTCTATGTACATGCCTGTCAGACTTGCTTACTAGGACTATGATTTTTTTTTTTTTTTGGCTTTAAGATGGTGTTGGGGAGTGGCAGGGTGGGCAGGTAATTATACCAGGAGGAACTCAGAGAGGGCAGGGCGCCCATGAAATATTGGTCAAGCAGCTGTGGGTGGCCCCAGGACAAAGTCAGTCTTCAACTACCTGTTCACCATATGCCAAGGTTGGGCAACACTTTGTTTTTGATGCTATTCTTAGATGCATCCTGTGTTCCGACTGTTTCCTCCCACCATGCACTCAGCATGGGTGAGGCAACAACTTCTGCCCTTTGGAGTCTTAATGGACAAAGTCTCTTAGTACCGTCTCTGAAAATGCAAAAATAATTTAAATTTCACCTCTCACCAATCATGCTTGTTCTATTTTGGACTTAAAATTAAAAATAAATAATTGTGGTAGGGGAAGGATAGGGCATACCTGGTGGTAGGCAGGGGCTACTCATAGCTTGTTGGTTGGGGGGTTATTCTTGGTGATCCTTGGGGGTCATGCAGTGCCAAGGATAGAACCTGAGCTGCCCACATGCACTGTTTATGCTCCAGCTCTTTGAATTCTCTCTCTAGCCTTTGTTTGCCATTTATTTTATTCAATTTTTTGTAGTAGCTTTCTTTTGGGGCCACACTTAGCTGTGCTTACTTTTTACTCCCTTCTCTGTACTAAGGATTGATTCCTATTGTACTGGGGGAGACTATATGTGGTACCAGGATCTACCCAGGTTCTACAAAATACATGCTAAGTGCTTATTTCTATAGCCTTGCTTTTAGCTTCTTCATACACATTATTTAATAATTAAAATACTAAATATCACATTGTTTATTGTCTTCATAGCTCTAGACTATCTGATAAAATACACACGTGTTCTAACTTCAGTTCAAATTAGCTTTGTTTCGTATAATGACTTATTTCAATGAGATAAATTTTAGCCATAAGTCTAATCATGGGAATAGTACAGGGGTGAAGGCACTTCCCTTGCATTTGACAGATTCTGATTCAATCCCTGTCCCTCAAAAATTCCACGTAGTGGATTTCCCCCCAAAAGAGATCTATTGGGGCCCGGAGAGATAGCACAGCGGTGTTTGCCTTGCAAGCAGCCGGTCCAGGACCAAAGGTGGTTGGTTCGACTCCCGGTGTCCCATATGGTCCCCCGTGCCTGCCAGGAGCTATTTCTGAGCAGATAGCCAGGAGTAACCCCTGAGCAATGCCGGGTGTGGCCCAAAAACCAAAAAAAAAAAAAAAAAAAAAAAAAAAGAGATCTATTATGAGGCACTTTAAGGGTTCTGATTTAAATGGTCTCTCTTAGATGTTGCAATGTCTGTCTACTAGGATTTGCTCACATTTCATTGGAGATTATGTGGGTCTTTAGTCACTTCCAGCAATGAATATTGACAATTGGTATGAATTTATTCCTAGTCATTTTGTCCTTAATAATCTTCACAGCACAGTTATCCTAAATGCAGACCTGTGTCCATGGTACTTGGGCTTGACTGAGCACTCCCTTGTGATGTTTTTAGTTCTTGGGCCTACTGAGAAAGCCCTTCATCGTCAGGAGTGGCAAGGACATTGCAGGCATTATAGTGAAATTGTGACATGGTCATTACCAGGAATGGTTTCTGAGTGTGGCCTGGATCCTGGGAAGCAGGATCACTGAGCTGGGTGGCAGTGCATGAGTGACTAAGGAGCTAGTGTTAGGTTTGAGTCAGGCTTTAAGTGTTGTGCTGAGATGGTCTCATGTCTTCCTCATGAGGAAGTGCTTGTTTATGTATGGATCTAATTCCTGCTTCATTACAGACAAACACACAAAGTCATTATGATAGTTATGGAAGGCGGGGATACAAATGATAGAGGGACAGGAGGTACAGCAGGGACCTTGCATGTGCCTTGCATACAGTTGACCCTGGTTCAATCCTCAATACCACAAATGGTCCTCCAAGCATCAACAGGGGTGATCCCCCCTAAAAAAAAAAAGCCCCCAAATTGGGCAAAGCACTATATCTCCCTAATGGCATCTTTCCCTGAATCACTACATGAAAATGAAGTGACTATTTTTCTTCCATTTATTTGTTTATTTATTTTTGCTTTTAGGGCCACACCTGTAGTCTGTAGCTAGGGGTTACTCTTAGCTCTGCACTCAAAAATTATTCCTGGCATTGCTTGGGGGATCATATGGTAGCCTGGAGATTGAACCTGGATAGGAAAATGCCCTACCTACTGTATTGCAATGGTCCCTTTTATAAAAATAAAATTTATCTATCTATCTATCTATCTATCTATCTATCTATCTATCTATCTATCTATCTATCATCTATCTTTCTTTCTTTCTTTCTTTTTTTTTTTTGGATGAGTGGTGTAAGTCAGTAACACAGGGGTTACTCTTGACTCTCTGAGCTCCGGATTTACTTCTGATGGACTTGGGTGACCATATGGTATATCGGGAATTGAACCCAGGTTGGTCCTGTGCAAGCATCCTATCCATTAGACTCTTTCTACTGCCTCTGTGTGTGTGTGTGTTTGTGTGTGTGTGTTGGTAAATAGGTATAGAATACACATTATATGTAGTGATGAAGTGCTGATTATTGTGTGCGATTGCTAGCAGGGCAGATGGGAGGGGCAGGCTGAAGGTATGCACAGGGCTAGACTGCAGTGCTTGGGGTGTGGCCAGTGGTGGTGGGGTTTGATTCAGAGTTACACTTGAGCTGTGATGATTTTAGAGGGATACAGGTGGCCACCCTGGGCCACTCACTTCTCCCAGGTGATAGATACCCTTTTCACCTGGAGGACTGAAAAGTCAGCAATGGAAGCTACTGAATGTGTCCTGGCATGTGAAGGCCTGTCATATCTTGTTCCCGTGAGACTGAATCAGCTCAGATTTATTTAGCTCAGAGGAACAAATTTTCCAACTTTCAACAGCTTACTCCACCACATGTCTTTCCCCTCTGGTTTTTGAGGCCACACCTGGTGATGTTCAGGGGCTACTCCTGGCTTATGGGATCTTGAAGTATCAGAGATCGAATCAGAGCATCTTGCATGTGAGGCTCTTATAGCCTATACTCTGCTTTGTGTATGTGTGCTTGCTTCATGTATGTGAATGCTTGCATGTGAAGTCACGTTTGCTTTCAAACCTCCTGACTATACCTATACTATCATTTTGTGTGTATGCATGTATGTTTTTATATGTGTTTAGTGCTGGGGAATAGAATTTAGGTTTTAATTACATACAAGTCCATAGAGTCACATCATGGCCCCAGTGTTACTGCCCTCTGGACTACCATGTATTTCCTTGGAACCATATCTTGGCTGGCCATGTTCTCTCTAGCTGGCAGGTGTGTGGAACAGGAGCAACCTTCTCTGAACAGTTTTGGTGTTTACTAGTGTTTACCTACTTATCATTTCTTTTTTGGGGGGAGGGGCCCACACCCGGTGATGCTCAGGAGTAATTGCGCCTGACTTGGGATCATATGGAACGCTGGGGATCGAACCGAGGTCTGTCCTGGGTCAGACACGTGCAAGGCATGTGTGCTACTGCTCCAGTCCCCTTACTTACCTTTTTTTTGGTTTTTGCTTTTGGGTCACACCCGGAAGTGCTCAAGAGTTACTCCTGGCTCTACACTTAGAAATTGCTCCTGGCAGGCTCGGGGGACCATATGGGATGCCAGGATTCGAACCACCCACCTTCTGCATCCAAGGCAAACGCTTTACCTTCATGCTATCTCTCAGGTCCCCCTACTTACCATTTCTTTTTTTTTTTTGGTTTTTGGGCCACACCCGTTTGACACTCAGGGGTTACTCCTGGCTATGCGCTCAGAAATCGCCCCTGGCTTGGGGGGACCATATGGGACACCGGGGGATCGAACCGCGGTCCGTCCTACGCTAGCGCTTGCAAGGCAGACACCTTACCTTTAGCGCCATCTTCCCGGCCCCTACTTACCATTTCTAAGCAGAGTTGAGCAAGAGATTGCTTCCTCTAAGAATTACCTTGTTGGAAAGAGGAATAAGTAGGTTCGTTATGCAATGTCTCTGGGGCTGCGATGTCCTGAGGTCAGAGCATTGGAGGAGATACCATGAGGCCACATACGCACACCCTCACCTGCTGGGAAGCAGAGATCCTCACCTTGAACCCTGGAGGTTGACTGTAGAAGGGGTCCATGCACATCTAGGAGAGAGCATGGAGTAACCCAAATCATGGATGGTCTGAGCAGGTCTTCACTGATGTGCAGAAATGATTTCTCTCCTGTGCTAGGAAGAGACCCAGAGGTTATTATCTTTACTAACAGCAACAAGAACTGTGTGCAAAGTTTGAAACTGGGCCCAGAGTATGTAGAAATGTTAGTGGAGGTAACCAAAGGTTAAATGTTAGGTCATGGGTTTTTGTTCAGCCTTTTTGAGAACTGTAGACCTTCAGACAGGCCGTTAATCAGAGGCTCTTTCCTTCACAGTTGTTCAGGAGATGAGCAAAGGAAAGAAGCTTGTACTTTGCATGTAAGGGCCCTAGGTTTGATTCCTGGCACCACATGGTTCCCTGAGCACTGAGAATAACTCCCCAGCATGGCCAAGTGTGCTCCCTCCCCAAAAAATATATTTGTAATTTGACTGATTATAGATTATTTAAGAGTATGACTTCTTTTCTACTGAATTGAGTGTTTTTATTTATTTACCGATGATTAGGCCACACCTGGCTCATAGGAGCAGATGGGAGAAGAAAGATTGAGCCTAGGTCACCTGCAACTAAGGCAAACACCCTATCTACAGTGCAATTTGAGTGTTTGATTTTATTTTTTTATTTTTTTATTTTTCTTTTGGTTTTTGGGCCACACCCGGTAATGCTCAGGGGTTACTCCTGGCTATGCACTCAGAAGTCGCTCCTGGCTTGGGGGACCATATGGGACACCGGGGGATCGAACTGCGGTCCGTCCAAGGCTAGCGCAGGCAAGGCAGGCACCTTACCTCTTGCGCCACTACCCGGCCCCGAGTGTTTGATTTTAATTTCACCCTTTTATTCCTTTGCTGTTGCTTTTTTTTGGGGGGGGGGCACACCCAGTGATGCTCAGGAGTTACTCCTGGCTATGTGCTCAGAAATTGGTCCTTGCTTGGGGAACTATATAGGATACCAGGGGAATCGAACCACAGTCCGTCCTAGGCTAGTACATGCAAGGCAGACACATTATGCCTGAGCCACCGCTCTGCCCCCCCCCCCATTTTGGTCTTTTTTTTTTTTTTAGTGGTGTTCAGGGCTTCTGGCTCTGCACTCAGAGATCACCCCTAATGGTGCTCAGAGAACTCTGTGCAGTCTTGGGGATTGAACTGGGGTCTGCCTTATGCAAGGCAAGAAGAGCCTTAGCCCCCTAGACTATCTATCTCTCTGGCTCTCTGTTTTGAAATTTCTAAAAATTAAGCAGTGGCACCTGGAGGCATTAGATGCACATTAAGAGAATTGGAAAACCTGGCTGTGATCCAAACAGCCCAGCCTTGGGGTCGGGTGGGGGTGGGACAGCACCCTAAAAGCCTGTGCTCCTTTTTCAGTGGGCCTTGTGTCCCACAGTCCTACTGCTGCTGCTGCTGCTGCCAGCCACCATTTCTGTTTGGGAATCGTGGTTTTCTGAATCCTTCCAATAACATCACTAGAGTTTTTAAAAAGTCACAGCAGTGCCCTTTCACAAAGCCTGCTGTGATGAAAATTCCTGTCTGGAATTTTCAAAAGCAGACAACGAAGACGCCAATGTGAGAAGCTTGAGGAGCTGAAAACAAGGAGCATTTCTTCCCAAGTCAGTCTCTTGAGCGGTTGGGACTGGGTTATTATTATTATTATTATTATTATTATTATTATTATTATTATTATTATTGCCCTTTCAAAGGCCATATTTAATGGCTCCAGGAGGCCAGAGCTGAGAGAAGTGTGTCCCTATGTGTCCCTTATAGAGCTGGGAGCAGAGATAGGCTTCAGGTCTATTTGCAGAGACTTTTGGTCCATTCAGAAGAGGGACTTTGATCTATTCAATCTATGGGGATGCTCTGAGTACCCTTCATACACACTTTTCTTCCCCCATGCCTAGGGCTTTCTCTGTTTTCTTCATGGGTGATGTTCTGAGTAGAAAAGCTGCTGTTGGAAGATTATCAGCAAAACTATATTTTTGGAATTGTGAGGCCCTCATAGTTTTTTTTAATTATCTTTATTTAAACACCATGATCACAAATATGATTGTAGTTGTAAGATTACAGTCATGTAAAGAACACCCCCCTTCACCAGTGCAAGATTCCCACCACCAATTTCCCATATCTCCCTCCTCCTCATCCCACCCACACCTGTACTCGAGACAGGCTTTCTATTTCCTTCATTCATTCACATTTTTATGATAGTTTTCAGTGTAGTTATTTCTATAATTGCACTCATCACTCTATGTGGTGAGCTTCATGTCATGAGCTGCACCTACATGGGAAGATAGGGGGAAATAAGCGTTGGGACTGAGGCAGTAAAAGATTAGAAATGAGCTTTGTAGGGCAGTATCAAGGTCACAATACAAGATGGATATTATGCATATATAAACTATATGCATATAATACTATCAATAGGAGACCAAGGAGAAAAAATTTCCAGTGACTGTCCAAACATAAACCAGTGCTAGAATGGCCTGCCCTCCTCCCAAAGCGCTTTCCCATTAGTGTAGGGAGAGGTAGGGGAAAAGCCTGATGACCCCTATAGAGTCCACCTGGACTGGCACCCAGGGAAGGCCTAGAGTCCAGGGGAGAAAAAGGGAGACGGCTGGGGGCCTGCCAAGCATCCCAGCACTCCCTAGGCTAGGGAGAAGGCCTCCAGGATGGGGACTCCCCAAACCCCATACTTGGCAAGAGCTGGCCTCCAGAATCAAAGGGGAAACCGGAAGCCAGATATCTGCCCACCCGCCTCCTCATGCACCTCTCCCCCTTGGAGTACGGAGGGAGGGGGAAGCTGAGGACCCCTAAGAGTCCACCTGAACCCACTTCTGGCCATCTGAACTGGCACCCAGGAAAGGCCTGGGGTCAGGGAAGAAAGAGGGGGATGGCTGGGGGCCTGCCAAGCCTCCCAGCACTCCCCAGGCTAGGGAGAAGGCCTCCGGTATGGGGCCTCCCCAAACCCTATACCTGGCAAGAGCTGGCCTCCAGAATCAAAGGGGAAACCGGAAGCCAGATATCTGCTCACCCTCCTCCCCATGCACCTCCCCACTGGAGTGAGGAGGAAGGGGGAAGCCTGAGGACCCCTAAGTGTCCACCTGAACCTACTTCTGGTGAGGCCCTCATTGTTGATTCTGGCACAGTGGTCTTTGGGAAAGGGTTGAACTCGCTTTTGGGATAGAAGTACTCTAGGCAAGAAATGACCTCGATGCTGGTTTCCATAGAAACATTCTTTGCCTTGTCTCTCTGACATTTTTCAACCTAGCCACAACCAAGTGTGGCCACCATGGTACATACCAACATCAGTGTGGTCAAAGAAATCTTATAGGGGCTGGAGAGATAGTACCATGGATGAGGTGCTGCCTTGCATGTGAGTGACCTGGATTTGATCCTCAATATCACATTTGGTCCCCGAGTATTTCTAGAAATGATCCCTGAGTAAAGAGCCAGGAGCATTGATGGATGTAACTCAGAAAAGTAATAAAAAGCCAAGAAATTTAGGGGACAAAGTGATAGTACAGTAAATAGGGCACCGGTTTTGCATATAGCCAACCTGAGTTTGGTGCCTGGTACTGTGAAGATGGTCCCATGATTTTTCACCATCTCTAGTCATTGGTTATAGGGACCCATTCATAGTCCTAAAGAACTGACCTGCAGTTCCACATCACATGGCAGCAAATACAGGAAATTGGTTAATGGAGAAGATAGTCATTTGATTCGGGAAATCCAGAAGAAGAAACAGGGTTTCAGCCAGGGTTTTCAGAGGGTTACGGCAGGATGGGCTTTAGAAGATGCTTCCAGAGGGGGCTTTCAAAGAGGAAAATTAGGTTTGGAAAGGCAATAGGGGTGTGCAGGTGAAGGCAAAGGACATGAACCTGCTTTGGGAGTGGGTAGAGCTGAGAGGAGGCGTTGAGAAATGTGGTGGCTCCCCATCCCCCCGGCTCTGTGTGCGTGTATGTTTGGGTCAGTTGGGATGCCCGCTGGAATATTCCTGGTGGGTTTTATGAGGGGATGCCTCTCCCGAGGATATTGACTCAGGCAGGACACTTCCTTTACACTCAGGATGGCCTCCACCAGACTAATATTGTTCTCGGGGCCCTTTCTGTTTTGTTTTGTTATCTTGCATAAACAGAGAGAGGCTGATTCATTTTTCTAGAAAAACAGGATGCATGAAAAATACTGCAAGTGACAATAAAATGGACATGCGCACGTACAATAATATTTATGGAGGGGCCAAACAGTCTGTTCAAGGGACAGCTCACCTCCATACTGTGACTGTTTTTCCCCCCATCATCCCTCTCCCCTGCCCCCCCCACGAGTCCTCAGCCAAGTTTCTCTGGGTTTCACTTGAATGGCTGTTCAATGATGAAGAACATATATTTAGGAGACTTGGCCTAAGAATGTAGGCTCCTGTAAGGTTAGAAACAGGGGCCAGAGAGATGGCAATGGGAGAGGCACTGGCCTTGTATATAGCTGACTAGGTTCAATCCTTAGGCTTCTGAGCACTGCCAGGAGTGATACCTGCACACAAACCCAGGAGTAAGGGGGTCAGAAAGAGATAGTACAGTGGGTAGGGTGCCAGACTTGAATATGGTCAATTTGGTTCCCTGGCATCCCGTATGGTCATCCCCTGAACACTACCAGGACTGAATCCTCAGTGTACAGCCAAGAGTAATCCCTGAGCATCACCTGGTATGGCCCCAAAACCATAACCAAAAAAGCCAGGAATAAGTCCTGAGTACCACTGGGTACTCAGTGGTACTCAGCCCAACATCACTCTTTTCCCCATCCTTCCCCAAAAAATTGAAAGAAAGAAAAAAATATAGTGCTGGGTAAATGCGCATTACTCCGGTAAGTAAATCATCTTTATAGGGGGACTTTGAATGATTAATTAATGATAGTAACAGTGATTACATTCTTTTTTTTTTTGGTTTTGGGGTTACACCCGGCATTGCTCAGGGGTTACTCCTGGCTCCACGCTCAGAAATCACTCCTGGCAGGCTCGGGGGACCATATGGGACACTGGGATTCAAACCGATGACCTTCTGCATGAAAAGCAAAAGCTTTACCTCCATGCTATCTCCCCGGCCCCAGGGATTGCATTCTTTTTCTTTTTTTTGGTTTTGGTTTTGGTTTTTGGGCCACACCCGTTTGACACTCAGGGGTTACTCCTGGCTATGCGCTCAGAAATCGCCCCTGGCTTGGGGGGACCATATGGGACGCCGGGGGATCCAACCGCGGTCTGTCCTATGCTAGCACTTGCAAGGCAGACATCTTACCTCTAGCGCCACCTTCCAGGCCCCATGCATTCTTATTTTACTTTATTTGATTTCTCTTTTGGCTTTCGGCATACACCTGAAAGTTCTCTTGGCTCCATGCTTGGGATCAAGCCTGAAAGGAACTTTGGGAGACAGTGCTCAAACCTAGCCTAGCCCTCCAGCATGTAAAGCCTGAGGGGAATCAGCTTCCCAGCTTGCATAAATGTATTTGTTTATTTTGGTGCTGGGGCTCCAACCCAGGGCCTCACATTGAAGCTTAGACTGGATTGCTGAGCTTTATTCCCAATCTAAGGTTATTTGGGGGTGGCACACTCGAGTAGTCTTGGAGTACTGGAGGACACTTCTAGCATACCAATCTGGTACTGCTGTTGGATGGGCCAGAGGATTTGGTGTTTGGTGACAAGCATTCAGGGTTGTACCTGGTGGGGCTCAGGACTACATGGTGGTAGGAATCTGACTGGGCTCTGGTTTATGCAAAACATGTGCTCTGCTCCTTGAACTGTCTCCCAAGCACCTTGCAGTGAGTGTTAAAGAGATCCTTGCATTGTGGAAATGTCCCTTTACCCATCCATGGAGAGGGGATGAATAATGCAACTTATTTCTGGTACCACTACAAACCCACATAATAGTCATCTCTGAGACTTGTTCCCCATAGCTCAGTGGTTTTATAACAAGTAAAACTGGCGTAAATATGTTGTGTGTGTGTGTGTGTGTGTGTGTGTGTGTGTGTGTGTGTGTGTGTGTTTTAACTGACAGGCACTGAGCATACAGGGCCTCTCTTCCCATGTACGTGTTTGCTGCTTGGTTTGGGTAGTTACTGAATTAAAGTAAAAAAAAAAAAAAAGAATTACCTGGCTATCAGAATTCAGAGTATATTACCCATAAATTTAATGTTATAAATAATTTGGTATACCAAGAAGCCTACTTTAGACCACCATAATGTTCAGAATCTCAACATACTAACTTAAAAATTCCATGAAACATTACAAGCAAAATATTGCTTACAGTAGAATAAAGTCACAACTTTAATTCCTTTTTATAGACAGTTATATTTTATATAATTTAAAGCAATGACCCTACAGCTGTATTCTTGCACGTCTGCTGTTTTAAGAGGTAAATAGGAAGAAAATGGTTCTGTTTGTTCCCAACATGAGTGTGATGTTGGCTTCTAGAGGGAGGACAGTGTATGAACTTAAACGCTCTCCTGGAGAAGCTCTGGCCAGACCTGGCACGATGGCTGTCACCGCAATCAGGGCAGCCAACATAGGCATCCAAGGCCAGGGTTTCTTTCTCTACCACAATGGACCGAAACACCAAAACAGGAAAGCCAGGAATAGGCTGATAAATATGGGCTGTAATATGGAAGAATTCTTTCCTTTCTCTCAGAGCAGCTTCAAGTTGTCTTTACATTGTTTGAGCTCATGTGCACTTGATTTTTTTTTTTCCTACCAGTCATTTCAAACCTTAACTTCAGTTCTGAGATTACAGTCTGTCTTTTCATACTCTTCCTGTACATCCTTTGCCTGGTTTTCAGCCTGAGTTTTTCATTGATTGGCTCTCTCTTTTGAAAATGGTTTTAAATTTGTAATGATTAGCTGCTATTTGTTTTTTTGTTTTGTTTTGTTTTGTTTTGTTTTTTTTTTTGGTTTTTGGGCCACACCCGTTTGACGCTCAGGGGTTATTCCTGGCTATGCGCTCAGAAATCGCCCCTGGCTTGGGGGACCATATGGGACACCAGGGGATCGAACCGCAGTCCGTCCTACGCTAGCGCTTGCAAGGCAGACACCTTACCTCTAGCGCCACCTTCCCAGCCCCATGCTATTTGTTTTAAATGCTTACTTGAAGACTTACTGATTTTGCCAGTCTTTTAGTACATACTGATTTGAGGACAATAGCTCTGTCCCATGATGTGTTTCTTTTCTTTCTTTTTTTTTTTCCGGCCACACCCAGCAGTGATTTAGGAGCTACTTCTGGCTCTATGTTCAGAAATTACTCTTGGCCAGTTGGGGGAGAACTCTATGGGATACTGGAGATCAAACCTGGGTTTGCCATGTGCAAGGCAAATGCCTATACACTATGTTATTGCTCTAGCCCCCCTAATATGTTTTGCTTTGTTTTGGTTTTTGGGTCACACATGGCAGTGCTCAGGGGTTACTCCTGGCTCTACTCTTAGAAATTACTCCTGGCAGGCTCGGGGGGGCCATATGGGATGCCGGGATACAAACCACCATCCTTCTACATGTAAGTCAAACGCCCTACCTCCATCTATCTCTCTGCCGCCCTCCCAATATGGCTTTTTTTTTTTCGGGCCACACCCTATTGATGCTCAGGGGTTACTCTGGCTAAGCGCTCAGAAATCACCCCTGGCTTGGGGGGACCATATGGGACGCCTGGGGATCGAACCACGGTCCTTCCTTGGCTTGTGCTTGCAAGGCATACACCTTACTCTAGCTCCACCTTGCCAGCCCCCCAATATGGTTTTTAATTCTCACTGCATCCATGATATTTCAGAATCATTTCTATGATGAGACTGGTCCTCCTATTGCCTAGTTGACTATTATTTTAGGAGTATTTGTGCACACCTGAAGGTAGTTGGGGACCATGTGGTGCTGGGGAGTTAACCAGGGCTCATATGTACAAAACATGTGCATTAGTACTTTTAGCAAACTCTCTGACCCTGTAATTGTGTCCCTTAAAAGAATTTGAATAAGCAGAGATACTCTTTTAAAATGTCAAAAACTACTGTTTTGAGCCAAATGTCCACACTTGGGTTATCAGTGCCTTTCTGCATTAAATCAGAAAATGTTTACAAGTGAGTGGCACTTGCTTAAGAGTGGCACTTTGCAAGTACATAGTGTTACTTATTTCATATAGTTGGTGTTTCACAGTTGGTTTGCTTGTAAATCATCATTTAAGTGCAAAGCATATTTTTGTTTGTTTGTTCTTTGGTTTTTGGGTCACACCTGGCAGTGCTCAGGGGTCACTCATGGCTCTACACTCAGAAATCGGCCCTGGCAGGCACAGGGAACCATATGGGATGCCAAGATTCGAACCACCGTCCTTCTGCATGAAAGGCAAACGCCTTACCTCCATGCTATCTCTCCGGCCCGCAAAGCATTTTTCTATAGTGGAAGATTTTAAACATGCCCTGATGCCAACTGAGAAAGTGTTCAAGGATCTTGTCCCACCAGCTAAACTGTCCTGTCATTCATATTGTTACTTCTCTCAAAGTGTGGGTGCTGTTTGCAAAGGATCCTGTGTCTATTCTATTTGATTTTGGAGAAAGACACTTATATTACTCTAAATGAAAGAGATATTTAATCATCAGTGCCCTGGTGAAACCTCTTAGAAGAATGGAATTTCCAGAATGGAATAAAAATAAAAGTTGATGTTTGAGAGAAGTTCAGAAAGATCCACTTGAGGCTTATAAACAAGAACAAATTTGGAAGGCAATAGTGAAATGCTCTGGGGGGGGGGGGATCCTCTGAATTGTGGATCTTTCCTTCCTTCCTCCCCTCCCTTCCTCCCTCCTTTTACTCCTACTTCTTCTTTTTTGTTGTTGTTGTTGTTTATTTGGGCCACATCTGATGATGCTCAAGGATTATTCCTGGCTATGTGCTCAGAAATCGCTCCTGGCTTGGGGACTATATGGGACACCGGGGGATTGAACCGTGATCCATCCTAAATCAGCTGACTGCAAGACAAACGCCTTACCGCGGCACCATCACTCTGACCCCTCTTTCTTTCCTTTTTTTCTTTTCTCTTTTTTTTGGGAGGTTTATGGGTCACACCTGACAGTGCTCATGGGTTACTCCTGTCTCTGTGCTTGGAAATCACTCCTGGCAGGCTTGGGGGACCACATAGGATGCCAGGAATCAAACCAGAGTCCATCCTGGGTTGGCCCTGTGCAAGGCAAAAGCCCTACTGCTGTGCTATGCCCCACTTCCTTTCTTCTTAATTTTTCTTCGTTCCTGTTTTCCACATGAACACAGAGGCAAATTCATACCTGTTCAGTGTTACAAATTCCTTTTTTCAATGCAATGACAAATTTTTTTTGCTTTGATCCTGATACTTTCCTCCTCTCCCCAACAAAGTACTGCCTTGTCAGGCCTAACCTCGGAAAATCTCATGGTCAGGGGTCCGTGGAAATAACATTACGGGTGTCTGTCTCTGCCCACTTACATCATGAGCCCAGCTGTTAGGCTCCTCCAGTTACAAATGGCCTCTCTTCCTTTTAATAGCACATTTGAAGAAACCTAATGTTAGTTTAAGGCGAGTAAACAGCCTCCAATGTTGTATAAATAAAGCATTCTTTGAGTTGTAAATAGTAGTTGCACAGAGTAGGGGAAGGCTGGCCCAGGATAAGAGGCAAGAGAGGGACAAAGCTGAAGGCCTTCAGCTCCCCCACATCCCCCAGTAGGACAGAAAAGGACACAGGCATGGAAGGCTGGGAGCGCAGGGCATTCTACAGGATGTGGCGGTCGTTTGCTCCTGCCACTGTGTCCTCTCTGTTTGCCTCTGACCCATCACCACCACATATCGTATTCTCTCTATCTGAAGAGGGCAATGTCTTTCAGAGAGCTAAAAGCTTGCCCTTGTCCCTCAAGAAGCCATAAACATGCAAGGAAGATCAAATATATGGACAACCAATAAGACAATGACAGTGCTCGAAGTTCACTCCTGGCTCTTTTTGGGACCTCTCCTGACAGTGCTGAGGGACCATCTGTGGTGTCAGGGATCGGATTCAGATTGGCTGCACGCAAAAAGTATCTTACCCTCTGTCCTGTGACTACGGCCCTGGTTTGGACATTTGTGTAGAGGAAAAATAATTTTTCAAAGAATGAGTAAAATGTTCCACTGCCAAATAATAAACATTCTTCACTTTAATTTTCCCTCTTAGGATAAGTTCCTTTTGCCCTCTTAGCTTTGAAATTCTGCTTCTCTCTTAAGTGTCTGAAGCCATTGGTGGTGAAATTGAACCTGTACAGTGACATTTTCTTCATTTGATGGGGGGACTTGGGCCTGTCAGAGTTGGAGGGAGAGGGTGGCAGCAAAGCTTTGTTTCATGCCCCTAGATAGGAGGCAGATGAAGCCCTTGCGAAAGGAAAGCTATTATTTCCTTTGTGGAAACTTTTATCTTTGTTTTCTGTGCGACTGGTAAAAACAATAGTTTGCTGTGGAGTTTCAATAATCAAAGAAGAGGAAATAGTTTGTGTGTGATGGCAGCTGGCTGGCAGGCTGGGCTGGCTGCTTGGGAGGGTGAAGCTTACCAGTCTCTGCCAACTTTTTCTGTCAAGGAAGAGCCAGATCATAAACAGACATGGCCTGGGCAAGAGGAGTTGTTATAACTCTCCTGGTTTGGTGCCTATGCCCCAGAGTTACCTCCAGTAGATCAAACCACAGAGGTGAGATTGTGGCATAAAACTTTTTTTTGGGGGTGCTATTCCCAGCAGAACTCAGAGCTTATTCCAGGCTCTTCACTCAAGGGTCATTCTTGGTGGGGTTTCAAGGACCACATAGGATGCTGGAGATTGATTGAATCCAAATCGGCTACTTGTAAGGCAAATACCCTTACAATATCAACTCAGCCTTATGGCAGTAAAACTTTGGCCCTGGCTGGAGTGTGCTCTTTTGAGCACAGAGCCAGGAATACCCCTTATCACTGAAGGATGTGATTCAAATTACTTTACTCTCCCCACAGCCCCTCCAATATTTTGTTTTTTTGGGGCCCCACCTAGCAATACTCAGGGGTCACTCCAGGCTCTACACTCAGGAATTACCCCCAGTGGTGTTGCTCAGGGACCATATGGGGTGCTGGGATCAAACTCAGGTTGGCCATGTGGAAGGCAAACATCCTGCTATATTATCTCTCTGGTCCCTAAACCTCTAGAAATTAGTGCTTTGGCACCCGTTTAGATTTCAAGATGTCTCTAAGTAATCTTGTAATTTTAGTTTTGTTGACAGTATTTGAAAATGTAAAAACTATTCTTAGCTTGTTAGCTTTACCAAAACAGTGGTGGTGATGGTAGGGGAGGACCTGGCCATCCTTATAAATTGTAGGCCCTTCAGTGTGTGTGTGTGTGTGTGTGTGTGTGTGTGTGTGTGTGTATGTGTAGAGAGAGAGACAGACAGACAGATGGACGATCTAGTTTACCTTGTCTTCTTTATTCATCCCTATAAAATTACTAGAATGTTTTGGGGAACCATATCTTGTGGCACTTAGGGGTTACTCCTGGCTGTGCACTTAGAAATCCCTCCTGAGGCTGGAGTAGTGACTCAAGTGGTAAGGCGTCTGCCTTGCCCACGCTAACCTAGGACAGACCGTCATTCAATCCCCCTGTGTCCTATATGGTCCCCCCAATCCAGGAGCCATGTGTGTGGCCCAAAAGCCAAATAATAAATAAAAAGAAATCACTCCTGGAAGCTGTGGGGGACCATATGGGATGCAGGAGATCAAACTCGGGTTGGCCACGTGCAAGGCAAATGCCTACTGCTGCTCTACTGCTCCGGCCCATCTCATTAGGATTTTCAAGTCATTGTTGACCCTTGATCTCCATGCTTTCATTCCTTGTCATTCACCCTTCTTTTTTTTTTTTTTTTTTTTTGGGCCACACCCATTTGACGCTCAGGGGTTACTCCTGGCTATGCGCTCAGAAATCGCCCCTGGCTTGGGGGGGACCATATGGGACGCCGGGGGATCGAACCGCGGTCCTTCCTTGGCTAGCGCTTGCAAGGCAGACACCTTACCTCCAGCGCCACCTACCCGGCCCCGTCATTCACCCTTCTAAGAAAATTAATTCTTTACTTATCAGGAAACAAATATGCTCTAACCTTACAGGACTTGGTGGTGATGGTGTGTGGAAGAGAAGCTAGGGTTAGATGTTTCAATGTTTCAAACTTTACATTTCACGTTTCCAATTGAAGTAATTTTATTTTGTGCTTTGGGATGCAACATGCTAAGGATCACTACTGGCTTTGTATTTTGGGGTCACTCCTGTAGTTCAAGGGATTGGATCCGAGTCAGATGAATGTAAGGCAAGTGCCTTTTTATCCCTGTACTATTTTTATAAAATAATGTAGTTTTGAAATAATTTTCCATGCTATGAATAGAAGTATAACCTTTCTTAGCAGTGATAGTAAAGTATGTTAATTATTTTCTTAAATATAAACAGCACATTAATTATATTCTTAAGTATGATAAGCATGTGGCTAGTCATTAACATATTAGATATCAGCACTTAAGGTTAGTGTAGTTTCTTATTTCTTCCTTCATTCATGCAGCATTTTTGTCCTGAGCACTTCTTTTTTCACCAGAGACTTGTGTAGTCACTGTTTGCCCTTCCATAGCTGGGGGGAGGGAGGGATTTACTTCCCACAGGATTTTAGCTTATGTGCTACTGGCTTTCCATATAGTTTTGGGTTTCTGTTTTCTCTTGGCCAGTGCCTGGTTTGAATGATATAAAGAAGTTCTCTCTCTCTCTCTCTCTCTCTCTCTCTCTCTCTCTCTCTCTCTCTCTCTCTCTCTCTCTCTCTCTCTCTCTCTCTCTCTCTCTCTCCCTCTCTCTCCCCCCCCCTCTCTCCTTGCCCCATCTAGCAGTACTCAGGGGTTATTCCTGGCTCTGCACTCAGGAATAACTCCTGGTGGGCTCAGAGGACCAGATGGGATGCCAAGGATCAAATCGCAGGACAGCTGCATGCAAAGCAAACACTTTACCTGCTGTAGTATTGCTCTAGTCCCTCCTGAAGTTGTTAATTACTGATAACCAATTCATCACTAACCAAGAATCTTTTGGGTGGGGACACGTAACAGCTGTACTTAGAAATGACCCTGGCTCTGGCTCAGGAGTCATTCTTGAAGGCCTCAGGAGATCATATGGGATCCCGGGGATTGAACCTGGCTTGGCTCACAAGGCAAACACCGTTTCTCTATCCTATTACTCTGTCCCCATAAGAGTTCACTCTTTTTACTTATAGTTATAGTATACTTATACTTTTACTTATACTTATAGTAGCTAATTCTGGAAAGCACCTCAGTGAGCTTTCAATTAAGGGTAGGAGAGATAGCATGGAGGTAGGGTGTTTGCTTTGCATGCAGAAGGACAATGGTTCAAATCCCAGCATCCCATATGGTTCCCCCGAGCCTGTCAGGAGCGATTTCTGAGCATAGAGCCAGGAGTAACCCCTGAGTACTGCTGGGTGTGACTCAAACGCCCCCCCCCCCCAAAAAAAAAAAAGAAAGAAAAGAAAAAGATAGTCAATTTAAAACAAATTCTCAAGAAAACCCAGAGCTAATTCCGCAGCTCTGAATGATTTTTACTTTACTTTATTTTATTTTACTTATTTTTGACAAGACATAGAGTTTTGCCCACTGCACAAAGTGCCTTATTTGGTTTCAAGATGATGGATCAGTGACTGACCAAGCAAGCAGGGCCAAGTTGAATCTCCTATGTACCCTCCCTGCAAGCCTCCACCCTGCTGCAATCTCTCTAGCCCCTGCACTGGATGGACCGTGCTGACCTCTTGGAATGTCTTATTGACAGTCCTTCCCCTCAAATCTTTCAATGACCTGCAGCCCTTGGGCTTGGGGGCAGCCTCTCTCTGGTCTCTCTTCTGGCTCCTTGGAGGAGCAGGCAGACTTGGTACTTCCCTTTCTATGCCCCACCTTGGTGCCTGCTTCATCCTGCCACCTGTGCTCACACCTGCCTCTGCCCTGCCTGAATGTCTGATCCTGGGCGCCTACTCTGTCTTCAGCAGGAAGGGCCGCCTGTGGGGGGCCTGGAGTCTAACACCTGTCCCTCCCTGTCCAGGCACTGAGAGGCAGCTGCTCAGCATGCAGGCCAAGATGAGTGGGGTGGGCCAGGGAGGGGATTAATGCAGTCCTGGGAGCAGCAAATGTGGCCAACCAGCACCTGTCCCCCAATAACCCCCCACTCCCTTCTTCCGCTTCCTCCACTTCCGGCAGTGTCTGAACTGCAGCTGCCTGAACTGATTCCCAGGAGTGCTTCTGGGTGGTGAATCAGGAAGGAAGCCAAGTGTCCTCCAGACATTGTCTTACCCTCTTAGGGACACCTATCTCTTCCCCACTCCATCCCAGAGTGTCCTTGTAAAAGCAGAGCTGCCTTCCTGGGTTAGATATGAGCAAGAGCTGGAATAGTACAGCAGGGAAGGTGCTTGCCTCATATTTTATCTACCTGGATTCTTCCCCAGTACCTCAGAGGGATCCTCACACTACTGCCAGAAGTTATCTCTGAACACAGAGCCAGGAGTAAGTACTGAGCACTGATGGAGCAAAACAAAAAACCAAACAAACAATATTTTGTTTGTTTGTTTGTTTTGTTTGTTTTTGGGCCACACCCGTGACACTCAGGGGTTACTCTTGGCTATGCGCTCAGAAGTCGCTCCTGGTTTGGGGGACCATATGGGACACCGGGGGATCGAACCGAGGTCAATCCAAGGCTAGCGCAGGCAAGGCAGGCACCTTACCTCTAGCGCCACCGCCTGGCCCCAAACAAACAAGATTTAAAGAGGAGTTTCCAAAACAAAAACCAACTTCTTGTGCTCTGAAATATGAGAAGACGTTGGCCAGAAGATGAGAGAGCATGGTCATACTTGGGATGCTACCATACATAGAGTCTAGCATTTCTCTGTCCTTTGGATAGATTTCTTGCATTCAGCTGTTTGCGGTGATCCTCTAGCTCACCAAAACCAGCAAAACCACGACAGTGGCAAAATAGCGTGATGTGGCACAGGAAAGCGTTTTAGAGAGGCCTTGTTTCTTCTCATTGACATGATGGCATAATCCAATCATTATTAGGAGAGAATGTCAGTTGCTTTTCTGCATTACTAAGGAAGCGGACAAAGGCAGCTGTGTCACGCAGAGCGATCTATGGAGAGCAGAGACCTGGGGTCACTCTTAGGATTTCATCTGTGGGCAGTTTTTTGCTCTGGGGAAAACTGATGAGCTGTTGGACTACTTCAGAGCGAGCCTGAGAAGAAAAGTCCTGTATCATGGGGAGGGGCCTGGAACTAGAGAATAGTCAGAAAAAATAGACCGTGCACCAACTAGTAGTATTATAAAGCAACTGTTGCTTGTCTTGTTTTTAAGCTCAAAATCACCAGCTTTTATTTATTTTTTGGCCACACCCCGCTGTGCTCAGGGGTTACTCATGACGTGGTGGTACTTAGGGACCATAGCAGGAGTCTCAAACTCAATTTACCTGGGGGCCGCAGAAGGCAAAGTTGGGTTGATCCTTGAGTGCAAAGTCAGTAGTAAGCCTTGAACATTGGGGAGTGTGACCCAAACAACTAAAACAAAACAAAACAAAACAAAAAAAGATTCCTCTATGGCAGGGCCACAAAATGTTGTATGGAGACCCCTGATAGAGTTTATGGATTAAATCTAAGTTTGCTATTTGCAAGGTAAGCACCCTACCCACTGTACCCACTGTACTATTATCTCTGGCCCCTGAAAATCATCAGCTTTTTTTTTTTAATGCTTCCAGTTCCCCAGGCATGTAAGATTCCTATGAGCCGGATTCTTCATAAATCTCCATCAGGATGTCAGAATTCCTTACAAGGAGGCTTGTCTTCATTTGCATTCCTTTGTACGCTGATTAACAAAAGACCCTTTATGTGTCCTCACAGCTTGATTTCAACTATGTACTTCATTTTCTTTTTCTTATTTCATGGAATCTGGTTACTGAACTCAACTTAGTTTTCAGGACATGGGGACCAGATGGGAAGCATTTGTGAGGTGGGAATTGTTGGTGAGCTCGGGTTGGTGGGGACCTAGAAGGTACAGGTTATGGGGACATTTGCCTTGGAGGAGGCCAAGAAGGACCTCAGGAATGCCTCTTGCTGGGTTTAATAATTGTAACCATAAAGGAAGGTTGGTATATAGTTAGTCCTCAATTCCAGTGTCCCAGGAGAGTGGATTGCAGTCACCTAGAACTTCTTTTTTTTTTTTTTTTTTTTTTTTTTGGTTTTTGGTCACACCCAGCAGCGCTCAGGGGTTACTTCTGGCTCTATGCTCAGAAATTACTCCTGGCAGACTTGGGTGACCATATGGGGCCCGGGATTTGAACCACCAACCTTCTGCATGCAAAGCAAACGCCTTACCTCCATGCTATCTCTCCGGCCCCCACCTAGAACTTCTTTTTTTTTTTTTTTTTTTGGTTTTTGGGCCACACCTGGCGGTGCTCAGGGGTTATTCCTGGCTGTCTGCTCAGAAATAGCTCCTGGCAGGCACGGGGGACCATATGGGACACCGGGATTCGAACCAACCACCTTTGGTCCTGGATTGGCTGCTTGCAAGGCAAACGCCGCTGTGCTATCTCTCCGGGCCCTCACCTAGAACTTCTTAAAGTGATACTTGTGTTGGGCAAGTGAGTCAGCCCTCTTCTCTGTTCCTCTTAAATTTGAATTTATTTTATTTTATATTTATTTATTTATTTATTTATTTTGGTTTTTGGGTCACACCCAGCAGCGCTCAGGTGTTACTCCTGGCTCTACGCTCAGAAATCGCCCCTGGCACGCACGGGGGACCATATGGGATGCTGGGATTCGAATCACTGTCCTTCTGCATGCAAGGTAAATGCCTTACCTCCAGGCTATCTCTCCAGTCCCCCATATTTTATTTTTAATGGTTAAAATATTTAGCTTATCTGGTGATGCTTGGGGGCTACTCTTAGCTCTGAGTTTGGGCAACTGTGTAGTGCTAGGCTCTATAAGTCAGGCCTCCTAAATGTAGAACCTATGCTCAGCTCTTCAAATATCTCTCTGGCCTGGTGTAACTTTTTATGTTTCAGAAAATTGGAGGAGCAGAGATGTGGCTCAGTGATTAGAGTCCCTGCCCTGTATGCTTGAACCTTGAGTTTGAGTCCTAGCACTGCAAAACAAAAACAAAACACAATCCAAAACCTGATTTCATAAGATGCTGAGTATCTTAGTTTAGGATGTTGTCACATTGTACGAGTTGAGTGGTCTTGTCTTGGTGAGGCCTATTCTGCAGAGAGCAGAACACACCCCACCCCCACCCCCAGGCAGTCCCAAGCCGGTGAACACTGTTTCTTTATTTTGGAAAGATTTTTGCTAGGCAGAGACTTGTTCTTTTAACCAAGTCCTAATTCTCATCTGTTTTGGATGGCAACTGACTACATTTCCCAAATGGTGCCTGTCTGGCAGGATTTCCTGGACACAGACTCTAGCGTGACCATTCTGGGCCAACTCTGTTTGTTGAACTTCAGTGATCATAACCTGGTTATTTGTTCTCTGCCATGGGAACCAATAAGCTTCTCCTTTTGAAATTAAGCAAAGGGTCCCAGTATAGTCTTATTTGCTAATTAGAGCCATTGTTTCCCAGACCATTCACTGGATAGATCCAGCCTTCCAAAATCACTAGTAATCTGCAAGTTAGCACTATGCAAAGTAAGGTTAAGGCATTTTGAGGAGGTTTGGAAGTATCTCCATCATAAGGCTGCCCTCTACCACGGAGTCATATTTCTGGCCTCCAAGTGAGACTCATTATTCCTCTTTCCCTCTCCTAGTGATAGTATGGCGATCAGGAAGATTGTGCATTTGTGAATCTACTGCCTCCACATTTAGTTGTGATGGTTGATAGGAATCTCTTACTGTGGGCGCTGGGTAGGTGCTGGAGCCATGCCTTCACTCCTGCATGCCCCGGGTACTGCTTTCCTGCCTTGGTGCCTCACAACCTCACAATCGCAGGGCCAACAACTCTAGATAGCAGAACAGTTTTTTTTTTCTGTTTGTTTTGTTTTGTTTTTGGGTCACATCTGGTAGCACTCAGGGGTTGCTCTTGGCTCTCTGTTCAGAAGTTGCTTCTGGCAGGCTCGGGGGGGACCATATGGGATGCTGGGATTCAAACTGGGGTTCATCCTGTGTTGGCCACATGCAAGGCAAATGCCTGACCACTGTGCTATCTCTTCAGCCCCCAACCAAAGAGTTTTTATGTCAGCACCGTGTCTGTGGATGTGCTCATGGTCTCAGACTTAAAGGCAAGATCCTTAGCCACTGAACCAATTCCTGGCCCTGGTGATTTTAACTCTGAATGCAGTTCTTATGGTAGATCTGGGTCAGGGAAGCCTAAAATAATTTTTTTTTTGTCTTTTTGGGCCATATTTGGCAGGAATTATTCCTGTCTCTGCACTCAGAAATTACTCTCAGCAGTCTGGGAGATCATATAGGATGCTGGGAATTGAACTTGGGCAGGCAGCTTGTAATACAAGTGCCCAACTGCTGTTCAATTGCCTTGGCCCAGTTTTACAATTCACATTTTACATGTAGACTGACCTCCTAGCCTCAGTCTAACTACTAGTGGGAGATGGCTGGAGTATCTTTTGTTTTGTTTTGTTTGTTTTTGGGTCACACCGGGCAGCACTCAGGAGTTATTCCTAGCTCTAGGCTCAGAAAATGTTCCTGGTAGGCTCAAAGGACTATATGGGATGCTGGAATTCAAACCACTGTACAGCATGCAAGTCAAACGTCCTACCTCGATGCTATCTCTTTAGCCCAATGCAAGTATCTTAAGTATCTTTATCTTTGTCACAGATTATGTTGACCTTCATTAATATGATGAATTATGGGCCCGAAGAGATAGCACAGCAGCGTTTACCTTGCAAGCAGCCGATCCAGGACCAAAGGTGGTTAGTTCGAATCCTGGTGTCCCATATGGTCCCCTGTGCCTGCCAGGAGCTATTTCTGAGCAGACAGCCAGGAGTAACCCCTGAGCACTGCCGGGTGTTACCCAAAAACCAAAAAAAGGAAAAAAAATGGATGAATTATAGGGCCAGCGAGGTGGCGCTAGAGGTAAGGTGTCTGCCTTGCAAGCACTAGCCAAGGAAAGGACCATGGTTCAATTCCCCGGCGTTACATATGGTCCCTTCAAGCCAGGGGCAATTTCTGAGCTTGTAGCCAGGAGTAACCCCTGAGCATCAAACGAGTGTGGCCCGAAAAAACAAAAACAAACAAACAAACAAAAAAAAGGATGAATTAGCTTTCCCCCTATAGAAATGGGTGGAAGACTACTTGTCACACTAGAAGATTCTTGGTAGTATCAGTCCTCAAAAGATGGGGAACCAGGCTGGGACTAGAGAGAGCTCAAGGGACTGAGTTCAGGCTTTGCATGCAAGAAGCCTGAATTTGAGTCCTGGAATTACATGGTGTCCTGAGCAAAGAGTTGAGAGTAGCCCCTGGTCACTTTCATGTGTGGCCCCTGAATGAGGGGGCCTCTAAAATAGAGAAACAAAACTCTCAAATAGAGAAACAAAGCTCTGTCATCATGGAAGACTGGGGAGATGTCTGGGGTTTGCACCCTGAATAAATAGTCCTCCTGCTCTAGATGCTGGCCCTCCTTGTGGGGTGGGTGGACGGTGTATGAGATGTGGCTCCAGTGCTGAGGTTGTCACTCGGGAATGCGGAAGTGACACCAGCACACATCTGGTTAGATGGCTGCTATGTTCTCAAAGCACAAAGTGTCTTTAAAAATATTTAATTTGGGGGCTGGAGAGATAGCATGGAGGTAGAGCATTTGCCTCGCATGCAGGAGGACAGTATTTCGAATCCCGGCATCCCATATGGTCCCCCGAGCCTGCCAAGTGCAATTTCTGAGTGTAGAGCCAGGAGTAACCCCCGAACGCTGCCAGGTGTGACCCCAAAACCAAAAAAAAATTTTTTTTTTATTTTATAACTGCAGTTTTTGGGGGCTTCTGAGCAACGCCCAGTCATGCTCAGGACTTACTCCTGGCTCTGTGCTCTGGGATCACTTTTGGCAGCATTGAAGGACCATACATAGTGCCAGGGCTCGAATCTGGGTTGCCTGCTTGCAAGGAAACACTTGTACTGTGGTTCTCTCTCAGCCCCAGCTTCAATAAGTTTCTAATGGAGTTTGGATCACCATGTATTGGACCACTCCTGTTGGTGTGTGAACTCTATTCCTTTGCTTCCTGGATGCAGAAGGCTTTATAAAGTTTTTGGGGGCCCATTTGGAGATGTTTGGGACTCAGCTGTTCTATGCTGGGGGGGGGGCACACCGATGGTTCTCTGAGGACCATGTGGTGCTGGCGATGGAGACCAGACTTCTTGTATGCAGAATATTCTCATCACTTTGTGCCGTCTCTCTAGCCCCAGAGCAGTGATTATAGTCAGCGGGTTCGAGGACAACTTTTCTGAGTGCGATGCATTTTGTGCATATTGCTGAATTCCAGTGATAAATCCACCTATTCACTGAGTGAGGTATAGGCTGCCAGCCGGCTTTTTGATACCTGAGCAGGCAGCAAACACCTGCATTCCTTTGGAAATACTGTGTGTAATATGTGGTGTGGCATCCTGGGGGCTGAACGGAGCAGGGCTAAGCTTTGCCTGAATGTGCCACTGTCCTGATATTTGTGGCCATCCTGAATTCTTGTGACTCTAAGGAATAAAGTTCAGCAGGGACAAGGCAGATGTAGTTTTCTGTGGAGCACACTCGCTAGGCTCTTTTTGGAAGTTGTCCTGTGATCTGCCTGAAAGTCAGGTCTACTAGAAAATCTATTTAAAGTCTATGTTCCTGCTGAGGGTTCTGAAATGAAACAGAAAACTGATGGCTTGGGAGATAGTTCTGTGGGCCATGAGTGTGTGATTTGCAGGCTGGAACCCTTGGTGTTGATGTCCAGCACTGCATGGTATTTTGAGCATTGCTGGGAGTGAGCTCTTGGGCACTGCCTGGCGTAGCTCAACAAAATAAAACAAAGCAAGCAAGCAAACACAAAATGTATGTATAGGGCTGAAGACAGCATAGGAGAGATAAAACATTTGCTTTACACTCAACTGAGCAAGTTTCTATTTCTGCCACAACATGAAGTCTCCTGAGCATGGCACAACCAGGTCAAAAATGAGTGGGGGGGGGAGAGGGAGAGGGAGAGAGAGAGAGAGAGAGAGAGAGAGAGAGAGAGAGAGAGAGAGAGAGAGAGAGAGAGAGAGAGAGAGAGAGAGAGAGAGAGAGAACACTTCAGTGTCACTCATATACTAAAAAAAGTATGAACTTGATTTTTTTTTTTTTTTTTGGTTTTTGGGTCACACCCGGCAGTGCTCAGGGGTTACTCCTGGCTGTGTGCTCAGAAATAGCTCCTGGCAGGCACGGGGGGACCATATGGGACACCGGGATTCGAACCAACCACCTTTGGTCCTGAATCAGCTGCTTGCAAGGCAAACACCGCTGTGCTATCTCTCCGGGCCCTAAACTTGATTTTTTTCTGAGTCTCTCCTTTGCCCTCCCTGAAACATCGACTCAGCCATGCTGGTCTCTGATTCATCAAAAATAACTTATTTTGCTTTAAGAAGAAATAAAAATTCCAGAGGACTCTGCTGCTAGCTGATTTCCCCTCTCCATTAGGTTTTATCTCCTTGCGGAAGTCTGGGAGAAAGCCTGCCAATCTGGAAGCCAAAGAGAAGAAAAAATGTGGAAAATAGCAATGATTCTAAATGCAGGTTTTTGGAAGTCAACTTCAAGGTGCAAAGGCTCAAAGCAAATGTACTTTTCTTGGGTTCAGAGTCAGCTTTAGTTGCTGGCTCCTGTTCTCTCCCTCATTATCAGCACTGGAATTCCACTCTTTTAGGAGGGGGGACTGTGGTTTTGGGACACCCTTGGCAGTGCATGGTGGATAATCCCTGATCCATGCTTGCAGTTTTTGTTTTTTGTTTTTTGTTTTTTGGCCACACCCGGCGGTGCTCAGGGGTTACTCCTGGCTGTCTGCTCAGAAATAGCTCCTGGCAGGCTCGGGGGACCATATGGGACACCGGGATTCGAACCAACCACCTTTGGTCCTGGATCGGCTGCATGCAAGGCAAACGCCACTGTGCTATCTCTCCGGGCCCATGCTTGTAGTTATTTTTGGTTGAGTTTGGGGACCATGTGAAACTGGGCATTAAATCCAGGTCTCCTGCATGAAAAGCTGTGTTTTTGGTTCTCTAATTCAGGTTCTGAGTGGTTTTTGTTTTTTTTCCCACCAAGGGACATTAAAAAGAAGCATAAAGTCAATTTTAGGAGTGGTTGGCTTTGGCTTTGGTGCTAGGCAGACCTGTATCCACATTCTTTCTTGGGCTAGGGAAATGACTCCACGATTGAATTATGCTTTACATACAGGAACCCCAGGTTTGATCTCCCAGAACTGCATGGCTCCCTGAGCACTGAGCTAGTAGTGGCCCTTGAGCATGTCTCGATATCACCTCAAAACCAAACTCAGGGGCCAGAGAGATAGCACAGGGGTAGGGTGTTTGCCTTGCACACAGCCAATCCAGCACAGACAGTGGTTTGAATCCCGGCATCCCATATTGTTCCCTGAGCCTGCGAGGAGTGATTTCTGAGTGCAGAGCCAGGAGTAATTCCTAAGCTCAGATGGATGTGACTCCAAAACCACCCCCCTTCAAAAAAAAAAAAAAACTCAAATTCTAACTTATGCACACAAAAATGTAGTAAATGCCTAAGTTCCTCCACTTCAAAACAATGTTAATTATTTTAGGCACTGTGATTTATAAAACTGTTACTAGTTAGGTTTCATGGATTTGATGTTCTAATGCTGCAGCAATCTCTACTTGTCTCCATTTCTCTCTATCACTGTTATCCTTGTCCCAGCCTTGTCTCCGGCTGTTCTAAACTCAGTTCTATAGACCGGCTCTTAAATTCTCTTGTTTTAGCCTTTCACTATTTTTTCACTATGCTTTATTCTGTCCCACAGAAGAGAGATCAATTGGATTTGTCTTTTTCCTTAATTCATTTGATCTTTTCTCTCCCCAGCATCAGGGATTGTGGGGGCATGGAGACTTCTAGAAGCTGTATTGAGGGCAGAGGTCATCACTGTTGGTTGTCACCAAGGGAAAGTCAATCAAGTCTTTGATCCATGGTTTTATCATCAGTAAAATACTGATGTTGATTGGCATTGCTCACCTACCAGGGTAAACCCACTGTAATTATCATTTTGACTCTAATTAGTATATTGTACCAAAGAACACAGGAATGTGTTATTAATATCAATTCATAGTTATGTTATTACAACTCTGAAAATTATTGCGACACCCACCAATAACGCCTAACATTTAGTCCAGTCTTAGTAACTTAAACTCTGGTCTTAGTAAAGACAAGTCTTAGTAATTTGCATTTTAAACTAGTTATATGGTTTTGGTGGGGCGGAGAACTTTCTGGATCTAGAGCACACAGTGTGTTCTCACCCTGGTATTGCTTAGGAGTCTCTCTGGAGCACTGAGCAGGGAGTTGCCACATCTGCAGTGACATCCAGTTGATAGATGATTGGATAAACAAATGGTGGCGTATGCAAGAGCAGTATTAAAGTGAAGTAAGTCAGAATGAAAAAGATCGCTGGGTGAGAGCCCAACAGACAGACAGCCTAAACATATTCAGAAGAGCCCAGTGCATGCTGGGAAGAAACTGAGTTTCCTAGGGGCAAAGGGTAAGGGATCCTATAGGCTGGATTTGCTGCCATTGTTTGGCACCATTTAGCCATTGGAGAGAAATAAAGAAATATCACCATAAGGAAAACAGGAAAGAAAGACCACCTGAAAGATAGCCCTTGGGAAGCTTCATAACTAGTTTCAGTTTAGCTAAACCTCTAATTTACTTTCAGGAAAAAAATGTTTGGGGCTGGGGCACATGGTTTGTATGTGGGAGGCTCAGGTTTGCTCCAAGACTGGCAAGTCTTCTGAGCACCTGGTGTGTGACCCCCAAGAACAGAACCAGGGTTAGCATCTGAGAACCACCACATAGGGCCCCCCTCCCGACTAAAGTAGCTCTGAGAGAATGCATGTGCTTGAGCTTATGCTTTGCATGCAGGAGGCCTGAGTTCCATCTCCTGCACCATATGGTCAAGTGTTAGCAAGACCCTTAAGCAGAAGGCTGGGAGTTGCTGCTGAGTACCTTAAGGTATGTCTCAAAGCCCAAAGATGAGTGACTAAAAATGAAGCCCTTTTTAATTTTTATTCCTCATTGAATTTTTCAGAAATGAATTCCTAATATACTGGTGGATGAATATTCACAGATTGAACCACTCCCATGAAAAGAAACAGAAGATTACAAATTCCCTGAAAGGGGTCCTAACTATTTTTTCTTAGGCCCTTGCAATGCCCTCCCAGGCCCCACACCCCTGCTGTCCAGTGTTCTGGTTCCTTTGCTAGTCTGCCAGGAACAATTATGTGTATTTGAGCCCTGAATTATGAAAGCCCACCTCAGAAGAGAGACATTTGCAATGATAAACTGTATATATTTTTATACAAAGTAATTCCCACATCAATGTTTGACAGAGTGGCTGTCTTAGCTTCTGGAGCATTAGGATTTCATCCAAAACTGGAAAGGTTAAGTTATCAATAGGGCTCAATGGGCATTTTGTTCTCATTTGTGTAAGTCGCTGAGTGTTTTTTAAGTCCATGCTTATGGTAACAATGTAAGCAGTCAATTAAAAGGGAATTTAGCAAGGCATTCTTCAAGTTCTCAGGGGTGCATGGTGTCCGGTGAATTCGAGAAAAGAGCAATTCTTTTCACCCGAGGAAATTATTTTAATTAGCAACTCTCAGTGGATAACCAACAGGCAAATAATTCTGAAATCTTCTGGCTTGGGAACAAGGAATTAAAATAGTGTGCAGTTAAAGGAAATGGGAAGGGTATGTACTATCAATTAGATGCATGCAGTCATACTGGGGTGCACCCTCTGGTTTGAGAAGTGAGCTTTTCAGGGTCAGATAGATGGATCAAAGATCTGTGAGTATGCCTTGCATGCAGGCAGCCCGGTTAACCTCAGACACCAAAAGACCTCCTGGGTGCAGCTCCTAAAGCAAAACAATGTTTTAAAGAAAAGCCTCAGATACTGAAGAGCTAGTACTGCGATTGGGCACTGCATGTTCTCCTTGTATGTGACCCATCCCAGTTCTATCTCCTGCACCATATTGAATCTCCCAGTACAGGCCAGTGTGATTCCTGAGTACAGAGCCTTGAGCACCACTGGATGTCATTCCCCAACCCCTACCCCTCAAGAAAAGAGAAAAACATGCATTTTTTTAAATAAGAAAATGGGTCACTAAAAGTGTAGATGCTATCAATGTAAGCACAGACTTGGAAACTCATGGTCTTTTAAACCCTGGTCGTGGGGCCATAGTAATCATACAGCAGTAAGGCTATGGCCAACCCAGGACGCACCCGGGCTTGATATTCAGCATCCCATGTGGTACCCCAAGCCTGCCAGGAGTGACTTCTGAGTGCAGAGCCAGGAGTAATCCCTGAGCACATGGAGTGTGCCCCCTCCCCCCAAAAAAAAGACTCTGGTTGAACTTTGCAACCTTCTTGTGGGTGCCTTATTAAGGGTTCAGTCAATTATAGGGATAGCTGGATGCCCTAGGGGTCCTCTGCTATAGCTATATTTGGTGTATATATAGGTATATAGCTATAGGTGTACAGCTATACTAGGTATATAGCTCTAGTGTCTAAGAGTGACTTTGGTACTGGATTGGTCTGTGACATGCCCAGTGGCCTGTGTGGCAAAGGGCCTTGCTAAAGTTAGAACATGAGTCTGAACAGCTGGGGGTGGCAGGCACAGGAGGGCCCGCCCACTGCCACTTGGCGGCAGCTGCGACCTGGAGGCCAGGGTAGCAATGTCTTGCTAAGAATAGACAACCCAGGCTCCCTGGGCTGCAAGAACGAAGACAGTCAAAAGCTTCTGAGTCCAAACAGCTCTGCTCACTTTATTTATTAACTATTTTTGAGGCGGTGGGACACCAGCAAGAAAGGTCGGGTGTTGGCTCACATCCTGTAGTTGGCTAATTTTTTTTATTTGAATGCGTACAAACACACATGCACACACACTTTGGGGCTTTACCCAGCAGTGCTCAGACTTTTGATTTTGGGCTCAGGAGATCAACTATGGTGCCTAGGATTGAACTATGTTGGCCAAGTGCAAGGCAAATACATTGCCGCTTCTACTAGTTAACTTGGGAGAAAAAAAAAATCCAAAGACGGTTAAAAGAATGAACCCAGATTTTCTACATTCTCTGCATGCAAAATGAGTCACATTTTGACACTTTGGGGTTAATTTAGGGCAGCGATATTTATATTATATATATTATTACATATTATATTATTATATATAAGAGAGAGAGAAAGAGAGAGAGAAGACCCAAAATTGATTGCCAGGGTACCTGTTTCTTGCCTGTCTCCTCTGTGATTGCATTCAAAAAGTTCCATGGATGTTTGTGGTCCATACGCATATACATATGCACAAATGACCTTATGTTCCTTTGTGCCTGATTGATATTAACTTTAAGTCTCTGTCTTTGGGGGTAACTGGCTTCAATTCTGTGATCATGTAATACTGTCCATTGGCTTCACTAGAGCTGCCTGGTGTTCCTTCCTCCACCCTTCCCTTTGTTGTTGTGGTAGGAGGTTGAACACATGCATGCCAAGTTAGTATGTTTTTGGTTAAGGGGCTCACACAAATCTGACCCAGGTGCAGTGCAGATCACACCCTCTGTTGTGGAGTTAGGAGTGATCCCTGAGCATGGAGGGAGCAGGAGTGATCCCTGAGTAAATATCAGGAGTGATTTCTGAGTGAAGAGCAGGGGTATAGTATCTCTGTTATAATCCTCTCCTTGATGGGTTGCTCCTGATTAAATATACTCCATGAGGGGTTGGGGAGATAGAGCCCATGCTTTGCATGCAGAGCCTTGTTTCAAGTCCCCGAAGTACAGTTCTCCCATTCGCCAGCTCTCCTACCCCTAGCACTGCTAGGCAACTTCTAAGCATCACTGGGCATGGCCTTAGACCAAAAATCCAACCCAAACCAGGCTATGAGAAGGTCAGAGCTACTGGCAGGATTTACACCCTGTGTTCAAGAGGAACTGAAAGGAGAATCTATCTTAGGGGACCTCTGCCACCAAAGGACTGAGCCAAAGTGTTTCCTCAAGCTTTCCATCCTGGCAGTATGCTGGGGGTTGGTCACACAGTCTCTCAAGGTAACAAAGCAGCTGTAAATCAGGAGAGGAGCCACAGATCACCTGCCTTCTGCTCCCTTACTCCTAACCTGGGGAGTCATTTAACTGCTTTAACCCAGTTTGTTTATTATTTGTTTGTTTATATTTTTGTTTCTAACTAGTGTTCAAGGATTACTCTGGCTTCCTGCTTTGTGCTCTGGGAGTTAATCCAGGCAATGCCTGGGATGGGCTGGGGTGGGCTGGGGTAGGTCTGGGGTCAGATGTTCTGGGTCAAACCCAGGCCTCCTGTGTGCAAAGCATGTGCTTAGTCCTCTGAATTCTCTTTGTATTCATTGTCTGGAACTTAGAGACAGCATTAATTAATATTAATCAATTAATATGTGCACGTGAGCACTACATGAAGGCAGTTTTCGAAGCTATAAAATGCTGCTTAAATATTTGTTATTATGAGGCATTAGTAATATCTTCATGGTAAATGAATGACTAATATGGGTTGTAGTTACCATGACTTGTGAATATTAGTTTCAAATCTTCAGAAATCGCTCCTGGTAGGCTCGAGGGACTATATGGGATGCTGGGGATCAAATTCAGGCTGGTCCCAGTTTAGCTGCACCATGATTCAGCTTTGATTTGTTTTATTTTTTTACTTATCTTCTTCACCCCCACTGGTTTTTGTTTCTGTTTTGTTCATGTGATGCTTATGGTATAGTCTTAGCTCTATGCTCAGTGTTCACTCTTGGCAATGCTGGTGGGACCATCTGCGGCACTAGGAATGGAGCCTGGGTTGGATGCATGCAGGGCAAGTGCTGTGGGTTTGTTTTGAAGCATGCTGTAGCATTCCCTAGCATTCATGCTCTTTCAGAAACAAATGGAGACCCCATTTTCCTTGATGAGTGTTCTCATCATAATGAAATATCAAGCACGCACGGGGTTTTTCCTAATAAAAATACTAAGATATTGGAAACAAAGCAGGGTTGGAGAGATTGGCCAGTGGGAAGGCATTACTTATCACAGTGCTTCTCAAATAGTAGCGCTCGCCCCCCCTGGGGGGGCACAAGGCTCCGTAAAGTGGGGGGCACGTTTGACCTTGGCAAACACTGTCATAACAAGCTAAGCCCCATGTTTATGTCTCTGTATGTCTCTGGAGCTGAGAATTGCTGTGTCCTGCTTCAAACCCCGCTTCGAAAAGCTATGCATTGCAAAATGTGCTCATGGTAGACATGAATCCAAATATCACCTCTGATTAAAAAGTCAGCTCAAATTATTTTATATATTTTTGTTTTGCAGGTTAAAGTTTTATTTTTAATAAAGATAACATTTACAGTCACGTGGGGGGGGAGCGCAAAAATGTTTTCTTTTTCCTAGGGTCTCCTGGGTAGGACATGTTGAATGCATCCTGCCAAGGAAGCTCCATTTCCTCCTCCAGTGATGCATCCTAGGGGGCATGACAGAAAATAATTGAGAAGCACTGACTTATCCCAAGTGAGCTTTGTGTAAAGCATCAAGAATAAGCACTGAGCACAGCCAGGTGTGCGCCTTCACACCCCCACCCACATGAAGAAATAAACTTAGAGAAAAATATGCAAAAATTTGCACTAGGAAACCCCTTTGATGTAGCCCTCCCTTTCTGGGATGGTGGTGAGATTGTGGACCAACCTAGTAGTTGATCGGGGACTGTTCTTGGCTCTGTGCTCTGGCATCATTCCTGGTGGTGCTGGTGGGGACCCACATGCAGTGCCAGTAATCAAACGGGGGTGATTCACATGCAAGATGATCTCCTTAGTTCTTTGACCTCTCTTCGGGCCTCTTTCCTTCCTTTCTCCAGACCTCTATTCCTGAGTATCTGCAGTGTTGGGCATTTCCTTTTGCGGGACACTGACACATGGAAAGGTTCTGTCGTTTCCTTTCATTTCGACACCCTTTGAAAGGGTCTCCTGGGTAGGACATGTTGAATGCATCCTGCCAAGGAAGCTCCATTTCCTCCTCCAGTGATGCATCCGGCTTTCTTCTGGGGCCAGAGTCCTGGGAACTGCCTAAGATTCACAGGGCAGGATGTGAAGGAGCCGTGGCTGGAGGGATCTTGTTCATCACACTAAATTTAAACCATAATTTGGAGGGAATAGATTGTGATCTCAGGGAGTTCAGAGTACAAAATACAGCTGTGTGTTTGTGTGTGTGTGTGTGTGAGTGAACATGTGTGTATGTAAGGAGGTAGGGGATAGAAAAAAGGCGGAGGGGCAAGATAACAGACATATCTATGGGGCATTTATTCATTCTTCTTTCCTACGAATTGCTTTGGCACAGCGGTAGGGCATTTGCCTTGCAAGCAGCTGACCCAGGATCTACATTGGTTTGAATCCCGGCATCCCATATGGTCCCCTGTGCCTGCCAGGAGCGATTTCTGAGCACAGAGCCAGGACTAAGCCCTGAGTGCCACCAGGTGTGACCCAAAATAAAAAAATAAAAATAAATTAAAAAAAGAATTGTTTTGGATCTTCCTTGATCCTGTGTGTGCCCCATTCTTTAGGGCTAGGTAAGTGGCATAGGATGACAGGGAGTCTCAGAGGCGAGTGGGTGGCAGGCAAGAACCCTACTGGGGCCTGTGCAGAGTGGTTGGACTGGAGAGAGAGGGGCTCTCTGCATTGCTACTTCGCTTTTCCCTCTCCCCCAGCAGCTGCCAGAGTTTGCCTCCAATATTGCTTAATTACAGAATTCCCCTTGATCCTCTTGATCCTTCCTTTTCTGTCCCCTCCAAACTGTTGCTCCTCCTGCAGTGTTACCTTAGCTGGCTGGCAGAGGGATGGACACATCATGCACCCAGATTTGGCGCTATGGGATTTTCCTTAAAGACTGTAATGAGCAGGTTCCCATGTGGAATGTGATGTGGCTCTTTTTGTTGTTGTTCATAGAGGGTAGGGATTCAGGATAGCTTTCTCATTTTCTTTTACTTTTTTTTTGGGGGGGGCACACCCAGTGACACATAACTCCTGGCTATGTGCTCAGAAATCTCCTCTGGCTTGGGGGATCATATAGGATGCTGGGGTATCAAACCGCAGTCTGTCCTACATTAGTGCATGCAAGGCAAATGCCCTACCGCCTGTGCCACCGCTTTGGCCCCATTACTCCTTATTTTTAATACAAAGTTTATTATAGGTTGGAAAGATTGTCTAGTGGGCAAGACTTCTGCTATGAATGTGGTTGACACAAGTATTGTAATAGTTCCAAGAGCACAAAGTCAGGAGTGATTCTTGATTACAGAGCCAGGAATAAACCCTGAGCACTGCTGGCTATGGCCCCAAACCAAGGGGGAAAAAAAGGCTTATAGACAATGAAGAAAGTAGCAAGATATGAATACTGCCTTTATCCTTCTCATTTCTAGGTAGGTTTGTTAACCCAGATGGGATTAGGCCCACTCTGCAATATGGAGCAGAAATCTTTCCATTTTAACAAACGCAGACAGATAAGTTTTTCTGTTTTGGTTTGTTTTGGGGCCACACCCAGTAGTGCTCAGAAGGTTACTCCTGGCTCTGCACTCAGAAATCCCTCCTGGCAGGCTCAGGGAACCATATGTGATACTAAAGATGGAACCCAGATTGGCCACATGCAAGGCAAACACCCTTTCTGCTATGCTACCGCTTCAACCCCACAGACCATTAGAATTTTTGTCTGTTTAGACTTTCATCATCTAACCATGTCACTGACCACATTTAAGATAGAGACAAAACTGTCAGTCATTGTTGGATGCATTTGCATTCTTTTTTTGTTTTGTTTTGTTTTTGACTCACATCAAACTCCATCAAGAAGAAAAACTAAGTACTCTTCAAAAGAGCAAATTGAGGGGTTGGAGAATTAGAACAGCAGCAAGGCATTTTCCTTGCACAAGACTGAACCAGGATGGACCTGGGTTTTTTCCCAGCATCCTATATTTTATGCCATACTTGCCAGAGCAATTTTATTTGCTTTTTTATTTTTCCTTGTTTTAAGACACAACAGGTGACATTCAAGAGTTATTCCTAGCTCTGCACTTAGAAATTGCTCATAACTTGGGGAATATGATGGGATGCCAGGGGGACTGAACTATGTATGGTCTGTACCTAGTTGAGCTTGTTCAAGCAAAAGGCCTAATGCTTGCGACGCCGGACTGCGGTTCAACACATGGACATCTCATATCATTCTCCAAGCCAGGAGTCATTTCTAAGTGAATAGCCATGATTTACCCCTGAGTGTCACTAGGTATGGTTAATCGGGCCCTGGGGGGAGGGGGTGAGAAATTCCTCCCTAGGCATCCAAGAACTACAGAGGCTTGGCTGGGCTCAGAACACTCCACATGCCAGGATTTCGTGGGCTTTTGACTGGTATGTTGGGGGCTCTGGGCAGGACAGCTAGCCATAGGACCCCTGGGCTGACCACTTTGTCCAGGCGAGCATGATTTCCCCCACACCAGGCGGGTCTTCAGGGCCACGCCTGGTTAATCGGGCCCTGGGAGGAGGGGGTGAGAGATTCCTTCCTAGGCATCCAAAAAAGAAAAACTATTTTTAATAGTAAAAACAAATTCCTATGTACTCTGTATATATCTTATTTAGAAATGAAGAAACAAAATGGGAAAAAATACAATATGTGGTCCGCGGGCCATAGTTTGAGGACCACTGATTAGTTTCTCTTTGTTTTGTTTTTTTGTTTTGTTTTTATTTTGATTTTTTTTGTTTGTTTGTTTTTGGGTTACACCTGGCAGAGCTCAGGGGTTATTCCTGACTCTATGCTCAGAAATCACTCCTGGCAGACTCCGGAGACCATATGGGATGCTGGGATTCGAACCACCATCCTTCTGCGTCTAAGGCAAACGCCCTACCACTGTGCTATCTCTCTGGCCCCTGATTAGTTTCTGGATCACATCTGGCACCTAGAAGAAAGGAAGAGCAGATGTTAAGAAGCAGACTATCCTTGCTGTCCTGGTGTGTTTCCTTGGTATAAGTTTTGTGGAAGTGGAATTACTGGATCAAAGTTTATTCCTGTTTTGACAAATTGCTCTCCAGAAAAAAAATACTGAGGATGCTGTCCCCCTCGCCTCAATTTTGGACTACATCCTATGGTGCTCAGGGCTTATTCCTGGCTCTTTACTAAAGTGCACTCCCGATCCTTTATTTTATTTTATTTTATTTTATTTTATTTGGTTTTTGTGTCACACCCGACAGCGCTCAGGGGTTACTCCTGGCTCTACAGAAATTGCTCCTGGCAGGTTTGAGGGACCATATGGGATGCCGGGATTTGAACCACCATCCTTATGCATGCAAGGCAAACACTCTACCTCCATGCTATCTCTCTGGCCCCAGCCCATCCTTTACTTTTTTGTTTGTTTATTTGCCTTGTGTTTTTTTGTTTGTTTTGTTTGTTTTTGTTTTTGTTTTGGCTGCACCTGATGGTGCTCAGGAGTTATTCCTGGCTCTTCACTTAGGAAACACTCCTTATGGGCTCAGGGCACCATATGGGGTTCTGGGAATTGAAACCCAGATCAGCCACATGGAAAGCAAGCACCATACCTGCTATACTATCACTGCGGCCTGCCCCCCACTATATTGTGCAGAGGCCACACTGAGTGATAGTCAAGACTCACTCCCTGCCCTGCACTCAGGAGTCATTTCTGCTGAACTCAGGGAGCCATATGGGATATCGGGGATTGCATCTGGGTCAACCTCATGCAAGGCAAGCACCCTTTCTGCTGTAGGCCTGAAAATTTCAATGCTACTGATCTATATTTTTCCTCTTCTTAGAAAATGTATGTAGGGGCTGGAGAAATAGCATGGATGTAAGGTGTTTGCCTTTTATGCAGAAGGCGGTGGTTCAAATCCCGGCATCCTGTATCCCGGCATCCTGTATGGTCCCCTGTGCCTGCAGGGGCGATTTTTGAGCTTAGAGCCAGGAGTAACCCCTAAGTGCTGAAGGGTGTGACTCAAAAATCAAAGAAGAGGAAGAGGAAGAAGAGGAAGAAGAAGAAGAAGAAGAGGAAGAAGAAGAAGAGGAAGAGGAAGAAGAGGAAGAAGAAGAAGAAGAAGAAGATGATGATGATGATGATGATGATGATGATGATATATGTAGAGGGTGAATGAATGAGCTCACTATCTATATTGTTTTACCTTTTGAAAAATCTCCCCCTTGGGGCCGGGCGGTGGCGCTGGAGGTAAGGTGCCTGCCTTGCCTGCGCTAGCCTAGGACGGACCTCGGTTCGATCCCCCGGTGTCCCATATGGTCCCCCAAGAAGCCAGGAGCAACTTCTGAGCGCATAGCCAGGAGTAACCCCTGAGCGTCACAGGGTGTGGCCCAAAAACCAAAAAAAAAAAAAAAAAAGAAAAATCTCCCCCTGGTTAAATAAAGGCACATTGTAAAAGCCACTCTGCCCATGTGAGTAAAGATGTCAGCAGACTTTCCTTACACCCCAGTGGCCTTCAGCAACTCCAGAGATAAAGAAAAGTGTTTGCCTCAAGCTCTTTCCTCTGGGGTGGGGTCTCCTCTAGAGGAAGGATCTGAAGGTCGTTGTCATTGCCATTTTGTAGCTAATCATTTAGACACTGCATTTACTGTCCATCACTTAGTTTGATTGGATAATAGTTTTTTTTTTTTAACTTATACCCTAATCTTTTTTTTTTTTTTTTAGCTTTTTGGGTCACACCCAGTGGTGCTCAGGGGTTACTCCTGGCTGTCTGCTCAGAAATAGCTCCTGGCAGGCACGGGGGACCATATGGGACACCGGGATTTGAACCAACCACCTTTGGTCCTGGATCGGCTGCTTGCAAGGCAAACGCCGCTGTGCTATCTCTCCGGGCCCTATACCCTAATCTTTTTCTTGCTTATGTTATACTCAATTTCACTCCTCTTTGAACCAGAGATAACTCATTGGGCAGAATACCTGCAATGTGGGAAGCCTAGGAATGATCCCTGTTATTCCAGATGGTTCCCCCAAAGCCTCCCAGGAGTGATCTCTGAGCACAGAGCCAGGGAATAAATTCTGAGTATTTTTGAGTGGGGTCCAATAAAACAAACAAAAGAAGAATGAAATAATAGCCCATATATTTTATTAGCAGACACCTATCTGAATAAAGCTATATAGACTAAAGTTTGTATGAAGTTGCTTTGTGAATAGTTTAGTACTTCTTTTTTCGGAGGGGGGCACACGTGGTTATGTTCAGGGGTTACTCCTTGTTTGCACTCAGGGATCATTCCTGAAGAGGTTCAGGGAATCTTATGTGGTATTGGGAATCCCTGGGTCTTCTGCATGAACGAACAATGCCTTACCTGCTGTACTATCTCTCCAGCCCCATACTTTGGTATTTTTTCTAGATTTTAAACTTAACACATCAGGTGTTACTTGCACTACTTCAGCTCTGTGTTTGAGTATCTAAGTGGGGTTCCGGTGACCATGTGGAGCTATGAAGTGAACATAAATATCCCACCAGCAAAGCATGAGCACAGTTGACTGAGTCATCTCCCTGGTTCTGCCATAGATCCCTTTAGACAGGTGGGACAGAGACGTGGTAAGGCAGAGACAATTGCTATTGAGTGTGTGTATGCCCAGCACTGGTGACCTCTTCTGGCAGCCTCATGACATGGGTCCTCTCTCACCCATGGGACTGTGGAGTGGAACCCAGGGAAGGTTTTCAGGGCCCTTGGATCTGTGGTGATAACAGGGACTAAGTTAAATGCACTGTACTGCTCCCTGCTCACATGAGGTGATTGTCTTGATGAAAGACACAAGATTATAGACACCATGGGTTGGGTTTCAAACACAAGCCTTCTTGCTTGGCGATTGTCCCCAAGTTCCAGAGTGCCTCCCCATTCCATGTCTCAGAAACTTGGCTTAGCTCCATCCATGCCCCAACGAGTTTCTGGGTGCCTTTAAGTCAGTTCTTGAGAAAGGAGGCGCTGGCTCTGAAAAAGCACCTTCAGCCCATTTCCTGGCTTTGGGCTTGGAATGCATGCCAGCCTAATAACTGCCAGGCACGTCGTTTCTTTGAGACTTGAGTCCAGAGTGGCTCTGAATTACCAGCATAGCTAGACAACAACACAATCACAATAAATGACACATAAGGAAAGATCTGCATGCATGCTTGATGTATGGGGCACCAGCTTCCATTTCTGTTACCACATGGTCCCCCACCCGCAGCACCTCAGAACCTCGAGGATCCAACAAAAAACTGAACCAAGTGGTTCTGACCTCTAGAGTCCAGTGAATAAGTGTAAGTTACCCCAGAAGTACCAAAAACAAAGATCACCAGAAAGGAAATGAATCTCTAGCCTTGAACAGAGAAGTTTGACTAACAATCAAAAATATTCGGGTATAGGAAGGGGGAAAAGATGGGGCCGGGAAGGTGGCACTAGAGATAAGGTGTCTGCCTTGCAAGCACTAGCGTAGGACGGACCAAGGTTCTATCCCCCGGCGTCCCATATGGTCCCCCCAAGCCAGGAGCGACTTCTGAGTGCATAGCCAGGAGTAACCCCTGAGCATCAAATGGGTGTGACACAAAAAAAAAAAAAAAAGGAAGGGGGAAGAGGTTGAGTCACACCTGGCAGTGTTCAGGGTTTGTTACTAGCTCTGGTCATATTCAGGGAACCCTACATAGTACAGGGATTGAATCTAGGTCAGTCACATGCAAAGTTCAAGACCCTTCATTCCTATGCTAGATCTCTGATCCAAGGAGGGCTCCTTTGTGGACAAGTGACCCCTCACCTTCTTGGCCCCTGAGAAGGAGAGAAAGCAGGACATCCCCTGTTTTCACTGTAATCCAGTGTGTGCAGCTCAGGCAGACACTGAGTCTATGTCCCCTTTAAGAACATCTGAGAAAACAACATGTGGAAACACGTGTGGGGCCCCAGAGCCTGGAAAAACAAAGTCCAGAATCTCTTAGTCTTAAGACTCGCCCGGTGCTTCCAAACCGGCTCGGTTTCCGAGCTGATGGTGAGATTAAAGTTGCTTTGCAGATGTCAGATGTAGCCGATATGGGGTGCGTGTGGTCGTGTGTGTGTGTGTGTGTGTGTGTGTGTGTGTGTGTGTGTGTGTGTGTGTGTGTGTGTAAAACAGGCAACTGTGGAGACAATTAGGCTGTGATCCAGCTACAGGAACAGCAAGTAAACAGCTCTGTGCTCCCCAACCTCCCCACTACTTACTCTCTCTCCACTACAAACTTCCCTGCCATGATGACCCCTCTTGAACCTCGCACTTGCCCCCTTCCGTGATTTCATCCCAGAGATCTCTCATGTGTCCATATCTGTGAAGTGGATATTTGCCTGTTCAAGCCAGTAGGCCCTCCCACAGAGACTTGGGGAGCAGCAGTGCCTCTTTTTCAGAGACTTGGCTCTAGATATAGGACCAACTTTGATTCAGTGTGGGACAGTCTGCATTGGACCAAACAGTGCCAATGTGTACCAATCCTGGGCAACTGCCCAGGATATGATAGGCCAGTTTAAAGGTTCTCACTGGTCACTTGTT